>NC_058341.1:27667500-30167500 GCF_905475395.1 Chrysoperla carnea
GACTGTGACAGCTCCTGCAATAATCGTGATTCACTGTCAGGCTCAGGCGTTCAGTGCTAATAGAGGCCCTTGAAAGCGATATAATCGGAGCACCTACAATTTTACTCAGACCATATATGTCTTGTAGTACCACAAGTACGTCCCTCCCTACATCTAAGATAATTTTTTAAGAAATCCCTTATAAGGATCAGCTTGCAGTTCGAGATAACTGTATCCGGGAACAGAATTCCCGGATACCGACAGCATTGTGCTACTTCTAGCAAGATCATCGACTTCACAATTTCCTGGAATGTCTCTGTATCACGCTACCCATATTAGGATTAAGTTCATTTGTTCCGTCAGTTCATTATAAACGTTTGCTAGTTAAGCGCCTGGAGTAACTTTAAGAACTATAAGAATTCAACACCCTGTGAGGGATAACTTTAAGAATTTTTATTCTCGAACCGCCACTGATAGCGTTATAATTATCTTTAGCTCCTTTTCTATGTTTTAGGAGACTTACCAAACAGTGTCTGATCGTAAAAAAACTCTGAATGTGGTTTGTATTATTATATGATCTATGTGATGTATTTCAGACCATTATTTTGACCTTACTCAAATCAAATGAATAATCTGACATTTCCATTTAAGTAAATTAGTTCTTAGTAGGTAATATATATGTGTGTTGTTGCATATATATGCCAACACATACAGCGCCTTTTTTTTGGTTTCAAAGTTGACGCTGTCAATCAAAAAATATGTTATACTGTCTTAGTTATTATGAAGGGTGAGTATTTTAAAATATATGTGTAAGTAATTTTTTTGTGGTCTGTCTCATTTTTTAAAAACGTCAAATCAACAAACTTTACATGTGTTATTTCTAATATGTTCTGTGTCTGATTTCCGCTGATATTTTATCTCTCGAAGTTATTTGGAAATAAATACGCTGTCACGAAAATTAACGAAATTCTTATGAAAGTTTAATGAAAAGAATGTCTTAAAATTTGGAATTCAATTTAGGGGGAGAAAAATTAAATATTAAAGCCCGATGTTCTCATTATTTAAAAATAAAGTTTCAAACCGTCTGTGAATAGGAATATTTTCTTTAATAATAACTTATATGCAAACAGCGATTTCATACAACTTAGTTTTGATTCCAACTTTTGTAGAAACGGCAAAACAGATTTGTATTATAGAGGATAAATTCAAAAACATTATCTTTGGTACACGCAATTCATGACAAATGTTAGAAAGCACGTTAAAGTGTCTTAAACTTAAAAAGAAAAAAAAATTGGTTGGCAGGACTATAAATTTGGTAGGGTAATAGCAACCGGCTTGTATCTAATTAAACCTGAGAAATTTCTGTAGCTACAATTTTATTATAATTAGCTTTTTCAAATGTACAGATTGTGTACTTAAGTTGGCTACATATGAAAAACTTTTTATTATAAGGTTTATGGAAAAAAGTTAGTTTTAATAAAAATCTCTGCTTGCGAAATATTATGCAGCTATTCACTTTTGACATCGAATATACAGAGCAGAGTGGCCAAGAAAAAATCGAAAATATTGTTAATAGTCGTTTTAAAATGCAGACAATTTAAAACAGATAATGAGGGAAACGGTTCCAGAAATCGCTCCTGATTATGTAGGAGTGTATTTTAAGAATTATACTTTTAAATATAAAAAATGTTCCTTATACAAACGAAACAACTTTTGTTTGATACAATTTTTTCGTAAGCACCACTGTTTACCAGTGAGGGCGCAAATTAGGCGAAAATAGTAATTAGTATGTATTATATGGGAATATCAATTATATTAGTTATGTATGTGTAATGTGAGTAATCAACACTATCTATGCATGCTATTTCAACAATTAACTCAGTCAATTATTTCTTTTCACTTGTTTTTTAAGAATTTCTGATATTTCCTGATGGGTGTATTTGTTAGCAATATTGTTATTAACAAATCTTGTAAAATTTTTTTTTCCGAAGAACAAAAATTATTTCTTTCACATTAATCTAAATAAGTTTTTCCGAAGGCAAAACTAATTCAGCAACATCTTACAAGGTCAAAATCATTAAGTTGTTTTAAAATAATTATAAACATAACGATTGTCAAAAACCCATTCTTCTTCGCACAAGATGAATATAAAATGGTATTCATGATTTATAAATTACAAATTAATCATTTTGGGTTAATGAGCTTGCATCAAACAGATGAAAGCTAATGACGCTTATTCATCATATTCAATGCAGGTAGTTCCATGCGTAATACCATTGCCAAGTTTGAGCTTGCTGATTAATATAGCAATTTCATATAAAATAAATCTAAAATCTTAACTCAACCAGTGCAATATAAATGTTAATAGTCTGGTTCAAAATTCATCATGAATGAGCAAGGGTTCTGACACAAATAGCCATTCCACTAGAGCAGATTATTCATCCATGACAAGGTGAAGAAGAGTTCCTAAGAAATTTTTCGAATTATGTTCCTCGTTATCGCACGTTATCATTCTGATTTGTGTGTTGGTTGGAGGGTAAAACCTAGAAAAGTGAAACAAAAAAAAATTACAGTATAAACCGACTATTTTCATCTAGGTTACGTAGAAAACTAAAACTTTTTCCGTCGATTCAGGTTGCCATGAATTTTGTAAAAATGCAAAAATAGTATTGTAATTATCAATTTGTATTTTTTGTATTAATTTTATGTTTTATCATTTAAAAATTTTGAGAAAGTTATCAGAAATTAAAGATAACAGAGATAATTTAAAGTATAAGTTAAATGAAATTTTGATGTCATAATAAATATCCTGATCAAACTAAACGTAATGTACGCACATATTGGATTGACAACTAAATCAGAAGTATGTCTTTTTAAACTAATCTTGCAATTAATTCATACAGTACAAAATAAAAATAGCTCTAAAGTAAATTCTTTAAAGAATACTTAAAATCTAGTACCCTACGCTTTTTTACGATAAAACGATTTTTTTTTTTAACTTAAAGTAATTATTTTCTTCTTTTTTTTTTTGTCCAGCGAATTAAAAAAGCAGGTTTTTTAGTATTTTTAAACTATTGTTTATTTTGGAAATTTATTCCTCGTGTTATCGTTATGCAAACCTATTTGCAGTGGGCAAACATTACAGGCAAATAAACATCTATATTTATTTCAGTCCAGACTTGCATTTAGCTACAGAACCCTAACGAAGAAATAAATTATGGATATTCATAAGTTATTATATACCTTTTTGTTCAAGGCCACACGATTAAAATATTATAAATTCTCGTATCGTTAAGAATAATTTCCTCATTATTAAATATGTTAATTTTTTTTGAAGAAACAAATAAATATGAAAAAATAAAAATTCACAGTACGTGACTAAGCATTAATTGTATAATAATGTTTTTTTTTTTTGCAATTATTAATAATAATTTTTTCTTGAATTAAGTGTATCATATTAAGTGTATTATTTACCTTTATTTACTATAACTATTAATTAATTTACTTGGATGTGTATATAAAAAAAATAAGCTGTGGAGAATCTGACCTTTGTGACCAGACCAATGACTTAAGATTTACTCCTCCCTCATCTACCCTCTCTGACATCTCATCTACTCTCTCTGAGGTCATCTTTGACGACCTCTCCGACCTAAAGTTTGTCGGCGTCAAAGCACTCCTGTTGTTCTTAAACAACTTCACATGGTTCATGGAGTAGTGGCCGGGGATGGACCAACCCTTTTTCGGTATCACAACGTGCCTTATGATCTAAGTGTGTCCCACCTCAGCACAGCTACTCTGACCTAACCTTATCAACCTACTCTCTCTACCCTTCGCCGGGTTTACTCACCAAGGTAAACAAAATGGAATACTCATTACTACATTCACACACAATAAAGTCTCTATAAATTTTAAGTTACCAATTAGAACGAAAAATTTCAATATCACCATATCCTGACGAGTATAATAATTTTCTTTCGTTATAGATGCTCTTTGAATGTTTATCAATAGAAATACTCAAACCTTTACCAATATAAATGGTGCAATTCCAAATTTTCTGTTAAAGAACATGAAAATTATATATACTTTCTCTTACCCTTGCAGAAAAAGCATTTCCAGACGATATATTTTGTTAAAATTTACTCTATTAAACCTGGTTTTTTTGAAAATTTATATTTTTCTACATTTTTAACTGAGAAATATCGAAATGTATGTTCCAAAAAATCATAATTAAATATAGTAAATTTCTTTATATTTTTGAACAACAATTTTGACACATCATAGATTATAAGAAAGTAATTTTAGGTAAATTCTCGTTCAACCAAAATTTTGCAGAAAAATTCTAATTTTGTTTCTTCCACCCCTATGAATCATTATCCACGCGTACCAAATTACACGTAAATATCTTTTTAAAAACCAAAATATGGTTGAACACTTAACGTTGAAACGTTACCAAAAAATTTTTTTGATTTTTGGTGTGAAAACAATAATTTTATGTCAGAAATTTAAAACCAATTCATTGGAATGTAACATGAAATTAGTCATGTGAGCTGAGCGCACACTATAACACATAGCAATAGGTATTTTTATTTTTTTAATTTCTTAAGAATTAGTAGAAATACTAATAAAAATGTATCTTTTGTTTCAGGTAAGACATACTACTTAATGGATGAGTCTTTTGTAAATCAAGCCGCGACATGCATGTGTGTTGAATTAATAAATCAACAAATTGTGTATTACTTAATTTCATCAATGTACTTCTTACGTGAGTATAATTGTTTAAAGGTATGTATTATTAAATACCTTTTTATATAAAATAATAAAATAGTACCTATAAAAAAGTTGGGCTTTATTGAAATGATCCATTCCATGAAATAGCCTCATGTTTCAATTTTTGTCGAGGAGAGGGTAAGTCAAAAAGGCAAGGCGATATAAATCTTCACTTAATACATTTCTTACTAAATTGAATACATACCTGGAATTCGCATTTTAGCGATAGCTTCTTAAATCAGACTTTTCTCTAGGTGAGCTCACTACAACTGTTTTCGATTCGCTATTTTGAAGTTTGTTAGGGAGCAATTCCTTTACGTGTATTTTTTTATCAGTGACATAAAAATTCATGAAATGTATGTAAATAAAACAGAAACCAATAATCATCAGGGTAAATATTGTGAATGTACTTAGGATTTCATATATGAAAATACAACAAGCTTCATTTAAGTAAGAGATTTTAAATGAGTTCAACTTATTATTATTATTGCCTAGGCCGGCCAAAATACGTGAATATAGATTAGAAATGTAATGAATTACTATCTTAAATAATGTGAGCCATTTGTGCCGTTAAAGGCGGACCTTGATCTTGTTATTTATGCCAGGCATGAACTACTTTTAATGTATCGATAATATTGAGCTTTTCTCGAACTGAGATTCCTCAGTTTACAGCAAAAAAAGTTTTTTTTCATTCCCAACGATTGCTGTAAAATAATTTGTCGATTTTCAGGGAATTAGACCACAAGACACCAACCTTGATTGAATTTTTCAATTTTTCAATGATAGAAGTAAAATTCCTTTTACTTTTTCATTTATTTTTATCAATCCCTTAGCCATTGCAAAAATAAAATGCACGCTAATTTTTTCTGAGAGAAAAGGCAGAAATCAAAAGTATGGCTATCTTTAACAACTTTTCCATAGACAATTTCTCTGCAATATATTCCCCCGAAAATTTCTCAATAACTCCCGTTAATAAAAATTGAATTGAGTTACAACTCACGAATTGGATAGCAAAGCATAAATAACATAAAAACAATTTAATTGTCAAAAAATAATAATGATTTTTTATACATATTATAAAATATTTACTTATTATTTTTCTGCATATTAATTAAAACATTTTCCATTTCAATCTAATCAAAATTTAATTAAAAATACGTAATTTAATTAACCCCATGACAATTATTTTTTGTAAAAAATTTTTTTTTATATATTAAGCAATTATTCAAGCAACTTATTATTATCAGTAGATGAGGATACACTTCAGTAAACATTACATACACACCAAACACAAAAAACCGCTTTAAAATGAGTAAAAAATAAAAATAAAAGCACTTAAGTGCATATATTAATACGCACATACAACCATAACATAACACAATATTACTTTTACAAGGTGTATCAAAAACCTGTTAGTCCAAAAGGGTTGAGAGAATATAAAAAAGGATCAAAATCAAAAGACGTTTTAAATCAAGTCGGCCGCAATCGTATTTGACACCAAACGAAGGCAAATTGACTTTTGCATGGGAATTTTGGCAAGCCAAGATTTCATTCCACTTAGGAGAAAATGTTTTCTGTTGTCATTTTATATGTTTTACGATTTTTATTTAAAGATTTATAGCCAGCGCACATATTTTTTTAGTTATACGAAAATAATTTATATTGGCGTAATCGCTCTTGCTGAACGGCAAGCTTTTAATCTGGTAACAAATGACACTCATTTATGATATAATGGTATTTTATTAAAATTTCGGTTAACGTAAAAGTACGTACAATGGCTTGGTAAATTAATCAAAACCTGGTGACTCGATACTTAACTGCCCTCAATAAATAACTTATAATGCAGAATACAACCTCACTTAAACTTTTAAAAGTCTTAATCTTTTCTAAAAAACTGTCTAAAATTTGGGTTTGATGCCTAACTTAAAGTTTTAAACCGAAAAAAGAGACTCATTTTGTACTTGGTAAAGAATCGCAAAGTATACAAGTAATTTAGCGTATTTATAATAATTTTATTCAAATTTATTACTATAGTTTTCCACATTAAATTTTCAAATGCGTGTATGGTAAAGTTGATTGTAGCTACGCTTCTGATTTTTTATTTCAATTAATTTTTTATTTGAGACACATTGTATTTGATAGATATAAAATATATATTCACCAGTCTTATCTATAACAGATTTTTAAGCCTATGCTATGTTCTGTGTATACATTAAAATGAAATTTTTAAGTTATCAATATATTTTTTTTTATTTTTGTTTTTATAATGTCCATATATATACAATAAAATTCGGTTGTATATAAAAAAGAAGAAAAAAACCAAAAGTTGTGTCGGTTTATTTAGTGTAACTCTTTTTAGTGCCTTATTTATGACCATATTTTTGATTAAAGTTGTAAATCATGTTACCACTACACTTTTAGAGTTCTTCTTCGACGTACCTACCTAAAGTCGTTTTAATAGGTTTATAAACAAAGGAATGTTAAAAAAAGTCGATCAATTTATATAATATAGAATCACTAAAGTTAATTACACGAAATCTGTGTTTGCTAAATTATGTGCGCGTCTTACATAAAATGCGGATAATGTATTCAAAATGTCGACTAATTTGAGATATTGGTATTCATTGTAATTTATTTTTAGAATTCCTTATAAAATTATTTTTTGGGTTGGGAATTTATGAAGACACTTATTTACTTCACTTCGTCTCCAATCGCGATATTATTTCGCATCATTAAACGTATTTTTTATGACAATTTTTTCCAAATGTTTCCCATAAAATTCAGAATTTTGGTAAATTTTCTTTACTTAAAGGTTTAATTTCAAGTTTCCTCCGAATTTGGATTAAAAAGAGAGTTCAATATGAGTTTGTATTTGAATGAAGTGAAATTCACCGTCTGTCGACAATTCCAAAGTTTTCTCAACATTAAACTATGTTCACAATAAAATAATATAACATTTTTATCTATTAAGATGATATTTTTATAACAAGTGATATTTACAAAATATAAAAAACCTCCGACAAATGTGATTTATTCCTTGTAAACCAATTTTTGGAAACTTAGCTATAAAATGTTCTCAATAGAGTCGGTTTGACCGTTTAGGGGCTACGATGACACTGAGAAATACACAGACGCACAGATAAACACTGTAAACTTATAACACTCCTTCTTAAATCAATATCAAAGTGATGGTCGATGCCACAGACAGACACATACAGACACACACACATAGCGGTCAAACTTATAACACCCCTTTTTTTAGTTCGGGGGCTATAAAAAGCCAAAAGTTAAATCACATATTCCAAAAAAGGAGTAAAACCATAATTATTTGAATGGATTAGTTTATTTACGTAACTATTTCGAGAATGATTTTAAAAAAGAAAAGAATATCATAATAGCAGGTACCAAAATAAATAATTTTCCTTAATATTTTCCATTTCAAACCACCATACCATTGGTAATAATATTGAAATGGGCACATTTTGCGATAAAGATATTATATAAAACGAATAATATTTTTTTTGTTGTATAATTTCTTCATATCTGCTCTTTGCATAAGTGGTTGTATATATCTTCAATTTACAATGACATTCATAAATGGAAATATTACGTAATATAATCGATAGGTTGTTGGGACTAAAACGAAAATTTATTTCGATTAGTTAAAATCTTTAAGCGTTAATTCATGATAATGCATTAAAAATATGAACAAAATTCTGATTGTTCTCATCCATGATTACTAAATCTCGGGAACAGTAAAAATAAAATATTAAATTTTCAAAGTTTTTGTCAATGTTTCGTTGGTGTTTATTTCCAACTTCTTCTGGAGATTATTTGAGTTTAACATTTGTGTTGTGAAATCTGGTCCATGATACTAGGCACAAATCAAGTTAAAATTTCATGAAATGATAAACTGCCATAAAAAAAATGAAAAACTTAAATAATATCCAAAAGAAGTTGGAAATAAACACCAACAAAACGTTGAAAAAACTTAGAAATTAATCATTTTCTTTTTACTGTCCAAGTTCCCGAGATTTATTATTGCATTTTAATATGAACAAAATTCTACTCATTAACAAATGAAATTCACAAAATTTAAAAAACCTCCAAAAAATTTTTCGGGTACGGAAACCTTAACTTGCATTTGAAACATATCTACGAATACTCTTCATTAAATTGCCTTTTTCCTTAAAGCCTATTCCAAACTGAGCCGATTTCTGAGATTATCGCCAAGTTTTAGTTTTTGGGGATACGCAACGATAAATTTGCACTCCAAAGCTAGGAACACTCACCATTAAATTACCTTTCAAACAAAACCAAAAAAATCAAAATCGGTTCATCCGTTTAGGCGCTTCGATGCCTCAGATAGACAGACACGCAGGTAGACACACACGTAGCGGTCAAACTTATAGCACCCCTTGTTTTAATTCGGAGGTTAAAAATAAATGTAATATATTTGGATGAGTTTTTGGTTAGGATATAAAATTGTAATATTTTCGCTTTGTTTAATTATTACGACAAATGTGCTTAAAAAGATTGCAACTTATATAACATTGTTATTAATTTATTTTCCAAAAGGAATAAAACAATGAATTTCGGAATATTTTTCCCGATAAATTTAACGATTTTCTTAAAATACATAACTTAAAGAACATCTTTGTACATATTTTAAACGTTCTGTACAAAATATATATGTACGCGACCTAGCTTCACAACCAGCTATCATGATACAGAAGAAGGACGTTGTTTTAGCTAAAGGCTGTATATATACACTCTGGTGGAGACGAAGAGATTCAATTTGAATAAATTTCATTTTCTGGTTGAAGTGAATATGATAAGGAAAATTGAAATACAAATCAATATTTAAATACACTTTTACCATTAAGTAAAAAAAAAAAAATAAATTATTAATAATATTACTTTTTTTTCTTCTGGTGTATGTTATCAGACAACCGTAATGATAATAGTCATTCAAAAATATTTTTACAAATTTTTATTTTAGGTATAATTATGATAACGAATTGACAAAAAATATTGGTTGTTAAATGTTTTCTTACATTCAAATGATTTTAATTTTTTACCTTTTTAGTTTTCTGTTTTACGATTATTGAATTCATCCCGAAATTTTATAGCTCATGAAGGCTCTAGACCAGGCATGGGCGAGTTATTTTAAGTCAAAGTCACCATTGTCATAACTTTATTGTGTGTCATCAACTTTCTTGTGTGCCTCTTTATCCAAGTCCGCATTGCTCATAGAGGAGGAAGCGAGACGGGTATACGACTCTTCTACCTATCTCAGATTCTCTCATAGTAATGAGATAGGTAGAAAAAAAATGTTGTCTGTCTGCCTTACTTGTATTTTTGGTTGTCACTGTCTTACTCGTATTTTAGTTACAGAGGTATGAGGGGCTTCTCTAATTCACGTTTGCCCATGGCTGCTCTAGACTCTGTTTTGAATAGAAGGGCCATAATCTATGGGATGGTTGAATATTGCAAAAAGTATCTACAGCCTGTTGGCAAAAAAATTGGCAATAATCTATGGAGTGGTCGATATTCCAAAACAATAACTTGAAATAACTGAGATATGTAGGAAAAACGGATTAGAGGCGTAAACTCCTCGCACTGCTAAGGTTTGTGCCCAATCCGTTCGGTTTTTAGAAAAATATTTCGAAGAGTAGTTATTTGTATATATATCAGAAACATTTTGTGGTGGTTAAAATTTTGTTCAATCTCAGTCGGTTTGTCAGACAAGGAGAACATCAAAAAGTGGCAAATTCAAAGCTGTACGCACGTACGTTTTGATGGCTGTAGCTCCAGTGGTGCACTTTTTCCGAATATTTAAGTGTGCAGGTCTGAGTATTTACCTTGACAAAGTTATACATAAAATATTATGATATCTTTCAAGTTTGGCCGATTATGTAAATCTGAAGAGCGTGTTGAGCTACAATCGGAAAGGGTATTTAAAACAGAGTTATATAGGGCCCGCTCATTATAAGGAAGTTCGCCTGGTCGAAATCCACGCAGGTCAATGGTTTTTTTTAATTAAAAATACATAAATAAAAGCAAAAGGAACGTAGTTTATACCGGGTGTCCCACGACAATTCTCTCTCTCTCTTTTTAAAATTTTGTGTATAAGGAAAATATATATTAGCTTTAAGTTTTACATCAAGTTAATGGTCCATCCTCTGAATGCCATATCTAGCAAGGCTTGTTTTTTCTTGTGTGTGAATACAGAAAATTATGTTATTAATTATTTTGTTAAGTGGATTTTTGGTTATATTTATTGATGATAAAACACGTTTTTTTTTATTGGATTTTAACTACTTAATGTGTTAATTTAGGACACTGAACTTCTACAAACAAAAAATTCTTTTTTTTTATTATTCAAAATGTTGATGACTTTTTTTTAAGAAGGCGGCATTTACAACTAATTGATACTAAATCCAAGTTCGTTAGATTTATAGCTTGAGAATTATTTTCAATACAATTAAATGTTTAGTTTCTACTAGGTATAGAAAGTATTAATATTGATAGAGACAAATTTTGTATAATTTTTATAACATAAGTATTTATTAATTCCAATAAATCTCCTTAATACTCATAAGAATTTTTTGGGATTGGAATTAGGTACTCAAAAAAAACGGATATATTTATTTCGTAGCATGTAAGAATATTATTGTTTACAATTAAAATTTAATAAGTGATTATATCTCATCAAATTGATCTGTTAAATAATATTGTAACAATGCAAATCGTTGACATGAGTTTGGAAACAATTAATTTTTCTATAATGCTAAAAAAAGATTACATTTTAAAGTGTCCAATTTGCTTTGAAAGTCTGAACTTGGCCAAAAAAGCTCTTCCCAGCTTTCAACACAAAGCTATAGGTGATTTAGAATTAATTGTAGATGACCCCGATTAGACCATATCTCGGGTTACATATGTTAAAATTTTAAAAAGTGAAAAATAAATTTTTTTTTACAAATAAGTAATGTCTAATTGAGGTATTAAATTCAATATACAAGTGAAATTTACAAGATTTAAAAACCCCCGACTAATTTTTATGTACAGAACCCTAAACTCGCACTTGAAATATATCTAAAAACTCTCTCCATTAAATTACTTTATTCCTTAGAGAATTCAACAAACTGAACCGATTTTGAACATCATGGCCTATTTTTTAGTTGTTCCGAGGACGGAACCCTAAACTCGTACTTGAGACAAAGCTAAGAACATTCTCCATTAAATTTTCTTTCAAAGGAAACAAAACAAATCAAAAACGGTTCATCCGTTTAGTAGCTAAGGTGCCACAGAATGACAGCCAGACAGGCAACAGACAGACAGGCAGACAGGTAGACACAAAAATGTAGTAAATTTTATTTTTGAAACTTTTACTTGTTATAGGTACATAGTTTGTCTTAAAAAACAATCCAATACAAGGTCCTGCCTAACATAGTGTAGTTTCTTTGCAGTTTTAGAAACAAAAGTGATAAGTTCCCACATTATGAAGGTTTTGATCGTTGACGAAACCTTGAAATATTCGATATGTCATGTACATAATATATGAGAATATTAAACTACCCTTATAATTATAAAATATATGTATGCACAAATAACCAAAGTCATTAGTTATTTTAAATATAATTCTGCTAAATTCTTTTATTTTTATTATGTTAAGGATATACGCATACGGTACCGAAATGCAGATAGATATGCTAGGTGTTGTTTACAATTTAATTACTCTTAATCCCTACGTTACCGACATCGTGTAAAACTAATTTATTTTGTGTAAATTTAGTTGTTATGAAGTAAGTGTAAGCTTCTTTAGCCGTTCTGAACGGTTTTGTAATTTGGTGATCACCATAGTTTTCAGTCAGTAAGTGCTTGGGTGGGAGACGGTTGTAGATGAACTACTAGTGAAATCTACAAAATTAAAAAAACCCACGACAAATGTCGGCTAGGGAACCCGAAACTCGCATTTGAAACATATCTATGTACACTCTCTATTAAATTACCTTAAAAAAAATAAAAATTAGTTCGTCCGTTTAGGCGCTACGATGCCACAGACAGAAAGACACGCGTAGGAAGACCCAGACACACAGCGGTCAAACGTATTAATTAGATGAGCCGTGAATCTATCCTGAATTCTTGAATATCCACTTCAACTATTAAGCCTTGATTTTATTAAAGTGATCATGTTCGCACTTCCTTAAAGTATTCTGTTTTCTGCTAGGCAGCTACATTATACGGGATACGAATATAATTATAAAACCGGTATGTATCATTTCTGTTGTTTTTTTAAGTTTTATTACTATCTTATTCTATAACCAAACAAACCTTTCATAATATTATTTATTGTTTGAAAACAAAAATAAATTTGAAAATATTATTATGTATATTTTTCAAAATTTTAATTTGGCAAACCATAAAAATTTTTAATGATTTTTTATAGGTGGCGTTTTATATGGCCTATCACTACCTTTGAAACGTTAAAATCAAATACCATTTTAGTGTCGCATTATAAAACAATAATTTTAAATGTAATTTTATATCATTTTTATAAACAATTATAATTTTCTGCGTGAGCGGGTGCCTTTTGCGCATAATATTTTACTTTATGGTGCTATGGGATTCTCCTAAGATTTTTAATTCCCATATTTTAGTAATGTATGATAAAAACCATTATGTATTATTAATTCAAGGTATTAGTTTTAGCTTCAAAAAGGCATAGCATTTTTTCTGGCAAATACTTTTTTTAAAGTATCTTAGAAGCTTTTTCTAGTCAAAATAATGAAAGTATAAAACCAGTTGGCAAACAATATTTAATAGCATAGAGTCTGTGAATGAAGAAACTAGATAGATTAAGGAAAAGTGTAAAAATAATATTTCGGAACGTTATCGACGGTGAATTTTTCTTATGTTGACGAGCATTGAAATATCTTTCACAATGGGGTAGGGAGGTGAAAATGGAATTTCCAAATCTATCAATATCTTTCAGTCTATTAATTCCACCTAAAAATACCAAAAAATATAAATGTATTAATATCGTCTGTCTTCGATAAAAATTGTTTAATGACTGGATAATATGTTTTTGCAAGATAAAAAATTCAATAAAAACTGTTTTCGATAAAAGTGTTTTGTTCGATAGTTTTCGTTTTTTTTTGGGAATTTATTTTGATGTGTGTAAAAGACATTTATGTTTCAAAGAAAGTTCTTTACACATTTAAATTTTTACATGATCAAAATATTATTACTTTTATGTCAGTCGACAAAATTGTATGTGTTTTGAATAAAAATAAAACAATTTTTTTATCTCTATAAAAAACACTCTCTCAATACATAATCATAGTATAATTTTAGATTGTACACTACATTGTACAAAATTTAATCTAGTTGTACGAAAATTATAGCAAACCGTACTATTCAATATGTTCCAAGATGATCTTATATGCAAAAAGGTGGACTATTTTATTCCGCTACCGGAATAAATATACTAGAAAGTACTATGTATAAAAATTTGTACAGAAATCTTTTATGATTTGAACGCGGGCGTCAACAGAAAATTAGCTTACTTTCAGATTCAAAATCAATTTTAGATCACAAATAGAAAATTGTGTCAAATTAATGAAGCTTTTGAAAGAGCTACACTACATTGTACAAAATTTAATCTAGTTGTCCGAAAATTATAGCAAATACAAATCAAAATACCACAAATTAATGGATCAGGCCTAATATTGTGACATTTAAGCTCTTAACCAAATAAGCTGATTTTTTTTTTTATTCAAAAAAAATTTTTTATTGTGAGTGCTCTTAGATACGTTTCAAGTGCGAGATAGTGATTCCGTAGCCCTAAGAATTAAAATAAAAAGTGGAAACGTTGAGCAGATTTTCTTGAAATAAAGCTAGGAACACTACCGATCAAAATACCTTTCAAATTAAAAAAATTATCGAAATTGGGTCATCTGTTTAGAAGCTACGATTTACCGCCACAGGCAAACGGATTTACCTTGATTTTGTATTAGAAATTTCGTTAAATTTTTAATTTGTATTACGTTCAAAATAAATTTGGTGTGATCGCTCTAAGACTTGCACATTGTCTATAATAATTACCGAAAATGAAAGTTTCCAAAAGTTCTCTGAGAAGTTGTTTTGTTATCGAGATATTGCTGTTGAAAACACGCTCTGCTAGAAAACATTTATTGTAATGCACGCCAAATCTAAAATTTTCTAAAGGTTCTGGAATACTTGCATAAATAATTTTCCCACGTTCAAATTTTTATAAATTTGTGTGTATTTTTAGTATCAAAATAAAATCCAATCAATTGAGTATTACCTACATAGAAATGAGACAGCCTATTTTGTGTCTGCTTTATATGGGCAATAGAATTATATGATCATATTTATATATAAGCTACAGATATAACCAATATAATAATGTAATATACCAATAAATACCCTAAATGTGTATTCATCATCATTTATCATCAATGTTTAGTGGCTGTTCTAATAATAAAAGAATGTTGAATCATATAGTTTTATTCAACATAAAAAATGTCCATTCACACTAAATTGAAAAATGTTTTACTAAATTTTGTGTAAGTTAAACTGTTGCTTAATTTTTGTTTGAAATATATTCATTGGAACGCCATTCAATTAAAAGTGGTATTTAATTGTCTTTGAAAGGTCCCTGAGTTTATAAGTATGCATCATGTTCAGTTCTATATCCACCTCTGAAATTTTTTTTAATCCAAAAATTGAGCAACATTTTATATGAAAAAAAAATTATATTATTCTTTTTATATAATGTGAAATCTTGAAGTTTATTAAAGTATTTTTAAAACGAAGTTCCTTAACACGGCTTGCCATGATGAGCAAACTGACTGACCGTCACTTAACATTGTGAATATATGAATATGGAGTAGATGGGTCAATCGAAGAAGGCAAATATTTAAAGTATCAACATCCTGTACTTCTCCATAATTATAATCATAGAATGGGAGGTGTTGATCTTCACGACAATGGTGTGCAAAACTACCGAATAAACATAAGATCCAAAAAATGGTATTTTCAATTATGGTTATCGTGTCTCGATTCAGCAGTTGAGCAGTTCAGCGATTCAGCAGAAAAAAAAAAGAAAGATGTTTCAGAAAGATTTCCGGGTGACCATCACCTCAGTTCTTATATTAATCTTCTGACGAAGAACCCGCACCTGCTCAACACGACAATATTTTTGATAAAAATTTAAAACCCCCACGTGAGTTTCCCCGCGTGTTTGGAAAACACCTGGTGATTTTGCAAGCCGAAAATTTACGTCGATGATGCAAAGTGTGCCATAAAAAAACAATGAATATCTGCGAAATCGAATGTACATTTACATACAAAATGTTTTGAGGTCATTTTATTCATTTATAAAATCGCCTTCTTTCTTCTTTCGATCTACTATTCAAGTAATTTTAATTTTTACAAAAACATTTTTTTGTCAAATACAAACAAAATTTCCTTTATAGGAACATCATTTTCTGAGAAAACCAATGGTCGGAAAATACCAATTTTAATCTGGTTGGATTTCTGGAGTCCTAAATATCCCGAAAAAATGCTTGAAATTCCTTAAACACATCATACGATTATAAAACACCGGGGTTTGCCAGTATTTATCTACAATTTCATTCCTTGAACCTTACTCTTAAATCCAATATGGGCCATTCAAGTTGACGTAATGATGGCCTAACTTGTTGGAAATTTCTGTACTTATTCATTGACAACATAGATAGTTGTTTATAAGTTTCTGAAGTTAAAGTTTTAATACCTAGAGAAACATAAATACAATATCAAGTATTTATCAATACACATACTTTAAGGGATCAGAAATATCCATGAAACTAATTTAATCGTTAAGTAAAAACTAAATCAAAATACCTCATTAAGTTCTCACAATCATTGTACGTATGTATGTAAGTATATCAAACACCAAACATTTATTAATTTATCACCTGACAAATAAACAAATATTTGAAATTTAATCGTTTGATCACTTATACCTTTATAATACATTTGTCAACTTTAAATCATACCATATATAATATAAGAGACATGTGAGTAGTGTTATTATCTAGCCGTTGTGGTGTAAAGGTACGTTAGTTGAACGTTTGAATTAAGATTAGTTCATATTATACATTTATATAAGTCCTTAGTGTACAGGGTCTGTTAGGGTTAGTAGTTTCTTTGTTTCAAGGTTAATCAACTGTATTAAAAGAATATTTCATGATCGACCTAAAAAGTTTATTTCTTATCACGACTTATTTTAGCACTCAATAATATTAAAATAAGGGAGTAAAGCGTTTGCCATTCTATTCATATAACCATGACGTGGTTCGTTAGTTGGTGTATATTCTTAAGCGCGGGAGACATGCTTACAGCATAAAGCTACTATTATGATATCAAATTTTAGCAAATTGTCGAAGGAAATGGAGCCATTGCTTTTGTACTGGGGGTGGAATTTTGGAAAAATTTCCTCAAATGTTCATCGATCTTACTTACTAAATGTCAAAAATGACCATCGTAAAATTTGATATATATACACAGATGTATCTATACGTTTATGTGTCTGTAAACTCACTAGCGGTTGCAATTTGAATAAAATTTGTTATCAAGAAGGGTTTTAGAATTTAAAAGATTAATTTCATTAGTGAAAAAAAACGACCAATTAACAATCAGTTTCTTTAGCCGATTGAATATTATTAGCTCTTTCCTTGGTTGATGATAACCACCCAGGAGACGAATCGGTAAAAATATAATATCCACATATTCTAATCTGACACTATTTTCTCATTCGGTGAAAAACTTTTTCTGTAAAATAATTGCAGTAAGTGGGAGATTTTCTTTTACATGAGTTGAGAAGTTTTTGTTATTCCTCTACGAAAGTAATTGAGTAAGAAACGCAAAAATTGTAAGGTTTCCATCGTCTTTTATTCAGATTCGGGAAAAGCTACTTTTGGATTGGTTACTATTGAGTTCTGATCAATTTTTCTGGTACACTCAATACCCATATCTTTTTACTCGTAAAAGACTACGTTATAAGGTATATAATATACTAATAAATACGCATATAAGGGCTACACAATTTCTTTTAACGAAATACTACATTTCAGATGAAGAAACAAGCACATAAAAATCAAGTCATAAAAATATATATTTTATATACTAATCTTTAAAAAATCCTCTTAACCGATCTTCTAAAATTGTTACCTTTTACACGCACTAGTTTCTTCTACTTTTTCTTTTTTGTTATTTTTATGCTTTAGATTTTATTATTTATAAATAATCCTCTTACTTAGAAGAGAACTTACAACCAGATAAATAAAAATTTTATAATCGTAGTATATACTAATACTAATACAAATATAATATGATATATAAAAAATTTTGAAAGAGTTGATATAATATTTTGAGACACTTGCTTGTAAAAGTATGAACACTTTATTCAATATGATTCTTGAAGTCTACTACAATCAAGCCAACCTAAAGTTGTGGCTAAAAATTTGTTTGCCTAAAATCATTATGTACTCTGTTGAGATATGATGTGATGAATCAATAGCTGAAAGTGATCTAGTTTAGATCACTGATCTAT
Organism: Chrysoperla carnea; assembly: GCF_905475395.1. Taxonomy (NCBI): domain Eukaryota; kingdom Metazoa; phylum Arthropoda; class Insecta; order Neuroptera; family Chrysopidae; genus Chrysoperla; species Chrysoperla carnea. The sequence goes on from NC_058341.1 coordinate 27,685,874, forward strand.
CAATTTGAAAATGTTTTTCTCTAGTGGATTGTCACGAGTTTTCAGTAACATTTCATCATCTTGGTCAATTATAAGGTTTCGGTGTTATCCCATGTTTGTTTGTGATACCTAGTGATGTCCAAGTAAGTGATAAGAGAAATTTTGTGCGAATGTTTATCCTCACTATTGATTGTTGCCTTTAACTATTTCTTTCGAAAAGTGACTATGTACAAATTTACTCCAATTTTATACCAAGACACTGGTTAGAAAACATAGAAATTCGAAAAAAATTACTAAAAATTATTCTAAAACTTTTGTCCAACAGTGTATCTTTTATACGTTGACTACTTGAAATAAATAAAAGATGAAAAATAGGTATGAGAAATACAAACGAATGATACATTTTATTATTATGGTCGTTAAATTTTATCAAAAAAAAAAAAAAAAAAAAAAAAAAAAAAAAGTTCAAATGATAAGAAGACAAATAAATAAATAATTTATGAACCGAATTAAATTTCAGTGACACCACTCACTCTTTGTGTGTGTGTTTGCAATAGGAAGTGTACACTTTCGAAGTTAAGAGTCATGTATTTTACACATGCCTACACATGCATAGTACAGTCGTAATAGACCGTTGAATTTCGTGAAAAATAGGTCATCTGGGTGTCAAATCGACTCTGATCTGGATACTCATCATATTAATTTTTGTAGTTACAAAAGGATACACAAGGTGAAAGGTAATTGAAAATAGCGTAAGACTAATATGAATTCCAGGTAGTAAAAAATTACTCCCAGGAGCGGATTCATCAATCTTTTTCAAAATTATTTTTTACTGGTATGCAAGATGTGAACGTTTAAAATTCCTAATGAAACAAAGTGGAAGATAGCCACTAGTGATGTTAAACGTGGGTATTGCCATAGGGATTACGCATAAAACTTTGTTTTGCTAGAAGAAAATGGGATACCTTTGAATGCAATCTTTGATTGCTTCAACTTTGTTCGTTTTTTAATCAATTTTTCAACATTTTTTAATTCAACATTTTTACTAACCCTCGAACTAAAAAAAGGGTTATAAGTTAGTTATAAGTTTGCCTGCTATGTGTGTGTGTCTGTCTGTAGCATCGTGGTGCCTAAATGGATTAACCGATTTTGATTTTTTTTTCTTGCTTCGTTTGAAAGGAAATTTAACGGAGAGTGTTATTAGCTAGGTTTCAAGTGCGCGTTTAGGGCTCCGTACCCAGAAAAACTAAAAAATTGGCGATGATGCTCAAAATCGGTTCAATTTGGAAAAGATTTTAAAGGAAAACGATAATTTAATGGAGAGTCTTCATAGGTATGTTTCAATTACGAGTTTAGAGTTCCGTTCCAAAAATTTGTCATGCAAAGCTCGTGACCATGAATGACTTTCATTTCTAGCGTAGAATATTGTTGGTATGTGAAGGATTTGCATACCCGTTTGTGATCGGACTGTAGATCAGCGCCATGATCTATTTGATCCATACATTTGGTTCTTTGTATTTTAATGACATTTTTTAGATAAGTTAAATATAGTGCGGTAGAACTAATTTTTTTGTCTTTACATTAATTAAATATAAAAGTCCTCCGATTAAGGCTACGAAACTCATTTCAAAGAAAAAACTATGAAGAAACTCTGTTTTTAAAACTTTAACGACTATACTAACATACCATACTCGAATAACTTACGTAAGCATTCTTCAAATTTTTATTTTATTTTTGTGGTTTTTTTATTCTATAAAAAAAAAAACTTTTTTGTGTGTAAAACATTATGGAATAACAACGCATGTATATAATCTTTCTATTGAATTTAAGTGTTAAAAAGTGTTTAGTAATGCGTACATAAGGGCGCGTACTATGGTTGTATATTTACATGGTAATTTTTATATAGTTATCTGAAATACTAAACCTCGTGTATATATAAGGCTATATATTTTTTTGTAGCCCAAATTTGAAAAACGTGTAATGAAACAAAGTAACCGATCGATATTGTTTACTATTTTCTACTAGTTTCACTTTTTTTCAACATAAAAAACATGAATTGAATTTCGTACCTAGCGGTATATTTTTGAACTAAAAGGTAAGCAAAATTTAATTTCCTAACTTTAGTAACTTAAAAAACTTAAGTGCCATAAAATTTCTTGCATTAGTTTAATCGTTTGAGATAATTATCTATGACTTTTGGGAGACTTATTTGGACTGTACTTAGCTTGGCGGATGTTAGCTTGGTTGACACGACGACCCCTTTAGGTAAACTACACGCAAAGAAATCTCATGGCGTTTTCTTACCTGAACGCACGCTTTACCCTATTTCCATTACTGAAAGTTTTTGTTGTAATCTTTCCGTAAATGTCTTTGTAATTGTCTTCCGAAATTTGCAGAATTGCCATTTCTGTAGAACGAGTAAACAATGTTTATCCAAAAAGTTTAAAAATAAGGTTAATTTCATGATTTGATGCAGAGTTTCTGAGATATCGCAATATTTGGATACATTTTAATCCGTATCTCAAAAACTATTCTACCAATCATCAAATGTACGATTTTTATACTTTTTGGGTCAAAATTACCTTATATACTGAGTTTTATCGAAATTTGATGTAAACAAAATTTATTGATTTTTTTAGAATTTTTTTAAGGGGTTTTTTTGGAATTTGATGAAAAATGAAAGTAATTTATTCGGAATGAGTATATTTATATATTCATAGTCCAGGAAATCATCCTTACTCTAGTTTTTTCTAGAAACAACTAAATATTACAGCACTCAAAATAAATAATGCATTAACCAGAATAATTTTTTATTATCACGACGTTATGAATACAACCACCATTTCGAGTAAGTAAATAAAAAATGTAAATAAATAATTAAACTTGTTGCACTGTGAACGCGCAGTAGTTTTTATACCTACAATTAAAATTTAACTACAACTAAATTCGTCGCACAATTAACTAATTAAATTTTTTTTGTTTAAATAAAAATTATTGATTGTAATGTGCATAATACATACATGAGCTAACTTAGAACTAACCCTAACCATTATTTAAAAAAATAAACAAGAGAATGGTATATATTCACGTTAAAAATAAAAAGGTTGACGCAGGAACTTATAAAAAAAATTACAGGGGCGGCACGGAAGTAAACAATACTCTATATACACATTAAAATGCATGTAGGTAAATTTGACATTTTTTTGACATTAGTAATCTTTCATATATGTTATCTTTCAGTACAGTCGTCATTATCGAACTGAAAAGTTTGATGTAGTACCTATATAGAAATTGATTGTTAAACCGACCTTTTTGAAATTGGCATGAAAGTCCTATTTATTTCAAATATGTTTCTAGACTATTTTTGTACCCCCGAACTAAAAAGGCGGTGTTATAAGTTTGACCGCTATGTGTGTGTGTGTCTGTCTGTGGCTTCGTAGAGAATAAACGGATGAGCCTATTTTGATTTTTTTGGTATTGTTTGAAAGGTAATTTAATGGAGAGTGTTCTTAGTCAGTGTGGTACTGAAGTCGTGTGAGAGAAGAAATAACATTTAAAAAAAAGGTCTTGTTAGCCTTCATAGATTATTCTTCGAACATATACTTTTCAGATTCTGTTTAACCAGTTTTTTTCCGGTTTTTATTTTTACACTGCAACTATATTATGCAACCAGTGCGATAAATTGTAGGTGTGACTGAATTTATTATTACTTTTTCGTTTTTATAATACATTTTAATATCTTATAAGTCCTATCAAATTTTTCAACCTATTGGATTCAGAAAATAAGGTGGAATCCGAGGTATAGCGAAATATTAAATCTGCCTATGTATTAAATAGTATTGGTGCAATTAATTAAAATAGTCATGCGCTTACTGAAAACTTGCTCAATTTACATACTCCCGCATACGTATAAAAAATTTTCACGTATATAAATTATATTTACCATACTATTGTTATAAATACTTGGTTGGCAAGTGGCGATTTACTTACTGTGCATGTGTATCTGAGTTAAGGGGTATCATTTTTATTATTTTATTCGTTTATATTTATTTTTTCATTTTTTCTTTTTTATACCATGTATATGAAATATATCAAGGTATATTAATTTAAGTCCCAAGAGTGTAACGCTTAAAAATATTGATGCTATGAACAAAGTTTTGGTATAGGTGTTTATAAAATCACCAAATTATAGTCCATTTTCGGTTGTCTGTCTGTGTGTCCATCTGTTTGTCAGCACGATAACTCGAAAACGAAAAAAGATATCAAGCTGAAATTTTTACAGCGTACTCAGGTCAATTGGGTCTCGGGTCCGTGGGACCCATCTCGTAAACTGTTAGAGATAGAACAAAAGTTTAAATGTAAAAAATATACCTTATAAAAAAATATCCAACTTTTGTTTGAAACATTTTCTCGTAAACATCACTGTTTACCCATGAGGGGCGCAAATTAGGCGTAAAGTGTATAGCATGTTTTATATGGGGATATCAGTTATGTATGTGTGACATGTACGTATGTGTAATGTGATAGAGTAATCAACACAGTCTATGCATGGTATTTCAACAACTTACTCAGTCAATTGTTTCTTTCACTTGTTTTTATTATATTATACTTTGTTTGTTTTAACAGTGACGAAGAGAAAACATACAAAAACTTTATATAAAATTAGTTTCCCCGCGAATAATTGTTCACTTTATCAACACATTATAATATCTATATTTTTAGATTTTGTATACAATCTTAATATATATATTTCTTGTGTGTGTGTGTATGTGACTGAACTCCTCCTAGACGGCTGGACCGATTTCGATGAAATTTTTTGTGTGAGTTCAAGGGGATTAGAGAATGGTTTAGATTTACCATTCGGTCCACTACAACTGTTTTTGAGGGCTCCGTACCAAAAAAATGAAATTTCATTAAATGGTGGGAGCGCATATAAATCATATCACATTATGTATACTATGTGTACTATGTATTTTTAATAGTATTCAGGTATTGTCAATAGGCATTTATTAGAGCCATATGCGAGCGCAGCGAGCTCTACTATCAAAGGTCAGGCCAAAGGTCAAAGGTCAGGCCACTCCAATAAATAGGAGTTAAATTGGGGTTTAGCGGGATGGGTTTAGCGGACAGGCTAAACGTAGTATAGGTATTCATGAATTGGAGTTACGTTTTTACGGGACAACGTCCGTCGGGGCCGCTAGTATACATATATGTTTGCATACATGGCGTTGGAATTTATAATAAATAGGCACTGAATTATGTCAATCTAAAAATTAATATGTGTTAGGATACTAAAAAAAAGCAAGTGTAAGGTTTGCCTATCCAACTATGATCCTTTTCCAATCAATTTTGTTTCTTTTTACCACATCAAAACACATATTTCGCTGCAGCAATCGATCGAGCATTAGGTCATCGCAAATTTCTTCAATATTCATTCCAACCATTATGGACGGACAATCCTTGTGGACAGTCAACACGGTTTTGTATGTGAAAACTTCTTTTGGCCCGTTGAGCACTTGTTGGGTGAACAAAAATCATAAAACTTGCGTCACCGTCCGATCACTGAAGTTAAGAAACCTTGAGCACACTTAGTTTCAGAATGGGTGACCGCCGTAAACACTGTGTATTAATGCTTTTTTTTTTTTATAATTAATTCAGCAAAGTTTAAAGTGGGCCTGAACAGGACATATTTTACGATCAAAAACCGATCGATGGGCAAACCGAATCATATTCTTTAAACCAAGAATGAATAGTAGAAATTGTGGGGGACAACGAACGAAATGGTCGGATGAGCTTAAAAACTACGCTGGAAATACATGGTTGAGAATTGCTACTGACAAACAAGCGTGGAGAAACGCAGTAGACATTCTGCCCTTATTGTGATAACATTCACTTTTGTGAAAGGATAGGCAGTTGCCCATTTATTGGGATCAAGGCTTTTTATTATTAATTAAAAATTAGCAAAAAAAAACTATTCCAAAGTTTTAAGTACTTACGTCGATAGTCCCCATGACTGACTATCTTTTTTTATATTTTCAACTTCTTTATGGAGAAATTTTATTTAGGATTAGGTTTTGTTTCTTTTTCTACGGTCAAAACTTGGTAAAAATTATCGAAATATCCCGTTTAACAGTCGTTTTGCCATAAGATCAATGTTAAATATGCCTATGATTTTGAAGTCAATTATTTTTTCAAATAATCTAATAGCCCCCTCTACAATTTTAGAATTAATTTAAACATGCAAAAAAATCTAGAATTATACTGAAAGTTGCTACTCTGCTCCTTCTTGCTGTGATAAATAAGGCTTTTTACTTATTTGAAATTAACAATAATTTGATGTTCAATTTATAAACTTCGCTATTTTTTATTGAGCTTTAAAGTCAAACTGTACACACTTGACACATAAAACTTTAGCAGATGTATTGTAATTTTTAAAACCATGCAATGAATAATGGATTTATATTTAACTTAGTGACCTTAAAATCAATTTTAACGACACATATACATCAAATATGCATTAATGTCGTATATTGTTAAAATAAATTATACATTTGTCGAATATGTTAATGATTCAATAAAGTTTTCAATATTGGATTGTTTTTTTTAAAAATAAATCATAAATATAGGTAGGTATGTACAAAATGATTTTTTAAATATTTTAATACACATTACAAAAAAATATTAAAAAGTTAATTAAAAACGAATGTCATGTTATGTGAAGTAAATTTTGATTAATATATAAATAATTACAATTAAAAATGAAAACATTTTTAATATTTTAAAAACAATCCATTAAACATTATTATTGCAGAAAAAAAAATTACAAAATTTTATTATAAATTATATAAGGAAATAAACTTATTAGTATATAAAAATTTATTATCTAGGTTAATTTTGATTAATATACACCATATTAATCCTAAACATTATAACTTTTTACCAAAATCAAATGTAACCGACTTCAATAAAATAAATCATTAAAATAAATATTAATAAACATCTTTATATGTCGGCTCCCATTTTGATCAAGAATTTAAGTTGTCAACAGCATCTTCTCTTATGAAAACTTTGAGTTCGACTCCAGATGCAAGTAAAGTTTTCCCAAATGTCTTAAATTAATTAAGCATTAGTTTCAATAAACATCCGAGTTGTATAAATTTAGGTTTTTAGCAGGTGTTAAAAGATTTTCAGGATATTTTGTTTTTTGTGAACGTCTTTTTGAAATACTTCTTTTCGTCATTTGCATGCAGATATATATTTTCCACTTTTTTGCCAAAAACTTATCGCAGCCTGCATCTACCCACATTTGAATTATATTTTCCATTTGATTTTGAAGTCGGTTACTATATTTCTCACGAAAAGGTACGTACATTTATTCATTTAGTATTAAAAATATAACAAACTTTCTCTCTTTATTAAAAACAAAAACAAAATTGCTCATCTTAAATCTTTAAAACAAAGTAAAAAAAAATCGTGGGCAATTATATGATTGATCAAAATAAAATTGTATTGAAGAAGAAAGTAAATGGAAGAACCAACTAATTGGGACGAAAACAAAAGCAAAGTTGTACACAAAATAAATCACGATTTTAATTTTAAAATTAAAACTTAGTGCAGATTCTTAAACACACCAAGAAATTTTTATTTAATTAAATGACATATTTATAATTTTTTTGAAATAATTTTCAAACTGTCTAATATTATTTGGGTGTCATAAGTATAGAAATGGTGGATCAGCGTCACGCAACCTCAATGTAGAAGCTTAAATAAAGCCTTTGTATAGTAGTTTTAAAGAAATTCGCATCAATATAAAAATAACAACTATATGATTAAATTGTTTAAGTATTTAAAATATCATAAAAAATAACAATATAATTTGTATTTCGTGCATCATACATCATTTTATTAAGGACTCGGATCTAGACTAGGTCAAATCTAAATAGATCCTTTAAATCTAGAGAAATAAAATATATAAAGAACTACAGAAAAAAAGTTTGGAGAAAAAGTTATTTGAGTTTGAAGAACGAAAATTTTGTATCTTACAGTTTTAGTTTTAAAGATAATCCATTCAGATAATGAGAGAGGTAATCTTATGAGAACACATGTATCTACAAGTGAAAATTACAAAATTTAAAAAACCCCCGACAAATTTTTCGGGTTTGAAACCCTAAACTCGAATTGAGTAAGCAGAACACTCCCCATTTAATTACCTTTCAAACAAAACCAAAAAAATCAAAATCGGTTCATTCGTTTAGGCGCTACGAGGCCACAGACAGACAGGCAGACAGACACACACATACATAGCGGTCAAACTTATAACACCCCTTTTTTTAGTTCGCTTACTAAAAATATATTTATTTATCTGTATGAGCTATGAAAATTTATTCTTTTCAACTACATATCCAATCAACTCTGGCAAGATTTGATAGCATCAGGATTTTTTCCGACAAATGAAATTAGATAAATATATAGAAAATATTGCCAATTTTATACAAAAAACACCAAATAGGTACACAAAAATCCCAACTAAGCAAAATTATATTCCTTCGTGTGTCTCATTAATTTAAAACAGCACAAAACTGTTTTGCGTGTTGAACAGAAGCATGTACTTAATAATTTTTAACCATACATTTTGTATATGTATATTATAAAAATAAAACCATTTCTATTCAAATTATAGGTTAATTTTTTTTAGAGAATTTAAATTGATATCAACTGAATTTTTTTTATATTTGTTTTTTAATTTTATATAAATATTATTTTACTTTGTCACACCACAAATAACATAACCTATTTTTTAGATAATATTTTTTTTTTAAATAACTTTAATATTTTAATTACAAAAAAAAAGAAATTCGTAAAATGCCCAAGGTGGAATAATAATTTATTTTCTTATAATTAGATACAAATTCTTACGAATAACAAAAAAAAAATATGGCTATGTAAATAAATAATTTTCAAATATTATCAAAGGTGTAAAACTAATATTTGGTTTGTGGGAAAAATATTAAAAACGGTGATTGAAGTCGCTAAACAAACTTTAAGGCGATAAGTAAACTTTAAACTGGTAAATTTATTCATACATTTTAAGCCACGTGAAACTGTAATAAAAATTTTAGTCTCGGTAAAACGGAACTCACCACTTACGATATTTTTTGTAGAAGAAACGTTGTTACGCTAAGCCGAATTAAGGGAAGACAAACTAGTGTAATGGCTAAACAGCTTGAAGTAGGGATATTTTTTGGAAATTTTTTCTATATATTTAATTTTTTACTTGAAGAACCATTATCTATATTTTAAAGTAAGACATTCATAATTCAATGCTAGCTTTTTTACAAAAACAAGCTCTTATTGCAAAAAATATTGACTTGGAAAGTTCATATCTCAAAAACCGTATAGAGACTCCATGTAGAGAAACCATAATAAAAGAAATATAAACCGATGATTAATTGATAAAAAAAATAACAATTTTTGAGACCATTTTCAATTTTACACTTATATTGGATCGCGAAAAACCTTAATGTTTAAAAAAATTACAAATAAGAAAAAATTTAGTCCTCCGTGAATATTTTAAAAACTTCCTATATACTATTTTATTAATAATTATTTTAATACTTTCTAAATAATTTCAGAATTTATTTACTTTTACTTTGATATCAAAAACTAATTATTTTACCTGTAAAGAACAAAAATATTATCAAAACTAAAAAAACAAATATAGCAAAGAAAGATTTAATTAGTAAAGTAAAAACTCTGGTTTTCATATATGTTTCTTTTTTATTTTTGGGTTAAATAACAATTTTTGTAATAACTTTTTCATTAAAATTTTAAAATTAAAAAAAAAAAAAACAAAACAAATTAATTTTTTTCTTTTTAATTTGCAACTTTTTATGATTATTTTAAGTGAAAGGTGGAAATGTAACAAAATATTAATTCGGTAAGTTGTTTTTTGCAAATTTCTTTTTTTAGGAAATGGAGTTATTGCTCTCGTACCTCTAAGCGTGTTTTCAGAATGGTAATTACAGTTCCTATGCTAATGGAACTCCTATGTCAATGGAATGAATCTGTAAGAAAAATAAGCCAAATCTGCCGACAAGATCATTCATGCTGGAATTATCTCAAAGATATTACTTAGCAAATTTTATAAATGTCCATCACTTTTACGGAATATTTGTCGAAAGTGATCACCATTTAAAATAAAATAAAATTTATCCAAAAATCCGAGCAGTTACCGTTGGAAACTTTTCACCAAATACAATTTCATCAACGAATCGTTTTTCGAAATAGTGTTTCCAATAAAGGAACGCTCTCTGATTTAAACAGGCTTTCTATCTCCTATCAATTACGCAACAAAGTTGACTTTTGAATGATTCTGAAGAACAAAGTCAAATTTAAGTCCTACAAGTTGCCCCTCTGTGAATGCAACTTATGGTCTTTTCGTTGAATCGGTCCATAAACAAGTGAAAGGGTACAGAATAAAAAAAAATTTAATTTTAAGAAAATGATCAATTTTAAACAAAATAAATTTTATAATGTTTTCAAAAAATTGAATTTCTGGGCTTTGTAGACTTTTTCGCGCATTTTTCTACTTTAAGAAAACGGATATGTTCCGATGAACATATATCGCAAAAAGTTTTTGCAATGTTCATCCTACCTTATACATGTCAATAATGAAAGCATTAAAATCCTGGCAACATATTTTTGTGCAATATTCTTAAGAAAAATTCGTCTTGGTTACGTAGCTCCTGCGCTACGATGTTTTTTGTTGCACATCTATCAGCTAAACAAAAGTGTACTTAGGTTCATTGTCATTTGTAGTTTTAGTTGTGGTGTGTTTATTGTGTAATAAATATTTATTTATGTTATTTCCTATTATAAAAATTTTTATATAAAAAAAAACAATAAGATCGATATTTAATAAATAACACGATAGGTAATTGTTTAGATGATGGCTGACCTAAATTATTATTATCTTTTTATTATTAATTGTTATATGAATACTATTCCAATTCTTTAATTTCAATCAAATAGTTTAACAAAGATGAAATAGAATTATTTTTGCATAAAATCGAACAGATTTCAAAAACGCAATTTTGTTGTTCTCATTTGTCAGATTTCATTTTTTTTTAAATCAAAGCTTATAAAATTTCAATATATATCTAACGAACGTGTAGAATGGCTTTATTATAAATAATCATAAAATAAAAAATTAATATGAATTTTTCAAACAAATTGAATGTCTCGCATATTAATTTGTGATCACGTTTTTAATTCCGTAACTTTATTTATGAAAATATATATTCTATGTGTAAAACAATTTCTACATATCTTTCTACAGCTAAGGAGTTGAAAACTTCTATAGCAATTAAAGTTTTGCTTTGAGCTTTACAGTAAAGTAAGATAGGTAGGTACATGGTATTCATGGTAAGAGGACCTACTAGTGACGTGACGAATATTCAGATATTGTTTAACATTCGCCTTTGTATTCACATAAAACGAAGCAATGAAAAAAAAACTAAAGATTGTGAATTGAAGTTTGCTTTTCATAAACCCCCGAACTAAAAAACGGGTGTTATAAGTTTGACCGCTATGTGTGTGTCTCTGTGTGTGTTTGTCTGTCTGTGGCACCGTAGCGCCTGAAGGGATGAACCAATTTAAATTTTTTGGTTTCATATTGAAGGTAATTTAACGAAGAGTGTTTTTAGTTATGTTTCAAGTGCGAGTTTAGGGTTCCGTATCTGAAAAATAAATTGAAGACGATTTTCAAAATGCTTTAAGGAAAAAGGTAATTTAACGGAGGGCGTTCCTATATATGTTTCAAGTGCAAGTTTAGAAATCCATACCCGAGAAATTTGTTTGGGTTTTTTTAAATTTTGTAAATTTAAACGTAAATTTCACTTGTTTACTTATACGGTGGATTTTAAATAGTCTTGCACGACGGGTTTCACGCTTATCAATTTTTTGTTTTAAGTTAGTACATGGCAATTTTCGAGCGTTTTATTTGAAAGTAGACATTGGAATTCGCGGATATTGAAGATAAACATTCCCATTCGCTGATGATTAAAATACAACATGCGTCCCATCACTATTACCTAGTAGTTCTTATAAAGTGTGCATACATAAATACTATACTTTACTTATACTATTATTATTATTATTATTATTATTATTACAAATGAAATTCTTGTAATTAAATATATTTTGTTTAAAAACTATTTTATTTCTCTGGTGTATAAACACATACATGCACTACTGTACCTATACTTATTGTACACTTTACTTCTAAAATATTCATACAAACTGAAATAGGTCACTGCAATATTAATTATTGGTAACATTTTATTGAGATTTTTAACCCAGGAACTAAAAATGGAGTGTTATAAGTTTGACCGCTATGTGTGTGTGTCTGTCTGTGGCATCGTAGCGCCACAGACTTAGGTAATTCCAAATAATTATTCAAAAGAACAAAGTCAACTCAAATACTTCAATTTCAATTAAAATATTTCCATTTGTACCAAAAAATGGAAGCTTTCTAAGCATCCTTTTCATCTCATCTGATGTCCTTGACCATCACTTTGATATTGATTTAGGAAGGAGTGTTATAAGTTTAAAGTGTTTTATTGTGCGTCTTAGTGTTTCACAGTGTCGGGGTTTTCGATGTTTAGTTTACTCAGGTACGTGTATGATAACGTGGATGTGTTCTTCTATTATTTTATGAGTGATTGTCCACCTTTTAATGAACTAACATTACAATCATGTCTACTTTTAGTTCAAGAGGTAATCGTTTGCACGCCCTTTTTGACAGTATCAAATCGACATTTCTGCCTTATTTACTCGATAAAGCAAGTAATGCCTTCTTTTCTAAATAAAGGTAATGGATAGCAGTTTAGAATTAGTTATTATTAGAATGCTCAGTTCGCAGTATTTGGCCTCCAGAGACAATGAAACAGTGTATAAAGCAGTAACAAATTGAGTTCAGAACTTTTTTTGTTATAATATCGCCCGAGAATTTCAATTTGTATATGCTCAACAATTTCTGAATCTAAAGTTTTCATATTATATTCTACATAATACATGTACGTGTAAATATAACTTAGGTATGTCTTGATCTCAGCTTCTCATATAAAACACGGTTTTAGATCTCCTCTCATCTTTGTGTTACATTATGACTTTTTGAAATTTAAAACATGATTCATACTATAATTGTTAAAGTATTTTGTATTTCTTTAGTTACAAAGTCGCATTATAATATAATATGTTTAAGAGATATACTTTTAAAAGAGGAAAAAACTTAATATAACTGTTATTGTATTTCGTTTATGTTCGAGAGCCAGCAACGTTTCGTCGGGCGGCTGACTTTCAAATATATATCTCTTCTTTTTGTAGTTTACGTCTTGCATCTGAGAATAGTTGCGTCAAATAATGCAGAATAGGCGTTAGCAAAGCAATCGGATTCCTGCATGTCTGGCAAACTTAAATTACATTTTTTGATTATAAAACTTCATTGGTTGGGCGGCAGTCATGTTTGGGCCTACCAGCGCATCACGACTGTGGCAAGAACTATCATAATGAGAATGAGAGATTCTCTGCCACTGCTCATCACTTGCCTTGAGCAGATTATCGTGCAGTATGCTCTTAAACAGCTCCAAATATTTCTTGAAGTAGTGGCCGTGAATGTATTAACACAATTTTTAGATATCGCAACAGATTCTTTGGTCTAAATGCACCCTTGGACAGTCATTCTAACCTGGCCTTATGTAACCATTGTGTACGACAGCTGGCAAACTTTTCGAGAGAGCATTTTAAAATGACTATCAGATATTTCTTTCTTCTTGTTAGAAGAAGTAGAACGTCTTACACCAGAAGACGCCTGTGTTAAATAACCCTGGAAACGTGTTTGTAAAGTAACCTAATTTCTGTATTTCTGACAAATAAAACTACATTATTTGATAATAAAATTGATCGTTAGTCACTCTTAACTGATTTAAAAAAATTTTCTAATTACAAGGAGAGTATTTGTCGCGGTATTATCAACGGAAAAAACTATCTACCGATTACAATTTATAATACGTAACTGGCAGCTCTTTTACTATTACGTGTACTACTCCACACTTAGAACAAATGTATTATCAAAGTAAAATTTATTTTATTTTATACAATTAGTTTTAAAGGAATTTTTTCTTTATTCCATTTGTATGAATCGTCATTTTGATTTGATACTATTAAGATGATTTCCTAGTTCTAATTCGTAGAAAAAAGTAGGTTTTAATTTATTCAAAGGGAATGAAATCAATTTCGTATAAATGAAATATTTTATTGATTCATCGTGATTAAAAAAATATGTATCATACAACAACTTTTTCGAAAAAAATTGATACAAATTTCCATAATGGATTTTATAAAAAAAAAATTGTGTAGGTGGGAATCGCTTTGTTTTAAAAATGTTTTACACCTTGCACCGTACGATACCATAAATTTACACAGGTTATATCATTAATTTACAAACAAAGATGTGGTACAGGAAAAAAAATTAAAAAGAGACGATAAATATTTATTCTAGTTAACGGCCGAAGTCAAAAGTTGTTTACTCCTTTAACCTCACTTTTTTCTACAGTTCTTGCCACTTACTGTGTCTGCATGGTAAATCCAAGTCTGGATATAAGTCAAAAGTATAGTTAACCTTGACGGAAATCCTTTATATGCTTTAAAAATTACACCAAATATATCCCAACAAATACAGACACATGGAAATTGATTATTTAACAGACACAAAAAAAAAGAAAATTAAATTGAAATTTAAGTATTGAATATAGTATTATTCCACATATCATGTTTACGTAAAGGGTGCGTCATTTAAACTACACATATATACATATAATATGTAACGAACGTTTATCATTTATATTAGCCAAACCCATCATCAACAATATCATCATCATCCAATTTATTGTTATACAGAGTTAGAGTTAGAGTTAGAGTTAGAGCTAGTATGGTAGTAACTTTGTCTATTTTATTTCGATTTATAATGAAAATAAATATTTATTGTAGGTACCTTTATATATATAGAGATATAATAATAATATAACGTTTTTACAATGTCTAGTAAGTGTTATTTTAAAATATATAGTGGAATGAATGTAGAAACTGGTTAGTCTGGTAGCTAAAGGAAAAAATTGATCCGCGATTATTATGAGTATTTAAGTGACACCAGATCAATAAACCACAAGAGCAAAATTAAATCAGTCATGAAATGAGGCATCAGAAAAATCTAAACTATTGGGGAATTGTAATTTTGCTCTGATTTTATAAAAAATTAAGTTAAGGTAACTGAAGTCAATTTGCTACTGTTTTATACACTGTTTTATTGCATCTAGCTAAGACCAAACTCTGCGAACTGCCGCGATTATTAAGCTTATTTAAGTGATAAATCACAAGAGCAAAATTAAATCAATCATGAAAAATGGAAATGAGGCATCAGAAAAATCTAAACTATTGGGAAATTGTAATTTTGCTCTGATTTTATAAGAAATAAAGTTATGGTAGCTGAAGTCAATTTGCTACTGTTTTATTGCCTTCAGCTAAGACCAAACTCTGCGAAATGAACGTTTCAGCTGATTCTAAACTCACTAACATGAAGATATTATAAATATCCTTCCTCAAGTATTCGTCGTATCATCTTTCCAAACAAAGGAATATAACCAATGCCAAGTTTAGTGCTCTACATCCCAACGTAAACGGTTTTTAACCCCCGAACTAAAAAAAAAGGGGTGTTATAAGTTTGACCGCAGTGTGTGTGTGTGTGTGTTTCTGTCTGTCTGTCTATCTGTGGAATCGCAGCGCCTAAACAGATGAAAAAATTTTGATTTTTTTTGTTTTATTTGAAAGGTATTTTAATGGAGAGTGTTCTTAGATATGTTGCAAAAGCGAATTTAGGGTTCCGTAGCCGAAAAAATTGGTCGAGCTTTTTTAAATTTGGTTAATTTTACTTGTTAATTGTTTTTCCGTAAATAGCTTAGAAAAGCTAGATGGTTAGAGTGAAAACATTTGTCAATGGAAATTTCCAATCTACTGCTCATGAAATCACACATTTCACCGTTTCCTTTATTTAAAAAAATCAGCGAGCTCTTATACTCAAAACACATAGTCTACCTATTGTTGGAAGACTTTGAAGAAACACTACCTATCCAACAATTCCTTTTATGAGTAAATAAGGCTTTATCATCGATCTGATATTGTCTAAATTGATGTTTAAAAGATTACCTCCTGGACTAAAAGTAGACATATTTGTGATGTAAGTTTATTAAAAGGTGGACAATCGCTCATAATATAATGGAAGAACATAAATCTTTATACAGACTTTCTTGAACCTTTAAAAATCTTTCTTCATTCATCATTCAATAACACAAAATTTCCAATTCTACATTCATAGACCAGGTACGTAAGCACAAAACCTATAATTTTTCGCTGACGGAATATACTTTTATTACGTTTTCGGCATTGAATTCAAGAAGCCAAATAGAAATTTGTAAAACAAATATTTCCTCTCAATCACAAATGCATTTTTGTGCGTAAAATATGAATTTTGGCATGTATGCTTGGCATGGTAGTGGGTTATATTTGTTTACTCAGGGAATTTTTGGGTGGCTAGTCACGGATATTTCGCGAAAAATTGGATATTGATTTTATTTCAGATAACAAATCTATAATTTGAAATCCTTCTTAAAACGAAATTATTTTTCTTTATCGTCTATTTACTACCAATCAAGTTAAATGATAATGTCCCCTATAAGGATTTCCTCTATTTGTACTTCTTTCTACCTCTCTGGTCCTATACCACTAACAATCCCCATATTAACGACGGCTTCATTCTGAACATTTAAATCAATGTGTATGCATTAAAGTGTCGGTTCTCTGATGGAAGAACCAACCCAAAGAGCCTAAGTAGCCAAGTGGTCTAAGGCGTTAGATTTTGACCGTTTGTCTACTTAGACTTAGGTTGCGCGTCCGAATCCAGGCAGCGGCAGTGTGAACAATTATAATTAATGAAGGGCGGTAGAATTGATCACATTGTCGTAGCTTGGATAAGAACGAAGTAACCGACTCCACCCACATCATTAAATGTAATTGTAAAAATGGATGAAGGTAAATAACGAAAGATTAAAAAATAATGTTGTGAAGTAATGATAAGAGAAACGGAGGTTAAACCCCATTCTTATTATTATATTTAAATCAATCTTCACCGACATTACACTTTTTGCTGATAACAGACGATTTATTTTTACTATTTTGTACGTCAATAAATTAAGCCTATCATAATCATTGTCTCCATTAAAATATTCTACATGTAGATTGTAATAATTGCATCAATGGATGGATGAGTATATGTAGAATATTTTTATAAGCAAATATAAAGGGTTGTAATAAAAATAATAATTTTAATATAAGTATTACTTTGTTATGCATAAAATATAACCAACCATATTTGTGTCTACATATTATTTCAGTGGTATATGTTGGTTGGTTTATGTTTAACAAAGCGTAGTTCTTAGAAGTTTATGCTATATGTACTTGTATACTTTATATCAACAAATGTTTCACTCGAAAAAGTAAACTAATTTGATTATGTTGACTGTGGTATCAGATTTTTATTTGTATATCAAAAATTAAATATTTTCAAATTAAAATTGTTCAAATCGTATTGTATGACTGATTTAATTTGTAGTCCATATCTTTTAAAACTATCATATTTTGTTGGAAAAGCACTCAAAGTTAATATTTTTCAAAAGAACATCATCGGAACTCTCCTCGATACCCAAATATCAATCACTGTGCATGTTTTTCAATAATTTTTTTGAGGATATTACTTTAAAATATTTATATAGACAATGTTTATGTTGCCAAAATTATTTACGAAAGATTTATACTCAGCGAATAGTTTTGGTATATGTTTATGGTCAATTTTTGATATTCAGAAATAATTATTTTACAATTGATTTGAATAGAACGGTTTATTTAAACAAACAAAAACAGAAAAATTCAACTTTCCGTCTATGTGGAAGGCATTAGCTGTTTATAAAATTACTTACTTGATATACCCTTACTTCGCTCGGCTTAAAAGTAAATACTATCGCGTCATAGTCTGATCGTCTCTTGCTATAACACTCGAAATAAGGGTAGGAATTGTTTTACACAGGTAAAATATATGAACAGGTTTTAATTTGATTTGATTCATTGTATCTCGTTTGCCATTTTTACAGAAATGTTTTATTACCGCTTCAAAATTGTGCTCATAGATGGCGTAGTAAAATGTCGTAGGCTAAATTTAATTTCTTTATTTTTTTTTAAATATATCTATATCAATTATAGCTCATGTGTTAGACTGCGGTATGAGTCATATAATTGTACATTTTCATTCAAATCCATTCGTTAATTTTTGCGTGAAATCGTCATAAGCACATCAACATATAAAAACACAAACATCCTTACTTTCACATTTATAATATATGTACAGGAATATATGGATAGGAGTTCAATAAGGTTCTTACCATTTAATTGTATTTGATTATCCTACTGAATTACCCTGTACTGTTTAACTTAAACTTTTACAAAAATTTATTCTTACATTTTTTTTTTTTGGGGTAGCTGAAAAAATTCATTTAGTTTCTCGAACGCCACAACATATGTTATCAAATTAAATAAATATCGACCGAACAAACCAATATATAACGAGCAAAATTAAAGAAATATTCTTTTAAAGTCAGGCACTCAGTATATAAACTAAACAATTCTGTTTGTTGAAGGCTGCTAATATCTTAAATCTATGAATCACTTATAATTACTTTAATTTGAATATAACTACTTTGTATAAAATATTTTTATTATTTTATTATACCAAAGGTCATTAATTCAATAATTGAATTAAAGAATTTTAAAATGCAGAAATTACACATCAATTCATTATTAATGCAAATAATATAGTGTTATTGTGTTAATAGAAACAAAATGTGTGTAATTAATTATTATAATTGTCTAGATTGTATCCGGCGTTTACATTTTTTATATACAAAAAATCGATAATATGTGAACTGTAACGTAAATATTGAAGGTTCCGTCTATTACAACTTAGATTTTAAGTTGCTTAATAGTCTTAATAATAATCATAGGTAGGTATATTTACTGTTGAATCATGATAACTTTTGAAAATTATTTTCGTCAGTTAAGAGAAATTTTTATACCATGTATATATGAAATATATCATAGTACCTTTATTAAGTTTAGTCCCAAGTTTGTAACGCTTAAAAAAATTGGTGCTACGATGAAAATTTTAGTATAAATGTTCATAAAATCATCTAATTAGTTCATTTTCGGTTGCAAGCAGAGATTTTTATAGCGTGCTCACGACATAAAACGTGAGATCGAGTTCGTAAATGGGTAACATTGGTCAATTGGGTCTTGGGTCTGTAGGACCCATTTTTTAAACCGTTAAAGATAGAGCAAAATCTTAAATGTAAAACATTATTGGGCAGATTTGAGTCGGGTTACATTTTAATGGGCCCTGTTAAAATCAATATGTAATCTTATGAACTTGATTCTCTCTTTACAGATTTTATTTATCGCATCTTTTCAGATATTATTTAGCGGGTTTTTATTTTTTATTTTATTTAGACTTTTAAATGTCTTAGCCCTTAAAAAAAATCTCTTATTATACTATAATAAAACTTTTAAACCTTATATATTTTTGAAATCCTCTTTTAATTTTCTTTATTTTGATACCATACTCGATAGGTTTTGTTAATTATATTAACGTGTTACTATTTTCTTCCAAAAATCCTCCTTTTTGTAACATCTATTTAAGAACACTTAGGTTTTTGTGACAAATATAATGATACCTCAAATGTTGAAATCCATTGAGCCGTTTGGAAGATAAAAGGTAATAAAGAAATTTACAAACAAATATACATTCATATAAGATACGCGTGAAAAACATAACCAATCCTTGACATTCGGGTAAAAATATCAAAAAGAATCATTAGGTTCTACGATTCCCCGAACCACCGTATATAAAACTATTTAGATTTATATTCATAGTAAAAATGTTCTTAACATGGAAGTAAAAAAATATGTTCTTTAATTTTTCAGTGGTAGGATTTTTATTTTCTTGAATAAAGTATTAAGATTGTTACCTCAAAAAAGATTTGCATGTTATAACAACATAAAAACGGTTTTCTTCAATCCTGTACTATTGTTTTTAGTATGTACATTTCGATTACAAAAAGCTGCGATTAGTGTTGTATAATATAATGGTTTAAAAAAAAGCCGAAAAGGTGCAAATTGAAGCGTAAAACTTCATATAGATATGGTATAGAATTTTGTTTTTTTGAGTTTAAATTATTTTTATACTAGAATGGAGTACACTTGAATATTTTCGCAATTAGTTTTTGCAGTAAAATGTCAGATACAAAACCTTAAATATAATTATAAAGTTATACTAATATTTTTACATTAACTAGAAATATATGATTTAAAAACAACAATTATTTTGTTGTTAATTAAATGATAAACGAACTGTACACATTTTATATAAAAAGAACGTATTAGAGCATTAATACATACATGCATACATACATACATATACACAGCTGAACGGAAGGAAATTTAAAAACATACTACATACTACAAGACTGGAGAAAAAAACTGGAAATTAGTTATACAATTATAAATATAAATAATAATAAAACTACATGCAACAATTATTATATAACGTTTATTATTAACTATATTTATGAAAATAACAATAATGTTATGACAATAGATATATGAATTTAATAGAGTTTTAGGTTGTTGAATAAGGTAGGTAAAACTATGATTATTTAGACATTTTCGTCATTTAAAATATCTAGCTTAATGTATACTTATAGTAGTTTTACTGCTACTAAGAGACTTGTAGTCGAGCAGATCAGATTAATTGTCAATGACTTTTTTAACATGCCAATATGAGAGATCAAACAATCCGATGAAACATTGATTGGATATTTGATTGTAAACAAAAAAAGCAAATAAATTGGCAGTACATAGTCGGTGTGGTACTGAAGTCGTGTGAGTGCGACCCCTGTAGTCGACACGACTAACTTCCCAGAGGGTCAAAGAACATTAAAAAAAGTTCTTGTTAGCCTTCATAGATTATTTTTCGAACATGTACTGTAGCTTATGCTGGAACGATCATTATCTTCATAGATAAATGATATGTTTTATGCATTTTTCAGATTCTGTTTATTCAGTTTTTTCCAGTTTTTTTATTACCATTAAAAAACGGCTCAATAAGTTCTGCTGAAATCTCGTCAGAAAAATCCACTAACCCGAAAACTCGGTTTCTAAAATAGGTATGGATTAAAACTTTTTTTATTTTCATATTTTATAAATCGTCAAAAAAGTAAGTACAAAGTATGCTGACAACTATACTCCGTGGTATGTTCTCTAAAACTTTTATATCAATGCTTAAATATTTTTATTATATACAAAATAGTACTATTAGTATTATTAATAACATTCTAATAAAATGAGAAACATTATTTTATGATGAAGAGAGAACAAAAGTACAAAAAAAAAAAAAAAATGCAATTTTAAATAAACATATGTCACTTCAACAGAGCAGAAAAATAACTAGCTACTATGCAGTACAATTTAGCTGGAAATAGTAATATTAAAACATATTTTATTTTATAAACATTTTTATATGTTAAAAAATATAATACAACGCTAACACATATTGCAAGCAACTAACGCGTCTATGTGTTAACAAAAATATAATATTATTTTTTATAAAAAAAAGGTACTTATTATTTAATTTACTAAGTAAACATATAATTTTATATTGTTTTATTAATATTAACGTAATTCTTAATATATTATAATAATAATATTTCATATAATATGATAGAAAATTAATTTTATGAACGTAAAAAACAATACTTTTTTGTTAACTTTCCAGCATAGAATAAGTCTTATGATTGAACCGAGAAATGCGCATGTTTAGATTGATGTCTATGTGTATGTATGTGTGTACGTGCGGAACCGAATTTTCTCGTGAATGACAGGTAAGAACGCTATCGGTTAAGTGACAATCGTTGCCTCATAACATCTTAATGTACAATCGAATTTGTTAATATAAAGAAACTATTTAAATTGTAGAAAATCACTCAAACAATAATTTATCTTCCGCTCATTTCTTCTTTAAATATGACAATTGATTTTATGAATTGTATAAATATTATTAAATAAATTTTCTTCCCAGTGCTGGGTATTCATCTAATTGTAAGTGTCTCTTCCATAGAACGCGTGTAAGTAACTTCTAAGCCTCGAAAGCTCCGTTCCAATAGAAATATTAATATTGTAGTGTTTTATAAAGTTAGAGAAAGTTATTTTCATCATTTGGGGAGTTGAATGTGTAAACTATAAAGACTCGCACTCACATATGAATAGGTTGCTTTCTTTTCATGATAATAACTTCGATAAAGAAAATGATACAACGTGAAAAATTTTAAGAGCTATAGATCAACTTTAACTCCTTCTGTGACCCATTAAGGAAAAGATAGAAAGAAATGAATAATGAGTAAAGTGTACTAACAAAACTTTGCTTATAATCAAACAAAAAGGTGCAGCCAGATTGACAGAATAATTTATAATTAAAAATAAAATATTTTAAATATGACTTTGAAACTAATTCAG
The DNA here is from genome assembly GCF_905475395.1 of Chrysoperla carnea. Classification (NCBI taxonomy): domain Eukaryota; kingdom Metazoa; phylum Arthropoda; class Insecta; order Neuroptera; family Chrysopidae; genus Chrysoperla; species Chrysoperla carnea. The sequence goes on from NC_058341.1 coordinate 27,708,578, forward strand.
AATCAATAAATTATTTATAACACAAGAATGTTTAAAATTCACCTATATAAATACAATACGAGCGCCTGGTCTGAAAATGTCCACACACATGTATAAGTAACCTATGTGTAGGTAGTACACATATTGCTAAAAAAAGTATTTTTTTACAAAAAAAAATAAATAAAAAATAAAACAGAGGAAAAGTTTATTATATTGGCAGAAAAAAAATACATTTAGAGTCATTAGTAGGTTAAATAATGGATATTTGTGTATGTTTTGTTAACAGGGGGGCTGGTTTCAAATATCGTTCAGGTTATTTTCGTTTTTATGCATCTTTTTTTTTTCATTGCGTCATACTTTAACCTAGTGTGTAATAAAAACTATCCCCGCATATTCGTCCTTCGTAACGTCATTATAAATCAAGTAAGAGTACGGTAAACATCAAGAGAAAGAATAAGAAAAATTGAGTACGTGAGTTTTTAACTACAAGAGTGACAGGAACAAGAAGGTGAAACATAGAAATTTGAACTTTTAAGAATAAGGCATAGGTTCTGAGGAAATTTTGACTGTTTCGGTATGAATACGGTTTGTATTTCTAGTATCAATTAAAGATATTGGATATCGAAATTCCATGGTAGGTATAAGTTTATTGGCGTCGACTTCAGAACGTAATTTCTCATAGGGAAATTTAAATCGGGCCACAATTGGTGTAAAAATCTGTGAACATACAAAAATAACATACCAACAGTTAAACAACGAACTTCGGTTGTTACTTTTGAAGTCTGATAAAAAGGGGCTAATTTCAGGGGCTAAATTGGCTAATTTCATTAGCCAATACGAATTTACGATACAAATGTATGCTGTTAGGTAGTAACAAATTCACGGTGTTCGGGTTATGAATATTACCCACTAATAATCTGGTGGAAAGGGATATTGATAAGTATTTGTTTTATTTAACCCCCATACAAAATAGTGGTGGTGTAGCGCGTGAACGGATGAACCGATTTTATTTTTTTGGTTTCTTTTGAAAGGCAATTAAACGGAGAATATTTAATAATATTTATTCTATGGTAAGTGCGAGTTTAGGTTTCCGTACCCAAAAAATTGGCAATGATCTTCAAAATCAATTTAGTTTGGAAAAGGCATGACATATAATTTTAACATATAAATAATTACTATGGAAATGAATGGTCAAATAAACCTGACTCAATTCATTTCGAAAAGTGAAATGGTAAAATAATTAGGTAATTCAAAACAATTAGTAAAAAGAACAAAGTCAACTCAAATATTTCAATTTCAATTAAAATATTTCCAAAAATTTGTCTCAAAAAATGATAACTCTTTAAGTATGCTTTTCATCTTATCTAATTTCCTTGACCATCACTATGATATTGATTTAAGGAGTGTTATAAGTTTAAAGTTTTTAATTGTGCGTCTGTGTGTTTCTCAGTGGCATTGTAGTCCCTGAGCCTTTGAACCGGCTTGTTAGAGAACATTTTTTTGCTAAGTTTCCAAAAATCGGTTTAAAAGGAAGAAATCGCATTTGTCGGGTGTTTTTTAAATTTTGTAAATTTCTCTGGTTTCTTTATGACTGCTTAGTACCTAAAAAAACTCAACGTACATTTATACTTAAAAATGAATGGATACTTTTTGTTGACCATTCTGTACATGTTGAAATACATTTTTTTTTTTTTTTTTTTGAAAACGAAATATTGAACGTAATTAATTATTAAGGGATTATTATGAACAGTCTTAATGAATTCTTTTTTCGGTATTTTGGTTAATTCCTTTCTTTATTTTTTTCAGTGATAAGGATACACTGAGTACAAAAATGTAACATTCTTTGTAAATAAATCATCACTAAACATATTTATTGTATTTTTGTGTGTGATATATTGCCAATTTTTTTTTTCTTCTTTTTCTGTGTATACGCTCTTCTTCTATATTTTTTTAAATTAATAAAATGAATTATTACGTTTTTAAAAAATTTTCTGTTCTGTTTACGGCTCTGCTTTTTCATGTTTTTATTTCTTCTGTGTATAAGTTAGGGCGGTATAATGTTATAATTAACATATATTTTATTGTAATTTATCTGTCAAAAATGGAATAGGTAAAAATATCAAAATAGTTATTTACGGTACAAGAAAATGACTAATATGTAGTTCTTGTAACCTTGGAGCTACATTTTTCATGCCTTAATTATTGAATTATGATGTTTATCAAAATTATTCAATTATAATCAAATTTCATGCAATGACTTAATTTCACAAAAAGTATCTTATTCTAAGGTTTGTGAAGATGATACCCCCATGACCGAATTTTACGTTCTTTGTGAGCTTAATCGTTTGACAATCGTAGGACCACTTTTGACCACCCTCAATTTTCGTTTGACCACCCTCCGTTTGGAAAATATGCGCGATTCAAAATTTTATTTCTCGTAGCCTCCACCATGACTATCATAGGGAAAATAACATGGTAGCACCCCCATGAACGAAATTTAATTTAACTGTGAGCTCAATCGATTCAAAATCGTAGGACCACTCACAATTTTTGTTCTAATTCTATTACACGCAAATTTTATTCAATTTTAATAAAACTAGAATAAATTAGTTTTGTCATCTTATAGTACCAAACTTAACAACCCAAAACAAGACAAACTCATTTCGTTTGGAGTATAAAATTAAAAATGTTTGAAATCATCATTTAATAATACTAAATTGAGCAATTACAACTGCAATTTCTAGACAAAAGAAAAACTGATTTAACTTTATTTCTTAACATTATTATCGATTGTAAAAAACTATAAAAAATGTTATTTTCATCATTAAACTTTCATTTCCAATATTAATAATCATAATAATAATAATACGTTCCTGTTTTTCAATCAAACAAAAAGCATTGTAAATAAATTTTTTAATGGTTATATGCTCACACAAAACGTTATTTAATACCGTCTATCCTTATTAAATAGTCACTCATACATGTACATTTAATATCTGCCTATAGATAGTTCAAATATTATGACAACGACAATCTTTTAAGTATAATATGATTTTAAAAACATACCTTACATTGTAAAATGAAGAACATACCTGTGTATCAAAAATATTAAAAAATACCAACTTTTTTTCCTAAAAGACAGAACTACAAACTCATAAATGATCACAGCCCACTAACAAATCCTTTTTCTCATCTCCTTGCAGAAAGGGTCAACTTTCTGTCCACTGTACAAAATGAAGTTGCCCCTTTGGTCCCCCGTCTTGAAGAAAAATAGTATACACAACACGGGAGCGTGTAACGAATGTCTCAGATTTCATATTTATCACACTCGGCTTCGTCTCGGGAGAAAATGAACATGAGATTTGAGACATTCTTTACTTTTGTTCCCTATGGGTGTATAATATACAATTCATATACTAATAACAAAATATTTTCGCCAAATGTTAAAATCAACTTTTGTTAAAATTGACATTCTTAATTTTCAACGCTCGTTTAGTCTAGGCCAATGCCAATGGTTGTTTAATAAATTATTATTTGTCATTTTTCCAATTCATATCCACTATATTTGCAGGAAAATCAAACACGGATCAAGAAACTATTATTTCTTATATACAATAATTTTTAAGTAGCCAAATACTTATTTTCTTGAATTAAGTATTAAGGCTGTTGATTAAAGAAATATTTATTTGGCAAAAGAAAATCAATATCCAAGAAACGCGTTTACTTCAATGCAGTAATTTTTTAACTGTGAATTTTGCGATTCCTAACTAAAGTGAAATTTTTTATAACAAATGAGAGTGATTGGTTGTCAAGCAGTGTAGACGTGTAAATTTTGTTTGAAACATTAACAGTTTGAAAACGTTTCTATAACGAATAAATTTGAGACTGGATATTTAATACATTTTCGTCTAAATATGCATCTATTTGTTTCATCGTTTATCCTGTTTTAATCGATTAAAAAGTGCTTTTTTAGATTCTGGAGAATCCAAAACATAAAAATTGCCACATTGTTTCTTTCTGATTTTTTCAGGGTAACGATACAAAATAGTTTATTATTCAGTGTAGTAGATTAAGTTATTATTTACAAATAAATTTTACATAGAAATTTGACAAAAACAATTTTTGCACTGGGAACTATGCGAAAAACGGATACTTAACAAGAATAAGTACGGAAAACAATCTTTGTGCTTTAATGTAAGGGAAAAATACGCATTTATCTCCACTTAATCGATATATCAAATTTCTCTTTTGTCTGCTTTACAATATACGAACAATATAACGTTTTTATTTAATTTTCATAAAAAAAAATCACCATAAAAAACTTTCCATTTCGAATCGTTTAAACACATACATGTACTTACGTAGTATGTACACAATATCTGCCACAGACTTAATACACTTCATTGCATTTTATTTAACATTAATTCAATCTAACATTTACAATATTTTTTATTTTCTACCCAAAAAGAACAAGAAACAACAGCAAAAAAAAAAAGAATATCCATATTGATTCTTTGTTGTTTGTTTAGTTCAAGAGAGGCGATATACAGGTGAAACTTTATATCGTTTTAGTAATTGATCTGTTTTGTTGCAAAAAGAAACAAAAAAAAAAGTACATTATGCTAAATAGTATTGATTTAAAATTATTATACTTTGTGGGTGATAAATAAATTTATTTATCACGATTATTTATAAATTATTCTGATTTATGTTAAATCATTAACATATTGGGAAAAATTTATTGAGAGTGTAAGAGCCAGAACCCAGCACTTTTATATTTTCGTCATTAACTTTAAGTAGCTGACGTAAATTGGGTACTCATTAGTTTAACCGAAATATTTTGAAATTTACTTAGTTTAAGAGATGTTACACTTTAAGCGAGTTTAACGGTATAGTAAGTTTGCTAAATATAAATTTGATCACTATATTTTCATCATTTTCTGTTATAATCTAGGATTAATTATCAAAATAATCATAAGACATGGAAATTTAGCATTTTACCTCTAAAATTTTCAAAGTAAGATACGGTTTTTTTGCATTAGGTTCCAGAAGGTATTTATAAATTTTGGGAATATTGCAGGTTATATAGGAGATCATTTGTGCATTAAAAATGAATTTTTTTATATTATTGAAATTAAAATGGTCGTGTATCTATATGGAAATCATTTACCAGGAGAAGAAAAATTGAAGGTAGATAGAAAGTATGATCCAGCAGCAGTTGATTAGAATATACGAAATTTTTTTCTATTTTTTTCGTAACTGACCAGGATGTCGGAACATATTTAAAATCAGTAACTTTCTTAAGAATTGTGAAAAGTTCTACCAAACATTACTTCACAGTTGAAGGGTAGTTGGAACTTTGTGCCTTATCGCACGTTATCGTCCTGATTCGTTAGTTTAATGGGAGGTAAAACCAAAAAAGTGGAACAAAAAAAACGACACCAAAAACCGACATTAGCTTATCTAGGAAACTTTTTCGATTAAAGTAAACGTAATGTACTCCCATATTGGGTTGACTACTAAATAAGCAGTTTGACTTTTTTAAACTAATACTATAATTAATTCATACAGTAAAAACTAAAAGTAGTTATAAAATTATATTTAAAGAATCAAACAAGTACTTGACTTTTAAAATTAATACCTTAAATTTTCAGAAAAAGATCTTGTTAACAAAAAAAATTAAGCGCCTCATAAATAATGTACCAAGGTACGAAAGGAATATAGTTCCTACCGGGTGTCTCAAGACGTTAATTTTTAATTTAAGTTTGTTAAATTTAACTATTAAAGTTATAATAATGGTTGACAACCTGTATATCATTGTGGGTTGATACATGACGAGAAGTAAAGTTCCTGTACTTATTTACAAACTTGTTAATCCTCCATTTTCCGTGGTTTTTGAATTAAATATATTCTTTGTTTTCCATGGTCAATTAGTCAGCATGCAGTATTATATTCTAAGACTTTTAAATGTGTTGTTATTATTAATTTACACCTACGTAATCATAACACCGTACAAACTATTGCATGTTGATATGACATTGGCCAGTTTTTTTTTTAATACAACATTTTAAATAGTGTTAAATATAACACATGTCAACTAATATATTAAACAATATATATTTTTTTTGTATCTTATGAAACATGATCTCAATATTGTCAATTTGCATTATACAATTTTTTTTCTATTATGATTCAGTTATATGAGAAATTAAGAAATAAATTTTGTAATTTTACTTAACAGTCTCTGAACAATGAATTTGTTTCACTAATTTTTATTTTATATGAACCAAGGAATTGGTTGGAAAAAAAAATATTCGAAAAGATTACATTTATTTGCAAATTTTGTTGAGTGCATCTTGAGTTGTAAAGTTACTGTCTTATAGCAGTATTTCAGACAAACAATTATTAAATGTTTTAAGTTGTAAAATTAAAACATTAAACAAGCCGTGGTAGAATCTGGTACGACCCTCGAGATACACACGAATAACTTCCTAACATAATAGAAAGTTTTCAAAAAATTAAAAAATAATTTTCGGATCATATTGCCGTTAATACGCTTCAATCAACACCTCATCGCAGTCGATTTCATTTTTGCTCGCGCGATATTGATGACGAAAAAAGTGACTAGCCATGAAACGTAAAGATAAAATTTGAATTTCGAAAATCAGACCCGTTATAATAACTTCCTATATTGGGAGGTTAATAATAGTGAATTGGTAAATTTAAAGAAACCATCGCAATAAACTAGGTCTGATCGATTCGTTTGTGGTATCGTAGTAACCAAGCGGATGAACGGATTTTTGATTTTTTTTAAATGTAATTTGATCGAAAGTGTTATTAACTATGTTTCAAGAAAATCTACTCAGCCGTTTTAAGACCACCACCTATTTTCAAGTTGTTATTGGGTACGGAATACTGAACTCGCAATTGAAACATATCTACAAATACTTTCGATCAAATTACCTTTCAAAAAAAAAAAAAAAAATAAAAAAATCGGTCCATTCGTTAAGGAGCTACGATAGCAAAGACACACAGATAAATAGACAATTTAATTTATAACACCCCTCTTTTTTTGTCGGTGTTAAAAATGGTAGATAATAATGAGGACTGCCGAGAAAAGTGAAAACTAAAAATTTCGGAATAACCGTTTTTTGTTTTTAAATTTTTTAATTAATTAGTATGAATAATTAAAGTTTCATATTTTGAAAACCACATTAGTACTACCTTTATTTTTTCAACTTTATTTGTTCGTGGTACCATTCTATTATTCTTCAAAACTGTAATCTTGCCATAAAACCTTAATAGAAATATAAAAATTTTTTCTTCATAAAAATATCTATATGATTATTTTAAAATGATAAATTTTATATTTTCAATTTTCATTAAATAAATTGAAAACTACTCTAAATCTATTGAAGCACACTCCTTCGTGTAAGGGTGTGCGTTGTTAGAAGGCGATAATAATGTGTTATGAGTACTAAAGACACATCCATATAGATTTCAAATGAAGTCGGTTTGTAAACCAACCTTGTTTTATTCTTCTTAAACAAATCGTGGTAAATATGACCTTTAAAGACAAACGAATACTTAAGATTGAGGTCTTCAAACTTATAGAAAATTATCATTTTGCCTTGGAACGCTAGCCTGAGTACTTTTTAATGATATAAAGGTTAATTGTGTCCTCAATTTTGTTGCGAAAATTGTCAAGTTTCCGTTACGGATGACTGTTAATTTATGAAGTTCTAGAAATCTTTTTTGGAAGTGAGAATTTTTAGAAATTATTTTCTTTATTTTTCTCAATATTAGCAGTCTAATGAAAATATCAAACTAATGAAAGCATAATAATCCGTTTTGACAGTAAACATGATGGAATTTAAGTCTTATCGAGCCATCCTAACTATTACAAGTTTAATTTAACTTACTTTTGGATGTCTGGGTGGAATTTTGTCATTGATTTTAAACTACCTTCCCGATGAGCAAGAGACTTGAAATTGGGACCATAACTCAGAAGTACATGGCATTACATGAAAATGAAAGAGAACAACGAAAAGGAGACGAGAAAGATGAAGAAAACGCTTTTTAGTGTTCGGATGGAATTTTTTAATTGATTTTAATTTAACTACCCGATGAATTAGAGACTTGAAATTTGCCATAGCTCAGAAGTGCATGACAATGCGTTCATATAAACTTAAGAAAGAAGAAAGAATTTAAAATACAAAAATAATTGGTTCTGTTCCATGTTTTTATCACCGGCTAAGAAGTATCAAATAATAAATAGTTATTAAAATATATGTAAGATTGGAAACGAGCGCATGCAGCAGACCGTACACTCTATATAGCTATTTATTATTTTATACTTTATGGCAGACATGGGCGAATTATTTTAAGTCGAAGTCACCATTGTTATGACTTTATTGTATGCTATAAACTTGATTGTGTGTTTCTTTATCTAAATCCACATTGTTCATAGAGGAGGAAGCGAGACGGGTATACGGGTATACGACTCTTCTACCTATCTCAGTTATTCTAATAGTAATGGACTTGGTAGAAAAAAAAATGTTGTCTCTCTGTCTTACTCGTATTATTAGTTGACACTGGTTAGGATGTCGCTGTCTTGTTCGTTATTTAATTACAAAAGTGTGAGGGACTTTTCTGAGTCACATTTGCCCATGCCTCCGTTATAAAATATGGTTTCGTATAGGTTTATCAAAAAAAATTTTTATTTTGGTTTTCGGTGTGCATAAAATCATTTCCTAGCAAAGAATAAATAAAATCAGTTTTAAACCCAACCTTATTATATTCTTCTAAAATAATATTCCATATACCTAAGCATCTTTTTATTTGCAACTTGTGCGGGCTAATTTGTAACTATTCACGTATGTAATTGATATCAAAATACGAATAAAATACTCACAAATAAAATGTTCAACATTATTATTTACAAAATAAGTGAAAGTGTATTTTATTCAAATTACTGTGAAATATAACTTGAACTATATTCATATTATTATTGTTATTATTATTATTAATATTTAGCAATAATTATAGATCGTAGTATTTATCATAAATATTTTTGTGTAATAAAAATACAATTTTATTTTTACGAGAATTAAAACTTTGCATAATAATATTTCTTATATATTTTTTTTTATTCTTTATTTCATAACTCATTCCACGTCTATATATTGACTATACCTTAAATTTAAATGTTATAGGTTTTATTCAAAACCCAAATAATTGATTGTCATGCAGACTATGAGACCTCCAATATTTTTACAATTGTGCGTGTGGGTGAACAACTGAAATTTAGCTTTTGAATGAAAGTGGTAGCTTAATAACTTTTCGTTTTTGATAATTCAATTCTAAAAAAATTATGCTTCTTAATTTTTTATATAGTTTGCTATACTGTTTAGGCGCCATAGCAGTTTTTTATTCATTGGAATTAATATTAAAATTTCCAAAATTTTCATTAAAAACTTGCGAAAGTTATTTGAGACCAAGAAAAGACATATTTGATTTCTAAAGAGTCGCGTCTTTTCACAAATATATTATCAAAAAAAATTTTTTTTATATTCCGATTGCGATTTAAGTGTAAAAAGGCTGTTCGAGGGTGTAAAACCCTGCTTGAGATTCTTGACCAATTTATTTCCACAGTGATAAAGTTGAAACAAGTGAAATTGCCAAATTTAAAAAAACCCCCGTCAAATTTCGGGTCGGAACCCTAAACTCGCATTCGAAATATATCTAAAAACACTCTTTATTATATTCCCTTTTTCCTTAAAGCCTTTTCCAAACTGAGTCGATTTTGAAGACCATCGCCAATTTTTAGTTTTTTCGGATACGGAACTCTAAATTCACACTTGAGCTAAGAACACTCATGGCTATCAAACTTATAACACCCCCTTTTTTGAGTTCGGGGGTTAAAAAATAGTACGGCAATGCGAAATTTTTCAGAAAAACTATACTTTGAAAAAAATGCTTAAATATAATTATCATTCTAAACTTGTGTTATTTTTTGCTTATTATAGGTTTTAGAACGCCAATTGGATAAATCAACATTAATGACTACAAAAACATAAAAATTTTGGACAATTTAAAAAATATAATATAAAAAAAAATTGTTAAAAATATTCGTGCTAAATTATTTTCAATATTATTCAAGTTATCTTTAATCCATAATATATAATACTTGAGGAAGTAAAGTACCCACATTCTGAGAAATGAAAATCTAAATATCACGGGAAAATTGGAACGAATTAGTTAGCAATCATTTTTAAGCCTGTATATTGAAGTACAAATGGTTCTGAGAATCTTCGGTGGTACAATATGCAAAGACTGTCACATATCAAATCGGCTTAACTGTATTTTATCAATATAAAATCTCATATTTGAATGTATTATTATTCTGATTAAAATTACCCACGGTTCTAATTTCAAATAATATTGTACGTAAAAGAGTAAGAAAGTAAATTTCACACAGATGAACTATTATAAAATAGTATGCCATTAATAATTACACACAAATTCTTCACAAAAAAAAGACAATTTACATTTTTTTTTTAAAAGTATGTTCTGATTGTGTTATTAATAGAATATTAGAACGAAAAACAATAATAGTTCAACATTCTTAATTTTTGTCTAGAAAACCAAAAGAAACAAGAGAAAAAATGTAAACAATTATAATGAATGGTATATTTATTTAAATTATAAAATTAAATAAGTATACTCTTCGTGGTGATGTAAAACCAAATTGTTACTGAATTCCAGTGTTGAGTTCGTATATCTTTTTTACAAATAATCAGTTTGTAACTTTTTTGATTATATACTACACAAAAATACTATATTCAATCACTTGCATACGCATGTTACATGTGAGATGATGGAATTGAGAGAATTGAAAAACGTTTACAACCAACACTGTTGAAGGTTTAGCAATGCCAGTTTTCGGACAGAAAACCAACCATCCTTTGGAATCTAGACCAATGGATAAGCTGCAATCTTCAGGCTTACAATTCAGCCCGTTTTGAGTAGAAATTAATTCTTTCCAAACACAGCGCGATTCTCATAGGCAGTGATCACCATTTGCCATCATTTCATCATTCCTGACACCTCCAATCATTTCATATCGATTATTTCAGTATTCACCATTCAACGCTTTTGTTTAAATATTTGTTTAAATATTTTTTCTGCATTTGCTAATTAGAAAAAGGCTTTAAAGTAGAATTTTGACAACAGAAATACCATTTTTCTTGTATATTAAATGTGCAACGGAGCAATGTAACAAATAAGAGTACCGTAAAGTAAAATTTCCGGCCCTAGACCAAAAAAGTAAATTTCCCGTAACGTTTCACCACATTTGATTATGAATTTATTATATTTATTGTAAATGTAATACAATAAACAAAACTTGAAAGTCGCACTTGAACACTTTCAGAAAAAATAGGGCGTGCAGTTTGTAGGAAATGCACATTCTGGCATTCTCAGATAGCAAAAATACTGTCGGTGCCTATAATCCGATGAAAGGAAAAAAATTGACTATGCACAAATTTTTCCCCCTTTCTCTGTTTACAAAAGCAAACAATTCCTAAACTCAAGCTCCAACACATAACTGCTCCAATAGTTCTGTTTTCAGTCTTAAAACTGTAGAATATTAACCTTTTTCCCTCGTATTTGCACATATCCCTAGAGTAAAGAAAGTGTTTGTAAACATTCCTAGTTCTCCAGAGACTTGCTGCTTTTCAAAGCACTAAAGTTTTCAAGGCCACTTAGTTTGTCTACTTAGACTTAGGTTGCGGGTTTGAATCCAGGCAGCGGCCGTATGAACAATTATAATTAATGAGGGCGGTAGAATTAATCACATTGTCGTCGTTTGGATAAGAACGAAGTAACTGACTCCACTCACATCATAAATGTAATTGTAAAATGGATGTAGTTTAATAATGAAAGATTTACAAATAATGATGTGGGTGGCCTCTACTATAGGCTTATATGTCAGAGAAACGGAGGTTAAACTCCATTATTATTATTATTATTAATACATCATAAAAATTATAAAAAGTTTATAAAATATATAGTCTATTTTACTTTTTTTGCGATGATAAAATTTCCAAATCAAAACTTGCGTATCTGGAAGAAAAAAAATCTCTTTCAAGGATATGCAATATTTTGCAATATTTGAAACATGAGAGTCATGTGAGATCTCCACTTAAAAAATAATTTTTTCTGAATAAATAACAAACAATTAAAATTAGGTTTTTTTTTATTAGAATTTTTAATTATATATATGAAATATGTTAATTTTATCAATTTTTGTTCCCTTGTGGTAGTGGAATAGTAGTTAAATTATATATATTTGGTAAATTAAGTATGTTTGTTATAAATAGAACTAAATATGATTTATTTTGTTAAATACATTATTATAATATATAAATATAATATATTGTATAATGTATTAATTAAAAAAAAAATATACCTAATAATAATTTAATCATATTATTCAATCATTTAATTATGAGTTACTATGACGGATTTCCTGGGTTTGTGTTTTGTCTAGTATACAGTATATTATGGTAAAGGTATACTATTAGTAAGTGTACTTTATCTATGTGTTTGTGCAGCAGTGTTGTTTCTTTTAATAATAGTTATTTCTATGTTAAATAAAAATTGAATCTAATTTTTTATCTAGCTTATTATAAAGCCTGATATACATGTGTGCAAAGTTTTCAGTATACTTTTCTTCAAACATTTTTTGTTTTCAAAACAACACAGCAAAAGTATTCCGATTTAATTGAATATTACTTGGCCCAGTGCACTTTAGTAATTCGCAGAGCTGTGTCCCAAAAATTTAAACACTAGATTTTTTTATTCATTCATTCAATAGGAGGTTATTTAAAGACCTTAAATCTAAAAATTATTTTTTGACGTTTTGGCACATATCTTGCGTTCAAATCATTCAAATTTGATGATTTTGATGTCGTTAGACTTAGTTGCGGTTTATCTTTAAACTCATTTATTTCAACAAACTTTCTAACCAAATTTCCGCCCTCTCAGGTAAACAGTAATGTTTACGACCAAATGTTTCAAACAAATATTGTTTATTTTTTATATTTTAATTTTTGTTTCTCCTCTAACGGTTTAAAAAATGGTTTCTACGAACCCAAGACTCGTGATCTATGCTTTGTTCAGCTTGATATCTCTTGAAGAAGAAGTTGCATTATTCTAAAACTATTTTCAAAAAACTGTTGCAAAAAGAAATTCATGAACAATTTATGTTGACTTTGAACGCGAACAACTTTCTTTCTTTCAAACGTAGCTTGTATTTGATGGGCTTAAAGATAAAACGCCGGCAAGTCCAACGACATCAAAATTATCAAATGAATAGAACGCTAGATATTTGCCAAAACGAAACAAAAAGTCATTTTCCAAGATAGTGGCGAAATTAATAGTTTCCTGAATACTTAAAATCACATTTAAGGACTCCAAAGAACCCTTTATTGAATGATTAAATAAAAAAGTCAATTGTCAAAACTTTTGGGTGACATAGTGCACTGGACTCACTGCAAAATGATGATTTAAATTGCAAATGCAGTAATACAGAATTTAAAAAAGTAAATGCAATTTCGACCATTTTTTTTCAGTCATATCAGGTGTACTGTTTTTTCCATTTTAAAGATTTTTGAGTGAGTACCTACCGTATCAATTCTGCGAAGATTAGTGTATAATTTTACTAAAGAAAGTATGAAGCAGGCATTATATTAATAGAGTTTTAAGTATAGGAAGATTCGTACATACATTTATGAATATAGTTATGAATATTCAAGTAAAAATTTTTTAGGCATATTAAGTTGTATTTTCATATTATCTGTTTTATTTGTTTTATGAAATAGAGTAGGTGTGTTTGTTATACATTATTATTTCCTGTATAATTTATTATAATTATTATTAGCCATTATTTTGATTATGATTATTTTATTTTTTTATTGAATTTTATTTTTTGTTCTAAAAAAAATATATTATTTTAAAATTTGTCATAAAAATTCCAACTATGCTAATTAAATTGATAATTTATTAATTAACTGTACATTTATTTTATGTATTTTTATTTTAATCTGTTGACTGGATTTAAACAACATACATTTAGTAGAAAACTGCGGTTTTCATTCCGAAAACGGAAATAAACTATTAAATGAATATTTGATGAATTAATGACTTTTTCAATAATTTTGAGGAATATGACATTTCACAGATAAATTAATAATTAATTATAGATGTTTCGTTAATACATACTCACTACTTTAATTCTGCTAGTTACAAATACGTGTTTTTTAGATTTTTTAAACTGTTGTTAGTGGCTACAATGTATGCTTTTAGTTTTTTAAACAATTCTTTATTATTTGTATAAAATTTTTATTTGCGCTTCCACTGTCAAAAATGTTTTAGTTAATGGTTAATCCTAAAGATCCTGATGAAGATAATCGGGCATAATTCTTAATTTATTATATTGTCTTCGGTACTTGATAAGTCTGTGAGCTTCCAATTCAACCCTAAGTTTTGATGTTGGTGAAAATCACGTTCAAAGGTTCCGTTACATAGACTCGTCCCAAACTAATAAAAGCGTGTTTAAACCACAGTAATTTGTTAGAGCATAAAGTAAATGTTTTTGCCTCTAAAATTCATAGCAACCACGGCTTAAAAATACAGTGAATTATTTTGTTATTAAAATTATAAACGGAAATATATAACAGTCGCATTAAAAACATTTTTTGTTATTTATAATTCTACGAAATTAATAAATTCTGTTTATCTATTGATTTTGTAATATTTTTATAAAATAAAAATGAATTTTTTATGTTGTAAAAATATATTATTGGAATTATTGAAAAAAAATCACTTTTTGCATATTTTTTATAAATAATTTTAGTAATAAAATATTCCCTTATAAAATTGCATTTCTGTGTATAAATAAAATTTCTAGTAAAGCAAAATAATTACATTTTTTAGATGATTTAGAGTATTATCAATTTTATAGTAATATTTGCATATTTTTATTTTATTCTAATAACTGATAAATAAATTAATATAAAATTTTCTTAGTAATTTATATCCTGAAGGTTCGATATTTTCTGTGCTTGGAATTAATGAAATCATGGTGAGCTCAGACTTTGTGAAAACTCCAAAAATACCTTGGAAAAAGTTATCAATCTAAACTTACCAAAAATACCTTGGAAAAAGTTATCAATCTAAACTTACCAAGCCAAACAGCCAAACCGACTAAATTTCGAATAAAATAAATGTATGAAATCATTGACAACAAATTATAGCTAAGACGATTTTGACACAAAATAGAATAACATATTCTAGACTTTTGATATAAAAAAGGTATAGCTTCTAATGGTGGTGCAAAATCTTAGGTATAACATTAACGTATGATGATTAAAAATTGCCACAAAGTAAAAAAGCTGAAGTAGTTCGTTTCTGGTAAAAAATTTTCAATGTTCAGGTAATAAAAATAGTATTCGTAGGACAAGCAATATTGTTTGATCTTGAGAATTGCTCGTAAAATATTTATTTTAAAACATTGGATATTAGAAATTATAGTTCATTAACACTTGCTAATTTCTTTAATTTTTTGAGGAACTTCAATATTGGAATTTTTATCATAAAACATAGTTTAGGTATAATAATAATGCACATTCATTTTAATTTTGTATAAAACACAATTGTTTATACAATTTTATTGTTAATTTTATTATGAAAATAATATCAATTATAATATGAGAAATTAAAAGAATTTGAATATATTGTTACCAAAATGAAACGATATTTTGTTATAGAATTATTTATGAAAACAATGAAATAATAATCAGTTTAATAAAATAGAAAAACTTTTATAAATAAATAAACTTGCTGTGAAGTCTGAGTTCAACCGTAACATATGCGATTCTGTACCTAAAGTTTGTATTTCATTGATATATGAATTGCATCAATAGACACAGAAATTGCAATTTCAAATATTGAAAATTTTCAATTCTGATGTGGGTTGATATAACAATATTTTCTTAAAAGGATTATTTCTAATATACCTGCTCAATTAAAGGCCCACATAAATTAACAATGCCATAAAAAGCATATAATTATAATTAGGGAGACAAAACATACTTTTCTGCATAGTTTTGTTGAAGTGCAAAGAAAGTAAAAGGCTACAAACATTCATAAATATTTGCAGCTGTGAAATATGTGCTTTATGTGCAGTGGTATAATAGTGATAATGGGTCCTTATTGATATCTGGATCACGGGTCTCGCAACGACATATCAAGACTATTCTAAATGATGAACTTTATTTGATAATAAATTAAATTAGTGTGCACGCTTGCATGTGATTTCCTTAAAAGTACATTTTACTCGAAATTTTCGTGATGTATAATTACGCTTAGCCTGATAAATTTCCCTCTACCAAGATTGTTGTAAGTGGGAATATATCCGTTCTTTGAGTTTCACATACTGATGAGTTGGTTCCTAACTTTTGTATTCGGATCCTGTTTTTAAGAAAAAAAATTAAAATTGGTTGTTTATTAAAAATCGAAATATTTTATGTATTGATAAAATATCAGAAATCATGCATGCTATAAATTACTTATTTGCTTAATAAATATATGTATTTGCATACAGAATGAATCATTTAAAATAAACGGCCATATGTCTATTTAGCCCTAATTTTTAAATACGTGAAGAGTAAATAGTGCAATAATCATTAATGTTCAACCAATTATTAATTAAATTTATCATACTGGCCACAATTTTTATGGAAAGGGAAGAGAATTGTTTAAATAAACACTAAAATATTATGCACTAAAATATTATACAAAATATTATGAATACAGCTGACCAGTTTTCATCAATGTGTAAGCATTTTATCTCCATAATGTGCGTCATTATTGGATTAATTTATCATAATTATGAATGCTTACCTATAAACATGATACTCGTTTTGCCCATGATACTCGCTAACATTGTAACTTTCTATAGGTTAGATTATTAGATTAACCGGATTTTTATACTATTTGGATCAAAATTACCCCATCCACTAAGTTTCATCAATTTTAAGGGTCAACTTTCTCGAAAACGTGACGTGGTGAAGCAATTTTGAAACAACTCAGATTCGTATTCAGCACGTTCAAAACCTTTCCAAAACTATACTGTTGTTTCAAGTATAAAATATGTATCGATCAGTGTTATTTACGTGTCTTACAGACATATAATTTAACTTGTTAGAAACATCCCATTAATTTTTTTTTAAATATTTTTTCAATATCCTAAAATAATTTAAATACAGATTATACCTTGCCAGAACTTCAGTTCATATTCCAAATTTTTCAAGTTTCCCAAATTGTGCTCAATTTGTTCAGCAACTTTATTATCATTTTATTGTCTTGTAGGTTAGGATAGGTTATATTGGCTGTCCACGAAAGATACATTTAGGCAACAGAACCCAACTAGCATTTTTTTTAATCATCCTGTATACATGATATACATATTACACATAATAGGTATGTAAGTATGTAGGCTAGTTATATGAGTTTGACTTAAGTGTATTTTAATGTAATAAAATTACAAATATTATTATATGAGTATAAGTCTCGTTCTATTAGATATGTTTGAGTACTTATTATTAATAAATACAATAATAATATTAAAAATATATAAATAACTTGTTTTAAATATATTTTATTGAATTTAATATCAATAAATTATAAATAAATCAATAACAAATAAATATTCAATGGAAATTTTATTATAATTACTTTCAAGTATTACATTGACTTATTATTACAACTGAGAGTATGTTGGATGCAATGCAAGTGGTTGGTATAGGTAGTTAGTTACTTACATGTGGATGCTGTATATTTCTTTTGAAGTTTTTAAATTAAAAATATAAAATATTATAGCAGCATATTTCACACATGTGCATACCTAGTAACGTATGGTAATAGTAATGGACCGCACGGAAAGTGGTAAGAAAAACAATTAGTTGATAGTTGAGAATACTCTAATCATGCAATTCAACCTGAAGAAAACATGTATAATAACTTTAATTGTATTGCAGACTCTCTTTACACAACTTAATCAGTTAAATTCTTGGCTCAAAATTGGTTGTTTTCGCTAAACTAACCCAAGATTTGAAAATATTTCAAAAAATTAAATACGAAGTACATTTGTACAAATTTTTAATGCAAGCCATAAATGCAGTCCATACAATTATATATGCATCCATACAATTCTATAATTAAAGTAGTGCATCGTTACCATGAAAACGCTTCCTATAAAACTAACGCACGGTGCGAATAGACCAAACAAATGTTTACATGTGCCAGGTTAGTTTTCTTTTTAAATAAATTTCAATGTCAAAATTGTTGACATTGAAATATTGGACTATTTAAAATATATTTTGGCGTTGTTAGCAAAGTTATTTAAGATGGAAATGATATAATCCGTTTTATAAATTTTTTTTACAAGAAATTAGATAAAAGCACTTGATACTTATAGAAATGATAATAATTAATTATGTATAGTACTTTTCAAGTATCTGAATGTTTTCCATTCACATTATATAAAATAAATTTCATACACAGTAAAATGAAATTCAATGAGTAATATACGAAGTACTTACCACCAATTTAACTTTTTGATACTTTTAAAAATATTAATAAAAAATTCAAGTAAATAGTGTGTATGGTAAGAAGTTGATTTTTCTCGTTAAGAAAAGTATAAGTAACAAGCTACCCGTGTAGGATATAACCCTAAGTAATCAAGCCAATATTCAATAATAATCGAGTTTTACCATAAATGTATTGTACATAGACCGAATACTTTCTAATCATCCTTCTTTGCCATATTGCTTTATTTCACTACATAAGGTTATTTCAACGTCGTGGCGTTCAAATATGGCGAATGGTGCTACGAATGTGATACAACTACCGCACGGGGTTGAGTGGTGAAGTTGAAACAAACGCATGAGTTGTTTGTATGAAAGTAACATACTGTCTAACAAATTTCAAATATTGTTGTCTTGAAACATAGTTTTAAACAAACTTTTCTTGATTGGTTCTACCACTTATAAATATTATAACAAAATATTGATGTGATTGTCACAGCTACATAAGCAAATAAAAAATAAAAAATGTTTATACCTGTTAATATGACATAGTATAAGACATTCTATATAAGACATTAAATAAAATACACTCATTTATAAACAAAGAATTCCGAATTGACTGCCTAAAGTGCTGCCTGAAACTACTACATCTACTCTTCATAACATTTACTTTGCATATCAACGGCAAACGGGAATTGCCAAGTTTTTTACACCACCAGATCGATGAGTGAACCTATTATAAATATTTCGAGATAATATTATTAAAGTAATAAAAATCAGATTTATTATCCTGGTGATCCTGGTTAAGATACAAGGATAAAATTATTATATAACTGTAAACTTGAAACATTATTATTGTATTAAATTATGTCATTGGATCTTGATAGATGTGATAATTTTCAAATTAATCAAGCAATTAGAAGTAGGGAAAAATTGACTTGATATCTGGTAATGACGAAGTAATACTTTCTGGGTCTCACATTTGTCAAATATTCTCTGTACAAAAAAAAGCAAAAAATGAAAACGACAATTCAAAAATTTTTTTGAAACCTTGAAACCGATACAGTTATGAAATTAAAAATAAAACATAACCCCTATTCCTATGACATCTAACTCTCTCAGATTAAGACATAAGATATTTTAAACTTTGAATTTTGAGCTTAAAGCAATGACTTTCTACCAAAAATTAAAAAAAAAAAAATTTAAGTATACAGAAAATATTGTAATATCAGCATAAATAAAATTATTTTTACATTAGCATGATAAAAAATTCACAAGTTTGTACGTATTATTTATATAAATAAAGGAAAAATAAAAAAATATATGTATAAAAAAAACTTTATTTTACTTTCTACTCTCTATACTTAAGGACTAAAAAAGAAAAAACATCTACCCGTAAATAGTATAAAATATAAGTCAGTCGACAAGTTACACAAATCGGGTCGCCTGGTTTTATGTATTTTGTTTTACGCGAAGGTGTTCAGTGTAGTTGTGTTATAACACTTAAAAACAAACTGTTATGGATCTAGGTAAATATAATACTATGAAACATCAGAGTGCTTTTCTTCAAGAAAATTATATCAGAATTTATATGATACATATTTAGAAACAGATAAAAGCTCCATATTATACATTCAAGCTTAAATAAATTGAACTATCTATTATTAATGTCCCAGAGGAAGTTAATTTAATGGGGCCGATTTAAAAAATCTCCAGTTTTATATATTTCCGCGGTTTCAATTCCGCAATAACCTTTTCAATGTGCTGTCTGTGTGTGTGCGTGTGTGTACGTATGTGCGTATGTTCGTATGTTCGTTTGGATTCTTTCGCTTCGATAATCTCGCGAAAAATTCATGACATTAACACGTGGCTGGGCTTATTCGAAGCATAATCGCGTATTTAAGAACTGAAAGAGTTTTCAGCAGAATTAGTTGAGCCGTTTTTTAATGGTAATAAAAAAAAACTAGAAACTGAATAAACAGAATCTGAAAAGTGGATAAAACGTCATATATATAAGAAGATAATGATCGTTCCAGCATAAGCTGCAGTACTTGTTCGAATAATAATCTATGAAAGCTAACAAGACCTTTTTTTAATGTTTTTCCCCCTCTCAGAAGTTAGTCGTGTGGACTACTGGGGTCGCACTCACACGACTTCAGTACCACACCCACTAAGTACTGAAAATTTTTCATTATAAATTCATAATCGAGTCGCGCGTAGTAATTTGCCACAAAAAAAGCCTTAATCTTAACTTTTTGGATATTAAATCAAACGAGACTTCTACCTTTTCTGTCACTCCTGTAACTTTTCGTTGAACAATATTAAACAAAAAATATTAGTGTGATATTTCTCAAAATATTTCAGCCTATTTGTATTTAGTCCAAGAGAAGGAACATTATTTGCATTTGATTCGAATTAAATATAGTGCTTTATACATTAATACTTTGCTAGCAGAATTGAAAAACGTTATCTCAACAAAATCGATAATTGGGAAGCTATTGGCTATCAGCTGTGTACTAGATGGACCAAAATTTAGTGTCCCAGAGTGTATATTCATTCTGACTTCATCTAGGTTATAATATTATCTTATCAACATCCATACTGTTTCTTATATACCCACTCGTTATTCGCGTTCGCTTAGTGTTAGTATGCTGTTTGCATTTTATTTTCGTGTTTGCAAATAATGTATAATATAATGTTATACATTGACTGTGGATGATGATAGTGTAGCAAAAGCCCAGTCATATGAAAGTGAGCTTACAAAAGGCTACAGACTAGCTAGCTACTACCTGACTTAGGTAACAAGTAGAATGTTTATGAGGTTTTTCCATAGCATAGCACCGTATTATTATACCAATTCTGTTTGAAGCAATATTGTGATACAGAGTGTATCAAATTTTCGAAAATATTTCTAATAATATATTCAAATGTTATTAGAAAATATTCTAACACGTTTTGAATTTCTCATTTATTGTTTTGTTTTTGTTCATAAAAAAGATACATAAAGGTTTAATAATATCTGACAATTTGCTGATATGTGTTCCCTCAAAATTTTATTTTTGATTAAATTTATTTAAATTTTTCGGCAAATTGAATTTATTATTTTTTACAAAAAAAAAAAATCTATAGATAGAATAAAAATGAGCATAGTAATTGGTTTACAATATGGACATGCCTGGATAGATGGGATTGAAATTTAGAATACCCACTTTGTTTTCCTTACCGGTTTACCTTTCGTAAATATGTGAAATATGTTGAGCTAAAAGATTGTAACGCTTAGGAATACAGATTATATGAACAAAATTTGGTTAGGTGTTCATGAAATTATCTGAATAGTTTATTTCAACAAACTCTTCCAATCACAATATCTCGAAAACGAAAACACACATCAGCAATCAGATATAGATATTCTTGGACTAGCCAAATTCATCAATAGGTCTGTACTCAAAATATAGGTGTTTTATTTTTTTTTATTTTTCGGAAACGTTTTTGAGATGATGAGTTAATTTCAAACCTTTTTTTCTTCTGAGACTAATCGGGGATGAAGAATAACCCGCATCTGAGGATGATTGTTTTAACTTACCCTGTTAACGAAAGCAATTTCTGTTTACTAAATTAAAATTACATTCCTTGTACATTTGAAACACTTTTTTTTCTTATTTCTAGTATCCCATCTGGCGCGGTATAAACAACAACAAAGTCGCATGGCAAATATAATTGATAAAAGAAAGTGAATAATAATTATTTAAAAAAAATGGTATTTTAATTATTTTGAAAAGTATGAGTACCTTTCAGGTACTCAGGTACTTCATCCTGATGTTATTTCAATAAGATAAGAAATATTCAAAATCCGGCCTTCTTGAATTCAACTTTATCGTGACTTTGCTACAACTCGTATACCATACATATTATTCAAAATATTTTGTATGTTAAAGTTTTTACAAGAGAAATAGAGTTAAGTACTACATAGCCGTCAGGGACGAACTAGTAATTAATAATAAAAATATATTTATCAAAAGCATGTGTGTTTGTTTTATGTTTATCATAATATTTTTAAGTTACCTACTCACAGAGTGAAATAAAAATAATTTACCAATTCTTGTGAAAATTATGATCAATATCGTGTATTACGTCAAATTTTCGATTTTAAAGAGAAGATTCAGATTTGATTTAATATTAGAGCTTTTAAAATAAATAAGTCAAACCACCAACAGAGATTATTTAATCGATTAGTTAATCCGTTAATCCTTTATTTGATATCTTTAAATAAGTAATATCTGAGTCCGCTGTACGTAGTCAAAAAACTTTACTGAATTCAAGTAAACAAGCTTACTTTGTTATTGATATTATTAAGGCAAGGAATTATTTCATGAATCAGTCAACGGTCTAAGTATTTATTAATTCAAGAAAAATAAGTATCTGGCTGCCTAAAAATTGAGATATAGCAAGTAAATATTTTCCTAAGCCATGAAAATATTTAGTTGCTATCATTTTAAAAACTAATGGTAAAATGAAATTCAACACTTTCATTTCGGTCACTTTTGGATAATGAAAAAGTCTGATTCTAATTGAAACACCTTGTAGAAATAGAAGTTATGATGTGAACATAAGATCATTTTCTTGCCTTCCAAAGATATTTACACCCATAGCATCATAACCTATCTGTTATTCTTTATATTATACATTATTCTCTAGCATGTAAAATAATGTTGTCTCTAATTCTTGGTGGTCGCGGCATACAGTATAGATGTAATGGTACAGGGTGCGTCTTCTTTGGTTACATGCATACAGTGAAACTACTTCATTATGATAACACAGAGAATGATGTATGTGTTTTGGAATTATAGAATCAACCAAAACAAACAAACAAACAAAGGAACAAACAAACAAACAAATATCCTTTCGTTCACAATTATAATTAATAGGGATACTGATAAACATCGCCCACCTTCAGATATTTTCTTCGTTGGATTTATCTACAGAAATATGTGGAAACAAATTGAGCCAGAATGTATGAAAGAATAAGAGAGGGAAATAATTATGTGAATGTTATAATTTTCAGTACTGCCGATCAAACCACTTAAAGACGATTTTGTTGATAGCATGCAAAAAAGTCAGAAAATTTATGGTGAAATCGATATTACTCCTTCATGAATTGCAGCCTGAAGGATTGACAACAGTATAACAATTGGCAGAAATTTCAAAGGAGGAAATTTGACAACAGAAATAGATTTAAAGATGGAACTTATGTCCAAAGCTCGACGTGTTTTGTTTAAAGCGAAAGCATGGTTAGTTTTTAATAATGATTACAAGATAATCTCTTCAAACCTTAAAAATAAAACTCATGAATCCTTAACTTTCTTTGTAAGCTTACGTCTAACCATTCATAAAAGTAGCCGTTGGCTTTTCATTTGTAATATCCGATCTCGTGTCTTGATCCATATCCTCATCATTTTCTGTTCCCCCGACAGTTTCTTATAATATTCGGTTGATATCTGTATTATTGATATTAATCTTGACGTTTTATAACAGTACATTTTTAATCCATAGAGGTTGATAGAAAATTTATCTGTCTCTCGAGCATCTGTTCGTAGTTCTCTCGCATATTTATCGCCTGAAACTTAATTATTTATTGAAAATCGAATAACATTATCATCTCGTCGCTCAATGATTTTATTTTAATATGACCACTTTCGTCACTCAGCATTACCAACTATTTTCGTTTCGTGTCGTTGCAAACATTTTCCACTATAGTAGATATTTCTTGCAATGAACCCGCACCATCCAAGAAACAGCATCCGATGGTTTTACTTTACATTAGTTTATCGGTATATATTTGTATAGGTAGGTAGTAGTTACCATAGTACATAGCAAGCAGATACATAAGGTGCTATCTTGTAACAACAATATAATAAACGCCTTCCTTATTTAAAATTATAAATGAGTTTTGTTTGGTGGTAGAATCCTTGACAAATGAGTGTTTTAATGAAAGATAAACCACGTTTTTGAAAATGTTTAATTATATTCATTAGATGAGTGGATGGAGTTCGGTTTGGTTTGGTTTGGTGTACCTAGTTTTGTGTATATGATTTTATTTTTAATGGTTGATACGTTGTATGGTTTTATAAGCCATATCTTTTAACTTATTTCGTATGGAAGAGAAGTGATAGGAGATTCTTCATTATAAATCTATAAAGCTAGCATAACAAGCATGAAGATAAAACAAAAAGAACAGCTCTCATAATGAACGTTACGTATTTCCCCATATAGTTTCCTGGATACTTCTTTGTTTAAGAAAGTTATTATAATGTTTCATAGACCCAATGGTTTAATTCTAAAATCCAGAAAAAGCAGCATATAATATAAACAGGAATCTAATATTAAGGTAAACTAAAACTTAGTTGTTACAAATAAATACTTAATCTTGCAGTGTTTAAGGCAGTTTCGGAAGATTGATTTCATCGCCTGCGAAAATAGTACATTGAAAAAGGAAATATAATTTTTTTTCATATTCTGGGATGTTGGTTGTGTGGCCCGTAAGAGTTTGACCGACATAAATTGCTTATTAATTGCTTGGAAGAAATTAACAAGCAAAGAAGATTTTCGCAAATTTTACTAGATTAATAGATGCAAAGATAATCAGAAATCGGTAGATCTGAAAGAGGATATTTTATAAATGAAATAGTTTTATGGAATGCATATTTAATATATTAATATAAATTTCAATTTCTTTTTTTACTGGTAAGCTATCGATACTCAAAAACCTCTTGATCACATACAATTCGTAAGTACTTTTAAAAGAAGTTATTTTTACAAGATCAAATTTACAATCAAAAATTTGTGTTCATAGTTTATTTTTGAATGAAAAATAAACTTTAGTATCATGATTTTCTCAAGTAAAAGTGATCCAATCATATTAAAATAGGCTAAAATTTCTGTTTCCAAGAATTGATGGATCAGATTCGTACCCCCTTTTTCTGGATAAATTAACATCTAAAAGAGTTAAATGCTAACTTAAAAGACTCGATTCTTTTCGAATACAGTAAGAATTTATAATTTTATTTTTGTTTAGTAAGAAGTAATCTTTTATAAATTATAAATATGTCATATTTGTTTATATAAAGAGAAAGTTGTTGTACCTAGAATCAAAAACTTTACATTTAGGTTTTTTAAGCCCCCGAACTAAAAAAAAAGGGGGTTTATAAGTTTTAACGCTATGTGTGTGTGTCTGTCTGTTTGTGTGTTTGTCTATCTGTGTGTCATTGAGTAATCATTTTAATTGATCGTGTTATAAATCGAAATGGATTGGAATAATTTCTCTCACCTATAATCCGCATACTTGTACTTGAATATCCTTGAAAAACAAGAAAAGTAATTGTAAAATATAATCCATAACCAATGGATAATGAATGTTGTTAGGATCAAGGATTCAAACAATACTTGATCACCTTATAAATAGGCAGTAAAAATAAATATAATAAATTTACTTTTTCCGAAATACTTTAATTCTAGTTTATACGAAAATGAGCTTAATACAATCAGTATTAAGCCTACCTTCATTAACATCTTATAAACTCATTTCACTATAAATAGTATCTGGATAGGATCATAGAATGGATCAAGGTACATTAGATCGTAGGTATAACACCTCACCCTAAATATATTTCTTATTCTTTGTATCTTCCAAGGTTTAATTTGATGTTTGTTCATTATTCAAAATGAAAAACTCTTCAACTTTTCATAAAAATTAATGAGTTTTTTTTTTATTTTAACTATTATAGTTGAATATCGAAAATTGGGTCAACTAACAATTTTATGGAAGCAATTTATTCCTAGTAAGCATTTATGGAATATTCAAACCATTGAACCAATTTGAATATGGAAAATAGTATTAAAAGCTTGTTTGAACATCAGTTGTAAATGAAAATTTCAACGAAAAAATTATTGCAATTTTTCACTATTTGTCAATTCACAAAATATGTTACAATGGGTGTGATAATGAGAGGTCAGACCAATAACTTTACTATGTATTTTGTAAAAAGAAGCGATGTTCTTCAAATAGCTGTGTAGCTTTCCTATGAACAGTCTCGATCCAATTCCATTAAAAAATAGTAAATAGAAAATAAAAATCGGTTCATCACTTTAGAAATTTTGATGCCACAAACGAATCGCTCAGACCTGATGTTGTGTCTGGGGTTCTTTAAATTTTTAATTTATTGTTATACTTTTTCTAATTTAAAAATTCGGTAATAAAAAATGAAAGTAGCTGTCTAAGTAGTTGAACAGGTAAAGGTTTACTTTTTGTTGGAAGCCACATTTGATTCAATTCAAAAAATATGGTACGCTTCAACTTAAATAAGGCAGGCGTATTTTATCTAAAAATACGGTTAGCAATACTTACCTAACCTGAATTTGTTATTAAAACTGAGAACGGTATATAATTAAGTCATAATTCCACAGAAATTTTCAGTTTACAAAAGTTTCATAGAAATGATAAAAATAACAAACATCATTTACAAAAAATTAATAAAAATGTCCATTTAAAAAACAAACAAAAAACTATTACATTTTCGGAAATGAGTTGACAGAAAAAAATTAAACTTACATGGAAATAAAATAAAGACAGAATGGCTCCCTGAAATTTATAAACAGAATTTATAGGTAACTTGTAAAGTTATTTTTCTGATGATCTCTTTCAATGGTCCAACTTTACTGTATTGTATTTTTCAGATATAATCAAATTGTTTGTAGAACTGATATATCTATATGTGCATAAAAAATGAATTCATTTGATTTCCCGGTTCTTATATTTAAGGAGTATAAAAACCTCATGGTTTATTTGTTAATCTATTTAAGATGATAATTTTTCTTTTTAACATGCTTTTATTAGCTTCATATGTATGTAAATATGTTAGTATGTTTGTGTGTTTGTATGTAACGGAAACTTTGAACATTATTTTGACCCCCTTCAAAACTTCGGATGAAATCGAAATTTGGGAAAACTTATCCAAGGCCGATGACAATACAATAATTTAATAATTTTTTTTTTATTTTCCAGCTCAGCATTTTTAGGAATAATGATTTCCATATCTGGAAAATATACATTTATTTGCGCTCCCACCATATTTATACTGAATTTTTGATAAATAAATAATTAAACTAACTAAAAAACACAAAATATATAATAGACACAAAATAAAAAACTAAAAAACTAAAAAATAAATAATAATTTAAATTCAAAAAAAATCATTTTATCGTAAAAAAGCAGGGGGCGCTTTTTAAGATATTTTAAAATGATATTTTTATCGATAAAATGATTTTTTGAATTCACAGAAATTAATTCGTACCTTTTAGTTCAGCTAGTAACAAATGCGTTTATTTAGTTCTTTTATATTATTATTTTTTAACATATTGGCACAAAATGTTTACCTACACGGATTTTACAGACTGGGAAATTTTAATCATTCCATGTTAATAATTTGAATTTGTAAATAAACAAAATACTATGACGATTTTTATTTGTAGCAAGTTGAAATTTGGATGGGACACTCGGTACAGATATTAAACATTGAAATACACAGACCTAAACAAAGCACAAAGTTAGTTTGTATGAATCGATCGATCAATAAAAATAGGTTGTAGAGGTGAAATGGTACGATTTAATTAAACAAACACAAGTTCATTTTAATTCCACCCATTTTCGTTTATTTTTGACCTCGATATACAAATTAATGTATCGTTTGCATAGAGAGTACGTGTTTGAAATATGATGCTGAATGAATTTTGAAAAACGATATGCAGTGCACTGTGTGTCGGTTAATGAATAATTCTGTGCTTCTTTCAAAAAAACGCATTTTCAACCTCTGTGCAGCAAACATCTGAAAAAAAATCTAAATTCAAGGTCAAAGGTCTCGAAAATCAGTTTTTTGTGAATATCTCGTTTCTTTTGCTTTCAATCGTATTAATATTCATTATAAAAGTTATAGAGGATAATATTTTCCACAAATTTCGGCCGAAAATTTTTTTATATGCTGAACCGTTATTGGAATAGAGGTCACAGAAGATGGTGCGCTCAGCTCAACGTACTTCTGTGCTGGGTCACTATTTATAAATATAAGGTATCAAATTATTTAAGTAGTATTTAATGAAAAATTATGGAAAAAACCCATAACTCTTTAGTGTAAATAAGATATTCGTGTGGACCGCAAGTGTGACACCAGATCTACATCACAGCTTGTTTTTCCCAATGGGATTGACTCCTACATTCTCACTCTACATTTGATTATTGTCTGTACATAGACGGTATGTGGGCTATTTACAACACACATTTTTTTTTCAGTTAAATTCTATTATTTCATTCACCAGCAAGCAAATACAAATAAAATCTTAATTTAAACAAAGCTAATGGATTGCTGAACATCGATTAACTCCACTTATTAGTTATACTGTTTCTCTGCAGTGTGTAGTAAAACGTTATAATATACATGGTTACTTTTGCTTTGCTTACTAGGATATTTTGTAGTCATTTCCTTCTTATGTACTCTATACGTGTGTATCTATAATGTATAATACTTTCATTTAATTCATTATTCAGAGAATTAGTTAGAATATTGTTTTGTTGTAAATGTTTGTAACTTAACTTACACTACCCCGTGTCTCGTCCTCGTTCTTATACAAATTTATTTATATACCATATCCAATTAAATAATTTATTTGTTTAATTTAAAGACATTTTATGTATTATTTTCATTTTCAACATCTTTATTATGCATTGGTGGATTTTTCTCTGACGGATTCCAGGTCAGAGAGGTCGTCAAAGAGAGGCTGGCTCAAGTAAGTCCATCTCCTCATGACAAGAGCTGGACAGTGACAGAAAAGATGAGACATTGTCTCCTCCTCCTCACCACTGTGACAGCTCTTGCAGTAGTCGTGGTACACTGCCAGGCCCTGGCGTTCAGAATGCCTGCGGCCCAACCAGTGTCCTGTAATAGTCACAACAACTTTGCGAACAGATTCCATTGGAAGTGATATAAGATCTTCAGAACGCCTACGATTGTATTCCGACCATATCTGTAGTACCACAAGTACGTTCCTCCGTCCATCTAAGATTTGCCCTCTTTAAGATATTCTCTTTGACGAGCAACTTGCAGTTCGCAAATGGAATTCCCGGATATTTATTGATGCTTGTGTCCGGCAGCATTGGGCCATTTCTGGCAAGCTCGTCGACTTCGCAATTTCCTGGAATGACCCCAGCCTGGCTAAGTTGACTGTGAAATATAATAATTATAATGATTTATAATAACTGTTTGATTTGTTTGTGGCATCGTAGATCCTAAACAGATGAAAAAATAATAATTTTTTAAAAGATAATTTAATCGATAGACTTACCTTTGTAAGAATAGTTATATTTCATGCAAATTTGCTCATGATATAGAAGATCATCTCCTCTTTTCTAGTAGTTATGTAGTACAGAATCATAAACTCGCACTTAAAATATAGTTTACAACACTCAAAGCTATATTTCAAATTATCTTTCAAGCAAAAAATAAAATTAAAATTGGTAAATCTGCTTAGATGCTAGTCGGAGGTTAAAAAGAGCACGCACGGCCTCTGGTAAGTCACAAATCATTATGGATATAGTTTTAAGCAGTAAGAGATTTTAACGTCAATTAATTTTAAATTATTGCCAAAAGGTGTTCCAAGATAGTGAAACTTCTTTTGATCTGCTTTTGGCCCTCTCTCAAAGATTCAAGCAAAGGTATAGCCAAACGCTCTTGACGCTACATTAGTGTCCTCAAGTCTGTTTCATGAAATGCTTTTGAGATTATGGATTAGAATAAACCCAAAATAATCCTTAGAACGAACTCAAAATACTCCAGGGAACGTACGAAAAAAAAGAAGCTAAATCCGAGCTAACAAGGAGCCAAAACGTTGGTCGGATAGAAAAAAAATTGTAAGAAAGCGTTTCCAACTGGTTCAGAACATAGCAAACCTAAAAAACAAAGAAGTCGAGAAAGTCAAAGGAACAGTTTTTCGAATTTTATAGAAACAATAAAGCCATGTACAAGAAAAGGTAATTCAGAAAATTGTAAAAAATAAGAAAATCCTACCGAATCACATAGATTCAATACGATATCGTAGATTACTCTCGAGAAAAATTCGAAATTTCATCAAAAATAGTCGTTTTTTGTTTTCGCTATGAACAATTCAATTTTTAATGCAATGATTTGTAATTAACACAAACTGTGACTTCTGCCGAGTGGAATATGAGCATCTAATATCCATGAAAGAGGTGTACTCAATCTTTCAAAACAATTAAGGAGCTGAAATTATCAGCGAAAAAGGTGATTTACACATATATGGTATCAAAATGTGTGTCCTTCGTGAACAGCCAACTCTACTTACCCTAACCAACCTAATATATAAAGCATATATATAAATTTATTTTTTGCCACATTCATAAAAATATAAACAGTATTCATTGGTATCGTAAAACGTGTTTAAAATTATCATCATAATATAATTCCTAAGTAAATTTGTTAAACTCATTTAAACACCAAAGTGAACGCACACAAAGTTTTAAAAACTTTTTAAAAATAATAATAGTAATATATCTGAAACATAAGAAAACAGGTGTGTTTACGCATGTTTTGCCATTATAATCATTAAGCAAATAGGAAACAAAATACTGTGTAAGGTGAAAACTTTTTTATCCTGTTAAGATAACGACACCACACTTTTATCTGATGCGAATGAAACAGGTTGTATATGTTATAAACTTTGTTTATGTATTAATATAAAAAATTTAAATATTTACACAATAATCTATCATACTCAAGAAGGACCCTGCACTTATCTTTTAGAAATTGGATCTCGGGCAAATTTCCTCATATAACAGGGTTTTGTAAATTTTGGTATTCTTAGTAAAAGTCTCAATAGACACAGTAATCGAAATGCAAAACGTTTTTAGTTATGGGCATGAAAATGTCAATGATCGGTGTATTTAGTTACACGGAGTTTTTCCCAGGAAGAAACATTATTTTCTCTAAATTGGAGTGTGGAGATGAGTGTTTTTCCTTGGGAGGTTTTCGTATTGGAGGTTTTGTAATTGTGAAAAAATTCGATATAGAAATAACTCACAAACCATAAATCGTAGAATGTTGAAATTTTCTTTCTTGTACATAGCATTATGGAAAATTTTTTATTCGAGGATCCAAAAATATGAAAAATCCGGAAATATGATGAGCAAGTTGGACCGAGTTCCAATTTCCGTAACATTAGTGCATGGTCCTATACAAATTATTTTTAAAAGTTCTTTATTTTTAAAAGTTATTTTCAAATTATTTTAATCTTTCAAAAATCAAAATATTTTTAAAATTATGAAATTGTGAATTCATTCATTCAATGACTTCCTTTAATTTCGTTGATTTTGTCTTTTTTATTTCTAAATATTTTTTTATTTTTTTATCAAAATAACAATAGGACCTTGATCAAATTTATTTGAAATTTTGAACAATTGAATCATTATTTTCGAAAAAAAAAAAATTAAGATACTCTTACGTTAAGTAGAAATATTTTCGGTTTTTGTACAGGAGGTAACGAAAAAAAAGTCCATTTGTGCGGATAAGAATAGGTGCATTTTTTTCTTGTTTCAACTTAGAGTTACTCAAATTCTCTTCTATTAGGATTATCCCTACAAGCTATTTGTCTTTATAATCTACGCCATTGTATCATAAAAAACATCAATAATAATCGAAAAATTTGACTAAGCATATTACACATACCTTCAACCAAAATTCGTGAGTATATTCAAAGTGTAGCAGTGAGTGGTGAAATTTAAGGCTTAGTCCTCTCTTGCAGATACAAAACCCAAAAGTCTATCTTGAACGATACGAAAGTAATGGGGTACGAAATAAGCGGTAAATAGTATCATTACAAATTGCCAGCTTCAAACATTCGTCAAATGCAGTTTTTGGTACAACTTAAATTAAATAGGATTTGTAGGCACCTAGGGAGTTCTAAACCATTACATCTCTCCTATTTTTAACTATGAGATTTTTAGACAGATAACTACGGAAAACAAGAACTTCTTGGAAAGGGAACATAGATTGTTGAATTTTACAATTTTCCCCGAAGTAAAATATTGCAATGCTTATTCAATTATAGATATTGAAATGGAAAGCTTACACAACAAATTTAATTTGTGTAAACTTTGGACAAATGTAAGAATACAAGTTTAATTCTTTCTTTAAATTTATTATAGACACACAGAGGGCGTTCCTCAAACCCTTAATCAAAATGCCTGATGATGGTGGTTCAAATGTCATTCCCAGCAGGAGGGTATATAGTCCATAGATCAGACACAAATGACATTAATAGAATGAGAAAAGATATGTTCCAAATTAACTACTCAAAGAATAACAAAAATAATATATATATAAATATTTTTTCATTTTCAAACCGTATCAAAATCATTTCATTGTGAGAGAGTGCCTTTTTTTGTTCACTTTTTTTTTTTAATTTTTTATCTTTGCAACATAACACAGATGGATTAAATGACAACGGTCTATGTATTATTAACATTTCTTTTGAATGCTATAGTATTAATTAATTAAATTAATTAATTTAATATGATAAAGAATTTTTTGAACTTTTGAAAAAAACGTGCTATATATATAATGCCGTTTTCAATTAGTTTTGTACAGTCGTACCTACATAAGAGATGCTGAGTTTGTGTAATATCTTATATTACAGTTGAGTTTTTAATTATATTTTAAAATATCTAAGGATTTTTTTTTATTTACAAAAAAGGTTAACAATTGTTTCCTATTCCATTCACGAGCTCATATAACATAATAGGACATATTGATATTTTACTTTGCTACTATTAAGCTTTCAAATGAGTGCAAATTATTTGAATTTCGAAGAAATATACAATTAATGCAAAGTTTTTTGTTCCTAAACGTTTCGAAAATCCCCAGGATAAAAGTAAAATTTGTATATTATTAAAAATTTATAGTGTGATCAAATAAAAAAAAAATGGCGTCAATTGTTAGATAATTCTGAGTTCGGAGAAAAAAATTGAATTTAGTAGATCATTATGATACAAATTGAAGAAACTTAAATCTAACATTTTTTGATGGTCGGAAGGGGTCCAAAAAAAATGGTAAAGTGGCCTAATCCGGTCTTTCGCGTCAGACACCGTCGGATTGAGTTAAAAATAAAAAAGCGTTTAATAAGCTTAGGCGCCGTAAAAAGGCGAAAAAAATGAGCTACGAATGAACTCGATTGGTCCATCGATGTCCCCACAAATTGCAAAAAACCATCGATTTGCTCAAAATTTCAAAACTTCATAGCTCTTGTTGTTTTAAAGATTCAAAGCTGAGATTTAAATGGATTGTAGCTTTTGTGCCCATGAAGTATCACACACAATTTCAGCAAGATCGAATGTATACTTTTTGCAAACCGCAGCTGAATGCAAAAAACAGGACTATTGTAAAATGGCCCTTAAAAAGTTGTGGTGCGGTAACCCGCTATTTTTTTTACGCTGTCATATGCTTCAATAGTTAAAGTAATACCTACTAAAGTGCCAACCTCTCATCTTTAGTAAAAGTTACTAAAATATTAATTTTAAATTACTATCATTTTAAATTATAACATTAAAAATAGGATGGATGTAATGGGAGCAAATATTAAGAGACAGAAGTTATGTGTCATTACAGTATGATGCATATGCATTTAATATTGTGATGCACTTACTATATTGAACTTTTGCTGCTATTTAGCTGCCTTGATGGATTATGTTTTGCTCTTTCGTAAGGCAAGAGTAAAAATTTTATCGTATAATACCTTATTGTAACCGTATTTAACACATATTCTTTGCATGTGAATTTAATTGTTGCATTTGCCGTTAACAGTTTGAATAATTTCTAGTACTTCCATAAGTGACTGTTAAATATAATTAAATTTTTTTATTAATTAAGTTACCTATGTAACTTACTATATTATTAATGTGCTGCAAAAAGCACGGCCTCTTCTGCATTCAATTATGCTTTACATGCCACGGTGAAACTTGCAGTAATGTTGAAGTCGTTGATGTCCCTTTACACGAAAATAACAACGCAATAAAATATGACGATTTAGAGAATTTGATAAATTCAACGTCAAACGACAAATATGAAAATGAGGAGAGTGAGGAGAATAATGGTGAAGAAGAACAACAGGAAGAAGGAGAGGAAGATGAGTACACAGCCAATTTAGACAATAGATATTTTTATCAATGTCCATCACCAATTAAAAAAAATAAAGTATGATAAAAAAAATTGTTAATCATTTGTGCCTCTTCTCATTTATAATATAAGTAACTGTATTTAATAGTCACTTATGGAAGTACTAGGAATTATTCAAACTGTTAACGGCAAAAGCAACAATTAAATTCACATGCAAAGAATATGTGTTAAATATGGTTACAATAAGGTATTATACGATAAAATTTTTACTCTTGCCTTACGAAAGAGCAAAACATAATCCATCAAGGCAGCTAAGTAGCAGCAAAAGTTCAATATAGTAAGTGCATCACAATATTAAATGCATATGCATCATACTGTAATGTCACATAACTTCTGTCTCTTAATAATTGCTCCCATTACTCCCATCCTATTTTTAATGTTATAATTTAAAATAATAGTAATTTAAAATTAATATTTTAGTAACTTTTACTAAAGATGAGAGGTTGGCACTTTAGTAGGTATTACTTTAACTATTGAAGCATATGATAGCGTAAAAAAAATAGCGGGTTACCGCACCACAACTTTTTAAGGGCCATTTTACAAAAGTCCTGTTTTTTGCATTCAGCTGCGGTTTGCAAAAAGTATACATTCGATCTTGCTGAAATTGTGTGTGATACTTCATGGGCACAAAAGCTACAATCTATTTAAATCTCAGCTTTGAATCTTTAAAACAACAAGAGCTATGAAGTTTTGAAATTTCGAGCAAA
Organism: Chrysoperla carnea; assembly: GCF_905475395.1. Taxonomy (NCBI): domain Eukaryota; kingdom Metazoa; phylum Arthropoda; class Insecta; order Neuroptera; family Chrysopidae; genus Chrysoperla; species Chrysoperla carnea. Next base: position 27,744,206 of record NC_058341.1, read on the forward strand.
ATCGATGGTTTTTTGCAATTTGAGGGGACATCGATGGACCAATCGGGTTCGTTCGTAGCTCATTTTTTTCGCCTTTTTACGGCGCCTAAGCTTATGGCGCCGTTAATGAAATTACAAATTACAAATTGAAGAAACTAAAATGTTAGATTTTAGTTTCTTCAATTTGTATCATAATGATCTACTAAATTCAATTTTTTTCTCCGAACTCAGAATTAAAATATTCAAAAAGTTAATTTGATCACAGTATTAGATTAAGGTGTAATTTTGTTCTCGGGACATTCAAGTCAGGAGACTACTCCGCACTATTAAAAATTAAATTTATACTGGATAGAATGAATCCAATCTGTGATTTCTATGTGTCAAACAAATATGTCGTCCCAAAAATCAAATTCTTTGATCAGACAATCAAATTTATTATCATCACTGAGAACCTAAAATAATAAGATAAAAAAGCAACAATAATAAAACCGAACATTGAGATTTTAAAAACAGATTTTTAAAATAAATACGTTATCGTAGCGACACAGATGCCTATGGGTCCCCAATAATCAATTGTGTTTAAAATTAGTTGAAAGAAATCAAATAAAATATTTAAAACAGTATTTTTAATTTTTTATATCACTTGAAAAATATATTGATTAAAACATATGGGTAGTAAAAAAAAAGTCATCTTCAAGACATGAATGAAATAAGATTGATGTTTTATGGGGTTCTGTTGGTAATATCATGGTATAATATTTTGAAATACTATACAAGATAAAAATATCACAATTGTGCTTAAGACCAAATATACTTGTAAATTTGAAAATAAAAGAAAAAATTTATTTAAAATCAATTATCCATTAGTTTGTAATACAATTCATATCGATTCTTCGTACGGTTTCTGAAGAATTTACTATCAAATTTGTTCCCCAAATTTTAATGCTTTAATAAGTAGCTTAGAAACTAAAGAAATTTAATTAGGCAAAGAATTCCTAGAATAAATGATAACTATGCTTTTAATCTCGACAACTTGAAGAATAACATAAAATCTGATATATCGTATTCCCACCTTGCGTCTCATTCACGAGACCACGATTTTTCTTTTTTCTGTAGTTTGTGTATAACAAATTAATAACTATAAGCATACTTTGACTAGCTGTCCAATTAAGTTTACTGAGCAGCCCATCCTTTTTCCTGGACAAAACAAAAACTTAAATTTTTATTTCCATTTTTGTTTACTTTGTAAAAATAGTAATGACCTGCCTTCATGGGTTGATCATTAATGCTACTATCGTTATATTTATTCATCATGTTCATTTTGGCCTATACGCCAATACGGAACCCTGAAAAAATTATTAAATATATCTGACTCAGTTGGATATTTGATATAAAATCACAAAAAAATCATTGAAATGTATATGACTGTAAAATATATTTTTATATAGTATAATGTATATACATATATGTAGTTTTTTTATTCCGTTTTGAGTGTCATATTGTTAATGTACCCAGGAGAGATCATCATCCCCCTTTTTATTACTATTAATAATAATGATAAAACCAGAAAACATGGTCACAATACTACAACACACCATATGAGTCAAAAAATGTATACACACAAATACATACGTATTTATTTTATGTAATATGGATGTGTTATTATCATTAATGTTACTTAAAAAATTTGAATAGATATTGAAATAGATGATAGATAATAATCTAATGGATTATTATTAATAAACTCAATTTTATATTATTTATTAAAAATATATCATATGCATGTAGATAAAATACATAATATAGTAAAATATAATTTTAAAAAGTATAAAATATGTCACTTAAGTCATATAACACGTTTTTAAACCCGCATCGAACTACTTAAATATATTATACTAAAATAAAAAATATAAGAGTAAGCCTGCCAAATTTTGATCGTAATTACAACTTTAGGAATAAGTACATAGTAATGGCAAAGTGATTTAACACTTACTCTATGCTTAATGGCTCATACAGCCAAAATCCGATCCTCTCAAGAATAAATGGCGTCTTCAAAATACCATTGGTTACTATATCTTGAAGAGCATTAATATTCCATACTCCAGAAGTTGTCAGGACTTTTTAGTGCAATAAATAATCTGTTTTTTAACTCCTGAACTTAAAAAAGTGGTTCGAGTTTAGGGCATCGAATCCAAAAAAAAATAAAAAATTGTCGATGATCTTAAATCGGCTTTTTCGAAAAGGGTTTAAAAGAAAAGGGTCTCGTACCGGAAAAATTTAAAAGATAAAAATGTTGAAACGGTCTGCCTATATGCTAACCAGTTTCCGTCCTGATGGTCATATAAGCACATCTTAAATTCCCCTCCAAGTATTATTTATGGAAAAATCACCGTACGAAGCCTGATACGATAGTCGTAAATACTATCAAAACTTTTCTTCATCAAAAGTTTCAATTTAATTTCAGTTTTTATCTGAAAGAAAATTATTTCCAGGCGATGGATTATCGTTTTATTGGTATGCTTAAAATAGGCAAACAAATTAGTGCCAAATTAGGTCAATTGGTTACTCAACGAGTTTTTTCTACGCACTCTATTGAGAAATAGCATCTTAACGTTGTTTTGAGTGATTATATTTTACTTAATTAGTTACCATTTTTAAACATACAGAATGAACGAAGGTTTGTCTAACAACTAATGAAATAACGTTTAATGAACAATTTTTTTTTTCTAAAATCATTTAAGTGTAGAATATTCCAGTTTCATAGACAAACATTAATGATTCAATTTAATTAGCAAGAAAAAAACTAACTTAATTAGTATATTGTAAGCTTTTCTTGTACGGCACTTAAAATTTTTATATATTCTATAAGTTGTTCATTAATATCCAGGCAATTTAATTATATATTTTCTAATTTCACAACTTTTCCGTTTGTATATTTCTTTTCCTGTATGTGAATAGAATTTTCTTAATTATTTAAGAAACGGTACAAGAATATTTTTAAAATTCACAAAACTAATTAAAAACATAGTTTTGTAAAAACATTTAATAGTCAAATTATGTTAATTGTAACTTGTGTTTAATAAAATGTATAAGTATGTTATGTTCAATAAAATCGAACAAATGAATCGCAAAATAATTTTGTTATTTAGAGTCATTTTCTTCTCTAACTGTTAACCGAGAACTAAGGTTAGAGTGGCTGCCCTGGGGTGGGAAACACTTAGACAATAGGTCCCGTTGTGATACCGAAAAAAGGTTGGTTCTTCTTTCTCCAAAATAATGCTTCTAAAAGAATTTAATAGTTTTTTTATAATAACTAATGTAATAAATTTAAACTAGTTATTTTTTAATTTATAATGTTGCTATTATTTTTACATGTTATTCTAACGCTTTTGACCAAACATCTTTTGTTTGGAACTTGAGACAATTTGCATTTTTCGATTTAGTTTGTTGGCTTATGTTTCAAGTAGAAATTCCAATCTTATCAAACAACGAAATATTTTCCATTCTAATAGAAGTGTATAAGTGTTTCGAGACACTCAGTGAATTAAATAAAATTTTTCATAATGGTTGACGTTTATTTGATAGTAATCGAAGTACATTTGAAGATAATCTTGCCACTTTGCCATTTGCAACTACCTTGAATCATGAATTTACGCAACGTACTACGACTTACAAACAAAAATCGTTAATACGATGAAAGTATCGCTTAACTGACCTTGTAGATATTTTACGATTACATGTTTCGGTTGCCTATTATTACAGGTTTCAGTTTTTTCTACCCATAGAAGTATTGCTGTCATTTCTTCAAACTATTTTTACACTTCCTTCGAAAATAGGATTAAAATACTAGAATTGACTCAAAAATATTTTTTAATTAAAGGTTTAAAAAAAAAGTAAATGTTAGTAATATTTTTCCAAAGAACTTTAAAATTAAAACTAAACATGCATACAAATTAAGTTGATTGTTTTGACATTTGAAAAAATAAAATAACAAAAACAAACGTAGGATATAATATAAGGTAGATAGATACATAGATGATGGTATATATAGAAAAACCCTTCTTTAACAGAGATTTTTTACTTTTACCTTTGATGTCAGTCATTTCTTTGACATAATACAATGATGACCTTACTACGCTTTTTATCATATATATTTCTTTTGTCTGTTTGTTATGTGTTTAACAAAAACATTATAATTTTTACTAAATGTTTTTCTTTTGTTCTGCGTTTTAAATACTAAGTATTTTTATGCATAACAAATTTACTACTTTTTTTGTGTCTATTTATTATTTTTTAGTTCCGTAGTAAATTAACAAACACATTCGTCTACCACTTTAACCTGTGAAACGATAAGTTTATCTACAATTACCATTTATTCCTTTGAAAAAGTTTAAAGTTTTTTGATCATAAATACTCTTACCTTAGCTGTATTTGTCCAATACATCGCGAATTTTTTAAACGAACGCTATCTCTGTAAAATTAGTACCCTATACCTTGATAAGACATCATGTCTTAAAAAAACGTAATATATACTGAATTTAGAGGGAAAATGTCTGCCTTATAAAAGCAGTATGCTTGTTGAGCAATCAATTTTAATTAGTGGTTTCAATCAATTTTAAATGATTTTATAGAGACACGAAAATTGTTTCATTTTTTGTTTGTGTTTTATAGCCACATTATAGACAGTTCCTTCCAGCTCCAGTTCCGGACTCAACTCTAGATCCTTTTCGACAATTGCAAACATCGAGAAATTTCTTTCAAATATAATGTTGTTAATAATATATTTTTTAATATTTACTGAAGACAAATCTAATTTTACACGGCAAATATTGATTCTCCTAGATTCTGTATGCCTAGTAAATGGGTTTATTCGTGATACTGCCCCTTTTCAGTAAAATGGCCCTTAGAATTGGCATGTGAATAGATCATTACTGACGCCATCAAATGTTCTGTGAGTGTATTCACACCGTGTGTGAGTTTTATAGGAGGCGTTTCCATGGTAACGATAAACTACTTTAATTATAGAATTGTGTGCATGCATATATAATTGTATGGATTGCATTTATGACTTACATTGAAAATTTTATATTATTGTCTCACAAATTTAAATAAATAATTATGATTTTTTACATTTGAAAAATAATATTTGTGCAATGTGATTTCTTATTTACACAATTTTTAACGCATTAAGTTTAATTAATTAGTGTTTTTCAATAATTTCAATTTGACATTTTCTATAAGATTGACTTACGTGTAAAGAACTACAAATAAGTCATAACAGCCTCCTCGCCAAATTTTTTCACTGGAAGCGCTGGCATCGATTTTATAGTCCCTACCATGACTGCCCACGCAACGAATACCCTCAGTGAACCATAAATAAATGCATCCAGTGAGATCGTATAACAATACTTGGAGCTAGCTCACCAGATATTTTGCTATGTTTGAAGAGGCGAGCAATCTTGAAAGCATTCGGTGAACTTATGGAATGCCCATTCAATATTTATTACCTTCCGTGTGAATACCGTTTAGTTTATCTCACACTTACCTATACATATTATTTGTCGTTACTTACCCTACACAACAATTCTTTTATCCAAAATATTTTTAATGGTACATATACATATTTTCGTGAACGCATTTATTACATAACTGAACTTGTATGCAAGGTTAAAAAATAAAAATGTTTGTCAATTTAACTTAAAAAATAAATGATTTATTATTTAAACCTTTTAATATCATTTTTAAAAATTATAATACGAACTATTTGTGTGGCCGATATTATATGAAAGTGGTATTGTATTTCAATAATCGTTTTATTTGTATCCTAAACATGTTTTGCTATTGACGAAAGGCGCATTAAAAAAAAGTGGCATACATTGCCTTGATACATAGATTTTAATGGGACTTTTTGAAGTTGATTTTGAAGTGATGTTTGTTGGTAGGCATTTAAAGAAACACTTTTGACATAACTTTTGGTTATATTACCGGAACTAATTTCAACTAATTTATACACAAACATCGGGCTAACTTCAAAGTAAAATTTTAATGTGAGTATAATTTTTTAAATCTAGTCAGTACTCTATATGATATCCTTTGTTTTGTAAGTATATATAAAAGCTATGAAACGATAATAATCTCCCATTTCAAATCCTCTAAAAAAGCTTGAAGCTTGGCAAGTAATTATAGAATGGCGGTGTCTCGACTAATATACTTTAAAAAAAATTGAAAACCATACATTTTACCAATGTAAAACAATCATTACCATTATTTCGTGTGTTAAAGAAAGGAGATAAGCAAGAGCAATCTTTATCAATCTTTACTTTTAAACCCAGCGAAGCGGGTGGGTGTCACTCTAGTAATAAAACAAAAAAACAGAACCATAAATAATTTTTTTATAATTTTTAATTATTTTCTTTGTAACAAATAATTAAAATATTTTTTAATAAAACCCAGAGTTATAATAAATTTGAAAGGCAACAAAAATTATATATGTTTTAGCAAATTCTATAATCCATATAGATAACAGAGACCAATACTACCTACATGGTACCTATTACTATATAATATAAAGCCTACAAATATGTGTGCATTAAATATACACGATATGAACGGCAAGCCTATATAACATCCCTCGTTTGTCCTTTTTTGTTAATCTTTAAAATCTAAATCCATTTTTATTATAGAAATTCACATGCTCTCTCATACGTCTCCCAACAAACACATACCATAGCTAGGTACTATATTTTTTTAGAATTTCATTCAAAAGTCAACGTACAAAAGGGCATATTACATATTATATGCTGTACCTACTGTATGTTTGGTTTATATGTTCAAAGTAATTTTAAGTACCTTTCAAACATATATTCACAAAACTAATATACAGAATGTTTCAAAAATACAAACGAATCAGTACTTTTTTCAGGACGTCACACACCTGAACTTTTATAATGCATCTCAGAGAAATTAGTACGTTAAGGCAGCTCTCCGATGCACATGTCTTTTAGAAAGTTCGCCTGCATCAAATTTTTAACCCAGGGTACAAATATAATCAACTTAACCTGAAAAACATTTTGTCCGAAAAATGTATTTAACGCTATCTAGAATAGTAAAAACTAGATTAGCAGTACAAAGCGACCCCTGTAGTCCACACGGCTAACTTCCCAGAGGGGGAAAAAACATTGAAAAAAGGTCTGTTAGCTTTCATAAATTATTCTTCGAACATGCACTGCAGCTTATGCTGGAACGATCATTTTCTCCACAGATAAATAATGTCTTTTATCCACTTTTCAGATTCTTTTTATTCAGTTTTTTCCAATTTTTTAATAACCATTAAAAACGGCTCCACTTATTCTGCTGAAAACTCTTTCAGTTCTTAAATACGCGATTACGCGTCTAATAAACCCAGTCACGTGTTAATCCGAACGAACATACGCACATACGCACATACGTACTCACACACACACACACACAGACATCACATTGAAAAGGTTTTCTTCGGATATTGCGGCCTTGAAACCGCGGAAATATGTTACACTGGAGATTTTCAAAATCGACCCCATTACATTAACTTCCTCTGGGAAGTTAACAAATTGTAAAAACTGACACCTATATTAGCAAGTTGTATGCCATAAAACAGTATGCATTTTTAAGCACCCTGTACTCCAGAACCAACATATATCTATTTACTTTCTCAATGTTTAAAATAACTTTACAGTTATGGAGAGAGATTAAAAAAGTAAATCCGCTCATTGATATTACATGGCACACTGATTTCTACACTCAAATAATAATATGCTTAGGGTTTTTTAATTTTTTTTTTCTTTTTTTGAGGGTTTCGTTTGTGTAATGATACTTAAACTAAATATGGAATTTGTTAATTATACGATGTACTAAACTAACGAATGTGTAGACATTGTAGACTTAAAACATGTTTTATACAGAAAATAAAATAAATAATGTATGAAAAACATTTTAAAATTATTTGGTTTTATATTTCTAAAACGATAAAAGTTCAAAGCTTTTTGAATTTAGCAAAGACTGGTGTATAATTATTAAATATTTGAAGTATACTATAAATTAGACGCTTCAATTTAGCTCAAAAATGAAAATTATTCTAGTAATAATTCAAATAAAGACGCACGTGTTTCATTTGCTGCAATGATGCATCTGCTCAATCGTTCACAAACATATAGAAATTCTCTTATCCGGGTTTTCTATTATGAATGATAAAACTTTAAACTAGAATTAAAGATTTATAATATGAAAATTTGTATGGTATACTTTACTAGCCAATTGGCAGTCGCCATCAAGTTTTCTTTAAATTTTTTATTTAATATTATAAAAAATATTAATAGAAAATCTTCTAAAGGTATCAGGTTCTATACATCTTAAGCGGGCGATGGCATATATGCAATATTCATCGGAACAATTCAAAATTGAATATACCTCTTAACCAAACAAATAAAATTTACAAAATTTAAAAAGCCCCCCACAAAATTTTCTGGTACGGAACCCGATTTATCTCCGTTAAATTACCTTTCAAAATAAACCAGAAAAAAAAAATAGGTTCATCCTTCTAGGCGCTACCATGACACAGACAGAGACACACGCATAGTGGACAAACTTATAACATTTCTTTTTCGGAAGTTAAAAAGAAAATGATTGAATGAGCACTTTGAGAGATTCAAAATTATCTGCCAAAGATGGCATATTATGAATTCAAAATTGAATAAATACATTTTGCAAGAAAAACAATACGTATTTTTGTATGTTGAATTATATACAAGTAAATAGTTGAAACTATAATACCAAAATCATAAACCTGATAAGTTACCTTTTTTATTGGTCTTTATAGGCCAGTTACACACGGATTTAATGCAATAAAATATTCTTCACCTACTATAAAATTTTATTATTGTTCATACCACATATAGATAAATGTCTAATCTTAACTAAAAAACAAATAAAAAGTCAAGGGGGTTTGGTTTACCCTCTGTAAGGTTTAAACTTTACAATAATCAAAAAAACAACTTAAATGTTCCAAACAAAAAAGTTAAATTTAATATGTATTTACATCTCATATTAGTCTAAGGGCCGGAGTGCATTTTTAATTAGTTGCAGCAATTCGAAAATTAGATTTCCTAATCCAAAAAGACCAAGAGGGCGTGGTATCGATAAAATTATGCTATTAATGTAAGAGCTGTTGAGTTTTTAATGTTTAACAATTATTATTTATTTCAAGGAGAAAATTTAAACTAACAAACCAATCGAATGGCTCTAGCGTTTGCTTGATCTGAGTTGAAGGTTGTGAGTTCGAGTTATCGTAGCAGTATTTTGCCCAATTTTTAATTAAACATTCACTTATTGCTGTACGACTCAAAATAAACTATCTGCCGGATCTTAGATTTCGCTTATCTTAAGGTACATATTTTTCTTAAATGAATAATGTTCTTATTTCAATCTAAATTAATTCTTGGATTTTCATAATTTGACTAGCTTCTTCATTACTTCTTAACTTGCAAATAATTCAAGAAACTGTACGCTAGCTTTATGGCTACAACTTGATGTTCGAAAAAAATATGAAATTTAGTATCTCCATTTGAAATAAATATTTAGCGGTAATATTTCCCTGATTTAAAATTAAAAAATATATATTTTATATACGTGAATATAAAAGTTTACCATGTCTAAACATCCCTTTAATGACCGTCTATTCATGTGAACCTATGGAGAAAGAAGACCCCCAGGAGTTTGTTGTAACGTTAAATAAACGAACAGGTTGACGAAAGAATAGAGCAGACAATTATCAATAGATATATAGTGGAGAGCGGAATGGTTTGTACAACACAAAATGTTATATACGATCTGTGATTCACAATACACAAAACATTAAATTGGAGGCCACAAATCAACAAATATGCCTTTTGCACACACAATAGATAATAGTTCGCATATATTGTATAGATAGTATTTTGTGTAAAAGGGTCCATTTTTGGTCATTATAATCATAACAACATATATAACATAATAACGAAAAATTTAACGATCTGGAAATATATTTTGTGTATAGATTTTACCTCTATATACAGACAGATACCGCTTAAATTAGGGATGATATCACGAATGTTCGACTGCGGAATACCTAGGTAAATCAAATCTGCTGAAAAAATATTACAAATTAATTTATGATTTGATAATCAAAATTCTGGGAAATTCATTAAAATTTCAACATCCAGTTGTTGGTGCGAGGCTAGCTAGTGTGAATATCAATAATATGTTGCTTTTTCATTAAGAGACATTTCACTAAAAAAAATCTCTTAAGTGGGGGGAAACAGATATTTCTTGACAAAATGTCTCCTATTCACGTGGCACCATCTTTATGAAAAATCATGTATTATTCAGACGTGTTTGGACCAAATCAAAACTTTGTATGAACGCAGTGTTTTGGTAGTCCAGCAATACTACTAAGAACGCTATTGAGAGAGGCACGCGTTAAAGTTATGGGTTTCGCAAATTTTTAATTGCGTAGGTATAAAAGTAAGTATTTAAAACTTTATTAATTTTCTGGCAGCATTAAAAATTTGCGGGGCACATAGCATAAAAAGCGTGGCTCTGCGAAAGCGTGCATTCCTTCACTAAATTTTGTTGGATATCTAAAAGCAGCGTATTTACAATTTTTTAACTTGCTGAACTTATTTAGTTCAGATTTATAAGAAATAATCTATTTTTATCTGAATGTGAATAATGATTGAAAAAGTTTGAAGCTACGTCATGTTTTCTCTGCGTTCCCGTGGACTGGAAAAGTCCAGGATGACACCGCAAAAAGTTGTCCATATCCATTTACTAATTCTTGATCCATTTAATTTGGTATATTCATTCACTACTTCTTGATCCATTCGTTGTAAGAATAGGAAAAGGTAATTAACATCAATAGATTTTAAATAAGAAAAGTAACTGACTGAAGTATGAAAATCGTAGTTTTTGCAATAAATTAGGGCATTATAAAAATGCTTCTTGAATAACTCATATTTCTAACTCCTTAAATAGAAGCATCTAAAAAAATGAAATTCTTAATGGAGAGTTCTTAAAAATAAGGAGAACGAAATTTATACGCCCTTTGATTTCTGAATATTTTATTTTGCAAGTAAGAAATGAATTATTTTTGTACCTTTATATGGAGGATATGCTATTGTTTGACACCAAGTTTTTTTAATACCACCCCTGCTCATATGAATTCATAAAAAATATGTTATGATTTTTTTTTTTGGAGTATTTATGTTTTTTATTCTATAAATGCAGTGCTAATTATTTCCGCTTTATTAAAAAAACGAAATTTAATTATGTCAACAAATGCGCTTTATTACAGACCATTTAAATTTTCGGTGATTGTTACTAATCGAATTTCTATATATAATTTTTTTGAGTGTGCAATTTGTTACAAATATTTTTTGTTGGCCCTCTCATGTTTTTTATGATTGGAAACAAATGTTATATTTTTGATAAAACTTGGATTGACCATATCAAAAGAAACATAATTTTTTTCTATTTCATTATATTCGCAACCAGGGGGTCGTTAGAAAACTAACTACAAAAGATACCGCAATTCCTCATGGAAAAATGGTAAATTAGCTTATTTGTACTAATGTTGATTAAAATCGGATTTTATAATTTTATGGTGTAAAGTGTGAATGAACAACATGAAAAATTTCAAAAAAAACATATACCATGGAAAATATCTAAAATGAAAAGTCGGTTATTTAGAAATATGAAGTATTCCAAATTTCCTAGTATATTTCATTTAACTTCCAAACTCTCATTTGTGTTGCTAATTTAAATAATCAAAATTTTCTAAGGCCTATTTGTTTTGTGTTGGTAGCTTATATTAGGTTATATAGTGAAAATCAAGGTTTAGATTTGTCTGAAATATTCTGAGATGAAGCCTTGTGGAAGTAAATATATTGCATCTGAACTAGAAACAAAATCTGAACAAAATTACCACTTCCAAGTTGCCGAAAACCAACTTCATCCCTGATTAGTCATTACCAAAAAAAAAAAAAAATATCCAGAATTTTAGCTTGAAGGTAGCTCAAATCAGAAAATACTTGTACAAACCTATATTGTAATTCATATCTGTGTGGGCGTATTTTGTTTTCATTCCTAATTACCCATAAAAAAATAAAACATTTCCAGTGAAGCATATGCAGAGTGCTTAAGCAATTAACTCTGTTAATATGGTCACTTGATTGAAATAATTTGCCACGCTTCGGTAAGAAACAACAGCATCCAAATTTTTGATTACAATTAAGACTCATAAACTTTTTTTGTCTTTTTAATTCCGTCATAATTACCCCCATTAACACGTTTCGGTCGGAAGCATCAACCACCAAAATATCATAAATACCATTTTAACTAAATATTAAAAGGCAGACTTACTAGCTATATATTAAAAAATATATTGCCGGCACCGCAATCGTCTAAATGACGCCAAAATAATTTTTCTCCTTTATAAAAAAATATATATAGGTATATAAAAACAATAGATTTATTAATAAATTCTTTAACATATTTTTGTGTGTTTTCGGTGTTCATTCAAAAACATATAAATAAAACAGCCGGTAGAAAAAGAGAATTATGATTATTATTAACGATAATAATTTTAAAAATAAACACTTCAAAATTTGAAACGAAATGGAAATAAAGTGTGTTAACATCAAGGTCTGCTTCTTGATAGACACCGTATGTAAACGTACTGGTGATTCTTACTTCTTATTGATCTTATATACAAGATTAATTAGATGCATGTCTATTATCTTGCATATATAAATATGGTCCCCCAATTACCCCCAGAAAGTGCTAACAAAGTTTAAGAACTAATCGTTATTTCAATTTAGCCCCGCAGATTTCTTGACTTTCATAAATAATTATTTCTTGAAATCTTTATTCAAATGACAATTTAAATATGAGAATAGGATTAGATTTATATTTAATTCAATGGCTTAGACTTCCATCAGACGAACCGAAAATGTCTCAACGTGACTCAAAAAAATGCATGAAATTAACAAATTCGACAGTACGTAGTTGGCGACACGGCTGTATACAGTTGACACAAAGCGGATACCGAACTGTGAGCAATGTTGCCAGAAAAATTTATACAAAACCGTCAATAAATGGCGTTCATGTAAATTTGTAATAATTAGAGAATTTTTAGCAAATATTAACGGCTAAAAATCATAAAATATAAAAACTTTTTGACTAAAAATTCAAAATAGCCCAAATACTGCCAGCTACTATTTACTGTTGGCTAAAATTTACCTTGGAAAATAGAAATAGCCCAATTTGGGGTAAATATCGCAATCTGGGAAGACTGACTTCGAGCAATTGTAACTACAACTGCTTTAGTCCATATTAATGAAACTTTATATTAGACTACAGAATATTCTTGGTACGGAATGCTTCAGACTTATATTTATTTTAGTTTTGAAACCTTTAAAACAAATGTTAAGAATTATCATTATTTGTTATGTGTTTGATAAAATATGATATAATCTTTATTTTATGATAAAACTCACAATCTTTAAAAGTAAGACACAGAACACAGGTACTAAATGAAACAGCAAAAGTCTTCCAAGTTCATATTTCAGTTATTACCTTAATTGATTAAATAAATATAGAACATGCAAAAAGTGTGTTCTGTTTTCCAATTTTAAAATTATTTTCGTAAAAATATAAAAGAAATGTTGTTAATTCCAAGTATACCTGATAAAAATGTGAAATAAGCTATATGTGGAAGGGTCAGTCATACTCAGAAAGTAAGACTATTTGTTATAAATAGTCTCAAATAAGAAAATTCATTTCAAAACAAAGGTAGGCCCTTTAAAAATATTTGTAACACAAATTTCCTTATACAGCTCGCATAGTTCATGTTTGGGCTATCTCTCCTTCTTCACGATCTTTTCGCCCTTTTTTCAAAAATTAAAGGCATTTTCAGTCCGTAAGATAGAAGCTTAAGCCACTACGTTGAATGAGAAGCAGCGAAATGGGATAAATTTTATCATTTCTTCTTCTTTTTTTGTTGAAAATGTAATGTATAAAAAGTTCTTGCTTTTCTCCAGTACCATCCTAAACAATATCATGCCTAGTGTGGTTCCTTGTAAAGTTAATGCTTCTCACTTCTTTTTAAGAAATCATTAAATTGTTATTTATAACACTTTGCAGGAAATTAAAAGTTTTAGCACTATGAAACTGATGGAAAAGTATGTAACGGGTCCTAATTCAATTTATCTATCCGTTATCTCTTATTGCATGAATTGGACGGAATATTATGAGTATTACATAAATGATAATAATAAATAGTTACCATTCTGTAAATCACAGAGATGATGAAGTTAAAGAAATATAAAAAAATACAAAATACAAAGGAAAAAAAATGTTTGTTAGAGCAAAATTTTCTACCAGCAACTACTTACCTTTTAACTTCTGCTTTTATCTTATATTATTACTTGGTACTAAAGTATAGAATAAAATATTATAATACGGAGTGTTAATTTTAAGCTAAAATCAAATTTCTAAGAATTGTTCTTAAAATTTCTTAAATATAAATTTCAAATATTACATACTAGCAGTTATCCATTCGCTTCGCAGAGTTGCTTCAATTATATATACACACAATTACTGAAAAAATGACATATGAGTTTCATACAAACATTCATACCCTATAATTTTACCCCCCTTAATGAATGAATTTTCATAAAAAAGTTTTACAGTAAACTTTTATCTCAAATCGTAAGATATCAATTTTTACAATTCTAACTTCAAAAATAACAAGTTTCATATAAACTTTCAACCATGAACCCTAAGGGAATGAATTTCCAAAAAGCACTTCTTAGCGAACATTAACGTAATTTAAGTAACGTGTTTGTTGCATGCTTTTAGACCCAGCATGCGTTGATCGAACTATCAGTGAATCAGTTTCTGCTTTCGTATATGTAGATAAAACACAAAACTTGTAATATAAAATTCCCGATGAGTTAAAATCTATCTACCAAAACATTTATTAAATTCAACATTTCACTTACTGTTTTGATTCTCGAAAAATCTATCTTGCCTTGTTATAAACTGACGACCCAGTCCTAACTTTATTATATAAACAATCAAAAATGTTACTCTCTCCTCAATTTTTGCGAAATTAATTTTGTTTCGTCTCAGTTATATAGTTTTCCAGGCAAGTGGTTTTAGTGTGGTATTTATTCGTAAATTTGTTGCATATGAGCTGAAGTATAAGTCCTCTCAAGTTGGCTATCGTGTTACCAATCAACCCTTTATATAGAAATATCCTAGAATAACTTTGGTAGAGTATCTAGATTTGTTTAGTTTCTCTCTTTCAAAGTAATTAAATATAACTACCATAGAAAATGTTTAGTTTCAAAAAGAAGTCACAATATTTTAGAAAACACAATATTTTTAATGATCAATACCCCGTTAGTTAGCAAATTAATCAAATTTTATTCGTAAAAATGATTACTGATTTTTATTCGTAAAAATGATTACTGATTTTTATTCGTAAAAATGATTACTGATTTTTATTCGTAAAAATGATTACTGATTTTTATTCGTAAATTGATACGGCGATTTGGCAAATATGCATAACAATTGATTAATATGTAAATTATTAACACATGGAATAATTGAAAATAAAGGTATAAATAAAGTTATTTTTAGCTTCCTATATTGTAAATAGTTATTCTTCATTTTATTCCATGTCATTCTAATTTGAATATTAATGAACTGGTATACGAAACTGCCAAGTTACCGTAACTTATTTACGAATAAAATAAGATGGATTAACAAACAAATGGAATATTGTTTACGAAAGAAATTCTGTATTGTGACTTCTGTTTGAAAATAAACATTTTCTACGGTGGCTATAACTAATAATTTTGATATATAATACAAAACTATATAAACCTAGGCACTCCATTATAGTTGAACTACTAACCTCTGTATATAGAATGTTAAGTAACTAGATAAACTTGAAAGGGTTTATACTTGAGCGTTTTTGGGACAAATTGGATAGGCTAAAACTGATGGTTTCAAAATTACGGCTCCAGGCAAGGGGGTCCCAGAGGGGAGTTATATCAAACCTAGGACCTTGTTGATATAAACCCTGGTACCAAGTTTCACTGCTGTCCCATCAGCCTCTCCCAAGAAAATCCCATTTCCCTGTATTTGGAAAGGTTTTCCCTAGGGTGTGGGCCTTCCCGAATTTTCCCGGATATGTGGCTTATACCAATCCTAGGAACACCTTAAGGTCTAGCTTTGTGGCAAGCTTATTCAAAATCATTAGAGCTGTTTTTGAGAAAACCCCAAAAATCCTGTTTTGGCCTAGAGGGAAGAACCCTTGAAAAAAGGCCTAGGCAAAAAATGAAATATTGTCTGAAAAATAAACTTGGCGAACGTATTTCACAATAGACTTCTTGGGCTAAATTTTCCAAAAATGAAATAATATTGCCAGCTTGTTACCGGTATGTTCTAATAAACAACGAAAATAAGTTACAAGGGATACTTGAAGCAATTTTGTAAATTTCATTTGTAAATAGCTCTTATAGATAGCTTCTGTACATAGACGTAAAATATAAAATAATTTCTTTGTATTACCATTTAGTGCCTAGGTAGTTTAAGAAGCTTGCTGATGTTGCGAACCTCTTCATATTGCAATAATAATAATAATTACCTATGTATAAGAATAATAAAAAAAATAATATAACAAGCTTAACTTACTTCTTCACAATATATATTTGCAACGTCATTAAATTTAGTTAGAGAATAAAAATTTTATGAGAAATAATAGTATTTTGAATGAATAATTCTTAGTAATAATTGAATAAAATGTAATACAGGTATATTTTATCATATAATATTATTAAGCTGAGAATACAAAATATTAAATACTTCACATTGATTGCTAATTACTCTTCAACAGATTCAAGTATTACATGTATTGTGTGTATCAAGTTTCAAATTTTATTGATCTGTCACACTTTACTACAAAAAAAGTAGAAGTTGCAAGAAAAATATAATACTAGCTTGATAACCGCCCGCTTCACCGGGCTTAAAATTAAAAACATCGCTTAATAGCCTCTATCTCTGTTGATTTCACTTATCCTCCTTCTATAGTACTCGCAGGGACTGTTTTACACAGCTAAAATATATCCACAGTTTTAAATTTTGTTTTATGTAAAATAGTTATAATTCATTGAGTATATTAGAAAAGATGGTCATGAATTGTTTGACATTTACTATTTCAACTTCTTACAGAAATCTTTAATTTATGGCTCAAAATGATGATCATAGATGAAACCTTAAAATGTCAGATTAAATTTAATTTTAAATTTTTTTTCTCATGCCCTGTACCTTTTTCTATAATTTTCAAGTACATACTTTAATACTGCAAAGTATTGAACATCCGATCTTTTTGAACATCCTGTAATTCTACATAGCAATAAATTCAATAGGTAAATTTAATACATGCTTAACCTTTTAAAGACGCTATTAATAATCTCTTCAAATCGCAAAGTATTTCGTCAAACTAAAACGTTTCATTTAAAGTATTTTTGCCTATATAAGAATAAAATGTTTTAAAAATTTCATTTGCAACAATTTAATATATTTCCTTATTACCACGCGATTGTTTTATATCCTTTTTTCGCAATGTTGAAAGCCCTTCAATTGATTTTCCTGCAATAGGTGTTCCAAGAAGATCTGAGCAAGGTACATCGTAGCCACTCTTTTTTAATACAGCGGTTATATCAAATCAGACGAGGGCCTGACCTCTCATTTCCTTTTGTATTAGAAAGATAAAATGTTGGTTTCTTCAACATCTTTTGGCCGTGGAAATATTTGTCAACAGAGTGAATTTGAATAGTTGTTATTTTATTTAATTTTGGTCAAGCCTTACTAATATACATCTTACCTAGAGATACTATTTATGTTGACTATCCATGGATGTCATGGTATGCTGTTTTTTTGCTTCATTACGCTCATTTTAATTTTTGACCACTGGTTTAAGGAAATACGAACGAAGTTACTCATCTTTATTTTATTCAAAACGGGATTTTTTTTTAAATATCTATTGTGTCAATAATCCTTATACCCATCATATTGTTTAAAAAAAAAAGATAACATTTCCTCTAAAAAATTTTTACAAAAATTAATACTTTAAATGTTTACTTATCCAAAAAATTTTAATTTTTGTGTATATTTTTTGTGGGGATTATTTTTTAAAAAGCCGTTTCAGCAAACGAAAAGGATTAAAGAGCAGTAAGTTTTAAGCATTAAGTTAAACGTTTTGATTTTTGTTTGTTTATTTTGTAGTTCAAAAAATATTTTTCAATTATTATTAGTGATTCAGGCAAAAAATTTTTATCTTAAACATTAATTCCTAACTGTAAAAATGAAACGACTTTGCTATTTTAAAAATGTGGGTATTAAATCTTAAATAGAGATAAAACTTTTTTTCCATCTTATTTGTCTTTAATAATTTTGCCGTAGAAACATTCTCAGAATCTTGAGCAAATCAAATTGTAAGTAGATATTGAATATTCACGTTCACAAACATATTTAGCATGATAGTTCGTGAAATCGATCTGAACGCTTCCAGTATATAATGTATTTTATTCAAATAACAATTTTAGCTCATGATAATTTTCGTTTTAATTTCATGATACAGTAATTTTGAGTCTCTTTTTAAACTAATCGCAATGTATCTCAATAAAAAAGTGTTTGATAACTTGTTGTAATGACGCTCAGTATCAGAGATTCAGCATTAATACTTTCCTTAATAAATCTCAATTTGTTGGAGCCAGAGATTTGGTTTTTCTATTCATATTTTTACAACTAAACTGTCAATTTACGAATACTTGTTCCTTCAGTCATAAGTGAGATATTCACGAAATGGATCTGTTCGGCTTGGCTGACATTTGGTAATAGATTTTTAAATATAAAATTTCTACAGTTTCTATTTGTGGTATTCTGTTCCAAAGTTTTATTTTAATCTTTTTAAAACAGATACACAAAAATATTTCAATTTTTTACTGGTTTTGTTTGATACGAATGAGCCTCTGACATTATGCCCCTATTTCAACCAAATTTATATTAGATTCGCGTATATTTTTGTCGGTATAATGGAGATAATATCGAATTTTGTCATCACTTTTTTTTGGGCTAGATATTGGACTAAGCAAATATCAATTGACTTTTTTAATTGAGTTTTTGTAGATCATCTCAATATTCTCTCTTCGTTTATAACGACTGGTTTTATTTCCCTGAATTACTTTTATATCTAATTATCTATTTTAATAGATACTAATTAAGATGATAAATATTCAATAATTATAATAATAATAATTTTTATTACGCAAGAATAAATTCATTGAACCTTTAGGACATACTAACGAACAGTTAAAACCTTGCATATTCATCATTATGTATCTTCTAATTTTATAACTACTAAAATCGTGGTGGACATGACTCTCAGAAAATTATTTTAATAAAAATTATTTTTTACCACTTTCCTTGGGTATGCTATATAAATTAGGCAAAATTATCATTAGTGAGACATTATATCTTTATTATCTGGCAGGGACACTTTTAGGGTGATAGTATATCTAGTAATTACAGGTAGACTTATGGTTGAACTTCAAAAGAGGCGAGCTGTGTACAGCAATTTTAGTAAAATTCTTGTGTTTATGAAGCAATTTGATCAATTTGAACACAGAAGACGTTCAAAATAGTTTTTTTCATTTTCATGTACACGGTAAGAAATGTATGGCGTTTACTACAATGCTGATATTGTATAGAGACAGATACTATAGTACCTATGTTAGTACGAGTAATATTACAGCAGTGAACAGGGCTATAAATCAGAAGTATTGTGATATCGCCAACTAGTATGAGCATCAGAAAGGCATTGACTTGTACGCCATAACTTTTATTAATGTTACTATTCTCTCAAATTAGTATGGCGTTCACACCAATACTGACATAGTGATAACCTCAAAAACTTTTTTACCGTGTATGCAACTACGTTCTTATTTATCAACGATAGTTCGAACTGGAACGCGATTTTACAAATTCTAAAAAAAAAAAAATTAAAAAAAGCTATTCATTAGCGCTAAATTTTTTAATACGCCTCTGATGGGGTGAGGCTGTTAAACTTTGAATTAAGATTTTTGAGGCAAATATTAATATTTTCTATCAAGAAATAAATAGTTATATTTTATGACATATTACAATAAAAATATACAACAGCAAATTTTTAATTATTATAAATATGTCCGTATTTACAAATAAATACACAAATAAATATTATATTAAAGAAAATTACAAATATTTAGTGTTTAAATGATAATGATTCGATCATTAACGTAAAGCGGTAGATATTTTTTGAGTTATTATATTTAATTAACCAGAATAATAACTTTTATGTTAAATGTATAAAAACAGTTTATGAATACCTCAGAGTTTAGAAGGTATCTTCTTCTGTGTCTACATATATAATATATTTATATATAACGCGTGTTTAGTAATAGTTAAGCATTTTAATAATTAAATAATTTTTATGTTTGTATTATTAATGTTATAGAAAGTGTACGAAATTCGCAAGAAGAAATTAATAAAATAAGTTTTAAGAGCAATAAAATTGTGTAGATATACAGCTTTCAAGCAACAGGTAAAAATGGACTAGCACGATACCCGCCCGCTTCACTGGGCTTAAAAGTAAAAACCATCGCTTAATAGCCTCCACCTCTCTTGATCTCACTTATCTTAACCATTACACTCACAGGGATTGTTTTACACAGTTAAATATATAGATAGTATATTAGAAAAGGCGGCCATGAATTGTTTGACATTTACTATTTTAATTTTTTACAGAAATCTTTAATTTATATTCCAAAGAGATGGTCATAGATACAGCAGTAAAATGTCAGACTAAATTTAGTTTTTTAAATTTTGTTTTTGTTTTAATTATATCGTTATAAATTTTAGACCATGTGTTATTATGATGTATGAGCTACATTGTTATATAGTTTCATTCAAATCTGTTCTGTAGTTTTTGCGTGAAAGCATAACAAACATCCTTAGTTTCACAGTTATAACTAACTTGCGTCATTGTTACTCCCAAACGGATGGACCAATTTTGATTACTATGTTTGTTAAAAACTTAAATTGATCGAGAGTAATCATCGCCTCTTTTTTAGTTGTTTTGGGTATGTAACCCCAAAGTAGCACTCAAAACATAGCAAAAACCACTCCCGATCAAATTACATTTCAAACAAAAAAGCAAAAATCAAAACGGCTCATTTGTTTAGGATCTACGATACCACAAGCAGACACACAGTTACACAGATACATAAACACGTTAAACTTATGGGGGTTAAGAAATGAAATCATATTTTCTTTGTTTTTTTATCATTCCCTAAACATTTTTCACACTTTATCGTCGCCGCATAATACTACCAATTTGTACAAATTTCGTTTACCAGTGGTAATATGTACAATAAATTTGTATTACTATATGATATGACGCTCATGTAACAGTTTTATTATAATTTAATGAGATAAATAATTATCTAAGTATAATATTAGTTTTAAGAATTTATTATTAATTATTTGACTTATTATTTTATATACATAAATTACATCATTTATTCTTTAGCTTCTAAATATTAATATATAATATTAGTTCTAGGTGAAATTTTGACGAGAAAATAATTTAAAACTGTTCTATTAAATATTCTACTAAATTGACTGGGAGAGATAGGGATTTAATGATTTTCCCATTTATTATTTCGAGTACTAAAGAATGTGGTTTTTTTTAACTATCGCTATTTTATCGATAGGTCGATACTCGACTCGATATCAATTGGGTATGTAGGTGAATGAAGAGTTGAAATATAATTCATGAATTATGTACGAGTTAAATTAGCAACCGTTCCCGTAATAATAATAATAATAATAGCCAAACCTCTAGGTCAGGGTGACCAATCTTCTTACTTCTTCTTCGAAAATGTCCCATTACAAAAAACTTGTCTGCACCTTTTTAGTCACTGAACATTTTCTATCATGCTTCTTTTATCGGCACCTTCATCCAAATTTTTATGTACTGGTGGCCTGAAGCATTTTTTACTCTTGCAATATGGCTAATCCGCTACTAACTATGAGTCACGCTGCAGGAATAAATACTTTGATCAATGTATTTGTAGCGATTTGCCGAAGGAAATATGTATGTAAGTGTACATTTATGTGTCTGTAAACTCTATAGCGGTCGCAATTGAAGTCCTATTTGAATGAAATTTGGTATCAAGAAGGGCTTTGATATTTGAAAGTACAAAATTTTGAATAAAAACAGAAATATTTTGCCATTTTTTGACCAGTTTTAACAAAAAAGGTACTTAATTTTCGGTGATTTTTACTCTAGACGCTTAATTTTCGGTGGTTGTACCTACTGAAACATTTTTTTGAAAGAAGTTCGGGTTAAGAAACTAGTTGGATGTTGCCTTAAATTCAAGATACTTTAACGTATAAAATTAATTTACACACGACGAAAAAACTTTTTTGAAAATCCAATACAATACCAATATTTTTTTAATCGATAAAAATCATCAATAACATCAAATTTAAGACTAACATATTGGTATTATAGTGCATGATATTATTTTTGTATTAAACCATAGTGAACACCCGTTCATAAGTTAATGATACAATACTTTAAACCATTGTTCTGATAAGTTTCATTTGATTTTAAAAGACAATATATCCGCTTTAATCATTGCTTAATAGACGGATCATGTCTTACTTTTTTCGTTTATAAATTTACGATGAATGGTCACCATTATAGAAAGCGATAATAGTAAAAAAAGCAAGATTAATAAATCCCCAAACTTTTGTCCTTTTAGAATTAATTTTACATTTTATAAGCCTAAATCATGTGAAATAATCTATTTGTTAAAATTTGTCAATTGATGTCTAAAACAAACCGTGGATGGTGCGACCCTTGAGGTCTACTCGAATAAATTCCAAGCATAATAAAATGTTATAAAAAATAAAAACTCGACCGACTCGAAACGACTTGATGGAATGTTATGGAATTCTTTTTGGATCATACTTGGGTTATTAAAAAAGGATATTCAGCTTTCTAAAATTTAAAAATCGCAAAGAACAGCTTGATCGGATGATCAAAAAGAAGCATTTCGGATATTCAAGAAAATTGATACGATATATAAGCACATATAGTCTCATATAATATAAAAAATGAATTGTATAATAATAATAGATTTAAATTAACATTTTTGATAATCAACTTAAATAAATCTTTAAAACTAAACTATCAAAATCAATCAATGTCAAAAGATTATACCATATAGCATAGTCAAAGACCACGATGATGATGAAAATGATGTAGGGATTTTTATGATGATTCAATGTTTATTATGACGTGGTGGTATATCTTCTGATATAAGATATTATGTAGGTACAATTCTTAATCATATTAAATTTTACGAATGTATAGCCAACATACCCTACCAGATCCATGAATGGTAAAAAACTACCACTATATAATTGTTACTTAGTTGTGTGACTTGCTCTGATGGTTGAACAATTCATAAGGATTATATTAATTAATTTAAAATAGCACGATAATCCTTTACGAAACTCATTTAGTTTTGATAATTTTTTAGGGTTTCAATACAAGAGAGTTTTTCAATATATGGTGGATATTTCTAAAAAACACCAGAAGTCACTTCTTTAGAAAATTCTATAAGAAATCTCTTTTTCTGCATGATAAGTAAAGATTGAACTAATATTTTAGAAGATTTGAATATCACGTTTTAATTGTTAATCAAATGGCCAATTTTAGTTTTTTTGTCGGTATAAAATTGCCTTATTTTCAAAATAACGACAAAAAATATTTGCAACTTTTTTTGAAAGCGCTCAAACAAAAGTACAATATTGTACAAAACATATAAAAGATTTGGAAAGAAATATAAAGGTGGATCGTGGACTTACTGATTATATATCCAATATGAAGCCTTCTTTTGGACAATAATTCAGTTCTTTCGATCAAAACTATTTACCAAAATTTTGGCAATTCGAAATCTGCACTTAGTCCGAAAAATGGGTAATCTGATGACACTCAAATCAATGATTTGTGATAAAAGTCCCTATTAAAAACATTTATAACCTTCTCCGAAATTTCTAATGACGTTTTTCTTTGGTACATAACGATTTAATGATTGTTTGTTGGATTGTTTGGAAGATTAAATCGTGACGCCGTTTAAACTTTCGATAAAAGATGCAAAACATTAACAAATTTGATAAATGGGCTTCTGGATTTTTTCATATTTTTAGGGACACATAAATTATTAAGCAAAAGTCTATGTAGTTATTATGTCAAATTTTCTGAACTCACAATGACTGTGAGTTCAGTCCTCGTCCCTTATTTGGGTTAAATACCAGTCTGATTGCACTTTACCTATAACATTTTAATCAGTATTTAAAATTAATTTGTGTTTTGCATCCCTGTACAGAAGGCTTATCGATCAGTAAACATAAACATAAGGTTTATTAGCTTCGTTACCACATGTAGTAAATACACATATACATACATCGATAATATGTCCCTTCCAGCAGCGTATTAGTGATCTTTGTCTGATTATTATACTTATTATTTTCATATTATAAGCCTAAGAGCGAATGAATTGATACGCAGTGAATATGCTAGAATTATAAGCATTACATTGCAACAATAGTGAACATAAAAAAAAAATTAAAACTGTTTTATAATTTTTTTCTTTCTCCCTTTAACAATCAACCAATAATCGGTTTTACATTCTTTAATAAATAACAATTGATTATCGATTTTTGATATCAATAATAATAATAATAATCATCATAATAAAAAGGTTTTAATGCCTAAGTATCATCTCTGTGGAATAATTCTTTCTTGTACAAGAACACCGATACGAGTTTGTTGGACTAAAAAAAAAACTGATTGTGGTCTAGGAAATTAGATGTAGCGATTACGTTATTAGTCGATACACGAGATAAGATGACAGTAAAATTGGAAAAGTATTGTAAAAATATTCTTCATATACGTAAGATCCCTACCCCAACTCTATGCAAAAATATCTTCACAACAATCGTTATTGTTCTATTCCTAAACGAAAAACATTTCCTTACAAAAGTATGTAAGAAGCATTTTCGCTTGTGCCAGATAAGGCCAACAATATAATTTTTTTTTCCTGACCATGTGAAAACGGTTGACATCCGAGCAAAATATTGAGGACTACATCACATGTCCTTTCGTTTTTTTTTTCGTATTCCACTTTCAACTACTTATTTAATTATCTGAAAACCTCGTAGTGGAATCGTAATGGATTTAAGATTTTTAAAAAAGCGTATTATTCTTCTGATATCTATTTCATCACATTTGCTGATCCTTTCAGTAATGGAAAATGTAATTAGGAAATCGATAAAATTGACGTCGTGGTGTAATAAACTAAACACAATTCACTTTCATTTGAACAAAAAAAAGAACATATTATATGATGAGTTTGTTTCTTTAACTTCGAACATGGTATCCAACAAATACTTAGTCGCAGAAACGAAGCAATAAAGTTCGAAAAATTTGACAAGTCGGATTTGAATGCTCCTTCGGCATTCGATTCGTAAGAGCGTCGGCAAATTTTGTGGCCTAAATTGATTTATAAGAAATTAAAAATATGCAATTTGAATAAATAATAAGAATTTAATTTCATTTTAATTCAACCGCATAAATATAGTAACTAAATTCACAATTCGGTTAGTAGAGATCAAATGATTCCAAACTTGTTACTCGGGGGTTTTAGGGGCGTTGAACCCTAATACTGCGTCAATATTAGTCCTCGAAGTATCTGGTGCTAAGGGTAAACGGTATCTTCGTCGTCTCCTGGAATTTTCGGGAAACTCGTTAAATAATAAGTCAAAACTCGTTGTTCGGGGGTTTTCGGGGTCGCTGAACTCGAATATCTCGATGTATTGATTTCCGAGGTACATGGTGATCAGATTACCTTGGGCACTTGTCGCAATATTTGTAACGAGTATGGATCGATTACATAACGAATTTCTCGAAAACTTCAGGAGACGAAGGGGTAACTGTTTAACCTGGGAACCAGGTCCTTTGGAGACCGATTCTGGCGCGATATTCTGGCCAAAGCTATTAACCAGCTACCTCAAAAATTATTTCATGACTATTAACCGAATTATGAATTTAGTATATTTACTAGAGTTAATTTAAAATCCAATTTTAAAATGCATTTTTAGTGTTACTTTTCTGTGACTACAGTTAGTCGCTGCAAAGACTTCCCTAACGTATATAGGTATCACTGTATCTTATACACATTATTAATACGCGTACACTGTTTGGCTATAACTATAAGAATGTTTTCTCAACTCCTTTTTAATAATAACGTTTTTAAATTGTGGAATTTTAGTCGGTAGAATGTTGAAAGTTATGTGTATAAGAATTTATTGGTCAACTATGTGTATTCTTTTACTATTAGTATTATGTGTATGATATTAAATTAAATTAAAAATCACTCGTATTCAGAATTCAACTTACATACCAAAAAATTAAGAAATAATTTAACTTTTAACAAAGAAATTTTTCTTTGTTTGGGTAGACAGACGAACGTAAAAAAATTGAACTTTTAAATTGAAAATTTATTATTGCTCACCAAAATCTGATCGAAAATCATATGGGGAATCATTTGGTATATCCTATTCATGAACAATCGAATATTTTCAAATATACCCAAGTGGTGAGTTATCAAATAAAAGAGCATGACATTGTACATTGCAAAACTGTTACCCCGACGCAAGGAGATATAGGAGGGATGGGTGTTAGTTGCATGAAAATCAGTTCAACCGTTTAAAAGTTGTGAACTTTTTTATCGGGTGTTTATCAAATTTCATAAAATTTACTAGATACTTCTAATCTATTTCCTTGCAATCATAATGTACTAAAGCGAGGGGTACAGTTAGTTTATTATAAATGTGAAAGTAAGGTTGTTTGTTTATTTCGCTTATACGCAAAAACTTTTGAATGGATTTGAACGAAACTTGACAATATTATAGCTTATACATCAAAATAATGCATGAGCTATTATTTATAAAGATTTTTTTTGATATTTCATAAAATAGTGTGAAGGAGATACAATTTATGGGCATCTGTTCAACCAAGATAATCAGACATACTTTTTACATTAAAAAAATGATTATTTGATACATATACTTTTACGTGTGTAAAACAATCGAAAAAGGTTTCGATCACACGATTGAGGTAGAATATGCTTGATGCCACATTTTTTAACGGGTTTCGGGTAAATGAAAAGTGCTACCATACATCGAATTCTAATTATTCTCACTGAACTACCGTTTCAATTCAAACAGTAGTTAGCAAGGGTCAATTTGGAAATGCTGTGCTTTTGCTATGGCCAAATATATGTAGCCGGTTCGCTTGTGTCCAATGTCCAAAATCTACACATATTTGTACCGGTCCGAAGAACATATAATACAATATATAGAAGCATCCTAGAATAACATTCTTTTTAGGGCAATTCTAGAGAGGCATTATTTTATTTTATTAGGTGGTGTTTAGATATTGAAAGTACGTAATTATTGTTGCTTGGAAAAATAAGTTTAACCCGAACTACTAACATCGTTGTTTTAAAGGAATCATAATAAAAATATTATCAATTCATGAGATAGATAATTTTTATAAAAAACCTTATGTAGTTAAAATATAATAATTCTACGAGAAGGTATTTTGTAAAGTAGATAGAATGTGTTGTCACGGAAATATCACCCTTAAAATTTTTTTTAAAAGTCTTGAGTTTTAAGGATGAATAAAATAAAAGCATAACAACATTCATGGGGAATTTTAAGCGAGGATAGTGGTATCATTGACGCTTTTAGATACTTACATTTTTTTTTTAACCTTAAATTATCTTGGGAATTCTTTAGATATTTTTTTTTTCATACATTCTATATAGAATGTTTTTTATCTGTGTATATAGGAACTTATAACACCAAAAATGTATAGTTTTTTCTTCTTCTAGTAAGTAATTGAGCTTCCATTTTTTTTTTCTTTCATATGTTAACTCCCAGTAGACATATGAAAGCATTTTCAATAGAAAAACAAAATACAAAACAATTGATTTGAGACGAGGAAATTGAAAAACGTATAACGAAAAAAACAATCAATGAATGCGATGAAAACAGAAAAATGTTTGTTTTTTTTCAATTATTTATTTATTTTTTGAAAATTCTTTCAATCAATCAATCAGTATTTGCTTTATCATTTCGATTAATTAATAAATTTAAGAGTCTTCATTCTTCATTAAATTCTTAGTTATTGTTGCATTTATTGGAAGGAAAATGAAAATATAGTTTTCTAAATACCAATTTTAGATAGTGGAATTAGGAAATTTTTAAAAATTGAGCACTATCTCAAACTTCGCTAATTTTTCTTGAAAAGAATATGAAAATTTTCGGTTACTATTGACTGACAAAAGAAGTAAAATTTACAAAATTTAAAAAACCCCCGACCAATCATTTCAAAACCCGCATTTGAAACATATCTAAGAACACTTTTCATTAAATTGCCTTTTTCCTTAAAGCGTTTTCCAAATTGAGCCGATTTAGAAGATCATCAATAAATTTTTAGTTTTTTTCTCGAAAGGAACCCTAAATTCGCACTTAAAACATAGCTAAGAACACTCTTCATTAAATTACCTTTCAAACAAAACCAAATAAAAATAGCGGTCAAACTTATAACATCTCTTTTTTTAGTTCGGGGGCTAACAAATTATAATTCGGTATAAATTTGACGAAAATATTCTGCTAAAAGAAAATGTATAAACTATCTTTGGAAACTTTCAATTGTTGCTTGTAAAAGAGGTTCTGTATTGCATGTTTTAAATAGATCGAGTGAAAGGCATTATTTTATTCCCTCCAATAAGAAAACGAGCTACATTAGAATCAAAAATCTATGCGTATAGTATTTTGAACAGTGTACCGGCAAATTCTTGCAAAATTATTTTTGTGAGTTATTTATTAATATCGTTTTTAGATTCAAAACATGAGAAACGATGAGTAACTTTAAGAATAATAAATCAAAATAAGGAAAAAATCAATTGCTTGAGAAATCGTGAAATAAAAAAATGTAATCTTTTCATTTTCAAAAGTACCATTGATTAAAGTGCCATTGTCTGTTTCGCTTATATATCGCTGAATTACACACGAAACTCTACTAAACATATCATGGATGTTATTTGGCATAGAAAGCGCATAAATTTGGATTTTTAACAAAGCAAATAATTGTGTAAAATATTATCTAAAATTCCATAAAAATATATATTTTTTTAAATATGTTATTTATTAACACACATATATATTCATATTATTTCCTTTTTATTTATAGTCTAAAATAAAAGAAAGAGTTATTATTCTTATTGAGAAATTCTTTTAAATCAAGTCGTGATGTTTCGATCCTACTTAGACCGGATCAGCATCTTTCTGATTTTGAAAATTATTGCATTAATTAATAAATGAAAGCAAAATTTAGTTTCTACTACTTTATTGACGATATTCTATATCTTTAGTATGTTTTGTTTCATTGTTTCATTTTATTGATAGGTTCAAGAATTTTCAAATTTTTTTCTTACGCTCCTATTGAACACTCTTTTATTTCCTAAGCGAAATCAAACATATCGATTAAGCATTTATCAATGGTTTTTACCCTGAAGGATTCACCTAAATTATTTGAAAAATTGCAGAAGGCTTACATCCGTTTCTAAAACAATATAGGCAGAATCTAGTATACATTTTCTTCGTCGAACAAATTTTTAGGCAAAAGTTTTAATTGGTCTATCAACATAAAATTAATGAATAACTAATTTTTTTCTTATGCTGTTAAGAAGATAATCGACTCTTTGACTCTGTCGACTTCTAGTGTGGTACTCAACAAAGCTGCGTGTCTGTAACCCAACTCTTGTACAACTTCAAATTTCAAAGTTTTGGGCTACAGACTTTGTTGAGTGAAGGAAGATAAGAATCAGATTAAGAAAAAAACTAGATACTCATCGGCAGGCAACGTAAAAACTTACTGGACCGACAAACTAAAAAGGTAGCTGTTACACTAGATAAGGAGTACACCCACTCAAATTTTTGACTTGTGTTGCAAATAAGTCAAAAAATTTCGGCTTATTTGCAATACAAGCCAAAAATTTGAGTTGCAACACCAACATTAGAAATTTGAATAGTGGAGATCACAAAAAGATATTTGCCAACATGACAATAGGCTTAATTGCAGAACAATTTTAATTGTAAGTTTAAAATAAAGCCCGAGATATATTCGATATCTGCTAAATATACTTATTAAGAGAATGGCTGTAGAAAATATGTCACTGTATCACGATTAAAATTACTTTGCATTTTTTTGTCCAAATTTTTATATAGTCGAGTGTTCTCAGTTTTTCATCTGTATTTTTTTAAACATACATCTCACGATGCAGCTTAGTTGCTTTTAAGTTTGATTTAACGGATTATATTACATCAAAATGAACAGATATCACAAAAATTATGACTACGATATTCATAATGCAATTTTGTAAAACATTGACTTTCTATCAAAATCTAAAAAGTATGCAGTCATAGTCGAATTATTATTATTTCCACATAATAGTTTATAAATTAACCAATAAATATTCACTTTATATTTTTTTTGGTTATATTAATAAATAATTATAAATTTGACAATATTAACAAAAACATTTTTATTTATATATTTATTTGTATTTAAATTGAAAATAATTATAATCAAATAACAGCAATTCTTTAACAATATAATAGAAAAAAAAAACTGTATAAACATTACAAGATGAAAAAATTATTATTTTTTTAAAACTGTATTCACACCTAAAGAAATTAATAAATTAAAAAAAAAAAAATAGGAGAAGAAAAAATAGACACATTTTCTGTTAATTTTGGTGTAATGTTTTTTTTTTTTTTATTTACGTTATTAAGAAATAAATAATTTATTATTAAAAAAAAAAATACAGTGAAATTGTGTTAACAAACAAAACGATGAAATATCATACAAGTAAAGTTTACAAAATTTAAAAAACCCTCGATAAATTTTTCGGGTGCGGAACCCTAACACTAGAACTTCAAACATATCTAAGAAGACTCTTCATTAAATTACCGTTTTCCTTACAGTTTCTTTTCTAAACTAAACCAATTTTGAGAACATCGCCAATTTTTAGTTTTTCCCGGTACGAAACCCTAAACTCGCATGTAAAACATAACTATGAACACTCTCCATTAAATAACCTTTCAAACGAAACTAAAATCAAAATCGGTTCATCCGTTTAGGCGCTACGATTTCACAGACAAACAGACTCACACACACATAGCGGTCAAACTTATAACACCTCGTTGTTTTAGTTCGGGAGTGAAAAATAAAAAGAAACTTTATCTAGCACAGACCGTAAGCGGGAAATATATACATCGCGTTGAATTTTGGAGCGAAATTAGGAATATATGTTCATTGGACAATATTGTTCAATTTATGAACTAAATGCTGCATACCGGGGAAAATGTGGGGACATCTAGGTAGACCTGCGCAAAAAAATTGGCAAATACCTGAAACTTGAAATTTAGAAATAGCTTCATTCATGGGAACTTCCTTTAACCCAGACCCTACGGTATCTGGGATTATTATTTTATTTCTAATACCGAAGTGTGGACGATTTTATGATAAATGTCACACTTACCTGAGCAACTTGTTTTTAATCCAAGACATCAAAATTTTACTGTAATATTTGTTAATAAAAAATCAAATAATAATTTGTCAAAATAAAAAATTCTCCCATGCTATAAACAAACACCTCTTTCCCAAATGATCATAATATTTATTTTAATAGTATTTTAAATATCTCATTCTTTTTTCAACCATTTATTTTTGGTATTTAAAGTTCATCGCAACTATTAAATTAAAACAAACTATAATAAAAAAAACATAAAAAAAAAACAAATCTAACAAAATAACGCAGAATATTCAAAAACAACAAAACTACACTCACTAATGGATTTTGTAATTGTGTTGTATAAGAAGTAGTTAATATTACAATGTTACCCAAAAAATAAAACATAAAGTGTCATCTGATAAAAAAAGGCTATGTCATACAATATTGTGTGTTCTGCAAAAAAAAAGTATGGTTGCCACACAACCTCTATATACCAAGTGAAAGGCCTGCCAATGTATACTAATCGTTAAGTTTACATATGGACATAGACATCTACCACGAGTACATGCGTTTAGCAATGTATCTAAATAAGAGGTATTATAGATGTTATATGAAATTGTAAAAGTTTGTCTTACAACGTCATGCGTCTTACTACTAGCTCAACGCGTATCGAAGTTTCAACACATGTCTATAACACCTCTTTCTTAGATGCATTGCTTAACGCATGTATTCTATCATCTGAACTTGAGGTTTTCTAGCTTTTACCAAAATTTTTTTTGTCTAACAGGATCACATTTTTAATACCAAGTAAATTTATTTTATTTGATTAAAAAAATACAGTTTGATTAAAAAAGTACATCAATAATATAAAGATTATTAACACATAAATTAAAAATTTAAAGAAATACCCGACACAACATCAGATCTGATCAATGCGTTTGGGCATCCGTAGCTTCTAGTCAGATGAAGAAATTTTGAATTTTTGTTTTTTGTTTGAAAAGTAATTTGATTAAGAGTGTTCTTGAACCTTTAAAGTTATTATCGCGTACTGAATCCTAAATTTCAACATAACTAAGAATACTCTCGATCGAATTACCTTTCAAACAAATAAAAATCAAAACCATTTCAACCGCTTAAGAGCTACGTTGCCGCAGGCAGACACACAGACCCGTTAAACTTATGACACCTTTCTTTCTTTGTAAGCCGGAGGTTAAAAGGTATGTTTTCCTACCCTCTTCGACCAATATAGTAAGGATATAAAGAAATTGAAAAGCCTGTAAAGAAGTGTAAATACTAAAATTATCCCTAAAATTCCTAAAATATTTCTTATCTAAGTGTTAATAGTCTGTATACAGAAGTAACTTAAAGGTAACTAATGAGAAACAAAAAATAAAAAATATTTGTCCCGTTAAAATGACACTTCGGTTAGGCTATGTATTTTGTGTACATATACATAGCTTTTAATAGCATACATCTGATCATATCTGATTATTAATATCAATTAATTTTAAAAATAACACATAATTTTTGTTACCTTGAGTATTTTTTTTATTGTTTTTTCACAAAAAGATACTTCCGGAATAGAATTTCACATTCTTAACATGAAATTCTGTGATTTATTATTTTAATACTGTTTTTATGTTTTATTATTTGGTAACTTTAGGTCTTCTTGACATTTTTTATACCGTTAGGCATGTTTTAAGTGAAAGTAAAAATATTTATTTCTAAGGTCCATTCAAGTTTAACAATTACAGAAAAAATTAATTATTATAATTGAACTATTTTTTTATAAATTTAAAAGGTACCTCCTATTAATTACACAAGAGTGCCATTTGGCCAAATTATTTTTATATTTTATAGCATTTAGAGCGTGGTCCGTGGCCATACAAATAGTTCATACGTTTTTGTAGGTTTTTCGAATTATATCCTAAATTTCTGCCCCCGACTCTCTGAAGGCCCAATACAATAAACATGCGTTTGAAATAAGATTGCCAAAAGTACTTTTGTTACGTAAAGCCTAAATAAGCTTCTATTTGAGCTTCTAATTCTAAATAAGCTTCTAATTCTAAAAAAGAAACGTTATATTTCAAATGGTTCCGAAAATTTTCAATTGTACGACAGCTTTAAAATATTAACGAAAATGATCGATTTTTTGGATATTTTAATAAAAAGATACAATTGAACAAAAATATGGGTTTTTTCTTGGACACTTTATTTTGTAAAATATGGGCCAAAAGGACTTTTTATTTTTATCAACTTATCTTCTTGTTAGAGTGAGATGAAAGCCGAATACTCATTTAGTTAAACTTATTATTTTCTGGACTCTGTGAAGGCTTAGCGCCTGTTAGACTTCATCCTGAAAGAAAAGCATGTACTTTTGATCGATAACATATAAGAGAAAAGATGTTGCAGATGCATTTCTAAGATTTTGTCACGGTAAAAAACAAAAATTTTTTAAATTCGTTCCTCCCACTAAAGTTCAGTACTCCTAAATAAATTTTTTTCGTATACAAAAATCAATTTACGTAATTTGCAAAAATTGTTTATTTGTGCTCAGTGAAGCTGATTTTGGATCCATCATTTTTATAAAGCACAATCTTTTGCCATGAAAAAAATATTATTTTTAATTTGAAACGATGTTATCCAATAGATTTAACTAAAGAGCGAATCTAAGTATTTTTAACGTGTGTATGCGATACTTACTCAGCAATCAGACTCTGTATAAATGCTATGTGAAGAATGATCATGTGGTGGGTCTCTTCTAAATGCATTTAAACGTCACATTCAATTCATCTAAGTCCATGTCGCTTGTTGGGGTATAGAAAAGTCATATTTCTTATTTCTTATTCCGTGACTAATAATTTTAGTGCGTTTCGAATTTCATTTTATAAAATACATATAATATATGGTAGCGTAGAATATATATATACATATATACAATATTTTATATTATATTCATTCAATTTCAAATTATATTTGAAATTTCTCGATAGCAAATTCTTAATTTCATCCTAAAAATCAAAACTATATTCTTTGAATTTTGTCAAACATTTTACGTTTCAGAATGTGTACAATTTCTTAACAATTTTGAAATATTACGAAAATAATTATTGGCAAAAATGAAAAATAAATACATTTATAAAAAAAGGGGGTGGTTGACCGCTATGTGTGTGTGTCTGTTTGTCTGTCTGTCTGTGACATTGTAGCGGCTAAATGGATGAACCGATTTTGATTTTTTGGTTTTGTTTGAATAATAATTTAATGGAGAGTGCTCTTAGCTTTGTTTCAAACGCGAAATTAAGGTTCCGTACCCGAAAAAACTAAAAATTATTGATGATTTTCAAAATCGGCTTAGTTTTGAAAATGCTTTAAGAAAAAAGGAAATTTAATAGAGAGTGTTCGTAGATATGTTTCAATGCGAGTTTAGTGGTCCGTACTCGAAAAATTTGTCGAGGATTCCTGTTAAAATATACTTGGGGAAAATTTTGGTTGGTTTATATTTTTCCAAAGGATTTAAAGTATCCACAGATTTTTTATAAACATTTTACAGAAGCAATTCAGAGCTGTTCTATTACATTTTGAATATTCCTTGAAAGATTTACATAGACTTGATGTTTTGTGACGGTTAATAGAAAAAAACGAAGAAAAACTGCGTATTATGTCAATTGACACAACCTCAACAACCTTACTACAAAAACTAAGTTTTAAAAGTGTGCTTGTGGCAGTCACTGTTACCAACTATGTTTTTGGTCGTTCGAATAAACTGGGAAATATTTCCTCAGGCCATTCAACACCAAATGAAGAAAACCTTTAACTCTTAATCTTACCATAAGTGTGCGAGAATAGTATATTATCGAGTCATGTTTTCTATTAATTGAATATTCAAAAAAGTTTGTGGTTGACTAGAAGATTTATTTTGCCTAATCAGAAAAAATCATTGGTTTTACTTCTTAGGATCATAGTTATCAAAGTATATTCGGTGCAGAGCTTACTTCAATACTATATGTTAGACCGGCCGACTTTTGCCGTTCTTAGATACCACCAAACATCCCATTCAGTACCTACACTCAGTCTTAATACACTTTTGTCCTTTTTGAATAAACTATTTTACTGTATTTTGCCTTAAATATTTTATAACAATTGAATTCTTTTTTTTTTTCAAAAAAAAGTGAATACATCACAGCAAAAATACTCAGGTGGTCTTTGTTACATTATTTCGAACAATTATGTATATTTTTTGAACAAAAATATCAATGATAGAGACAGAGATAGACGTATGAGCGTAAACAATAACAAAGGACGTATTATAGTATTTTAATGTATAATTGTTTCTGTTTTTCGTTTTTTGTTTTTATTGAAATGTTTCTTAATTAAAATGTATATAAGATATAATGACAAAATCATCATTAAGCTTATTATATAGGCAAGACTTAATCATGACAATCAGTCAAAAATGCTTAAGACAACTACCGATAATAAATTTCAGGTTTGATTTGCAGTTCCCATGTCTGGTTATACATAATAATTACAAAAAATTTAATATTCGAAAAGAGAATTTTTTACAAAAAAATAAACAAGTTAACACTTTAAATACCATGATATTAGAATCTATAATAAAATCTTATAAAAACATTTTAAACCTCTACTATTTTCTTGAAACTCTACCACTTGTTTTCTGAAATAGGAAATTACCACTACCTGATATAAGAGAACATAGCACAAAAATATTAATAGGTACTGATGATGAGACTTTAAAAACATTTTATTTTAATTAGTTGATTTTGCTCTCAAAATAAAACCATCCTCCTAAGGCCCAGAGTGTTAAGAACAAGGTAGTAATTATAAGCCCAATATTCAATTTTTTTGCACAAAATAAATATTTGCTTTAATGCCCAGTGATATGTTCATGTTTAAAATTGTTGCTATTTCATTACGATATTTTAATTTAAATTAAAGCTATTATACGTCATTATACAATCATAGAAACTGTTGTGAGGTAGTGCAATTATATTCACAGGCAGCGTGGCCGAGTGGTCTAAGGCGCTGGTTTTAGGCACCAGTCCGAAAGGGCGTGGGTTCGAATCCCACCGCTGTCATATACCTTTTTTTTTAAATTTAAAAGTAAAAGTAACAAGTATTAGAATTCACTCAACCTACGTAATCTATTAATTTTTATGAAAATTTATTTAAATGTCTCCCATAAAAAGAATTATATTTTATCAAAAATGCAATAATTTCGTGATTAACCCTTATGTTAGCAACCGGGTACCAGGGTACCCACCGCGGTGTATTTGTATGAATAGCTCAAAGAAAATTCAATATTTTATTTTTAGCCCTCGAATCGTCGTTTTTTAACTCAAAATAAAGTTAGTTGTGAGTGCATTTAATTTATTTACTTATTTTTTTTTTTTTAAAGAATCGCGAATGAACATTTTTGAAGATGACGGAGAAAATATTATTCGTACAATAATATCTTAACTACTTGGAATATATACTTGGAAAAATGGAACAATTATTGAAATTTGAGTTGGCCCTTGCTTATTTCCTAGTAATTTTTGGGTGTATTTATTATTAAGATCCCAATCAATCATAAGTTTCACAATCAACCCAAAGAAATACAGCAAATGTAACTCGGTTCAAATATTCTGAACGTTTGCCAGGTAAACCCTGTCATCCCATAACCGAGATTGGTTTTATTTCGCGTGTTATGAATGGACAGAATAAGTGAGAAAAAGGAAGGTAAAGGCTGTAATGCAATGATATTTGTTTTTAAAGTTGATATTGGTCAGTGAAGCGGGTGGGTAGCGACTCGTTTGGTCATAAATTATGTTACCATAATCTTACTTACAATTAGTACAATATTAATTAAAGAGTAAAATAAAATATTATTAATATTCAATTAACATGACGTTTTTCCAGGCCTGGAAAAACATTTACCTTATCAAATGAATCGTATATAGAATGCATATTATACATATTGTCTAGAGATTAATCCTAACGATAGAATTGATTTATTGCCTGCGATATATTTATGAGGTTAAGTGTAACTGATATGGTGTACATTTATGCGAAAAACTTTCATTGTTTATTAGTTCATACTGTGCTGTAGTAACAGCATTTAATATTAATTGGTCTTTATGTTTTACTTATATACGTTCTTGACAGTAGTCTAGGGCCTAAGGTTGTTATACATGGTTAAATATTAGCATTGACACCTGCAAATTTTTATCGGGAATATATTCTCGCTCATTTAAAAAATTAGCTATCGATGACAAAACTGGTATCTAATTTTACCCGTTTTTATATTGATACGCACAGTTGGGTTTTCAAAATAATAAATATTTTTGTCTTTTTTGATCAGTTTTAACCAAACAAACACATTTCTGATTTTTTCTCTAGGCGCTTAGTTTTCGAAATAAATGCAATATTCGATTTAAGAAAAATATGTTATTTCTGAGAATCAATTATCGAATAAGTTCTTCTTAAAATTAGATACAAACATCTTCTACGGTGTAAATTCAGTCAGTATGAGCTCAGAATTTGAAACTCAATTTTCGTAAGCTATTTACAAATAAAACTTTTATTTTAAACTTAACGCGCAAACATGAATGTTTTTCTAGACGTCCTGTTAGTAGAAATTTCCACTGGCGTGTAGAAAAGAATAATGCACAGCGTGTGCTTCTCTTTTTAAGAATTATGTAGAATGAACTAACGTCACATATTTACTATAACATTGTAAGCAGTTTGACAACACAGGTTTGGATTAAGGAAGTGATATAATTGGTTTGTATCAATGTCTCTAAGTATCGGAATCTTTGTGCGTTTTTACCCAATTCAAAACAATGATAAAGGATCAAGGATCAATGGCAATACAATAATTGAATATGTTTGTCCGATTATCCTACTATTTAAAAAATCTTTGATGGTGGATGCGCAGATAACATTCATAAATAAAAAATAATAGTCTAAAAACCAAAAACAAAAAATAGAATATAGCCCATAATACTTGCTGATAAACATAGTAAGTTATAAATTAAATAATTATTAAAATCTGTTAAGTGGCGAGTTTGAAAAAGACCGATTTTATTTCAAATTTTCATCTTAACTTTCAAAAACCCGTTCTAAGTCAGCGTCTACATCGCAAAATAAGTAACTGTGCTAAATTTCAACTTAATCGGGTGTATAGTTTTAGGGATCTCGTGATGAGCCAGTTTTTCATTATATAGAGATAGTTACATTTTGCTGGTTTCAATTAGACCACGATAATTCATGAAAACATATTTGACAGAGTGATTTTTGAGCTTTATTTACTTTTATCGTTTATTTAAAAATATGATCGCACACATAGATAAATAAAATTAGGCATGTTAGTCCCATTTGAATCTTGGTGTCTAATATTTGATGGAGATGTATTTCTGCGATTTTGGCGAACATTATTGTACAATAAAATAAACTTGTCTATTGTTATTTTAAATAAATCAGAGTATTCTTTTAGTTAAATTTATATTTCTAAAAAAACAAATTTAGCACACCCAAGTGACCTAGTATTTTAACACTCTCACTATCATTAACAGTTTCAAAAAATGTCTCATTGCTTTTGAACAAAATCAACACTGTAACCAATTACAAAATCTTTTAGTATACAAACGGCAACAGCCCATATTTATTAACAAAGAAAGTCATTCTATAATTTTAGTTTTTGAAATAAATGTCATTCTTTAGGTAAAAATGATTTTTTTTTCAATGTACAAAAAAAAAAAATTAATTTTAATAGTACCTATAAACGAGAAGGACGCAGATGTACATTTTGTAAAATATTTCCTTTTTCATATGAAATAATAAGAAATAAAAGATGGATATTTGAAAACCGCGAAATTGAAATTAGTTTTGCATCAACAATGCCGTTTTTATCCCTCATTTTAATGTTTTAAAATGCAAAAGAAATAATACTCTGTTTTCTGGAATACGCCGAATGGTGTATTATGTTCGTTTTAATAATATTTTATTATTTCTTAAAGAATGTATGTGACATCTGCTACTCACTAAATTTTAATCGATAATCATAACGAATTTCGTTTTTTCTTCTTCTTAGAAATGTATTCCCGATAGAAATTATTTATTTAATTCAATGTCAATAGAACTTTGTTGATAGATTTAACTTGATTGAATGATCATATAATTTTTTTGCTAGTAATTTTAATTTTCTGAACATTTGAATTGAAATACGTTTTTGCTCAGAAAATTAAAAAAAGCTTCTTCCTTACTTTAATTTTTTTTTTTTTTTGTAATTTTAATTTGTAAGACCGTAACCATCACAAATTCACAAATTTTATTTGATTAAGAAAGCATCCTTTTTTGACTTGGGCTCTTCTTAAAGAGTTTGTTGCGAATTCTTTTCGTATGTACCAAAATTTTTAAAACCTTTCTTGCCACGGCTTATAAAAACGGGATAAAATTTTTTTTTAAATAAAGAGTTCCAGTGTATTTATACCAACAGGCATTACCACACTAAAATATTATATAAATATTGGAATAAAAATAATAAATAATTTTTTTTCTTGTAAGTGCTAAATCAACAATTGATTTGTTTACATATTTTTTATTTATTTTCTACTTAAAACGTATATTGAGCATGATAATGTAATAAAAAAACTAAATATATTTAATATATTTGTATGCTTTTTAATACTTTTGTGACCATAGTGTATATTTAAATCCTAAACATAAATAATATCTTTAAATCTTATTGTTAGATTATTTACTATAGTTAAATGTGAATTAAAATTTATCAATATTATGGTAAACTCGCAGAAACACGTTCCAAAGCGTTGCAGTTATTGCCATTATCAAATAAGATACTTCAGAACAGCAGAACATACTTCTGTTACTTGGGTCATTATTATTCTTAGATAAGGAAGACTGAAGATTTTACTTTACCAAAAGATACTTCTAAAAATTAAATCCAAGTATTATTCAACCTCCAACGTCAGTGCCTTTGGAGGTTAGGTGTTTCGATCGATATATAAAAAGGAAACAGGGGACCAGGAATATGACTAAATGGTTGCTTGAAGTTAGGTTAGGTTAAGCTAGGTTCATGGAATAGTGGTCGGGAATGGACCAACTCTTTGTCGGTATCACAACGGCCCCCTATGGTTTCAGTGTGCTCCACCCCAGGGCAGCCATTCTAACCTAACCTAAATGGTTGCTTTAGTATGTGCAACTTAGAACTTGCACGATCATGTTACCATTTACGAGCAAAAACTTAAATATTGTAAAAGGAAAAACGGATAGTTGATTTTTTCGAATCGACCTTTAAAATTAGAATGATGGCTGAAACATTTATATATGTAATTGTGTAGTTGGCTAAGGCGTAACCAATTCCGTCCGCGCCATGCTTAGGTTGTGATGTTCTGGTGCAGTACATAGTACATACATGAAGGTGCACTCAGCCTCTGATATTGAGGAGCTGATAAATGAACTTATCAGCAGAAAGGTGGTAAAACACATATATGGTATCACAATGGGCTCTATAGCCTAAGTGTGTCCTTCGGGGGCAGCCAGTATAGTTTAACCTAGCCTAGCCTAAGTGTGTATGTAGGTAGCTTAATGATTCATCCAATAGGTAAATATTAATTTCATTCTCGAAAATCATTAGCTTTTACAAATATTTTAGAACAACTTTTGATAAAATATTGAATACGCAATAAAAATAAAAACATCGTATATTTCTCTCAAACAATTTTTGATGCATTTCGAAGTTGATATGATCATATTTCTAGCTGTGTCAATAAATGTATACATATTTTGTTTATCAAAAGCAAGTGCTTTACTTTTTACTTTATTTTTCATTTCTAAATAAAAGTATTACATACATGAATAAAAACTATGAGTACAGTAATCGTTATAATATATTTACTCCATATTCTTTGAAATCACCATTTTAAAAAATTGCATATATACACAGTGAAAATCAGAACTATCGATTTATTTATTTTCGCGTTGTTTTAGTAATAAATTATTTGATATTACTTAGGAAGCGTCTGGAAAAGTTGATAGTCCCTTGAAGACAGCTACATCGGGAATTTTAATATTAATCGTAAATATCTAGATAGGTTTACGATATAATATCCGATATAATATTCGTGTTTTCAGGAAAAACTGAAACATACACTGCAAAATATGACTCTTCCTAACATCTATTGGTGTATATCGTAACGAAATAAAGTACATTACTGGGACATTCAAATTGACATTTACATGGAGACATTTTAACGATTCTTATATTAGTGATTTGTGCCTTTTTAACTCAAAGAATACCAAGCCAAGATCGGTCATCCAGGTACTTAATTCATATATGAGCACATCTTGTGTAGGACATATTCAAATATAAACTATTGGGTTAAGAAAAAATAAATTTAATCAAGTTTTAGACGTCACAGTTTATTAGGCGAGTAAATTTATTATTTTGGAGCTTATGATTTCGATTTCAGAGGCAGCAACCACAAAAGAAATTGAAGGAGAAGGATGCTCAAAAAACTATTCCAAACTTCTCTTTAACAAACAAAACGCAAGTAAAAAAAATTTCAGCATTTTGACTTAAATATTAGGTATGTCATGGTCTTACTTCATAGATCATGTTTAAGTATTTTTTTGATTGAATATGCTGGTTCCGCGATTAATTGCTGTGCAGTAGAACTTGACGACCCCTTGAACAATTTTCACTGTATAGAGAAAGATATTTTGATTAGAATTCCAAAACGTGCTTTCATAATATAAAAAAGAAAAACTCTCATGAACTACAAAGACAAAATTGTATTTACTATAACTCTGATCAAATAGATTTATTTAATAGAAGAAGTAACGTCGACCAAACCACCACTGCAACGAGCTAAGCACTCAACGACATTATAGACTGGTACATTACTGCTCTTACCAGGGCATCAAAAACAGACCGCCTTTATTATATAGTCTGCAGCCTGCATCTTAAAATTTGATTTTATCACCGCTCAGACTTTTTGTACGTATCCTTTATGTTTTGGGAAGGGGAAAATTTCTTCATCGCGTGATTCGACAAATATCTATGCACCTGCCTGCCTCATGAGAAATGGCTCCTAGCTAAACTAACTGAATTTTGTATATGCTGTAGTTCTAAACATTCTGAATAAATGGAAAGTCGTAAACCCTTCATTAATTTTTTTGTCTCCATTGAGACATTACTATTAAAATTTGACTGGGACCCAATTACCATTAGAAAAGTGCTTCTTTTTTAATATCACCCACAATCTTCAAATTGAAAAACAAGCAATTTTTTTCCAAAGATAATAGAATAATAAAGGAAAAATTATTTTGAACGATTTTATACTGCTATAAATTCAGGTAATTTTTGTAATCAAAAGGCTAAATAAAATTTTTTAATGCCACTGTAAGAATGACTACTAGGTTCATCTCTACTAGTAGGTAGTTAGATCATTCCAGGCAGGCACACATCATCATACAGTGTTTACTTTAGGGGATAGTAGTCGTTGCTTTTTTTTTATGTATGTGGTTGTGTTTTTGTATAAAAAAGGACATTCATAGAGGTGTGTAGCGAGATATGAAACCAAGTCACGTGTTTATATATATATATCACCTGAAAAAGGTGAAAAAGGAAGTATAATTTTTTTTACTGGGTGGTACTAAAAATTGATTAATGTCTTGATAAAACGTAAATCTGAGTACTGAGAATTGCAACTAAGTCTTCAGCTACCTGAACGTTTCATTTTTATTCTAAGCACAAATTCGGAAAGAGGATAAACTTTCATTTTACTAAGTACTGTGCACTTAGTAACCAGAGCATAAAACTAGACATGCATTTCGTCAAAAGTTGGCAACAGTGTAAGTGTACGAACAATCAAAGACGTTGAGTAAGGGCGTCCTACTACAACAAATTGTGTCAGTAAAGTGTATCTGAGATTTAGTATTTCATCGAAAATACGGTTTATTCTGAGTCGAAAATTTCTCGAATACCTAAAAGTTTTATAAACGATACAACAATATTAATGAATTTATGTTTTCCTGCTACTGATGAGCGAAAAAATGGATGAAAATCACTTTGAAAAAATCTAATCTGATTTAAATCATTTTCAGCACTAAAATGTCTTAGACAGTGTAGGTATATGCAGTTTTCATTCTTCATATCTTCACTAGAGGTGAGGACGTTACTTCTATGCGCTTCTACTAATATTCTTTGTTTAGCGGTCTTACTTTCGAGTTCTATTATGGAACACAATAGAAATTTGTTAACAAACAAGTTAATGTTAAAAAATAAAGAGAAAAGTATACAATATTTAATGAATATATAACCGACGTCAAATTTATAAGTGTGATTAAATTTCGACAGAGACAGACTTAAAAACATTGACATCTAAAATTGAATATTTGTAACCGATGTTGTAGAACTAAACGATATTTACATAAAAATTCAATAGCTGCGTTTTATTTTCTGTTTAAAATTCTCCATCCTAGTTCTTTTTTTTGAAAATCGAAATGTTCTAAATGTATTTGATAAAGTTTTAGAAACACTTTGTTAGCTATATATCATTCGAAACACTCTCGCATAATCCAACTGTCTACATAGTCCAAGCATAGTAGCTATATGAGTAATATCAAAATATAATTTTTATCCATCTTATAAATTCACCATACATAATACGATAAAACTAGCTAAACCGTCTATTTAGGAAGTCATATTCAAAAAAATTGAACCAATAGAAAAAATATTATGGATAACTTTTTTTTCAACGACACAATTTTTTTAAAGGGAAAAATTTATAGACAGTAAATTTAAATGAACTAGCGTTCGAATATTTTGGATCAAAACTATATTGAAAATTGCGTAAATGCTGTCAATAGTTTGAATATGATTAAATATTTGATTTTCGAACCGTCACTTCAGTGAGGGTCAACAAATTTTTAGTCGATTGCAAGTTTAAATG
Source organism: Chrysoperla carnea (assembly GCF_905475395.1). Lineage (NCBI taxonomy): Eukaryota > Metazoa > Arthropoda > Insecta > Neuroptera > Chrysopidae > Chrysoperla > Chrysoperla carnea. The sequence goes on from NC_058341.1 coordinate 27,789,003, forward strand.
AATCAATTCAGATTGTATATTACCTTCTCACAGCCTACAATGGGCCAAGGAGTAATCCAATAATAAACGGACGCCTTTACGAAAACTTGTATAGCAAAATGACCACATGGTTTGCAATAAATTAAGGTTAATAGATTTTCGTAAGTACAGAAGCTTTATTATTTCACAATTCTTAGAAGTTTTTGTATTCACAACGCGCGAAGGCTTACATCTTCATTTTTATACCATATGTAATATATGTCAAGGTATACTGAGTTTAGTCCCAAGTTTGTAACGCTTAAAAATATTGATGCTACGAAAAAAATTTTGGAATAGGTGGTGATAAAATAATCTGACAACACGATAACTCAAAAACGAAAAGAGATATCAAGCTTTACAGCGTGCTAAGGACGTAAAAAGTGACGTCGAGTTCGTGAATAAGCAACAAAGGTCAATGTCTTGGGTCTGTGGGACCAATTTTGTAAACCGTTAGAAATAGAACAAAAGTTTAAGGGTAAAAGATTCCTTATAAAAAAATAAACAACTTTGAAACATTTTTTCGTAAACATCACTTTTTACCCGTGAGGGTGGAAATTATTCGCCAACTGTATAGTATGTATTATATGGGAATATCTGCTATGTATGTTTGACATATATGTATGTGTTATCTGACAGTGTAATCAACACCGTCTATACATGGAATTTCAACAATTAATTCAGTAAATTGTTTGTTTTCACTTGTTTAATTAGGAATTTAATACAAATTGTATATTCGAAACTGCACGCAAAATGGAAGAAACTACCAGCGTGGTTAGTGATTACCTGTAATAAAATTGAGGGACACCATTGGATATATTCTCGAGGTAAATTATGCCAATAAAAGTTATTAATTTATTGACTAGAATAGAATAAATTTTATTACCTACATCGGGAGCGCTTAAAATTTGGTTATTATCACTTGTTGATGAATTCAGGTACAAACCATATTTATGATTAAGGGTGTACATATATGAAACTACTACTGAACAATAATAATAAGATGACTACCTTTAAAAATATAAATGATTTTTTTATTGTAATATTAAATAAAAACAATACATGTGTTGGAATCTTAAGTAGGAACAATGTTTGTTTATAAAATTTCAACAAAACATAAGGTGTTATTTTGTTTGTTATAACATTATACAATAATAATAAATATTTTCTATATATACTTACTTACCTACCTGTGATATGTGCCTGTCTGCTTGCTAACCTACCTACATCTACTTATCAGGGGTTTTTGAAAATCATTTTCAAAATGACTTTACAGTTTTTGAATACAAATATTTCTTTATTATTTTTTCTCTATTTTTGGTTTGTTGTTGGCGAAACATGTGTAGTATTTTAAAATAATTTAAAATTATTAACCGACAAAAAAAAGGAGGACGTTCTCAATTCGACTGTATTTGTTTATGTTACCTCAGACCTTTCGACTGAGTGAACCTGTTTTGATAATTCACATGATCATTATGTGATCCCATTCCAATTTGGTCCACTTCTGACAATGGCATCCATGAGAAAACAATATGAGTTTTAAATTTGCATTATGGATCTATGTGCGCGGCAAATGGACGAATAACTCAATATCACGCCAAGCGATTTCGATTATTCTCTTTAAGTGACAAATTAGTTAGTGTACTTCAGATTTACTAAAAATCGCAAAATAAAAAAACAAAAAAAAACTATTCCAAAATAAATTAATTTGCACTAAAAAGTAAAAAAATAACGATAATATAATGCAGTTACAACTATTGTTATTTTGTAGTCGGTGTCAGCCAAGTTAATGTAGCAAACTGTTTTGTCATAGTTGTTTGCTTGGCTGACACCGACTCCAAAAATAACAATAGTTGTAGCTATATCATATAATCGTTATTTTTTACTTTTTAGTGCAAATTAATTTGCTTTGGAATAATTTTTTTTGTAAGTCGGCTTTGCTTTTTGTTAAAAGTTTGTTTTTTATATACAGTTTAGGGTCCGTAGGGCGTTAATATTTTCTAAAATTATTCGGAAAAATTTCAACGTTATAATCTTTGAATAGTTTGAAAAACTGAGTAACCCTCCGTGGTTCTGGTTCCGCTTCAATGGTTTCTACAGTCTTTTGAGTTCATTAGCAGAGGGATTGAATAATGCAAGCTTTCAATAATTGAGTTTTAAATAGACTAGCAAAACTAAAAAAAAAACCTTTTTAAAGATAATCAAAGTAGCCTTAAAATGTTCTCTTATCTATTTCTAACTATTTTTAACCCCCAAACAAAAAAGGGGGTGTTATAAGTTTGACCTCTATGACTATGTGTGTGTGTCTGTCTTTCTGTGGCATCGTGACGCCTAAACGGATGAACCGATTTTGATTTGTTTGGTTTCGTTTGAAAGGTAATTCAACGGAGAGTGTTCTTAGCGATTTTCAAGTGTTCTGTACACGAAAAATTTTAAAATGCTTTATGGAAAAAGGTATTTTAATGAAAAAGTGCTTTTATATGTGTTTCAAAAGCGAGTTTAGGGTTCCTTATCCGGAAAATTTGTCGGGGGTGTTTTAAACTTTGTAAATTTCACTTGTATATAAGACAAAATTATTTACTACTAATCTAAATCTGAATAAGTCGTTGTATATCATTATATTCTGAAAATCTAAAAAATTTGAAATTAACATCACTACTTGTCCATACCATATGCAACAAATTCAATACGATTATGTTTTCGGACATTGGTAGCAAGATATTGACTTAATTTTATTTCTTAAAGTGTCTGATTTAAATTTTATAATTTGCTTAAAAACACTATTTATTTTCTTCTTAATGTAATTTTGGGTCGTAAAATCGCATAAATCTCAACCTCACCTTCTATTTTGGAACACGTAGTTAAAATACAAAAGCTTTTAACGAATTATTTTATTTTGCATCCATTGAAAGCAAAATTAAACAATAATTAAAAAAAAATATAAATCAATTTTGTTGATTTATTTTATTAATGTTTCATTTTCAATCATCTAGCTAGGTTCTAGACGGAAAGACGGACGGCGGACGACGCATATAATGTATTTTTTATGTGAGGTAATCATCACTTTTATAAACAGTATAATATTATTGAATATATGATATTTCTATAATATATAAATAATAGCATTATTAAATATTAACGATAATCGATCAATGTCTCTCGATACATTCACAGTTGTTAAATGTCCAGTTCAGTTCAGACCAAGTCGTCACAACCGCAAGTAAGAGTAAGAGTTACTCTAATATACCAACATTTTACATTGATGCCTGAGTATTAAGAATTAGTTACCCATAGAATGTCAGTTGGTATTTTGAAATGGTTATGCATCAATGGTTTCAATGTTGTATCGTTATATAATATTATGTACACACAAAAACTTACTTAGTGTAAACTAAAACTTTGTAGTACGTAACAAAAACTATTGTCATATCCAATCTTCTCTAATATGGAGGATGAAATTCTATTAAAAAATATCTGAGTACAAATATTCATAGTTTTGGTTTGAAAAAAAATTGCCTAAAATCGCTCGCCGATTTTCTCGGAAATTATGCATGCAATCATCAAATAAACCGGTTTTCTATTTTTTTGGGATCAAAATGACCTTATATACTGACTTTCATCGAAATTGAGAACCAAAAATTTTACTAAATTTTTTCGATTTTTTCCAAGGGGTACCCCTTAAAAAAATTGCCAAAAATCGAAAAAATTTTTTCTCCTCCAATTTTGATAAAACATAGTAAATAAGGTAATTTTGATCCAGGAAATTCAAAAATCGGGTTCACTTGTTGATTAGATACTTAGTTTCTGAGATATTATCCAAAATTCCTAACGAAAGGCGATTTTCTCGTAAATTATGCATCCAATCGTCAAATATACCGGTTTTTTGAATTTTTTGGGCCAAAAAAACCTTATAAACTGAGTTTCATCGAAATTGGGAACCGAAAATTTTTCTCGATTTTTTCGATTTTTTCCAAGGGGTACCCCTTAAAAAAATTGCCAAAAATCGACAAAATTTTTTCTCCTCCAATTTTGATAAAACATAGTAAATAAGGTAATTTTGACCCAAAAAATTCAAAAATCGGGTTCACTTGTTGATTAGATACTTAGTTTCTGAGATATTATCCAAAATTCCTACCGAAAGGCGATTTTCTCGGAAATTATGCACCCAATCGTTAAATAAACCAGAAACACAAGTTCCATGCAATATTTTTCGATAAATTGAGTTTACACAAGTAAAATATTTTTGCTACATACAGTAAAATATATGTAGATATATTGATGTTTAACCAATGGAACACAATTAAATAGACTTCAAATTGAATATTAAAAAAAAAAAAACAACAACAATATTTTAAAAACTATTTTAAGCTGTAATTATTTTCAGTTTTATTTTTATGTTTTATTGAATTTTTTTCTGTTTTCATTGAAATAAGCGGTTAAATTTGTATTAGATGTCTATCTGATGCGGTTATCTTTGATAATGTAAATTGTTTTTGGAAACATAATTATTTATGAAAACCTATGGCTACTTAACCTTTTTTGTTAAAATAATTAATTAAACACCTTATTTAATTTTGCTAAAAATAAATTTTCTTTTGTTGCAGGTATGCATTATTTTTAATAACACCATGTCTATGATGATGGCACATGTAAGTTATTTCAACTGAAAGAATACCGTTTGTAGTAGTCCAAACAGAAACCTATTTCAGGTTTTCTGGAAAATAGTTTTCTCATTGTCAGTCTAATTATACGAAGCTGAAGTATGATTGGTACAGAGAGTAAAATACATTGTAAATTACCATCAAAAAAATTCTTTTACTCTCAATAATTTGTCAAAAATAAAAACTTGTTATCTTCCCAGAGTAAGTTAACATATAATGGGACAGACTTTGAAAATCTAAATCTTTTACATATTTCCGCGGTTTCAAGGCCGCAATATCTGAATCAAACCTTTCCAGTTTGATGTGTGTGTGTGTGTATGTTTGAAACCTTTTTTTTAATGGTACCATTAATAATATTCTATCGACTAACTTCCCAGAGGGAGAAAAACGTTTTTCTCCCTCTGGGAAGTTAGTCGTGTGGACTACAGGTGTCCCACCCACACGATTTCAGTACCACATCGACTATGTACTGCCAATTTATAATTGTATTACAATTAATAATGGTGGATTTTTCAGGGAATAAATATTTTTTATTTTCTGTATAGGTTTTCTTTTTATTCAAAGTGAAAATTGCCCAACGAAACAGGCATGTAATTTCTAGTTAGTTTATACTAAAAATAAATTTTATTGATTTAAAAATGTATAAAACATAATATGAAAAAACATTGAAATTGAAATTTTAAAGTGGATGACTAAAACGTAATAAGTACCTTACTTTCATTATCGTTATATTTTACATACCTATAAGATTAAGGTGGTAGTGGTGGCAATAAAAAGAAATAAAATAACATATTATGATTCCATTATACCTTATTAACTATTAAAATTTTATATTAGAATTGAAAATCAATATAGAATGTTTAATAAGAGAATATGATCAGAATATTATATAATAGTCAATGTGATTTAACTTAAATACTTAATAAAAAATATAGTCATACAATGTTGAAACACGTTGATCTAATAATGGAACAATGACGTATGCATTCATAAACATGCAGTTTAGTACACAACTGTGTGACTTTAAAAAGGCTGTTAAAAGAAATATAGTAAAAGATGTATTGAAAAATTTGATCAGTTTTTGCTCTACAGCCATTAAAAAATTCCACCACTTCTCTTCCGCACGTTATCTCTTTAAAACCTCGTTTAAAACCACGTTATCACTTTAAATTTCTTTACATGAAATATACCGAAACTATACAAATTTTGATAATATGTAAAAATAATTTTATTCCTACCTCTGCAAGTAAGGAATGCAATCCCTTCTACGGTTTCTTTTGCAATGAAAAACTTGACTAGCCTCCAAAAAATGAAATATAAAAACCTTCTTAACCAAGAGAACATTTCCAACATACCATAGCTGAGGAAGAGTGTATCTTTCCTACGTGAAGGACTTAGATGTTTTGGAAGCATTGAATTATACATAATTCTAACAAAACTTGTATTTCTTGAAACAGATAGTAAAATCACTATAAAGCCAAATTTTTATTTAAAAAGAACAAATTCGACAGAAATAAGTGTTTATTGGAAGTTTATTGGAAGTGTTATCTTTCAAATATTAGAACGACATCAAGTATAAAACAAGATTATATTCACAAAAATGATCTAAATGATCTCTCTACCTTACAATATAAGATAAGTATAATACCATTAAAATGAATGGTAATTACTGAATTCAATTTAGTTAAAAATGACATTGAATTTATAACATAGCTAGAGTGATACCCGCCCGCTTCGCTGGGTTTAAAAGTAAAGATTGCTCTCGCTTATCCCCTTTCTATAACACTCGAAATAATGGTAAGGATTGTTTTACACAGGTAAAATATATGTATGGTTTTCTATTTTTTTATTAGTAATTATTCATTGAGTATATCAGAAAATATGGCCGTGAACAATTGACTATTTTTACAGAAATCTGTAATTTATGGTAATGTCAAATTAAATTAATTTTTACATTTTTTTAATAATATATCTTTATAAATTATTATCATGTGTTATTCTGAAGTATGAGCTATATTGCTGTACAGTTTCATTTAAAACCATTTGCTTGTTTTAGCGTGAAAGCGTAACAAACAAAAAAACCAACAAACATTCTTACTTTCGCATTTATAATATATACAGATTTATTAGACACTTCAAGGAGCTCATGTTAACATCAGAAGATATATCGTAGTATCGTATCCAATTAACCTATTTTAAGAAGCATTTACATGTTTTTCCGGAATCATTGACCAACGAATAGTGTATATATTTTCTATTCTCTATTTTACTTTATTTGACTTAGAACATTAAGTGCGCTAACCACCTATCCATTAAATTCTATTGAATTTTCTTGTAGCATTTTCAGGTTTTAACAAAGGTAATTATATTCTCGGTGTTCATTTCTACCACCTCTTCCAGATTAAGAAAAAAATGACCTAAGATTTTATTACGCTGTACTTTGAATTATTGTCATATATATTGCACGCTATCTCGCGACATATTTATTTCTCATGGCGACGTTTATCAAGCTCAATGTGTACATTTTTAACACTGCGAAAATCCGATTTGTTACATTGTGTGCTGTACTACAAGTGTGCCGGACGTTATTCTACTGTATTTTGAAATTTTAAGCCTCTTGTCTCTAAAAATGAAATTTTAACTAAAAAAAATTCGATGACGCAGCAAATTGACAATATGTTTAAGCAAATAATAAAGTTTAAATTAAAATTGTTTGTTGATTTAACAATATAAAAACTATTATTATCAAACATAAAATACATTTTATAAATATTTGATTACATAAAAAAAAGTAGCTACTACTACAGCAGCAGTTCAAAATAACAACTAAAGGGCATTTATATATATAGATATATTATGTTCTTCTATAGAACCAAAATGGGCGGTAATAGGATGATTATCATCGTCAAAGTGTATGTAAGTTTGATAGCAGGTCACGCAATGTCGTTATACGGTGTAATGATGTACACACATACATTCGTACAGGAAAGTTGTCAAGGTCAACCATGCTTTTGACTTTTATTCGTAACTTTCGTTTATCAAAACTTTGGCAAATCAATGTTGCAAGAGTATGGGGAAAAGAAGTATTTATGTATATGTCACAAATTTAATTAGAAAGAAAATGAAACTCAAAATGAAATAACTTTAAAATTTTTGGTAGCGTTGAGCTCTACTGTATAAGTTGGTCCTATCTCTAGCAATCTACGTGGATGTAATGGATCCAATATTTTGTGATCGGAATTACAATACAAGGGAATAAAATAGATCTTTTCATAATTTTAATAATTCGACGGAAGTTTTTCTCTATATTGTCATAAAGTTTTTCATGATACGTTACACTAGGTGGCTTTTGTAATCCTTTACGATACGAAAAACCTAAGATGATTCGATCAAGTTATAGTGGTTCGATCGACTACATTGCTTGTTCCAAAATTTGAATAAATAAAGGATACATAGTTTTTACAATTTATCAAAACTGGCGGACCAAACTTTTCTACATAAAAGTTCCAAAATTTACAAAAGGTAAAAAATTTTCGGGTACGAAACCCCAAACTCGCACTTCAAACATATATAAGAACACTCTACATTAAATTACCTTTTTCGAACTATTTTGAAGATCGTTGCCAAGTTTTTAGTTTTTTCGTATACGAAACCCTAAACACGCACTTGAATCATAGTTAAGAACACTCTCCGTTAAAATACCTTTCAAACGAAAAAAAAAAAATAAATAATCGGTTCATCAATCGGTTCAAACAAATGACGTTACGCGATTGAATTATCCTTTCTGCAAATTACACAATACATACAATGATGATTTATGCTGTTATATATCCCAGTTAAAACACTGTAAATTTGTTCCACTGTAAATTCCGCTAAGTTGCAAAAGCATGTTCATTGCAATAATGATAATAGATCTAATCATGATAAAAAAGTAGCAGAGCTGCCCTCTGCAAGTTTACCTAATCAACTCTCCCTTACATAAATACATACACATACATGGGTATATCAGCAGGAGTGAGCTACTCACCAGGGCGTAACATGTAATAGAAAAAGAAAATATCTCATTGAATTCCCAATACACAAACAATATCACATTATTCATGTAATGTGTATTTCAAAATGTCTATCGAATCCACCTGGAGTCAACCGTAGAGTCGAGATATATAACTTTGTATTTTATACAATTGTTAATACTATTCCCAGATTATTTTGTGTTTTCTTCCTGCATAAATATGTAGGGTATCTGGTTTCTATGTGCCCTTTACCTTCATTAAGTTTCGTATGTGTCATATAAAAATATACAATTATTGTTTCCTTCCTGTTTAAAAATGTATTGGTTGGATTGAAAATATCGGAAGAGGGAAGTTATAGGATTACAAGGTGTGATAGTTTCTATATACGAATTTACACGAATAACGTATTCTGTACCAGCGAGTGTATACTTTAATAAGTTTATCTTTTCAAGGCATTGCCTACAACAAGATATACAAGGAAATTTTGATCCTAATTCGTCATTTTACGGCAAGCTAGGAAGTCCATTCAGATTCAGTGCTTACAAAGAAAATCAAATCCTAATTTTTTTTTAAATATATCTGTACTATCGAGTTCGAATAGCCGTAAAAACTGTGATTCTTGTTTTTTGTTCTTTGGAGTGTTGATAAAAGTGAGTTTGGTAAAAAAATTTCAGGTAAAACTTATATTATATAATTTTACGTTTCGTTTTGTGATCAATGGCTTGCTCTCAAATATACCGCAGCCAACAATAGCAGCAAATATTTTCCTTCATAAATCTGACACTTGGACCTCGATAAAAATTCATTGTGAGTTCACGGCCTACTAATAAAATTGATGCAGCAAACGTATTTCTAAAATAAAAACTTAAATACATAATAATTATTTCAATAAAATGAATATAGAAAGTTAAATTAATTTAAAAGCCAGGAATCATTCGTATCATATGAATGAGGAAACAGGATATTATATCTTTTTCAAGGAAGATATTTTTAATTGTTTATCTGAAGATGCCTGCCTGCCTCTGTGTGTGGCCATTAGATGACGTACTTAATAACAAAACGACGTTATAATACAAATTAGTTTTTATTATTTTAATTGTATATACGATATCTAAATAAAATGTGAGTTGAATATGCTGCGGGCGTAGTGGGGTGAAAGGGAATCAGGTGGTTGGTAAGAAGGTATCAAAACGCACACAAAGAAGATTTGTAAGGATGTGGTTAGAGTTTATTAATGGGTTGAGTATATGCCATACAGTAGGTATTTTTTGGAAGTGTATATACACTTTTGGTATACTCAGTGGAAGTAATTATTGTCTTCGATCAAGAGAAAAGCAATAAAACGTATACGGTTGATTTGCTACCGTTTTCCGAAAAGGTTTATCAATGAAAACATAATTAAAACCGTTTTATAGATACACATTTTCATTACAACATCAAGGTGAGGTTAATGTTTCATGGGTTACATTTATTGCACACAGCAATATTATCAAACGAAAACATTATATTCGATGCATTTCCCAGTGTTTCTTTTTAAAACGACCTATCTAAGAACTACCACAAAACGGCAGTTGCCTGATGTCAAATTTGTCATATTTCCCATAAAAATCTAAAACTAGACTAGATACTATTACAAAATTTGAAAGTGAAATTAGAATGAATTAAAAGCCTAAGTTATAAGCATCCAAAGATTGTTGCCCATCTTTTTTTAGCAAAACAAAGTCCTATATCCTTCTATTTGTTCAAATGAAAATACGTAATGTACATTTTCCATTGAAGTGTGTCACTCTCATATGTTAATGGTATAATGTGTTAATATAACAAAAGTTATTAAAAGTATCATGTATGAGAGACATTGACTAACAAAGCTTGTTTACATTAATGTAAAAGTTTATTTTCATAATAAAAATATGTAATTTGAATGTATATATCTTCCTCTTTGTTTAATTAGGCTCATATGTTGCATGCTACTAAAGATTCTAAAAAAATTTCTCTTTACCTGTAGTGAAAACTTTTTTGGTCAATATCCCTATTGAATTATTCTAATCTTATTGTAATCGATCGACAAAGTGTCAAACTTTCTTTCTGAAATTGAATCGTTAAGGCTCAATGTCAATCAATTCACCACTTAAATACCTGCATTTATTTTCTATATATACAGCTCTAAGAAATATAACCTGTTAACAAAAGAGTACAGTTCAGTACCACAGAACGACAATAAATGAATAAAATAATGTTCATTGAATTAGTATAGTTATTTAGTATTCGAAACACGTTAATTTTATCTATATTTAATCATCATGGTTTTGTCGGGAAACATTACCAACTGAATAAAGATATTGTTTTTAAATAAAGTGTGAAATTATATTTCAATTGTTTTATTTTTCAATTTATTATATTTATATTTGTAAAATAGTAATAATGTACTCAAAGTTATTACTATTACTTTAATGTTATTGCTGTAAAGTGTTATTATCTACTCTTAATGTAAGCCATTCATGAAATAATAGACATTCTCGAGCCCTAGAGTGCACAATAACCACAAATTATTGACAACACAAATTTTTTGCCCAGTGTTTTTTATACATATTTTACGTCAAAACGCTGCAGTCAAAAGTTTTGACAATAACAGTCGAAATAAAAAGTTATTTTGGACTTGCGAAAGTATTGTCAAAATGGATTTATACAATGCTGTTCACTTTTCTCTGTTATATTCTTTTAATATGCTGGAATAAGTTTTTGATGGCAAGTAACGAATTAATAAGCAGCTCCAAAATAGTTTCATTTTCATTTTCATCATGCGATTGTGAATAAATAAGGTAAAATGATAAACTAAGACTGAAATACAATGAAGAAAAATTTGGTTTTTTGTCCGTTGGAAATACATTTGGTGACTCAGATTCGTATATGGGGTTGTTTCACACAACACTATTAACCCCCGAACTAAAAAAAAAGGCGTGTAATAAGTTTGACCGCTATGTGTGTGTGAAAGGTAATTTAACAGGGAGTGTTCTTAGCTATGTTTCAAGTGCGAGGTTAGGGTTTTGTGCCCAAAAAAAAAAAAAACAATGAAATTGACGACGATCTTTGAAATGCTTTAAGGAAAAAGGTAATTTAATGGAGAGTGTTTTTGTATATGTTTCAAGTGCGAATTTAGGGTTCCGTACCCGAAAACAATCGGTCGGTTTTTTTTTTTATTTAGTAAATTTCACTCGTTTTGAATTATTTACACAAAAATATGTTCGGTAGACTGTAAATGTCATCAAAAAATTGTTTTCTTTTGCGTATCGTCCTCCATAATCAAATTAATGAAATTTAATAATGTAAAACAAAATTATGTTGTTACCCGAGTCAATATATGAAAAAAGGTCTAATGTTTTCAATGTCTCTATTTACGTAGTAAGCAAAAAACGATGAACGAATAAAGAACAATAAAATTAATTAAAATAAAAAATTTTCAATAAGTTAAAATATTTTTTAGCTCAACGAAAAGATCAGATTTTATTTGAGTTCTTGATACAGCATATATAGGTTGTACCATCAATGAATAAATAAATTTTCAAAATTTTGCTCTTCTATGTCGAAAGCATTCTTCTCGTTTTTGCATAATTCTAGTTAAGATATTACGAAAAATGAAATTAACTGATTTTCAGTTAATCAGTTGACTTTTATATTGAATATCAGTGCTTATATTATTTGCAATAACTTAGAAAGAAAAGTTGGAAAAACCAACAAATGTATGGCCATTTGTTCTAGTTTTCGAAAAATTTGACAGCTTTTCGAAGTATTTTCCAGAAACTTTTTTCAATCGTTTTTTTTTATTGATTTTAGAAGTCGAATCATCTACAAATTTTCAATTTTCTACCTTTTATAGTTTTGGAGAAAATGAACGCCCAAGTTTAGCTCTAAGAAAAAATTTTTCAAATAAAAGTGTTTTTGTTATTAGGAATATTTTTTACCTTTAATTTGCGATTGCCATGACAATACTTCGAGTCTTAAAACATTTTGTATGAAAGTATTGTTCAGGTCGTCTCTTTACGTTTAGAAAAAGCTCTGTGGGAGTCTAGATTGGGCTAAATATTGTTCAAGGAATATGCCCAAAAAATGTTTGTATTTGCTGGAGACACCCTGTGTAATATATTTGAGAGAATGAAGAATGAGAAGTTGATAAAGGTACAACTGAAAAGTGATTGCGAAAATGGGTGTAGGTAGAAGAAAAACCAAAACCGCAACCAACAACAAATTGAAAAAAGATAGATCAGATCACATGACGACGATGATGTTGATGATGAGATCATGGTAGTTGTCGTAGAAGTAGATACATACCTTCTTAGTCATTTTCTTTTTAACAAATAATACTCATACCAGTCATTTTCCTCTTGTATATTTATTCTGTTCTTTCGATAAGTTTTACCGCATATTTTCGATTAAAATCGTTTAAAAGGTTGATCGTTTATGTTCTTAATTAAAATAGTTTCGTGGCTACAAATAATAATCAACTATTGTGGTAGAGTCAAAAAAATGCCCTTAATTATTATCAATCATGTATATTGTAAGGTTCATGTATATTGCAAGTATTAGTAAATAATCCATTTGCTTATTAAAAAATACGCTTCAAAATGTTTCAGTACATTACATTAAGGTGAAAGAAGACTTTACATTAAGGTGAAAGGAAAAAACAGAATCATTCAGAAAATTTCAATACTTTAGGCTAAATTTTTTAAATATTCGACAGTGATACAATACCTGAAAGTCCAAAAGGATAATTCAAACATTAAACAATCGTAGTGTGACCGAATCTTCAAGAAAGTTCTGGAACTTTCGAAAAAGTTCTTGAATTTCTAAGAGCAAGCAGCAAATTGGTAGGCAGTTTAAATTTGAATAATTAACTATGATCTAAATACGTTCAAATAAGTTAACATTGGCCTAATTATGTTTAAAACGTATCACCTTGAAGTTGGATTAATGGAGGGATTGTTAAATTTTACCATACAAGTTTTTTCTTTGTACCAACAAAGTTTGTGACAGAAACTCAATAATCCCTGCTTGTTGAAAGACTTAACATTAAATAACACATTAAAATAACATTACAGATTTCAGGATTGAGGAAAAAAATTTCAAAAAAGAGAAAAAAAATTATAGAGCCGAGTCCTAATATGTTTTTATAGTGAACTTAAATTAAACTCTGAAAAATAAAATTTATCAATTGAAATAAATCATCATGTATTTATATACTTATCAACATTTTCAATATATTTTATTATACAAATTTTCATTCTTTATCATCCTTTCATTTTGATAATTATTATATAATCTGTTTAACAACTTTACAATTGAGGAGTATCAAATAAAATATTTTATAAAATGTAATAAAATTTATCAAATAATAATACTTTTTTTTTGTGAAAAATATTATCATTAAAATGTAAGTATAAGAAAAGTTAAAACGAAAATCAGATATTGAATATTTTTAATATTACAAGCACTATGGTTCTGATAAAAGTTACGCTACAATCTTTTTAATATAATCGTATAAGAGGTAGCAACGTCACGACTGGCACATAAAAGCAGTTGTGCAAATTTCTGATTTTAAAATCATTATAATACCATTATTTTTCGCTACTATCTAACTATATAAAACCATGACTTTCTAAAATAGCTATGAGATACATGAAAAAATGACTTTCGCAGAAGTTGAAGAACATAGTATGAGCCTCAATCGTGTCTGGATATGATTGGACATACTGTTTGCCCTGGAATCACCGTAAATAATAGTGTGACGGAAATCAGTTTTGAAAGATACGTTTTGAATATTTGCCAAATGAAATTTTGATGGAGTAAATATTGAATATGAAGAAAACAAGTTGAAAATATATAGACTCATTTTGTTATGGAGAATATGAAATATATCTCAGTATCAAAGAACATATTAATATTCAATATAATATTACATGTCTGAGAGCCACACTGTATATGTGGTTGAAACTCGAATACCCCAAAAACCTATATAAAGTTAAATTCGTTAATATTTGTTTTAATTTTAAATGTATAATATTTTTAAATGTCATTCCTTCACTTATTATTTGATGTCAAACACTTATATTTTATAAGGTTTTACATTAAGAAATAAATAGGCTGTGACCGCTAAGACTAGGCATTATTCAAATAACAACACCAACATTATGATACATAAGAAAGGTAAAAGGGTGGCTCTGAACGATTGGATTACCGAAAAAAATACAAAAAATTTTTCCTTTCAAATTTGTTCTGAAATAAAGAAGAACAAACGAGGCATCCAGCAAAAGTTTTGACATCTCATGAGACTGGCGTCGTTCTATGAGCGGTGAAATGATCATCACTGCATTTGCCTTCACGACAGTGTTTAAATAAAAAAAAAGACTGCTGTCTTGAGACCCCCGTTAGGAACGAAGTTTCATCATTGCATTTGCCTTTACGACAGTGTTTAGATAAAAAAAAGACTGCTGACTTGAGACCCCCATTAGGAACGAAGTTACTTAAGAAACCTGTGCTTAAACTAATTAAAACGTAATATTTTCTTATGGATTCACCTAAATAAAGTTATAAACTAATTAGTTTTAATAATTTATTAAATAAATAACGGTAAATAAATTGATTTTCGTTTCGCTATCATAATAATAATGAATTTGGTTGGTGTCAAGTAGGCAATGTTCCCAGACGTGCATAATTATAGTACACGAATTTTGCCATTTTTGTACTATTTACATTTACATGGCAGGTCCCGTTAAGAAACTAAAAAAAATGTCTAATTGTCTCGCGAAAAAACATTTTAGTTATTGACTTTTATTAAGAAATTCGAATCCCAGTAATAGCCATGGCAATTCATAGCAGTAACATATTATTTATATAATAAGAATAAGTACAGTATAAAAGTATTAAGTAAGTATACCAATGAATATTATTAATTATATTATCAAGAAAATATCAAAAAAGAAGAGGCAAAGAAAGCAAAGCTTCACTTTTTAATGACATTTTGTCATTAACTGTTTGATAATTGCAAATACTAATTTAGAAAAAGATATTAAAAAACTTTTCAATACGTATGCCAAAGCTCTTTCTTAAATAATATATTTTATATAAAATAAAATCAGATTAAATGTTTTGTAGAAAAAAAAAAAGAAATTGTATTTATAAATCCAATTTTTATAATTTGAAGAAAAAATATATTATTAAAATAAGAAAATATTCTTTTTTTATATTTTCCAAAAATCAGAAAGCCTTTATGAACCATGAGCTTAAATCAAAATTAATAGACTCGACCACATTTACCAAACTTGAATATGAAATATGAAGGAAGGGTCAAATCTCGATTCCAATAGAAAGGTCGCAAATTAACCTTGCTTCGTGCCTCAGTTACGAGGAACGTAATCTCGGTAAAACACTAGGCATTTTACAATGTCTACTTTTGTGCGGTCTATTAATAACCTAGCACAAGCTATATTTTTTAAATACGTGTATTTATTGCCGGACTCTACAGCACTTTTTATTTGATGTCAAATAAAAAATGTTTAACTCATTTTCAAATTATTTACTTAAATTCAAAAAATTTGAATTGATTTGTTTACATTACTGATCATGATGCCTGAATAACTATAATTCATAACACCATCGTTTTGGGTTAAAAATTAATGATTGTTAAATAAATAATAAAAATGGTCAATTATAAGGTCATGAATTTTGTAGAACTATAGTATTTTAGGATAATAGTACTGTTTAAAATCACAATAATTATAGTTCGTGATCGGATAAAGTTTGGTATTTATTTATTTCGTAAAAAAAGACTAAACATCAAATTACTATTTTTAACGAAGTATATGAAAAACTTTAAAAATCGATCAAGCTGCCAAACTTTACAACTATACTTAACAAAATAATTATAAATACGCAAGTATAGTGAAGTTAAAAACTAAAATTGTTAGTTACAAACTTCTAGTATGAAATTTATTTTTTAAATGTATTGATTACGTATTTTAAATAACACACCGAATAAGAACCTTGTTGATTTCCCTTTGAATCTAAATTGGAAAACCAAAGATTATTGATATTTTTTTTGTGATTAAATTTAGTCGAGTTTAACTCGCAAATGCAGTCCATCCAACTCATTTTGGAATTAAAGTTGATTAGGAAAACAATTCGGTAAAGTAAATAAACGTTTAATTTTTTGTTCTCAATTTAATTAAGTGATATGAAGGTAGTTATACTCTCGCTAACCTTTCACGAGGTCTCAAGTGACCAGTGCAGTTTTTGCATTTAATAACACATAAGAGCTAAGAGCAAGTAACTGATTGAAAGTTGGTAAATTGGGCTGGTTAACTCGGCGGCAGCCTGAATTTTCGATAGCTAAATCAGGCAAAATGTATTTTTCGTGTGTGATAAGCATAACAATAGCAAGATGGCTTGAGGACAACAATAGCGAAGTAGCAATTTTTGCTTGAAAAGTAGGTACGTAATTTTTGTATATATACATTTTGATAAAGCAGAACTTCTGTCATTACTTCATTCCAATTCGTTTCAAGAATATCAAGCGTTTTCAAAATACCTTTGATTACTGTTTTTTAACAACCTTTAAAATACCCGAAAAGTTTTCTGGGATGGGTTGGAATTTAAGGAAACAAAAGTATTTTGTTGACCATTTTAAACAATCAAAATGGCTGAAAAAATTGCTCTAGGAAGATTTTGACGGTGACTTTAGCAGTTGTTTGTCCTTGACTATTACAAAATAAGTGAGTTACAGATAAATTTTGTAAGAAATGATTTCATACTCGTTAAGAATAACATGAAAAAAATATAAATGGTGGATTCGAGAATAAAAAAGTCTTAGTCCAAGACATTTAATGAAGCTAACTTTCCTTGTCTCTGTTGAGATTAAAAAAAAGATTTCGACTAAGCTTTGCGTTTTACTTTTTTTTTTTTAAATTAGATAACCTGCCATCATTGTTATCGAAAAATACTAATATTGAATGTTATCTATTTTTTTCAAAATCTTTATTTTCTAAATTTCGTGACATGATTACAATTTTTCCAAGTTCGTACAAATACATTTAACTTAGTTAATAATAGAATTGAAAATATACAAACCATGTTGATTGATTAGGTTTTGAATAACAAACAAGATAAGTTTTTATAACAAAACCTTATTTGTTCGATAATAAAAAAAAAACACAGCACAGTTTTATTTGTAAAGTACAAATATACTACTAAACAACAAAAAGATTGTTGTTTGTATGTCTTGGGGTAGGTATTGTTTGTTATCTAATGAATACAACAAAACCAACAACAACAAAAAATGTTAAGAAAAACTATGAATCCTTTTTATCAGTATCGTTTTCAACCCGACGAAGAAAAACGTACAGATATCGTAGGTATAGAGTATTTTTACTCAAATATACTTAAAAATACTTTTGTACCTAAACTATATTCTATCGAAATATGTATATTACGAGATTAAATTGTTCATCAAAGATAGTAGCTTCAATCTACTTTTGTAAAAAAAAAACCGCTTTTAATGGTTCAACGAAAGTTTATTTCTATATTACAATAAATAGTTTTTCCATCTATACTGTTTTCAGTCTTTAAAAAATCATTAATTTATAAAAGTCTTGTTAAATATTTTTAGACAAGATTGAACAGTTAGTTACAAAAAGTTTTAACCTGTTAATACAAAAACTTATCTGGGGCTTTGCAAGCCAAAAAAACATTTGGTTATGAGAAAATTTCAATTTCAATCCCATGCAAAAATGTTTCACCACCCTATACTAATATCTGGAATATATTTTTTCCTAGATACACGCTATTGAAATTTTGGAAAATAATGTCAGTTTTGGGAGTATTATGAAATCAGGTGCTTAGAAAAATTGGAATTTTGGCACACTATGATTTAAAGATTATAGTGATAAATTACGAAAACCATTGGTGGAGACTTGGATGTGCTATAGCCTGATTTCGAAAAAATCCCTTACGTCACTGACTTCATTGGAAATAAATTAATAAATATCGACTTTGCAATATCAGAGACGTATAAAAGAAATTTATCGAAACTGGGTTATATAACTCTTATATCTCTACCCCTGCTTTTCGTATTTTAAGACCATAACCTTTAATATCATGAAAAAACCATAGCTTATATTGTATGCCAAATTTCCAATTCAAAGATAACATCAGAATTGATTGAAAATTTTTGCTTTCAGTAAATTTGTTTACAACTTTTCAGCAAAAAGAAATTTGTTGAATCAACGCCCTTTGACTCTTACTAAATACGTAAATAAAACAATTTTAACTTCCCGTTAGCAAAATCATTCAATTAAACAACGTTTTTGTTGTTCAGATTTTGGAGCTTTAGTTATTAGGTAAAATTTGTTGGTTACTAAGTGAACATTAATTTCAAAATGTTTTGTTGTTGACTTTTTTAAGATATGAAAAGACATCGTTCATATTTTGTATTTCTTCTTTTCTGAGTTACATCTTGTTTGATTTTGCAAGCAACAAATTTTGATGATTTAATCTTTTTTCCTGGCGCATCTACAATAGTTTTTTATTGTATTATTTCTTCAAAAAGCAAAATATAATAAACTAAAAGATGTCTGTTATAAGTAGTTTGTAAGTTATATCTTAATGGATACATTGATACTAAATATTTAAAGAAAGTTTCTGAAAATTACCATACTATGTTACTTGCTTTAAGTATCGTATATTGAAAATGTTTTATCAAAATTAACGTAATTGCAAGCTGTATTTTGCTTTCGATTTTTTGTGAGATTATTTCTATACACAATTTGTTTCACTGTACCTTTACGGATTATTTCTAGTTTTATTTTCACAAGTAGCAAATATTTTTTATAGATAATAATAGATAATATAGATAAAGTTCAAGCCAAAATTGTAAACCGCCACATTAAATAGTTATAAATGTTCTTGTAATGAGATTCATTATCATATGTTACATTTTACAGTCACTAACTTTACATTTTACAGTCACAAGTTTTTTTTTTAAATTAAAAATTTTGAGTCCAGCTGGATGTAAACTTGAATATCATCGGTATAAGGTAGATCAAGCCACTGAGCTGCGAGGTATTTGCTTTCTCATAATTTTGTAAATAAGAATTATTTAAAAAAAATTTATTCCAATTATTATTCCCATCATTGATTATGGAACGATTATTTTTAATTTAATTTCGTTCAAACATTGTTGATTTATTGTATAACACCTACTATTTTATGTACTATGACATCCCAAGTATTTTTTCTGTCTCGAAGGAAGCTGAAAGTATTTTACTGTCAACTAAAAACTTTTCTGTCAATGGCATTTCGTTTTACGAGATCTACTGTTTTCCAATGGTAAAGTACTATCAAAAATACACAAATAAATTTTCAATATGTGGGTAAACCATGCGCAAAAATGCAAATTTTATCTCATTCAAGTATAATTTGCAGGTCTCTCTAACATCGTAGCGAGGCAATATTGCACCACCACCATCTTACGATCTATTATGTATCAAATTGTATATTTGAAAAGTTATAACCTACTATGGTTCAAAAAAAATGTAAAATTCGTTTTATAAAAGTCAAAATGTTACCTACATGGCTAACTTATAGAAATTCGATTTCATTTTCCGTGCTCTTAATATGGTTTGCCATTCTCAGAATGTTATATCCACATTTTTTGTAGCGTCAGGATATCGATTTTTCTACTTTCAACGTTCGAAATCTTGTAACACTTGCGCCTATAGTTTTCCAGTGAAAAGTACTGTCAAACATAAAAACAAGTGAAATTTACAAAATTTTAAAAGCCTCCGACAAATTTTTCGGAAACGTTACCTTAAACTAGCTTTTGAAACTTAGATATGTTTCAATAATTTGAAAGGCAGCAGCACATACGTTGTGATCAAACTTATAACACCCTTTTTTTTAGGGGTTAAAAAAATTTTGGATATGTTCTCAGTACTGTTTTATTAAAAAAATCATTACTTATTTTCTAATACTTGAAAACCAGAAAATACGTTTTTATTTACTGGTTATATTTTTCTGCCCTTTTATACTATCTTATTTGTGTTCAAATTCTTGAACAATACAAAAGTATAATTTATTTCTATCCATATAAAGAACATACAATACGTATATATGCATATTGAATTTATGAATACAATAACGACTCTATTACCCCCTTAATATAAGAAAAAAAATCATATTTTTTAGATAAAGTAGTCAATTTTATATCATTATTTACTTACAGAAATATACACAGATACATACATACAGATATACATAAAAACTGCAATAGCAAAAATGTACATACGATAGCGCGTATTGCAGGTGCTTCTGTCAAATTCATCTCCGTTTATATATTCTTTTTATATGAAGCACCTGCGTCTTCAAGCCTCCTTCAAAAACTTACTCCTAGAAACCGTACATAGCGAATACATTTTGTGAATATATTCTTTGCCATATAAAATGAACTTTTTCTTTTATTGGATATAAAAAGTTTCTTTTGTATGCACGGAAAATTTAGAAATATTTTTGAGAAGATTTAAAATGCAACTAATCATGCAAAAAATCTAAAATTATAATAAACAAAAAAAAGAGTGAGAGTTGTCGTGTTAAAAAGAGTGAGAGTTGTCGTGAGACATCCGATAGGAATTATATTCTTTTCGTTATAATTTATTTGTATTTAACTGAAAAAAAAGAAGAAAATAATTTTAACAGATCTATTGCCTTAGAAGGGTTTTGATCTGATATCCTTCTACGTGAGAATCAGGCACTATTACCATAAGCCCATGCCTTAGTTTAATTAAATTTCAAGATAATAAATTATAATAAAATTAAATAATAATAAATTTCAAGATAATAAATAGAACATAGTTCTGATAACAGCGTACATATTAAAAATCTGTTTATAAAATCGATTCAAATTCGAGTAATGTATTCAATTTAATTGAAATTCACTATAATAGACATATATAATATATATGTACCATACTCCATTTCTCTCCATATGTAATGATAAAATAAAGTATCATGATTTTCTTCCGTCATGTTTATTTTATAAAATTTCGATCAATATATAGATATTGAATATTGGATAGAAAAGTTTGGAGGTATATTAGAAAACGTAAGGTAAAAATCTTTTTAAGAAATGTATATATATGCAGATACTTGATTTCATATTATCGTTACGTCTTTTATATATTGATGATTGAAAAAGAAAATGTAAGTTGCATAATATGTCTGGAGAATATCAATAAATTGTGAAAAATATCCTAAAAATTATTAGAGAAACTTATACTGAAGTACCAATATCCGAACATTATTTTCCAAGAGTTGATATAAGCTTATACGCCATTTATGTGTCAGACCGGGGACTTATCAGCCAACCTAGCGTTAACCAGTTGAAATATTAGTTGGTATAGTTTGGAAGTTGGAATTTTTGATTAGTTTACTACAATAACTTCTTTAACTCAAAATAGCCTTGGTCACATTATTTTGAAATAAAGGACATGCAATTCAAGAAGTTTCCATGAAGTGGTTTGCATTTTAGAGAATGCATAATTGATTTTTTTAAATCTTGAAAAATTTTGAAACTTATCCTGATTTTAGCAAAATTTCATTTGTGACCCTTGGTCTGTATTGAAGTTAATGAAATTGTCAAACATTTGTTCGTAATTTTGAAAGGGAATTCAATTTGGCAAGCTTTAAACATTTGTATTCGGAACAATACGAGCTTTGAACTTTTGTGTTCAGATAAGGATATCCTTAATAGCTGAATGTCATCAAGTATTAGAAGTCTCTGGTTTCCTTTGAAGAATTTTGTAAGCTTGTCTGGTTGCCTTGGCGTTTTCGTAATATTGGTGCTTTGAGCTACTGTTAAAAGTTACTGTAGAAGGTAGGCTGGAATAATTTCCAGCTCCTAAAATGTATGGGTAGATGTCTCATTTCCATTATCATGGTATTTGATTGATACTATCTGAGATACGAAGCTCAAGATTAGACAACATTTGTTAAAACTAAATAGATAAGTTAAAATACTAATATATCATTAAAGTTAAAAAATGTTACAAGATCAATTTTATATTTTCATATTTCATACACGAAAGTGTAATAAACAGCTTTAGTTAAATGCTTAATTTACAGACGTCTATTATATAAGATAAAACAAGTATAAAAACTGTATGTCGTGGTAAAAATTATGTCATATAAACTATGATATTCACTTCTTGAACTTATATTATATGAAACAAAGTTTTAAAAAGATATCAAGTTTACGTAAAGCACATATACAAACATATAAAGGCTGATTTTATAAAGTTTCCACCTTCATATTTCTAAAACAGAATAGAAAAAAATAAAATAAAAGATAAAGAAAAGTATGGGCTCTTTTCTAGGAAGAATGAGACTATAGTATGCAGATTTTTTTAATATGGAGACTCCTTCATGGCCAAACAGGGTTCAACTGTGTTATTTTAAATCGAACTGTAAATTTTTATCACAGAATCTTTCTTTTTCTGTGCACATTTCTTTGAAAAAAAACTTTTTAAGTTTGAATTTGGTATCTGATTTTACATATTTTCAGGTTAAAAAGTTTGAAACAAGAAAATTTTGAATGATTCCTTTTCTTTATGGAAAAAAAGATAAAAAATCTTCTATAAAAAACTAAAGATCAATTTTTTGGGTACGGAACCCTAAACTCGCATTTGAATCATGTCTAAGAACACTCCCCATTAAATTACCTTTTTCTTTTAAGCCTTTTCGAAACAGAGCCGATTTGGAGGATCACCGAGAAATTTTAGTTTTTTCGGATACGGAACCCTTAATTTGCACTTAAAATACTCTCCAATAAATAACCATTACTAAAAACACTTGCCATTAAATAACCTTAAAAACAAAAAAAAAAAAAGAAATAAAAAACGATTCATCCGTTCAGGCGCTATGATGCCACAAACAGATAGACACGCACACATAGCTTGAACACTTATAACACCCCTGTTTTATAGTTTGGCGGTTAAAAATATAGAGTTGGAAAATATTTGATGACTAACGCTTTATGATTTTCCATTTCGTTTTCGAAATAAAAGGGTAGAACTTTTTCAAAAAATCATTCTGTATAGTCACACACACAACATACCAATAGAATAGCCCGTCTAGAAAACTAGCCATTTATATCATAATATTTTTTTAAACTATTATGAAGAAGTATTATTTCATAACCTAGAAAATAAACTGAAAAACAAGCTAAAAATATTATGTACAAGAATATAGTTATGAACATTGCACGAGAATGTACAGAGTCTTTCACTAAGTCCTGGTTCGAGTGTATTTTTTTCAATTCTCTTTAATTAAGATTACTAGACAAGATATTTGTCAATATTTAGTTTACCCTGTATGTATCATATTGAAATCGTCAATTATAATCGAGAGACTCTGATGTAAATAAATATCGTATACATGATAAAAGTAAACAAAACAAATAATAAAAATAAAAGATAAGTAAATAAACAAAGTAAAAATACAAAATAGAAATTCGATGTATTTCTGATTTTTGGCTGCGTTGTTAACGATGAATGTTAGCCAAACAGTTAATCGAGTGCCGAACGATACATTGTTAATAATTGTACAAGCTAACAGATTTTTTAGTTTATAGTGCTTTTAAGAACTCTAAAGTAGACAAAATTTGAAAAATTATATCCCAGTATTCCCAAAGTCAGTTTTAGTTTCCATAACACAGCTTTCCAAATTTTTTTAATTATTATTTAAAACTCGGGGTTAAAAGCTGGTACATCCTGTGTACAAAAAACCGCGTTTAAACTTGTTAGAAAGTTTCAAATAAAAAACACAACTTTCGACCAAAAAATGCTTTGAAATTTTGTTTGTGAAAAGTGTACCCAAATTTGTTACATTGTTGTCGAACCATTCTGTATATAAAATGTCGCTTGTTATTATCGTTACATCATACTTAATATTGTTGGTATTCCATTTTTATCGCTTACTTTTATATAGTTGGCTTCTATATAAATGTACACCTGTACTTAAGGTAAACGGTAACACATATAATATTAGATACAAGACATTATTTATTTATATCAGAAAATTATTTCCAATTTTATGTGTAATATCTTGGCGATTTATGAAGAAATATTACTTTTACTGCATCAAATTGTGAAATTCTGCATATTTTTATAGGTAAATTGTATGTATCAAAATTCACTTGATACATTAAGCCAGACCTATGGTAAATTAGGATCTTGCACAATGGAACACATACATTGCACAAAGTGTGGCAGACTTAAATTGACTGATGTTTATTGTTTACATTCTCCGAAACATTTATGAAAAATATAAGAATAGTAGTGCTAATGAATTAAAATTTGCCACGATAACAGGCTGGAACAATATTTCGGCTTTAAGCCCACTCAAATTAAAATATTTTTTCAAAAAAGTTGACTGTGCAAATAAAGAAAGCTTGATTAGCGTTACATAAAAATGGGATAGAAACATGTATAACCTGTTAGAAATAATTAATTTTTTCCACTTATAATAATTTGATAATCAATGAATCTAATTGATAATGGTAAATGCATAGCAACAACTTTAATAAAATTAATGAATTTGTATCTATACAGGTAAGGTACGTTTTCAAAGTTATTACGTGAACCAATTCATTTATTTCAGAGTGTAATATAATTATTGTTAGAATCGTTCGTCTACCGTTTGGAATACTTCATAAACCTTTAACTCTTCAGAACACAAGATAGAAAATAATATTTCGACTTCTTTGCACATTCAAGAATAAGAAGTAATATTCATATATAAATATATTGTTTCTACCAAGTATAGTAGTTTCATTGAATATTGTGCTATATTAAATGCAGGAGCATCTGAATTAGTGGACGCTACCATAACGACGAGTTTGTAGATTTTCGGAGAGCTTATGATTTTATCATTTACAAAAAGAGTTTTTGTGCGATAAATATTTTCTTTCCGGAAATCGTATTTGGAAAAAGCTTTATATCAAGCTTCTTTTAAATTAAAATGGGATGTTAACAAAGCAATCTCATACAAATTGGTTAAGAGGTATAGTGGGCCAAATTATTTAGATCAGGAAAATATATCGAAACAAAACCTAAAAATTATAATAGAATAGGTCATTCATAATTAATACTTAGGTTACAAAAGTTGTAGTTTTCAGAGAAGGTGGTTAATCAAAGAAACTCGACTAATAAGGGAGAGGAAGGAATTGAAAAATTCAATAAAAATACTTCTTGGAGTTCCATTAACCTCTTTATTATAATGGAAAATCATAAAAGTTGTACGCAATACAGAATTGATTAGTGCTGTAAGATTTTTTTTTAGAAATTCCGGGTGTGTAACTTGTAATCTTAATAAATACTATTCTATATTAAATCCATACGGTTAGAGTTTATATATTTCCATTAGTTGAGCACTTGAAATGTTCGTGTAATCGTGCCAAGGATCAATGTACACAAAACTAACCATATGAATAGTAGTCGTGTACCGACTACTTGTCGTTTTGCTTTTCTGGTGATGAGATACTGAAGGTTGTACTTTCTACCAGCCAAGTAGACTAGAAGAGTACTAAATCTAGTCTATAAGATATCTATGTACATTCGTACCTACGAAATAACTCAATACCAATTCACCAACATCATGAAGAAGAAGAATACGATGATGATAATTCAAATAAAAGGAGTTTGGTGCATCATCGTAGAGATAAACTAACCTAATTTCCTGTCAGATAACAGGAAATAACAGGAGTATTGAAGTTACATCATATATATAATCTAAAGTTAAGTATACTTTAGTTGTGTGAATTTATTTTATAATAAAAATACACAATCATATTGTATTATCTAGATGTATTCCATCGAACTTTCATTCTTCAGCTTAAAGAGCTTCAATATCATATAATAATACATACTTTTTTTTGTTGTTGTTAGGTGATGTATTTATTTGCTTTCTCACAGTCAAACGATTATATGCCACGAATTTATTCTTTTAACATGAATTCGAGAGGGTAATACATTTAAAGAAAAATTCTATTAAAAATATGTTCTTAAAATTGCAACCTGCTTTGGGACAAAATAATAGCGATTTTGTCACTATTGTAGCCTAAAATGTTTTTTACTTGTAAGTAAAACAACGCAGCTGCAACTCAACTTATGGCACAACTTTTTTGTAACTTGTGAATAACATTAAATAATTTTACTCACGAACTTAATGAAACTGTCAGATTCTAGGAAAAAACAAAAATTAGAGAAAGATAGATTCTATTTTAAACTTCACAAAGGAAGTTAATGCAATGAGGCTGATTGAAAATCTCCAGTTGGACATATTTCCGCAGTTTCATGGCCGCAATATCCCAATCAAAACTTTTCCATGTGATGTTCGTTCGGATTCTTTTGCCTCCATTATCTCGCGAGGCAGTAATGACATTAACACGAGACTTATTCGACGTGTGTGTATTTAAGAACTAAAATAGTTTTTAGCAGAATTAGTTGAGCCGTTTTATAATGGTAATAAAAACTGGAAAAAACTGAATAATCAGAATCTGAAAAGTGGATAAAACAGATCATTTATCTATGGAGATAATGATCGTTCTAGCATAAGCTGAAGTACATGTTCGAAGAATAATTAATGAAGGCTAACAAGACCTTTTTGTATATTAAACTCTGGGAAGGTAGTCGTGTGGACTACAGTGGTCGCACTCACACGGTTTCAGTACCACATCGATTTACTGTACTGTCAATTTATTTTCTTTATAATATACTTTTTTCTATAAAATTGGCTTAAGATATTCTTAAATTTTTGTTACATACCTACTTAGGAAACACCCGGTTTGAACATATGATATGTGTAAAATAAAACGTTTATTTTAATTTGATATTTACGTACTTAATTTAGTAATTAAACTCAATTTTATAACATTTCACACACTTTTATTATGTTAATTAGTTTTTATATGTAAAATGATATTACACTAATCAATATTTTATTTCAATATTACTTTTATTTTTATTTGACGTAATATTACCATGTGAATG
The DNA here is from genome assembly GCF_905475395.1 of Chrysoperla carnea. Classification (NCBI taxonomy): domain Eukaryota; kingdom Metazoa; phylum Arthropoda; class Insecta; order Neuroptera; family Chrysopidae; genus Chrysoperla; species Chrysoperla carnea. The sequence goes on from NC_058341.1 coordinate 27,816,780, forward strand.
TTTCATTAGAGTACCAGTTTCTTTATAATAATCCTTCATCGTCAGGACTATCATGACCGTTGTGTACATTATTACTTTTACAATCATATGTAAGTAGCATATGTAAATGGAAGTGTAATCATTTTTTTTTATAAATTAATAAATTTTTGTTCATAGAAAATATTTATTTTGCCTAGCCATCGCAGCTCCTGCACTACGAATTTTTTTTATTATTTATACCCTAGCTTAAGACAATTCTGCTGTCTAGACAAACTTCACATATATTGAAATGCGTTAAGTTGTATAGGCACGTTCAGGAAACACTCCCACAAACAAATAAAGATTACGTAACAGATTTGTCTCTTTTTGTTTTGTATGAAGTAGAGCAAAAATAATAATACATATCTAACCAAATTAGTAAACAATAAAAATTTTTGGTTTAATTTTATTAAATAATAACAAATCATACAAAAACATAATATTTCACAATAAAAATTCCATTCAAGTAAAAACAATTAATTAGTAATATAATTGAACACTTTCTTGTGAAAATATCTATCCATGTAATATAATCAATTTTATTTTAATAATAATGTAATAACATAATTACTAATTAATTACCTACCTGTGTAATTTTTTAATATTGCTTGTTTTATTATTAATAATTTGTGAGAGATTGTCGATTTGTCACAGTCTTTTTTTACAAATGACATGCACATTAATGTAAAAATTTAATAAAAGCAGTTACATGTACGAAAAGACAATATGGGTAAGTCATCAAGGTCGCTGATAGTTTTAATTTATTATCTTTGTTTCGTTTAAAAGGATTGGTTCACAACCTTGACTAAAAAAAGTCAATTGTCGCTAATATCGACTGAAAATAGAATGAAATAAAATGCCCAATTCACGTTCACAATTTTTACAATAGCCCACAGTAATGTCTATAAAATTTCAAAAAATCAAGTTAATCAATAAATTTTGCCTTATCATAGAAAAGTTATTTTGATTTGAAACATACCTATTTCCGTAAAGTTATATTAAAACGAATAAAAAAAATGCCATCTGGTTTTAGTTTACTGACCTTATATCAATTAATAAACATTGAAAATTTTTAATTAAAATTGTTTTTCATAGTTTAAGCTTAAAAAGATTGTAAAAAGGTAATTTGTAAAATATATGGAACAAAAAATTGTGTATCAAGTGTTTCTAACGCATGCCAACACTTTATGAAAGAGGAAAAAGTAATAGAAGTTTCAAAGGAATTTAATGTTTTAAATTATGTATCTAAAAAGCTTCATAACTTTCAATGAAAGCTATTGACTATCAATAATTCCTTTATTTTACAGGAAATCCTAAAAAGAATGTCCGATATTTACTAGAGTAGTTATCCTTTTTCAATGAAACTTACTACTAACCACTTACACCACAACGCAACTTACAAACAAACAATGTGGTTTCTTGTTTTATTTTCTTAGAATATATCGCTTCTTGAAAAATTAAAATAATTTACTCTCTATTTTCTAACACGCATTCGTTGCATATAAATAGTTATTGTATAGTCCGGGATTTTTGAAATTCTTAATGAGCAAGTTCCAAAACGTGATACAGGTATTGTACAAATGGAGTTGATTTCACTTGATCTCACCTACCTCCCTTCCATAACACTCGAAGGCATTGCTTTACACAGCTAAAATATAAGCACATCTTTCAATTTTTTAAAGTATACAATAATTATAATTCATTGAGTAAAAAAGGATGATAAAAGACAAGACACTGGTGACCACTAGAGTTAATATAAGTAATTGACTTTGTCGATGCAAGGCTTTTGTACTTTGAACGATTTTCTAAATTGGCTTATTGACGGTTTCACAGAAGTAAATCGGTATTCAATACCAGGGAACGTCTAGATCATCAATGAGACCTCAAATGTAGCTGAGAATTTTTTTTGTCTTTTGTTAATAATATTGGAGGCTTTTTTTTTAAAACACACAGTGAGTGCTTGGCTCATGTAAAGCATGAAGAGTCATTTGAACATAATAAATAACGAGATGCCTATGTATAAAATATATACTTTAGGCTTTTCCAAACACATGAACGAAACATATGTATAATATGTATATGTGTTATATAGGTCCTATGTTGTTCTACCTATTGATTTTACAATATTCCGGTGAACGACATAACCCTATTTCCTCGTCACATAGTCCGTCAGTCATGTAAGTTAGTGGTGGCACTACCATCTACACTACACCATCCCGTTGTGTAGTCTTGTGTGTCTTCTATAATATAACGTTCCTAACGTAACGTGTCGAACAGAATAAAACAGACGATATATTATTATTATTATTACGCTTATACGCGCGCGTTTATATCGAAAATAAAATTTTGAAAAGTGTGTAGTGAATTTTATTATGATATCTATAATGGTTCGGATTATTTTTATGATAATATTTTTTAAGATGCAAAATGAAAGACATTTACAAAGAACATAGCTAATTAAAGGAGAAGGCACTTTCACTTTTGACTGTATCAACTTACTGTAATATATTACTTCAAAAAAGACATATTTTTAACTTATATGTGCGTCCTACATTTGGTTTGATCAGGATATTTATTTCGACATAACATAAAATTTCCTTGTACTTTCTTTTAATTATTTCTACTATCTTTAACCTACGATAACTCACATCCACTGATAACTGACTCATTTAGGAAAAATACAAATTTACAAATTGTAAAATTTTTTTGCCTATTCTCAAAATCGTGGCAAGCTGAATCGCTTGAAAAATTCTATATTCGTTTTTTTTGCACTTTTTTTGGTTCTTCCTCCTAATCAGCAAAACAATTAGAACGATAACGTGTGTTAAGGAATATAGTTACAATAGACATATTGAAAATTATATTGAAAATAATGGGCATATTTATATTGCTCAGGACGACGTGTTCAATAATGATTTTTCCCTAATTAAAATGAAGTTTCTAAAAATAACATCACAACCGTGTCCACGTCCAATATAATATTTTGAGTACTGCATCCTTAACAGACTACACAAAGGACAAAGAACTTTCCTTTTTCTTTTATGAACGTAATCATGTTAAAACATTATCTGAATAAACGGATTCTTACGTTATTTATTTATTTTTTTGACATCATACAGAAAAAATAATAGAATTTTCCATAATCTTCAACAGAAATTAATAACAAATTATTATATAAACACGATTAATTTTTTTAATCCTTTTTAGAATAAATATTGTTTTTGTTTTTTTTTTTTGTTATAATTGAAAGTGGTCAATATTTTATAGATAATAATATTTGTATAGATACATGTGATAATTTTCTTGCTCAGGGGCATCTGCTTGTCTTATGATTTAACCTGTTATACCCAAAAATACTAAACAATTATTGGTAGCCCTTTGGAGTTCCGAATATGATTGATGCATTGAAACAAAATGATTAGCCGCTTCATTTATTTCGCAAAAAATAATAAATTTAAATTATGGAGAACAACTAATTGTTTCGTAAAATACATTCCCTCCTTTTTTGGAAAAAAAATGTATGCTTTTTTTTGAGCAAAATCGAATTTGCATACTCTATACGGTTCTAATGAAATAGTGCATCGAAATTGATCGGATGAAAAAATAGACCTTATAAGTAACCGAAAAGATACTTAATCCTGGAACCCGTGAAAAATGAAAATAAATTGTATACTTTCGTTTAGAACATTATAACAATATAATCAAGCTACTAATAGGGTATCATCGTTAGTCAAAAATAAATTATGAAATATGAAAAAAGTTAAAATTTATGTAAAAATATACCTAAGTATTCTGATTTCGAGTCATAAAAGCGCATTTTTCTTTTACAATATTAAAATTAAAAATTGTTATTTTTAAACTTTTATCACGTGACCTGAAACGCGGGCAAGTCCTGCCCTGTGATGTCATATCGGTATGAGCCATAGACCATCAGTTAGTTCAGGGTTGACAGCTGGGTATAATATATCTATAGATAATCAGTATTTATATTTATTATAATCAGATGTCTATGAATATATCTGTCTAACTTATTTGTCTTATTTCGTATCATGATACCGATATTACGTCATCAAATTGGATGCCCGCGTTTTTGGCAGTTTAAAAAAGGTTTTTTCAAGAAAGCGTGCGTATTTTTCCAAAATAAATTTTTGGTGGCTTTTTATAAGCAAAATCAACATTTTGAAGTACTTTTTCAAAAATAGTAGAATACCCTATTATATGAAACTACTGTAACGTATAAAGTTGTTTGTTGTAACTCAGCGAAAAAAGATTGAAATTTATAGCATAAAAGAAGTTTCTTAAAATTGGCTCGAAAAATATCTTCACTTTGATGGGGAGTTTTGTGGACCGTAATATGAATGAAAAATGAAATAATCGTAAAGCTTGTTTATCAAAATAAGCATTGTTATTGAAATATGCTACAATCTTTTACATTAAATCAAATTAAATTTTAATAACCGAAGTTTAGTTGATCAGAATTTTAAATGAAAATGATCATTCTATTTACGAAACTGAAACAATGCATATATAAGGAACATTTTTTTAAGTAATGAATATCCATTCTGTTTTACAAATCGATAATAAATTAGGCTTAGAATACAAAATGAGCCTATTTATTTTATATCCTTTAACAATATATATACATTTAGCCAGGATCGATAATTTGTAAACAGTATACAGTAGTACTTACTTTAGAACACAAATTAAGTTATACTATACCATGCATACAATTGGGAGTAGCACCATTCAACTTATTTATTCGACTGTTATATATAAACATATACATCTATACATTTATTATGTGTATTTAGGACCACTAAATTGACCAACTCCTAAATTAAATCCTTCTTCATCAAGCAATCAGTTAGACTATCTATCCATATCTATCTGCTATAAATACATTTGTTAATAAGATGAATCGGTATAAATGCACCAGAACCATTTGAATGTGTTTCGTCAACTGCCGTAAATATAGGATGATCAATATCTTATTGATAGATCTAAGATCAAGTGTAATATTTGACAGTCCTTTCAGAATGGTTAACAATTTCATAGGATGTTGTCAAAGTTGTGAGTAAAAGTTTTTTCCTAGAATAAAATTTACATAGTACTGAACTTCTCTTTCAGGAAATTTTTTTAATTGCATGGTAAACTTCAAACTGATACAAATTCATTAAAAAATTAAGAAAAGTAAACACTAGAATGGAAAACACAACGAAAGTGGAACCAAGGAATCCGATCAAAGAAGCCTTTATTGGTGAATACCCTGTACTCCTGGCAAGATTTCTGTGTATTTCATATTCTTTAAAAACTACTCTTAACGTGTAGTCCGTGCATACTGACTCATTCTGTATATATTCTATGATAAAATAGATTCCTGTAAATAGTATACTTCACTGACATAAATACATTTAACAATCTTCTAATTTCAAACATTAAAAAGTATAGGAGTTCTGTGAATAAGCGATTGGCTAAAATTGATATACTTTCGTCTCGACCGGTTTCCTCCAAGTGGATGTAAATATAAGTTTATCGATTTCAAATGTTATATAGGAACGATTTTTTCCCTTTACCATATTCTACAATTCAATATGACCAGTGGAAAATTTATAAGATTTGCTTATTAAAAGAAAAAACAACAACAATAACAGCATAAGTACGCATTTTTACAAGAACCTATATGACACCCTTATTGAAAAACCAATGAAGTAACAATAATCAACTTTTTTACTGCTATGGAATTAAAATCTTTCATAACTGATAATTATTACTCTTAATTTATGTTAACAACTAAAATAACAGTTTTCATATCAAAATCAATCACAAACATTAAAAAAAAAATTTTTTTTAAATAAAAATTTTACTCATGGAAATGTTCAAACAAAATGCATACAGTTTAAAAAAAAGTTTTATTCAGATCATTTTCAAATCATTCAAAAAGATAATATTTAGTTGATGTGGTTAAATAATGATGAATAATAATTATTTATTCATAAAATATACATTTCATGAGTTTTCTGTGGTTTAAACCATCCATACAATTATTACTAAACGACTGACTATACTTAGAATTTCTTTTTTTAGGTATAAAGCCAACAAAACATTTTTCACAATCATATAATCATTGGTCATTACATTATTATTCGAATTTCGTTATTTTTATGAATTTATTACTAAACGACTGACTATACTTAGAATTTCTTTTTTTAGGTATAAAGCCAACAAAACATTTTTCACAAACATATAATCATTGGTCATTACAATATTGTTCAAAAACGAATTTCGTTATTTTTATGACCTAAAACTGCATTTGATACGACCTAAAATTGCAAGTGATTTTGAGCTTTTAGTTGATTCCCTTCCAACCTTTCCCTTCCTTTATATATCTATCTGCGATGCATCTTAAACTTTATGAAATAATTATATCTATACATTGATAAATATTTGTTTTGGTTTTTAACCAAAAATATAATGCATATTTTTAATCATCATGTTACCATTTTCATTTGCATGTAGAATCCCCATTTCGTAATCGAAGAACGGAAAGTTGTTAAAACTTCAATTTAAGGCAAACCTCTCTTCTTTTGCGACGCTTTTACTATACTGTTATAAAAAAAGTTAATTTTCAAAGCCATTGATTCTTCGATCGGCCCCTGTACTCTGAAGAAGATAGATAAGAAGACTATTTTAAATCATATATAGATTCTGGTCAGTATTTCTACCTCAATTCAATTTACTCGTGTAAACAGGGTCAAAGACAATTCATCTGTTTATTCTTCTTGATAGTAAGGTGAAGAAGAAGAAGGGGGTGATCTGTATCAGAATACACCGAGTTACTGCGATACTCTTGTGTGTACATACAGATATGGTACGAGATGAAGGAAGATGTTCCCATTCTCTTACAACAAACTCACGTTTAGTGAAATATATCTGGCCAGAATGATCTTCTTAGTTCGTCGTTGGTCGTCCATTTTCAATCCCAATTTATGTTTTCGTTACCTTTTCAAATAATGTTAGGAGAAATGTACATAGAACATCGATGTATAGAATATAGCTCGTTCTCTATGTACAGTATAGACCATGACCCCATAATGAAGTAAATTTTATGATTTTTGTTTGCCATTTAAAGGTTTAATAAAAACCCTTTTGGTTATAAAGAACAATGAACTTTTAACCGCAGCTCAAGTATCGATTTTTCGTGTTTCGATTTTCACACGAAACTTTTATGTCTGCTGTTTATTTTAATAGACAGTTATTGTCAACATAATGCATAGAAACAAAGAGCACTAAGCAATTCTCTACTCTTACACTGGTATAAGGTTGTCAATGACTTTTTAAAAATAAGGAACCGTTCATTAATAATGTAACATCTTCTGAGGGGGCGGGCCTCCAAAAATGTGACCATCTGTAACAGGGGGGAATGGGAGTTTAAAAATCGTAATATGGGTATGACGAAATTTATGTATGGCTCCTATATGGGAATCAAAAACAAAAAAAAAAAACATCACTGAAATATTAAAATTGAAGCATGAAAATAGTTCCATGAATTTGACACCATCCAAACATACGTACCTTTTGGTTAGGGTTAGGTAAGGTTATATTGGCTGCCCCCGAAGGACACACGTAGGCTATAGAGCCCATTGTGATACCATATACCTGTTTTACCACCTTTCCGCTGATAATTTCCTGAATTTCAGAGGCTGAGTGTACCTCATTCATACATTTACCATGCAAAACACCAGCTCGCCACAACTATTAATTAAATTAATTTTGTTGCGACGGCGGGAATCGAACCCGCTACCCTATATAAGCATACCGCGGACGGAATTGGTTACGCCTTAACCAACTGAGCTAATAGGGTGACATTAACCCTCAAAAAGGTAGACAAAAATAATTATATAAACACTTTTATGAAAATATTATGGGCTTACGATCTTGTACATTGAAAATGGAGGAGTTCGAGTTTTGGTTTACTCTTTTGTTGACAGTTGTATAAATAATAGATTATTTATACCGATGTTAGTAATAGTGGTCTGATGTGGTTCTAGTTTCATGGTAAAGTAGCTGGTCTTTGATGGTAACCTTTAGTTTATTTATTATTCAATACAGAAAATTATACCGTTTGTGTTATATTGCTGCTGAATGCTTTGAAAAGTTTGTTTAATCCACAAATTTTTATATCCGTGGAGGTACTCTATACGTTAAATACAAACTGTAGAAGGAGCTTTAAGTCTGAAATCCGTCATAACAGAATGAACACGAAAGGAACGCAGCAAATTAGCCTTATTCGTTTTGATATCCTTTGTCAAAAATCCTAATGAATAACTTTTTTCTCTTAGATTTGAACTAAACGTTTACGATCGATCATATTCATCCATTATGATAAAAATTACAGTAGAATAAATTTAAGTTGCTTTATCTTCCGAGCCATTGAGAATATTTGTATATTTCAGGTTTATAAACAATTCACGATTATTATTCAAGTCATAACAAAAAGATGATATTATACATACAAAGTTTGTACGCCAAGTTTAAACTAGTTTGAGTACAAAATTTACCTTTGAGCCTCTGAAACTATATTGTTGTGATGAATAAATTAGTAATAATTTGTTAAGACATTATACGGTCAGTGATTCTGTTATCATTATTGTTCACTTGTAGTTTCTAAAAATTAAATTTTAATGAAAAATGAAAAGACGATGTAAGTATTTGGATTGTTTATAATTATTATAAATAGAAAGGATACGGACTCAGGTAGCTAGTCAAAATATAACACTTGGACTACTAGTAGTTTGTAGTACAGAGTCTGTACTACAAAAATATTTCCATATTGGTTCGTATCCGATTTTCGATCAGTTTAATGAATTACTTGGTTTCTTCGTTGCACACAGAAATTTATACAGATTTTTTCATTCATAGTATGAATGGGTGTCCTTAGGATTTTAAACTTTGCAAATTTTTGCTAGACAGACAATAAAAATTTAATAATTTTTTGACTAAATAAAATACAAAAAATACTTGACTTCTGGCTTAAAATTTTTATTTTCAGTCTCAATTTGCAAATTCAAAAAAACACCTTTTTTTGTGGAAGTGAATGAGAATTGTCGGGACTTCCAAACCGTTTTCTAGGAAAACTAATAAAAATCTGTGAAATCCAATAGGCTAAAAATAAAGATGACTCGAATTAAAAAAAAATTGATAAAATTAAAAATATATAAACCTTTTTAAAAGAGTTAAAGTAACCAATGTTTATATTTTCGGTAACAAAATATCAAATATAAAGAAAATTAATTTAACTAATTTTAAACTTAGGTCTATAAAATTTTATTTTATATTTCCTTTTTGTTGTGAAATAATGAAACTTGAAAGTTTTTTTTTATTCCCTGCACCTTAAAAAGTGTTAAATTTTATTCAATTATGTCAAACAAAGTTTTCCTATTTAACATGCGAACAGCCACAGTTGTAGAAAGGCAATATAAAACTAGCTGGTAGATTCATAAAATTACCACCATACCAAGAACAAGTATTTATCCTAAAAACTAAATGTACAAAGAAAATTCAGAGCTCATTCATAAAGGTTTTTTGTTCACTAAACAGTTTCCAAGAGTATTTATGATTGGCTTAAGTGTCAGTCCCACAAATCCTATAAAGTTATTAACAAAATTGTTGCCCAAATTGGTTTAGAATGAGTATTTTAGTGCTTTGGGGAAAATATCTAAAAAAATTTAAAGCATTTTTAATCTGAAGCCTTTGGGTTTCAAAATATTCGACAAGCGAATATTTGCGAAATCTTCTCTACAATCAACCTCAAGTGGTAAATTATCACGTAATAAAAACCATTAAGTAGTATTTTATAAATTAATACTGCTTTAATTTTTCAAGTTTTCGAATTAATTTATCATTATTCTCCATCTTTTGAATTTACTTTTTGTGCTTCACACAATTCATGATAAATTTCTGTACATTGAAATAAAACAACCAAGAATATAATATACCTACGAAATAGCTTATCTAATGTAAAGAGCTATTCATGCAAATTTTTTCAACTTAGCTACACACAACACAATATCATTGATAACAATGTTTTGGTTATAAAATTAATATAAGCATTAATATACAAGGTGTAGCAAAATTGCAAAAAAAAATTTTTGAAGACGTCTTCTTTCATAGTCGCCCTATTAGCTCAGTTGGTTAAGGCGTAACCAATTCCGCTCGCGGTATGCTTAGGGTAGAGGGTTCGATTCTCGACGTGGCAACAAAGTAATTTAATTAATAGGTCGGATGGGCTGGTGTAGTGCATGGTATATGCATGAAGGAGGTGCACTCAGCCTCTGAAATTGAGGAGCTGATAAATGAAATTATCAGCGGAAAGGTGGTGAAACAACTAAATTAAAATTATTTTAAACTGAAAGGCTCTTACACCACAAAACTTGGAGGAGAGTAAGTAATGCGTGTATGGTAGATTCTGTCTAATTTTTTAACCCCCACCAAACAAAGAGGGCAGTTATCAGTTTAACTTGTTTGTGCATCTGTATGTCTGCCCGTGGCATCATAGCTCCTAAGGGGATGAATCGACCTTTGCTATGTTACTACGATTTTAAAAACAAATCGAGCAGCATGTTTTAAATTTTTAATTTATGTCTTTGCGTTAAAGACAATCAGTCATATGGTGATTCTATTGAAACGCACGGCGTACCTTCATCTACGAAAAACTGTCGTACGTCATCTAAACAAATTTTCTGTGAGATTCAGCCCTTAACACAGATTTTAAGTACATAACCGTATTATGACAGTACCAGCTATGTCTTTTCTAGGCCTTTACTTTATTTAACACAGTGAAATTAAGACATTCTGTAATAAAATAATACATATACTTTATATACACACATAATACACTGTCACGTAACAATTTTAATCCGTGAATTAATCATAATATAAGGGAAATCTTTCACTGTTTTTGTCAACAACTTAGGGAAAATCTTTATTTAATGTCCATAATACAGGGCAACACATTATTATTTAATAACATTATTACTTATAAGCGGATTATTTATTATGTAGGTAAAAACTGTGTAATTTTTTTTTTAAATGTCACTTATATTATTATTAAGCTTCTTAAAAAAATTGATACTTTCTCATTTATTTTGTGAAAAAAGTATACCTTGAATCTTCTATTTAAAAACAGTATCTTAAATCCTCTATTTAAAAACGATATCAAATTTTACTTTTATCACATGAGAGTACATTGTGTCAAAATTATGAACTTTAAAAAAAAAAAAAAGCATGAAGTTTGAAAATGTCGCAACGATAGAATTTTCTACAACTGTTAACTTCTTTCTACTAGTTATTTTAAAATTTTAGTTGTCTGCCGTTTATTTTAACATAAAATTATTGACAAAGTAGTAAAGTCACGAACAGTCCATTACCAAACTTAAAAATTAAAACTTAACTTAACAAAATCTCAAATGTCATACAAAAATTATAGAAATTTAACTTTATCATGGGCTCGCTGTCTATAAACTGAAATATAATCTTGCCTAAATAACTACAAATGTATAACAAAAGTAAATTAATAAATATAAAAACACAAACCACTCCATATAAATGATAAACCATTACTAGGTGTATAATATAGGTGTATTTGTATATTGGAAAAGTCGATATATAGGTTTATATTCAAGCAAGGATAGGTACCTACCCACCTACCTACCTCAGCAAGTAACGTGTTTATGTATGCATGGAATGAAAATATATACACCATAAATGAAATATAGGTCGATTTTACACACTCAAGGGCTTTTAGTTATATTATTATATAACTAAAGTGTTTCTAAGAAAATGATGGTACATCATTACATGAGTAGTTTTTCAGAAATAAAACTTTATATTTGCGAGTACGGCTAACTATTTTCAGAAGATGTAAAATGTAAAAAATAATTGTTTAAAAAACTAAAAAACACGCTTTTGTAATTAACTGAACTAATAGGTAGAAAATAATTACTTTAAATACAAAAAAATCATTTTATCGTAAAAATGAATTTGAAAATCCTGACCACGCTTTCGTTAATCCGACGTTTAGAAGTGGCTCAAAATCATGTTTCAAGTTTCCGTTCCATTCTAACATACTGACCAAAATATTTGTAATACTTTTCATTCATTCATTTAAGTATTAATAAGCTTCCCTTGATTCCCTAGAAGGAACGAAAGGGTTCGTTTGGTCCGGTGATTTGGGAAAACTTATGTAGAGCGATGCAATTTTTACGATGCATTTTATCTTTCAAACCTATTTAGTTTTTATGCGAAAAAGTCTTGTACCATCTTACATCTCAATTAAAAGTAACGTACATTCGTGAAAATTATTATCGTGAAAACTATACTGTGATGATTTTGTAAACTTTCAGTAGAATGCTTAAATAAATATACATATGTAGTATATAAATGTAAGGAATATTTAGACACTATGTAAATATTTGTGTTCAATAAGACCGATGTAAAATTTTCGATTTTCTTTATCCCTTCTACTACCAATAATAAATATGTCTATGTGTAAGTTTAAAATATGTTTACCGTTTATAATACATAATAATATGTATTCAATATCACTTACAGTATGATTATAATCATTAAATTTCGTAATTGCTTATTTCAGTTTCAAATTGAGTGGGCATAATACGTGTAGAAAATGAAATGTTATAAACTATCTACTTTTGATCCAGTAGTTTTCTTGTTAAAATTGATTTTTATCCTTATGGATATTTACTTAATATTCTTGGAAAACATAGATTTCGCAGAAATTTGTAATTACATCCTCTGCTTTTACTAAGAAGTCTAAGTTAAATATTTATATGAAATTTGTGGCTATACCGAATATTCTCTTTTGACAAAAAACATTTACCAGTTCAAATTAAATAAATATTTCTAAACTATAACCATACTATTTTCGGGTTAGGTAAGCTTAGATTATAATCATTATTATCATAATTATAATCTGATATCATAATTATATAATCATAATTATGTCGGCTATCTAATTGTGATATACACTTATACAGGGTGTCTTATAATTGACTGGAGAACGTTTGGCATCCTGAATAAGCTCACAAAGACGAATGAAAAAGTTATTAACCAATTTTCGATGTGAGGCTTAATTAAGGAGATATGATATTAGAAAAAAATTGAAAAATTTGCTTGTGATAGACATTTAAAGTAGTAGGTGCAATGTAATGATATGAAAGGGGCTTTAACGAAACTAAAAATTAATTTAATTGGTTTAACTTTTTGTCTTTATTTAATTATCAAATAATTTCATTTTTTTATTATTAAATTCCTCTGGCTCTGCCCTTCATTTACCAGGAGTCAGAGGAACTTGGTTTTGCAAAATGTGTGTACCGCATTTTGTCAATTGTATCTTGAACACAAAATCTTATAGATTTATATTTCAGCTGTTACCAGAAACCGTATTGCTTCAATTTTTATATAAAGACTCCGCTTTTATATGAGCTTTTGTATGAGTGGTCAATTATAAAACACGCGTGCTCGGTTCGGTATGAGTTTAAATACTGATAAAGTTGGGAATTCTTCATCATGCAATTGAAGCAATCTCATGATATACGTTAATATTATTCATTCATTTATAATCATCTTGTAAGAACATTATTTTAGTAAACAGAAAATATTCAGTGTTAATATGTCAGTATTAGTTATTGAGTTTAACCCAGATATTTATAACCCCTTTATTAATATTCGACTAATAATAAGCTAACCCTTATCATTTTAAAAAGGGAATTACAAACAAAATAAAATCAAAATTAAATGAGGATGATATTTGGCAAATATCTTCAAAAAAATTTATTATCAGTTTAGACACTTTATTGATTTATTAAAACTTCTAATAATAATAGTTTTAACCATAAAAATTTATCATTTTCCTAAAGTGCATTAGCCTTGGAAGTTAAAATTATGTTAAAGAAATTATGTTATGTTTCTTTAATTATGGCTTCCAACCCAAATTTACTGTCTATATACATAGATTTTTCTAATTATATTTGTGTTATTTAAATGCATGAGTCCCATACTCAGACAAATTAAAAGTCATTATATTCCATTAAGATGTTGTAATAATTTTCTCAAGAAGAATCATCAAAGTTTTAATTTCATTTATATTTTGGAAGTGTAAAAATTTGATGAAATATTTTTGATTTATAGCGCCCAGTAATTTAATAACTAATTATAAATTAATAATCTACTCTTGATTTATTATTAAATTAATCAATTAACAGTAAATTATTTTGAAAGCATAAAACTGTGCAAGATTGAATTCTTTCGTACTTACATAACTACTGAAAAAATTTGATAAAAAATGAGACATAATTAATAATACTTTTTTTTTTTGTATTTTATCTCATATATTCACGGGCTTAACTGGTACCTATGTAGGTTTAAATTAATAATAATATTTCATACTAAAAATCATTAATTTAATTAACACAATTTATTTTATTATTTTTTATAATTATTTTATTCAATTTATTGGTTAATTTCCTGTTACAATTATTACCAGTATAATTATTTAAACTTTAACGCCAAATAATGTAGAGTAAAATCGTCCAAAAAGGCACCATTGTTTAAAGATAAGCATCGCATGGATATAAATAAGTAGCAAATTCTCGACGCTGCAACTAGATGTCGCTGGAAACCCGATTCCGAAAAAATCTTTGTTAATAAAAACTTCATTCAGAGGAGAAAAATTGATTAGAGATGGTTAGGTTATCGTGGCTTTACTTGAACCGAAATTGAAAATATATTCGAAATAGTAATATATGTATAATATTATATTTTTTAACACTTAATTGGGCTGGTAATTATTCCAGGCTAGAATACTATATGTAATAAATTATTTCAGAAGTCTCAAATATCATTTAAGCATGTTGGTTTTTGACCGTGAAGTTGTTATTATTGAGAGAAAAAAGTGTGAAACAAGTTTATTTTTTGTTTTAATTTTTTATAACATAGAGAATTCAAAGGAATTAACATCACTAACTCTTAGGCACTCTTACTCTATATTTTTAAGATTCAGTATTATAGGAGGTATTAATATGTACCCACAGTGCAAGTGTAATAAAATACCTATACAGACAAAAAGAAAAATGAATGTTTTGCCCATTTCTGATTATAATCAAACTTGTAATTTTTAAATTATTAACTAACTGATACAAACATTTAATGTATTGTAATATTATTGTAATAAATTACAAACTCATAGACTTCTATAAATGTGCTTGTCAAATCCAGATTATCTATAAAAATTTGAACTGACGCGAACTCTATAGAAATATTAATCGTCTTTATCACTTTACAAGTTCTGGAAACTATTTACAATATATAGAGTTTTATAAAAAGTCCATTTTCAAATTGGGATCAAAAGACAAAGACAGATTCTTGTCAATCGATATGATCGGAACTTAGTATAATAGATCTTCGCATTGAAATGTAATCAATTCTTAAAGGTAATTTTTGGCAAAAATCAGTTTTGTTAAAAATTTAAAATTTTTGTAATTCTTCAGGAGTGTCCTCTCCGGAAACTCCGGGTATTTTTTTTTCTTCAATACCATTAGCAATTGGTGGCAGAGTTAAATTTTGGGTTGTTGAATCTACCTTTGATATTTTATGCCGTTATCGATCAGAATGTAAGTGTCTTTCGAGAAATGAATCTTAATATATATATTTCTTGTGTGCGTGTGTATGTGACTGAACTCCTCCTAGACGGCTGGACCGATTTTGATGAAATTTTTTGTGTGAGTTCAAGGGGATTCGAGGATGGTTTAGATTTACAATTTGGTCCAGTACAACTGTTTTTGAGGGCTCCGTACCAAAAAAATGAAATTTCATTAAATGGTGGGAGCGCATATAAATCATATCACATTATGTATACTATGTGTACTATGTATTTTTAATAGTATTCAGGTATTGTCAATAGGCATTTATTAGAGCCATATGCGAGCGCAGCGAGCTCTACTATCAAAGGTCAGGCCAAAGGTCGAAGGTCAGGCCACTCCAATAAATAGGAGTTAAATTGGGGTTTAGCGGGATGGGTTTAGCGGACAGGCTAAACATAGTATAGGTATTCATGAATTGGAGTTACGTTTTTACGGGACAACGTCCGTCGGGGCCGCTAGTACTTTATAAATATGTACACACGAATACCACCATTGGCTGAATCTAATCTAAAAACATGTACAAATAAATCAGAATACAACTATTTTTATATGCTTATCTCTTGTTCTTAGGAGTGTTTATGTTTGCAGACAAATATTGGGCGGGTCCAATCTCTAACATAATTTGAGATGAATGTTTAATTAGATTATTTTTTGAGAATAATGTTTTCATTTATTGATGGTTGTTTGATTAAATGTGGTCAATGTTGACCATTTGTCAAATTTGACTTTAATGCTATCTTCAAGAACAAGGTTATAAATAATGAGTGTAGTATATCAGGGGCACTATTGCGCGAGACACAAGGTTGTTTCTTGCCTGTCGGCTTAGTATCAGTTTGTTGATTAAAGCCGGTTAAAACTTAAATCGCGTTTCTATTTCATTAGTTTTGCTTAGCTTTAAAAATCTTTTTCAAATTTTTGAGGCTTAATTGATTTGCTTTAAGGGCCTACTATTTAATTATCTATTTTTTCTTAGTTAAAGCCACTAAATGTGAAATAAAAAAGGTGAAATAAAAATCGAATTATTTACATTTTAAAGTAACAGTGAAATTAAAACATTATCTTTGATAAAAAATATGACTTGATTATCTTTTTCACACATATTGACCATTTCTGAATTTTTTTTTGTTTATAAATAAAATTTACTATCATTGCTAGGCGAAAATGCAACAGAATAACTTTATTAAGGTATTTTATTAAGTTATTAAAAGGTATCTTTTATTTCGGTAGGCGTCACATAGTAAATTCGAAGGTTACACTTTAAACACCAAAAAAAGTATCTTCTGTAACTTAAAATGTGACAGAAAACTTTATGTAACTTTAATTGTCACAGGAAGCTAGTTTGGAGCATCGACTTATGGCTTTTTGTCTAAAAGATAAATATGTAGGAGAATAATGAAAAAAGGAAAATACGAGTGACATTCGTGCTAAATTTTGTGATAGAAAATGTTAAATGTCGAAATCGATTCGACCATGCTATGAAGTTAAGTAACGCATTTAAAGGGTTTAAATATTACCTATGGAATCTAAGGGTAAATTAGTATTTAATTTAAATACTCACATATGTACCATACTTCTCACAGAATATAAGATAAACTTCATATGTATGTAATTTTTTCCATTAATCATGATAAAATTTATCCAATTAGAAATAACATGCGCAATATGTAATAATAATAATTATGTAAAATTGAACTTTAAAATTGTTTATATGTACCTAACTTCAGCCTATATACAGGCTGCGATAAATAATGAGTCATATTTAGTGTTCGCTTCAATATAATATAATTTCGAAAGAAACTTCGTCAATGTCATATACCTAAGAATTCATTTAAAACGAACGTTCATATAATAGAAGATAAAATAAATAAATAATAGTATTGCTCATATTTGCTTCCGTAGGTTGATCCGGTTTCTCTTTATAGTCTTTCTAGTATATCCCCTCTTTATGGACTCTGGTTTCTATTTATGACCTAATTTTTAGCGAATTCCCGAAGGACATGGGCTGCGCAAAGCACAAAATTTTGGATTTTTTCAAAATAAAAATTATTTCTGCATAGTTTTAAGCAAAAGAGTACTCATGTGATATTTTATCTAGACGCTTAGTTTTCGAAATAAAAATTCTTGAAAAATTAAAAATGCAATATTCAAAATTTCAAGTAAAATTTTTTTGGATATAACTTTTGTAAATAAATGGGCAATTAAATGGAGCAACGTATTTAATGATGCTGGGGTTCGTTGAAGGCCAAAGATACTAAAAACGTATTTACAAAAGGGCTACTATGCGTATATCATCAAGAAAATTTCGGTCAAGTTGCTTGAAACTGTCCATAGTATGAAAACCAAGTCAAATCAGAACAAATTTCCTTCAAATTCAAGTAAATTGAAATAAATTGAATATTGATAGTAATAACAGGAGCTGCGTTAGCTTAGCGATTGAAAAGTGATGAATTTTCTCAAAACCGAATATTGCATTTTTTTAATTGTTCAAGAATTTTATTTCGAAAACTAAGAGTTTAGAGAAAAAATCACAAGGGTATTTTTTTGCTTAAAACTGTTCAAAAAATTCAAAAATATTTTTTTTTTGAATTCAAAATTTTGTACTTTACGCACTCACTCGCCCACTTTTTGTTAACTTGTCGATGTTTCTCATTAACGATTTGACCTTTCAAATGCCAAAGCCATTCTTGATGCCAAATTTTTTTTCAATGAAACTTAAATTGGGACCGCTAGAGAGGATACAGACATACAAATATATAAATTTTAACGATGGTCATTTTTGACATCTATTAGGTAAGATCGATGAGCATTTGAAGAAAGTTTTTCAAAATTCTATCATCAGTACAAAAGCAATTGATCTATTTCGGAAATTCAATAAAACCAAATATTTTTCATCTAAGTTGTGTATTTATTCCCAGTTTTAATTTCCTCCGCTGTATCTACCGACCTATTATACATGTTTAAAATATAAATGCAATGTTAAATTAACTATGCACATATCTATCTATGTAGGTACAATATTTGCAATAAATTGCATTAAATTATAATTTGTGTGTATTATTAGATGCATTCATATATTTACTGTATTTAAAAGTATAATTTTAACTTTAAATATGAAATGTTTAGACGAGTAAATTAGTAACTGTTATACAACTACTATACCAATAATTAGATTAAAAAATAATCTATTTTATCAGAATATGAATCAAATAAAAAGATTTAAAAGCTAAAATTGTCGGGAATAAATTTTACACAGCTATCCAGAATTTTCCAATCTTCTTGAATTTCATGATTGCAAAGTTCGTCACTTAAATTGATTCGAGACATTGGTAACGTTTTCCAGAGTTTATTATAAGTAAGCTGAATTTTTGATATTTCTTTCAGTATTGAACTTGGAAAAGGATGAAGCACATCCCGCACCGAAAGCGCTTGCGAAATCATATTTAAATTAAGACTATACTCACAAGATTTTAATTATAACAAGAGATAACTGTCGCGGTGTAAGAAAAGTCAAAAGAATCCTGCAATTTTAATTAATAAAGCTACAAGTGAAATTTAAAAAATTTTATCATCCCCGACAAATTTTTCTGGTATGGAACCCTAAACTCGCAATTGAAACATAGCTAAGAACACTCTCCATTACCTTTCAAGACAAACCAAAAAAATCACAATCGGTTCATCCGTTTCGACGCTACGATGCCACGGGCAGAGAGACAGACAAACACGCAGACAATCACACACACATAGCGGCCAAACTTAACGCCTTTTTTGAGGTCGAGGGATAAAAAGGGCATGCAAAATGGTATTAAAATCAGCAACAAATGCAATGACTTCCTAAGCTCAAAAAGTAATAAAATATTCAAAATTCAGCCATCTGAAAGCAACCTCCAAGAAAAAAATCGATTGTCTTCATATAATCAATCTATTGTTTTTCAAGAAGATTTCTTTTGCAATCCGAATAAAGTTTTATATCCAATCAAAGTTTTTCAGTAATATTTGAGAATTTTTTAGTGGAGTTTAGTGTCATTGGAATTGCAATGGTCCCATGTTTGATCCTGCACGTGTTTTGACGAATGCACGACAGTTTTTCTTGAAATTTTGGACCAGTTATAACAGAAGAATGAAGCAGATGCTCATACTTGACAACAAGCGATGATCATCTGACGGAAATTTAAATATTAAATCGACACGACTGCATAATTTATTTCAGAAAAAAATATTTCATATTTATACATTTCGTACGAATGTAGATAGGTAGATAGATATACATTTATGGTTAATTAAAACGTACAGAAATTATGAGATTTGATTTATTCACGTTTTATTAATGTTATTGAAAAAGAAACATTAATATTTTATATATTTTAGCAGAACTCAATTAAATTTCTCGGCATGTGAAATCCTTTAGAAATTATTATATGTTTACTGTATTCAGTTTATATGTATGTAATCATAGGTATTATAAAGCCTGATGTATATCTGGCTTAAGATTATTATGAGTTGTTCTACAAACTAAGGAAGAAAATAAGTCTGCCCGGTATTTTTTACATTTTATTTTTGAAATCCAGTATATTATCAAAAATACAACGCCTTTCAGTCTTTGTTAAGTGGTACGGTCAAATTATTTAAGAGTTTCAGATTTATGGCAATTTAAAAGAAGTTAAGCGTCAGGAGTGCCGAAAGTGCCTGTCGACATGGACTCCATAATTGGGTACAAGAAGAAATAGATTATTCTTCGATGTGTTTATCCAGATTAAAAACTATATGTATGCCAAATTGAATTCCAATACCTTCAGCTGCTTCAGCATGATTGAGTAACGAACACAAACAATTGGAACTATGATCCTTTTCGCATGATATTTGTTTTCTGATCTGAGTTAAAACCACAAACTGCACCAGGATCCGATATTTATGTTACCAAGGAACCTAAATATTTTTCAATCGATTCAGGTTTGCCATGAATTTTGAGAAAATGTAAGACTTTATATAACTGTCAATTTGTAGTTTTTGTCAAAATTTTCTGTTTTAACATATAAAAAAAATTGAGTTGTAAAAGTTAATTATTATTATTATTTTGTAAATTTCACTGGATATTTGATGAATTTTTTTATATTGACGGAAGGTAATTAAAAGATTCTCACAATTAGCAACTCACATTTGATTATTTAAAGGCTCAATGAAAATAATTCCAAAATATGTTGTGGATACGGCATTTATTACTTGAATGTTTATAATATAGAATATTTTGTATATATGTTGGAATGAATTATCTGACTACACATAACCTAACTTACTTATCTTTGTGAACTAATGACGGACTGACTCCAAACCATTATGATTATTCCACCACCCATGAGGTTAGTTTTAAAACACTCCTCTTTATAATATTATGGTATACGTATATGCTTGTACTAAATACGGTATGTTCATCATAATATATATTGAGCAACACACGGCTTCAAAACCACTGGTAAATAACTCTTTTTGTTATATTATACAACATATATGATGACGGGCGGCTTCGGGTACATGTAACGATAAGGTATAATAGCCGTGGTAGATATGGCACATGGAAGCCAAACATATAACTTCCTATGTTATTGCTTTTTATCAACTCTTATATAAAATCTATTTTCCCCAAGTTTACATTTAAAAACAGTTAAAAAGTTTCTTTTCGATATCGCTTTCAATTTTTCAGTTTCAATTATTAAAAAAATATTCATTTTGACTATCCGTGAATACATTTTTACTAATTTATCAGAGTACAAGCAAGTCATATGGTACCTGCAACGGTTTTTTTTTTAAATTGAAGTATGGGCTTAGTATTATTTATCCCTTAATTAAAAATAAGGGCTCTGAATCCCTATTATATTATAAATGTTGAAGCAAGGTTTATTTGTTTGTTTGTTAGTTTGATATTTACGCTTTCAAGCACAAACTCCTCATTGAATTTGAATGAAACTTGACCATAATATAGCTAATACAACAGAATAACTCTTGAGGTATAATTTTTAAAGAGAAATACAAAAAAATTAAAAAAAATTAAAATTATTGTTTTGAAATTTCATAAAACAGGGTGGAGGAGACAAAATATATGTATATCTGTTAAAATAAGGTAATCTGATTGATCTGATCATACTTCTTACATTTAAATAAAACCAAGAAGTGTACTTTTGATCAATATAGCATATTCATTAAAAAGAAGTAGTTTAATAGAAATAATCATTTTTACATAATAGAAAAAATAAATTGTTTGTTTAACGGTTAGTTTTAATCATATTTTCTCTTATTTATTTTATCAATATTAATATGTTTCTAAACAAATTAATTTTTTTGTAAGAAGAATATCTAATAACCTCGGTTGAACAGATGTCCAAAAATTGTATCTTTCAATTTCTTTAACTCAGATTTAGTTTACTCAAATCAATTGACCCAGATGGTTTTACTCCAAAAACTTTTCTATAAAATAACTTGAAGAAGAATAGATATTACATTATCCACTTAAATTATCAAGTTTTGCGAAATTACAAATTAAATTAAATACTTTTATAATGTCGATTTTCAAGATGAAAACAATACCTCTGTATCAGAAAATGAATAAGGTATATAAGTATGTCAAACAGCCAGCAAAACTCTATTCTCATTGGAGCTTTTATGTTTGAACATAGGACCACCGTACATGATGTTTGTTATATAAACATCAGTAGAATATGTAAATATATATTCACTAATTAAATTGGATTTATTAATAATAATTATAAAACATTCATCATTTATATTTATAAAGGTTAATAGATTTCTCATATATTATTTATACATGTGTATACATTCAATTATTAATGTTTTAAAAGTTCAAATTTTTTAACATTCGTAGAGATGTACACAGAACCTTTGACATTTCATTTGTCATAACTGTCAAGTAACCGCATTCAAAAAATAAAAATGTTTAAGAACTAAAAAATAATTGGCCGATGCCTTATAATAGTTTATAATCTATAGAAAATTTTGAGGTTTATTATAATATCTTTTTTGTAGGCTTAAATGTCAAATTCGGAATCAATAAAATTGATGTTTTGGTCGTGTTTAGAGTGACAAATTTAAGGCACTAGAATTTTTGAATTTTGTGCTTCAATTTTCCTATGCGGCAGGCTCAAAATCAATCGACGAAAGTGAAATCAAAAATTTTGTATTCCATAGATTTGACATTAAAGCTATAGCGTCCTATTTATTACGTAATACATTTTGAAAAGTAATTCGTTCATACCGAGTGTTTACGATACCGACATGCATTTAAAAAAATTAAAATGGGATTCTTGTTCAAGAACGTTATAAGAATTTCTTAAGTTCTTTGAAATTGAAATTGTTACCAATTTAATATCCATAACTGTACATCAATTAATGATTTCAAACATGAGTATGTAATTAATTAATACAAATTAAGTTTATACATATTTAATTTAGTTCTATAAAACTATTTATTAAATGAGTTCCATCGATTATGTATGTAGAGTTGTGTTACATAAACACTATATATTTATATTATGAGTAGAACTAATTATTACGCCAGGCGCTATCGCGGTCGTTATGCTAGTGCAGTCGCTAGGTACTGGTGTGGTCGGTAATATTCATTTTATAAATATATTGTTTATGTAACACAATTGGAACCGCCTTGGTCGGGATGTAAAGGATAACTTCATGCCATTTATGGCAATATTCATAATTCAAATGGCAATGGCAATATGGCAATAATAATACAAAAATATATCAGGGTAGAAATTTCATTGTCTTCAAGAAATTATTTTCTACCTTTTAGTTCAGCTAGTAACCATACAGCGAGTTTTTTAGTTTTTTTAAACAATTTTTTTTTTTAAATCTATTTTTAATATACTCCAATTTATTGCTCTAGTAGTAGTGTTTCTTGTAGTTACTCATATGCTATGAAATATAAAATTCAACTTGAAATATTTCATGTTTTAAAATGGAAATATTCCAAATCCCATTCCTTAAATTAATCCTTTCTACTGCGTTTGCAACAAAATGATAAGGTTCTCAAATAGATTTTAAAACAGCTCAAATTTCAGTTTATATGTTTTAGAGAACAGGAATAAAATAGGCTAAATTTTTTTATGGAATACATAATAATTAACACTAAACATCCAGCAGAGCCTGGTCTACACAATTGTATGTATTGCTGGTAGCAAACTAATTTTACCGTGCATGTGTTTGTATCTTATTGTTTGTGAGGTTAATTACCATTATCATTAAGGAATAATTAAAATCAACCAAGTACCTACTAGATAATATATGGTTTTTTGTTAATTTATATACACCATATTAAATAAAATATCTTTTTTTTCTAGGTCAAACAGAAAATTTATATTCGTAAGAGGGTTTATTAGAAAATTTTAGACGTATATACATCATTTATGCAACATATGGTATTCTAAGCTAATCGATATTTGTATCGTCGGGAAAGTTTTGCCAGTAAAGTTTTTATATCAGTTTATAGTATACAAAATATTTATAAGAACTTGAATTAAAAAAATTAGAAAATAACTTATAAATTTCCTTCATATTTTCTGGTTTATTAAATTTCTGCCAGCGTTCTTAATTTCGTATCCTCTTCAAATTTCATTATATTATCAGGTCGATTTTACCATGAATTCAGTAAGTATTTTACTCAATTATGGCTAATAGCTTTTAGCCATACTTAACAACGTTTGTCGTTAGCAACTCAAATATTATCTTAAACAAAAGTTGCAGAGGTTTATGGGGGACATTGTGTCCTGACTTCAAATTGGACTTAGTTCTTCGGATTGCCTTAATAGTCAATTTAGATCGTAAAAGCGAACGATTTTCGAAAAACCATTTGTAATAAAAAATACTAGTTTTTTAGGACGACCACCTTTCTAATTTAATGTGTTATTCTATCTCTTACTTTTTAGGATCTTAATTGGCTACTAAAGCCACCCAGAGAACTAGGTCCAAGCTGATGCCAGAACTTCTGATATCCACCAACAAATTTTTTGATTGGTTAACTACGAAACGAGCAATTAGTCAGAATTGATTAAAAAGGTCGGCCCTGTATAGCTATATTATCCATATTCATATCAACAGGTGATAGTGAAGTGTTTTTCAAACAAACATGTTAAGGAAAAAAGTAAGCAATCATCAATTTTAACATAGTGAAGCAATCAAACTTGCATGGCCGATTGCATAAGTAGTACATCTCTCTCAATATCGCCCTTGATCAGAGGTGTTGATGAACCACCTAATAATTTTTCCTGGATAAATATTAAGCCATTAAGCCATTATAATTCCAGAGCAACTACGCTGGCTTCAAGACTATAATCATTTAAAATCTTTGATAAATGAAAACAATAAATAAAACTTTTATAAAATTTAATTGGTAGTCAATAACATTTTAATCAATGATTATTATAACAAACAACAACAATATTAAAAATCATTAATAAATAAATATAAATAAAAATATCATAATATCTATTAATATTTATTTTAGATAGGAAATAACTTCTTGTATAAAATACTACACTACATAAAAGATATTCGTCGTATATAAACATGCACGTACCTATAGTAAAACGTAACATATAATTTATAAAATTGCCAATGGCTTCAATATGATGCAGTTATAATTCTTCATCTTCAATATTCATTTGAATGTTTTCTGCTAAACTTTATGTAATAATTATTAACAACATAACTTAAACTTGAACTTTAAAACACATCTTATGTTTTGTATTATACAGTATGTGCCATTATTGAGTCCTTAAATGCAGAAATATGTTTCAAACAATATTTACATTCCAAAGGGAGTCGTTTTATAGAAAACTTTTAATTTGATTTTGAAATTTAGAACTTTTTTTGTGAAATATGGATAGATTTTTTCGAATTTAAACCCAAAATTCTGATTTCAATTGTGTTACAAGTTTTGTAGAATATGGATTATTTGTAGTGATTTATTATCAGTACAAACTTTAAGTTACACGGGAGAAGATTATTATGGATGGAGAGAAGTTTGTAAACGAAAACTGTCCCATTATTTGATATCCATTGAATGATAACGTTCTGTCAAGCTTTGATGTCAGATCTTGAACCAATACTTGGAATTTCTGTTAGTATTCGACTGAGTATCCAGTCTTTGCACAGAGCAGGATCAAATTTAAAAAAAAAAAAGCAAGAAACCGCTTTTTTATGGTATTATGTTTAGTTCTTATCTATCTAATGATACCGTTAATTATCTTATGTCCGCTTTGTATATTTTGTCATAATTTCTTCCGATTTTACGTAAGAAATTTATGCCTACAATATTTAATTAACGATGGACTGCAACTTAGGTTTGGACTTTACAATCTCATATTTATGTGAATTGTACGCTTCCAAAAGCAAAATCTGTTTGCTTGGGGCTTGCCTGAAAGTCTGGAATACCAAGGCTGGATTTTCAAGTTAAGCCATTTCTGGATGATAAAGATCTGGATAAGGGAGAAATCAATAAGCGAGAGTAATTGCCAGGTTTCTTCATACTCCCATATAAGTGAAAAACAGGAACTCTGTAAAAGAGTTAAGCAACAGTCGAGCGTATTTAAAACCTGCTATTTTTACTTCACTTTCGTGGAATTAAATAACTTTGTTTTTGTGTTTTTTAAATTTTGAATAATATTGATAAACATAGTTTCTACTTTTTAGTATAAAGAATGGGTTTTCTCAAAATGAAATACAGAGTGAAATACATTTATCATCATCTAATTGCGATATTTAAGCCTGTATAAACGAGAATAACCATTCCTGTACCTCTAGTAGCGAGAAACTAGTTAAGTGAGGAAGTTTGATAAGTGAAAAAAGGATTACTGTTCCTTGAACTCTCACATATCCAAATTAGACTTCACTTGGATTTATTCATCAAACTTGACATTTCGTGCTTGCTTAAAAAGGATTTATGGTGCACACTGTATAGTTATGTATGTATTGGTATTGGTATGGTCTTGGTATAATATGTTAGTTCTATAGAATGTGTAGTAAGTATTTTATGTTAATATGTGGGTTGATCATCATCAGACACATATTATATACAACATTCAACTATATGCTTTATTATACATGTGGTATTAACATACTGTATGTGTAGATGGTCAGTACACAATTATAACATTTTTAGGTCCAGTTATCGAAGAATATTATAAGTTTAATCTCAACTTTCCAAATGCGCAAAATAGTAGTTTCAATCAAGATAGTTCGAAGTTGGAAAAATTCGAGAATATCTTTCATGTCATAGATAATCTGATAAGGGTTGATTCCAACTGGAAGCCTTTAAGCAAGCCAAATGCTTCAGTGATTGTCAAAAAACTCCCTCGCTAATCATTTTTAAAATTTCATGTCTTTTGTTCAATATTTTCCAATTGCTTTTTCTGCTTTGCAAGGCTAACATCTTAGAGCCTCCATGGTTGAATATCAAAATAAATTAAAATATAATGTTATTCTTAAAGACGAATTGTTTCCACCGAGCGTTGGATTAAAAGTCTGAGATCTTTTGACGACCTTGAGCTTTTGACTTATTTTTAAACAAGACAAATATCAACTAACAATGGATCCCAAAGTTGGTGATATTTTGGGTAGTAACAGAGTTTGAAATTAGAATTTCAATGTTCAATTACGAAATAGCAAGAAGTTGTTGATCCCACGCAAGGTCAAAATTGTAGATTTACGACAAAAAATTTTAGAGGAAATTTGATTGACGACACTAATAGAAAAAATTTCGCTTAATACGATGGTGACAAAATATGATGGCACTATTGTTAAAAAAATGTTATTTAATGGCAACTTTTATATTTTTGAAGTTTTTAACTTTTTAACGAAAACAGTTTCTACGTCAGATCAAAAAATCATGACAAATGAAGATTTTAACAAAATACGTCATTAAAGACAAGCAGAGACCTTTTATCTTTGACTTAACTTCGATAACACGTGCAATTTACAAAATTGAAGGAACCCGCGAAAAATTTTAGGAACCCTAAATTCTCACTTGAAACACATCCAAGAACACTCTCCATTAAATTATCTTTCAAACGAAACCAAAAAAATTTTAAAATCAGTTCATGTATTTAGAAGCTACGATGCCACAGACAGACACACACACACACACAGTGACACACATAGCGGTCAAACATATAACAACCCCTTTTTTAGTCTGGGGGTAAAAATAAATTATTGAAAACGTTTTACCAACTATTGGACCATAAATGACAAATTCAGTCTTTAAATCCACATCAAAGTAACATTGTATCTTGGATACTGTCCTTCTTAATACACATAATATAACTTAAGTATAGCATATTATGGGATAAGTAAAGTTTTTGATACTATAGAGACTTGAACGTTATAATGTTTAAGTTAGTTATTAACGCCACCGCATTATTTTTAAATTATAATGTATAACCATATATAATTGAATATTGTGACATTATATAGAGTTTTATATGCCATTTTCACGTCATATCAAAATGCTACTTTTGTTAGCCTTTTCAGTTCAGATAAGATAGTGAGTTGTTGTTTGTTGCATTAGTGGGTATGTATTCGTTGTGTGCGTAGTCATGGTAGGGATAATAAAATCGATGCCAGCGCTTTAAGTGAAAAATTTTGGAGATAAAGTGGGCTGTTATGACTAATTTGCAATTCTTTACATGTTAATGATATAGAAACTGTCAAATTAAAATGATTGAAAAACACTAATTAATTAAACTTAATGCATTAAAAATTGTGAAAATAAGAAATCAAATTGTACAAATATTATTTTTCAAATGTTAATTATCGTAATTATTTATTTAAATTTGTGAAACAAGAATATTAAATTTTAAATGTAAGTTTTCAATGCAATCCACACAATTATATATGCATCCATTAATTCTATAATTAAAGTAGTGTATCGTTGTCATGGAAACGAAATTCACGCTCGGAGCGAATACACATAAGTAAAACATATATATATAAATTATTTTATTTAAGTTATTAGAGGTATTATTTATGTGTTATTGTTGTTTATGAGGGATGATGGATGTTGTAATAGATTTTAACTTAAAATATTTCATATTTTATATAATACATGTTTAGTATGACAAGCTGATTGTATCTTAAATTAAATTTTAATCATATTTTCAAATACAAGTAGGTATTATTATTTACTTGTTCATTTTATTTATATAAAACAAGTGAAAATAAACAATTCATTGAGTTAATTGTGAAAATACCTTATAAAGACAGTGTTGTATGTCAGTTCTTGCATTATTTTTAATAAATTAGAAAAGGTTAAAAATTCAACATATTTATGTCCATTTGATTCACAAAATTTAGAAGAAATTTCCCATGTAATTTTTTTTTAAACATCTTTCACAATGCTCACAAGTTGAAGATACCTACAAATTTTAAACTCTCTATCATTCATAGTTTAAGAGAAAATGGGCATCATTTTCTTCTAATTTGTGCCTTCATGTTTCAAACAAAAGCTGTTAATTTTTTATAAGGAATAGAGTCAATTGACTTATGTTTCTCCCAATTTAAGCCCTAAGTTTGTTACAAAAAATTCAGCTTGATATCTATTTTCATTTTTGACAGGCAGGCGGATAGACAAACATTTTTATGAACACGTATAAGAAAATTTTGTGAGTGCCAATTGTGTCAATATATCTAAGCGTTCCAAACTAGGGCATTGGCAGACTTTTATCCAATCAGCATTTGGCTTTTTGACGGTTTAGCATGGCTAAAAATATTTTCAAACTTAGAAAAGGTCTCTATAATTTTGAAGTAAATCAAAATAAGGTATTTTCCAAAACGTAAAATCTAAACTGACAAAATAATTTTAGTATTTTTATCAAAAGACAATTTTCAATCCGACTAAAAACAAGTCAAGTAAACTATGTCACTATTTGAACTAGATTTGCGATTTTTACGAATTAACTCTTCTCGTGCGCAACCATTGCATACCAATTGAGGTTTGAACATTTTAATGACGCCAATATTCACATACTAAGTTTAAAAAAACTATGAATATTAGAGACAACAAAAAATTTTCTAGGCGTGTATAATACGATTACTTATTGATCATCATGATGACCAATAATGCCTGACAGATATAATTGTTAATAAAAATATTTATAAATAATTCATTTTTTATTTCCAGATAGGGCATTGTTATATTCATCTGGAAAATGGTTTTTCGCTCAGTTCGGGTATAACAGGGCGCTGGAAGAATTGAAGAAAACTTCATTTTACAAAATGGACAAAACAAGATTGTAAATAAATGTTTGCCTTTGTAATTAAACTGTGAACTTATTTCTTCCTGTCAGTCAAGAGTCAAGTAGCCAATAAATTTTTTCTATTACTCAGGTCTAAATTAAGTTTGAGTTATTGCAATTTGGAATGTAGATAATTAAATATGGTAAAGTTCCGAATTTTCTCTACGAAAACTAAGAATATCTTACATCAAATGTCTTTTTGCTTAAGCGAGTTTTGTTATTTAACCACAAAACCCGAATTTGTTCGAAAAAAACATGGTCCCGGTTTATAGCGTTTACATTTGCATTTTTGCCTCTGTTAATTTTATGATTACAGCACTGCGAATGTGACTTGCCTCGTCTAGTCAAATTTTTTCGCATTACCTGAAAGACAGAAAATTTTCTAAAGGATAAAGTTTATGGAACAAATAAAATTGTATCATGTAAAAAAACCGAGGCTACTTAACTAAAACCATTAACTTTACTTACATAGACTAAGCATCGCCTATCTTTCCGTACAGTGAGAAGCGTGCCAAAATCTGAGGTAATTGTTTAAGTCAGCCATTAAAAAAATACATTTATCAAAAAAATATAGAGACCTTTATCAAAAAAATATACATTCAATATAGGCATATTTATCAAAAAAACATACATTGAATGTTAAATGTTCATATCAGAAAATGTTTTACATAAAACATCGTGATTTCACTGAATTTTTTGGGTTTTTGACTTATCAAGTATCACTTTACAGTTTTCTTACGAATTTACAATGGATTAGACCCTAGCAATTACCTCAGATGTTGGCACGCCTAAAATCCTTTGACACTTAGTCTATGTAATTTAATGTCAATGCTAAAAACCCAGGACACTGTTGTTCAAGCATAAATGAGTCATACCCAACACAACTTGTAAATTGTATTAAGTATAAAAATGTACAATATAGTGTTATTAGTAGTATATATATATTGTATTATATACGTAACTAATATTTAATTATTAACTAAAAATATTTATGCATATAAAGTATAATTTTATCATATTATTAAAATCTTTTTATTAGAAAAAAAAAAACAGAAATAAATTATATTTTGCATGAAAAATATATACACCGGTAATATAGTTTACGTAACCTATTTATTAGATGTGTCACTGTTTATTTAGTCTGATCCACATAGGCTGATAGATAAATATGTAGATAGTAGATGTAGGGAAAGGTTATACCTAGAATGTGTCTAGAATTTACCTTGAATCAAACAAGGTTATATCAGTATGGACTCTCTTCAACATGAAATCGTAACGTTCCTCTTCATTTATCATAGAATATATAATAACATCAATATTTAAGCTGTTGCTAGACGCTCAGCCTATATGATTCTTGATGATAAGGAAAACGTGAAGGGTTTTCGATGTTTCAATCATATACTTTGTATAACGATGTCGATTATCTTGAGCTATAATGATGATATCTTGAAAACAGCACCTTGAAGTATCGCCGTTGTGATAGGGTGTAATCTATTATATGATGGTACGTTTTAATCGTTAAAATTTTTTGTCGATTAATGTTTAAAATTAAAAAATACATATATACTGTCAAGAAATACCAATGCTATAGTATTCGACAAATGATTAGTTTGACTCTAGGGACAACACCTTTTCTTATGTTTATGTCATATTGAAAAATCGATCGTTTCCTTCCATAATATTTTACTTTCTTCCATACATCTGGTAGTATACAAAATTTACGACCAAATGAAAACTTTTCAATACTTTTACAAGAAAAGAATTGAATTGAATTTGATTAACGTTTAAATAAGCTTTACATTTTAGTATAAATTATTTAGTATAAAACTTGACACGAATCAGCTTTTTACAAAACGTTGCTACGCGTAGAGAAAACAAGGAGCCAAATTATGGAGCCACATGTGAGTCAGGTACAATTCAAAAATATCACAAGAAATCGTTAAAGATTTATTTTTCCTTGATTATAATTTAAGTATATTTATTATACATTAATTTTCATATAATATATATATATAACAATAATAATATTATTTATATATTATTATACTTTTCTCATACAATTTGATATTTTAATAAATAAAAATATGAAAAGGAAATATCAAATTTTCATTCATTTTTCCATGTAATTTTATACTTCATTATAAATTTCATCAGATTGATTGATAGGTGGTGCTGTTTTGTATGTATATGTTTTTATATATAAGGAAAATGATGAAAATGAATGTATATTTGTTGTTGTTTGATCCACATGCAAATAAATACCTGTGAGTAGCTAGCACCACCAAATATCAAATTTTCAATAAAAACGCTTCGGTTTCAAAGAAAGCGTTGACATTATAAAGAACCAGAAAATATACGCCCATATAGTTTAAATATTTACCACTATATTACGGCCGATAATAACACTACCGGTCTCCTAGGACACCGTTGCTTTAGTTAGCATGAGCTTTGTAAAAATCTAGTTTTATTTTGTTTGGTTTTCAAGATATTTTCAATCTTAAAAAAAAGGAGAATATGTGCTTCCACTAAATGAACGTGCACAAAAATTTCGGTAAAATTTTTTTAGTTTTAAAAAACTTATCAGCGCTCATAATGTGGACAGGTGAAAGCCTAAGTAATTTTCTGGGGTTGCTGGCTTAATATCGCTAAAATAAACAGTATTTTTATGAATTCTGTTTATGCAATAATAAGGTCTGTTAAAATTTTTTTTAACTTTATTACAGTATAATATATATTTATTTGATAAAAAACAGAGTAATTTACCCATTTTGTTATGTACATAAAATGTAATCAGAAATGCCTAATCTTTTCCATTAAAATTTTATTTTCAAAGACCATATTTTGCCTGTTAGAAAGTTAGTACTCCTCGAAGGGTATGGAAGCGAGTCACTTATGGTTATTATTCTTTGCTGTTTTGTTCATGAATGCCTTTTTATAGAAGCTAAGGGTAACGTATATTGCACTAATTTCATAAAACAAAAAGCTTCTTCAGAATCAGGAATAGATTATAACAAACCTTCTTTTTTTTTTCATTTTCATGAAGTCTTCATAACGAATTCTTATTACATATTGTAAATTATATGTTGTGATTTGCATCATTTCATTTATACAACAAGATATTACTATATATCAATATCACTTTAGCGGAAGTATTTCTTGTAAAAAAAACACCAAAGAACGTGCTACAAATTTTTCAATATAAGTTGGTTTTTTTTGTTACTTCCTACATCATATCAGGTAATAAAATTCCATATCATATATTCTGATATCTAATTTCAATATCTAACACTTTAATTTATATACGAAAATTAATTTTAATAATAGACTGACTACTTCAATTCTTTAGAAAGATAATTTTTAATATTAAAAAAATAAAAAACGAACTTTATTTGTATACTGTTACAGGATGGCCGCTTAAAAAAACGTTTCGGCTTTTGTATGACAGAAGAAAGCATTATTCGGGCTTGAATTACGTATTAAATACGGCGTTAAAAATTGATAGAATCTAGTTTTTGAGATGAACATAGTCTATAGAACAAACAATGTAATAAAATCTAAGAGATTAAATTTAACTCACTCTTAATTGTCCGATTCACTTGATATTCACACAAGCTCCAATGACAATACAATAATTTTATAATTTTATATAAAGTGTTCTGTCCACAACCAAAAAGAAGGGAAATATTTTCTTTAATATTTAATAATATTACCTTGAAATATTGAAACTACACCAGCTAGTAGTGGCTATAGTATCCATTACGCATGCTGATGGTTGTCAGATCAAAAAAAGGAACAATTTTTAATTTGGCGAGACTACAAAATATTAAAATAAATCGTGGTTTAAAAAATAAACAACACTTTTTATTTTACTAAGAATAAGATAGTTTTAATGTAAAATTTAAAGCGTGGGTTGTTCGATATCTGTCAAATCATCTAATTATTGTAGGAATATACTGTTAATCATTAAGTTTATTATTAAATTTTACCCAATGTATCTTCGCAAACCTAGTCCTCAGAAACTTTGTTTGCTTTTGAGTAAATGAAATTATTCGATGTAATTTTTCAAAGTTATTCGATAACTTTCCTTATATCATTTGTTTTGTACGATTATCATTTCTCTTTTTTGAATAACGATCTTGAGTCTCATTTTAACGTTGGTATGATTTTAATCAAATCTACAAGGCCGTCCTGTTTATAGGTACCGTACATACATTAAATAATGTACAGAAGAACTCTATCTATTTAATCACTATTAATGCCCCTAAGGAGGATATTCTTATACATAAATTCTTTGAATAAAAAAAATTATCTTGGTAGCCAACGATGACGACGAATGACTACCATTCATATATTGGTAAAGGCTATTAAAAAACCATGGTTGAACCAGTTTTTGTATTATTTTAAATATTTATATTCATCGGTTTGGTTTATGTCTATATATGTTCAGGATGTCCTGAAAATTATTTATGATTTGAGAATTTCAAACATAGTTTAATTAAAATACTTTTCAATTTCATATTATAATGAATTGGGGCTACCTGTGAAAAATTCTTAATTTGTATTGGATTTTTTATGTTTAGAAATAGTTCGAGTTAATAAATAATGTGAATGATTGTTTAGATCTAGATAGTCTTCATTAGTGGAGATTGATTCTTAACGTGATAGTTTGATGAGTTCGTTCGTGAGCTATAAGCCAAACATCTTCTAATCAGAAAATGCTCGGTCGAATTAAAAACATCTTAACCTCCGGACTGCCAAGCAATGCCTCAAATAAGACTATGAAATAAAATAAATAATTAAAAGAAGTTAAAGACCCAACTGCGTTAAATAAAATCTGAAAAGGAAAACACAAGTCCAGTTTAAATAACGTAAACTACTAGACTTGTGTCTTTGTTTTCACATTTTTTTTAACGTAGTCGGGTCTTTAAATTACTTAAATTATTTATTTTATTTTAGACTTTTTAGTGTCCCAACACTAAAAAAACCTTTTTATGCTCTCTTAAAACTTTAAAACCAATTTATTATTCCCAACAAAATATGGACATAGGTAGGTTCCCTTTAAATTTGTTTTATTTTGGTACCCAACTTGATAGGTTTTGTAAATTTTTTTCCGCTGTTAAATCCGCTATTTTGTTTTGTTAGTTCAATTTAAGAACACTTGGGTTTTAGAAACAAATATAACGATGCGCGCGAAAAACATAACCGCTCCTTGACAGTCGAGTTAAAAATAAGTTTATTATCTTTCCGCTTAGTTTCTTATGATGTTACACGTGTGGGGCCTTATTTTTAGTAAGTTTGTGTGAACTACTTTAACGTGAATATAAAAAAAGTCTATGTAAGTGATTAGATCTAGAATATTCAAATTAATGTATACAGATGTTCTTATACTTTAACGTGTCAGGACTTCTGAAATCTATTTGTAATAGTACACCTGTAAACATTTTAATCCTTATTACGTTGTTATGGAAATTTTATTCAATTACTTAGGGCAATAAATTTAACGACACTAATAAATTACCAAAATACAGGTGACCGATAATAATGATCGTTAGCTTCTTATCAAGGAAACTTAGGGAAGCTCTTTATGATAACTAAGAGAAGATTGAAGGCAAATAAGAGACCAGTTGAAAAGAATTCAGGCAAAATAATAATAAGTATTGATTCAATAATTAGCGAACGTTTGGTTAAGTTAACAGTGCTGCTAAAACTTTACTCTATTTACACAGATGCAATTCGAACCGGAAAATTAACTATTATTTTACGAAATAACCGATAAAAGTTAATACAAAAGTGATTCAAAATTTTAATTAAACGGCATATGGCAACGTTATTGAAAATTTCTGGAATTAAAAAATCTAGCTAAAACAAAAGTAAGTTTGAATCAGTTCATTTTTTGAGGCATGACGACTTTACTAAGCTTTGTTTGACTAAAACTTGAATGTCACAAAACTAAATATCGGCTGCTACACTATGACTAAATTGCAGAGTGGATGTTTATTTTTATTTTCCTTCGAACCTTCCATGCTTATCTATTCCAAAAAAAATACCTATCTAGTAATCATTTCAAAATCATCAACTTCAATTGTTAATTACTAGTCGGTAAATTTCATTTTGTTGTGTAAAACAGTGTCAGTTTTTTATCAATAATATACAGAAACGTTTTTAATAATACTGCAATTTTTATTCCTTATTTAGTTACTTAAAAATATTCCGAATAAAGCTTTAATTTCATTTCGATACACTCATTAGTCACGTGAGAACATTCTTATGTATATACATTCTATTTAATTTTTTTAACATTAATTTAAAAAAATTCTACAGAGTAAAAATATAGTCTTAAAGCCAGCATATTTCTCTGAAATTAGTTAGTAAATTTGTTTGTTTATGGTGTTTTAGAAGTGTTTTTAATGCATAGAAATGCATAGCGATTATTACAATGAAATCTTAGTTAGCTATTATATATTAAAGTCACAAAAGAATCGAATTGGTGGAACATAGCTTAGAAAAATATAAAAACTTAGCTATAAAATATTCTCAATCAAGTCGGTTCGGCCGTTTTGGTTCTAGGATGCCACTGAGAAACACCCAAACGCACAGATAAACACTTTAAACTTATAATACTTCTTCTTAAATGAATATCAAAGTAATGGCCAGGGACATCAAATGAGATGAAAAGGATACTTAGAGAGCTTATCATTTTTTGAGACAAATTTTTGGAAATATTTTAATTGGAATTGAAATATTTGAGTTCACTTTGTTCTTTTGAATTATTGTTTTGGAATACCTAATTAATTTACCATTTCACTTTTCGAAATGAATTGATCCAGGGCTATTTGACCATTCATTTCCATAGAAATTATTATTTATATATTAAAATTATATGTCATAATTGCCAATTGTTTAGTTCTTTCGGGTACGGAACCTTAAGCTCGCACTTGAAATATAGTTAAGAACACTCTCCGTTAAATAACCTTTCAAATGAAACCAAAAAATTAAAATCGGTTCTTCCGTTTAGGCGCTTAGATGCCACAGACAGACACACACATAGCGGTAAAACTTTTATCACCCCTTGTTTTA
The DNA here is from genome assembly GCF_905475395.1 of Chrysoperla carnea. Classification (NCBI taxonomy): domain Eukaryota; kingdom Metazoa; phylum Arthropoda; class Insecta; order Neuroptera; family Chrysopidae; genus Chrysoperla; species Chrysoperla carnea. Next base: position 27,853,897 of record NC_058341.1, read on the forward strand.
GTTCGAGGGAGGGTTAAAAAAATTATTTCAAAAAAGCACGTTGGCTTCATGACTAAAAATGATGCACTTCAAGACAAAATATCTCGTAAATATTATAATTATTAATATTGTAGACATTCATAAAATAAGAAACGTCGTCTTTTATGAATATTATTATAAATTTTTTTTGTTTTTGTTGATTTTTAAAATTGTATCACAATATTATAATTTATATATAGACGGACAAATATGTGTGTGTGTGTGTACACGTATGTGATCTTTTATTGAATAAAGATGGTATTATGTGTTAATATATGATTTACGATATATCTATTCCTTTTACTAAAGGTATAGGTACAAATATCAGGTACACATATACATTTATTTAAATTATGAAATGGTAGCTTGATAAAAGCCTTAAAGCGGTTTTTTTTTTCAGTTGTATATTACACATATACCTATAATATGTATAAGTTAGAATTCAATCTAACGATGGCTCGAGTAAAGATATATTTAAATATAATACAAGTAATATAATGACTATGAATACTTGTCTTGGTGGTTAAGGTGATATTATGTACCGATTTACTATGTGTATAAGAATTTTTTTAAACATGCCAAGCACAGGTATCAATAAAATTTATCAATCACGTTCAAAAAACCTTAAATCTTCTGAATAACGGCGGTTAATTTTACGAGATTGAAAGTTCATAAAATTATTTTGAAAAAATTCATCGTTTCAAAACTAAAAGCTTTTTTTCAAATGCATAAAACCCATCCTGCTAAAAACCAGAATTCTAACAAAATAAACCTACAGTCATCAGTTTCGCTAAATTAAATGATCTCACCAATAGCGAATGCCCTTTCAATCTGAATTCACTTTTCCATTGATCAATTAAACAAGAAAATAGTGGGGTATTAAACTCATTCATAGTTTTCAAGTACATATATACAGTTTTCTTATCAAATCAATAATATAGCCAAGAAAGCTTAAAAAAACATGCGAAGCTATCCTTACAGTATATAGCAGATTTTTTTAGGGTTACAGAATAATAATAATATTCGCTTTGATCACAAGGGGGTTTCCTCCGGGGTGGTCTTCGCCCTAAGCGCGTCACAGAGGAATCATTACATGAAAAAAGCAAAAACTCGCTTCTTTCTTGCTTGTAAAGAAGAAAAAGAGTAGTTTTAGGGGCGTTTTTTCTTTTTTTGGGAAGTTGTTATGTACTTATTGTCGAATCAATTGGTTAAAATTCAATTTTTCTAACATGTATAAAACAGAATATCTTTTTTTTGGGGAAGCAATTTTAAATAATTCCGCGTTGAATGTCGAAAACCACATCTTTCTAGCACGAATAGAAGTGCCTTAGAATTTCTCTCTGTAAGTCAGTGAATGAGCCAGTGAGTTAGTCAAAAGAAATAAGCTAGAATTTACGCGACGTAAATACAGTTTAGTGTTTGATGAGATGGAAATTTTCATTTGCTTTATAAATAAAGCTATTATTTCTTTGATTGTTTTTCAAGAAACACTCAAATACTATATCCATAAGGAAATTGTACAATTATACTTCCTGCAGAATACCTTCCATGGGCAAGTTACTTTAAGTCAAAGTCACCGTTGTTATAACTTTTTTTGGTGCCATAAACTTTATTGTGTGTCTCTTTATCCAACTCCACATTGCCCGCATTGCCCATTGCCCACGGGTATACAACTCTTCTACCTACCTCAGTTTCTCTAATAGTAATAATATAGGTAGAAAAAAAATGTTGACTCTCTGTTTTGTATTTTTGGCTGTCACTGTCTAACTCGTATTTTAGTCAGAAGTCTGAGGGACTGCTGTAAGTCCCGTATGCCCATGCTTGAATTGTAATTCGATCAGAAGAATTACAAATTTTAAAATCAGAAAATCTATGACTGTTACACCCAGTCTTTAAAGGCTTCTTTTTTTTTTTATTTAAGTCATAATAATGTTATGGTTTTAATATTTAAACAACAAACTATATAATATGTATACAAACATAATACCTACTCACTCAATACTAGTGCAATAAATAAGCCGGAAAATGTGGAAAAGTGGTGGAACAGCTCCGATTTCAAAAATTTTTTGTGTACGTGTTCCTTAGACCTCTAGGAACATTCAGCCGCACTAACCTTGGCATTGGAAAAAAAACTGAGAAAGTTAGGGTAGTTTTCCCATCCCCAAAACTCTCTAAATAGTAGCAGTGAAAACAAATCAATATTTCAACTCAAAAATCGTCTTCCGAGGGTTTTTGAGGTCGTTGATCATGAATTCAAGATTAAAAAGCAACTGAATATGGTTTCAACCCCATTAAAATTACCCTTAAAGTGATAGAGACAAAAACTTCATTAAATTCAAAATTTTGCCTCAGAAATCGTGTCTCGTGGAGCTTTTAGGTTCGGTGTTCACAAATTTACGGTCAAAAAGCAATTGAGGATTGTTTCAACCCCATTAAAACTACCCCTAGAAGTGACAATCATAAAAAAAATTGAAAATTCTGAATTTCACCTCAGAAATTGTCTCTCTCTGGTTTTAGAAGTCATTGATAATGAATTTGAGGGCAAGAAGCAACTGAATGTAGTCCCAAGCCACCCCTAAAGGCCACCCCTAGAAGTGACAGAGAAAAAATTTAAAATTGTTCCTCGAATATCGTCTTTCGGGGGGTTTTTGGAGCCGCTGATCGCGAATCCAAGGTCAATAAGTAACTTGGATGGTTGCAACCCCATTAAAACTACCCCTAGAAATGTCAATGATAAATAAATTTTGAAAATACTGAATTTCACCACAGAAATTGCCTCTCTGCGGTTTTAAGAGTCGCTGATCATGAATTTGAGGTAAAAAAGTAACTGAATGTCACAGCATCTTTATTAAAACCTCCCCTAGAAGTGACAGAGATAAAATTTTAAATTTGAATTCTCTCCTCGAATATCGACTTTCGGGTAATTTTGGGGGCGCTGATTACGAATCCAAGGTCAAAAAGTAGCTGAAGAGGGTTGCAACTCCAAAAAAACTACCCCCAGATGTCTTGCCATCAGATTCATTATCAACGACTTCAAAAACCACAGAAAGACAATTTCTAACATAAAATTCAAAGTTTTCAAAATTTTTTAATCATTTACACTTCTAGAGGTAGTTTTAATAGGGTTGCAACCATCCAAGTTACTTTTTGACCTTGAATTCGTGATCAGCGTTGCCAAAAACCCCCCGAAAGACGATATTCGATTAAAAATTTAAAATTTTATCTCTGTTTCTTCTAGGGGTGGCTTTTAGGGGTGGCTTGGAACTACATTCAGTTGCTTCTTACCCTCAAATTCATTATCAACGACTTCAAAAACCGCAGACAGACAATTTCTGACGTCAAATTCAAAATTTTCAAAATTTTTTAAATATTGACACTTCTAGGGGTAGTTTTAATGGGGTTGCAACCATTTTCAGTTGTTTTTAAACCTTGAATTCATGATCAGTGACCTCGAAAACCCTCGGAAGACGATTTTTGAGGTGAAATATTGATTTGTTTTCACTGTTACTATTTGGGGATGGGAAAACTACCCTAACTTTCTCAGTTTTTTTTCCAATGCCAAGGTTAGTGCGGCTGAATGTTCTTAGAGGTCTAAGGAACACGTACACAAAAAATTTTTGAAATCGGAGCTGTTCCACCACTTTTCCACATTTGATGGTATTTTCCGGCTTATTTACTGTAGTATACCTTTAATAATAATAAAGGTGAACGGAACCATAATGGTTTTTGAATAAAATGTGTGTTTTTTATTTCCAAGGAGGGGCATTAATCTAATTGAATGTATCTTTTAAATTTTATGAATTAGTTGTTGCTACTCTTATATAGTAAGGGATGGTGTAGTACCTAACTAGAATCAAAATTTATATTTAATTGTTTTTATGGCCATGCATTGCAAGCTGCTCCTTAAAGAGTATATCTTAAAAAGAGCCAATCTTAGATGGAAGGAGGAACGTACTTCTGGTACGACAAGACAGATATGGTATGAGTACCGTCGTAGGCGTTCCGAAAATCCTATATCGCTTCTATTAGCACAGTTATTGCGGCTATTACAGGACACAGGACTGGCGGTAGTCATGCTGAACGCCTGAGCCTGACAGTGTATCACGACTATTGCAAGAGCTGTCATAGTGTGGAGGAGGGGGAGACGATGTCTCATTTTTTCTGTCACTGTCCAGCTCTTGCCATGAGGAGGTGAACTTATTTGAGCCAGCCTCTTTTTGACGACCTCTCTGACCTAAAGTCCGTTGACATCAAAGTACTCCTGCTGTTCTTAAACACCTCAAAATGGTTCATGGAGTAGTGGCCGGAGATGGGCCAATCCTTTGTCGGTATCACAACGGACCCCATGGTCTAAATAGACAATCAGAAAAGAATAAATTTTACTTTTTTCGCATAATACTTTTATTTCAAGTTTATTAAAATGAAAAACGACATAGTCAATCTATGTTTTACCATAAAATAACCGGATTTATCATAAAATACCTTCATTTCAAAACAAATGCTGCCCAGAAAATGGCAATATCTACCGAGAAATTATAGAAAATTAAAAGTACATATGACTGTAGATATGGTACTACATCTTACCCTATGTATGTATGGATTATTTTAAATTATTACCTAAACATAAATATTTATTGATTATTATTATTTCTATAGGTACATGTTTTTTAAGTTCATTTTATTAAATTTTATGTTATGTCGATTAATAGATATTGATCCCTTATTATATGCTACAAGTTCTGTAATTTATTACAGAAACACCAAGTCTCGAAATCGGCGAAGAATTTCTGAAATAAACTGTGATTTCAAGATTTCAATCATTATAATACTGTGAGCCCATATTGAAGCATAATTTTCGTGATTATTTTTATCTTCCAAAGGATTGCTTAAGGATAAACGTGGTAATAAAAGAATTTTTTATCGTGGTTCGAAAATCGAATTTATGGAAATCGAGTTTTTCGATTTTCATAGGTTTTTCTTTAATTCTATATATGATAAAGCAAAGTTATTGAAATCAATATTCGTGGAAAAAATGGCTGGAATTTGGCAACTGTTTTTATGTTTCAGAAATATTATTATACAATTGCGCTTCATTATCAAACCCTCTTTCCAATAACTTTTAAAATTTAATACAGTCGATAGTTGGCAAAAAAATATATGACAGACAATAATTGGCAATCGGAATAATTTAATTCTCCTAAATTCTTTAATTGAGTCACGATTTAATTTCTTTATAACTCGAGCGTCTTTATCCAAAATTATAAATCATCAAAATTTCGCTTTATTATGGACTCACGGGTAAAAATGTATGCCTGAAATCAAAATTTATTGCAAAAGACTTGTAACATATTCAAAGTCTTTCAAAAAGTTTATTTTTTTCAAATTTGAAGAAAATATCTAATAACTTTTTTCAATGTTTGATGCAAACTTCGTAACATCTCCGAGAGAGAAGCGAGGAAATAAGGCATTTTGACTTGACATGATCATATAGCCTTATTTGCCGCAATACACTTTAGTAATTCGTATTTTTATTAACAGTATTAATAAAATAGATTTATCGATTATATTTATAGCCAATTTCATTATTTGATTTAAAAATAACATTTTTATTGTTTACTTTCCTTGAAAATCTTTATAATAATGAACGAAAGAGAATGAGTAGTTAATTGATTGAAAGCGAAAAAAGTCTGTAAGGCGTGTCATATCAATTATTAATACATGTTTCGTTTTAACTGTTTTCTATTAATAAATATTGAAAAATCGATATTTTTATTTTTGTAAATAATAGTATTTGTTTCTATATACGAAGTGGACGGGAAGAATTATTTCCACTTTCGATATAAAATGGTATGGAAAAACTCTCTAAATATTCAATCCATGATTTGTTATGCCTGTTTCCTTAGAACAACAGCAGCACTTAGATTGTGAAGGAGCAAATCAGTTAAAAAAAAAAAGTCATCTTTCAAACTATTCAAACAAGCAAATTTTTTGAAGGTCAGAAATAAAGCCACGCATCAAAACATTGTAACAAAATGTGTCTGTGCGTTTGTATGTTTCTCAGTGGCATTGTAGCCCCTAAACGGTCGAACCAACTTGATTGAGAGCATTTTATAGCTAAGTTTCCAAAATCGGTTTACAAGAAATAAATCACATTTGCCGGGGGTTTTTTAAATTTTGTAAATTTCTCTTGTTCTACATATTTGAAGAAAATCCTATTTAAAAATATCTACTGTAGCTAAGCATCCTATCCTCATTTGAAAAAATAATCCCTTTACAAAAAAATAAAGTTTTATTTCCTAACTTCGGCAGCCTCGAAATTAGTAAACAAACATAAACAACAACTTAATTTCGACAAACAAAATCAAAATAAAATTCGATGAGTTCATGTGTCATCAAAAAATGACACATGATGCCGAGAGTACATATGGCCCAGTTCGTTACAGACCTTGGTATGAATCTAAAAGATTCGGGTTCGACTCGTGGTTTGCGTATGTGTTTTTTTTTTTTTAATTTTCTTTTATTAATACCCTAAGAAATTTTATAAATTTGTTTCGCGTTCAATCTGTATAAATAGATAACTTTCATGTGAACATTATTTTTTTGTAAAATGCAATATACTATTAGTCAGAATTTTATATGATTCTTTGTATTTGTTGTAACTGTAACGCACGGGTATCGAACTGTAACGTCTACCTTATAATCATTTACCTACAGGTACACTGTACGGACTATACTGCACCGTGTAATACACAACAATAATGACTTTTTATAATTTGACATAAGATAGCAAATAGATGTGTATATGGGAGATTGTTGTTCCTTTCATCACAATTTATATTTTTTAAAGTCATTAAAAAAAAAAAATTACAGAATATAGACTCTCCTGAAAACACATTGTATTCCCTGCACACTATTATATAATAGTATTACGTGATCCATGGTACAATATCAAAATGTATGTGGAATCAACTCTCCCCCCTCCCATATGTATATTGGACCACATTAGAAACCGCCAATCTACAATCTTCACAATTCCCTCTTGGAAAGAACATCCGGGGTATATGTAATTTGAACATGGATTATGTAATTGTAAGTACGTATGTAAGTGGAATTAGAAAATTTCTCTTAACGAGACCCTATTGTATGAGCGTAAAGTGAAGCTTCGTCCGTAATCTCGCGCATAAAGTCGGGAAATTCAATTAATAGCCCTTCGTTGGAAAGGATAAAATATTTGTGATGTTGAGTATTAACGTCCATTAATCCCTAATAAAGGAAGTTGGCAGAAATTATTTTCATTGGTTTGGATTAATTTTCGTAATCAGAGAGTTCTTAGACATAGTTAAGCGACACACAATTTCTAGAGATGGTTTTATCAAATAAAATGTATAGTAAAGGGTACGCAATAGTGCTTCTTATCAACCTTACTGTCAAAATTCTACGTTAGTAAATAAACAAAAAATAAAAGTAAATTTTGTTACCTTTTGCAATAATAAATTTTGATTCTATTGTATTTTAAAACAATATCGCATGGAGAACCATTCTCTCGGTTGCTTACTTTTCGAAAATAAATTTTATCTACGTAAAATTGATGTCTCGATATCTTTCAAAGATACATCTTATCCGAGGTACATGACTTTATCTTATTGCATACTCAACCAAATGCTGTGAAATCGAACAATAAACAAAAGCAATTTTATAATATTTGCACGCAATAATTATTTCATATTTATTTCTTATCGAAATCTCTAAAAGTCTAAACAAATAATTTATTCTTTGTTTGTTGATTTCTTTTTTATATTTGTTGCTTTAATTCATATTTTTTTGATTGTCGGAATCTATAAATATGTTTTATAGGAAATGTGGCCGAACGAGTTCGATGTAAAATGCACCGCATTAAAGACAAATATAATGCCATAGTTTTCGTCTTATATGCATTGCATCAAAATTCTATAAAACTTTACTAAGTTGTTCTTGTCGTGTGAAGTCTTTTCTAGTTTGGATTAGAAAAAGCTAGAGGGAAAAGGGTAAAATTGTAAATATATAACCAAAAACATGTTTGAGTTTATTGAAAGCTGCGGAAGCACAAGAAAATATTGCATTTTATCTTTAAACATTTATTTGGATTTTCAGCTTTGAAAATATAATAATGCAAGTTTAGAAAAGCACATTACCTTTATCTGGGCTCATAAAGGCAGGTATTTTTATAACATACGAAGTTTTTTTTGTTCTTGATAATATATTCGTCCAACAATACACAATAGAAATGAAATATTTAACTTTTATGAAACTGTTTTTCTTGCATTTTACTCATTTCTTTTTTTACCCATTTTTCGTTGTAAGTACTAAGCAAACACCAGAATAAAAGTTAAATAAATAAAAAAACTCGTGACCTCCATTATTAAGGTCATATTACCCCCTCATTATATATTTCTTATTTCCTTTTTAGCGTTTGTTATTGCAGTGACATTTTATGTTTTTCTTGATTTTGAAAGCAAGAAATTATCACAGATAAGAGCTCGAAGTGGGGTTTGGGTGAAGTTCAAAAGACTGCACTTGCTTATATCTAGCTCAAATTTCTTGTTTCGATCGATTTCCTGTTGTGCAAGAAATTATCACTTATTCCTGGCTAATTTCCTTAAAACCAATCAGAGATCGTCAAAGTTCTGTCATAAAACGAATTTATAACAGATGCGCACTTCATTGACCTTAGATATTAAACATAAGCCTATATTTTCGGAGAAAATGTGACTAAAAACAAAAATACGTACCAACAAGTATATAATATTATTGTGGAGATACAACAATGCAATATCCTAAAGGCGTATCGCGTATTCAAACAGTCGTATTCTATACGTTTGTTGCTGTGCTCTGCTCTTGTTTACATAAATATGGTAAATACGGTATTTATAAAACCTAACAACAAAATATTGTTTTGCAAAAATTTTAATATTTCTGTTTGTATTATTATTTATTATCATATTTTTGTAGCATTATTTTCACCTCAAAGCTATATTTTCAGTATCGTGTGTTTGCTATATCGACCAGATGTCATAAAAGTAACGGAACGGTCCAAGAACTTTTCAACTAAACATTTTTTTTGAGAAAACACAGGAGTGAAGAATAAAAAAATTTATTTAGTGAGCATATTCGCGTGACCTTGAAATGATCTGTAGGGGCTATGTTAACTTCAAAATTTTAAATGGAATGCCAATTTTTATAGACAACTTCTAAAATATGTTTCATCTTGTTATCAGGCGGGTAAAAACTGATGATGAACCTTATACCAGAAAGTAATATTGAAAGAATTTAACGGAAATCAACCGGGAATCAAACGGGAACCATATGGTATTAGTACATATTGAACGTAAAAGTATCACTGTTAGCCAATTTTATCAATCTCGTCAAGAATTTAAAGTCAACGTTAACATTCATCATTAATTTCATGATTGAAAATTACTAAAGACTAGCTTTGTAAAAACGAATAAGAATCTGAAGTTCAATCTGAGTTCAAGATCAAACTCAAACTCATAAATCGAACCGATTATTTTGTAGCTTTAAACTTCGGCTTAAAACATATTTACAAAAAGATTATTCTCTGTAAAATTCTTGTATTGCTTCGTTACTTTTGTGACACTGTGTATATTCTATGTAATGTATAGCCTTAGTATCACTATTATGTGCAAACGGTAGTTATAGCGTAGCACATACTTTCTGGGTAAAGCTTATGTCATATACTATTTAAAACATGACACTCACTAGAAAAACTAGTTCAGTATATTATTTTAATATCATGACGTTTTGCTGATAAGTCAATAAGTATACGACAAAAAAAACTGAAAAAATAAAAACAAAAGACAGGAAAAAGCATTTCTATTATTCAATTATTTCCATGCTTAAACAAGGATAATGTCTTTTTTGTTTTGGAAATAATGTTTACGATGTAAACCACTTCTTGGCGGTTCCACTCTTTCAGTTCTTCAAAATTGTTTTAATAAAGTGCTTTAACAGCGTAAGCGCAATGCTAAAATATACACTGCTCCATTGTGTCTGAATGGATTACCGGTAAATCGTGAAGGCGAAAGGGAAACATTACCTAGGTATTGACAATACAATATAGTTAATTCGCAATATTAACCAATTTTCTTGCTTTGCATTAATTTTCATAATTAATTATGTAATTAATTATGAAATTACATTTTTTATGTAATTAAAAATAAATTACATTTTTTATGTAATTTAAGATGACAAAAATATAAATTGAAGAAACTGATGTGATTATTCTTTTACAGTATTTTCAAAATCACACACTCCTCTGCCTCATCTTGTATGTACAATATTATAATCTGTTATTATCCTATTGATTTTAATTATTACAGATGATGATGGTTAATGAACTTTGATGCATTTTGATGCTCTACATATGAGTGAATGTATGTATGATGAGTGATGCACTTATTGTGTTTAATAACTAATATGATAAATATATAGTGATGTAATTAATTAGTTAAAATAATAATAGATGTTATCATATTTTTTGTATTTGTAGACCAAGTACTATTTTTCCGCACACTTTTCGTTGTAACATACAGCTCATTATCACTATTGTGTTCCCAATTTTACCATTTGCATGCAACAAGTAAGCCTGCCTCACTATGGTGGCCATTTACTAATTGCCATTCCAAAAATTCTCTTCCAGGAATTCCAGAAATCTTGCAGACAAAGGGAAATAGTCCTCTGCTACTGAAAAATTCATGCGTGTACAATTCATGCGGATCTTCTATGAAACTCGCAATGGTAAAAGTACTAACACCATTTGTACTTCTAACTGACTCTCGTGTGTCAATGACAACTTATCGCACTTGTTGCACAATGTACTATTAATTCATTACAAGTTATTTTATTCCATACAAGTGTAATAATTATTTTATAAAACTAAGTTCAACTCTATTGTTTTATTTATTTGTAATAAAACTGTAATATTTATTGTATTAAAATGATTGTTTCAATTTTAAATTAGTTTAAGTGGGATCTATGTTGGATAACAGGTTCTTCAATGAGATCATCGATTTTCTTAGTGCACAGTTTATACATTTTGTATAAAATAATAAGAATAACAACAAAATTTAAAACTCTGGCCCTTTTTTAAAGAAATGTGTGGAAAATTGGATATAATTTGACTCTGAATATCGAAGTTGGATATGGAAATTTTTAGTGAAAGCAAATGCCCTAAGCATTGCCCCAGAAAATATAAGATTTTCAATCAAAGTCAAATATTTTCATTGGATTAACTTATTCTATAATTAATTTGCTGAATCTTTAATTAAAATGCGACAAATGATAACTCTTTTTCGAAATAACTGACTTCCTTAAGTCTATGTATAGATTTCTATTTTGGACATATCTAATTCAAATCCTTTGTTATCAACCAATCTCTTTTAAAAATTAACATTTCTTTTTTTTTTTTTTTTTGTAATTTTAATTTCTTCTCACGAGTAGCATTTGTTGATATTTATGAATGATGATTCATAAACGAAAAAAATTAAAACAAGTAAAAAGGATTCAAAAATAAATTCTTCAATATATAATTTATTGCCTATGGTCAAAGAATCTAGTTTGTTTTAATTATTCATTTTTATATTCAATCGTTATGTACAGGGTTATTGGGTTTTCAATATACGAGCATTAATTTTTTAATTTTATATCCGGTGCTAATATATTAGGAATATAATATTTCATGATTTTATTTAAGTTTAAGTTCTTATAGTAATAGAATTAGTATACATTTTCTGAAATTATTTTTTCACAGATTTTTTTCAAGTTATTAGGTCTAATAATCCTGAGTAAAGGTGATATTGAGAAAGTCTCCCCACTCAGGTAGAAGATCCCGAAAGTTTTTCATTAGCCCTCCGGCTTAAAATGGAAGAGTTTTTATTCCAACACTTTCAAAATTTCAAAAACTACACACACGTTGCTTTGTTGAGTGTTAAGTTTGCATTATTATAGCTTCGGGACTAATAGATTAAAATTCTTAGGCCAATAAAATGCTTTTTGTTTTAAAATTGTTTAATCTAACTGCATGACTTTTAGATTCCTTAAATTAATAACAGACGTAGTTTTATGATAACTGTTTCATAAATTGAGTCGATTGTTATTCGAAAAACGAATCCTTCCAAAAACAAGCCAAAGCTTGTACGAACGATAAATTTAACTTTCTATACCTTTTATCCAATCCTAATAAAATTGACGTAGCTCAAAACTACTTTCAAATCGGATGAATTGTTCTTGTGAAGGTTTCTAGACATCGTCGACGATTATCTGTAACAAAAAATTTATATACAAGAAAAGTTTGATCTGTGGAACATTAAAATTTTGATTTCAAGTCCGTTATGCTATAAAATAAATTTGCGATTAGATGTAATATTTCTTGATGAATTATTCAGTAACTAATAATATTTTAGTTTCAGATAGAAATATAGATGTGTATTTAAAAAAATTTAACAAAAAATATTATTAAAAATATTAATATTTTTATTCCTACCTACCTGCCAGAAATGTAACAATGATACAAGCATAGCTAGAATATTATTCCAAGTTTAAAAAAAATTCTTATAGAATATTTTAAGTTGTATCCAATTTATTAAATTCCAAAGTCTTCTTTTCGAGTTAAAAATATCTCAGGCATAGGGAATATAATGAGAATTTCACACACTGTGAAAATTTAATAACTGAAATATTATTTTTATTAATTGATTTGATCTACACGTACAACAATATAAGTACGTACCCGGTTGCCGGGACCACGTGTCTACATAACGAAATATATCGAAGGAAAAACTACGTTCTATTGAAAACTTTAGAGAACTGATTGCTTATAAATAACTACAAAAAAATAAAAACTATAACGTTTAAAGAGTGTGGTGCGAGGTACATTTAATTATTATAGAGGTACTTACACAGAATTTCCAAATTGCAGTTTAATCAAAGTTTATTTTTAATCGTAAACAGATTTTTTCCATAAATTATTTCCCCCTACTCTTCGCCTTGATAATTTTTGTCTCTAGATGTTCACACATGTTCCCGAACTAGATTGGTAATTCTTAAACATTCTAAGTTTGTTTTCGTTTTTCTATGTACAAAGAAATAATATCTTGTTCCATATACCCAGATAAATTTTTTTTGGTATGTTGTAGTAAACAGAAAATTTCATTATAAATAGAATATCATCAAATTTTTTGATACTATTCCGTTTTGCTCCTTCAACCATCAATAATTTCGCTTAGGGTGTAATTATCTGTATTAAGGTTTGTATAGAGGTCTTATAAAGATACAAAAAAAGATGCATTTCAACTTCACACTCTAACACCTTCATTTATTAGAATGAGTCAACATTAAGCAAAATTAAAACAACATTTGTAACATTTTTAAAAGATTCAAAAACAAGATACAAAATTATCGAATTTTTTTTCTTCGAATACTCATAGATAAAGTTCCGGTTTATTTTTTATTAATAAAAGTGGCGCCGTAACATTATGTGTACATAGTAATTTATCGCATAAATAAAGATACTGAAATATAAAAAAAAAAAATTAAAAATCATTTAATAAAGTAAGGTAATAATTTAAAATTAATTATAATCGCATTATCCTTTTTCGTACAAAGACTGTTATTGTTATTGTTCTATATAAAAGTGAAGCACATGTGTACCTTCTTCATTTTTATACTTAAAAAATCCATTTATAGAACAAAACAAACTGTACTGAGTATGAACTAAGAGATCAGACCAATATTTTCCTGATTAAGTACCGGATATTTTATTTTAGCAAACCAAGGAAAATTTAAACAAACCAGTACTTAGTTACTGCACGAATAATCAATTGTATTCTTGAAAATTACCAAAATTATTTACTAGGTGGTCCATTTTAACAAACCTCCATATAGTATATTTGCAAGAAGTTTTTCATCATCACAGCAGAGAAGTACAAATTATTGCCAAATATAATAGAAGTACTCTGAATGAATATATAAAATATTACATTAAGCAAATAAATGATTTTATATCACTAATCAGGAAGATACAAGATTGATTTTAGAAAGCAAGGCTTGCAACATTACACGTTCAAGAAAAACGTGGAAATTCATACATAGGAAAAAATGTCAAGAGTACGTTCTTTCAGCTACTTTGCGTATAATGCAGGAAGTTATTGCAATCAAAATTCATGTTATTTTTCTTTAAATTATTCTGGAAGGGAATGATGTGCATTTCAACACAAAACCTCTTCGTCTTCGGTTATGAGAAATTTTACACACTTGCAAATAGAGTCTAAGTTCTTTTATTGGGTATAATATTTCTTAAATAGTCTTTATGTTTAAAATCGAAAAGTCACACTCAAAGAATCAAGAATTATAAAAAAGACATAATTGACACAATTTAGATAACAATTTAAGAAAATTTTTTTTCTTTAAAGTTACCAGTTGTAAATATTACTCAAAATAGCCAAAAAATAATTCAGTCTGTACCTATTTCTTCGTTAGTAGAAACCTTTCGCTTCTTGTACTTGTATTGACTGGAAGTTTACTGGCACTGAATTTTGTTTCTACGTACACAAATTTGACAAACAAATTGTTCTTTAGATATATACTCTGTGTCACAAGAAATTCACATTATTTAGATCCGTTAGTTTTTCTTGACACAGAGTTCATACATTTTCCCGCCAACTAAAAAAAAAAGTGCTTAAAAGTGCGTAAATTTATTCTTTTTAATTATATAAAACACCATTTAAAACCGTAGAAATACTATACTTAATTTTTCTTGATTTTCGGTGTACAAACGAAAATTTCCTATCCGACAGCTAAAACAAATTCTGTTTTGTAATTATTTTTGAAAAAAATTCATATTATAGGTTTTACAACGACAAACGAGGACACATTTCGCTTTTGTAAAATGCATAACAAACTTATTATTTTATATTTAAAAAAAAAAAAGCATGGCGAGCCGGAAATTTACTTTAAACACTTCTCATTCATTAAAAAAAACTCTAGAAAATTTTTCAATTATTTTGAATTTAATTTTTATTCATCGCGGTGTAGAAATAATAATATATAATACCTACATTTTTTTATTTATTATTTTTATATATTCAAATACTTTTTTTGATAATGAATTAAAAAATTAATTCAATGTGTTGTTTTGTATAATCCAAAAATGTTTTTGCAAAAACACAGCAGTGGGTACGTCCGCTTTCTTGTATGCTAAAGAAGAAGATTGTTGGGAGTTGTTTGAATATGCTGTTGTGTGTGTGTTTATTAAGGATCAGGTTTTTTTTATTTATTTATAATTATTATTATTATAAGTTTAATGAAGTTTAATTTAACATGAACTATGGTCCGTATTATTTATTTAATTTTTGTATTATGACGTCAGATGTTCTGTAATATATTATATGCATGCAAATATTTATTATATTCAATATTGTGACGGTTTATTTAAATATATTTTGGCTCTGTGTCTTAATGGCCGCATTCAGGCAATTCGTTGTGTTCATAGTCATGGTAGGAACACTAAAATCAATGCCAGTTATCATAATTATTTATTTAAATTTGTTAGACAATAATTTTAAATTTTCAATGTAAGTCATAAATCCAATCCATACAATATATGTATCCACACAATTCCATAATTAAAGTAGTGTATCGTTACCATGGAAACGCCTCCAATAAAACTCACGCACGGAGGGAAAACGGAATTTGGTGCAGCCACATAACACAATTGTTTTGAAAATTGTAATGGTTGATAATAGAGTATAATCCCGATGACGATTGGTCATATTACCCATAAAAATGTAAAACTAGACTTGATACCATGACAAAATTTGAAAGCGAAATTAAAGTTGAAAATTGAAGACTTTATAAACAATCAAAGATTGTATTCAAAGATTGCCCATCTTCTTTTAGCAAACCAATGTTTTATATTTAATCTCTATGGCAATACTCACGTATGGCGTCACTAGTGGGTACCTTCCTATTTGTTTAATTAGGAATTTTAAACGTTCAATTCTTGCATACTCTAGGCCTACAGAATTTAGAAATACTCATGAAGGAGTGAATCATAGAAATAATAATTTTCTGATTTTGAGTACAATAGCAACATGTTATATCATGTATATGAAATGTACCAAGGTATACTAAGTTTAGTCCTAAGTTTGTAACGTAAAAATGTAAAAATATTGATGCTATAAACAAAATTTTGGTATTGGTATTCATAAAATGACCTAATTAGTCCATTTCCGGTTACCTGTCTGTCTGTCGTCTGCCGTCAATTTTATAGAGTGCTGAGGACGTAAAAAGTGAGGTCGAGTTCGTAAATGAGCAACATAGGTCAATTGGGTCAATTGAGCGCTTATTATGCGCAAATTGTAGTATTATATGGGTATATCAGTTATATGTATGTGGTTGGCTGATAAGTCCCCGGTCTGACACATATATGGCGTCGCTAGTATTAAATGCATATTATTTTTATATAGTACCAACCTTCAAATGATTCGTGTCAAAATTTGACGTCTGTAAGTCAATTAGTTTGTGAGATAGAGCGTCTTTTGTGAAGCAACTTGTGTTATTGTGAAAAAAATGGAAAAAATGGAATTTCGTGTTTTGATAAAATACTGTTTTCTGAAGGGAAAAAATACAGAGTCCGGAAACTCATTATCAAGCCAAGTTTTTGCTTCCACTGTATTTTTTCCCTTCAGAAAACAGTATTTTATCAAAACACGAAATTCCTTTTTTTCCATTTTTTTCACAATAACACAAGTTGCTTCACAAAAGACGCTCTATCTCACAAACTAATTAACTTACAGACGTCAAATTTTGACACGATTCATTTGAAGGTTGGTACTATATAAAAATAATATGCATTTAATACTAGCGACGCCATATATGTGTCAGACCGGGGACTTATCAGCCAACCTATTATGTGTAATGTGACAGAGTAATCAACACTGTCTATACATGGTATTTCAACAATTAACTCAGTCCATTGTTTGTTTTCACTTGTCTTTTATTATAAAATATATTTTATTTAAATTTGTAATTTAAAACTAAAAAATTTGTGTGAAATATATTTGGTGGTAGCGATGAAAAAGTCAGATCATGCATCATAAAAATATAATTCAAAACTATAGCAAAAATTTGCTTATTAAAATTTAATTTTTATATAAAATTCCAAATGAAACACTTTGTACATATAACCGAGCTTATTTAATTAAAAACTATATTGTAGAATAATGTAATAAAATCAAAATAAATTGTTTTTTGGGGTTTTCAATAGAATGGCCTTTTTCATCTAAAAGTGAACAAAAGGTTATTTTAAACATGATATTGTAAAATTTCCTTCATTTATTTTATATGGTATAATTATGTGAAAATTTCCATGTTTTCATACATGTGAAAACCAGTGTAATGACATTTTAAATAGTGACCATAAGATTTATGTAAATATAAACACATAAACGTGGATTTATGTTTACGATGTTGAAAATTTTATGATATCCGTTTTATCTGGCTATGAAACTAGAAACCCAGTAAAATGACATTGTTTTGTGTGTGCCTGTTTCACAACAATTTTCAATAAAAGTTTTTTTCTAAACATTAGAAAATTATTATTAAAAAAAAAAGTTATTGCACTAAAAAGTGGATAGAAGTAAAATTCAAAGCGTGGAATATCTTCTAGATGTATTCCTTAAAATAGCAGATTTGAAAGATATCTAGTATTCCACGGTTCAACTTAACATTACAAATAAAATTATCATCCACTTTTTATTGCAATAAACCGTAAATAGGAGTTGGGTTAAAATTAGAACTAAAAAGTTACTTGGAAGAGTTTCAACCCCGCGAAAAAAAGATTAATTGTTCAGTAAATAATTTTTTTTAAACGTGAGAGCTAAATATAGGATGAAGTTATTAAGAATTATTTTTAGAGAAAAACTCCAAAAATTAACGTGAGCGTCGTCATAATGAGATTCGGAATCAGTTTTTGGGTCAATACATACGACGGTCTAATATGTTAAGACATCTATGGAATTATGAGATTTAAAATTACAATTTTAAAGAGGTGATGGCATAGTAGCTCTTAAACAGATGTAACGATTCTAATTATTTTTTGGTTTATTTGAATGTTATTTTGATAAGGTCTTTATCTGTGCTTCAAGTGCGAATTTGGGATTCCGTATCCGAAATAACTTGAAAAGTGGTCATGATCTTCAAACGCCTCAATAGATTTTCGAAAAACATACCTAAGAACATCTCAATCAAATTATCTAAGAAAATCAAAATCGATTCATCCGCTTAGGAGCTACGATGACACAAATGAATCAATTAGACCTGATTTTATGTCGATAGTTTCTTTACAAGTTTTATTAAATGATATATTGAATTAAATTGAATTTTTATTTTTCGTTTTTACCTAAGAAACAATTGTTTTTTTACAAACTAAGGTATAATTCAATATTATATATATATCTACAAAAAAATATGTAATTTTGATACCACGATGTATGTTTAACCGTTTGTATCGACATATGATACTAAAATTAAAACAAAAAAAAATTTATAAAAAAAAATAGATAAAATATATATATACCCAAAACATAATAATTTAGTGTTATTATGTACGATTTGATGTATAGATGATTGCCTTTTAATAAAATCAAATACATTATTAGTTAGCTTAGCATCCATCCATCTGAACCTAATAACAAATTTCATATAAAAAAGAAACAAAATAAAAGTTAATGTTTATTTAAGTATAAGTTTCAAGAATTAAATACATAGCATATTGTACCGTTCGTTTATTTTAAAGTGGACATATTTTCCTAATCCTAATTATAATCCTAAACAGGTTCAAAAAGGGACGAGGAAATTTTGTGTGCTATTTTTTAAGTAAAAACTTCTTAAGCCGCTTTGAGCAATTTTTAATACGGACAAAATTTATTGATTCGTCAGTTCGTAAGTAACATACATGCCACTTGACATATTGACCACACACAGTTCTTGTGATCAACGAAGTTAAGCAACATTGGACACTGCAATTAGTATTTGGCTGGGAGACCATTTGAAAAAAATTGTGTATTATTACCCTTTTATTATTTATAATAGTTTTTTATACCCACCTTAATTGTTTTAATTTACAAATAATGAAATTATAATTATACAAACTATTTATTACTAATTTAAAAATAAGAAGAAAAAAAATCAGTTTTTCTAAAGTGTTACGTTTACATTTCTGTCGACAGTTACCATGAATTATGACCATCATTTTCTTTTCTTTAAAAAAATATGCGAAGTTCATCATGGTTGGCCATACATATGAATTTTTTCGAAACCTTCTTTTAAAAAATATACAGAGTGTTCCAAAAACAGGAGACAACCGAAAAATTCTGAATAAAAGATAGAGTACTGTTATTGACCGGGGCTTCATTAATTATCTTTGTTAAATTTATGAATTTCCCGACTCATAGATATACCTATTAAGAAAGCCGAAATTTATTTAGCAATGTTGTAGCGCATAAATTTTAATAAATCAACGAGAACTGAGATCTAAATTTCTTTGCCGGTTATTAATTTTGTTTATATTCTCCAAGACCATGAACTTTTAACTTGCAACTTTTTAGTTCTTGGAGTTAATTCGTCTAGAGGTTTCTGATAATGACGAAGCGTCAGAGGAGGATTAGCTGTCGAGAGCGCCACACTCGATCAATTTTTCTATACAGTTTCCTTGCTTTTTTAGTATATCCTATTTATATATATAATTTTCACAAAAGGTTTTAGCAGATGTGCGCATATTATTTCCCACGTTAAAATATTACATGTGTACAAAAATGTACTAATATGTTTGTTTTTTTGGTTTGTTTCAGAATAGATACACCAAACAACTAACTACATGGAACTACTACTATCAACTACTCAAAACCGTTCCACATTCATTCAACAATGAAAAAGATAAACGAAAAGAGAACTAGAGGATTATCGTCATCATCGTCATCTTAATGTGGTTATTATGATGACAATGGTTGCTAGTGTGTTGGTCATTGATAGAATATTATGAGTTTATGTGAGACTTTTATTTAACGTTAAATACAAAATAAAATCATTTTTATCAAATGAAAATCTTTGTTAATATAATATAGGGGAATATGTGATTAACAAAATAAATTTTAATACGTTTATGTTCTAAAACTAGATAGTCATTTTAAAGGAAATATTTTGCCCTTGTTAATTCAATTCTTTTATTCGATTTAATAATATGTAAGAGAGCTTTGAGATGTTTAGTAAAACTTCTAGAATTTCTCGAATTTATGTCCAAATCTCTTTACCTAAATTTTATGTACAGTAACCAATCATTTAAGGTTAAATTTCATTTATTGATAAAAATTAATTTTTACTATTTTCGAAAATTTTGAAGTAGACTGTCCAATAATTTCCAATAATTTTTGTGCCAATGAAGTGATTTCTTAATGAGCTGATCATTGGTGTCGATTTCAAGACCTAGCTACTTACTTTCGTAAATCTTCGAAAACCAAATAAATGACGGCCGAAAGGCCATAATTGTGCTGGCTTTTTAAGCTGTTCTAATTTTAAAAAAATAATGAAAGCACTGTTATTTTACATTCATACAGGGTATTATAACATGTATACAGAGTATTACAACAATTAACTAAGTCAATTGTTTGTTTTAACTTGTTCACACTAATAATTCGAAATCGATCGATATTACTCCATAGAACACATTATCTTAATCACAGACCACTTTTACTCGTACATACACAGATAGATAAATAGATAGAAATAATAATGTATAAAAGAAAAAAGAATACGCACCAGCAAAGTAACATCTGTTTATTTGGATACACCCCCACATACACAACAAAAACACACACACACACACACACACACATTTTGTGAGAAAAGAAATGAAAATACCGGAAGAAAAAGTAACACAAGCGATCATAAGATAATAAGAGGGCATAAGAAGATTTTTTTCAAGATGTCGTTGTTTGTTGCTATTATTGTATACAATTTTTTTTATACTTATGTATTATCGCAAGCAAAAATTGTGTATGCAGTTGAAGATTTTGCAGTCTTTTTGTTTCGAATTAATTCGGTTTCAAAAGAAACATTTAAGTCAATTTTTCACTCTGTTGTTCCCAAAACCAGCTTCAGTTTTTGTAGTTTTTTACAGGAAGGCAAAAAATGGCATGGATGATCTACAAGCCCGACAAGTATGCTACAAAATAATGACCGCTTAATTATATGTCTTTGTGAATATGGAACAAAATTACTTTGTTAATATTTTCAACTTGTTGCCAACATTCAAAAACTTAAGAATACTTTATCTTATTGTCTTGTTTTCTATAAACAAAATTTTGCTTGGACCAACGAGCTTTCGGCTATGTTTTCAAGTGATAATAACTACAAAAGAAGTGTCCAAGAAATGTTTACGGTGCCCCAAACTGTTTTCTTACAACCAGCTCCATTTCCAAACAGCACTCTTGTCTAGTTCCCACAAAAAAAATTTCCAGGCATCTATACTTCACCATAATTCGACACAGCTTTAAGCAATGTGTCAACACTTTTTGTCACAGATAGTATCTACGCATTATATGCTATACAACTATTTAATGAGATTTTTTTTCTTCACTGTTAGGCGACAATTTTTGGGTGTTTCACATAAATAATCAAGACGAGGAAAACATTCACTCATGAGTATTTATTTATTTTGTTTTTTTATTTTGTTACTTTTTAAAAGATTATGATTATGTACTTTTCTTTTTTGGTAGGTACCTACTCCGATTTGCTTTTGCCTTTTATATTTTTTTTAACACTTTTGTTTTTTTTAAAACAATTTTTACATAAAATTTCTTTACTTTCTGTTTTTTTGTTGTTGTTGAATTTTATTGTTATTTTTATATCTGTTGGAAATGAAGCAAGGAAAATGAATGTTATTTTTATTACGTAGAACAGATATAAGTAAAGTGTTTTATAAACTTTTATTGAGGATTCATTGGAGTAGCATTTTTATCGATATTTAAAAATGTAACACAAAACATTAGGTCAAGGCAATTATTTTCTAACAATTTCCGATGTCGTGCAAACTTATTCATTTGTTTTATTTGATTATTTCTTGTTTGTCCCATCTTTTGGCATAAGAGTAGAATATAGTAAAATTGACTATTACAGAAAACGGCAATCCAGTGCCTGAGTATATATTGTAGTTTTTGTAGTAGCTTTAAATAATTATTTTAATTTGGGAGATATCTTGAAAATGCGGTCGTTTCTTTCTTAGTATCTTAAGGATAGTCATCTTTAAAATTTCTTACAAATCCTTAACTAATAAGGCGTGAATGGGTGTCATGTGATTGACAGCCTTTTTGCCTTGTGTAATCTTTTCCAAGTAAACATGTTCCAAAGTCCATTGAAACCACATACGAATTTTCAAATATTTGCTAAAGGGTTAGATAGTTGCGTTTGATGTTTCACATTTGTGTTTGGAACTATGTTCCTTAGGTATATTTTCGGCGGATTTGAGCTATACAAAAAAAAGTGCTTGACACTGATCAAGTTACACTTTTTTTATAAAATTTTTTTCTTTTTTGGTTAAAATACGTAAATTATTTCGAAAGAGCAAAATGTTTTTTTTTATTAAACAATTAAGAACCCCTCACGTTTCATTTAGAGATTTATGGTCTATTACGACCTCTAATCCACTTTCTAATCCTTAGTTTGAAGACTACTCAATTACAAAATACAGTGCAATATAGTACGACCCTATTGATCAGATTTGCCTATAAGAGGTCAACCCGCTTTCAAATATTTCTTAATAATGTTAAAAATTAGTTTCTTACTTTATTTTGATCATTTCTTCTTACAACTTTCCTTAATAATTACGCCTTAATCTGAAACTATGAATTTATTTTACATAAAATTATTGTTCAAGTATTTGGTTAGCCTGATTTTTTTTTATTACTCCTGAAGAAGATATTACTTTCGTATAATCATTGCTTGCATATATAGTCGAGAGCTGGCTCTTATATTAATAAACTATGTACACTCCTGTAACCTATCTCTTCTGGTGTCTCAAGTAGAGTATAGTTAGAGTTTAAACTAGGTATGATGAGGATACAGGATGGACTATTTTAATAGATTTCTTGAAATATACCCTTTAGTAAATAAAATATAGAAAAAATTTTGTAAAAATAAATTTGGACTAAAAACTAACGTCTCTTAGATACGTTGAATTTGATCATCAGAGACGTTTAAATTGACTTCGGACTTGATACGAATTTGAGATAGAATACTTAAAATTATTCCTTATATAAAAGAAAACCTTTACTTTTCCAAAGATTTTTTTTGTTAATCCAATATATTATGCAAAAAATGATTGCAAATATCTAACTATACATGAAAATATAATTTTTGTCCAATTTCTGATACAATGGTGTTTTTTCACTTCACTTTTTTGGAAGCATTGTACTATCTCGACTATTAATATAGTTAACCTATTTGGAGAAACTGCTATATTTTCGTATTGAATTTCGGATGAAAAAACTAATATCGATTCTCAAAAAGATTTTAATTTTTTGGAACAAATTTTTTTCAAGTGATCTTCAATTTCTTATAGCTCAACAATCAAAAGTTACCTTTAATGAAACTAAAAATATACGTTAAATTTAATAAAGATTTTTGCTCACCCTATATATAATATTACTCTTAATATTACTTGAAATTAGAAGACCAAACTTGGAATATTACGATGATAATATTATATAAGTTGTTTTTCTTACTATATTAATTCTTAGTTTATAGTATAATTAATATGAATTTATCCACGGTAGAGGCTGGTCTGTTTGGTCTGGACTTACTTGTATGTAGTACCTACTCTGTACAGTACCAACAAATGGAGGGGTAATCAAAAACTTATTATTACAGGTTACATACTATGTAATTACATTTTATGTACTTGTACTATCAGTAGAGACTATGAAGTTAACAAACGTGTTTACGTAATTTTAAACGATAAAAATTACATATACTCCAGTCATTTTAGGGTTTCACCTCGGAATATAACGGAATAAGCTAAATTTGTGTTGATAGTACAAATGTTGCCTCAAAAGTCACATATGATCACGCGTGCGCGTCCTTGGATATTCAAACTCAAAGGTATCGAAAATCAGTTTTTTGTGAATATCTCGTTTCTTCTGCCTTCAATCGTATTAACTTTCATTTATAAAAGTTGTAGAAGTTAAAATTTTCTACAAGCCGATTCATCTTTAAGGTAGTTCAAGCTCCTAGGCAAGTTTAGACTTGTGGTTGAAATTATTTGTATCTTATTTTGAACTTTGATAATGAATTTTGCTATAATTTTATGAATGTATACGAAAAATAAGAACATAATTTTTCGATATCTGTCTTTGTTTTAGAAATATCGAAAGCTAAATCTAGATATCGAAAAGTTTATTCTGACTTTTCATCTTATTGTCAAATTATGACATTATTCATCGAAAAAATTGAAAAAATACATTTCATTTAAGTTTTGTCCCCTCTACCGCACTCATTTATCCTTAACTAGTCGTCCACATCGTTTTTTTTTTAAATAGTTTGTTTTTAATTCCCACCTTCTAGTTTTGGAAAAATCTATGAACATATCATCCATCTATCGTTTTCCCATAAGACCAATGTTAAATATGCCTACTTTTGCAGTTATTTATTTAAATAATCGATCAACACCCACCCTCCGGCCTTAAATTTTCGGAATTGATTTAGACTTCATATAAAAAAAACTAAGCCGTTTATCCAATATTGCCCTGACGTTCGTACATCTTTAATTTTATATTTTTTGTTCAGAAATGAAATGATTTCTTTCATAGACAATATTTTATATATATTTTTAATATATTAGTAGAGGATACGGCTGTTGAGCTCTGGCTGCCGGGTAAGCAAGCAAAGAATCACCGACCAATATCTACTGTACTATAAGCAGATTGCTTTTGCTGCTGTTGCTTGCTTTGGCTTAGGCATGTTAGAGAAGCCCTAACCAACCTGCAGAGCCAGAGACCGTAGTGAGTATGATATGATATTTTGATGATACGGTTAACATAATTATTACTGATGTGTTCTAGTACAGGTGAATCAAAATTTATTATCAGGTGAACTCATCACAATCTTGTCTGTTGTCTGTTTATGTCGTGATGATATACACAGAAACAAATAATATTATCTGTATATATTCATCCATCTCATTTATTTACTTCTCTCATTCTAGTTTTTGTTTTTTAAAATATTAGTGAATTGTTGTTTTTTAACTGATAGGCTTCTGGCTTTTCATGCATAAATAATATTTTGTATTAAAAATAAAATGCAATTATTTTATTCAAAATGATTGTTGTATGTTATAATGTTAGAGTTAATTTTAAATTATGGAATCTGATTATAGTCAAACGTAATGACTAATTTCATACCTTCAGCGAGACAAACTTTGTAAATTATTATTCATTCAAGTAACATCTGCCCAAGTTAAATCACTTTTGTTGTGTTCGAAATAAATATTTATATATCGGTATCTTTGATTAGTATTAATTTTAAATTAATTTAATGTTTAACGTTATGAATTAAGAACACAAAACTGGATATGCCGCGAAATTAAGGAACACGATAGTATCGAAAGGAATAGGAATTTTTATTTTGCCATTATCCTATTTAAGTTGTAATATCTTTTTTCACAAAATAATACATAATGTAATAATATCTATTTTAACAAAAAATCACTAATTTATGTGGAAACATCTCATGGAACAACACTGTGTACTATTTGGATCAAAATTTGGATTTTCATAATTTCGTGAATGTTTTAGAATTATTTTAGTTTTCTTTCTACACAGATAATATATTGAAAGTGTTGCTTTAAAATAAGTTTTATAAAAAACTAGCAGATACCCGCCCGCTTTGCTGGGCAATTTCTCTTTTAAAAACAAAGACTATCACGTTATAGCCCTCACTTATCCTCCCTTTTGTTCATAATTTTATGGATTTTAATTTTTTACTTTCTATAGGTCCAATCATTAAATTAACCTGATTTTTATACTTTTTGGATCAAAATTACCCCAACCACTTAGTTGTATCAAATTCCAAAACAAAAGTTTTTTTGCGTTTGTCTCGATTTTTACAAATTTTTTTACCCCTTAAAAAATTGCAAAAAATCGAAAAATTTCTTTTACCTCCAATTTCGATAAAACTCAGTATATATGGTAATTTTGACCCAAAAAGTACAGAAATCGGGTACATTTGATGATTGGTCGAATAGTTTTTGAGATACGCACTAAAATCGATCCAAATATTGCGATATCTCAGAAACTCTGTATCGAATCATTAAATTAACCTGATTTTGATACCCCATCCACTGAGTTTCATCAAATTCCAAAACAAACATTTTTTTTTTTTTCCCCAAGGCATCAAGTAATACTTTGATTTAATACAATATTTTCTTCCAATTTTATAGTTTTTATGAAGTCAAATACTTATTTTCCACCAAGCGAAAGTGCCTCCTTAATTGCGTACGACTGTTAGTGTGATAAGATTTTTGAAAGTATACCGAATCCTCTTTCCCCGTTTAAGTTTCAAACACTTGGCGACAGTTTGGTTTCAAATCTTGATTCAATACGTAGGTGTTAAAATTAACTATATGTCAAATATAATTTGATCGATCATATAATCTCTCAATAAGTTTCTACTTTTTTTTTTGGACTAATGGTAGATGATATAATAACTACTCGATCATTATGACATTATTAAGAACTAATTTTTTTTATTATTCGATTTTTTTTAATGTTTAAATTCCAATTTAATTTGATTTTATCAATGAAACATACACATATTTGTGTAATGTTAAAGGATGACAGATTATTTTATTAAATTGTGAGTGGTCTAAGCTTCCTTGGCAGTAAAAAATATGGCATGAAACATCTTAAAACAAGCGGGCAAAAATTTTGTTTAATTACATTTTTTTTTTAATTTTTCCATTTCTCATTGGTATAATTGGCTAGGCCATAATTTTTAACTGTCCAGAGGAAGTAAATGTAATGGGGCCGATTACGTATGTGCGTATGTTCGTATGTTCGTTCGGATTCTTTCGACTCGATTATCTCGCGAACCAGTTATGACATTAACACGTGACTGGGTTTATTCGACTCGTAATCGCGTATTTAAGAAGTTTTCTGCAGAATTAGTTGAGGCGTTTTTAATGGCAATAAAAAAACTGAATAAACAGAATTTGAAAAGTAGATAAATCACATCATTTATCTATGAAGATAATGATCGTTCCAGCATAAGCTGCAGTACATGTTCGAAGAATAACCTATGAAGGCTAACAAGACCATTTTTTTAAATGTTTGTACCCCCTCTGGGAAATTAGTCGTGTGTCGACTACAGTACCACACCAATTATGTACTGCCAATTTTTGATAATTTAAAAACCTGGTGGATCTTACTTCTTTTTGATCTTATACAAGGACTTCAAAACATCAATGGACCCTTTTTTAATTTCTATTTCCTATTCGTCATAAAATGTAAGATTAAGACCTTTTTTGGTTCCGATATCGGGTATCAAAATGTAGAATCTTGCACCTACAACCACAAGACAACATTATTGGACGCAAATAATCTAAAAGTTAGAAGTGGAGATTTAGCTAGTTCATGAATTCGGCAAGATTGAAAATCCGAAAAAGCATAAATGGAAATCTTTCTTACCAAAGTCTTTTGCGAACTTACACCCATAAATACATAGATTCATAATCCATGCTTTGCATTGTCGGGCTAGGAATAGTAACTCATAAGCATGCCTTAAATCCTTCATAATATCGGTAACACATTGAACAATCATTTTCAAAAGTGTACTTTTAAGTTTTTTTACTTGTTTGTTACTGCCATAGTAGCTGTGGCTTTCATATCCGAATCAAAAAATATTATATATATTTTTTTGATTTTTATGAATAAGGTTTGAACATTAATCATAATTTTTATATTTATATACTATAGTCAATTGTATTTTTTTTTAAATTGATTATAGCGATTTGTCAGCCTTGTAATTAACTGTAACAATTTGTTTATGATATGAACAAGATTAAATTTATCAATAACGAAAAATATTACTTTTTATTTTCAACCTGATGTTTTAATGGGGAAAAAAGACAGACGTGTTAAGTTAAATCTTTGTGCAACATAATTATTAAATTTATTGTAATGACCTTGAAGAATCTCTAAGAAAAATATTTCTTCAAAATTATTTTTGATTGATAAATCCAAGAAATATTTTCTTGAATTAAATAAGTAAAGAGTCAACCCCAAAAATATTGAAGTGTTTCAATAACGAATGAAGATTGTATCCACTATATATAGAATGGTCCAAATCATGGTGACCACTAAACTGGAATTTTTCTATATCTCCTAAATTTCTCCACAGACCCAGTAAAATGAAGAAGGCTCCGCAAACGAGAAGGCTTAATAGTCTTGCAGCTGTAAGACTTCAAAAACTTATTAATTGTTTGTTATAATGCGGCAGAATTTAATATTTCCCGAAGGAGTTTTATGGATTCATAATGAAATATTTTGCTTAAACGATCACTTCAATGATCTTCTATATTTCAATTCAAAAATTATTATAAATCGAATAAAGCCACACATAATTCAAATTGCAGAAATCATAAACTTACAAAGAGTAATAGTTTCCGATACTTTTCCTGGAAATGCAAATGTATTGTCTTTTTATCATCTGTTGTTAAAGCATTATTAAATATTGTGTATGAGTTTATCATTGATTGCAATGGAAGACATTAAACATTTCCTGTATGCAATCTGTCAGACTTACTATGAAGTGTGACTTTAACCTGAATCATTATAATATACACTTAGAAATTAACGACATTTTACTGTGCAAATTTTTAGATATATCTTACCCTTTAGTATTACTTTTTTATTAGTAATACTTGGAATCTGTGTGAGTGAGGCACCCCGGGAGTTGTTAATTCAATTACTAAACTGAAATAATTTGGTTTTAAAAATCGTTTAAAGTCAAAGATATTTATTCATTTAAGGTCACTTAAGGATTTTCCCCTCAAATAAAAAAAACGTGTAGGAGTTGGATAAAATGGTATTTGACATGAAACCCCTTTAGTGGGGTGTAAAAATACCAGTTTGGTTGTCAATATGGTCTGAATCGTCACTTCAATTTTCAATAATCGTCAATCGTCAATTCGGTTTTATAATCGACTCTTGGAATAGGCAAAACAATAAATTAAAATAATTTATTTTTAAAATAAAATTATTTAATCGAATATCAATCAAAATTATTTACTATAACAACTTTTTAATTTAACCATTTCATCGATGTATTATTCGTGAATGTATTCTCGTTAAATGTTCTTCGTTAATAAAATAAATAACTACCAGGTAGTTTTAATAATTACTGTTTTTATAATTAAAATTTATTAGTTTTAATGACCTTCGATTATAAATGATAGTTCAATAATCAAACTTCGGTTTTTTATATATAGGCTGTTTGAAAAAACTTAATTTATTAAATTCCAAAATACCTACTCTAATTGTAATATATTAGTCATCGCGATAACGGAATTTTCCAATTAACGTTGTGTAGTAGTGAGCTGTTTTGTGAAATGAAGCATGTAGGAATACGATTAACAATTAATTTACAAAATAAAAAAACAGAACAATTGTGGTCTCCGGGTTATGGAGTTCATACGTTAGCTCAATTTCTGCCGGTAAAACTTCGTACGTTTTTATATTCTTTATTCGAACAAGATTGTCAAATAAATGTAGGCTTTATTTAGCCGTTTGCAACAATTCTCTACGTCCCCTTAATTCTATTAAAAGGACTTCTTTTTATTATATGCAACAGAGATAGTCTACTTTGAGATTTCAGCATATGTTTTCTCAAATACATTTCAATGTTTCCATTTATGTGAGACACAATTTAAAGTAAGCCTTTTTTTAATTAAATGTCATGGCTCACCCTGTATAAATATTTTATCAAAGGCAGCTTTACAGATACAAAAACAAACAAACATAGCATAATAATAATAAAGTGTGTAAATAATTTTTTTACATAAGTAGTTAATAATATTTTTAAAAGTATTCCGTACCACAAAAACCGAATAATAAATAGTAAAAGACTCTTTTACAATCTCGAATAAATATAGCACTTAATTAACTTGGATAGATTATGTTTAAGAACTTTGTCGGATAAACATGTGTCTTCGGATAAACAGGAATAAAATGCTTTGTTATGGTGTATCAAAAGTTTCGCTGTTATCACTGAAATCAAACTATATCAAGTTTACAGTTCGGTGGACTAAACGCGTTCACCGCACTTGGCATCTATGGTCGCTTTCCTTGAAAAATTTACCTTCATCATTCTCTTAAATATGTTCGGGAATTCAACAGAGATCGTTTCCATTTCCGAGGATTTTAACCCTTAGAAACAGCAATGTAATCATTCTCCAATATGTACAGCTTTTGACAATATTTATATTTATGAGATTTTTTAAGGGTTTTTATATATTTAAAATATTCATGTCAGACATATAATAATTACACATGTACATTAGTTTCGATGCGGACTTGACCGATTTTTTTAATTAAAATATTCCTAAAGGTGTATTTTAAGAAAAGAAATAACTAACTAACCTACTACGTAGAAATAATATAACAAACGAACACAAAGAATAAGTTGTTTCATGAAGATCTACTAAGACTCTCAGAGAAGAAGAAGAAATATCTTTGAGCCATAACATAGATAATAATAATCATAATCATAATAATAAACACAATAATAATAATCACATGTCTATTGCACAGTATTTTTCAAACTAAGCTGGTATTTGTGACATTGACTTTTGTTTTATAAATGTGTACTGCATGAACCTCATTTGTTTATTCTAAACATTAACATACAGAACGTACCATTAAACAAAATCTGAAAATCAATAGTAAGTATCGTATCTCACTGTCAGAAAAAATGCCACAGTTAAAACATCTAAGCGTACTCATCATATGTTATGTTATAATAGTAACACTTAGAATGTTTTAAAACGAGCATTTTTTCTGACCTAAAAAATCTCAATTTGAAAATTATTAATTAAGAAATTGCATCATAGTCTGATGGAATTTGAGTTGGACGCATGGAGATAATACCATAGACCTGCAAAGCTATCGCCAAACGGTTGATCACAATAAAGAGAGACTGATAAAGTAGGAGCGTATAACTGTAGAGACCCTGATCAAGTTAGATAAAGTATTTCTGTCTCTCTCTATTTATATCTAAAGTATTTATATCTCTACCTGCAGCTAAGAATTGACTTATTGATTTTCCTATGTCTATACAGCTCTATGGTTTTATCTCAATAATTTGACGCCCAGCTATACAGTTTAAGTGGAGTCATAAATTTCTATGAAATTGATTTTTTTACGGCTGAATAATCTGATAGAAAAGTTTTTTAGAGATTTAAATGATGTAGCGATTGAAAATCGTTGTCAAAGCCATCATAACACTATAGAATTTGAATTTGTACTATATAAAAAGCTGATATCTCGGAAAGTACAAATATAATCTAACTTAAGCTTGGAGTATCGTTTTCGTTAAGTTTGAACTACCTTAATCAAAGTTTTGGATAATAACGGACACAAAACGGGCTGATAAGTCGATGACTGACTTATGAACGTGACTTCCAGAAATAATTTTGATAAAAATATTATAAAAACCAGATATAAATGAATGTAAGTACTATTTTAAGTATGAATGTAAGTATTTTAACCTAAAAATAGACATCAGTCATAATTCGAAGAAGTCTTCTTATATCGTTCAAGTAAGATTTTCTTAAAATAAATTTTTAGAATACGTAACATATTTCTTTACAATACATTTTGTAATTTCTATGTATTTGATGTAGAGTAAAGGAAGAACGGAATGGAAGATTTAAATGAATAATTTAACAGAGTTATTATTTTAATTACTAATCTTTCTCTTTTAGTAAAGTTTAGTAATCATAATGAATGTTGTGATAATAATTATTGTTATTAATGTCAAGTCAGCTATTGTAGCTTTAACTGCCACGTACAATATATTTTGTTAGTATCTTTTTTTTTTAATATTAATTACAATATTAACTGTACATAGCTTACGTTAATACCTATTGCCGTGCAGGCTATAATTATTATTGCCAGCTGTGTGAAAATTTGTGGGATTTTACGGATTTAAATGACTGTGGAAATCTGGTATTTTTCGATCATCTATTCAAGAAAATTGGCAGCTATAAAAATAATTTTTTATAACATTAAAAAGTATACTTTTATTTTCCACAACGAGTAATCTTTTTGGAATAGAGTCTAGTAAATGAGCGCCCAAATAGGGTCATTTAAATTTCCTTGAGTAGATCTAAACAGAAATTACAATTTATCTTTATTTTCAACTCGATTAAATAAGGAGTTAAGGACCAATAAATTTGAAAGCGATGAGTATCTCATTTTTTACCTCAAAACTCAAAGTATAATATTGGTTCGTTAAGAATAAGAATACCAAATAGACTCCATGACTATATAATATAATCACTTTTTTTTCTGGTTATGATTGATCGGTTGAAAAAACGTCTACACATTGCGTGAATTCTTTAATTATCTATTTTTCTACTTTATTTTAAAAATAAATATTGTATTCACGAAACATCATATGCCTCCAGATAGAAGAGTTGTCTCAAAATATTTGTCGTTCAAATAATAATGAAGAAATAAGAAAAAAAATGATACTGTTTTACATATTATTTATTCTTCGTCATTATTTGCTCTAACAAGTAGATCAGGTCGGTAATCGTAGGTTAATTATCATTAAAATATTTATTCACAATTCCATCTTACAAATTATTTGTTAGATTTTATAAAAATTCCTATAAATTTTCGATCGTATAGAATCCCAAATATATAGGTCCCAAATAGATTAAATTTATCCGCGAAATTTTTTTTTGCCACATAGTATAAACAATAGTTCGTGGACAGTGTCCATTATTTATTTGATGAAATTTTCGGACTCTTGACTAGCAGTTTGAACGTAAAACGGGCGTGTTAGACAGACATGTGATGTCAACTACAAAAGCCACTTTACGTTACGAGGCCTAGTAACCAATTTTTCCCTTAATTCTATTAAAAGGACTTCTTTTTATTAATTTTTGTCCACCTTATGATCCCTCAAAAGATTGTGTATAGAAATTGTGTTCAATTCTTACAGGCCTTCATCTTTATGTTGTCTTTGTAAGTAGTGGCATTCCATTAACATAACAATTTTAGTTTTTTTTTTTTTTTTTAATATTTGTTTCACAATTCAAACATAAAAAATGAGAATCATACACATGATAGAAATAGTGTTCAGTATTTTAGCAAAGAAAGCAAAAAACAATTTTTTATTTATAAATATCATTCATTAAAAACATTTACTAAATAAATAACAAGAGAATTATTGTCAGAAGAATTGGCTTTAAATCATTAATTAGTTTAATTAATTAAAAATTAATGCGTAAATAATAGACCACCGCCAGTGTAAAAATAATAATTTTTTATGTTCGATGATTATAAATTTCAATAAATAAATGAATAAACATTATTAATTATGATTAATTATTATCAAAGTCAAATAGTATTAATTAATTAATTAATAGTTAATTTAAATAATAAACTATTTCGAGTTCAAACATCATAAATAATGTTTTTGAATTATTATACATTAAAAATTTTTAACAATTTCTAAATAAATTTTTCTACATTCATATTTTTAATTAATAATTAGTTTAATTTTTAATTTTTATTATGATTTTTTTGTAATCATAAACAAAAATTTACCATTAAAATGATAATTTTTAAGGTGCAGTTGCTCCAGTCGCTAGCAAGAACATTTTCTATGCTTTTTGACTCGTGGCATGTATTTTTGATTTTCCATGAAAATGTTTTTTATTAAAATCGATTATACTGATCAAAAATCATAGGAAATCGTCTGAAATTCTTTTTAATTTCTTCATGTTATTGCAAGCAACTGCAAAAACTCCACGGTAAAAAATATTCTTCATCCCGGCTCACTATATTCGCGTTGATAGGGTTTATGGTTTCGACGTTTTCAGCAAAGCATAAAAATCTATTTTATACTTTTACAAATTATTTTTTTATTCTTTTTTTTAATCTAGTTAGAGCTGAATTTCGATGACGCGTACAGAATATTGCCCTCAAAAGTGGCTTTGGTTGTGTATTAAAAATGTTATTGACTGTATAAACATACAAAATTACAAAAGCTTAAAAGTGCTAGATATTTCAACCATCATCTTTTTGTTAGAAAACGCTCTATTTGGGTAATTAACTTTAGGGGATTCCTTCGTTATTGTGTTTTATCACACACTTATATTAAATATAGGTTGATACTAAATTTTAAACAGCACCTGATTGTGCGACGAAATTTCAATGATTTTTCATACTTTTATAAGAAACACATAAGCGTAACAAGGGAAATACATCTTATTATGCAAAAATATTCTTAAACCTGCTACTCGTTATCATTTTATGTGGTCGTTAATAGAAATATTTTGACAATTTTTTGTGTGACTTAATTATGCTAAGTATACTCTCTTAAGTAATATTTCCTCATCGGTGAATCATAGTCTCATCGGTTACAGTCTATGTCTAGTTTAAAACTTAAGATTTGAAACTTTATAAAAGAAACATTTGATAACATTTTTAATCTTTAAATAAAAATATTATTTTATCGATATGAAATATATAATTATTTGATTATATAATGAATATTTAAATAAAAAAAATTGAATAATGGGGAATTCTTCGGCCACACACTTTGCTCAAATTATAAATGACACAGGACATATGTACACATAAATACTAATAATATTAATAACAATAATTGGAGTTAAGCCATCTCTGCATACATAATTTACAAAGTGTGCTGTAAAGAAGGCCCACCTTAAATTTGAATTAAAAACGCGAGCTGCAGGCAATGTTCATTTTCCTCAAAATATTGATTGAGATTTCTTCTATCATTAATTATTCATTTATTGGATTTGCTACTGTTGTTTTCATTAGTTTATGTCTGATAGCGTGAATTATGGTAATTTATGAATATAAGAGAGAAAATATTTTAGGTTTTCAATGTTACTTCATGTTTATCTATTGAAGGTATGTTTTTAATTGTACGATATTTATTTTCAATACATAACATATTTTCCTACATATTTTCCTAAGTTAGCCTATAAAAAACCAAAACAATTAGATAGAACTATTTTTAAATGAAGTATTTTGGACATAGATTTAAGAAATTGAGATTGTTTTGCGAAAAAATATTCTAAAATAAATGGTCTAGCAATTGGAGTTGAACAATGAGCGCAGTATTATTAAGAAGACCTATGTTTTTCGTTCCTTTTAGATTTTTAGCCCCTTGCCTTAAATAACTAATTCTTTGAAAATGCTCATAAAATGATCACCCAAGGTAAATTTATAATTGAAATTTGGATTTGTCGAATTTGGATAATTATTTATTTTTCCAACAATTCTTTGATTTTTAGTCGTTGAAAGTTCGCTTTGGAGTTGAGAATGATGTTATTTAATTATAATTGCAACCATAAAAATTCACAGTTTTATGTGGTTTAAAGTATGAGACTGTGAGAAGATATAGGAAAAATTTTTTTTTTTTTTTAAATAGCGTTGTTGTTACTGCAAAGAAAAAGTTTTATTTATATGAAACTGTTTAAAAAAGTCATAATCCTTTATCTCAAATTTAAAAATTATCTCATATCGTTTTGATCACTCTACGTTTTTAACTTTTTAAACGAAATAAAGTGAGAAACGAAACTTATTTTATACCAACTTGTATAGTTCTCTTAAATGGAATATGTCAAAATGTCTTATGAATAATAATAATAATAATAATATAAAAAATTATAACAAACTATAATAACTTGTTTCTTATCATAAAGTCAAATCCATTTGAATAATAACATTATTATTGCTAGATAAAAACCATAAAAAAGATAAGTTAACTTGTGTTGGTTCATTTTGTTTTTATTTTTATTATTTTGTTTAGATAGATGTACCTAACAACGTGTATGTGTTCATAATAAATATGTCAAATAAAAGTGAAAATTTCAAAGGAAGTTACTGTAAATATGGTAGGTAGTGTTAGTAAAATTTTGTTTAAAAATCAATGAATAATTTGTAGATTTGCGCTATTATTTATATGATATTCAAAATTTAAACTCAACTCTTATAAATAGGAAAAGTGACACTTATTTTCTTAACTATTCGAACTCTAGTTCGATAACATCTTCTACTTGAAAATGAATGCATCGTAATATGAAAACTTGTAAATTTGATGGTTATGTAGTAATCTGACTGAATAAGAAAAAAATCAATATATATAAATTAGATTTACTATTTTCTTCATATCTCTTTCTTCACTATGCTTTAATATAAATTCACGATTTAAATTTGTTTTAAAAACTACGATCAATAAATCGTGAGCCCTTTATGAGGCTAAATTTCCAATAATATTTTTTTTACTGTGCCTCTTATATGTCAAATTAATGAAAATTGAGTTTTTCGAAAAAAGATATGGACAGTTGAAGTGTCACTTAATAGACGTTTAACCTTCTCTTTTAATTCCTTTTTTAATTTGTGTAACCAAAAATTATTTCAGGGCTCTTAATTCTGAATTGACTTGATAAATGAATATCTAACATTGTCTCAAAGCTAATCAGAAGGATGCGCTTTGCAGAACTTTTTTCTTAATACCTATTGATTATACTTATTGATATTGATTTTTCATCCAATTCAGTTGCTCTCTGAACGAAAACTGTCTCAATGTAAATTTGATCGAGAATATAATATGTTTATCATTAAATATACTTCAATATTAAGTATATATGTAGATATCCAAGTGTAAATAGCATAATTAATTTCGTAAACATAGTATGCGAATTATTTTTATAATGGCTTCCTGTAAAATTTTATATTTTATTGTTGATTTTCAGGAAGCGTGTATAATTGTAAATATTTTGTAATACGTTTTGTACTAGTATAAGATTAGGTAATTCATACTGTTAATTGCAAAAACTAATTTTCATAACAATTAATTTAATAAATAGTTTGAATTTAAGAATATTTTGTAATAAAATTGAAATTATTCGCCCTTTTGTTTCGAAGATCTATAAAAAAACTTGCTATAAATTCCACATGATTTTTTATCGAGACATCTATTATCAAAACTTTCTGACTAAAGAAAAAAAAATTGATTGTTTTGCGGGGAATAGGTATATTAAACAAGTAACAATGTTTTAACAATATTTTTTAATATAAAATTCGAAAATTTAAAGAGGTCATTTTGGTAATTAAAAATTTTGTAAATAACAATTATTTTGTGATAACGTCAATTGCCATTTTTTATTTATCCTTCGTATGTTTTGCTTTTCTATCTTAAATAAATTTAGGCACGCCAAAATATCGCTTCAAAAATGTGTTTTATTTGAGGATAATTATTGAGAATAATTCGCTGGATATCGCCAATAAATAACAGATATGAAACCTGGAATCGAACTTTTACATTTATTGTCGTTATAAATACCAGACTGCCAGATGCATAGGTTAAAACAAGATTTGATATTATATGCTTTGTTCGAGCCAACCCGCTGCCTATGGGTCTTAGACCCAAAACCATTTTAATTGGTTTAAAATTATCTTTTTAACACGAGAAATATTCTGGCGTTTGACAAGAGGAATATTCTTATGCATTGAACTTCGATTTAAAAAAATAGATTTTTTAAAAACGTTCCGTTATTACACAGCAAAAACTTACTGGATTGACGTAATCGAGGTTATTTGGCTAGTGTTGTTCTCATAACAAGAAAATATTTCTTATGTTAACGATCTCAATACTCGATTCAAAAAAAATTAGTTCTCAACTGCTTAAAATTTAAAATATAGCAAGTAAATATTTCCTTGAATCAAAAAAATATTTACTTTTATTAAATATTTTATTGCAACAAGGGCTATTTTATACTGTGTAATATTTCTACATCCTAGTGATCAAAAATTTTCATATTTCGCATAATTTTGTATTTCAGTTTTTGCGAATATATTTCCCAATAATATTATTATTGAAATTTTTATTACTCCTGATTAACTATATGTATATTTAAAAATTATACGTATGAATATGTTTAAACAAACTTTTTTTTTAAATTAATTTAATAAAAAATAACACAAATATGAAATAAACAGCCCATTTTTATACAATAAAATATTCAGTAAAAGTGGCAGTAAAATATTTAGCAAATATCATACTCAACGCTATTGTTGCAAACACATTATTAATACAAACAAAATAGTTTTTATTGTTTA
Organism: Chrysoperla carnea; assembly: GCF_905475395.1. Taxonomy (NCBI): domain Eukaryota; kingdom Metazoa; phylum Arthropoda; class Insecta; order Neuroptera; family Chrysopidae; genus Chrysoperla; species Chrysoperla carnea. The sequence goes on from NC_058341.1 coordinate 27,892,404, forward strand.
CCATATTTATTTCAAAAACATATTTGAAAAATTATTTTTAGTTAATGAATTTTAATTAAATTCAAAATTAATAGATTCCGAAAATATTTAGTTAAAAAATTTTTTTTTTTTTTTGTTAGTTGAGTTAAACAATGAAAAATTATAAACATTTACATAGTTAATATTAAAACTTGCAATTGCTGAACATTTTTTAATAATAATTGTTTTAATAATATTCTAAAAATTATTATTAATAATAATTACTTTTATTAAAATCATTATTAGTTTTTGTTGAAGGTTAATTGGTTTTTTGCATTCGTTATTATTAAAAATGTATCAAATTTTATGCTTATTTTCATTGCTTTGATCAATGTGCGTTGCTTCATTAAACATATGCTTGTTTTATTTAAACAGTTTTAAACAACTCTTCACGAAAACCTGTTTTCTAACTACCTTTTTTACACATAATTTTGCGTTGGCCTGCAAGTAGTTCACAAGTAAATATGGTCATAATTCTGTAGGAATTTGACGATTTATTTTAAGATCAGCAAAGGATACATCGAAAATTGTTGCGTTCGTGTCTATTTAAACGCTTCAAAATCCAACAGGAAATTAACGATAAGGTAAATAGATCGATTTAAAATATAGTAAACGTATATTTTCTTGTCAACTAATCTACATCATTGTTTTCTTAAAAGGTTTCGGTGCAATACATGTTTTCTTATTTTGTTCTTTGTTTGTCAAATTCTTTGTCTGTCAAACCTACAAATGCATGCGTCTCCAAAAAAAAAATAAATATATTTTTTACTTATTTCGAAGTTTCAATATTCCATTTTTATGTTAATGGGCTAAAAAATGGAAATTCCAAATAGGTATGGAAAATGTAAATTTTATATTTCTGAAAAAAGCGCAGCCGGGTATTAAAATAATCTCCTAAACTGTTTTTAGTTTTGTGTAGGGTGTACCAACAAAAAAGTTTGATTGCAGAACCATTAAAAAATTATGTACATTTTAAGCAAACTACCATCAATAGTGAAAAATAGTTCATTACATTAAAAAATGGTAAAAGCTTGAAATCTAAAGTTTTTGTTGAGGCATACTATAATTGTAAAAATATTATAGGTTATCCAAAAAGTAAATATTAATGATTAATCCAGTCAATAAAATACATTAATCATAGTTTAGTGATTTAAGTGTGTAAAAATTAGAATAAATAATTAATTATATAAAAAGTGCTTTAATAAATTTAAAGAAATACAAATAACTCTTTGTAAATAAATATATTGTATAGTTTCCATAATAAAAATATTGCATATTTATACCTTAAACATATGACAAAAAAAACGCAATTTTGGCATTATTTTCTAATGGAAATTTTTAAGCCCCTATACTGATATTAAATATTATTCATATGTATAATATTGTATTTAATTTATTATTAAAATTTTGGTCTTCTATTATTAAAACTAATATAAAAATAATGATAATTTATAAACTATATTCATATTGAAGGAAATTAAAATAAATTTTTTGCAAATTAATTAAAACGTTGTTCTTATTTCATTTTTTTAAATTTCAGTATTGATTGGGTATGGTAGAACCATAGTGATCCAAGTGACACTTTTTTTTTTTCGAAAATAAGGAAAAGTTTTTGAGGAAATTACAATGAAAAAACAATTTTTTTTAATTTAAATATTCGCTTTTACCTTATAACGAATCAATGCTTTATCGAGTAAAAGTTTGGGATTTCTAGGCGAAAAAGATGACAGATATCACTTCTATGAGTGTGAAGAATTATGAAGAACAACGTTTTTTGGCGCGCACGTGCCATAATCTTTATTAAAGAATAATGATACTTGATCACTGTATTTTTACCATCTTCAATTGTTAAGTTGCATATTTAGAACATAGAGGTAAGTCTAAAGGTATGAGTAAGTTTGACGTTTGCGAAAATAGGTAAGTAATCATTTGTTCTCATATTTTAGCTGTCTTTTCATAAACTTCTTTCAATCCAAGGGCTTTTGAAAATCTAGAGAAACAATTTTTTTTATGTGCATCGAATCTCGTTGAAGATAATAAAATAATTGGCATTTACAAAAATATAGTCATTGTTGGCTCTTGCGGTTTTTGGCCGAATCTTCGCTGAAAAGCTACGAAATAAATGCCAAGGTGATATATTAAGGGCTTGTCCTTACATTTTAGAATGAATTAGTGAGAATAAAATTAAACAATCAAAATATGATGTATTCTTGTCCACATTTTGAGGGTAATGGCTGTTAGCGTAACAAAAGTAATATCCAACAGGATAACCATGGATGTAATTTATCTTTAATAAGAAGGGAAATAAGAATCAACAGATCATTAAAACTTAATTATATAAAATTAATAGCTCCCTTAGTTAGAAGACTTCTCTTGTATGTATGTCTTGGAATTTTACAATCAAAAAATGATCGCTTTCATGACCTGATTTTCAGTTGATTTTACCATATTTCATTTAAAAAAAATTGAAACAAAAATACTGTTTAAAGAAACAGCTTTAATTGTTCTAAAAAGAAAAACAAGTTTGCCTATATAAGTCATTAAGCTTGTGGAGCTCCGATGATCAAGTATGAGTGACTTAAACGAAAAATTTTTCACTTTTAACAATAAAAGCTTGTTTCTTAAAATGTTTTTTAGTTAAAATTGTTATGCTCTTCGTCAAAAATTCGATTTTCATATATCTGATAGTCAAACCGTTACTAGAATCTTAATTTTTCATGAAAGCATGGAAAACAAACCATTGAAATTTTTATTCATTGTAGGATCCCATTCCAAAAAAGTTGCGATCATTTGTGGCTTATTTGAAATCCCTCAAGTGTGAATAAAAAAATAAAAATTAATAAATATACTTTAAAAAATATTTACATATAAACAATATTTATTGTACGAATATATTTAAAGTAAGACGAATTATCCTTAATATTAAATTTTATTCTTTCAGTGATATTCTGATAAAACCTGGAGGAATAAATATATATAGACCATTTAACATGCAAAAACAAAGAATATTCTCAATCTAAAATAAAGAATCTAAATGGGTAAGGATAAAATATATATTATTTATACGAGAAAAGTTGTTTTTCTTACTATTCTGTTTTCCATCCTTTAAAAAAATCATGCTTGACAGTACAAGAAATAAATGAATAGTGTGGGGAAAATAAGGTACGGTTAGAACAACAAACTAAGATAAACTGGATCATTAAATTTAGGCTTTTTTATTTAGTTTTGATACTTTGTTTTATAAAAAGAGAGGGGAAGAGACTTGCGTCAAATATAGAAGTTTTAATTTTTTTAGAACTGTTACAGTTACTTACTGTTGACCTGAATGAATGTTTCAAGCTCTAAGCATTGATTACTGAAAGCAAACATAAAAAAATCGTAACAAAATATAAAAAAAAAAAACGTGCAAATCGCGATTGAAGGAGTATTTCCTATAATGTGAACATAAGGAAGTAAACTTAATACTTAAATTAGTGTTTCATTATCTTATGCTTAACTTTGGAATTTTATCGTTGTCTATTAAGTGAATTCGGTTATTTTCGGAAAAAATGAATTTTCGTTAGCCGTGAAATATAAGTTTTTTCCTTTTATGTAGTCTAGCGGTATTCTTAGGGTAGCGGGTTCGATTCCCACCGTCGCAACAACAATATTAATTTAATTAATAGTGGTGATGGGCTGGTGTAGTGCATGGTATATGCATGAAGGAGGTGCACTCATCCTCTGAAATTGAGGAGCTGATAAATGAAACTATCAGCGGAAAGGAGATAACACATATGGTATCACAATGGGCTCTATAGCCTAAGTGTGTCCTTCGTGGACAGCCAATATACCTAACCTAACCTATGTAGTCTTCAGGGTCCAAATTTTAAGAAACGTAGATAATTTGTATTCTTTTATAATTTTTTTCATTCTGGTACCTTCCATTTGCGTCACGAAATAAAATCGTTAGTTTTACATTGGAAACTAATAATTTAATAATAAATAAGTAAGAATAAATAGATTTCCTTTTGTAAAGTTTTCAATTTACGTAGGCTAAGTTCACTTCAATAAATAAAAATTTCAAAGATGGGCAGATTATGACAATATCAAAAACAAACAAACTACGCACATCATAAATCTTTTATGAAGTTTTTTTTTTTATAAAAAAAATGTCTTTATGTTGGATAAAAGAATTATAGTTAATAATAATGATAATAGTTATAATTCTTTGACCCATATATTTCATAACGTTATAGTTTAGAAGTCAACAACATAACTTTACCAAACAGGTATTCGAAAGAGGTAGAACAGATATGGAGTGTTTAGAAAAAAATAAAAAAACAAGTTAAAATGGTATCATGAATTTATTTTTAACTGGTAAGGATCGAATAATTTTACCCAGTAAAATTCCAAATCATCAGCCAGTGTTGATAAATTAATAGAAATTTTTTTATTGCTTTCTAAAAGCTAGAACGAATATGATTAACTTCGATGAAATAATTTGATGAACTTCTGTGTACTTTATTTATGCCAAAGTACCCTTCTGATAGCTTTTGCTATCTCAAAAGCAAAAGCTATCAAAGATAGTAATGGATTAACGCACATTATGTATTTCAACTTGACAAAATAGAAAGAAACGAAAATATTACACAGGAACCGGCACTCGAACCTAGGTACCCTAGATATCTATATGAGTGACTCAAGATATATATAAAGCTGAATGCTTAATCTTACTCATAGAGCGTACTTGCTAATTCTGTTCAAAATTACCAATGCTTACTCTGAATGAATACAAAACTGTAAAATGGTGACTTCGATAACATAACCTCGATAAATTTGTTCTCCATTTTTCGGAGTCTAAGCCTTACTTGACCACTCATTCTCCCGCTTGACGAATGTTTCTAAAGCGAAGAAAATTTTAAAGTTATCTAAAGAAGTCAAATCTTTGAAACTATTGCCATTAACAAAGAAATGGTTGCGAAAAGATAAAAACGCGTGATCTTTGGAAATATTTTTTTTTTTTATCAAAACTTATAATTTTTTCATTTTTTATGGAAAGTGGGTAAAAATATATTTACTTACATCATGCGAATTATAATCACCGATATTTCGGAGACTACCTTTATACATACAAAACCTTTTTTATAAGATATATTGTAATTTAATATGTAGGTACAAACTATACAAAGAATTATATTATAATGGGTGTATCAGAAAAAACGACAATAATCTAGGAGAAGTTAACTGACACCAAAACAAGCATTATGGTATTTGGAATATGTGTACCGAAACGTAAATCAACAGAGCTACACGCGTTAGAAATTTGCATAATGTATCGAATTCTTGTCGAATCTGTTGGGTTTTTGAACAAAAGTTTATGAGAATTTTGTTGTTATTTTCTTCTATCTCTAACGATTTGTTTCATTTAGCCCTTTTTTGATCATTTCTTTAAAAGTTTTGTTGTATCTCAAAATCTGTTAATAATATATTTAATATTTTTCTCAATAATTTATGAATCGAATCCGTTTTTTTAATGGGTTCTGATAAATTTAACGCTTGTAGCTTCGAATCGAAGTGTTTCAACGTCAAATATTCTCCATACCAAAATTATGTTTTCAGGGAATCTTATCATCTCCTACATTGTTGACTATTTATCCTGAGACGTGCAGTATATCGTACATAAGTTGGTATAGCGCATAATATATAACCTGAATAAGTATATACGATAAAGTTAAATTAAACTATTTCTTCAATGCGTAAGGTGGTGTAACTTGACACAGTTTGATAACAACCGTAAAGAGTTTGTGTTTGGTTTGGTGTTAGGTTGGTATACATACACACTTTAATACAAATACTATGTCACTCAACATTGAGGTGTATTTATACGTTGTGTCATTACATACATTATTCTTTGGTGAAAAAATAAATTATTCATAAATAAATTAGTTTGGTCTAGTTTTTAGTTTTTCCATTGGAAAATTTTGTTCTTGACGTTTAAGCAATACTAGAAATTAAACAGCATAGAGTAGTTAAAACGTGCAAGATCTGTATCTATTCCTTAATCAATGAAATTGTGACATCACATTGAAAAAACAAAAGTTCGTGGTAAGAAAAGGAAGCTGTTCGGCTGGTTTGTGTATCTTTCTAAAGAATATACAATTTTCTGGTCCTGTAAAAAACTATATAAACCACGAAATTACGAAAATATGATATCAGCACATCACTGTCAGTTTTCAATTTTTTCATCATGTACAGTTTTCAATTTTTTTTTTTGGATGTAAAATAGTCATAATTCATCGAGTATATCAGGAAGGTGACCATGAATTGTTTAACATTTACAATTAATACAGAGATCTTTAATTTATAGTTCAAAATGATGTTCATAGATGATGTAATAAAAAGTTAGATTAAATTTAATTGTTTTTAACATATATCTTTATAAATTAAAGCTCATTTGTTATTTTGATGTATCAGCTACATTGTTGTAGAGGACTTAATTAAGAATTAATTATTTTCGTTTTTGATAAATTTTCTTTTTTCTTTGTTTATTTAGAAATGAATGAAAACTTTGTTGTTTACTGTACAGCATACACTGTATGAAATGCTTAAAAATAGTATATTTAAAAATATTACCCCCGTACAATAAAGAAAATAATTTTATTCGACTAACCTTTCCATAATGTATATGATTTTCAAAGAATGCCGTTGGGTAAAATTTAATTGTATTTTGAAAATGTAATAAACTTTAATATACACGAGATAATAAAACCGGTAATTAGTTTGTTGAAAACATCAACAACGATTCATCCTACTTACCAAAATAATATTTTAAGGATTTGTTTAGATTATTTAAAATTAAAAAATAATACTTGATTAAACTACCTGGTTCCTACGTTAGCCAATGTTCACAAATAATGCTTTAATTTAATTTGAACAACAGTTACAAAATGATCCAACAATTTTTAACATAAAAGTACAACTTACGTATAATTTTTAACGTTAAAGTTTTTTACTTTTAAAATTACGTGGCTATCATTCCAGCTACAACTTAGAAGCAAAGGTTTTTTAGTAAGGAACTACAAAATGGAATTCTATCTTAATAAAACTTTTACTTTTACACATTTTTGCATAGAAAATGTCTACACCATACTAAGATGTCTATATCTTACTAAGCTCTCTCACAATTCAAAACCAACATGCGCAAGTAACTATGATCGGGAAAATGGGAACGTCCCAGTAACATATATTTAAATCAAAACAGACCGATTTCTTTGCATTTTTCTTTTATTTCAAGACACGCCTTGTATCTGAGTGAATCTAAGCCCCGCATATTGAAAACTTGTAATTATCAATTTTTTTCTCAGTAAACGAATCGAAATTACATTAAAGTACAATTATGTATACATTGATAAATATGCTTGACTTCTACTGCTGGCAGTGATCGTATTCGATTTTATCCATCCATTCGATTATATGTATATCGTAGTAGAGTTCAAAGAATAGGCTACCTGCAACTGAGTAAATTAACTGCAAATTTGTGATTGAACTGCATACTGGCAAGTGCTGCTGATAATTCTTCGAGGGTTGACACGTCAAATACAAGCAGTTGAAATCGCGTGTGCATTAATTTAGCTCTTGAATTATTTTTTGAGCTGTATTATCTCGTTGCTTGTTTAGATTATAATAAACGGTGAATCCATAATTTCCGTGGACACAAATAAAAAATTTGAAATTTCTTTGTTTGCAAAAAATTACCTTTATCAAACCTCAAAAAGACAAGCAAAAAAGTCATTTCCCTTGGATATGATTTCAAAGATCGTGGTTTATTATTTTTTCTGCTCAACAGCCTAAGCGTTTTCGACACTTTTTGTAAATCATCTTGTAATAAATTTGTACGTGTTTAATAACTATGGTATAACCATCTGTAGAGCTAAAAGCTTTGCAATTTTCACAAGGGAATTATCATTAAAATAATAATAATATAGTATTTTCTGTTTTCTCAGCAAAAGGTTTTATCAACTGAATAGCACAAATACACATTTAGTTATATGTACGTTATAAGTTTATATAGAATGATTTCTATATCTTACACTTTTAAAGATTGATTTTAACGTTTGAATATGGTATTTATATAACACTTTTTTCTTTTGATCATAACATAGAATACGTGAATTCAATATAGCTGTGAATTTCACATCTGTAAAGCTTAAGCTAAGTTTTCCTGGGAGAGCGGTGGTGCTATATAATGGTAAGTATTGCACACGCAAATATATAATTTTTTTACTATACTTTTGTTTCAACAAGTCACCGTTATAAATCGTCAGAGTTTTGATTGATATAAAATCGAATATATTTTGAATAGTTTTTTGTTTGTTTATACCATAGAGATAGTTGATTATATTTTCTTCAATCGCAATTAAAGTGTATCCAATGTTTCCTTAAAGTCACGAATATATGCCTATACTAAATACCCCAAAAGATTTCATACTCATGCTCTGTAATATATTGTGTTCATAGGACTATAGAGAATTGCCTACTTTATAAACAATTACTTATCATTTCCGGAAAATAACAAGATATGTTAACTAACCAAAGAGCACAGGAGGCATTTCATAAGGTTATTCCATAATGTACATAGAAGAAGGATGTTTTTTTTCAGATCTCATATTTTGCTGTGGGAAAATCACTTATAAAGTCAAGCACTCTAAAATCATATTGGATTTTTAACATAAAGAGGCATAGAGCTTAAACTTGTCTATGGAAACAGTGGTCTATGGAATGGCTGAACTAAAAAAAATGGGCTATTTTCAAATTAGGAAAAATTTTGTAATTGGTCTGAAAATTCAAACTAAAATTTTCAAAATATGTTTATATTTCATGGTCAATGTATTAACACCACTTTTAGATGGAAGTATAAAGTTTGCGTAGAGAATTAAATAACATTATTAACATTAATAGTCGAACATTGTAAAAGGTAAAATAACATTGTTTATCCAAAAATTTCTTAGTTTTGTAGCAAATTTATTCTATTATGAATAAATTGTATACACCAATTACATATAAAAGATATTATTACATATAATATTAATGAAATTTGAATTCATGTTAGGCACGTTTTAAAATAATTATTGCAGCGAATATAATATTTATAATTTAATAAGTAAGTACAGTCACGTTTGACTCAACTTGACTGTTTAATATTTTTGTAAAACTTTCTTACGAAAATTTGACTAAAATTTAACATAAAAAATTTATATACTATTTGTATACTATTTGTATTTATATACTGTATATATACTGTATACTATTTGTAAAAAATGGCGTAAGAAGTATTAAAACTGTTACTTCATAAAAAGATCCTAATTAATTATTCACCTACATGTAGCTTTTCGTAATAATCCTTAGGAGACCGTTCATAAAATTTTTCAGAAAAGCTATGTTACACATGCACTACTCGGGAATTTTTATTAAACTACAAAATTTTTTTCTCACAGAATATATTAATTTAATTTAAACTGTTCGAGATTTTTTCATAATAAGCAATTTGTTGGTTTTATTATTAAATTACCAAAATTTTATTAATATTCTTTACTACCTGGTGTTTTGTATTTCAATAAAAAATGCTCTAATATACCACACACTATTGACCTATCATAATGAAACGAAAAATTTATATGTCAAGTTTTATTAAAAATTTGAGTTGTAATAACAATCCCAAATGTTCATAAAAAAAATCATTATACGGTTATATAAGAAAAAAAATTGTTATTTTTATTCCTATAATAAAAAGCGATGGGTACTTTTCTTTTCTCTGTTTTTTTTTCTGAAGAGTTTTTTTTTCTACTCTTCTCTATATAACAACATCATATAAGAGCTTTTATGAAGAAAGCAAAAAGTATTTTTATGATAAGAAAATCCTCTATTGGTCATTAAATGTAAAATATTATAATAACTCGAATGAACGAATGATACCACAAGCATTTTCACTTTTCTCTACGAGATCACAATATATATTCAATCTGTAACCGTAAGCATAAAATGCTCTACTTTTATTATTAACAAAATATTAAATTATTTTATTCGACCTGAAAATGGCAATGATACTTTTATGAAATCTTTTAGTTTTTATTGTAGTAAAGGTCGCCCTATTACCTCAGTTGGATAAGGCGTAACAAATTCCATCCGCGGTATACTTAGGGTAGCGGGTTCGATTCCCGTCGTCGCAACTAAATTAATTTAATTAATAGTTGTGATGGGCTGGTGTAGTGCATGGTATATGCATGAAGGAGGTGCACTCAGCATCTGAAATTGAGGAGGTGGTAAATGAAATTATCAGCGGAAAGGTGGTAGAACACATAAGTGTGTCCTTCGTGGACAGCCAGTATAACCAACCTATAACCTATTGTAGTAAAGAGTTAAATGTATTACATACCCGCGATGTATGTTTGGGAGACTTAACTTTATTTTGTCCTTATAAGCAGACTTTCTGTTTTTTTAAGGTACATTTTTAAATAATTGCAAAAAATTATTTGTTCAGAAGGTCTGATCTCAATGAACCATACTCACAACAGCTTATTATCCTACTTGTGTGAATAACTGTGCTATTCGTTCACAATATCATGGTGAAGCCTTTAAGGCAATAACATTTTGTGAATTGTCCTGAAGTATTCATTTTCACTGAGCTATAAATTTTAATATTTGTTTCATTAATAATGATATTAAATATATATTTATATATATTGAAATGAAAATAATTTCAGTTCAAATATTTTTTTTAATGCTTTCTCATCACAAAAGCCAATTTAAGTTGATTTATTTTCATGTTGATAAAATCAATGTCTTGAACTTATCGGGTACGAATGACTTAAAAATATCGACGTATATGTAACGATATTCATTTATGATACCCATTAAAATAAGTTGTCATATCAAGAATAACATCATTTATCTACATTGAAAAAATAATTTCGTTTGATATAAATATCTTGAAATCATTAATATGTTCATAAATAACAATCGCTGTTCTTGTTTTTTTTTTCACGCCAACATTCTGTCTAACGGTTTTAATAATTTCAGATCTGAAAAACGATTAAGAAGATGAGCTGATATGACTTAAGATAATCGAATATTGGCTAGTTTATATGCATTTTCATATTTCATATTTCTCCAGTATTATGAACTTTTCAAAATTAGAAGTTTTCCGATTTGTTCCGCTAGTTTCAAATTGTTTCGCATCCAATTAAAAACCTAAACCCCCGTCCTGCATCTCCAGAAGTGGTTAAGACGTACCATCTCAGAAGTACTATGGCAATAAATGATTTCACTTCCTATAGGTAAGCGATCAATTCATATCTACTAGACGATTAATTAACAACCAATCACTCGATTACTTCTCTTATATAGATTTAAGAAACAAAGTAATACTAATGCAAGGTTAATTTACTTAGATAACACTTTCAAAATTTATATTTTTTAACCCCCGAACTAAAAAAGGGGTGTTATAAGTTTGACCGCTGCGCTGTGTGTGTCTGCTGTGGCATCGTAGCGTCCAAGCGGATGAACCGATTTTGATTTTTTTGCTTTTATTTGAAAGAAAATTTAATGGAGAATGCCTTAGACAAATTGCTTCAAATGCAAGTTTAGGGTTCCGTTGCTTAAAAATTTGACGGAGGTTTTTTAAATTTTTTAAATTTCCCTTGTTTAAAATAGTATTTTAATAGCAAACATGTGCAGGCTACCGAATCATCTTTTCGGTAATTCCTTCTCAAGTTTTAACTCTTTTATTCACAGTTGCTATGATAATTACATATTTTATGATTTAATGTAATTTAACCTACTACAAACGTTTAAAACACTGTTTCAGCAAATTTCTGTTTTAATTCTTGGAAAAGATATGCACGAAAATCTATTTAGTTATTTACAACAAGAAAAAATTTAACTCCAGACTAGGAAATTAGTTCTGACATCTATATACAAACCACTATGACATTTGTAAAATATAATTTGTGCTTGCCCTCCTAAACTAGTTTATTACACAGAAGTAGACAAATAATGTGGAAAGCACCCGATGAACAAAGTATTAAATGTCCTTAAAATTTTCTAGTATATACTAAATGGCGTATAATAAAGTCGATTATCACTTATTAATAAGCAATCTGGTAAGAATTTTAACTTTCTAGCTATTGTATTACATTTCGGAAATAAACTTTCAAGTCATCAGAGTGATTGCTCGAAATTAAACCGTGGAAATTTTTGGTTTGTGTATAGAAGTCTCGTAACATTTAGACCACATAGGTACATGAAAAACATATAAAAGTTATTAGATAAACAAAGAGACAATGACAAGAATGTATTTGTCTATCTTTATTTAAGAGAGTAAAATATGATTTGTTGTATAATAAGTAAGTTTTTACAACTACGAGAAACTAAATATAATATTTATAACTCGAGACATTTTTAAATTGGGTAGTATTACTACGTTCTTGTTGCTCGTACATGTATACTTGTATGTATATAGGAAGAAAAAATTTAATTCAATTATAAAATGAGGTTTTTTTAGTAGTTTATATTTCTCTCTTTATACAGTAGTTCGACTTTCTATCTATGGGAACGTTGCAATGGTCGGCTACACTTTGGAATAAAGTTTTTGTAAAAATAAAATTTACAAAAATTTAAAAATCTCGAAAAATGTTTCGGGTACGGAATCTTTTACTCGGATTTGAAACATAGCACATTCTGTATTTAATACCTCTTTTTTATTTTCTTTGCGTATAGAACCATAAACTCGCACTTGAAACCGAGCTAAGAACACCTCAAAATAAATTCCCTTTTACAAGTGAAATTTACAAAATTTTAAAGCCCCCCCTGCAAATTTTCGGGTAGGGAACCCTAAACTCGCATTTGAAATATATCTAAGAACATTCTCCATTAATCTTCCTTTTCCCTTAAACCCTTTTCCAAAATGAGCCGATGTTGAAGCTCATCGCCAATTTTTTAGTTTTTTCGGGTACGAAGCCCTAAACTCGCACTTGAAACATAGCTAAGAAACAAAAACATCAAAATCGGTTCATCCGTTTAGGCTCTACGATACCACAGACAGGCAGGCAGAACACAAACATAGCGATTAAAATAAATAAAGCCCCTTTTTTTTGTTCGGGGCTATTTGTTTGTCTATCTTTATTGCAAATTGAATGGTAAATAATCGAAAAACAAAAGGTATTTACAATAGCTAATCGAAAAGCCAAAACTTTGCAGGCCCCGATATGGGTAGAAGGACCACATAGACAATCTTCCTCTATATAAAGCTTTAATCTCAGTTTTATTTGAAAATAAAACTTATTTTGACATAACAAAAAACTTTATACGTAAAAAACTCATGTATTAATTTTTTCATAAGTTTCATTTTCTTAATGAATTTTTACTGTATACTACTGAAACTGTGGTTGGAGTATTAATTTAATTTTTGATAACATTTTTATACCGTTACAAGGATTGCATGTTATATAAGTTATATTTTTTGGACCCATCATCTCTGGAAAAGATTTGAAAAATTAAAAAAGTTTCTGAAATGCAAATTTTCGATGGGGTTTTTAAAATTTTCCATTATTTCCCGCCTATAAGTATTCTTCGTCGGTTGTCAAAAATCACATCCTTTTATTATGTTTTTCAGTGGTGTGATAGTCTCAAGACTTTCGAAGCTGTTTGACTAAATAAACAGGAAAATGAGAAAAAATCTGTCCATTTGCTTTTTGCAGTCGATTTAGCAGTCCTTCTACTATGCTCCACAAAAACGAAAAGATATAACCAACTGAAATTCGTATAGCGTGCTCAGGGAAAAAAGGTAGGTAGCTTCAACTAGTAGTATTGTGAAAGATTCTCGAAAAACGAAGAAAAGTTCTAGAAAATACTTTCGAAAATTTTCGGCCGCCATAACTGTGTTGGTTTTTTAAACCCTTTTTATTTATTAAAAATATTGCAAGCACTGACATTCCACTCTTTATTTACAGTGATATTTCATCAAGCCGTCAATTGCTTGTTATTCACTTTTTCCTTATCGCACATTCTGGAAACTCAGAAATTTGAAATTCGTTTCTTCTAGAAGGAAAAAAAACATTAAGCCCACACAAACTTAAGTGGGCTTGTGAGCTTCCACTTTTGTACTACTTTGTATTTATTTATTTTATTTTTCATTTTTATAACACACTCAAATCTGGATTTCATTTTATTATAATAAGAATTATGATTATTATTATTTAAAATAGAATGTAAATGATGTGTTGCGTGCCAATAGTAAGTTAAAAGTCGACAAACGCTTTTATAAATTTTATTCTTTAGCTACAAACACATACGACCACACATACACACAAACATCCCGCATACACAGTATATGGCGGTCTATATACCGGGTATCTTAGAGCACCTGTAGATATCGTCTAAAATTCAAAATATTCGTTGAGTATATTCAGCTTATTACACATTTTCAACTTCTAAATCTGGCAGGAAGTGTCATACTTCAAGTCGTAATCAATTCCTTAAAAACGAATACATTTGATAGAAATTTATTGTAAAAACGATGATCATTTTTCTAATAAAATATTATTTCGAGAAATATTATTATCATTCTGGTTAGAATCTAATGCTTTTGTTTTCCAAACATAATGTTTACAAATACCATAAGAAGGCCACATGTTAAAATTACAACTTATTTCCTGTCTTTACCATATAAAATACATAAGAGTCTAATATGAAATTCTTGAAGTATGAATTTGCTGTGAATTCGGAAACTTGATAACTGATATCATTCTATGAAATGTACTGCCGCAATCGCTTTCAGAAAAAACTAATGTATTCTTAAACAAGAAATATAAAAAGAAAAAAGTCTAACTGGACACATGTGTTTAACGTAAAATAAATGAAGCCGTTCTTTATCAAATATTTATGAGTTGGGAAATAAATTAGAAATATTTTTGTAAGAATGAATAAATGTGAAAATTTGGGGTAAAATTCGAACTAATAAGAGTATGTTTTTATATTTGATTTCGGACGAATGTATTCTTTTTTCAAAACAATATCCTTTTATCTCCTACCAGGTGAAAATGGGTTTTTATGAATCCCTCTCGATCAAAGAAGTTAATAAGTAGGTCTTTCTAGGTTTCCAGGTTCATTTTATAAACTTCACTATCGTATATTTATAATGGGTGTACAGATGTGTTTAAGACACACGGTATATAAAAATTTACTACCACGTATTTGAATTCGTTTGTTACTTTTTTACGATAATATATGCGATTTTATTTTTCTTTTCTAACACACAAACTATTTGATTTATTTTACGTTTGTCGACAGTTTGTTACATTTTCTCCTAGAATTTTCTATATCAAATGTGATATACAATAAAAATAAGGTGGTACCCATAAATAAGGCATATAAGAGTTATAAATACAAAAGATTTCATAGTCTGTCACATACCATTGTAGGAAAAAAAGTTGAATATTTTAACGAAAAACTGTTTTGCGGTTTTTTTCATACTTCAACTCTTTTCTTTAAACTGGTATCGGTGCTATAGTATTGTTAAATGGTTTGTTATTGTACTGGGAACATAATTTTTAACACTCGAGTTTCGGTATACAAAATGTTGTTTTGAAGTTAGAAATGTAAAACTTGATATATGGGCTCCTGGTTTGAGACAAAAGTTTATTTTAATATTTTCATAAAAATTCATTCCTTTAGGATCAAATTGCGAATGAAATCGAAAAGGCGATGATAGTTTTCATGAAAATTTGGAATTAACAACATAACCGACTTTAAAAATAATTCACGTAGAGTTAGTACAAAACGAAGTGGCACCGAGCAAGAGAGAGTGTATGATGTATATGTATGTGCACTCGTATCTACACTCTCTCTTGCTCGGTGCCACTTCGTTTTGTACGAACTATATAATAAGTTACAATGCAGAGTTTCTAAGATAGCCCAATGTTGTGTTCGACTTTAGTGCGTATCTCAAAAACTATTCGATCAATCTTCAAATGTACCCGATGTTTGCTGAGTTTTATCGAATTTAAAGATTAAAAAAATTTTTCGATTTTTGAATTTTTTTAAGGGGTATACCTTTGAAAAAATCGAGTAAATCGCAATAAAATTTTATGTTTTGGAATTTGATGAAACACAGTGGATGGGGTAGTTTTGATCCAAAAAGTATCAAAATAAGGTTAATTTAATGATTGGACCTATAGCAAGTTACATTGTCAGCGAGTATCACGGCTAAAACTTTCAAAAAAATATAAAATCCATAAAATTGTGAACAAAAGAGAGGATAAGTGAGGGCTATAACGTGATAGTCTTTGTTTTTAAAAGTGAAATTGCCCAACAAAGCGGGTGGGTATGTGCTAGTATATATATAGATACAATTGAGTGTGTATATATGCGTAGAGTAATAAATTTTTGTTTTCGTTCTGATCCCAGTAGCTTTTATAATTTATTTTGAATATCCTATCAGAAAAGAATTTTTTTGATATATATAGTTCAACTTGCAAAAGGGTGCTTATTTTATCACCATGATGAATTGATATGCTTGTTATTTTTTAATTCCAAATGTCAACATTTAATATAGGTAGTTCTATTATTACCCTGCCTAATATATATTAGAATGTGAGTTGTTAGTTCAATCGATTTGAAAAATATACGATCTATATGCGTCTATGTTGACAGTGTCACATGACACTTACAATTAATCCTAAAAATAGAGTCCTTGGTGGTATCTTACAAATAGACTTGTATTCTTCAACATATTATTTCACTTATTCTGCAAATTAATAGTATAGGACCAGGCGTAGTATTTAATATTTAGTTAAGAACTGTTCTCACAGTGGAATCCAACAACTTTTTCCTCTACGAATATTTGTATAGTCATTGTCTTCCTTAATTCCCTTCCTGCAGAAAACTTCACGTCAGGGAAAACTTCAAATTTTTAACTTAACCATGAGTTTAAAATTGATGAATATTTTTTTAAGTCGATATTCGAATGAGAAGATAACTGAATATAAATAGCAAATATCTATCACTGATCAAAAGTCTGTAGCCTTTTGGAATTATCAAGGCGTCGGGCAAAGACCGTCTCGTAATTTCTAGAATCGGCTAAATGATGATTGCATGAATTATTCTATTTGAATATCACTTTCAATAGGTGTTCAATTTTAAGCTTGTCGTCAATTAAAACTTCTCCAGGCACCCACAAGTCTCGAGTCTAGGAATCATCCTTCAATTAAATGCAGTAATGTTATATTTTTAAGTCGTATTTCCTCCGAAAACAAACGACTTTCGAAAAATTGTTTTAGATAAAAAAGGTTAGTTTTTTTTATGAAGTTCAACTTTCTAACTAAAAGCGTTATTCTATCTCCTACTGCTCATGATCTGAGATAACTATTAAAGGATCCAGAAGACGCAGATCAAATATGACGCTAGAATAGAATGTCCGACTTTAATCTCAATAATTTTTGTACGAAACATTTTTATGTAGTGTAAGTATTTAAGGAAATTATTGGGTTCATCGTTTGAAATAGGTTACTCTGAATAAACCATAATCAATTTTTAATAACATATAAGATAACGGTAGATTATTTTGATAAAAAAATTTCTGGTGAATATTTTTTACATGATAATAGTCAATATACGAAAATATTATATAGAAAAAGCGAAAGTAAATATAATTAAATCAAATTTAATTTCTGAAAATGAAGAACGTATACAAAAATTACTTTGATATTATTAAAAACATTTCCCTAAAGAAATCATTAATATATATACGTATACTTAGCGTATACTATAGACATAAGAAAAGTAGAGACGTAAGAAAAATTAAAGAATGGAATGTTGAAATCGTGTGCTTACATACTATATACTCCTCTCTAAATTTTTTTTTTCATGCTGATTTTCTTCACTTTAATTTGTCAGTCATTTTACTTCTCTTTCACTCTCTGTGAGTTTTAATAACATAACATAAAAATAATCATAATCATAATAATAAAATCATTTTGATAGAAAACTTTTGCTTTTATCCCGAAACACTACACTTTAAAAAAACTTTTTTTTCTTCATAAACGACTTGAAGATGGAGTTAATTTACGTTAAACGTTTCAAGAATACAAATATAGAAAATTAAAAATAGAAGAAGGTTGTGATTGACAGTTTTTTTGAATGGTCTTTATCGCGCGTTTGATGGATGGGGGGGAGGGTATGCAAGACAAAAAATAGTGTCCCACAACAACCAAGACTTTTTTAAAGTTGATTCTCTTAAAATAATCATACTGCTTTTAATGAGGCCATGATCTTAAGGTTACGGTACTCACTTCACATGCGAGAATTCGTCAAGTCAAAACCTATCCAAGTTAATTTAAAAATTAAAATAAAATATTATGCAACAAACAGAACACAATTTCTACAGAGTGCCCACGAAACATTTCGCTCGTTTTTTCTCTTTTTTGACTGGAAAATTGGAATAAAAAATTGATTAAAATGTTTCGAAAATTTAATTACAAGCATTGAAACTTGATTCATTCAAACTATCCAGACTTTTTCTTGCACATTTGCTTCTTGATACCAGGTGCTGTTAGCATAATATGATGCCATTTATAAATTCAAGCCTAAAAAGGATTGCTTAACTGAATAAGTTTCTTCCTTGCAACACTTCTTGATGAACTTGTGCTTCTCAGGGTGTCGGCCGGCAGAGTTCTGTGTTGTTGTCCTGTTTTGCCGACTGTCGAATAAAAATGTTTTTTGCATATGTTTTTGATTATCATAGCACTGAAGTATCAAGCAAAAGACTAATATTTGATTATTTAATGCTTGTGGTTTAATTAGATCTAATAGCTTAAATTGTCTATTATGGATAAAGGCAATTCGCTTTTCTATAACTGAAACTTGAAGTCGGATGTCATATTGTTGGAGTCGAAAACAATTCGTTACTTTTTATTATGTACCCAGCAATACCAGTCAAAGTATCCAGCAAACAAATTTCGTTGTCGAATGGAAAATAGGTATTCTAATATTGTATAATAAGATTTGAGTCATATATTTCCTTGAATACACTTCTTCAATATTTTAATATTGCCAATATCGATTTGCTGATTGTAAGAACAACTCGGACGAATAGATTTGTTATTGGTCTGACATTTCAAATCGTATCCATATCGGCTTGTCTTAATTCTAGAAACGATAGAAATTCTGTAAAAACAGTTCAAAGAAGTTTTATGTATATTCATTTATTTTGTGAACATTACAGTT
Organism: Chrysoperla carnea; assembly: GCF_905475395.1. Classification (NCBI taxonomy): domain Eukaryota; kingdom Metazoa; phylum Arthropoda; class Insecta; order Neuroptera; family Chrysopidae; genus Chrysoperla; species Chrysoperla carnea. Next base: position 27,911,679 of record NC_058341.1, read on the forward strand.
ATTTTTAAAAGATTCTCTACACCAAAGTGTATACAAAGATATTTTGGAGAAGGTGTTAAGTAGAATAAGGGACACATTCTTTAATTAGTCATCAGAAATTTGTTATGGAATACACACCCTACTCAGAAGAATATCGTTTCGTTTTGTACTTTATTTTAAATTAGTATTTAATATTCTGTTGTGAAAACTTTGTATTAACGTTTTTTCAGAAGTTAAATAATGATAAAATGAATTTTTTTACGGTAGCAATTCATTTACTTTAGCACACCATTATACTTTCTTTTATACCTTATAGATCGTGAGCCCAAAATGAAACAAAATTTTCATGATTCTTTTTATAACAGCCGCTCTTATAATCTCTTCGAATTGCCTTTTTTTCGAGGTGTTAAAGATATTAGCTACGTAATTATTTCAGTACGCTCTTAAATATTACGAAACAGTGATAATTTACGTCCAGCACTGAAAGTTTACATACACAAGTATAAGACATTGTCGTGCTCTCCTCATAAAATCAATTTATGATTAAAGAAAAACACAATAAAATATTATGATATATTTTTACTTCCACGTACAAAGAAAATAAAGTGTTGTAATCTCCAAAAATGAGTTTGCAGTGGAAATATTCGTTAAAAGCGCTGGAACGATTATGAGTAATAAATATGCTTCAGAATTTTGTATGTGCTTAAAACTGAATTTTTAACTTGAACAAACCATACTGAGTATCACATATTCTACTATGGGTAATATATTTGCAAATGCTGGATCGATTGGGATCAAGTTTGGCAAAATTATGCTTCACACAAAAATCTAGTGGTGTGTCTATAGAACTAGTTTCACTTAAAGAGACATACATTTTTATTGTTGGCTAAAAAATGATCTGAAATCGAATGAGATTTTTTAACCTTCAGAAATGTTGTTGTTTCTTGTTAAAAAAAATTCAGTTTTATACACAAAATATATCACGTGCATGTAGCTCATTAAGGGGCCCTTAAAGGAATTCTTAGAACGATCCCTTAGGGAACGTTTTATCTCGCATAACTAAAGAACCCCTAGTAGTATAATGTTGAATTTTTGGATTTGAAACCGTACTGGTTCTTACACTTGAGTATGCTTAGTATTTGAGAGTCAATTTTCAATTTGTAATATCTCGCTACTTTTTATGTTACGAAAACGACGATTTTTCTTAAGAACGACTTTAAAAGACAATTGAATGAAAAATGCAAAAATTTTGACTTGAATGAACGAGTTTTTCTTATTTAGATATCGTCTTAGATGGATACTCAATGTAAATTTGTATAGTGTAAATAAAACACAACCTAAAATTATCGATTGTGCATCCTCTCTTGTTTAATTCCTTCAACGCAGTGATAATCAGAAAATATAGAGAATTATCCATTTTCACTACCTCTGCATCCATTTTGATTAGATTATAACTGTACAAGGAAGTCATGTGATATCCCCATTAAATTTTTCTATAAAAATTTTCATGGTTAGTACATAAAATAAATCATTGCACCTAAAAACTTAAACTATAAATGTAATTTGCATTTGCATGCAATAAAAATTTTTAATTTGATTTTATTTTTTTTTAAATTAATAAAAAGTATATTATTTTCGCAGATGGTATTGTATAGGAAATAAAAAATTTACACAGTAAAAATGTTTTAAACCTTAAAACTAATCAACATAAAATGTTTATTCCTTATTTCTTTGTATAGCTGTTGTTGTTCATTCACAGCTTCAATTGTTTCAATTTCATATTTGTTTGAAATGTTCCTAGGTGTTTTTGGAAGATACATAAATAATAAATATTTCATTGACTTTCTTGTAAGTAATTATTTTCTTTTGATAGCATTTCGGTAAAATTTTTGGCATTAATTATTTCCCGTAATTAAAGAGAATTGAAAAAATACACTCGAACCAGGATTTCTTGGATTCAAGTCAAGCGTCCTACCAATTAGGCTATTCGAGTTCTAGACACGAATGCAATTTTTTCAACTCAATGAATTTTTTAATTTGTTTATCCACTTTATTTATTATTATTACTTATTGTTGTTGCTTACTTTTAATCATGCATACGATATTTACATCATAGTAACTATTCGACTATATTTGATATAATATGATGCATACAGGCGTAAACTAAATATTGACAAATATCTTGTCTAGTAATCTTAATTAAAGAGAATTGAAAAAAATACACTCGAACCCGGACGACACCAGTACATGCGCTGCAACTACCTTAAAATAAAAATATATTGAAAAGCCAATTTATTGTAAGTATAAATAATTTTATTATTAGATAGCTTCTGTATTTGTTCTCATTTTGAGGAAAAATTATGTTTCGTGTAGTCACGAAAATCTTGAATAAGACTTATTCTGAAAATGAATTTTTTCTTTTGGTGTTTAACCATAACAAGTAGTCATAAGGTAGGTAAGTAATAATCAAATTACGATTTATTGAATTTTTACTAATTGAGTAAATCTAATTTATATTTATTCCGTATAATTGAATATTTGATTATTTGATTATCCATCGAAAATAAAGTTATGTTAAAAATATTTTAGTTGTGTTTCAATTTATGTTACGAAGCAATCAAAAATGTTGTACAAATAAGATAGTATTTCTCGGTCTTCCGTACGTACAGTAGTACGATATACTACTGGCACAGCTTCGTTAATTGTAGTTTTCTAATATTTATATTTAATCAATTTTTAAGATCAAACCTGAAACTTAATGAGCAAAATACAGAAAATAAATCATCTGTTTTTCTCTATGGCTATTTAACTTTATAGAAAGATGTAATTATATTCGGTTAAAATTACAAAAGTATTTGAAATAACTCGAAAAACTTGTATTTGAGATCTTTGAAGGTAAAAATTATCTATATATTTTCTAAAATTTTAGTTTGTACAAAAATTTTAATTTTCGTAACATAAATTATCTAATTGAAAATCGTATCTCATTTCTTTATGATAAATAAGCCAATAAAAGGTATGTATTCAATTTTTTAGATACCTAGATCGTATGTTTAAGTGAGGATTGTCTGGACTTCTCCCGAGAATTTAACTGTCAAGAAGAAGCATCAGTAATGGGAATTCAAATTGAAAAGAGCAACAGCCATTCAATAAAATAATTTTGTTTTCAGTTCAATAATTTTTCAATTTAGATTAAAGGCTTAAATATTACCGCAAAAAAATTGCTAGATACCGCATATACTTTTTGTTCACCCTCTGAGAATTAAAAAAAAAATTTAATTTAATGTTATAAAAAACATTCAATTCAGTTTTTATTTAACCCTTGATTCAAGTAAAAGAAAAAAAAAAACGTCTTTTTAACAATTTTAAAAATAACAAGTTATTGTCTAAGTGTGATCGAACAATATAAAAGTTTAACAATTATTATTTCAATAAAACTATAAAAGCGTGTAAAATGTATCTCTTTATAGTCTAAAAAAATAATCGAAACCTTGTTATTTTTAAACAAGCCTTTTATACTTATTTTGAATGAAAAAAAAAAAGGTTTTATGTATAAAAAGATACAATTTTACTTCAATTAAAGATTAAAAAACGAATGGAATATATGAGAAGTGATGGTAAATTTTTTTTAAATAAAAATTATAAATCGCCTGACTTATTTTAAGATTATGTACCTAGTTTATTTAATAAATTTGATTCTTTTGCATTATTATTTTTGCTACTAAAATGCGGTATCTAGTTTATGGTAGAAAATGACAAGGCAACGGCCTATGATGCGATACGCATATAATCTTCTGTGAAATCATAGATAAAAGTTGCGAGAGTATTTTTTTGTAGTCTAAGAGACGTCAATTGGTAGTGTGAAGTTTAGGTAAAATGAGGCAATTGGTTCTCTCTTACATCATATTCCCGATTTGATAGATCGAATATGCTTTTCCAAAATTCCACCTAAAAAAATATTTAAATACTCAATTTGAAAAATTTAAATCTTAAAATGCTTAAAGTCAATTAAAATTCGTTGATCAAAAATTGAATAATGCCTTTACTAAGAAATTAACTGTTCTTCAAAAGTAAGTCTGTTTTTTTCATTAAAATATTGTTTCTATCCTACTAATCATAAACTTTTTCCGAAAATATTGACTTATGAACTATATCGAAGATCAACAAGCAGGAATGGGGGAGTGTTTAAATATCTTTTATGATTTTCAGCACACTTGGGTTTATGGGCTTTTTAAACGCCACATTCATACATAAACTGCAACTGTTGGGCATCCCCAGTAAGCCACTTTTGTCCAAATGATCACAAATTCGGAATGTATGGTTGTTAGTAAGCATATCGATGTTACAAATAGGAGAACTTCTTTCAAAAATTAGGAGGAAGTTTTCTAGGAGAAAAAAAGTTTTTCATCATTTTTATAGTTGTAAACTTCAAACGGCTGCTCCAAATCAGGTTAGGGTCGCTCTACCACTTTTGAACACGCTTTTATTAGCTTCATACGCATGTTAGTATGAAACTCTCTCCAAAACGTCGGATTAACTCAAAATTTGGCATGTTCAAGATTTTCAAGATTAACAATTTCCATATACTTAAAATATATGCATTTATTTGCGCTCCCACCATATTTATAATGAATTTTTGAAAAATAAATAATAGTCTAAAAAACTAAAAAACACAAAATAAATAATAGTTTAAAAAAACTAAAACACATGCTTATGTAACTAGCTGAACTAAAAGGCAGAAAAAACTTTCTTGAAATTAAGAAAAAAATCATTTTATCGTAAAAAAGTGTGGGGTGCTATATATTATGTTTTGAAAAACCGGAAAAGAAATTATATTTCAATAAATATCATGTTTTAATAAGAAATGTAAAATGAGGAGGAAATATGACTTAAATAGTGGCGATCTGTAACTTTTTAGTTTTTTTAATATTATTTATTTTTAAACAACATAAACTTAATTAAACATAATATATTTAAAATAACATGTTTTGGTCCCTCTTGCTATGGTCTTCACTACTAAATAATAATAATAAAATTCTTTATGCCTTCAAGATATGATTATAGATTTTTAATAATTTAAAATAATAAAAAAAAACAAAAACATTTGTTTTTTTTAAATTCAAGTAGCATCTACTTATGTTCTATACTTAAATAATTAGTTTTTTTTTAGGAGCCATATTTATTTCTTCATATTTTTAGCTTGAATATAAAAGAATGTCTATTACTTTAGAACAATTAATTATTTTCTTTTAAAAAGGAAAATAATTAAATAATTTTTAATAAAGTAAGTACTGTTGGTTTTCAAATTGAACTTTGTTCTTTGAAATAATGTTATTTGTTTATACAATGTGTGTCCTCGTATAAACTGGGTGTCTATAAAATCATATTTCAATGGCTAATTAAATTTAAATGTAAAAATTTTAATTTTTATGCATTTTTACTTTTATTTTCTCGAGAATGAGTCTAAATTGCTTACCTCAATTTTGATAGCCTCTGCTAGGTTTTTTAATTTCATGTATAGTGACTTAACAGCAGTCATGGTTTGTTTTTAAAATGGATGTACTTGAATCATATTTTTAAAATTAATTATGAACATTTTCGGAGTGCCTAATTTTTTTTTCAATAGTATAGAATATTAGTTTAAAAATGTTCAGCACAATTGTCGCGTTAAAACAAACTATCGTTTTCTATAATCCAATTCTAAATCGTTACTTATAAGTGATAGAAGAAAATTAGAAATCAAAAAAATTATATCCCAGGGGAAACTCTTGAGAACCTGTGTCCCATTCACAATCAATCTTTTAATAATATAGAAATTTTATTAGTTTTAGTTTTGAATAAAATAAAAAAATTATTCCAATAGAAAACAGAAAAAATAATAACATATTATTCCGCATGAAGCAGTCCCTTCTACTTGCACATTTGCGCCCTCCTGGTGGTGTATTATGTCGATCCAGACAGCCATGAATAAACATATTGCTTGGTCTATGCGGCAGGCAGCTATTATGTTATATAAAGTTGTAGTACCTTATATTGTAGAGCACATCAAGCAATGAAGACGAAAGCTTCTTGTATTTATAACGAAGGAACAATTCAAGATGTTAGTGGTTTTTGTAACCATAGATGTATAAAATTAAGTTATCAATAATTACTTCAATTAATCTGAAAGACCTAATGAAAAACTAAACTTTGATTTAGTTAACAATTTCAAGGTAGGTATTTGAAGGCATCACGAAAATTGTTTGCCATGTCTTCACTTCGGATCTTTCGAATTTGTACTTACGTATTCCTGAGATATAGATAACTTTTTTCTGGATTTAAATTTTGTTCCTCGAATAATTGTTCGTTTATTGATGCATTTGGAAATCACCCGACAATTTTTTATCTTATTACAGATAGCCAAAAAAATCAGAAAAGGCTTCTGTCGTGCCATCTGTCAATAAAGATCGTAAGAAATTTTTTTTAAAACTATAGCTAATAGGGCTTTTCATTTTAAAATCACGATTCACATTTGTTTCGTACTAAATGATTTATAACAATGTGATAAAATGCATAACAAATATCTTCTATCTTAGTCCTACTTATTGCTGTCAGTACGAAAAAATAAACTCTGCACTTGCGCATATGACATGATGAAAAGGTCTATACACTACATTAATCTGTGAAGATTGCGCATCTTAATTTTTATAGGAAATTTTATCTCAAGGATAAAGTGTTTTTTCTAAGGATATTATGATAATTTTTTATGAATAGTATAGTGGGTTATGATAAATTTTTATGTTTAGTATAGTGGAACGGAAATCATCTTGCCACAGCCGACGGTCTTAGGACATTGCAGCTCTATTATCGGCACAATTATAATCTTATTTCTAACAAAAATGATTTAGAAGTCATTCTGCAAGGACGAATCTTTTTGTGAGCTGACCTTTGCCAAAAATGAAATTTATCTTTTATGATCAAAAGTTTCCTAAAAAGAAATTATTCTTCAATTTTCTTTTAAAGAAATTATTCTTCAATTTTCTTTTAAAGAAATTATTCTTCAATTTTCTTTTATGTAGGTGAGTATTGGTAAAAACCCCACCATTAAATATGTGTATAATTGACAATAATTATGGCAGATTAGGGGTTGTAGAAGGTTGGAGGTTAGAAGGTAAAGGTTAAATAATAACCGCATTCATTGTCAAAAGTGGTTTTTACTAGTAGGTAACTGATTTTAATAGGGAACATCATGTCTCCATGATTCCAAGCACACCTGTAAAATCAACGACACCGCTAGCGTGGTAATTTAAGTTGATGTTGTTGCATCACATATTTTGTAAGTTTATGATTGATTGTAAAGTAGAAGTGTATATTCAATGAGCATGCATCACATTCCATCCGACGTGAGTATGGCATAAATTCGCTGGTAGAAAATATAATATAGACTACAGTATGGATATTATAATATTATCGACTTTGGTTGTGTTACGTTTTGTATTATTCCAGCAGGCTTTGAGCTCTGTGTAATGCAACGTCGTTGTGCAACCAACCAACCCAATCCTTATGTATTGTGTGTGTAATATACAGAAGGTTAAAGGTACACAAAATATATAAGGTGTCAAAAGTAGTCATTTATGTATGTTTCAAGTTACCGAGTTAGAGCTAAAATGACCAACGAGGGAAATTTACAAAATTTAAAAAACCCGGACAATTTTTTACGGAATCCTAAACTCGGATTTGAATCATATCTAAGAACACTCTCTAATAAATTACCCTTTTGCCTTAAAGCCTTCTAAAACTGAGCTCATTTTGAGGATCATTACCTATTTTTTAATTGGTCTGGGTACGAAACCCTAAACTGACACTTGAAACATAGCTAAGAATACTCTTCATTAAATTATCTTTCAAACAAAACAAAAAAATCAAAACAGGTTTTAGTGTTCTTTAACGTTTACCCAAATTGTAACACACTTAAGCAACACGAAGCATAATCACTCAAGTCAATTTATGTGGTATCAAGATGGCATATTGAAACGAGAAAGCGTTGTTTGTAGACAGTTGAAAGTTTAACCGTCTAAATTTCTTTTTATAACGTATGTGGTTTCAATTTTTTACTTGTTTCAAATTTTCACAGAATATACGAAGAGTTATTCATATGGTTAATATTAGAAACAAATCTCTTATTTCTATGCCTTTGAAAATGGGGTAATTGTTTTTACACCACCTTGTAGAATTGATTCTGTTTACAAACAACCAAGTCTCTTCTTTTCGGTTACCAATATACATCTTTAAAATAATAATATTTTCTTGAATGAATGGTAGTACCTCGAATACTATTGAGGGTTTATGAAATATTGAAAGGAGAATTTGAGTTTTTAACAGATAAACTCAATGTAATCCAAATCTATGACAGTTTCATCCATCTTCAATATTTTGACAATCTTCCTAGCTTAGTTTCTTTAAATCTTTCAAGCCATCCAGAATTTGACTTTCACAAAATTAAGTAACAATCAGTAGTCCAAATCTTTCACAGTTTCATCTATCTTCAATATTTTGAGAATCTTTCTTGCTTAGTTTTTTAAAATCTTTCAAGCCATCTATACACGGATTGAATTTACCAAAAATGAAATTGAAGTAAATATAGATCAATTCATTGTCCTATTAATTTGAATATTCTACTTAGAGGGTATCGCTTTTAACTTTAAATCTACAAGTTTTACAAGTTTTTGCTTTCAAGTGTGAGTTTAGAAAATTTCAAATTTTTCGAAGGTTTTTTAAAATTTTTAAATGTCACTTGTTCGAAAAAATGTTTCGATAAAACTAAAAGGGTTTGTAAAGATGAATAAATTTTCAACTTTAAATATTTCTCAATCTGTTATCGGTATTGAGCAAGGGTTGACTTTTAAATGATTTATATATTGACATGTGGATCTACTAACTCTTATTTTCATGCTGTATGCAAACTTTATGTTCAAAATATCGTTAAAATGTATGGACTGCCTTAATTTGTTCCAAGTACAACCATAACGTAAGTTAGTTGTTGAATTCGAATTGCATTCTATAAAATTCTATTATTTTTTTGTTTTTACTCTTATTATTTTGCTGTTGTTATTAAATGCTTTATTTATATTTATTTGGTTATAGTGGTATATTTTTACATAATTTTAAATATTTAAATTTATTCTTGTTAGTTATTGAATTGCTTACTATTGACGTATTAATGATTAAATTAAAAATAATAAATACTATTGGAGTAAAAATGAAGATGAAACACAGAGAAAAAACTCGTTAGTAGCATAGCTCCATCATTTAAGTCATATTTTCCCCTTAAATAATTATTTTAATGATTTATTAAAATATATTTTTTATTAAAATGGAATCTACTTCTTTTCAAACCTTTAAAAGGATTAAATATCTAAATAGAGATATAGACAGGCACTTCCAAAAGGCATTGCTATAAAGCAATTGATATTTCGAATTTCAACCATACAGCTCTATTTTCTATCCAGCTATTTTCGCCGTTTTAGGGCTTTCAACTTTGGCTTGAGGATGAAAAGCAGTATATTCTTCTTTGTTCACGAGAACGTATGACTAAAAAAATTCAAGAAACATGTATTCAACAAGAAAGTCATGGTTTTTTCTACATTCTTTGATCAATCACAAGTCGAAAATGTCTTTTGATAGCAGGAAAAAATAATAAAATTAAGTCTGATCTCATAAACTTTTCTCATAGCTTCGCCAAAAGTTATATTAATTTATATAGAAAAACGATTATATAAGAATATACAGAAAAAATTGTTGTTAAGCGAACGTAGTGTTTTTATATTTTTACTTACTCTATAAATGTCAGCAATTGTGATTTCATGTTTAAATAGAATAATATGTTGATGAATTTATTTGCCTTATCAGAATACAGAATAGAATACAAAATAGATAAATAGGAAAGCATCAAAAAACTTTTTCTTTCAAATTTACTGCCTTAAGTAGTTGAATGTTTCGTCGAAAATATTTGAAAAAGGTATGTATATTACATTATTGATAAATATAATATGTCAAAGGTGGAGTAGTGGCTATCACAGTCGGCTCAGGTTACAGTGTACATCGGTTCGTATCTAACATTGTCCAGAATAATTTTTAATTAAATAAACTATTATGTCGAGATAAAATCATTTTTTAGATAATTGTTATGAGAGCAACAAATAAGTAAGAGAGCGAGATATATTTTATGTTATTTTAATTCCCACCCCCTGACAGAAGAGTAATTTATGACATAAGTACTAAGTTTGCCTTTCAAATTTACTACCTTAAGTAGTTAAATGTTTTCGTCGAAAATATTTGGAAAATTATATTGAATAGAAATTCCGAAATCGAAACTAGTTGGTATACTAGAAACCTTAATTTTTCCTAAATATGACTTTAATAACATACATATATACTGGTTATTGGCTGTGGTTGACCTCTATCTGACAATCAATGCATATTTTGTATAGTTTAGGTTTACGTTACACATATATATCTATCAAATTATGTAAGCAGATATTGTATATAGAAGTGAATACGATATACATTATACGATTATTACGTAAAAGTTTATATTGTAATTAGAGAACGGATTATGCGGTTCAGAATACTTGAAAAATTATTCTTATTTTATTTGACAAAAATTTCAGATTTTAGAACAGATCAAGAACATTTGAACATTATTTATTTTCATAAAATAAATGATAAATATTGCTCTATTAAATCATACAGAACGGAATTGTAAAATCAATATTAAAGAAAGAATGTCTTGAATGTATGTATATTACATTATTGATATATATAATATGTCAAAGGTGGAGTAGTGGCTGACTCAGTCGTCTCCGGTTACAGAGTACCTCGGTTCGTATCTGGTATTGTCCCGAATAATTTTTAATTAAATAAACTATTATGCCGAAATAATGACATTTTTTTAGATAATTGCTATGAGAACCAAAAGCGACAAATAAGTAAGAGAGCGAGGTATATTTTATGTTATTTTAAATCCCACCCCCTGACAGAAGAGTGCTTTATGGCGTAAGTAGGAAGTGGGACTAACATAATTAATTTTTTTCTGAACTAACATGTTCTCCTATTACAAAATCTTATAAAATTTCATTTAACAAGAATAAATTTTAGCACGTGCAACAGCTAAAAAGCAAGCAAAATAAGTATTTATTTGATATTTTGTAATAGGCGAATATGTTATAAAAAAAATGGAATAAAATATAAGCCATGTTCTCCTATCACAAAATTTCAAATTTTAGTTGCAACGAGCTTCAATTTTTATTTTAGAATTATAAAATTTAATGTTTTGTAATAGGAGAATATGAGTGAGATGACTATATGTCATGTTCTCCTATTAAAAAGTTTAAACTTTTAGCATAAACAAGTAATTTGTACAAATTTTTTAATAATTCGTAGCAGGAGAGCATGATTGTAAAGAGTGAGATTTATGATAATTTAAATTCCCACCTTCTGACAGAATAGTGATTTATGACATATGTATAACTGACGTTATTTATAACTAGAGGGCGGGTTATATATATTATTTAAACTATAAAAAGAGTGGAAAATTTTTTACTTCAGGCAAAATTCATTTAATCTAATAGTAAAAATGTTATCCCACCAGGATACGAACCATCGTACCTTAGTTTCATAGGCAAGTGCTATACCCACACAGCTACTACAGTCTTATATACAATGAATAATTAACTTAATACTTACCTTTACTAAATAATTAATTACTTAATAATTTTTTCTGAAAGGAAAAATGGGATAGAAAAAAATCAAACAAAATTTAAAATATGTAAATATTAATATTTATTTATATTAATTTAGAAAAAAATTTTGCAACAGGAGAACATGTTTTTAAAGAATGAGATATATTTATGATAATTTAAATTCCCACCCACCGACAGAATAGTGATTTATGACATATGCATAACAAACGTTATTAATAAGAAGAGGGCGGGCTATATATATATAATTTAAATTATAAAAAGAGTGAAAAAATTTTTACATCAGGACAAATTAATTTAATATAAAAGTAAAATTGCTAACTCCACCACGATACGAACTAGCATACCTTGGTTTCATTGTCAAGTGCTATACCCACTCAGCTACTCGGCTTATTTATATTCATATAGTTAACTTACTATACATACATATAAACAACGCGTGCATGTGCAATAAAAGAAGAAAAGCGTCTTCAATTGAATTAATGAAAAAAATAAAATAAAATTAATTAATGTGAAATATTTATAATCCAACAATTGCTAATAATATTTGTATTGAAACTGTATCTACAATACGTTCTTTAGTTTTAACTAATGATAGAGCTACTATTGATTTGTTTTACTGTTAACGAAATATAACGTAATATATAACTAAAGTTATACATGTTTATATGTAGTTATTTCCAAATAGTTTATAAAAAATAAAACGCAAATTTTCCATTTTTATTTTAAGATTTTCTTAGTTTGGTCTGACTTCAGATTTTGATAAAGGGTATAATTGTATAGCCAAGATTCCTGATTATTAGCTATTAAGTATCTAGAAATATTTCAGTCAACTATTAAAATTGATATTAAAGTTTTAAACCATGTTATCATTTAACGTCTACGGTGCCAAATCTTCATTTCAGTATTCTTACCTTACAAGAGTTACTGAAATTTTGTGGTGGTTCTACAGCCCACCCTACTTCAACATCTACTGTTTCGTTTAATAATGTTTACTATTATAATTGATTTTTTCATCCACATGTTAGTCTACAAGCAAGTAATAAATAGCAGATGATTCCTTTTATAGTCTATTATGCCAAATATCTGATGAAAATACAATCAATTTTGAAACAAACAATTATTTTGACAAACAACTATGATGAAATTTGATCACACTAATAACTTCATTTTGTAACACTACCTTTGAATTCTACTTTTAATATTCAATTAGAGAAAAATTTATTTTCCTCAAATAATTTTGAATGCTCTAAATTATTCATAAATTCTTTCAATCGAATCCTATTAGCTATGTGTAAAAAAGATGGTTCCTAAATAATATTTTAAAAGCTAAACGATAGGATTGATTCCACGTTTGTTATTTTGTGTATTCTAGAATAAATAATAACAAATCTCAAATTCAAAGTAGGATCTTTTAATGCCTTTGCTGCAGAAAAAGGCTAATTCACTTAAATTTTAGAAATCGGTAGATTTATAAATTTATCGACGTTTATTTTCCTTGCCTGTTCGTACACAGTAATTGGAAATATATATCATTTATCTATAAAATAATTGACCTAAATCAGTTTGTAAAATTTATATATTGTATGATTTGATCAAAATACATTAAATTAAATGTTAAAAATATCTAGTTTACCTACATAAAATTGTAAACAGAGTGGTACATAAGTGGATATGCAATTGTAGAAGGTATGAATTTTTGAATTACATATGTTCCTTATTACGGGTTCGACGACGCTTTTTCGAAATATTAGTAAATTATCTCGAAAAGTAAATAGCATTCTTAAGGAGGTGGTCTTGTGATTACAGTGCCCGATTTTAAAATGAATTTTAATTTTTTATTCATTATCTATACTAATTGATAACGAAAGGAATATAATTCCCACCGGGTGTCCCAAGACTATTTTTTAATTCCCGGGTGTCCCACCAGGAGTCGCATTTTTTAAATTCTACGTTTAAAATAAGAATGCCTTTTTAAATTATGTGTGAGATATAACCATAGTATTAACCAATAATTTATTGAATTTTATAAGCATGGTTCATAATAAGTTAAAAACCTAATTCAATAGTTGTTACAAAACTCTATAACCACTGACACCCCACTCTGTATTCATTTGATTTCCTTGTAATCCTACAACTACTTTTGACACAATTTCAATTTAATTCTGCCAAAGAACAAAATAATTAAATTTTACAAAATTGTTTATTGATATATTTTTCAAATATATCAAAAATCTATTTATTATTTCGGAAATGAAAACTGTAATAGCAATATCTATACAGCAAACATGAACACTTTTATATAGGTCCATAAACATATATATACAACAAGTTGGGACTCATAAGGTGGGGTAGATTTCAGTGACCGCATATTCTCTTCCTTATTCATACTCCTTTGATTTCTTACCCTAAAATCAACCCTTCTATTATCATACATTTACCAGGTGTGTAATAAAATATTTTTGTAAAAATTTTGTTCAAGTATTGACTATGGAGCGGTTTTTATAAATGACATTAAAAAAAAATAGGATATTAAATTAAAAATTGAAAGAAACTCGCGACACAAGAAAACAGTCCGCACATCATTTGACACACACACAAATTAGTGTAAATGCCTTGACCTGATTATGAAACGTAAATAAATGTTGTTCGATTTCGAAAATTGGACCCATTAACCAACGATTCGCTAACTGTAATTTCTGAGCTTTACGTTGTAAAGATATAACACCTTAGTATATAACACTTAAGCCGACTCTGTATAGAAATAATAATAATATTGAATGAAGATGAGGCTTTTGGACATTTGAAACAGCTTAGACAGCTGCTGCTTCGAGATGATAGTACATTCAGTTAGCTTTATAGAATGTGTACGGTTGAATTGATATGATAGAATCAACTTACAGAAGTAAGCAATAGGAACTATGCTAGCTAGCATTATACAGCTTGCACCAGCCAAGCTTCAAATAGAATTTTATTTTATGTAGTTTGAAAATACATATAGTAACCTTACATATTATACAGGGTGCACCAAATTACAAGAGCAGGACTTCGTCAGATCGTAGATTAAGTCACATATTGACAATTCCACAATATACTTATTGCGGGACAATGTACTTTTTGAACATGCGTGAAAGCGTGAAAAATTTAAGAAATAACTGGTTTAACTGCCTATCGGCAAAAAGGATGTTTAGAAACATTGGAAATTTACCACGCAACGTCCCAAGTATAAATTGAGTGGTGCTAAAGATTTTTTCCTGATTAACGTAACTGATTTTCGTTATTTATCGCTTTTAGCTGTAACTCTTGAAGCATCCTTAGTTTAACCTTTCTCTTTTTCCAAGTAAGTGCCTTGATAATATTGATAAAAATATCATTTTCTTAAATTGAAATTTAAGAAAAAACTCTGTACCTAGATAAAGACATTTTCTCTCCTATGAATGTATAATATTTTAGTCCTGCTGCTAATACTTGAACCATTCTGTATCGTTGTTTCGATAAGGTACAGAACAGTAGAAGATTATGTGAAAATGGTAAGAGTTTGTACATATAACTCCTTGCAAACTGTACCACAATAATAGCAAACATAAACACCACATGGTGAAGCCCTTCTTACCTATCAAAGAATCGTTGTCACATACAAAAAAAAATTAAGAATAAGTTTTGCTGCCCGTTTGATGTTGTTATGTCTGATGTTATGGGTTTATGTAATTTGGGCGCTAAATTCATTTTCATAGTTATTTAAGGTTTGAAAGTAATCTAAACACCATAAGTCGCAAAAGTTGATTTGAGATCTAGAGAACTAATATCTCAAGAACCATCTACATCAACGGTATATGTCGCTGCTCTTACTCCGAATAGGTAAACTTTCTGAATGTGAAAAATAATATGGTTATATTTTATTTAATCATCTAGCAATAGCCTTTACAGAAACGTTTGTTTTTCTTTCAATTTAATTCAATTAATTGTTTTGTTTTTATAAATTAGTTAAAAATTTATTTAAAACAAAATTACACGTCATACATTTGACGTTAAATACTTCGACTTCGATTGTGTAGTTCGTCAGACAGAAGCCTCTCTCATGAGATAATGAGCGAGAAAAATGACTCTCGATTTGAAACAAAAGTTAATACTTATATGTTTATTTACTGCAAAATTTGGTTTTAGATCGAGGCTGAATTTTTTTTTAATCGTAGGAAATACTTATTTCAAGATATAAAGTTTCCGAATTCATTTTCTACCTTTACATTCTTCGCGTGGCTCAAAGAAGATGGCAAAAATATCTTGAAAAAATAGGAAATGCAATTTTTCAATGCGTTGAATGAAGAGGTCCATGTTGCAAGGATTCGAATTTGTCAAGTTTTTTTTCCTATAGTCATTTTAATCAATAATATTTCCAATGCATATAAAACTGTTTCGGCGATTGTCAAGATGCCCAGATCGAATATAATTTTAACTCATACGTTCTGTCCACCTAGATTTTGACCTACCGTTTTCAGATCACACAATCTACATGGTTGAAAAATTATCTGAGCCATAATATTTGCACATGATCGATTCTCATATAAAATATAACTACACTTTATGTTTTGTGGTAGAACTAGTAAGTAGTAGTTTTATCAAAATAATAATATATTTTTATAGTTTTCATAATTTTTTATGATTTTACATTCTATTTACTTTTGATTAAATTCGATATCTATTTAAAACATTTATATGGAACTAAATTTTCGATCTAAACCTGCTTGGATGTGTGATTGAAGTCTTGTTCTTTGTCACTCACCCGTATTCTAACCATTCTACAAAGTCATAAAGATTACTCGTACGTTAAAAATATAGTTCTGATGAAACGAGGAGAATTCAATGCAGAGCTTAATTTACAGAAAACTCGATTGTTCAAATTTCTAGTGCAATAGAAATCAATGGAGTGCAGCTGCAAGATTTAAAATCATTTAAGAAAATAACAGTCATTAATTATGCCAAATAGACCAAAATTTAGAATTCTACCCAATTAAATTTATAAAAAATTTTATATTATACATTTTGCAATTTAGAACTATAAATTTTATCCTTCCCCACCTAGTCCACAGGCTGGCGATACACTTGCATCGTTCGTCTCATCATTATAACTATATTACTACTATAAAATGATTAGTTTTTCGGTAGTATAAATTTGTTTAACATTAAAAATTTATTCTTCAATTCAATATTGTTTTTTTAATAAAGATGATTAAAAATTATTTAATTAATTTATGCGATTAGAATAATTAATAAGAATTAAAAAAACAAAAACAATTCTGAAAAGGCTATTGCACGATGAATGAAACAAAAACTACCATATTTTTTGTCATAAATCAACAAATAATTAACAAGACTAATTAATGAATAAAATTTAAATCTGTCTAGTATTTAATATTTAATTGAGAAGCAAGCAGTTGGTTCTGATAATAACAAATAATTTATGTTTTCATTTAGACAGCACAAAATAGAACCAACCATTCCTCAACTAGTCGTCAACAAATTAACCAAACTAAACTAAGTATTGTAGGAGTAAATGATTTAGATGTAATTGCATAACGTCTAGTCATTTAAGTAATCGCTGACAAACGTTGATAATTGACAAGAGAAAAATGTACATTTACGTAAAATACTTTCAAACACATTGGGTGTTTAAACAATCGAAAATTAAAATTTCCTATGCACCAATTATGAAATATTACTACTGTTTATTATGAATACTGTTTAACATGTAAAATGGAGAAATTAATAAATTAAATGTCTTCCTACGCTAGTTTAACAATTTTTGTAAACATTTTTTCAATTGCAAAAATTATACCAAATTGGATCTGTAAAGTATATTTTGCAATGCTGTGTTTTTTAGCCTGGTATTGGTCGGTTTTAGGTCTCATTTATCAAATTCCAAAATAAATCTATAAAAACAAGAAACATTTTGAGTTGCAGTTTTTTATTAATTAGAAAATTCCTATCCTTATATATTATGGGTCTAGTTGGATTCACAGTTCAAAAAATATGAGAAAATGCTTAGGGAGATGAAATGATTATGATAAAGTGGATAATATACAATCAACGCAAATTGCCAATAAACAAAATCTGGAAATAAATAAGGAAGAATGAAGACGATATGGTCCAAGATTAGATATGTCAAAAAGATAAAAGTAGCGCAAAAAGGGAACTATGAAAAAAAAAACATAATATTTTCATAACATGACTGAAGAGCTAAGGCAGGAAATCGACAAGAGCTATTGATGGAACCTAAATGAGGAGCTGAAAAAGGAAGAAGAGATAATTGAACATTTTCTAAAGGTGTTCTATAGAATAGTAGTCCTAAATAATACTTTTTGGAAAAAAATCTTGCTTAAAACTCCTAATATCTAAATTTAAAGCTGATCGGTTTTAACACAAGGTAAAGCTCAGATTTTTGATAAATTTTGCCCATTTTTGACCGAATCTTCTAAACAATTTCTCAAATTAGCAATGTAGCAATAAACATGTTTTTGCAGCTGCATTTAAAAGTTCACACCTCAGCTTGAATTAAATAATTTATTTACCGGAATTATTCATAATGCCTAGACATTACGAAAAAATAAATAATTCTTGAATTCCTGCAGCATATCTAAATAAATAAAACAGAAACATGACGTAATATAACTACTTAATTTTTAATTAACTCCATAACTAAACTAACTACTCTCTACTTCATTGATAGATATTATTCGAACCATTAAAGTATGTATTTAGATTATTAATTTTATTAATATTATAATAAGAATAATAATATTTATTACGTTAATATTGTTGTGTAGGTCAAATTTCATAATAACAATTGGCATTATTAATCAAATATGACAATAAATTATTAATTTTTATTCTTATCGTTTATAAAATATTATTATAATTTTTATTTTATTTTTAGTTGTTATTTTTTTTAAAGAGGATGTCATATATTTATCTTTAAATTAAAGAAAGACATTTTTTTAAGGACATTAATGTACTTACTAGATCATTAGAGCTTAATAATCTATTAAAAATAAGAATAATTATTAGTGCTATTTATTAAATAGAAAAAGCTTTCAAAATAAAAAATCACAAACGTTGCGTTTATAATAAGTACCAGTACCATTAAAATTAAAAAAAAAAAAAAACAAAAAATATACGAGACTGCACAAAAATAAGTATAAAAACCAAAATATTTTTTTCATTTTCGGGGCTTCGAGGTTTTTCAGTTTTCAATTTCGTTGATGAAAATACTATTTTAAAACTTCATCGTTAATCTCAAAAATTAAATCTGTACATATTTTTTTTAAGCTTTTATTTTAACCCCCAAACTAAGAAAAGGGATGTTAGTTGTTTGACCGCTATGTGTGTGTGTCTGTTTGCCTGTCTGTGGCATCGTAGATCCTAAACAGATGAACTGATTTTCATTTTGGTTTTGTATGAAAAGTAATTTAATGAAGAGTGTTCTTAGATTTTCAAATGCGTGTAGAGAATTTCAAACCCGAAAAATTTGTCGGGAGTTTATTTCGTAAATTTCAATTGTTATAGGAAAATTTTTTTTGAATTCTGTAAAGAAAATTACAAATTTTACCACTACTATTTAACAACTTTTGAAACCCATGTTCACTTATTCCTTACTTTACTAACTTTATTCCTCAATTTAGTGTAGAAATTTTAACAGATTCACAATTATGATTCCGATTTCCATCTAGGATCCAAACTTAACAATATAAGTTCTAACAACAATCAGAATGAAATTGGTGAATCAGATTTAATAATACATGTTTTCGAGAACATATGTTTATATATATTGTTATATGTAAAGTCCGAATTATTAGCACTTGGAGATCTAAATATTCAATTAACAGTTTCAGAAATTTAATGAATTTTACATATAAAAACAATCAAAATGGTTTAATTAAGTGATAAATTGACAGTTAATCTTACGCCGTAAAAATCTTTCAAAAGACATTAATCAAAAATGGAAAAATCATTAACTGTTCTAGATTTTGTATTTGATTTATGAACCGAAACATCTTATTTAGAATCATTATATATTAAAACCCTTTTTCCCTACAATTCGTTATCGATTTAAATTATTTTATTATTCTATTTAGGAATATATATAGAGTGTGTCGTGTGAATTTGACCACATTTTTATTTGTCCGATGTATATAATTGATTAAAAGGGACTCGCTAGCTTCAACTATACGCATTGTATTAAAAATATTATTGTCATTGTATCGGCTACAATCATATTGTTATGTCTCAATTATGTGATAGAGTTTGAGTATCTATTGTTGTCCGTTACAAAAGTGGTTTGCGTTTCATTTTAAAGTGACTATTTTATAATATACGCCTTTTCAATTTTTAGTAGTTGCCTATTAATATAATAAATTGAATAGATGTGTGTATAGATGAATGAATAGAGTAATAGTAAACACTTTGATAAACACTTTTAAATTAATATTTACTCTACTTCTATGAAATTGCCCGTTGATAAATGTTGCCGATTCGATGGATCGTCAATCGAAAAATGTGGAACAAAATCTTAGGATGTTATTGATTCTTCTGTAAGATCGTATTTCCTAAACGGATACACCGATTTTTTGTTTGTTTAAAAAATAATTTTACCAGTCCCTAAACTCCCACTTGAAGCTAGGCTAAGAAAAATCTCCGTTCGGAAGCCACGATGCCGACACAGATACACAGATATAGAAACACGTAAATCTTACAACACCCCTCTTTGTATGTCGGGTATTACTAAATTATAAAAGACATATAATATAAACCAGATTTAATATGTGAGCAAGCGATTTTAATCACAAGCGTTGCCAGTTATATTTCATTAAAAATCAGAATTACATGTTCGAGGCCCGATGAAATTAAATTCAAAATAATAATCCCACAAAATATTAAAATTAAAGGTTAGTCAATTTCGTTGAAATTGACGAGACTAAGACTTTTACCAAAAGAAAATGTCAGTTTACATTTAACTTTCTGCATTTCTTTTTGAATATCGAAGAAAATTTTTTTTTAATTTGGATACTTAGGTACTATTTTTCAAGGCAATACCTTGTAACATATGCAGAGACATAGGATATTCCAGAAAATTAAATATAGGATTGTTATATTGTCTCTCTTTATAGTATATATGTATATATTAAAAGTGAGTTAAAAATATCAAGTGCAACTTTTTTTATTTAAGATTAAAGTAAAACCTTACCTGGAGTTTGGACAACTTTGTAAACAATTACCGCAAAACTATAACTTAAGTTCGATTTCTAACTCCAGTTTACTTGACCATGGAATAATTTTCAATATTCAATCAAAGTTTTGAAGCAAGATTACCAGAGAGAACTTGTAAATTCAAAATCAAGTAACTTAAACTATTCAGCAAGAAGTATAACGATATTCTGTACATATTTCTACTAGCTGTCACTTATTTTGCTTCTACGCTAAGGAAAAAAAAAGCAATTATTTCTTAAAATTAAATTCAATAACAAGTGCATTCATTTCTTACAACACTTTGAGAATACTGCACTTTTAAGCAACCGAGGTCATATGTCTATATCTGTTTAATTAATGTTATCTCTTTCAGATATTAGTTAAGTTCGAGAAGTCTAGGGTTGCCGTCAGCGAGAACTTGTTTCAGCTTATGGTCTTCGCATTTGATGAGGACGTGTTCCACTGTGGCATGTGTTTTACACAATGCGCATGTTAGTTGTGTGAATTTTATGTGTAAATATGTGTGTCCAATGATTAGGCGAGCAAAGGCCACCTTGAATGCTATATCAGACTGTAAGTTGAAAGTCCAAGCCTAGGTTTCAGATTTAATTAAGTTTACTTGGGGAATCGTTTCTCCAGAGCGCTCTGGATAATATATGTTTTCTATGCATATAATTTAAATTTCTGAAATATTAATACTAATATATTAAAATTGATTACCGGCTAAAATTTAAATAGGTTTTACTATAAACTGTATGCATACTATATTGTAACCATATGTATTGGAAATATTTAATTCACAACTTTTGAGAGCATTGCACATATGTTTAGGATTTAATATATATCTACAATATTATTAATTTATGTACTAGATATATCGTACTCCTAGCCATTACCCGTGTGTTTCGCTGGATGTTTCTTAAATGTTTCTCTCGACGATCATTTCGAGATTATAGCGTTGATATTTTCGCCATAAAACATTATTTGCTTTGATACTTATAACTAGGTTACGTAGATTAAGCTCCCCAGAAGTAGCTCACAATGCACCAAATTTGGTATTTCTATTACTAAACAAAATATGGTTGGTAAATACGCTTGGGGCTTACACATTTAAATCAGGATTAAATAGGAGGGACCAGTAAGAAATTAAAACTTTATCAGGAAAATGGCGGTTAAGGATTATTTCGTTTGAGCTTACAGCTCGCCACACTAACAAGACTATATACTCTCATAATATATACTTTAATTACACTTTCAATGATATATCATATACTATTTATATCCCTGTTATAAATCAATCCTAGTAGCTCAGAGAAGCGGATTCGATTCCCGCCATCACAACAAAAATTAATTTAATAAAGAGCTGTGATGGGCTGTTGTAATGCATGGTATATGCATGAAGAAAGTGCACTCAGCCTTTCAAAATAATTGAGGATATCAGCGGAAAAGGTGGTAAAACACATATATGGTGTTTCAATGGGCTCTATAGTCTAAGTGTCTCCTTGGTGGAAAGCTAATATAACCTAACATAACCTAACCAATATCCCTGATATAGAAATATCTCGAAGGATTCAAGGAAAATAACTAAAATATTGGACATAGCAAAGAACTGCCTCAATAAATCGAACATATTTTTGTGAATTTGACAGTTAAACCAATCAAAAGTTACATAATTACAAACAGACGCACCAATGATTTATATTATGTATAAAGATACACATTTTGTCTATAATAGATGTTTTGATCGATATTATTTTAGTTTTGAGTGTAGTAGTTTTGATGTAAATAATAAATACTATACACAATAAAGGGTTAAATACTTGAATCTGTGGCGGCTGTGATGTGTGTGCATCATTTAACCATATTGGAATATTATAATATAAAATTCCCCTTTAATCTATAAACATTATATATTATTTAAAGTGCTTTAGAAAATATTTGTTCAGACGACTACACGTTAATATGTTATAAAGCATTAAAATTGATTGAAAATAACAATTCAAAGTATATAATAAAATAGTATGTTACTATCTAACCCCAAAAATTTACCACCCCTTTGTGTTTTGTGTTTGATTTAGATGCTTTTTAATTTAAATATAATGAAAAAAAAAAGTATTCAATTTAAAATTGTTGTTATTTCATTTCGAATCTATCATCGTTCGAAGTATCAATTTATTAAAGAAGCGTAAAAAGGGGTAATTTTTTTGTTATTGTAAATTGTGCTTCTAACTACGAATTTTAATGTGACACTTTCTTAGTCTTATATAAAAACCTCGTGATTTGATCTTTGTGGCCATAGTTGCTCGAAACCACTGGAACGATTTTAATGGATTTTTTTTATTTATTTGGTAGGTATGAGAATATGCGGTAAAGTATTTTTCACCCTACTACCCTGACCCCTTAAATAGGGGTGAAGGTTGGATGAAAGTACATCGTTTTTTTAATCCACTACTGAGTCCATTTTAAAAATTCTTTCGCCAGCTAAAGAATGGTACATTTTGTCAACAAATAACATGGACTTTATCTTATTTTCTAAAAAATTAGGATTTTTGGAGGGGGAGGGGGGTCGGTAGTTGTAACCGACACACCTTTTTATGATATGTCATATATTAATGAAGGCTGTGCAGTTGCATTTACCAGAACAACGTAATTTGTATAAATTATTCGTTCCGATTTAAAAATTATTACTTTGAAGATCATTTTATTATTTCGGGGATTTTCAATATTATTTTAGAGGAAGATTAGTCGAGCATATAGCAAAGTGCTATAACTTAGACCCTATCCATTTGTTAATAAATAAAAAACTTCTTGTAACCTGCATATCCCTTATAAAAATTAGGTCAACGTAAAAAAATGGTATTCAAAAATTTATAAATATTAATTTTATCGTTTATTAAATGTGCTAATAAACATTTTTAAATAATAAAAGGGTCAATAAAATACCAATTGATTTTAATTTAATTATTTCGTAATTAAAATAGGCACATTTTAAATATAAATTCCAACGTATTTTTTATTTTTGATTTTTAATTAATGTAATAAATTACAAATTGCTCATGTTCTGAATAATTTATGATTGGCAATTTATATTTTTATTAAAATCGAAACATGTTCTGCTTTTTAGCGTATTGCCGAAGGAAACGGAGCTATTGCTTTTGTACTGATAGTTTCGAACAAATTTCTTCAAATGTCCATTGATCCTACCTAATAGATGTCCAAAATAGCCATCGTTAAAATTTATATATATATATATATATATATATATATATATGTATGTATTTGCTGTGTCTGTAAGCTCTCTCGTGGTAGCAATTTCGGTCCGAACTGAATAAAATTTGGTATATAGAAGGATTTTGATACTTGAAAGGTCAAGTTCGTTAATGAGAAAAATCGACAAATAAACAAGGGTTAATAGAAAATACTTTTGTTTTTTTTTAATCAGTTTTTATCAAAAAAGTACTCATGTGATTTTAAAATGCAATATTTGATTTTTAGAAAAATGTGTTATTTTTTCAATTATTTGGGGGAATTTGCTTACCCACATTACACATTTATGTGGAATCATTGGCAACGTTTTTTTATTAGAAATATACTGCTCATCCCTATTTTCCTTATATACTAAAAAGTTCTATCAGTTTTCAAGCAAAAAAAGGATAATGCGTTTTCTTCTTAAAATAGAAACTGTTTAAAAACAATTAAGAAAATAATTGTTTCTCATAAAAAGATATTATTATATTCTTAATGCTACTTGCCATAAAATTTATTCTGTAATCTCATCACTTTTTGTATTACTACTGTACTATTCCACTAAGGATTCATAAAAGGATTCTAATGTTGCCTTTTTAAACAAAATATATATTTTTTTAAACAAATAATACCTTATATAAATTTACATAAACAGTTGAGTTTAAACATTGTTTTATGAAATAATAAAAAAAAAATAAACAGTTTAGGTTTTAATGTTTTTTGTATACGCCAGAAAAAGTTCATTGTTATGTTTAAAAAAATTACAAATAATTTTTGTGTTAATGAGTTTGAACATTACTTTTTTGTTTATATTTTGACCTCTTTGTAGGTAAATCGACATATAGTGAAAATCCTTAGCCTGAAATACAATAGGGTAGTTTCTTGATGTCGAATTTGCCACATTACCCATAAAAATGTGAAAGAAGACTTACCATGACAAAATTTGAAAACTAAATTAAAATTGACTAAAAAATTAAAAAGTTTGTTGCGTGTCTCTTTTTTGAAAAACAAAGTTTTAAATGTAATCTCTATGGCGATAACGTCAATAGTCGTCATTGCATTGTTCTAAAGATTTTCAATAACCAACTTCACTTTTTTATTCGCTAAGTGAAAATTCTTCATTGGAAGTTATGAAAAATTAGTCTATATCCCCATTCATGTTTCAATATACCTGGTGAAGTCGTCTTTAACATTTTGTAGGCCCTTGGCACATAAAAATTACGGAGATCCTTTTTTGTAAAACTTCTGGACTATTTCGATTTATCTCACCGAAAATGGCCAAAGCTTTTGGTATAACTTAGTCTGTTTCTAATTTGGTACTCAACTATCGTAGGTATTTATTTTTAGTCGTTTTCTGTGTAAATTCTTGCCATATCGACGTATAAAAAATATTGATTTATCATCTATATGGATGTTGTAGATATATCGATATATTAAAATATATTTGCATCCCTAAAGCTTATAATTTATTGAGTCAACTTTTTCCTCTCTGTATTCAAATAGCTGAGTCAATTACAACCTCTAAACCCTGAAAATTTTGTCCAAAATAAACTAATAATTCTCACAAAATAATCAACGTTCAAGATTAAAATACCATTGATAGGTTAACACACCTTTAAAATTTAAAACGTTTATCGTCAATAAACAAATGAACAACATCAAAATGAATTCTTATCGAAATATTTTAATACACTTCCGAATTTCTACATTTTTTGAGTATGTAAACGAGACACTATCTCCTAAAACAATTTATACACATTTGAAATATCTAGAGAATAGTTTGGCAATTTAAAGGAAATGGATTTCAAACGAAAATTATCAACAATCAAATTTACGAATGTACAATATTAATTTTGAATTCTTATACGGGAATAATATGTATTGAACGATCGATTTCTAAAAAAAAAAAATTGAATTTATTTAAGATAACATTTTACAAAATAATTATATCTATACATTACATAATTTTTATCAGAATGGAATTTCTAATTAATTTACATTCATAGATAAAGCCCTTTTATACGACTGTGAATATATTATTACATAGGCATATAATATTAATAATCATAATCAAAGGCAACTGTCGAGAATATATACAGTACTAGTCAAAATTGTCGTTTACAGTATGACTCAAAATAGGAATATGTGGTTTTAGAATAATTTTAATTGAGTATTTTACAGCGTTTGATGAACGATTTTGACGTATTTTAATAAAAAATTGCCAAAATTAGAAAGAATCTTTTATTTTACTAGCCAATTCCCTTCTCTAAGAAGATTTGGAGCATTATGACATGTAAAAACCTCCAAATACGTACTACAATGGATAGATGTTTATAGGCTTAGCACGTCTCATTATTTGAATGTCCACTCTGGAACCCAAGCGTATCGGATATCAATATGAATAACTGCTTCAACCACCCTACTAGCATAACGGGAATATTAGAAGTCATTTTAGAAGCAAAAGTTCACAGAGCACTAGTAGTAGTTGATATATAGTGTCAAAGGAATTCAATAAAAAATGTAAACCGTGACCGGCTCAGTAGTCGTGCAAATTAATCGTCTTTAAAGCTTTCGTCTACTGACTGGGATGTTACGGGTTCGAAACCAGGCAGAATCCAGGTAAAATTGATCACACTGTGGTCGCTTGAAAAAGAACGAAGTAACCGGCTCCACCCACATCATTCCAATTTTATTGCATATTGGATGTAGTTTAAAATAAAATAAAAAAAGATCTAAAAAAATAATGATATGGGTGGACTCTGTTATAGATAGATTTTTGAAAAACGAAGGCTAGACCCAATTTTTATTATTATTAGAAAGACTTAAGGTACCATACTCATACTGCCTTTAAAACAGTAAACAGTGACCTTTTTAAATGATTGGCCTTATTTCTATGAACTGCTGTACTTTTTCAAATATACAATTTAATTTTGTAGGTACACGCAGATCTAATAATTTAGTACACAGGAAAAGATATTTGTTACACAATTTTAGTACGTTAGCTTTTAGATATACATTCACACACATTTATACAAGAATTCAAGAATATAAATTACCAAAATATACCTTTATAAATTCATAATATCCATATTTATTACCATACCCTTTAAATCACACTGTTTTATTTTACCATACAATACGTATGCTTGATACGTACAAATACAAGTCATGGAGGATATGATATTTAGCAATAAGGATAGTTACTTTCTGATTCAGTAACTTGATCAACTAGCCATTTATTTGGAATACTTTGGCTATCAGTACCAACCTTGATATTTTATGTTTTTGGGCACTAATATTGTAAAATATCCTTGTAAATATTACTAATAATAATTGATGGAAATTTATTTTCTGCTTAAATATTTCTATTAGTTGAGAAATTCGTCAAAGTACGAAACTATGACCAAAGTTACTACATTTAACCCAAACCAATTTTTTGTTAACTAGTCATTTTCTTTCTTACAGGTTTACAATAAATAGTTGGCTTTTACCACAGACGTATTATCATCCAGTGGCAAATGAAACAACGCTATGACCATTTGTATACCATGTATATATGAAATATATCAAGGTATACCAAGTTTAGCCCCAAGTTTTTAACGCTAAAAAATATTGATGCCACGAACTAAATTTTGATATAAGTGTTCATAAAATCACTTAATTAGTCCATTTTCGGTTGTCTGTCCGTCTGTCTAGCAGGTCGGTCAACATAAAACCTTTCAAGTTGAAATTTGCAGCATGTGCAGGACGTAAAAAGTGAAGCCGAGTTCGTAAATGAGTACCGTAGGTCAATTGGATCTTGTAAACCGTTAGAGATAGAACAATGGTTTAAATATAAAATATGTTTCTTTTAAAAATAAAAAACTTTTGTTTGGTACATTTTTGCGTAAATATCACTGTTTACCCGTGATAGCACTAAATAGGGTAAATAACATAGTATTTATTATATGGGAATATCAACCAGTATGTGTGGCTATCTAATTGTGATTATCTTTCTTTGCTTTCATGACGTCAAAAAACAAACGATTGATCAATTAACACTCTGTATACATGGTATTTCAACCATTTACTCAGTCAATTATTTGTTTTCACTTGTATTCTCAATGACTACATAATATTTGTAGAATTAAA
Source organism: Chrysoperla carnea (assembly GCF_905475395.1). Lineage (NCBI taxonomy): Eukaryota > Metazoa > Arthropoda > Insecta > Neuroptera > Chrysopidae > Chrysoperla > Chrysoperla carnea. The sequence goes on from NC_058341.1 coordinate 27,940,013, forward strand.
ATTCTACATAATATTGTGTCGCCTACACACATTTTAGTCTATATTAGCTTTACTTTGGAAGCAAAAAAGTCAGGTATTATTTTGGAATAAAAATTCAGAGCAACATTCCAAGACCCAAGTACTTCGGGAAAAGACTAATAGACTTATAGAAATTATTTTCAATGACTTTAATTGTATCTTAATTATTTCATCAAGATAGTAATTTCCATTTTTCTAATTTAACCAAAAATTTTTCAAGACTTGTCTATCCACGAAAAACCTTTCGTTGAAGAATTTGTCTTAAAAATCTATCATTAGCAATATTTTCAATTTGTAATAATTTGTTTGCAATTAATGCAATTAATTAATAAACCAAAAATCATAGACATGCATTCTTTAACTGATATTTTCGTATTATGTACTCCTCAAAACGTCAGATTATCGTTTTTTTCGGTGTGAAAAGCAAAACTGTCTATCAGAAAGCTAACAAATACCAATGCATTTATACATTCAAATCACACTGAATAATTTGCAATGCATAAACGTATCGCAATGTATCTCTACCGCCAACAAGCAAGCGACCAACTACTGACGATTGTGTATACATATCTACCTCGAATCCTCTATATATCTCCTATTAATATCATCCAGAATCCAGACATGTATGTTAAATCCTTATGGGGGCAACCATGTCACCTAGAAGCATCATCACAAGTAACCAGGAAGTGTCATACGTACATACGTACATACGTGTGTTATTATGTACATTACATGATGCCTTTATTATCGAAATTACTATTATGATACATTGAACTAAACTAAAGCTTTAAATGCAGCATGTATTACTTAACTATACAATAATTGTGGATTTTGATGAATAAAAGAAAATGGGATTTGGTGAGATTTTCAGAGAAATTTCATTCACCAACAAAATCAATCGCTTATTTCCACATTACTTTGTTACTGCTCATACCTGTGAAAAGTTTTTGAAGAAGATCGCCCATTCTTGAATCATCACTTGAAGTTAAAATATGTCTTCTAATATGTAGATATTTTCCCGGAAATTAATTTTGTACCAAACCAAAGACATAAATAAATAGTAATGCTTCACGGCACAGTGATGTAGAATTAATAAGACCTAGACCTAGTTTTCATCACCAAAACCAAGATAATAATTAAAAATACTAAACTGCTAAAAAAAGCACAATACTGAACTGTTAGGGTAGCCTGCGGCATCAATTTACCTCCGAAAACTATGTTTTTTAATTTTATCGTACCTTGTTTTAGGATAAATAGATATTTGTCTTTTATATTTTCGCAGGAAAACTGTAAAAATTTTGAAGCATGTCATAAAAATCCTGATGATTGATCCCCCAATACGGTTTTTGATTATTTCTATTTGAACAACTGTAAAAGGTGTAACAGTTGGTGTATCATCGACGATTCATCTTCAACAACAAATACTGAAGCATCCTAAGCTCATGCAGGACGAAGTTCAAGTAGTGTCACCATTTCTTTCCTTTGAACAACAAATCAAATTTATAGCTTTCATCAGTATGTTGACGGGTACTGGAGTCGTGATTCCCCAAAGAAATGTTCACTGGTACCAAACTCAGCACTAATTCTTTTAAATGGCTTAAAATATTTAACCAGTTAAAATTGTATTCAAAAATAAAAGCTTTAAAAGATGGACAAATCCTTTCTACTTGTGAAGACAATTTTGAGATACCCTTTGTTATTAGAATTTCCGAACACATTTTTATTTAATTCTAAGCATTAACATTCAAATCCTGATTATTTAATTGGTAATTTTTTATTCACTGATATGGTAATAACCGGACCTTAAAACATAATCACAAAGTAAAATATAAGTGATCTAATTTGCATAAATAAAAGTACAGCCTAACCTCGATAAATCAATATTAACTATTTACTCTTTATTAATAAAGATTATTGAAAAAACGTCACGTGAAAATATGACTTAATTGACTATTTAATGATTATTAATAGAGACTATTGCAAAAAATTTTGGAAAATGAAATGAGATGAAAATTTATCGATCGTTTGATATATGACCCTCATAACAACAGCGTATTTGTTGACTTCAATAAATTGTTGACTGGATTCTAGCCTCAAAAACTGGAAGATTTTAAATGTGAACTACTGGAATCGAAACTTGGGCTGCTTTTAATCGATTCAGGCTGCCATACATTTTCAGAAAATGCAAATATAGCTGCCAATTTGTATTTTTGTCAAAAAACAAATATTTGATCTTTTTTTATTTTCAAAATTTTCCAAAATTTGACAGGCTTTATAAATATCCATGTATTATCTAACTGTACTAGACACACTGGTTACACCTTCATTTGCAACCAAAATTCAATAGGTGGCTGTTGAAATTAAGATTTATCGTAAATAAACGCGTCAACAGGAGTTAATGGAATAAAATGCAACTAAAATCACAATCTTACGCAGTTGAACTTTTCTAAACCACACATATTCTGCTCTCATTATCATTTAACTATTAAATAATTCAGGTTGCTGTAAGGTTTGACTGTATTTGTGTACACAATCAGTGTCATATATGCAACAGTTAGATGATTGTGGAAAGTGAAATAAATATATTTTTAATATACCAACAAAGCATACACCGGAATCCTTGCTAATAAATTCTTAACACGCGCATTTTAAATTAAAATCAACAAATAAATAAAACTGTGTGTACAACACAAAATATAAACAAACAACCAACGGACAGACAGATATCTCCTACTCGTAATAGTTAGAAGACATGATTTTAAGGGGAGTTCCTCAACGGCAAAGCTGATTTGGTATAAATATCAACATAATGGTTCAAATGCTATTTCTGAATCTGTTTCTGACTAGTTTCAATTTCAAACGTACGTTTTTACGTATCCCGCATGATCCAAAAATAACACAATGGAGTAAACATACAATCAAACAATTTATCGAGTTAATCCAAAGTAAAGCGAATGGAAAAAGTACACGTATACCCAGAATCGGACGAAGATCATTTTTTTAGCTAAACAAATTTTTATCTGTGCAGGATAGTAAGCACTAATTAATTTAACAATCCTTCTTAATTTTTCCTTACAAAGAAATTTTCAAAGCCTTGCATAACCGTCGTAAAATTTTGGAGTTCTGTATTAAGGACTGTTGTGACATAATACAAAATTATTACTAGACTGAAGTACACGCGTTTACATGGCTGTTGATGATCTTATATCAAGATCAAGAGTCAAGAGTCAACGATCTCGATTTGATAATTCAAGAAAATATGTAAAATTTACGAAATCTGCTTAACTAACTATTTTGATAAGGTGGATTCTAATTAACCATTTGGAATAGTTTATTCCCGTATTAGAATCATGAATATTCAAAAATCTTTTCAACTATTTTTCTGTCAAATACCCGATTTTATTCAAAATTATCTTTTTTTTTCATTTTTCCAAACTTCATAAATGATATTTGTCTTAAAAGGCTTTTGAACGAACTGAATCAGATGTAATACCTTAAGTGGTGAACTATTTTCAAAATGCGATTTTTTTATTATTCGTTGATTTTAGATAACGCTTGTATAAAAAAAATTATAGGAATTTTTCCAAAAATAAAAGAGAAATGTTTTGGATTTCATGTTGAAACTACCTTAATAACAAGCTTATAACAATTTACAACACAAACCTAGAATAGAGCACATACACTGATAGATATAAAATATATAATAAAAGGGTTATAGTGTTCGTTCTCAAAGAGATGAATATAAAATAATACATGTTTGTTTACAACTACCACATTTTCAATTATCCCTTATCAGTAAAACCAAATTGCTTAAGCAATTAAATCCTTTAATTATATATATATATATATATATATATATATATATATATATATATATATATATATATATATATATATATATATATAAAATATATTTTATATGTATACGTAAAAATGATTTTGTTATCATTGTATGGAATAAATAATAGTCATTATCCAGTTGCACATACTGTATACTGCTGTTAAAACAGCTAAGATATTCCAATACGCATTGCCACATAACCATAAAAAAATTTATATTCTTAAATTTTGACCTTGCGATAAATAAAACGTTATTTTTCACCGAAAATTTAAATTGTCAGTTTTTGACACATTATAAGTGGTAACATTTTGTGGCGTAACTAAAATATCGACACTTTACGAACTATTTTTAAGGCACGACAAACACAAATTTATTCCTGTAGAGAGCAAGTTTAATTAGTTTTTATTTCTTTTCAGTCAACTCAGTACATTTTAGCATGTAGTGTAAACTCAATTGGGCAAGATTCTTACGAATACTTTTATCTTACCAGGGTCTATGCTGAATGAAAGTTCACATCCTTGCTAGTGTACTGATCATGCTACAAGGAAATTTGACAGAAAGAAAAATTTATGGATCGTTTTCTACACGTGGGCGCTGATATATACTGAGCTATATATTATTTCTGTATAAAGCTACGACTGTCGTAGGTATTACAATATTGTTTTAAGTAGGTCCAATAGGTCAGTGTAATAATATATTCAGTACATACAGATATAATGTTATGCTTTATTTTTGTTGCTTTGCAATAGGGGAATGTGTAGTACCTAGAATTAAAATTTATGAATTTTTAGAGACTATTTAAATGACAATCACCAGGAAAACTGTCTCTGATGATCGATAAAACAGGGAAATTATCCATGAAATATGAAATTTGTTCGATGGTATAATATCATAATATATACTGTGAATCACTCCATAATGTTCCTAGAGTCATCCCTACCGACTGTACATGTAGATGCTGACATCATAACGCGATCTTTCCGCGTAAGAACGATATAAAATGTTTGAAGCCGATTTTCGATCCGGCATATCTCAAAATACATGTAAAAGTTCATTTTACGGATGAATTTTTGACGCAATTATATGTTAAGGTTTTTATCTCATATTTACCTTTGAATAGATCTTTGAATAGACCCCCAGAATTAAGCATTGATCAAATGACAACGTTTATCTCGTTAAAAAACTTATCTTAAGAGAAATATTGTATTTCATATCAATATCATGACACACAGTTTGCTTACAGTTCTCCATCTATAAATATTTCCTTAAATTAATCGAATTAACTAATTGCAATGCGAATTCTCCAGAATTCGATTATTTCAAGCCCCAAAGCACGTGTGCTACTTCATTCCAAGCAAATACACTTGATTCAGTGACATACATATATTTATAGTATTAAAATTTAAATAAAGCTCTTAATTAATTAACTTTATAAAAAAACTCCTTTATTTAATACATAATTTTCTAGAAAAGTAAACTTTAATATGCAGCAAGTAGAAAAAAACAACGCATTAGAAAAATGTTTTGTAAACAAATTAATAGAGGACAAAGTGTTATATAAAATTCTTTTAGAGTCGTTTCACAACGGCTCTTATTCGTACGCTATTACATTTAAAAAAAAAAAAGTAAAGAAGGTGGTTCGTTTTATATTTATAAAGCACATGGATGAGACACATTTTCCACTAAAAAAGAAGAAAGAAATATTAAAAATTTAAAGAAAATTATATAATATAGTTGTTTTTCTCTACATTTTGTTTGCAATTAAATTAACAAGTCTTTTTCTTTTAAATTACAGAATGATTTATAGTGGCTAGCAAATTAATTTTAGTATTAAGGTTGAAGAGAATACTAACTATTTGTGTTAATATTTTGGTTGTAAACAAATTTGCAAATCAAAAGGATATAAATGAAAATAATTACGGAAATCGACTAGTTGCAAAGTAATTCACAAGCGAAATTTACAAAATTTAAAAAAACTCGACAAATGCGATTTATTCCTTGTAAACTGATTTTTGGAAACTTAGCTATACAATGTTAACCCTTTCAACATATAAAACTTCTTCTAAAATCAATATCAAAGTGATGGATAAGAACATCAGATGAGATGAAAAGGATACTTAGAGAGCTATCAGTTTGTGGGATAAATTTTTTGAAATATTTGAGTTGACTTTGTTCTTTTGAATTATTGTTTGATTTACCCAATTATTTTACCATTTCATTTTTCAAAATGAATTGAGCTAGGTTTATTTGACTATTAATTTCCATAGTAATTATTTATATGTTCGAAATCAGAGATGAAATAAAATGTTGTAGATGCAACATATTATATTATTATTATTATTTATTTATTTAAAGTCGCTTTTTAACATCGAGGTCATTAACGACTACTGCAACATATTATATATTTTGTAAGCCTGGTCAGTAATTTTTAGTTGCACTCGAAACTTGCTTTAGTTTTAAGAAAATATATTTAAAATTAGTCCCTAATAAACCACGGCTACAATTCCAGTATTAAAATTCTTATTTTCTATCGTATTTTAAATTCTGTTATGCTAACAGAAATCTAGCTGGTTTTATTTGAGCTCTGAAGTTATTCCTGCGAATGCACCCACCAAAGAAAAATACGTTTTTTTTAACTATTGCTTGAAACATTTCATATTAATTCCGGTAAAACTATATTTTTCCCACTTCCATGTACATTTTTAGTTTGTTATTACAATAATTTAGCATACTTGGGTTAATATTATAGATGCATCAATTTAAATGAATAATCAATATTACAATGCCCTCAAGCCTATAACATGTATAACGCTTACTGTGACGACATTGAATCTTGTGTGCATTAAGATGATTGAAACAGTAACATATTGACATATTGTAGAGATAGTAGTTATTTGAATATACACAAACTTTACGATTTATTGAAATTGATATAGTAGAATTCAAATATACAGCGTTTTCCATTTATATTGCTAAGCAAATGTAGGGCACGATTCCATGTCCAAATATACGAACAAAAATTTGTTTAAGTCCATCGCCAAAGAATTTTCGTTGTTGAAATGTACGATGATTAAAGTTCTGATAGATAAAGATAGTAAAAAGATGGTGAATTTTTATTTATTGAATCTGAAATTATTTTCATATTAATAATTGTTTTCACCAAATCTTTTATTTTTCGTGATATTGGATAACAAAAGTTATGTCAATATCCAATCACCGTTTACATCATAAATGAAAGATTGGTAATTGAAGTTTCTGTATTCGAATTTTTTTTCGTGTTTCTATGAAGGTAATAATAAATCAAGAAAGCAAACTATTAATGTAGTAAACGAAGCATTAGACTCAGGAAAGGTAGATGTTTTTGGGAGCTGGTGAAAATGTGTCTAAGCGTCCGCAACAAAATCATATTCATGAGAACTTTTTCGAAAGTAGTTTCAAGAATTTCTTTCCTTTTTTTCGAGAATCCCTTTTTTTATAGTTTGGGAGAAAATGGACACCAAAGTTTTGTCTTAATTTCGTTCTTGAGTTATCGTGTCTACAGACAGTAGGGCAGACGGACCCAACCTATACCCAACATTTGTTCGTAGCGTTAATATTTTTAAGCGTTACAAACTTGGGACTAAAGACAATAAACCTTGATATATATTACATATATATAGGGTATAAAAAGATGAAGGTTAACGAAAACGATTGTTTAAGAGGAGAATATTATACAACTTTAAATATTTAGTACTGTCATCTTAAAATTTTGAACATACAACGTATTAAAATTTTAATAAACATTCCAAGACTTTATTAATTACAAACTACATAAATTAAAAATACATTACTCTTTCATTATATGTATGTACAAAAAAAATGCAAAAGGCAATTAACTTTTGGTTTTGGCAATAACCAACACACAACAAAACGTATATAATCTTACTATATAATTATACATTTAAAAACACAAAAGGGCTTATTCCATCCCAAAAACAATATTTTATTTTTTCCGGTATATATTGAGTCATAATTTTTTTTTTTTTTTTTTGTAAAATAAATTACTTTATCCACGTCTTGTGTTATCTTATTTATTCAATTATAATGTACAAATCATCGTTGAGAAGTATTATTTTTTAGGTTGTGTTATAAATTGAAATATTTTGAAGGACAGGTTTATTAATCGATAACGTGGGATGGGAGGCTGAGCTAAGAAGAAAATACAAAATTTTAAATGTGTCTTATTTTATTTATTTTACTTATTTGTCATTCTGGCATTTAAGCTGCAATACAAGGAGATATATTTTCAGCGGGTACTACTTTTTACCTCAGCGAAAAAAAAAAATAAAGCGACGATGGATTTACCAGACAGTTTTTATATTCAAAATGCGTCAAAAGACCTTTGCGCTACTCTGATTTTAATATTGTGCTATTTAAATTGGCTACGTCCATGAAAAGCTTAAACACTGCTGAAATTTTTGAGATCTATATGGTATTTTCAAACGGTAATGAACTTTTCATGTTATAAATGGTGACTTTCTTCTAAAACTTTCAATTGAGTTTGACAGAAACAACGTGCCCAATTTGAGTAAGGAATAGATGTAAAAAAAATTAGATTCCAAAGAGCATCTCTTATTCTCTAAGCCACGTTCAAGCAGAATGTGCAAATTTCTTCCTGACTGAGATATAAAAACTGATTAAGCACAAAATGATTTTCTGTTGGATTTTTAAATTCATTCCGGGCTAATTAAAATGGATTAGAAATTTGATGATCGAATATTTTCAAAGTAAAAAATTACAACATTCTGCGCGGAAGTATACTGGAAACGAATATATACGTGGAAATTCGTACGTATAGACGAGTCGAAACTCAACGATCAAAGGTGTATTTTTTTTGGAAATTTTAACACCGAGTGATTTGTGATATACGATTTTCATTTTGTAAAATAATGTCTATGTTATTTTTTTGTGAAAAGTAATTACTTCTCGAAAACGACACCAATATCCCAGAGACATAAGGAAGAGACATTTGAACCAATTACTCTTTATTGTTTTTCTAGTTTTCTAGCCTATTAATGCGATAATCTGACCCTAAAGAAAACTGCTAATGATCGTGCTGGCTAATTTTAGGGATGAATTTTCCATATAAAATATCAATAATTGTACCAACAATAATATTTAAAAGCACTATTTGATCAACAACAAATTATATTGTTGTTATAACACAAGATACACATTGTAACAACAAATTCAAATAAAAAGGAGGCAGATAAGGACAAATGGAAAAGAAAAAATCAACTTAAACAAAAACAGAAACTAAAACAATTTTGTAATAAAAGAAAAAATACAATAAAACAATTTTCAACATTCTAGGAAAAGAAAAAAAAAACACTTTTATGTCATCAACATCAAGACACAAAGAATATAAGCAAGAAGGCATTCATATACATAGGTACTACCAACCCACAAAAATAATAATAATAATAATAATACAAGAAAATAACATAGATATGTATATAAAACAACATTTGTGCAAATACTAAGTCTCAAACACGTTTTGTCTAACGTAGAAGAACAAACTTACTATTATATGATAACATTAGACAAACAGGTTATGTTTTTAGACTGAGAGAGAGTAGCAAATTTAATTTCCCTATACTCTAAAGAGTTTTGCAAATTTTTGGGTGTATTTTTGATTAAGTACTCAACTCAAAACCATGCTGTTACATCCGTATGGGTACACAGTTTTGCTTGCGAGAGTGTTTTCTATTTAACTGTTAAAAAGAATCTTGAAATTTACCATTCGTAATACTCTCTAACGTGTTTTTTCCCTTCTACAAAATGAAAATATAAAATGGGATATAAATTCAAATATTTTTACTAGACGCAGTTACCCATTTCGATGATGACACTGTTGAATCAAAACTTGTAACTAAAGAGGTGTTGAACTGATATTTACAATAACTTTTTTGGAAAGAATAAATTTTTGTTCTGTTTTAGGCTGTAATGTAACTAAAATGTGTAAAAATGGGAAAGTAAATAGCAAAGAATCAAAAATAATTTCTATACTTTATTTATTTCAAAATTTCTATCGTTATTTTTATGTTTTACTTAAACTTTCAGATTCAGATATAAAATAAACTGGTAAATGAAGTTTTAGATTTCAAAATTCTAATTTGATAGATGATTCTACTTATTGTCTTTGGAAATTTATTTGAATATTTTAATATTTACCTACCAGGAAATTTACGATTTTCAGTTCTGAACGGTTATTATTCAGAAAACCATAAATTTAAAGTTGCTGTTGAATCTTTCAAATTTTATTTTCGGTGGATTGACTCTAGTTAAAAACAATTACTTTTGCTCATAAGAAACAAAGTTTTTTTTAATCATTCTCTTACTCTCATGGAAAAAACTAGTAAGCAATCTTGGATTAATAGAAATATATTCCGAACGAAATCAGGTAGGAAGTGAGAAATTAGTGTCATATTGACATAAATGATGAGTTTCAAATATGGTGACTTAGAACTTTCTTAATTTGATTAACTTTATCTTTGAATGTTAAGATACCTTGTAATAAAATAGATTTTGATCACTTTCACGAATTCGGTTGTGCTGAAATTTTGTTCCGTTAAAATTACACAATTTAAATTTAAGTTTTTAATAGATAGCAAATAAACAAAATTCGGTATTTTTTTAGTTGTGTTCACTAGCGAAGGATAACCTAATTTTTACGACGGGAATAAAACGGTTTAGAATTGTTGTTTTTAAATTGTTCTCATACCACATCATTGATGACTACTTGATATTCGAAACTCGAGTGTATTATTCAAATAAGTAGAGATCAATATAGACGGAAGGAAAATTTATATCATAAAGATAACGCAATAGTAGGTGAATTCAAAAGTACAATTCTACAATTCCGTTGTATATACGATATGTATGTGCTTTGTGACCTGGTGACCTCAGAAGTATTGCATGAGTATTATTGTGTTATATGTTTGGTATAATACAACATATCAACGAAACCAACAAATACAATATTGCTGTTCTTGTTGTTCCAAAAACTTAAAGTTACTTTCACACTTCTAAAGTTACATCCATCAAGTGAAATTTGAGTTATTGAATACAAGTGATTAAGCATTGAATTTTCAAATGATCTGTATATTTTGGTTGTTTCTAATCTAGAATTTTCAGAAAAATTGATGTTTAAATAAAATTTCCCGCTTATTCCCGTAATTTTTTAGAATTTATTCAAAAACTATGGATTAAATGGAAAAAAATCACTTTCAATCGATATGTATAGTTTTATTCTGATTAAAATTTTTGACTTGAGAGCAGAAAAGGACGAGACAGACTATGCCTCGTATATATTTAACAATATATCGATTTATCCAAAAATACGAAAAATTGAGAACAATCAAAGTACACGGATCGGTAGGAAATGATATGCTTTTAATCGAGTTTTTCGAGTTAATTGCAGAAACTTGAAAAATCTCTTGATTTTTCCCAAATTATGTTTTTTTGCACGTATGAAACTTCAATGGTGTTAAGTGATTTCTGTATATCACTATATTCCATGTTTGTTGTCATTTAAATGGATGCTGTGCTTTTCGGTATATTTAGATCACACAAAGTTCCTCCCTTGACTTGGGTGCTAGTATTCAGGTAGAACAACCATCTTCAGAAATAGAAAAAAGCCAATGAAAAGCCAAGTAGGTAAAAACAGTACTAGGTTAATGGAATCGAGTTTCAATACTAGAATAATAATTCGGATGTTATTAGGACTATCAGTGGACACCTGCGACATTCATTTCATGACCTGTTTTTCCTGCCAACCTTTTCCTTTACTGAATTTATAAAAATACTATCGCAATATCCACCTAAGAATTCTTAAAGCATTTTTTTTCCAATTCTGTGAAAAAGTTAATCAATATGTTGGTGTGGATGCAGCTTAAACAGCACCAACTAACAACATCACTTATAACAAAACAAGTAGATCGGAGTAGTCGAGTCGAATGAATTCAACCATTTCTAGTATAGTCAAGTAGTGTGCACAGCCAACAATAAAGTTACGGTATAAAAGTATTCTAGTAGTCATATTCAACTCCCATGAGTCATATTCATTGAATTCACCCATCTGATTCATACATCCAAAAATGTAACGTATGCTGTGCAACTCTAACTACACAAATAAATAATAATCTTATCCTATATGCACCACCAATCGTAAAATGATTAATCCATGATACCACCATCAAAAAGTAGGAAATATAAATGTGTACTGCCATATCGTTGGAAAAGTTTCACTATAGAAATAAAATACAGAGAGTTTATAAACAAATTGATGAAAAATAATTCTTAAAGCCTCATCAATAGTTTTGTTTCAACAAATTCTACAAGCAAAATATCAATTCAAATTATTCCTCCTCTCAGAGATGATAAAAGAAAATTGAAAATAGCGCCCTGACACTACACCCTGTAGGAACAATCGCCTTCATATGTAGGAACAATCGCCTTAATTTTCCAGTTAGAGCATGGAGCTAAAGCTTGTCCATAGGTAAACATAAACTATCATAATGAAGAAAGACTAACGGTGACGAAAAATGTCATGTATAGTTTGGATAAATTTTCTACTTCACAAGACTGTCACAAAAGAGGGGTTAATAAAAAATTAGGTCCTTCAACACTATCGCGCTTCATACTACTTTAAATTGTTTCGAAAATAGTAGAGCTTGTTAATGGTAAACATCGAGATTGGTAAGAACAGCAAATTTATTTTACAAACTCTCTATCTGAAAGATACTTACAGATAAAGTTTGAAGAAATGAACTCTCAATGTTTGGAATCGTAACCCAACTGAATGCCACGTTACTACTTCCTTATAAACATTTCACTGCATATAAGAGTAGTATGTAGAAACAACCAGATGTTACCTATTTATACATGTTTTGAAGGAGTTTTGTATTATACAAATGTATTCTTTGTTATACATGTTGTTGTTTTTGTTGTTGTTGTTTAGGTTCTTAGGGTGTCTTCTTCAAGAAAATGTATATGTTGAATTGTTTTTAGAAACTAGGATTCCCATCATTTATATTCCTTAGAATCATCGCAACCGCAAATCAAGTAACTACAGATAACAATTATGAGGAACGAGAAATTTGGTAAAACCAGGTTGATTGCGACATTTATCACAAGTTGTACCGATGATGGAGTTTTTCAAAAATTTCTTCAAAAGTCCATATATAGATCTTATCATTGTATAATGTAAAAATGATCTTCTAATCATAATTGAGCCTTATTTAAATGAGTGAATTCCTTTCTTTTATTTCCTTTAAACATTAACCTGCGAGCATAGCTCTTTAACTACCAATCTAAGCAGATTAAACCAAAATAACAGTTTAAAATACTGAGTCTGTAATTCGATAATGGACCTAAATTTTTGCAAATTAGAACTTAATCAAAACCAATCAAAATTTAAAATTCACCTTAGTTCAATAAATTTTTAACCGTTTTTCTTAACAATTCTAACTAGCTACCTAAACTAACTGTTTTACGTCTTTGAAACGGAGTGAAATGCTTATCTATGTGATCGAAACTTATTGCCCTTAGCCAAACAAACATTGAAATCATAATATTTTTGTATTTTTTTAAATTTTCTATTACAAATAATAATCATATTTTCTAAACTGTTTATTTAAAAATAGCAAAACTAAATGTGTCTAACCATAGAATATAGATTAGATATAAACGATAGATAGATAGTAGATAGACTAAACTACCTCTATATCTATATGTATAAAGTTCGTCACGCTGGATCTGCATAAACTAAAATGATTTCTTTGAAGAAAAATACTTTGTGCTTATGCTCTACTCTACTTTTAGGTCACATATCTTAAAAGCTATAACTTTCTATTTTTTAACGATTGAGAATTTTGTTCAAGCTCTAACATTTCCGACCTTATTGGAAAATTTTCTCGAAAATTTGTTATAATGATTTTTAATGGTGAATAACTTAGCTGAATCATTTTTGGCATCCACTAGTAGGGTTCGATGATAGATACAAAACCAATTCCTCAATTTCCTTAAAGAAGAAATTCGTTAATAAATATATAGTTTATTGGTGGTAAGGTAGTAACAAACAGTATAAGAAGAAGCATTACTATCTGTAGTATAGAGAGAGCTATGCTAGTCTAGCTAGAGTAGCCACCACAGTACAGTACAGTGAACATCCATCCATATAGTTTTAGCCAGTTAAGTAAAATGTGCAACGAAGAGACGATACGATATGATGATATACAATAAAAATTCTAATATTTTCATTGTTTGTAAAACTTGTTTAGAATTCTTATCACGAACATTTTATACTATACCAACTAAACTATATAATGTACAGAGTATGCCAATGAAGAAGTAGGAAAAAAAATGTTAGTTAGACAATTTTTAAAGTTAACAATTATTAATTTGAGTCGTCTGGCGAGTCAGATCTTCTGCTAATGTAAAAGAGAATCCAAAACTCTTATTAATAAGTTTAAACCGCATTGCACAAAAATTGAAGGTCCATATATTTATGTTGGTTAAAATTCGTTTGAGACCTAATTTTAATGGAAAAGTGTCTTGGTAGCCTTGCTTATTCAATTGAAAAAATAACACATAGGGTTTGGTGACACTACGATTCTACCTTGCTCTTATTCATCCTGTAAATTAACTTAAATTTATACAGCCACTAGGTACCCATGCTATACTTCACTCGTGTTCCAGTTATAGTACTGTGGTGTGTATCGACTTGCTACTATCAATGTATGTGCAAAAGTATACATAGATTATAATACAGAGGAGTAACAACAATATATAATATCGTAAGAAGTTGAAATTACATGTACCATACAGTGCATTGTGTTTAAATATTTGACTGATCCACATATTGTTGAACAGAAGATCCAAACAAGTCGTTCATGTGAGTGCGAGTTTTATGGTCCTCAACATCACTACTTAGAATATAAAAAAAAAAAACGAATAATATCCCTATGAATTATAAATGGGAAAGTAAGTTTGTTTGTTTGTCACGCAAAAACTTCTCAATGGATTTTAATGAAACTTTACTTAGTTAATACATCAGAATAACACATGAGCTATAAACCATTACTAGCAGACACCCGCTCCCTTTGCTGGGAAAATTCTCCCTTAAAACCAAAGGCTATCACGTTATAGCCCTCACTTATTATCCCTTTCGTTCACAATTTTATGGATTTTAATTTCTAGGTGGGGAACTCTTTTGAAAATAAAGTTTTGCCCAACAAACTCGTTGACTTGTAACTTTCTATAGGTCCAACAATTAAATTAACCTGTTTTTTATACTTTTTGGATCAAAATTAGGTACCCCATCCACCGAGTTTCATCAAATTCCAAAACAAAAAATTTTTTTGCTTTTGTCCCTGTAAAAATCGAAAAATTATATCGATATCTCAGTAACTCTGCATTGTAGCTTATTATATTGAAATAATTTTTATAATTGGTTAAGTAGTTAGTTCAAAAATAACGAATTTTTATCATCCTCTTTTCACTACCAAAATTACAGAGTTTCATATAAACTTTCATCCCCAATTTGACCTTCTTAAAGAATAAATTTTTATGAAAGAAATCAAATAAAATTTTGTCTCAAACCATGAGCTCATATTATCAAGTTCTATATTTCTAACTTCAAAAATGACATAATTTCATATAAACTGTAATTAACATTGCAATATAAAGTATTAAATTGTGACAAAAATGTGTGAATTGGAGGTTAAACACTTCTGTAAAAGAGGTACTGTCATAAATACCCTTTTAAATTCATTCCTTCAAATCGTAAATCTCACAAAAATTGAATAAATTAAGCTTTATATTTTAGCATACATTTTTAGTGACGAGCCAGCCAAGACTAAACCATTTTTTCGAAATACATATTCCTACGTATTTTCGATCCTATCAATTTGCGCCGATTAGATCCTTTCTTTTCCTTTAGGCACATAATTGCAAAGTATTATGAGACTGATGCTCGATAGCTGATGGCTGAAACTGACTTTAACATAATATTAGTGTGGTGAAGTATTTTATTTTAAGCATACACTTACACTACATATACCTATTGGTTCCTGATGTAGTTTTAGAACACCCATAGATAACAAACTTTTTCTCATAGTGTTCGTGCTATTCGAGATGACGATTGTTGATTTTGATGATGATGATGATGATGATGATGATGATGGCCGAGCATATGATAACGTTCACCAAGTAGTACATACATATACTCTTCGTATTGTATAACTAAAACGAAAGAAACAATAAAAAACTGTAAAAAAATATTACTTTGTTCGTGACAGACTTTTCACATAAATAACAATTTTATAAAATTTAAAACTTCATAAATTTTTTAACATGAGCATATGATTTCAAATTGACATTTGACAAAACTACAAATAGTACAAGAGATGGTATAAGGTCGATCTTCACCCATTTGATAACCAGTTGAGACATATGTTTTATGATATTTTATTTATTTTTAAACATGCATATAATATTTTTCTATCGAAAAGATTTCATGGCTATTTTTAATTTCATTATATTTAATTAATTTTTTCCATGAACGGTTTTTTTCATGCAAGCCTATATACCAAAATTTCCTTTCTTCTGATACCCATTTCGATTGGCTAACGGATCGGTGTAGTTACTTATATTGACTTATCTGTTCATACTTGATGAGATAACTTCACGAATCTGTTAGCTAATCGAAATTAGTATCAGAAGAAAGATAATTACGAAATTAATAGTAAATTTTTTCCGTTGATGCAAAAAGTTAATTAAAATTAATTAAATTAAAAATAGCCGTGAACACTTTTCGATAGAGAAACTATGATAGGCACTTTAAAAAATTATAATATTTCATAAAAAAATGTCTGATCTGGTTATCAAATGGATGAAGATCAACCTTATGTCGTATCTTAGACCACTATGTATGCAAAATTATTTCTATTCATTTCTGCCTTGATTCATATTTTTACGACCATACTGTTGAATTGAAGAACCTTTTAAAGTAGTCTTTTAAAGAGATCTTCACATTAAAGCGAAAAAGTGCATCTAAATTCTAGATTGGGTTTTGCTAATTATAATTTTTCCTTTGTATCTCTGTATTTGCTTATATATGACAAAAACCTATAGCCTGAGCATATATTTTTGTACAAAATCCAGAATACAGAATACAGTCATCATGGAATGAAAGACGACAACGTTTTCGATAGTTTATTATAACACTGAAATTTCCGAATTTCTTTCCCTATTGAACTTAGTTAGGGATGAAATATGTTTTGGAAACGGATGGACCGATTTTGATTTTTTTAATATGTTTGAAAGATGATTTAATGGAGAGTGTTCTTAGCTATGTCTCAAGTGTAAATTTAGTGTTCCGTACCGAAAAAAAAAAATCAAAAAAATTGTCGATGTCGATGATCTTCAAAATCGGCTCTGCTTGGAAAATTTAAGGAAAACGATAATTTAATGGAGAGTGTTCTGAAAAAGATTTCAACAGCGAATTTATGGTTTCACTTGTATTAAATATTCTTATCATACAAGACGTACTTCATCATTATCTTATTTCAATAAGAAAAGGAATATTCAGAATCCAGTCATCTTGAAATTTACTTTTTTGTGACGTTGCTCATCAACATACACACTTTTTTATATTTTTCATGTTTAATCGTTTATGAATGTGGTATCTTTTCTGACAACTGTGAATTGGATAAAAATACTCAAAATATTAATAACACCAAAATATAGAATAGTTGATAATAAAAAAAAAAACGTCTTACATATTATACACAATGTGAACACATTTCTATAAGTAATATTGCTCGCTAATAATAATAAGTGAAAAATATTAAAAAAATAATTTTGTAATATTCGTAATAAAAACTTACATAAAATTGTATACACATATTTTTTAGTTAAACCATAAATCTTATATTATTATGATACAAAATGTTTATACTGAATGTCCTAAAAAGAAAAATCGATAAAACAAGAAAGATTAGACCCTGTAGGCTTTTTAGGGGTATCCACAGTTTTTTCCGACTAAAAATTAAAGAAAACAAACATGTAAAGTAAAGGTATTTTTGAGTTTATGGCTCATTGTTTATTAGATCAAAGCAACCCAATCCGATAAAGTTAAAATCCTCAATTCCCATTCCCCATTGATTGATTGAAATTCAAAATCCCCATTCGACGACATTGTCTAAAGCTCGCTTTAAGATGTTGAAAACCAAAAATTGTGGGATCTTGAGTTTTGGGTCCGTAGGACTTAACTTGTAAGCCGTAATGAGATACAACAAGAGTTTAAATATACAAAACGTCATTGTTTATCCGTGAGGTCTACAATTAATCCAGAAAATAAGTATTTATTTTCTCTTCACCTAAGAAGAAGCTTCAAGCAACTACTTCAATTGACTTTTATTGGAAAAGTAGGTTTTTATCTGAAAAATAAGCGAATTAAATGAAGGAAAGAAGGTCTTAATCATCAAGTAAAAAAATAAGGTTAACATATTTGAATCTAGTAAAATAATATGATTTCATTTAAATCACCTATTTTTGTGTAATTAAGATTAGTTATAAGCTTAATTAGCTTTATGGAATAAGTTATGTTTTGATCTAATTAGTGTCCTCAGAGGTAAGCTTTCGAACAAAAGTTGCCTATTTTTTTTACATGGTACATTTGAACTTTTTTGCATCTCTTACGGATAACATAATTGCCATTTGATGAATATATTATATATAATATTGTGTTAATAATGTTTTGTGACGTAGTGGCTTTTGGCTTTGAATTTTAGAACATATTGTAGTACATACTGTCATAAATGTGTCGTATATGTATGATGGAATTCAACGTTTGACATAAGTTATAACTCATTATATTAATATTTGTCATTGTCAAAAATATGAATAATAATAAGATTTTATTTGCAAAAAACGTATAAAAATTTTATATTTTCTGTTATATATTTATTTATTTATTTATACTGCTATCCATTCGGTCTATTCTTATCAAAGTGAACGTATTTTTTTTTTTAACATAAAAAGTTCATTGACAATGATTTTTTAAATTTTGATCGGTAATAAAACCGGTTTTATGTTTTTGGTGTGGCTTATTAGGATTATTTTGATGCTTACAAATGGAATAAATCTAAGTTACTTATGACACCCCCAATTATGTCGATTTTATATGATCTCTTGAACACTTTAAACTCTACCAGTATCAAATTTAACCAGAGACGTGGAACATTCAGCTTTCGAATGATATTAGCCAAATTTTAGTTAGATTCATATTTCCGATGTTATGATAATTTAAATATAAGGGTCATTTTGGCTTTGACAATGTGGATAACTCAAATTCATAAAATTTTACAGAGAAATAGGCAGTTTCATCTATTTCAAATAATTAAGTTCATGTACAATTTTTAAATTCCAAAATAATGTTTCGATCAACAAAAGAAGAATTAAATACAAAAGCTTTTAAAGAGCAAACACGTTTGAAAATAAACGTAAATTATTTTATAATAAACTATTATAATAAAATAATTACAATAATTGAAATGGATATGTTAGCAAATATTATAAAAAATGTTTCAAAATGCATATTCTCGTATAGTAAGTATGCACATTGCACACAGAGTTCTATTCAAATATCAAAAGCTTCTAGCTTCACATTCAACATTTTTACGTTGACAAATTGAATTGCCAACAATTTGTACGATCTAATGCGACTTTCCAAAAACTGGAACTTTAAATATCCAATAATTGTTTACTCAACAATCGTTTTATCTCTTGCAAGTTAAAAAGAAGAGTGCTTTGAGCAAGTTTTAAATTTTTATATTAACAAATCTATTTCACTGGTAAAATTGAACTAACTCCGAAATTTATACTTAAGTATATATATTTTAAATTTTATGTTTAAGTATCTTGCTAACTGATTTTTAATAACAAAAGCGTTAAAGAAATTACTTCTTAACCTAAACGCTTGTTATAATTACAATGAGAATTAAAATACGAAAAAACGTCCACTGCTTGTCCATTGATCGCAAAATTAAAATTTATCGAACTACTCGCGAAAAAAAATAGTTTGCACCAATGAGCTATGTGACTACTTATTAAGTGGTATTTTGTATGGTATGTAGCAAGGTTCATAAAGGAGCTTAAACAACAATATATTGTTATTATTCTTATTATTATTTATTTTATTATTGAGGCTGTGTAATGTGTGTATCAATGTTATTTAGAACATGATGTAATCGAGAATCGGTTTCGAAAAACTTCGAAGTAAATTTATGATTAAAATTCCCAAAATAACATTATGTCTACATAACTGTCCGTTATATACTCGATTTAAAATATTTGCTTATATTTTCATTGACTCACTTCCAACACTCCTGGCTAAAGAAATAATCTTCGCTCTCCTGAATGATTGGATAGAAGAAAACCTTAATGAAAATTTCCTATCTGAATAAGCTAGACTTGTTGTTTGAAGGAAATTCAATAATCAAATTTAATGACCTTCTTAATGGAGTTTAAACCATGTTTTGGATTGCATACCGGTTTATATAAGATACTTAAGTAATTGTTTTCAGAAAGTCAGTACAATTTTCTAATAGGATAAGTAGGTAATATGCACAAAATAACCCAGTTATTTCTTACTTTTAATTAAGTTCTTATACCAAAAATGATAAAAACTAGTACAAGCAAGAACATAATTATAGCACCATTGGTAGTTGTAATAAATTTAAGTCTAAAAATTAAAAAAAAAAACCTACTTTATTGATTTGACAGATATCGGCCATTGAACTATTTGAATTTTACGTTACTATTAAAATAATAAAGCGTGTTTATATAGTTTGTTAAAATATAATTTTGTTTTAGTTTTTAATCTTGCTAATTTGAAAACTTTTCACTCTTAGGATAATAAAACAGAATTTAAAAAAAAATCGGATCAGAAACTTTTCACACAACATCATTTAGTTACCATCCATATTTCAAGATCCTATTATGAAAGTAATAAAGATAGGATCGATCCTGGTGAAACTGATCAAACTATATGCATAAGATATTGTTTTGTCTTCTAACCATGATATGTGTGCAAATTTTCAAGTAAATCGGACAATTAAAGTAGGTTAAATTTGACTTCGAAGATTTTCTAACATTGTTTGTTACAAGTGAAATTAATGTAAGTATGTTAAAGAACAAAAAATGCCTAAAAAATATTCATACATGAGGAACTATAAGCTCCTAGCCTAACATAAATATTGTACTCATATTATCTTCTACTAGTAAACTAGTGAAGTAAGCAAACGAAGAACATATACACACATCACACATCTACAAGGACTAAATAATACAATAACTAACAAGAAGGGAAATAATAAATGATAATGATTATAATAAAACAAAAGAAAATAAAATAATAGCTGTCACATCACACTGTACATACATATATAACGTCACATATAGTATAAATGAAGAAACTGGTAGGTATTCAATTGTACGATGCTGATATTGTCTGTAGAACACATAGAAGTTATAACATAGAATCGTAATGTGGCCATCCAAACGATTGATCGTTATATAGGGAGACCTTAAAAAAGTACGCGTATGTATTTATGAAATACACAGACATGCACGTGTTTATACAATAATTCGAAATATTAATAAAGCGCTTTGTCAGGCTGCGAGGCAAAGAAGGAAGGCGGTCTCTTTTTTAACGGTCAATAATTCATTAATTGCGTTTCCTATGCATTTAAGCCTCTATGTTATATATAACCTCTTTGGTAGTACAGCACCTTTATAAGACATCCTACATCACAGGTTTCTCCTCGCTCGTTAGATTAGTCAGCTATGCGCATAGATTCGAAAGTGCTTCAACTCCTTTGATTTGAAATATAATAAATTGAATCAGCTGAACAACTAAATTGCTCCTTTTTTGTTAAAACTTTTTTATCCAGTGCCAATTTATGTAACAATAGACCATATAAAATGGCTGACTGAGGTACGATAACTTCGAAGAACTCAATAAGAAAGAAAAAAAGCTCCGTTCTCTTATGTATGAAAGCTCAGTCGAAAGGGCTATTTTTCTCGGTCTTACTTAATTTTATGCTAGAGGGATTTTGTTATATAATATGCAGAAAGGTATAGTCTAAAAAGGTATGAAGTCTAAAATAAGTTTGGCTTGAACTTTTAAAGATACAGAAAAGTGAGATTTGTGAAGAGGGGAGTAGCACAAATTAAAGAAAAAAAAAAAAACATTTCAATTTTAATGGTCATTTGTACCTTGAACGAAGACAAAGAATAAAATTTTTCGATATCTGGCAAAATTTTCAAAATATGGAAAATTGAAATTTTTGTTTGATTATTCAGTTTTTGATACTTCGAAAACCAAGTTAGATATCGAAAAATTTATTCTTATTTTTAATCTTAATTCATGAGGTTGTAACAAAATTCATCATCAAAGTTAAAAGAAAGCTAAATATAATTTCAACCCTGCTCGTAAGTTTATTCCTCACATGGACGGTAACATTTGGTTTTTTTCTATGTCAAAATTTGGTATTAAGAAATTCATTTTTTAATCCAAGTGAAAATTTTCAAAAACTTTCAAAATATATGTTCAAAAACAAACTTTACTATTTAATAATTGAATAATTAATCAATGACGCTGGTGAAACCCACTTCCCCCCTCTCCCCCGGAAAGTTTGATAGTTGATTTATATGTATTTCAACTACATATAAAAATAATAATACCTTAACCTGTAATTTGCCTACTCTGCTCCTACATCCTAAGCATACTTTTTTGCAGTGTTTTTAATTGGAAACTTACCAAATATTTATTTTGTTTGCAACTACATAAATATTGTTGTTATACAGTTACATTGGAAGAACAACAGTGTGATAGCTCAAACACACCATCATCGTCGCGTTAAACTTAACGTATGTATGGACGGGCAGACGGACATATAAGTTAAACGTATCCAGTACTCGCTTATCCACCGTACATTGTATTACCCACTATTATTCACACACGTACCTTACATACATACAATAAACAGACACCAATAATCTATCGAACGACAAGGCGCGTTCGTTTCATCACACACATATTATTCGCGTATCGTACTAAATAAACGCAATGACGCACATATTTGCTTTAAATATGTTATGTTATTGTCTTTTATATATATATTTTTTTTTGCTTCATCTTCTTCGTTTTCGTATTCTTCTGCTTTGTTCGGTATAACATGCATATTAATAACATTGAAATGTGTTTGTTTTGTCTTTTTTCATTTGTCATATGTCTATTACATTGATGAAATGTGAAGAATATTGTTGTGATTAAATTAATAAAATCACTACAAATTTTGTTGTACGCATATTTTACGGGAAAAAGAACATTTTTGAGGTATTGTATCAATTCATTTAAAAAATCGAGAATAAAAATAGGTCTTCTCTCTTATTTAATAATGTTTATGTTATTTATTTTGAAGATCTCGTCATTTCTATTGGATTTGGTTTTTGTTAAAATTTTTTTTAAACTCTAAAAATAGGACGATATTTTTATCCACATCGAAATTACAATATTAATTCTCTATTATACTATATTAATTATCTCAGTATCACAGTTTTTTTTTCTATATTCTAACCATTTTTAGGCAAATCAAATGAATTTCTGTTTATTTAAGTTTCTTTAACTCATAAAGCTTTTGTCCTAAATACAAGATAAAATCTGCAAAATCGATTAGTTTTCTACCTAATCGATTTAAAAATTTTCAAATGTTTTCGAAATTTAAACCTGTAAAAACGATATTTCAGTTACAATATTTGCAGGAACTTTTCAGTTTTCAAACAAATGAAAACAAACAATTGGCTGAGTTAACTGTTGAAATACCATGTTTAGACAGTGTTGATTACGGAGTCGTTTTTTTTCTTCTTTCATATCATACAAGTAAAGCGAGATAGCTTTATAGCTATATAATCCAATACATACTATACAATGTTTGAATCTAATTTGCGCCTTCATGGGCAAACAGTGATGTTTCAAACAAAAGTTGTTTATTTTTTTTTTTTATAAGGAACATTTCTTACACTTGCATTTTTGTTGTTTCTCTAACGGCTTACAAGACGCAATTGCCCTATGTTGATCATTTACGAACTCGACCTCACTTTTTACGTCTTGAGCACGCTGTAAATATTTCAACTTGATACATTTTTCGTTTTTTAGTTATCGCGTTGTCAGACGAACAGACAAACAAACGAAAATCGACTAATTTGGTGATTTTATGAACACCTATCTCAAAATTTTGTTCATAGCATCAATATATTCGTTAAGCGTTACAAACTTGGAACTAAACTTAGAATACCTTGATATATTACATGGCATAAAAACTTTTTTGTATGTGATATTTGCATCAGATGTTGATATTTTTTATAATTAAATTTATTTATATGTTATGTTTTGTATATCATTTCTGCAAAATAATGTTTATGACGGAACATCAAATATTACAACGAATTGAAAAACACATCATACAATTTGAAAAACCAAATCGAATTCTCTGGACAAGAAGGGAGGAAAAAGGGACACTAAATACTTTAACTTGTACTATATAATTTTTCTATTTGTTACTTAATTATCTTATTAAATTGTAAAAATGGCAACAAAAAAAATGATTTAATTATTTTAAATTGACGGAGTTAAAATTTTTAACACGTAATTTGAAGAAATGCCAGAATTGATTACAATGCAGTCAGTAAATAAAGCTATCAGTAATTCGTAGTCTTATAAACAGGTTGTAGAATAACTGCATAAAAAAGTTGTTAGTTTTTCGATTCGATTTAGTTAAAACACCCCCATACAATAAATAGATGCATCCGTTATAATATTTGATGTGTACTCCCAGACATACACATATATATCATATTATTTTACTGTTGTTTTACTTAACAATGTCTCATCGTTTGATATGTAATTTAATATAATGTTTGTCCATCATGTTTACATAAATATATTGTACACATTGAAATGTATATAGTTTTAGTAAACACATTACAGGACGACTTTGTACCATGTACTACACCAAACATTTGAAATATTATAAAGTCCATTTATAGGAACACTCAGAGCTTTTCGGAATGAATCATAATACAATTTACGTTATTCTTTAAAACATGTTATTGTACACTTTTCATTCATATCAACAAAAATCTGTAAGTTGCTGAATTTATTCGACTTGTTCAACAATGCAAAACTGGCGTTACAATTTTATGTTTTTGTTTATAATAATACAATTGTTTCCACTTCCCAGAAAAAATCATAAACTTTTTCATACGGGTGATAAAAAGAAAAACAGTGTTTTCTAAAAAAAAAACAGCAAACACCACGAAAACTTTTGAGTATCAGCTCCAGTTTTTGAAATATCAACTTTTAAGAAATCAAATTAAACTTTCATATTTTCAAATACTTCACAATATAGCCTTTATTTTTCTTATTGTAGTTTCGACGCTAATAAAGAAACAGAAGTAACGTAAAGCAAAGCGTAGAATTTATCAACGCTAATAATATTATTTGCTGTAATAAATGCTGGTATAAATGAATGCAAAATGATTAAAATAATGATTCTATTACAAGTTCAAAAACAAAAACCACGCTGACTTCAAAATCACTACAAATCAATTAAAATTTGTTTTTAGTAGATGACTTTATGTCTTTGCTTTGAACGATACCTCATTTGTCAAATAATTATAAGAAATTTAGAAACTTAAGGATAGAGGCGGGGGTATGGGAGAAGATACACAAATTTTAAACTATTTTTGGGTTTTATTTCGTGATAAAGTATAACAATATATATTTGAAAAGTGCTAATTACGTCTTATTATTTGATATCTAAATCAAAATTCGTTTTTAGTTCATATCTTGGTGATCTCGAGGGCGCCAGAGTCAATTATATGTGATATCATACAGCTTATAACCAGGGGACGATCAAGACGCTTTCAAAGATGAGATGAACATACATACATACATACCGGTAAACACATAGCCATCTCTATCGTCGGGATAAATTGATGTTTACCTATTTCATAAAAGATACACACATTTCGAGTCAAAATTTCTGATTTTTCAACGGGTTTGAAGTTAGTTAAAACTAGCTAGTTATTAGCTATGAATAAATCAATGCAACAAATAAAAAGAAGGTTTTTACTTATTTAATACCTAATACAATCAGCAATAAGTATTAGGAATGATATTATAGATAATAGAATGGGTGTTGTGGTAATAAGGTCTTTAAAATTTTTATAGACATACTTTGTACTCTACATTACTTTATATGGTTTAATATAATAAATTAGTTTGTTTGTCGCTTATATGTGTAGTAAAGCCGCCTTGTGCACTGTGCACCAGAGTACGTATACAGTCAGTATACATTTATATATAGTTATATGTCTATTGTTTTATTATATTTTATGTGTCTGGGTTTACTACTGACTTCTTGTTACGTTTGTGGTTACTGAACAGTACTTATAGATATGTATATATGTGTAATGCACGTAATCGCTTGGACGGATGTAAAATGCGCCCTGTGGTAAGTAGTCAAATAAATATATGTACTATGCTATTCTACAAGGTGGAAGCGCTATGTTCTATCAAAATTCTAAGTGGTATTAAATTTCATTCTAAGAAGGCTTTAACATTTACAAAATTTAAAAAAACCCCGACAAATTTACCGGGTGCGAAACCCTAAAGACGCACTTGAAACATATCTACGAACGGTCTCCATTAAATTACCTTTTTTCATAAATCCTTCCCCATACTGAATCGATTTTGAGGATCATGGCCTATTTTTCAGTTCTTCCAGGTTCGGAACCCTAAACTCGCACTTGAAACATAGCAAAGGACACACTTCATTAAATTGCTTTTCAAACGAAAGGAGAAAAATCAAAATCCGTTCATCTGTTTAGGCGATACGATGTCACAGACAGACAGACAAACAGAGAGACACATTTTTCAAAAAGTACGTGTTTTGTTCAATATAAACCGATGTTGAAAGATGATTGATAACAAAATATTGCCATTCAGCTATTTAAAGTTAATTTATTTCTTTTAAATCATTTTAATATAATGAATTAAATAAGTTTCAAAATTTAACTTATGTTTGAAAACAATTATTCCGCTATTTTCAATAATTGCCTATTTTAGTATCACATTTTTTTCTACATGGAATTTTACGTTTGGTTCACTATTTCACTTACACGCTGTATAACTACATTGGGTGTTAGGTGCATTTAAGGATATATTATTACATTTATGTTACTATAATGTTTTGTAAGACAATGAAAAATAATAGGCTTGTTTATCACCAAGGGCATTATGACAAGTGGACTTATGTCACATTTTTTTGTTTGATAATAATCTTACTGGGTGGTCTAATAATGAAGTTTTAATAAAACGGATGACACTTCTTTAATTAAAAAGAGATGTTTAATGAAATTTGAGGAATATCTTTAGGGTGAAAAGATATATTAGAAGAGTGATCCAATCGGGTAATACTAAATAAAAAATAAGAGTTAACTAGAAATTAAATTTTCATGAATACATATTAAGTGATTCCAAATTGTACTCTTGATGTTATTATTATGGCACAGTTTTTATTACAAAACCTGATAGTATTGTTAATGAAAAAAGGGCTGAAAAGTAAAAATTATATTTAAGACGAATATGGTTATTCAAGAAATTCTTGAAGAATTGATTTTAATCTATGTGGATATCAATTAATTCTTCCGAAACTCAGCATTTGTATTAAGAAAACAAGATCTGAGCTACGTTTAAAAGTAAAATGAATCACGACTTCAATTATTTAGATAATACTAAATCTCATTATCATTCTCAATAAACGGAGAGGAATCAAGATAATTAAAACAGAGGAAAACGGAAAAGATCCTTAAATGGAAGAAAAAACAAAACCCCCTAATTCGAATAATGTTAAATAAAAATTAAATCTTTGAGCTGAAACTATGATACAAAAGTTTAATTGCATTATAAATTCTGATAACGAATAAATCCAACTGGAATTCTAAAAGATTAATCTGGTGGTTGTAATTATTTTAACACTTATCCTAGCCGAAAATTTTCCTGTTAGAATTAACATGCAAATTATATTTAATGGATTAAGATAGTTGCAACAGTAAAAATTATAGAATCAAATTATCCCGGAATTTTGTAAGCATTCTAAAGTTTGGAAAGAATTAAATTTTTCTATATAAATATATCTAATTCATTTAATTTAAAAAATTTAATGGAGTCCCTAATGAAGATATATATTACTTATTATTATAATTATCACGGAGTAACTGCGTAAATACGTTTTACCAGTAATGAGTACTTTAACGAAGTGACTACGCTGCCCTGGTAACTAGTTTTCTTTCTTTATTGATGCTAAAATTTATATACACACATGAATGTAAAATGGTTTATGTAAAATGCGTGCTTATATTTATGTAATACGTGCAAAGCTATATACTTAACCTTTGATAGTCCGTAAACTCTTAACTATATGGGATATACTATATAATAGGTATACAAACATACGTAATACATATACATTTATAGGCTGTCCAAGAAAAGAGTTAAAGGTATATATATATATCACAAACAACCAGCTTAATAATCCATTCAGTTAACAGTTTAGTCTCTTTACTAAACGGTGCGGTAGCGTCTAAGAAAATAATAATAGTAATAATAATAATAATTAGGTTTAACCTCCGTTTTTCTGACATTTACGCCTATAACAGAGGCCACCCATATCATTGTTTGTTAATCTTTATTTATTAAACTATATTCATATATACATTTATATTTTTGATGTAGGTGGAATCGGTTACTTCGTTTTTACCCAAGCGACGACAATTCTACGGCCCCCTTATTATAAATGTTCACACTGCCGTTGCCTGGATTCGAACCTGCAACCCCAATACAAGTAGACAAACAAATAAAGACACATTTATTATTCCGACACTAATGTTGCACAGTAGATTACAACTACATTTTTGGAATCCCTGTCGAACAAAAAGTTGCCAAAGACTCTCTCGAAGAAATTAAACTTTCTGAATTTTCCATGTTTTGAATATACAATTTTTATATCGGATAATTGCCTTAATAACCCCTTCAAAAAATTTGTAAGTTGGCAATAATTTATTACTTCATAGTTTTATTAAGACACTAGAGACTCAAGCAGCTATTTTATATGGTTATCTTGAACCAACCTATATTCATTTATAGCATGTACTTAAAACATACATACTTACATACCTTTAGCCATATAGAGCAAACATAACATACATATTATGAGAGATGCTGATAAGGAAACTGCTGCGGTATAAAGACTTATTATAATGGTTGAATTTATAGTAGTGAAATACTAACTCAACTAGGTAATGTTCTTCATACAGACCTTGTGCCCATAATGAAGCAAATCAAGAACCACACCACATATGTGTTTTTAAATTCCTCGAATTGCACTACATTTGCATACCTTAATTCTACAATTATACCTACTATTTTCGCGATTTTTTTCTGAGACCGAAAAATTTCATTTAAACGGCAGAAAAACAAAAGCGTTGAAAAACTTATTTCCCATACATTCAATACTATAGCCACGATTAAAACTTTAATCTTCCTTATTTCAAAACCTTAGAAGCTCTGTTGTTTAAGGCGTAACTAATTTCGTTCGCGGTATGTCTAGGGTATCTGGTTCGATTTCTGCCGCCGCAACAAAAATTAATTTTACTAATAGTTGTGATGGGCTAGTGTAAGTGCATGGTATATGCATGATGGAAATGCATGCAGCCTCTGAAAAATAATTGAGGAGTTGATAAATGAAATTATCAGCGGAAAAGGTGGTAAAACGCATATTTAGTTTCACAATGGGCTCTATAGCCTATGTATGTCCTTTGTGTACATGCAATATAACCTATAACCAATAACGTATAACCAATCGGATTAATTTTCAGACTGGAAGACAAAAGGAATCTTCAAAATTGGGATTCATTATGGGCTCATGCACTATAGGTAAATGTTGAATGTACTATGTATGTTTAAATAGAATGTATTTGAATTATTTGAATACAGTAATTTCCAAATCACTTTTGTTTAGATAAAGTCTAATAATAACATTCAAACCATACATATAATAAAATGAAAGCTCCAGGAATTCTATTTAATCGAGATATAGGGACGATCTAGTTTGTATAGTAGGCTTCCTGGTAATTTACTTGGTTCAATAATTTTGAATGCATCTTTGTTGCTGCCATAATTATTGAGCTCATGCGTCTTTATTGTCTGTAATTATTGAGTTGTTTTCCTCTTAATAGTTTGAGAAATTGGGAATTATATTGAATTCAATTTAATTAATTTTACCGACGTTTGATCCAAAAAGTAATGGGAACTCTTGGAAAGTTTATAGTATTTTCTTAAAGTTAAAAGGGGAATTATAGTATTATTATAGAAATGAAATGTGACCGATGAAAAATGCAAGCAAGTAACATTTTATCTTTTCTACATCGCTGAAAACTGAAAAGCTTCAGTGTAGAATAGAAAGAGTGGGTCTTTTGATATCCACTTCCATACATTCATATGGCTGAAGACTTCTAATATACTACAATTTTCGCACATATCTACTATGTTGCCATAGAATGACAACTTTTTATCTCAACGGTTTTGCCACTTACAATCTTAGTGCCTTAAGTTTGTAGACGTTCAGTTAGCATGAAAAAGGCATTATGGTTCCGAAAAATGTCAAACAAATTCTGCTTGAAGAGAGAGGATAAGTCCAGTAACTTCATGCCATGGTTTGGATTTTTATATAAAAAAAAACCTCTTCTGGATTAGTTACAACTTGATGTTTGAACCCCATACAAAACCACTTTTGATTTTTTACAACAATAACTATGTACGTACATAATAAAGCTTTAAAATTTTTAGCATAAAGCTATTGTTTGGACGCCGGATATCACAATAAAAAATTTTATAGTACATTCAACTTTTAAGGTGTCATGTTCTTTACATTTAAAAACAAGGAGACAGGATGGGCTATTTCAGAATTTCGAGATCCTGTGAGTTGTTTATCTATGCTAATAGATACATACATACATACGTAAAAACTTCACGCTAATTATTTTTAGTGATCTATTTATGTACTAGCGTATGTATCTTTATCTATTTTGTATTAGTGAAAGAAAAAGAAAATTAAAAAAATAAAAGTACTTTTGAAGGCAGCATTTAGGAGCCACAAATTTCATTTCGCGTCATAAATGTTTTCCATATTGAAGCAAATAGATCATACAAAGATATCTCTTCCCTAGTTTAATCGCATTTTCTGAGATTCAAAGTACGATCATCGAATTATTCAGGAATTACTATTTAAAGTCGGTAGTTTTGTGAATGTAACAGAATGAAAAATTACTTATCCTTAAAAAATAGCATATTTTGAGTGTTTTCCATACTAGCAAAATGTCTAAATTTATTTCTGTTACAACTCTGTTGAATGTTACTTCATTTAAGGATGTATGAGCATGACAACAATGTTTGATTTAAAGGCTCAAAATTTGTTTGTAGGTAGTCTTTTACTCAGAGAATATGTGGTTAAAATTTCAGCTTAGGTATCCGTCCAAATTTTTAAGAAAAAAGTCATTAAAAATCGATATAAAATACATTGGCTCTTATGGAGGAATCTCAAAAAACGACATATTTTGGAAGTTTTTGATAATTTTCATTTGAAATGAATGAAAACAAATTAAAAAAAAACTTTTTAATAGAAAGTAAAAATATTAGCAATGAATTAGAAAAGAAAAAAACTAAGTGTCACCGGCCATATAAGGCATGTAAGAGCAGGGTAGATTAAGGGTTGAAATTATTTTTATCTTATTTTCAACTTTGATGATGAATTTTGTTATAACTTCATGAATGTAGACGAAAAATAAGAATAAATTTTTCGATATGTGTCTTGGTTTTCGAAATATCGAAAGCTAAATAATTAAACAAAATTTTCAATTTTCGATATTTTGAAAATTAAGCCAGATATCGAAAAATTTTATTCTTACTTTTCGTCTTATATCGTCAAGTAATAATATAAATTTATCATCAAAATTGAAAATATCTATTTTTAAATTTGTGCCCCCACTACCATGCTCATACATCCTTAATTCATGCTTTTTAACCTAATTTGAGAACGGTGATTTTTTGGAAGAAAATACACAACGCCCACCAATGAACACTATATTTTATTAGATCAGAATGTTACTGGTCTCGTATCCAAAAGGCATATCCAACAGAGCTCGTTATTATACGTACCTACATTACAATGTGCAATAAAATGTTCATGAATCTACGAAACTCAATTGTAATTCAAAAATAAAAAAATAATAATAATAATAATAAAACTATGGTATGCTATGTGTGTGTACTATATTAAAATAATGTCAAGTTATTTTATTCACGTTACATGGTATAAAGTAGTTCAAAATGTTGTTCTATTTATACACATTATAATATATAGGTAGCTGGGCATGGTATGTGGTGCAGCAGGGTTTATAGTACGTAGGTACACTATTAAAAAAAAGTACGACAAAAAAAAATGTAACAATTCAAATCAACCAAGTAGTATATGTATGTAAATATGTGTATACAAGGTTTTGAAAACTATTTGTGTTTACGCTACAGAAATACACCACCAGCTCGAAACATCAGCTTCGGCAAGTTTGTATCTTGAAAGCTTCCTGCTAGAATCTCGAGAAAGAAATTTCATAAATAAACAGCTTGTTTTTAACCCCCATACCAAAAAAAGGGGTGTTATAAGTATTACCGCTATGTGTGTCTATCTGTGGCATCGTAGCGCCTAAACCTCGTTGAAAGGTAAGTGTGATCTTGAGGTTCTGTATCCGGAAAAACTAAAAAATAGGGGGCTGATCTTCAAAATAGGTTCAGTTTGAAGAAGGCTCTAAAGAAAAAGTAATTTAATGGAGAGTGTTCTTAGATACGTTTCAATTGTGAGTTTAAGACTCCATATACAAAAAATATCTCGGGGGTTCTTTCAATTTTGTAACTTGTTTTTTTGGAAGTTACTAGTTGATTATACCATCATAAAGTTGCCGTTAAAGTAACCCAACGCACGTTAAATTTGTAAGCCTAAAATTAGAAGATAATGAGTTCCTGTTTAGAAAGTGATAGTATGATTTGTGCAATATACATACGGATAAATCTCTGGAATTGTCTCTGAGAGTTTAATTACTGTATCTGCAAAAACATCTAGCCGCTCTTTTTCGTACAGCAAATTTCAAAAATTGTATTTATGTTCAAATATTTTAAAAGTAACAGTGCGGCTCTCAAATAGATACACATAGAATTTAATATCCGTTTAGACACATTCCTTCCAGAGTTAAATTTAACATTCAAAGCTCGGTCATTCAGTTTAAATAACAATCACTGATGATTATCTAAAAAAAAGTGGTGAAACTAGTCAATTTCTTTCTCGTATATTATTTCTCGCGTATTATTGGACTCAAACAGACTAAGTATTAAAACAATTTTCTAAATATTTGGCCAATTTAGGCCTAATGCCCATATGCTTCTGCTGCTTCTTTGTAATCTAGCAGCTAAGTAGTGCAAGAAGCATAGATTTTATCTATTATTTAACTATCTACAATGTTAAGAAATTAGAAATGAAACTTAACTTAACTTTTAGTATATTTTTCTACTAAGCTCTAACCAAGACCAATTTGAGTCCTATAAAATTTTTCAAAACGCACTATAGAAACTCCACAATCGTCCAACAAAATATGAATATCTCATTGTGGTCTCTGGCACCACCGTATCATAATATCCATTCCATTATATTCTATATATATCCTACATCATATGGAACAATAATATAGAAAAAAACCCGTCATCTAGTTTAGAAAAGTAGCTTGGTTTGCGTTTGCTGGTGGCTACCACTCACCAGTGGTACCTACCCATCATATCTACAAGTGTGTATGTACCTACATAATATTAGTTATTTGCATCATTATAATATGAAGTAGTGTCGTATATTTTTATGTTGGTAAGTATGACGGCTCTCAACTCGACCATACCCACTAAAAACAATCACAAAATGAGAATATTATTCAAAAAAAAGATTTATACGTACATATTTGCAGCAACCATCAAAAACGTGATGTCATCTCAACAAAATATCTCATGATATGATGATATATTTAAGGTTAGGTATGGATGTTAAAATTTATAACTAAATTATGATATAGGGTGTCCAAAATTGAAACACTTAGGCATTATGTCAAACATAAAAACACACCTATATTTTAGATATTTTTTAGATTAGATTTTTATGATCAATAAAAACTGGTAACGGGTGCTGAAAAGCATAAACTGTGAGGTGGTATATGAAATATGGAAGGCCTTTAGATTTCTTAGAATCTTAATTTTATACTCTAAAGACTACACATAAGTGCTGTAGTAATTTATGACCTTCTTAGAGTTTCATCTCGCAAAATTGACCGAAAATTCAGTCAATTTCATAAAAATCCATACAACAGATCGGTTTTTCGAGTACTATACGATTATAATTCGTTAAGAATGTATAAACAGTGGGATAATAAATTCCATGCTGATTTAGTCAATATTATTCCTTCAAGAAATGAGTATGAGACGACCGACGTCTCTAAAAGTTTCAAAGATTTGCGAAACATCCTGTATATATTATGTTTATTATTATAAATTATTATTATTATCAGCATAGAATTATTATTATTACTTACTTAAACCTTTTTGTTTAAAAATAAACATACAGTAAAACATTTTAGTAGTAGCAAATTTTCTATTTTTAACCGAATAGCAAGCAGTGCGATCGAACTCACTCTGTTATACCTAGGCATGGTAAATATCAGTTAAATTTATCAGTTTATAGGATGAGAGAATAAAGAAGCTCAGAATTATTTATAAGATAAATATCAAATATCAAAACAAATTATATGGAGAAACTTAAAATTATTTCTGTACTAAGAAAATACGTCCGGTTTCATATTCATTTTTATTTAAATGTATGTTATTGCTTAGAAGTAACACCGACCTTAATAGATTGCTTATTTTGATGAACTTGGCACAAAAAATGAATTATTTTGCCTTTACAAAATTAAACTAAGTTTCACTGTACAATTATAATTATCGTTGTTTTTAATATAACAATAAAAACAAACGTTGTATTATTCTTATGTACCATAATCATGGAATAACAATGTTAATGAGACGAAATATTTTTACTATTTGCATTTTTTTTTTTGTGTTTGTTATATTTACAATAAATATGAATTATTATTTAAAAATATGTATGTGCTTTTGTGTACGGTACAGAGCCAGAATTACTGCTTGTGTTTTTTCATTCCATGTGTATACAGTATGGAAATAAAATCATACGATATAACTTGAGTGTTTATAACAAATTTCTGTAACTATTTTGTACCATTTGCACAGTATCATTTCATACACGTTTTTTTTAGTATATCTACCTTTCAAAGAGTTTGGTTAGCCAGTTGAAAGTTTTCGATTAACAATGGTTGTGATTTAAACAAATACATCGGCTATGCTAATAAAATTTGCAAATCATGCAATCGAGATTTTAGCGTTGACACTACGGTTTTTTTTTAATGATGAGTACATATTTGAAACTTCGTGAGTGGCTTCGTATTCTAAAACAAAAAATACTTAAGCATTGCATGTTGGAGGTGTTATACAAGCTAATCGGTGAAGTATTTTTGTTGAACAAAATTTGGTCACGAAGCCACAAACGAAGTTTCAATTATTTATCATTTTAAAAAACTAGTGATGTCCCACGGTCTATTTGAAATGTCATAATTCATTATTTATTGTATTCCAGGTCTTATTAATGCTCTTCTATAAAATGTATTCTAACGACATATTTACTCTTTACCCAAAAAGTAGATCACAATATTGAAGGTAATTTAATACTTAAGTATAATACTGTATAAATGACCAAGTTATTGCAAATACGCTGATAGCCTAAAAATACAGTACATCCCACAAAAACTTTCGCCCATTATTTTATCAATTGAGGCCCGAATTTTCAAGTTTTATCAAATCACCTTGTATATAATTCCAGCTACACCAGTTGTAGCTTTTTAACCAAAGTAAAGCCTTTTAGTTTGCTCATGATTTTTTCATTGCTTAGATAAAGGAAAATTCATTGCAACATAATAAATACATTTTTATTATTGTAGGTCTAAAGCCAGGTGAAGTATTTGCCAGTTATTTCAGAATATATGAATGTTTAAGGAGCTTTTATATCAAAAATTACAATTGTACCGTTTTCGGTTATGAAAATTTTCGTAAAGGAAAAAGTTGTTTCGTAGAGGATATAATCTTGAAAACCGCGGCTCTAAAACTTTCAACCGCCCTGAAATGATTGCTAAATAATACGCCTCTTGACCAATAAGTACTATATTATAAAATATAACATTCAATGTTTACAAATATTAAAACAAAACTCAATAGTTATAGTACTTTTACGTTTGTAATGCGTACTTTTAATTTACAGAGTTTAAGATGAAACATAAAGTTTAGAAGAAACGTAATTGCGATTTGAAAATTTGTAAGCAGATTATTTTTTTGTAAAATAATAAATGGTACTTCTCTCGTCAATAATATTCGTAGAAGAAATACTTTCACATGTTTCCGGTTGGGGATGGTAATCCCAAGAACACGATGCTTAACTTTTTTTCCTTTTTCTACTAAACAAAATTTCTTGTTTAACAATTGTAATAACTTTCTGTTTTAAGAAATATTCATTCATGAACTTACCCTAGATTTATAATTAATATATGAATATATTTCAATGTAGTTTTTCATTACCTAGTTGGTTATCACAATGTTTTCATAGCTCAGTGAAAAACATAATATTATTTATCATTTTCCTTTGTTTTATATCTTTATTAACACAAATAATAGGCTTATTATAAAAGCTACTTAAACTTTGTTGTATTGAAAATAAAAATTTTAGAAAAAATTCAGCCAATTACATTTTTGGCTACAAATTGATTCAGATAACCTTGCCATCGAGTTTTTGTTGCAAGATTTAATTGTCTTGGAAGATACTGAGCAAGATGTTGTTATATGTACCAATATTTTAAATAAAAATTATTGATTGCCATTATTTTATTTACTCTTGAATAATTATATTTTTCATTTAATAAACTGAAACGTTATTAATTTATGACATAGTGCCTCTTTTTTTTAAATACATTGAATACATGAAAGATGCTTCGGTCTAGTTGGGTGTCCTACGACTTTTTATTTACTGATATTGTTTTTGTGATAATAATTATTAAAATAAAATTATTACCTTGATTAGTCGATATTTTTCAAATTGTTATTTGTCTGCTCCTTGCTTTCAAATCTTTACCACTCTGCTGAGCAGTAATAGCAACAAGCGAATGAGTCTTATAGTGTTCCAGTTTTAAACCTTCAAAATTCAATTGTACAATACAGTTTCAAGAATAATCATCTTTAAATGGGCAGTTTTCTAAATGATTTCCATGAGTAACCTTTATTTAGATCACGGTAAAATGGTTCATTTTATTGAATTAAAGTGTACATTAAAAAAATACATACATTGTGTATGATATTGCATTTAATTAAAAATATTGTACAGTGGCAATAAAGATTTATATCTTTGATAAAACCTGATTAGAATCCGTATAATTTTTAAAACGCCATTTTAGAAAATGAATAGTAGTTATTTTATACCGGGTGGTCATTGTAAATTAGGTTGCTTTTATCATAGTATTCACTCAATCCAAATTGGTTTATTCGATGTTTAAAATCATAAAAATCTGATTTGAAAAATAATTAGTTTTCCGTTTCCCAATATAAACAGTGTAATTTCTAGTTTTAATTGCATTTTCCTTTCAACGCCCGAGTTTCTATTCATATTTTATTTGCCTTTACAGCAAATCTTGATGATATAAAGTAAAGATTGATGGAAATATAAGATAGTCATTACTTGTCATTCACCAGAAATCGTGATTTGTTTGATGATGTCACATTATTTTTTAAAGATTGGATAAGTTTAAAATAAGAAAGTTAGCTGCATGTAAATAAAAATTTTCACCTCCGCTAGTCGAAAATATCACCAATACCTAAAACATAAAAAGCCACGAATCAATTTTATTGCAGGTACGGTGTCCAGAGTATACTCAGCGATACCTTATAAAAAAGTTGGATATGCACCCGTATGACTCTTTGTCACGATGGGTGTATAGCAGGATTACGAATAGGAAAAGTACATATAAAAAGCACGTAAGACTTTGTTAGGATTTGATTATGACTGCCTAAGTGTTAAATACTCCAATATTAAACTATTTTTCAGATTTCTGATTGAAACGTCTAGACTTTGTGCTAAATAATATTTTATTATAAGCGCCTTCCACTTATATTACCCCAGAAAAGAAACTTTAATTTTTTAATCAGAACATAGTTAATAATTTTTCTATTAAAAACTTATAATAATATGCATATCGATATACACTTGCAGCACACTTAGAGCATAACTATTTCCACATTGCACATTTACTTAAACCTACCTAAAGTATGGTTTTGTGTTGTAGTAGATATAATATTTACATAGTGAAACGTAACCATTATAAATAGTTTAACCTATTACATAAATAAATGTATGTATATTATTATATATTGTAAAAGTGACTGAATATAACTAAGTTCGTAATGTAAATCTCACAACAATTGTAAACATATAAATTTAACAATTTGTATATAAAGAGAAGTTAGTTTAACTTGTATATATGTATATTTACAGTGTGTTTCAAACTAGCACGGTACTATTTTAGGTATGTATTATCTAACTCAATATATACCAAAAAAAAAAAAAAATCATTGATACATATATGACCGAAAATAATTTACAAGTGAAATTTATAAAATTATAAAAACACTCGACAAATGTAATTTAGTTCTTGTAAAAAAATTTTTGGAAACTTAGCTCTAAAATATTCTTAATTAAGTCGATTGGACCCTTTAGGGTCTACTGAGAAACACACAGACGCGCAGATAAACACTTTAAACTTATAACACTCCTTCATAAATCAATATCAAAGTGATGGTCAAGGACATCAGATGAAACGAAAAGGCTACGTATAGAGCTATCATTTTTTGGGACAAATTTTCTGAAATATTTCAATTGAAATTGAAATATTTGAGTTGACTTTGGTCTTTTGGGAGACTTTGTTATTTGTTCAAATGGAATGAAAGAAAGATGTTGTTTTTATCTTCGAAGGTATCGCAAAAATTTTCTAGTTATCCAATGTGGTAAACCGCAACAACTATCAAGAATCATTCTGATGCTGTACTGATTGGCAAAGATACATGAATTCATCTTGCTGAATGTTTCATTCTAACAAAAGGCTTAAACTTCTTTGAAAATTGTACTGTTAAATACATATTAAATACGTATCTAAAAAAGTACCGTGAAATTTTGAAACACTCTATACAGACTTATTTGTACTTATATCGTACAATATACATGTTTGTGCAAAAATATTGAATCTATTCCTTTTATACACTAAAAGGCAAAAATCAGAATCATATGCCCTTTATGTTGATGTTGATCTGAAATGAGCTACCATCCTTATAAGAATAGTTACATTAAAAAAAAATTTTTTTTTGGAGCTGATAGTCCTCACGAGACATAGCTTATCTCACATCTTACTAAACAAGCGAAGAACCAAGAAATCGAGTCACTTCCAGAAATTCTTAAGTCTTTACAACATTGTTAGTAACTTTAACTGTAGGTAGCCCATGATGCCCAAAAAGCCTCTTAAACTTGTTTGAATTCGGTCTCTATTAGTTCATTAATTCATTAATTACCGAGCTCTAGAGATGCTATAGCAACAACCGAGTACCTCTTATCAAAGTTTAGTGATTGAGTAATGGATTTATTTAACATGTGAGCTCTTTTTTTGCACTTCAGTGTATATAAGTAAGTATTGAGTATGTTGGATACATCAACATGCATACAAACACTATGTGCTTCATCACGTATTGTGCTTTATATGTGCCTTACAAAATGGCTCAAATTAATTTCATAAAAGAAGTTTTTTGGAATGGAAAGAAGCATTTTGAAAACCTCTATTGCAAAACTTGAATGAAACTGTACGACAATATAGGCTCATACATCAGAGTAACACATGAGCTATTATTTATAAAGATATATTTTTAAAAAAAAGTAATTTATTCTAACATTTTACTACTCTATGATAATTATTTTAAGCCATAAATTAAAGATTTCTGTAAACATTTCTAATAGTAAATGTCAAACAATTCAAGGTCTTATTTTCTGATACACTCAATGAATTATGACTACTTGACACTTTAAAAAAATTAAAAACTGTGCAAATATTTTAGCTGTGTAAAGCAATTCCTTCGAGTGTTGGAAG
This sequence comes from Chrysoperla carnea, assembly GCF_905475395.1. Taxonomy (NCBI): domain Eukaryota; kingdom Metazoa; phylum Arthropoda; class Insecta; order Neuroptera; family Chrysopidae; genus Chrysoperla; species Chrysoperla carnea. The sequence goes on from NC_058341.1 coordinate 27,980,427, forward strand.
GTTAATAAGTGAGATCAAAAGAAGTGGAGGGAGGCTATAAAGCGGTGGTTTTTAGTTTTAAGGCCAGTGAAGCGAAAGTATCAAGCAAGTAAATTTATAAACACTTTGACAGCTAACATATTAATAGTGAATTTGGTTAGGGTCAAGTAGATGTTCTCTGGTGCACGTAATTATTTTACACGAATTTTGTTATTTTTGTACTATTTAAATCCAAAACTACTTATGCATATGTATATTCAAAGTTTTATAACTAGTTGAGGTTGAAAATAGTACAAAAGTGCAAAATTTGTGTACTATAAATACAAATAATAAGTTGGTTACCATGGATATGGCACATACATACACATAAAGCATACCTCACACCGTAACGTGAAGATTTTTGCCAGTTTGTCCACCATGAGAAGCCGTGTTAAAGTTACGTTAAAATTTTTCCAACCTTTAAGACTGCAAGGCTTAGCTAAATAATTCATAGAAAGATACTAACATTTAACCAAAAGACCGTTTATTATGACCACACAATATAATAGCAATTGGAACGATTCGTAACTCGGAAAACTAAATTATCTGCAATACATTATTACTTTTGCATATAAGGGTAATGCGATAGAAGGTTTATATAGATGGATGCAATGCTATACATATGTATGTATTACATGGACGTATGGAATGTAAACTAAACCTCTCGTTTAGATTCTGTTAAACTTATAACGATACGATTGAATTGAATTTGAAAATTTATCCAACAACAATACAATTTACCAAACATTTTATTCGTCTAGTCTGTTGGTTTTACAATTGACGATTGTCTGTTGTGAAAATTATTCTTTAGTATCATGAAAATAAAATCTATGTAGAATATTTTATATTAGAAAATAAATTCATTATTATAAGTTTTTCAGGTGTTTGATATTTTTAAAATTGATTTCGATGGTTTAATATTGAAATGGTAAAATAATTGTTTTTAAATAAATGTTACTATTTTTTTTAAAATTGATTTGTACTATACCCGAAATTATTCAATTGTCTCTAAGTGTTTATATTTGTCTGCTTATATTTGTTTAATGCTCATGAATCAAACCAAAACGGGTTTAACAATCCTTTATCCTTAATCCTTTATCATTTCGGAAAACATAAAAGTAAAAACTTGGTCACATAGATGTCTTATGATAATATTATTAAGGTAGTTTTTCGTAGACGGCCGGAAAATTTTATTTTATAAAACTTCACCCAATATATAGAAAAATCGTATAAAATTTTATTTTATCTTCGCTGTCTACATCTTTTCTTAAGTTTCTATTTTCAATAGTCGAAAAATTTTCGTGGACCCCTTGAGGAATGGGAAATATCAGTCCCTACTTTGTTTTCACACTTAATATTGTAATTTAAGTTTAAGGCTGGCATAATTAAGAATCTATCTATAAGCCAACATCTTGACGCTACCGACAAATTTGAAAACTTTCTGCACTTTCGGGAAAATGATGTAGGAACTGAAATTGCATAGAGCATGGCTCCACAACCATAAATAACATGATTAGGTATTCAATAAACCTTTAAAAACTATTAACTTGAATTTAATAGCCGTTACATAAAAGTTTTTGTATTACATTAGCTTAGGACATACACTGCTATAGACAGTATAGCCCGATTTATAGACAGAATTGCGCATCTTACTTACTTATCATCTCTGTTCATTTGTTTCGAATTTTATTTCCCAATAAAATAAATGCCAATCTCATATTTCTTAGTTATAGAAAGATAAGCATATCTTGCAAAAATATTCGACAGTAATACAAGGTCTCTACTTTTGTAATTTTCCGATAACACAATCGATCTCAATTAAGAGACTCAAGTCATAATTTCCTTGAGGCATAACAAATTATAATTATTAGTATCATAAAAACCAATCAAAGGTTAAGAACTAAAAAGCAATAGAAACTATAAAACGAAACAGTATGTCCATGTTTCTCCTATTATAAAGTTCAAGTAATAGAAATATAAAAATATAACAGCAGAATCAAATTTTAATACACAATAAAAGACCAACATTTCTTTTTATTGTTTCTATAATTATTCGAAATATGTGATGGTTTACAATGAATTTTCATTAGTAAATTTTACAAAGGTAATAAAATAACTGTTATAAAAAAAGTTTTGAACAGCACTTAGATTAAAATAAGTTCAAAACAAATTTCAATATAAGGTTTTATATTGTTCAACTAGAATCACACGTAATAGTGTATTTAGCTTTTTTATATCGTAAATAATAAATGAAGTAATGGTCCGATGAGTATTTGTTTCTCAAACAATGACTCAATTCGTTTTCTATATATCGAGTAATAGTAGTCATATTCAGTTTAAATGCAAAAGATGAGACAAACTTTTCAATACATCTGTTTTAGTTCCTATTTATATATTAACTATATAAAATAGTTACAATGGACATTCAATACTAATATCAGTATTTTATTGAGTGTTTCGAAAGTTTCTCATTATTTTGATGTAAAGCAACCGTACATTTCTTGAACTTATTCGTAGCAAGTCTAAAATAACATTGAGAAAGGGTGGTACTTACAGGTACGCTCCGGTTTATGCCCAGTAAAAATTTAAAAATTACCTCTCTCACACCTTCTTGTAAGAGGATAATCGACTCTCCGACACTGTAAACTATTCTTCAATAATCATCAAAGCGGCGTGTCCATAGTTCGCTTATTTTTAGCGTTGTTGACAAAAGTATCGACAATCTCGGAGAGTCGATTATTTTCCTAATAGAATAAGCATTCGAAGATATATTCAGAAATTTTAGGTTGCGATTTTTTGGAATTTGATGAAACTTGGTGCATGGGGTAATTTTGACCCAAAAAGTATAAAAATCAGGCTAATTTAATGATTTTTTGATTTGTTTGATTTTTCCTCATAATAATGTAAGACTGTCATGGAAGAATCTAGTTGAAATCCATTTTTTTTTCAACAATAAATTTAGTATAGCCAGTTTAAGTTAGTGTTAGTCTTTGAGTTCGTGAGTGTGTCAAATACAAAACGGCTATCCGTCTAAATTTATGAAGAATTTCTGAACATTGTCGGTTATTTTTGAGCAATTGAATTTTAAAGAATCAGCCTGTTACTATTTTGTGCAATAAGAAGAGCTTGAAAACGTCTATACAATGAGATAGACATGCTTATTGATATATACATATTATATACATTGTCTTCTATTGATACGTATAGTTCATGCGGTGAATCCGAAATATACTGGAAATTAGGTTGTCATAAAGGTATTCTCAGCAAATATTCTTCGATTGGTTTCATGATTAAAACACGTGTTTTGCAATAAAGGTTGTAAAAATGCCTTAAAATAGATTGTGGACAATTTCAAAGCTGTAGATAAACCAGGAATATTAATATTTCAATAACAATACCACTTTAACAATACCACTATGCATTCAGAAGCAAGCTATTTTCCAAACTATACGGGTGTAATTATATTTCCGATCGTAAGTTTGATGCTTACATTGCATGGACTAGTATATAATATAATATGAAATAAGAAAACACAATTTGTTCGAAAAGTTCGATAGTAACGGATACTATATTATTGAATTTTCTGCTCTTATAAATGAGACAACACACGCTTTTATACAGTTAAATATGTGCACAATGTATTTAGTGAATGTCTTTCAATATCCACAGTTATACAAATTTTGTCGAATGAATATATATAAACTTTTATTAGTATATTTATAGAATTTAGTATAATCATTTTAACCCTCGGAAATTGGATCATTTTCTTTGCAATAGTTGCTACAATATTGACTTTTGTGTTTATGCAACTGACAATTTGTGATCAAAATATTAAAATAATTTCAGAAGACAGATTTCAATTAGCCCTGTAGCTCTTCAGATTCTACTCAACCTGGAGTACCCAAACCATAGCTTAACTTTGAAAATAGATTCATAAAATTCAAGTGACCAAGAAGAGTTGGAATTTTAGTATTAGAGGCAATTTTTTATGAAATTTAATTTTTTTATACATTTCAACCATTATTTTCTATCGAAAAGTGTTGGTTATGGCTATTTTAATTTAATTAATTATAATTTTTTTTTTCATGAACGGTTTTTTTTATGGTAATGGCAAGCCTTTACCATTAGTTTCGTAATTAAAGTATCTTTCTTCTGATACAAATTTCGATTGGTTAACGGATCGGTAGAGATCTGTTCATACCATACGAACATTTTCAATATAGGTAACTACACCGAAATTAGTATCAGAAGAAGGATAATTTTATTAGAAAAATATTGGTATAGGCTTGCCTGATAAAAAATGTTCATGGAAAAAATGGATTAAAATTAATTAAATTTAAAATAGCCATGAACATTTTTCCATAAAAGAGCTATGATGGGAGTATTTAACAAGTGAAATGTACAAAAGTTAAAAAACCTCTGACAATTTTTTTTGGGTACGTAATCCTAAATTCACACTTGAAACATATCAGAACACTCTATATTAAATTACCTTTTTCCTTAAATCCATTTCCAATCTGAGCATTGAATTACCTTTCAAACGAAAAAAAAAAAATCGGTTCATCCGTTTAGGCGCTACGATGCCACCGACGGGCAGACAGGCAGACACACACACATAGCGGTCAAACTTATAAAACGCCTTTATTTTACTTCGGGGGTTAAAAATCAATAATTGACCTTACGCTGTCTCTTAGTCCATGAACAGTTAAAGAAAATAAAAGCTACAAATCTTTGAAAAGAAAAAATTAATTAAATTCCCCATTTTGGATTTCCCTCATTATGATTGTACCAGCAAACCAATAGCAGGACGCTCCTTTGAAAAATCTGTACGCCACCAAGTTTTGAATTGGTCACCAGAACAATCGATTGGTCTACATTTCTTTTTTTGTTATTTCCATCAAATAGTTTTTTCATCGACTAACAAATTTCTGGATTTTGTCGCATCAGCCGTTTGTCAATTGTTTTTCATGAATAATAAAGAAAGATCTTGTTGTACTTTTGCTATTTTCGTTCACAAACTGTGCGACAACTTTTGAAAAAATTTTCTTTTTATATTTTTGCTTCCTTCAAAACTTTTGATTTGGACAATTTGGGAAAGGAAGATAAAACTACATGGTCGTAATAGAAAAAATACACTTTTCAACTAAATTAGTTTCTGGTTATGGTGAAGATTCACTATATGTATAATAATCTGTAAAATACAATAAAATATCTTTACTTGCTCAAATAAATGTTTGAAAGAAGTCCATGTTGCTGTAATAGTAATTGTACATATATCTAGATATAGACAACAAACATGTACAAGATATGGTATAAAGGGAAGCAAAACCTCCCTGTAGACGACAAAAGAACCAAAATGCTTAGACATATGCTTAGTTATAATGGGCTTGTTACAATATGATAGGATGATTCCAATCCCTATTTACTTATTTAGTTGTTGTTGTTGTTGTTCACTGACATCGTTAGACGTGCTCCCACAAAACTATACGATGACATATATCTACCTTTTATTTCTAGATACCGATCAACTCACAAGCTTAATTAGAACGAACATATAAACAATAATACTCTCTTGTTTGAGGTTATAGTTATTCACAGGATGAATTTGATATTTATGAAACAATTCCTTAGATAAGTGAAATTTACAAAATTTAAAAAACCCTCGACAAATGCGATTTATTCCTTGTAAACCGATTTTTGGAAACTTAGCTATAAAATATTCTCAATCAAGTAGGTTTGACCGGTTAGGGGCTACGATGCCACTGAGAAACACACAGGCGCACAGATAAACACTTTAAACTTATAACACTCCTCCATAAATCAATATCAAAGTCATGCTCAAGGACATCAGATGAGATGAAAAGGATACTTAAAGAGCTATCATTTTTTGGGACAAATTTTTGGAAATATTTTAATTAAAATTGAAATATTTGAGTTGAATTTGTTTTTAAATTATTGTTTTGAATTACTTAATTATTTTACAATTTAAATTTGTGAAATGAATGGTGCCAGGTTAATTTGACCATTCATTTCCATGGTAATTTTTTATATGTTAAAATTATATGTCATGCCTTTTCCAAACTGAATCGATTTTGAAGATCATAGCCAATTTTTTAGTTTTTTCGAGTGTGGAACCCTAAGCCCGCACTTTAAACATAGCTAAGAACACTCTCCGTTAAATTACCTTTCAAATGAAACGAAATAAATTAAAATTGGTTCATCCGTTTAGGCGCTACGATTTCACAGATAGACACACACACAGACACACACACATAGCGGTCAAACTTATAACACCCTTTTTTTACTTTGGAGGTAATAAAACAATTAAATGTAGAAATAACTTCTTGAAGGCGAGCTCGAAGAATCACTGTTTTGGAAGCGTAGTTTCTAGGGACTGATCAAGAGGTAAATGAATGATACTAGCTATGGTTAATGAAAACAATAAAAATACTTTGAGAGCGATTATGGTTAAAATTTCGCAGAAAATATGTTCAAACTGTACAGTTAATTAAAAGCAGAAATTACGGTGATACAGGACATCGAAAAAAGCACATAAATTTTTATTTAAAATCCAAATATTTCTGGCCATTGTAGTTAAATGATTTTAACCTCGACTACTTTACTTTGACAAAAGGGTTTGTCATTTATAAATCAATTATTCTTTATTTCTGATAAATAAAAATTATCACAAAATATTCACCCTATGATTATATATCGAAAACGAAGAACAGAATAATGATTCTTGTTCTTACATAGTTTTCAAATAAGTAATCATTCGGGTTTGTATATCTATCTATATAGTATTTGTTACTTGTTGGGTAAAAATACTAAGCCCCAAAAAACTTTCTTTATTATTATTTCTTTGTTTTATGATTTGTGTTAAAAATAATTAAATGTATTATTTGAGAAAGATAATACCAAAGTTTTTCACTTTAGTTCAAATTACAACAAAATTAGTTTTCAACTAAAAATATAATGAGATTATTTCATATTCTTGCTGGTAATGAACAAATAGAAACAAAAAAAAACTATTTTAATCATATAATGATTATAGAAAATATTGGTGTTTCTATGTACGAAAACTTTTATTTTTTAAATAAGTTTTTCTTTCTCTGACTATTGTGTTTATTTAACATTCCTATTATACCATGTATATATGAAATATACATAGTATATTAAGTTTAGTCCCAAGTTTGTAACGCTTAAAAATGTGATGCTAGGAAAAAAATTTTGTCATAGGTGTTCATAAAATCACCTAATTAGTCCATTTCCGGTTGTCCGTCCGTCCGTCTGTGGACACGATAACTCAAAAACGAAAAAAGATATCAAGCTGAAATTTTTACAGCGTACTCAGGACGTAAAAAGTGAGGTCAAGTTCGTAAATGAGCATCATAGGTCAATTGGGTCTTGGGTCCGTAGGACTCATCTTGTAAACCGATAGAGATAGAACAAAAGTTTAAATGTAAAAAATGTTCCTTATCAAAAATTAACTTTGCGTATTCCATTCAAAATTATTAATTATTCCAAAATTACAAGTATTGGTTTTTTCGATTTTTTGGAATTTTTTTAAGGGGTACCCCTTTACAAAAATCGAAAAAATCGAAAAAAAAATGTTGGCTCCGATTTCGATAAAACTCTGTTTATAAGGTAATTTTGACCCATAATTTACAAAAATCGTATTTATATAACGATTAGGAAACTAGTTTCGGAGATATCGATCCAAAATATGGGATAATGTGTGATATTTCAAAAACTCTGCTTCCAATCATCAAATGAATACGATTTTTGAATTTTTTGGGTCAAAATTACCTTATATACTAAGTTTTATCCAAATCAGAAACCATAAATTTTTTTCGATTTTTTGGAATTTTTTTAAGGGGTACCCCTTTACAAAAATCGAAAAAATGGAAAAAAAAATGTTGGCTCCGATTTCGATAAAATTCTGTTAATAAGGTAATTTTAACCCATAATTTACAAAAATCGTATTTATATAACGATTAGGAAACTAGTTTCGGAGATATCGAGCCAAAATATGGGATAATGGGTGATATTTCAAAAACTATGCTTCCAATCATCAAATGAATACGATTTTTGAATTTTTTGGGTCAAAATTACCTTATATACTAAGTTTTATCCAAATCAGAAACCATAAATTTTTTTCGATTTTTTGGAATTTTTTTAAGGGGTACCCCTTTACAAAAATCGAAAAAATCGAAAAAAAAAATTTTGGCTCCGATTTCGATAAAACTCTGTTTATAAGGTAATTTTGACCCATAATTTACAAAAATCGTATTTATATAACGATTAGGAAACTAGTTTCGGAGATATCGAGCCAAAATATGGGATAATGGGTGATATTTCAAAAACTATGCTTCCAATCATCAAATGAATACGATTTTTGAATTTTTTGGGTCAAAATTACCTTATATACTAAGTTTTATCCAAATCAGAAACCATAAATTTTTTTCGATTTTTTGGAATTTTTTTAAGGGAACTTTTTGTTAAATTTGCAAAATTGAACGATTATTTTTGAAATTATTGGAATCATTTCAAGACTTTAGATATATACCTTTACCGATTGTAAGCTATCTCGTTAGCCAAAGAGGGAATGTGTTCTGTTGTTTTACGGTTATGTGCAATCCCTCTTTGTTTTATACATAAGAAATACCGTAAGAACTCTTCTTACTTCATATAAAATAAATGGCTAACGCTATGGCTGAAAAACGGAATACCTTTAATGTATTATTTGTATCTTATTAATAATATTATAAATTCTCCTCTTTTGCTTCGGAGCAATTCCATTTTTTTTATTTAGTGTTGTAAGATTTGTCATAACATAATTCCAATAAAAAATTATAAACCATATAATTAAGAATACTCTAAATATTTATTTTTATAATTATATATTGAATTTCCGTATAATTACAAAATTTTAATATCTATGACGCAGATGTTATAATTACTATCTAAGTAAAGAAAATGTAAACAGTTTAGTTAACTCCAATATTAAATATTGCTTAAATTGATGTAAATTTTCAAAGAAAATAAATCTGATATTGTTAATTAAAGGCGGTTTTACAATTATTTTAAAATGAACTATATGTATATTTATTTGCCAAGTAACATGATTTATTTAAAGCTTTCTTATGAATCAAGTATTTTACAAAACACTAGAATTTTTTTAAACGCGAAAACATTCTAACCACCCACCATAAAATTGAGCATGAGAATAAATTACCGTTGATAAGTCTTACGACATAACGGATTTTTTAAGTCGTTACCACACAAATTTAAATAAAACTGTAAAGTCGTGAAATGTGAATGTCTAACTAATCTGGAAGAGACAAATTCAAAATATATACCTCCAATCGAAGTTAAATTCGACTGGAACAGCAAAATATTAAAATCATAGAGTCTCATTGTAGATTTAGTGATAAAATTCTTACCCTTTCGATTGTTATGTTTTCCTAGAAAAATATTATTTAAAACTGTTTTAGAGAAAGTTAAACGACAAACGGCATAAAAAATGCAAGCTTGGCGTAAAACAGGATAAATTTGACAAAAATGCTGAGAAAAAAGAAAAACCATGGTTTTGAATTTTCATCTACAATAATTTATGAAAACAAGGGAAATTTCCACAGTCCACAAAATTTTCACAAAAGTCTGGCTCTCTGTTTTTGTGCTTTGGTTATAACGTCTTGCATACATATGAAGTCTTGGTCTTGGTGTTGTTCTCGATGTAATCTTGTTAGTCTTGTGTAGGCTTAATCTTATAGATCTTGTGAACCAAGATTAAAAAATCAAGGCTGATTATCATCATAAGAATCTCGAATCATAATACTATAAGTCGAGATATAAATATCTTAAATAGGGCTTAGTTGGTAGAATGGTAGTTTAAATTACTTCAGGCCGTTAATCTGTTCATTTATTTGTTATTCTTATAACTTGTGTAATCACCTTTAAATTGTACAGTAGCTATTGATGGACTACAAATATATACCAAATAGCACAAGCAGTAGAGAAATTTCTTTACTGCGAACTAAAAAAATTAGTTGTAAACTAAAATTACAAAATGGGTTTTCCTATAACAGATGGAATCTTATACATAAACTTAAAAAGACATAAAAGTAGTGGTAAAAGTAGTAAAATAAGCTCTTTTTTTTAATAAGTACTTTTTTCTGTTATAAAAAAATGTTGAATCCCAAATTTGAATCGAGAATGTGCGAAAGCACCATTATATTTATACAGAAAATAACAGAAAATTTGATTGCTATTCGTACATCCGTCTTCAGAATAAGCTGTAGTAAGAGCCAGTAGTATGAAAATTCATGAAGCTTTGACGATAATAAAATTGCTTACAAGGTTTTTCGCAGCCAAAATTATGCATTTTATGAGCCAATACTCAAAAATAATACTTTTCAATTGAAAATGAAGTTTTGAAAATATTGGCGAAAATGTATTAAAATTTATCCTTATACGGCATACCGACGTAGGTACAAATTCAAAAAAGTGCTTATCGTAAAAAAACAGCGTATTTAATATACACAATATACACGTCATTTACAACTTTAACATTAAACTCTTTCCAGTTTAAGTATATTCTTCAAGTTGTTGGAGGAAAACTGTTTTTTTATTTTCATTTTGCAAACTTTCCAAAAGATCCACGTGATAGTCAACATGGCATTGAATTTACATCCTTTAAAATACCCTGAAAACAAATTTTCTTCAAAAGTGCTCAAATTTTTGAACTTGAAATTAGTATTTCTTGGACTATAACAGCTACCAATTTAACTGATTTATAGGTAAATACTCTACTTCTCATATACTTTAAATCAATCAATAACTTATCTTCTTGTAGGTATAATAATATGCAATTTATTATTTATGCTATTAATATATATTTTGTTCAATAATATTGTTGTTGTTGTTGTTATTATTTGTTGTTTATTATTATTGTTAGTAGAAAATATTAATTCATGTGTTAATAATTATAGTCATGTTTTAAATTAATCAATTGATGCGTATAATGGATATAGAATACATAAACGAACCATCGAACGATCGAGTAGATATTGAATACATCATATTGACTAAGAATCAATGTCTTCACTCGTAAAATATATTAGGTATTTTAATTTATACCGGATGCGTGATAAATAAATGTCAGCCAGAATTAAAATTATTAAATATTTCATTATTGTTTTTAGTAATTTTGTGAATGAAAACGTCTTCAAAATTGTTATTTATTTCATCCTCTGAGAAATTTATTCCAAGAAATCGAAATAGTGATTGCTTACTCATCATACAATTGATTATAGGACAGTCTCTGGTCTGAAAAACGAGTCGTGACTCCGACACTGCTGCCTACACATCAATTCTTAGAATTCTTCCATAAAATCAAAATATTAGCAGCCTACTTTGATAGGTTTCATTCAAGTCTATTTCGAAAAAAGAAAATAATTAAGCGAAAGAATAAAACGAATTAGATTATTCAATAGAAATTGAAAAGATGAAAATAGAAAATAAAACTTAAAAGTTGCGTCAATATTTGTGCATATTTTAGGACAAGGCAGACTGTTAAAAATAAGTCTTCGAATCACGGCTCTTTTTTTGAAACGACCTTTAATTTAATTTAAGGATTTCATATGCGATTATTTAAAAACTGTCAGAATTGACATAAAGGACGTACAGATTTAAGAAAAAAATTTTTTATCGTTGAATGTAAACGTGAATGAAAATTATCGAAGTAGGCTATAAATTAGTTTTTAGAGGGATTATAAGCATTGATTTGAGTTGCGCTATTATATGCTCTTTTGTTAATTGGAGGTTTACCATACGCAACTTCCAAATCGTATTCGATAAAAACTTAGTTTTTTGTTAGGATTTACTAGGAGTAAAATGTCCATAAATAAATAAACTAGAATCTTAGACGCTCAAAGTAACATTATTTGCTTTCTGCTAAAGCGTTAACATTGGAAATAATTACTGAAAGTAAAGATTATAATAATTTTTTTTTTTTTAATTTAAACGACTGTGCACAGAAAAAAATAGTTTCTTTGCTCAAGACAACTATAATATTTATTAATATTTCTCTAGCCTTATGTAATGTTGTATAAGAAATAGTTTTCCTAAACCTTACTTGGCATAGCCCATATAATTAGAATTCGCTACAGAAGGCCCTTTCATCTTAAACTATGGTTGAAAGGAAACTCTACTTATTCTATATACTCTATGATTGAAAGGAAAATTTCTACTTGAAATCTGTACCTTGCTAAGAGACATTTTTCTTTGTACCGTAAAATTTCATATAAAATAACATACACGAAAGTGGTGTTTAGAATTTCGTAGTTTTCGTTGTGCTTCTAGTGATTATAGTAAACAAAATGAATTCCATTTTAATAAGGGATAGTGAAGAGTTGTAGGAGTGGGAATTAGTGTATGTATAAGAGGTGTGCTTTGTTATTGTGAAAAAAAAGATATTATTTTGTAAACTAAATGTTCAGTTTGTATCGTTATAAATAGAACGATGAACACACATATTCAGTTAAATGTCACATACTCATGTCACATAAATAAATAAAGGTTTGAGGTTATAGGAGACAAAGAAGATAACTCTCACTTACCACTTCTGCTACCGGAGACGAAAAAATAATTTGTTATATTTTAAGTTAAGGAAGCAAAAATTTTATTTACATCCCAAAATCATTGAATTTGTAAAAATCAGTCCAAAATGTATATTCACCAATATTTCAAAACATCATTCCCTTTTATTTCAGTTTTCGCTAGGCAACTGTAAAATAAAAATGCCACACATTATGTTTAATGCCATGTTTGGAGGGTAAATGTATAGCCTCCGAAGAAGGATGATCATTCGGATAATTCGATTTTAAGCTTATTTTTTTGTTAACTATATTCAAAGCCCAAAATAATTTACTCGTATAGAAGAATTAATTTTTAGCTCGAAGACTGTCTTTATATACTTATAGTTGGCAAGCGAGAAATATTAGATAGCGAGTGTAGATCCGTGATTTGTATTTCAAAGCGTAGCAAACATTAGCAGTTCACAAGTCTCTTCATCATCTGTCAGAACGTGTTTTTTGTAATTTAACAATCTTAATTACTACATGCAATTCAAACTTTGATAGCAAAGAATATGCAGGGTATTTAAACATTAAACACAGTTTGTTATCTTGACTTGTAAGGATAATCATTTTTATGTTATCTTGACTTGTAAGGATAATCATTTTTATGCAGAACTATGTTGGTATATCCTTAAATATATATAGAAATACTAGTGTATTTTTAATTATTTCCAAGGACTGTTTGTTTATTGACTTTCTATTAGACCCAAATAACATTTTTTTACGGTTCGAATAATATATTTCGTATAGTTGAGTACTCTTTTTTCCATTACCTCTTGACATGTCAACTTTTTCTTTAGTATATTTTTACAATGTTACCATACATATACGTTCATTTCCTGAATTAGCTTTCATCACGTTTACGAAAACCACACACACACACACACACACACACACACACACACACACACACACACATACAACTACATATAAAGTTTTTGTTATTGTTGTTTTTGATGTTATGTTTGTGCTATATTATAATTCTCGAATGTTGATGAGTAGTATAAAACCAGCCTGCATCGTTCGTTGACAGTTTAAAATAGACATAACTTACCATTTATCTGTCAACTCATAACTATAACAGAAATAGTACATTTGTGCTTACATTTTTACGACTTAAGGGTGTCATCTACATACGAACACAGAATACACGAATATAGTACGCACCACTTACAAAGGGGTGTATTTTTTAAAAAGTATTCTAGTTACATGTATACACGTAGATATGTGTATAGTGAGTTAAAATTAGGATATAGATGGGTAGTTAAGAGAGTAATTGCGTTAACCTTGCAAATCGCGAATCAGGATTGAAACTTTGCACTAGTGTTATATTTTCAATGCAAGGTGTAGAAACTCGAGCTACCTACCTAGTTTTCTGCCTATAAAACCTACCTAAAAAAGCAGTTTATTGAAGTATTTGAAGTAGGATTTCGATATATGCACGTTTTTCAGGAATACACAAACATAAAAAGAAAATATGGAAGAGGCCGGTATAATACCATATAATACCAAGGAGATTTTGTTAAGTATAATGATAAAACAATATTTCACCCTTTGGCGTTCATACTTGGAGAAATGCAAAAATGAAATTTTAGATTGGACTGATATGATGCCTTTTGGGTAGCATAAGGATCTAAAATTCGGAAAAGATGACCTATACTAAACCCAAAACGTCTAAACCCAGCTTCTTGTTAATTTGCTAATTATGTAAGTAAACTTTGTACTCTCAAACTCTTTAGGGACTCCTTAGGAAACCAAATCTTCAATTAAAGGTATCGGTATATATAACATTTGTGCCAAGTTTCGATTTCGAATTATAATAGGCAAAGTTTGCTAAAAAAAACTGCATTTAGTGTCCGTACTAGGACATACTTATGGTTAGGAAACAAACAAAATATTAACAACTCAAAAATTAACGTCCATTAAGCCAACAAAAGAATTTACGTCAATAAGATGTAGTGAAAAGTGTCCTTACAAGCGGACAAATACCTACTACGTTGTAGGTTTGCGTCCGCTTACAAGGAAGTTAAAGAGATAAGAGTAGATAAATGGTCTTATGATTAATTTTTAAACAAAATTAAATGTTTGGAAAAATTTAAATGGTTTATTGCCAAGAAAGGCTCACAAACCATATACAAATTGATTTCCTGCTTGGTTTTGAACAAGTTTTTTAAATGTCATAGTTCTAAGCATTCTGAATAAATGTCTTAATGGGCACAAAGAAAAGTAATTAACCCATTTCTGGATTTGTTGTGCACATCTGATGTTCTATAAGTAAATACAACGTATAAAAAATAAATATTTCTTCACCCATTTGGTTAAGAATTCGAATAGAGCAAGTTAATATTTTCTTGGATCAAGATTTTTGGATCTAGGATCAAAAAAAAAAAAAAAGTGTGAATCTATTGAATACGGTATCTGAAGTCATTTTTATTGTATTTTCATTAATATTTTTCAACTTGCCTACAAATGATTTGCACAATTCGAGGAAACATTACTTTTTTTTCGAAATTACAAACTTTTAAGTAATATAAATCAATATTGATTTATTTTCGTCACTAATAGATAACAGTTAATGATATTTTGTCTACATTCTCTCTTTTATATGTCACGCTATACTATGCTCTATATGCTTCATTTATATCTTTTGTTTAGGGGTAGACAAAACAGACAGTCATTCATTCATACGCAGAACTGAATAAAATTTGTATCACGGTATACGATAAGTAACGTTTGCACCGAATGATAATTTTTAAATAGGGTACTTAAATCACACAAATAATGTATACATGTATGTATACCATTTGTGAGGGTAAGAATTTACGTTTCATTTTTTAAGGGTACAAAGAAAAAAAAACTTTATTAATTTTTATTGCCACATTTATTAATATTGTGTACGTTTTCACTTCATTTAGGATACATAAATTATTTTTTTGTTATTCTGTGTTTTTATATTTTTATATCATCGCTCGCACGTTGCTCCTGTTATAAATGTAAGCGATCGTTGCGTACTTACGTGCTTAATACTAGGTGGTTCCACTCATACACAGTTCAAACATTACAACGTAGGCAAATTAAATGATTTGGAACCTTAAAGTTTTGAACCAAACTAATTTTAATTGGGTTGCTCCAGTTTTAAAATTAATTAAGAAGATCTTTCGTTAGGTTAAAATTTACTTTTTTATAAATTTTTAACTCAACTTGGATCACTTCTGGTTCTATGATTTTTTGTAAATTTTATTTTTAGAGAATAAGAATCAGGAGACTGGAAAATCTATGTGAAATGCTTTCTTCTATTCTTTAAGTTTACAAACAATCTCGTACAAAACTTTATCTACGTCTCTAAAATTTGAAAATTAACGATAATTACTATTTAAAAGTTGTCTTGACTTATTGAAAAAAATAGAACATTAAAAAAGTTACTATAGTGACTTGTTGTTAGTTTACACTTTGACATTCTATAGTGTGGCATTTAGAGTGTGGTAATGAATTCATTACAATGCAAGTGCGATAATTTTATCACATATATTGAGTGAGAAAAGTAATTCTTATCTCACGTGCGTGGATAAAATAGTACCTAAGATCACCTAAAAAACTTTTCTACTACGTCACACAGTGTTTCGTTTAATGCTATCTAGCGGGACAAAAGTCATGACGCAATTTCAAAAAAATGATAAGGCCATGTTGTAAACAACCCTTTGTAGGTACCAAATTCGAAAATATCATTGGGCTAAACCACCCACCCAGGTAGGTGTTTGTGTTCAAAGTACAGTGATAACAAAGGTAGTTTTGTATTTGCAAATCAGTTGAATTTTTCGCACACTTACGATAGCATCTCTTTAAATTTCTGGTTTAGTGTTAAGTGATTTTCGTGATGGATTATTTTGTTGAAGGTATGTACTCTATTTTTATGTTTTTTTTTTTATTCAATTACTCATATTTTCCGTGTACCATGGCTAAGAGTAATATGATAGAAATAATTAATTTTTTTTGCTAAATTTCAACTTTAAAGGGTTGCAACTTTTTGTATCCACATGTATCCAGCTAGATTTTTCTGTATGTTATATTTACAACATTTAAGAATAGATTCATGTAAATTTTAACGCCCGAAAATGCCCGCAAGTAAAAATATTGTCCTTTTTTCAGAACGAGTCATAACTATGACGAAATCGGATTTTTTCGACGAATGGCTAAAACATGAAAAAAATGATAGAATTCATCGCATTTTTGATGTTTTATGTGAAAAACATAGGCTAAATGAAATGTCTGAAGAATCTACACGAAAACTTAAAATGAAAATTTCAAGTCTTTCCGCGAAATTTAGCGAAAAGTGGGCATCATCAAAATGCAACAAGGAAATGTTTTTAATGAAACATAAAAATTGGAATGGATGGTTGCGATATGGAATTGACAGTATGTGTAAACCAGCCGTGCCCTTCAACGTCTTCAACGTCCTCAGGAGGTCAGAATGTAGGCCGACCAAAAAAATCATTTGATGACCTATCAATAAAAACAAAGAGACGAAGGGTCGAAGATTTGTTGGAAACTCGTTCTGCAAATGAGCTAATTACAGCTGCCGAATTAGCCTCCAGAAAAGAAGGGCACCGAAGTATTGCTCAGCAAATAAAAAAAGTCAGCGAAAGCTCAAAAAATAACACGAGCTGTGAGTAAAGTAGGCAGTTAACTGCAGACGAAGCTTTGGCTTATTACGTAGACTGTAAATCTTCTTCCAATTGGGCAGCTTTCCGAGGAAGCCCAGGAAGCAAGAAATAAAGATTGTCGTAGATTCCGTGAGCACAACACCAGAAAGAGGTCACGTGTTGCTACGAATACAGATCTTTTGAGAATGCTACTGATTACTTCCGATCCTGTAATAAACACATTTAGGGAGCTACCGCGAAAGAAGTTCAGCTCTTTGCCACCGGAGATTGTGCAGTTGATTGTCCCACCTTCAATGCCACCAAAATCGACGTCACTAGTAGGCGAAATTAATGAAGAAGATTATTTGTTTTCAGACTCTACAGAATGGGAGAGTAATGACGATGAGTCTGATGACGATTATTAAGTTTACATTTTTTATTGATTAACTTTTTTTAATATATATATTTTTTATTTAGTATTATTATTTTTTTTAATATAGTATTTGTTACATATTTTTAAGTTTTTTTATATTTTTAGCTTATTTCTTAGTACCTAAGTTATTTATTTTTTTTTTACGATATTTTAGTTAATTTAATATATAAAAATTTGAAAATTATTGAAACCTAATCAAATATAGTTTTTGACAATTCATTTTTATTTATTTTTTTTTTTATATTAAAATCTACCTGAAGTAGGCATAAATGATAAATTCTACCTAAAGTAGGTAGTAAATAAGGTACGTCGGTAGGTATATACCTCAAATTACAACGTCCTCACCTACATTTCACCACGGGAATGGTGTTGAAACGAGCGAAATTTAGATATCAATACCGATCTAGGCTTTATATACATTACAGTATCCAAATTATGTTTATTCTCGCTTAAAATAGCACAGTCTACCTGGAAAATACATAAAAAATGAAAATAAGCCAAAAAATAATTTTGTCCCGCTAGCTCCATATAAACGAAACACTGTGCGTCACTGCTGGAGCTTTGTTTATGGAAACGGGGATAATGGCAACGGGTAGGTTTTTTACAATGTAGAAATGCAAACTTTTTTCTGTTTAGTTGGTATTTTACACGTTCGTAAAAATTGTTTAATTGGTTGATTCGTAACTGAGATTTTTTATTTGAATACGATCTAAATACGTTCTCTGTTTTATCAAATAATTATGCTTCACACAAAAGGTTTTCTTCAACATTTTTCATATAACATTTTTAAGTACGAATGTCCTTTTTGCCTACAGCATAATATTTTACATACATTTACCAAAAAAAATAATCCTGTAATGTATACATAACGAAAAATTGTTATCTAGATTTTTGATATTATTTTGAAATATTTTATTGTGTGTTGACTATCGGTTGTTGTTGAGTAACAAACGACAAAACATACACACACAACAAACGTACACAAAAATTACTGGGTATACATATATTGCGTGTTTATATGAAAATTGAATTTTTTATCACCAATTACAAATAAGTAAATCATGCAAAGTTACCTCTACCCCTGTATGTTATCCAAATAATATGTCATATGAGTGTGTAGTGAGTGTATTATATTCTATTATTTAAGTTTTTATTTATTTTATTTTATTTTTTTGAAAAAGAAATTAATATTTATTTTAAAATGAATTTCAGTTTTTTTTTTCTTTTTAGTCATCCGATAACCATCGTAAATAATCGTCTTGTCATTCATTCAAACAGTGGTTACAAAACTCGACATCCATTCCATTAAACATACATACAAGTCATCAAAGTTCGCTTTATTGCTTTTATCTTTTTCGATGATTTTAAAATTTGAGTAAAGAAATTAAGAAAATTTAGAATTAATACCTACTAATAAATTAACTTATAAATTGCGCACGAAGGTTGACTTGCAAGTACGACGAAAGTGATTGTAATTTCTGAATACAATTATTCAAATAAAAAATTTGATTTATTCTACGGTTAAATTTACTGGCCGTTTATATAATACTTTATTATATCAACATAAAATTTTAAATTTCAGGGTCCACTTAAAAAAAATTAGGTACGGATTTGTTCTTACACGCTTTTGTTGAATTTCACATGTCTGTTTCACCCACTTTCCGGTTACCCATAAAACTGGTATTTTTCATGCATGTACAATTTGTATTTTTATAGAAGGTTAGGTTTGGTTATGTTCGCTGCCCACGAAGTACACACTTAGGCTATAGAACCCATTGTGATACTATATATTATATGTGTTTTACCACCTGTCCGCTGCTAATTTCATTTATCAGCTCCTCAATTTCAGAGGCTGAGTACACCTCCTTCATGCATATACCATGCACTACACCAGCCCATCACACCTAATAATTAAATTAATTTTTTTGCGACGGCGGGAAACGAACCCGCTACCCTAGCATACCGCGGACGGAATTGGTTACGCCTTAACCAACTGAGCTAATAGGGCGACATTTTTATAGTAAGTATGATTTGATTTTCCCATACCTTCCACCATATTTGATTAACATTTTTTAGTTTTAAATTGAAAAAAAAATTATTGTACTAAAAAGTAGCAAATAATATCTCTTATAAGTTACTCGTACATGACTATCTGTTAAAGTTTGAAACGCTCTGAATCATCCGCGATATTTGAAATTGAAAATCTGAAATTTTAACCACATATTCTTTGAGTAAAAGTCTACTTATACAATTTTGAGCCTTTAAATCAATTATTGTTGCCATGCTCATACATCCTTAAACAATATATACGTGTGAAATATATGTGCATCATCACTCGTAATGCAACTAATATTTCAATGGAATTGAGACGTATAATAATCCATCACAATTAAATCAAAATTGTTCATATCATATAATATAGAAATGTAAGTAAACATACAATAATGGAATACAGATGAATATAAGACAAATTATAACCGTAAGACAAACAACATCTAGATTAATATATGCGAAATGTTGTGGATATTACGCGTAATAAAATATAAAATTATGTTTTTTACATTTGAGAAATAATGGAACTATATATTGGTTCAAGCAAAGAGGTAAAGTTTTATTCGAGGTTGTCTACCTACCGAGACTCTCTGAAAATTAAAAATGTTTTAGATAAATATATGACACTAGCAGTTAGTTATAAACTCGCGTAGATGGGAAATTTCAACTTTTAAAACAAAGACTACCCTGTTATGTTCAAGAGAACTTAAAATCGATTTGCTATTGTACGGACAGTTAAAAATTATTACAGATATATATTTTGTCATTGTCATACACCACTGTTTGAATCAAAGTGTTCAGTGTTCGATTCCCGGGCTATCTATTTTCTTCTGTATTAACTTAATTTTATTGTTTGTAACATCATCAAATATTATACCTTCTTCAACTTCCGAAGTAATTAGAATAAATCAGAAACTGAAGTAATATTCCTTAGGAAACTCTATTAATATTCATTACGAAGACAAGCACGTTATTTGTACGAATTATTATTTACCTCAACGAGTGAGTACTGCATAGAATGAAAAATAAAATCACAATTTATAAGTTATTCAAAATAAATAATAAGAACAATATAATAATAATATATATATTGAAGAATAAAAAATAAGTGTGATGAGACCCAAGAAGAAACCGCCGACGACTATATGAAAATGAAAAAGAAACAAACGTCATAAGATTGACAAGGCAGAACACGAAACAAATCTAGCGGGTTGCTTCTTCTTCTTCATCATCATCTATTCTATTATGACACACAGACACATAGAAACACATATAGGGTGATCAACTTCAATCGAATCAGGCAGTTTTATTCTAAGATTCTAAATTTTTCCAAAAAATTTCGTGTAAACGATTCGTTGTTTGGAGGAGGAATGCATGCCAGATGTGAGAGGTTTCATAAAACGGCAGTTTCAAAAAGATAAATTTCATTTTTTTAAACTAATTTTGTCGTTAGCAGATTAGTTTTTCTTAGAAGAGTCAGGAAATCTATTTCGTTGATTTATTAAAATTTTTGAGAAAATTTACAAAGAACTAAAAATATTATCATTCTAAGAGTGAAAATTGATAAAATCAATAAAAACTATACTTTATTAGTTTTCAGACCAGAACCAATCTCAAATTTAAGCCTATGAAAAGATTATATTTTTTACCGAAAAAAAATCGGATAAAATATTATTCGTTTCCATTTAAATGCACGAAGCTGACCTTCTACTCATAAGAAACCATCCACTGATATGATATCTGAGATCGGGATTGTATTTCCTCCTCCAAATGGCGAAAATTTTGAAAAAAACATTTATCATTTTTTCACTCAATGAATTAATAACCCTGTATATGCATGAATCCATTGATAACATACTATACATTGAAATCTGAACAACAGAGTGAAAAGATGTGAAACACTCGAGGCGGAAAATAAGACCAGCGAGATGGATTTGATTTAAATAAATCGTCACTGTCGACTTTACATTTTATATAATATAATATAATATTAAACGCCCTCAGGGCATAGACATAGCATAAATTTTGTATACAGGCTGTTACTTAAAAATCCATCCATACTCAGGCGGAGAGAGTTCCTTTAGCACACATATTACTTTTATTCTGTGCAGAATATTGCATTCATCATCAAAAGTTATTATTTAATTTGAGGTCTTGCATACGAAAATAATTTCAGTTCTTAAACCATTGATGTATTTGTATCTTTCATGAATATTGCATTTCCATCGTAACTATTTTGCAAATAACCTATATTCGATTGATATGAAGAAAATAAGAGTTTTCTGATATTTAAAACCAGAGCATTCCACTTCAATTGCAAGAAAACACATACATCTATCAGGTCTTTAAGTGGGCACTGCATTATTTGATTGCCAGCATAAAAATATCTTCACTTTTAATCAAGAAGGGGGAATATTGCTATACGTACCATTCGCTCGTTAGGAAATAATAAACAGTTCCTGGGTGACCGAGCTTTGCTCGATAATTTCTGAGTTAAAAAGGTACAAATTTTACCACTAATATAAGAATCCTATTCTGAAATAACGGATAAAACGACGTTTTTAAAAATGAACCGTAGGGACTTTTCGCCCCAAAAAACCCCTGCATACTCATTTTCATGAAAATCGTTGGAGCCATTTCCAAGATCGTTGATATATATTTATATATATATATACAAGAATTGCTCGTTTAAATATATAAGATTTAAAAATTGGTGATATAGAAATGCCTTTTATTTCTGATTACTTACAATATAAGGTAATTTAGAACCAAACAATTCAAAAAAGATTCTCATTCTGCGATTTGATGCGCTGCTCTCGAAATATACCAGTTTCGATTTGGGTCTAAATTGCATACATATTTTGATCTTAATAGGAAACTCAAAATTTTTATCGATTTTTTGCAAAAGGAATGTTTGCAAAAATTTTTTTCTATGTTCATTTGGTTGAACTTTCTATTTAAGGTAATAAGGTAATGGTATAAAAATATTTTAATCTTTTTTTACATAGGAGAAATATTATTGAACATATATAAACATTCATAGCCAATTACTATCGTGAAACCAGTCTTACGGTTGTAACGGTCTTGCACATAGAATATTAATATTTCCAAAGTATTCTTTCACCTTAAACGAAACAGGGTACACCCTATATATACATTCTTATGAGTATGAAATTATAATATATTATGCCGTAAACAATGTGCTATCGCCATCCACAGAACCTGGATAAATTAATAACAATCACGTAGATATTTGTGTAATAATTAGCGTTCGCTCTTATATCAGTTTTCATAATAAAGAAGTCAGATTTAAAATAAACACCACAGTAATACATCAAGATAGTAGAAGACAATACTGAGGCTGTGAAAATAGAAGACAGGAGAAAATAAATACAAAAATACACAGCCTTTTTTATCGAAAGATGTTTTTTATCGTGTCTTAAAACTTCGAATTTTGCTTAAGAGCACTTCATGAAAGACTTTTTAATTTGAATTTAAGCATCTAAATAGATAAAAACAGTTTCTTGTCTTTCCCCTTCTTTTTAACATTTGGATTTTTTTATTATTCACTACAGGTATTGTTTAATTTTTATGTTGTTCTAAATTTAAGTTCACATTGATCCGTTTCAAAGATCTACTTACGAGTTTATGTGTATTAATCAAACTTGAGAAGTATACAAATAAGTCTTAATTTTGGAAAAATTATCTGGGAACTTTAGAGTTCAGCAATGAAACCCAATTTTATTATCAAAATTCCAGATAGTTTTGTGTTTTAAAAGTATTTACTCATTAAGATTCTGGTTGTTAGTAAATAATGTTAAACTTTCAAATAAAATCTCAGAACTGATAATCATTTCGAATTGATTTAGATGAAATTTATTGGTTAGTTTAAGATCTATTTTGAATAAAAAAAAAGAAACAATGACTTAATAAATCTTCTTAAAACAGTTACGTTCTTTGAAGAAGGATCACTAACTTGTGGTTTCTTGGTAGGAGACAGGCTTCTTGAGTTGTGGGTTTGTTTGTCAGTCTCGTATCCGGAACGAGCAGAGCTCCGACCCTGTACCAACAGTTTTTTAAGAGTTATATTTGGAATCGACTGCTTACTTTTAATTTCGAATAATGCAGAAAAGCTGAACAGAGTTATTACTCAAAATCAAGACCAACACAGATAACCTTCCAAAATTAACCACAGTTCATATTATTAGAACAAAATTGTATCACAATAAAAATGTTGGTTAAAAATTAAAAAAGTTTTCAATTAACATTATCAGTAGGTATACCCAAAAGTTATTCTTGAATTTTTGGTTGACAAAAATATAAAGGTACAAAATGAATCGATTATATAGGACACATGTCAAGATAAAACAGTCAAGCGTGGATATTATGTTTACACAACAAATGAATCTAGGACTAAAAGATCTATGACACATGATGTAATGTGTACATTAAATACTTAAAGAACATTTCTAATTAGAAGTGTGGATTTATGTTAAATAGATGATACTTAAATTATTCTATATTTAGATTAAAGACAAGTACTTCATATTTACAATTTATGTTTGTTAGTGAGGTTACAACTAGTGATGTACCGGATATTTGTACCACTATCCGTATCAATACACTCGCTATAAATAAAACATCCGCATCCGTATCTTATACGAATTCTTTTATGACTTTCTTCTAATGATTTTATAGCAGATTTAAATTTTTTAACCGAAATTCACAAAAAAATGGTAAAAAGAGAACCATTTTAACCTGTGCTAATATATTTATCTATGTTAAAAAGAATAAAAACAACAACGTATTACAGAATGCAATGTTTTTCTTTAAACATGCCTTAAACGAAATTTGCAACTATAAATTACTGATTTGTATCCTTAGCTGCGAATCTAGACTCCGATGATCTACATCCGTATGAGTGTCCGCTCATCAACATTTTTGCCGATCCGACACATCACTAGTTACAACATACGTGCGTACCACACATATTCATTTATACAATCAAAATCACAAAAACTGAAAATGCTCCAATCCAAAAGTAATTAATTTTTTCGAAAAGGAGGTGACAAATCATTCATCCTAATACTAGATCTGTTTGAGAAGCGCAAGATTAAACTACAAATGTAACCGTCAGAATTTATCATAGAGTAAGCGTTCTCAAAGTGTTGGAGATGTAAAAGCAGGAGAGTCTTTGTTTGAGACTGAAATGGTCATGAAGAGCCTTAAAAATGACTATTTCGATTTATAAATAGATCCCTTTGTTCAAGTGATTACAAATTATGCCTGCTTTCATGCGTCTATTGCAGAGTTATTCATTTTTAAAGAAATCGAGTTGTGTTTTCCCAATTTAAGTTTTTTTTTTTTAAATTCGATATAATAAAATATGATATGCATTTTTAAACCTCTCTCGAATTTTATCGACTATTTTTATCTGCTGACTGTAACAACGGAGATTCTAACGATCCAGCATTGACGCCTGCCTTTACCTTCTTTATGTTTGATATCAATACTGAGAGCTCTGCTGAGACAAAATCGTTCGGTTCATAGCCACATTTTAGAGTTTCAAATCAATAATACTAAAAATCAAACATTATTTCCCAGTGGTTCAACTTTTTATCGCGATTTATTACTTATTTAAACATCTAAAATAGAACGTCAAATACATTGTTGATACTGTTCATATTTTGTTATAGAATTTAATTGGTGTACCAGTTGATAAGAAATAAATAACATTTTATACTTGAAAATGAATTAATATGATGCCTTTCTTATGTTTTTTATGCTTATAGGAAGAAATTATCTCAAGTAGATGTATACCTACTTAAAAATAGAAGTAGATGAAATAGTATTTAGTAAAGACATAATCTGACATACACCAAAGTTCACCAAAGACTCAGTCAGAGCCATGTGTAGCAGACCCTGATATTGTGTGGTGCAATCATTAATATTTCAAATCTTTATTATAAATAAAATTTATAATGAATGATAAAAAATATGCCATTAACTAGCTCTTACCTATAAAAAAAACTAATTTATATTTTATTTGTGTTAAACTGAACATTTTTTCATGTTAGTTTTATGAACCAATTCTTCGTCAATTCGACAAATATTTTTATAGAGTTAGAAAAGGTTATGCAACAAAGCAATATCTTCATAAACAATATATTTACATATTTTCACATTTTCTCGTCTTGGGAAAAAGTCCCCAAACCCTAAAAGGTACTTGTACCAAAACTGATGTTTTCAATACTAGATAATACAATACTAACCTGTTACAAAATGAGTGTTGCAATTATACCATTCTTGTAAATAGGATGTAAAAATGATGCAAAAAAGTCTACAAATTAAATATAAAAAAAACTTTTCTTTGTATTATGGATTATTTTAAAAATCTCTTTCAACCCGAAAAAATTAATATCAAAACCATTTAGAAGTACATTTGGAATATTTAGAAATAGAAGGAAAGTTTTCAATTTTCCAAGGGAAAGCGAAATTATATTCAATAAAAAAATTTTGTAGAAACTCTGCTCTCCCCATTGAATTTCATCAACTATTTTCTAGTTCTTCCACAGACAAAAAAGGTGATGATCTTCAAATAACTAAGCAGATTTTCTTGCAGCATAGCTAAAAACATTATTTAACGAATTATCTTTCTGACAAACGAAAAATATCAAAATCGGATCATCCGTTTGAGAGCTACGATGCCACAGACGAATCGAACAGACCTCTGATAGTTTTTTATACACTATAGTATTTACAAAATGAAATAATATTCGATTGACAGATAATTATGATATTATGATTTTATATTTTTGCTCTTGTAAGAATACCAAACTCATAGATACCCAACAAACTACATAGCTCAAAAAATTAGCCATTATTATTATATTAAATTTTATTACATGAGTATTTTAAAAGTTTTTGAATTCATTCTGAATGAAATAAAATTTAGAGGAATAACCGTTTTTTTATTGTGGTAATTAATTTATTATAGACAACAAATATTTAAATTTTGAGTTGTTTTATTTGAATATCCAAAATGCTCACTGTTTTATTGGTCCTCATTTATTTTAATCAAGGAGGTTGAGTACAAAAGACAAAATTAATCTAATTGTATTCTTTGACATTCTTTTGATTATGAACGAATACAGTTTGATTATTATTTGCGTATTAGAAAATGTGAGGAAGTATTTGAAAATTTTCTTTCAGAACTCGAGCGTTTATTGAGCAGAGAAAGAAAGGTTATAAACAGAACAACTTATTTGTATGACCTACCTAATTTTCTCTGTTCGACAGATCTAGGGACCATGGACTGGGAATATTCGTGTATGAATGCTTATATTTTTTTCAGCGATAGTAGTTCATAAGTGACTTTTCTGATTCGTGCATCTTGTAAAGCAAAAATTGTCAGTTTTGGCTTTTTCTTTGTGTACGTGTGGTTTTTATGAACTTGCTATTTTCTCTAATAATAGACACTACATTGAAAGAATATATGGCTTACAAAAATAAGTGTCAGAATTTCCTTTCCTATTTTCCGCTCTCATTTCCTCTGGAATGCATAATTTTAACCGTGTGCAATTTTTTTTTTTAATGTTTCACTTTAAGTGGTAGTTTGAAGTATGATTTTAACCCTTTAAGTACTAAAATTTTGAATAAAATAAAGCAACCATAACCTCCTTTAATTTATACGGATATGAACATATCATTTATAGTTATCAAACATAGCTTTTTATTACAAATATTTTGTAATAAAATTTATTTTAGTTTTTTTTTTTTTTTTTTTTTATAGTTTTATTTATTAATTTTTTCAAATTTGATATCTTAATTATAAATATATTTTTTTTTCTTTTATTGAGTAGACAAAAAATTTTTTTAATCAGCTTATATTAACAAATCGGTTTAGTATAAGCATTTTTTATTTGTAGTTTTAAAAATATTTTTTTTAATTTTTAATTTTATTAATAAAAAATTTTTAAAGTACCTTAAAATTTATATTCTAAATAGTCGTAAAAATATATAAAAAACAGCTGTCATTTGTTTTTCGTTTTTTATTATCGTTTTTATTTCTTGTCGTGAATGAAATGAAGTCAAAATCATTAAAGTGTCTTCAAGAAAAGTATAATTCATATTTTTAAATATTTTCTTTTATATAATTTTTATAAATGAAGCCCCCCGTTTTTAGAATTTCTCTCTTTAGAGATAATAGATATTTTCGCATTTTCCCGTGCAGGGATCCGAGTTCCATAAACAAGGAGTTAATCTTTTGCCTGTTTTACCTTTCTTTAAAAAAATTTCTTGTTCCAAAATTGACCAGATAGTTTTTATTTTTGAAAATATTTTTACTCATCTAAAAAAATTAACAAAAGTTGTTGGAAAATATATTAATTCTTGACTTTTTTCCAAATAGAAAAGATTTTATTATTTTTGCTATTATCATAATATAAGTTAATAAATAACAAAAGCTTCACATCCTAACATCAAATTTTAATATCTGCAATATAAATATATTAATAATTTTATATGTCATTAAAAAAACACGTGTTTGTATATATTTAATAATTAATTGTGTTTAATTTAGTACCTTATAAAATATTTTAGTAAAATTATTTAGTAAATATATTTATGTATATACAATTTTTATTTATTTTATTCAGATTTGAGTTTTGTTTTTCACTGACTCCTGAGTAAGTGATAACAACTAATCGAGTGAATTTCTTTTAAAATTAAGTAATCTTACTAAAGTTAAGCTAAATATGTTTCTTTATATTGATACGATGCAATATTTAATTATTATTTATTTATATCCACAAACGATTCTTTTAAAATCGAAAGTTACTTTAGAAATAGCGGATGGTATTTTTTAAGGAATTTCTTTTTACATTGAAATAAATTTTTGATATAAGCCGCATGTTTTAAAGAAGAAGAGCTTAGTTCGAATTAAATTTAAAAGACAAAAACTTATACTGCAAGAGTCACTAGAGGTGTTTAGACACAAAGAAGGCCCTTCAATATCAGTGTCATTGGAAGTTATACAAGTTTAAATCTTAACCTTCTAATGTTTTTAGCTTTCCACATACGACTTACATATAACATGTATTTTCATTAATCTGACAATATTTATATATAATAGCTATTTATACAAATTACACCTGACATATTTACAAATTTTTGAAAAACAAAAAATAAATTTATTAAATAATTTTTATCCATTTGACCTTCAATGTAAATAGAAATAGTTTTATTAAAATAATATGTATTTTTAACAAAATATTGAACAAGTTGTTAACTTGTCTTTTTATTATCTGTAATTATATAATAATCAAAACAGTATACAAACATATAAAATTTTTAATTTTAACTTTATGTTCTGGAGATGATAAAATAGATCAAATTCATGTACAAAATTAATTTTTTTGTTTGAAATTTTTTTTAAAAAGTTGATTATGCAAAAGTAAATAAAAGTAATACAAATATAACATTTGTTGTTTTAATTTGAATATGGAATTCCACTAAGTAAATACATAACGAATTCATAACTTTTCATTAAAATTACAAGGAAATTTAATTTATTTCTATTTAACTTACGCTTACAATAACTTATTTTCATATGCATTACACAGACAATTACATCAAGTCAATGTACGATAGGTACACTTAAAAACTGAAACAAAAACTGCTGGTACCTTTCTGCTCCCGCTGCTATCTGGTTTTTTTCTTGTAATTTTTGTCATTTCAATTTTTTAACTTTGCTTAGACTTTCACATCAACGAATAAGATACCAACCATGAATTTAATCAAATGGCACACTTGTACTATCCACATATACCTTAAATTATTATTCGCATATAATTTAAAATGCATATTATGTACTATCCACATATGTGTCGCATATTAAAAATACTATATTAACTAAACATTATGTTGCACACAATATGACTTTGTAACGAATTTTCGCTTCAAATAAAATAAGTTATTGCTTTTGTGCCGATGGTGGAATTTTATAAAAGGAACAAAAAAAATTCGTTTATAATAATAATAATAATAATAGCTTTCTTTTCCGAATGGTAGGTCATTTCTTAAGAGTTAATATAATATCTCTCAATTCGGTGTGTCTTTTTCCATAGGCCTTCTCCAACTGTCCTCACTGTATTCTGTCTTCTGCAATTCTTGTCTAGTAAGTTCCCAAAGTGAGGCGTCTTTCATCTTCCCATATTCTTATTGGACGACCATGTCTTCTGTTACTGCCCCGTAGATACCATAAATTAATCTGTTTGATCCACTTATTTTTATTACAACGTAGCATATGGCTGGACCAACCCCATTTGTGTTGATCAAAACGGTAGAGGATATCAAAATATATAGCATTATCGAGATACCAGCCCGCTTCAGTGGGTTTAAAAGTAAAAACCACCGCTTAATAGCCTCCACCTCTCTTGATCTCACTTATCCTCTTTCAAACACACTCACTGGGATTGTTTTACAGAGCCTAAATATATCCGTAGTATCAGTATCAAAAAAGATGGCCAGGATTTGTTTGACATTTACTATTTTAAATTTTTACAGAAATCTTTAATTTATAGTTCAAAGTGATAGCCATAGATGGAACAGTCCGATTAAATTTAATTTTGTTAATTTTTTTAAATATATCTTTATAAATTATAGCTCATGTCTTATTCTAACGAATGAGCTATATTGTTGTACAGTTTCAATCAAATCCATTCGACAGTTTTTGCATGAAAGTTACTTGTTCAATTCGACGAAAGGATAAATTCAATCGTCAATCATAGATTTTAATTTTTAATGCCTCGATGAAATTATAATAGCAAATGTTGTTGAGAGTAAAAACCATTCGAATTTTTTTTTAAGGAACAATATTTAATTATTCTCAAAGGGGATTTCTCTTAGTTTACGTTGCACCGTATGATAACTTTTTATATTATTTGAAATATGAATACCCACTGTATTGTAGTGGTACATATGATTTGGAAAATTTACAGTGGGACCAAAATAAATAAATATGTGTTATTTTAATATATGAAATATTAAAATTTCGTGGCTCGCTGGCGATAAAGGCGGTATATGCACACATATAATATTCGTGTGTTGTGCCTGCACACAGTATTTTATAAAAAGAGAGTATTTCATTCAAATTCGTTTACTAATAATGCATTTTTTATATTCATACAATTCTTATTTCCCATTATAGATACGGGAATTATCAGATATTAATTCATAAATTTATAGTTAATTCTGCAGAGTCGGGATGCAAATTTGTTTCTTATACCATTCCACGAAATGGACACTTAAGTTCGAGCCCATAGTCTCCTTTCTAAAAAAGATCTTCCCATGATATTATTAGCCTTAGACTGTGGCTGGAATACAGGCGGTAAAATATAGATAGACTGGTCTTGATTACACTACTAATTGTCAAGGCCGTAATTCATAATTTATAAAGTAAAAAACCTTAAACAGTTCATTAGCAATTTCTTTCTTAAATAATGCTATAGCTAAATTTTGACATTTGATACAGAATCGCTCAATAAATTCAGCGTGTCATTTCCTTACCCCCAAACACCATTTTCATTTCTAGTCTATTTATGAAAATTTTTTATGAAATTCATCGCAGATGATGGCATCTTAACTACCTTTTTTTGTACATAAATTCCAATTTGAATAAACACCACTCCTAGAGTTCCACAAAAATTTTTGACAATACGCTAGAAATAGTAAGTAAAATCTACCTTGCGAAATAAACATGATACCTGACATCTGTTTTCCCTTAAACGAAATTGTCTTAAACAAAATCCGTTACCAAGTAACCAAAATTGTCTCCTCACCAGAAATCCATGAGACGAACAAAGAGGTATTCTATGTATTCGCGGTAAAATGCTGTAGTACTTTCGATTTACCATTTATTCAAATAAACGATTATCCAAAGCTTCGTGGTAATTATTTGAAGTTCGTCTTAGCTGATCACTGACGCGAACATGTCCACTGATTTTGGTATTTGGTTTCTGGAGAACCATCGATATCTTAGAAGTTTGTCACTAGCAATAACATATGGACCAACTTTACATGTCATGTTTATATTATGAAAAAAAATTTTTGGTTTCAAATTTTTGTGTAGTACTTTATATAAGTCAAAACCTCTCATACATGATACTTTTAATACCTTTTTCCATCTAAACACATTATACCACATAAAATATGAGGATGAAACTGTACACTTCAATAGATTAAGACAAATTACGTATTTTCATTTGAATGAAAAGAAAAAAATCGAAAACATTACACAGAATTTAGGATCAAACTCCGGTTCTCTGGACATTACATGGAAGCCAGGACTAAAATTCGTGTTCTCTTAATGACCTATGTTCTTATTACTGCTAAAGAAATGCAAAGAAGTTGAATTTTAGGATTGGTATTTTCATTTAAGAAACAATCCACTAAAATCGTTGGTGTTTTATAATATACCAACTCATACTTTTAATAAAAATATTCTAGAAATGAAATATGATATAATTTCAAAACAATATGTGTTTTTTCAGTTTTTGACGTCACACTGGGAGGTAATATATGTGTTCGTTCATATAGGATTTACTTACAACAACAGGCTTCTTATTATTTTCTGTAACTGTAACACACTGAATGGTTTATAATAAAATTATACTTTATCGTGTCTTAAAAATTCATCCAGATAAGATAAAAAATGGAATTTTTTTAAAAAAAATTAAATTTATAGATTTTATTTATAAAAATTTAATCAAATCATGTAAAGAGATTATAGTATGGTCCATACCTAAAATTCCTAGTTTAAGAATTTCTTACCTCATGATTCTATTAACACAGTGGAAGATTAGGCCTAAGAGGTCGGAAAATTTGAATGTTGTTGATGTAAAAAAAAGACCGCTTTTATTTGTTGAATTCTACTGAAACTGTCCATAGAAAAGGTAAATCTGCAAGAAACATCAATCAAATTGGTAGGCACCAACACTCTTTTTTAATGAACCATCTTCTGTAATAAACTTACTACTTCATGGTTACTAGAAAAGTTATAGAGTATTAAACAAAATAAACTAAATTATCATCTAGTTTTCAATAAGTTGTCTCCTCTTGTACAATAGTATTAATTATAATAATGTTTATAACATATAAATAGAACAGAAAATGTGGTAGATATGACCTTCTTGTCTGAACCAATATCTTCATTTACTAATTATTAATTAACTGCATTAAAAAATTTTAGTTAGAGTTCGTAAATTCTACAAAATAAAAATTGATAAATTAAAATTTAAAGAAATTCCAAGCACAAAATCTGAAGATATAAAATAGAACTAATTTGAATATTATTTTAACTTTTTATTAATTCTTTTAAATGTGATAATGGGTACAGAATCCCAAAGTCGCACTTAAAACATAGCTTAGACCTCTCTTAATCAAATAACATTGTAAGCAAAAAAAAAAAATCAAAGTCTATTAATTCGTTTTGGAGCTTTAATGCCACAGATAAACAAACAGACACACAGATACAAAGCTACATAGGCAAGATAATCTAATAAACAAAAAAGTTACCATGCTGTCATCTCTGCCATATTTACTGAGACAATGTAGCATCAAAAATTGACGGGTGTTGAGGTAGCAAACGGCAAAATGTTAACATGATTGTGTTGAGATCACCGGTGCGGTGACCTGGAGATTCGTAAGTAAGTTCATAAGTTCCTACCTGATTTTCAAAACTAACAAGTTAATTTTCTACGTTATAAAAATTTTATCTCAATAGAAAGGACGCCACGTTTCACAAAAAACATTTGTTTTATGAATGAAAGTAAGATCGAAGAACTGAAAAACGAGGAAAATATTATCAATATGTTTTAGCCCCCACGAGACAATTTGTTTTTCGGAATGAGCTCAATAACTTTCGATCAGAAAGTTCATAAGATGGTTTGTTTTCAAAGACCTTATAATAAATCCATCATCAAATAAACATAATAAATAAACTGGGATAATAATATTAAGTTTATATTTATATTAAAATATATTGTCTTTTTAAAAAAAATCTCTATAGCTTGACTACCTCCACTGTTTTTGAAAAAGTTATTTCAACAATCCTTCGTTGGTGGCTGCTGCACTGCACATATATTGTTTTTCCAACTTTTAAAATAAATGCAATATTTATTATTTCAGGATTAAAATATTGTTGAAAAGATTATTTAAAATAATAAATATTAACTTCCGTATAATAAATATATCTTGCATATTTAGTTTTTAGTTTGAAATTGTTATTCATTCTGATTTATTAATGGTACTGTTGATAAGGTTCTTTGATTTGGGTTGATTCAGATTAAGATTTTTGTTCAAAAATTTGAAAAAAGACTTTCAAGCATATAAATCATAAGCTGGTTATTGCTTTTAGATCCGAAAAAATAATATAAAAAATTTAAAAGTAATTTGCTATTTCTAGTGCGTGATAAATTTAAAAATAAAAATTGAAAATTATATCCCTATTTGGATATCTTTTATCTTGGGCTAATTATGTAATCTATTTAAAGTTAAATTACTTCATATTTTTCTTTAAGATTCATAATTTGAAGGAAACGATCATTGTTCATTAATGTCATTAATTTTTGTATCTTTAATTTGTAATCTTTAAAGTTTTGAAAATTAAAATCATGTTTTTTAATAGAACACTTTTATTAGCTTCATACGTATGTTATTATGTTAGTATGTTTGTATGTTAGTATGTACCGGAAACTTTGAACATGATTTTAATCTCCTTCAAAACGTCGGATCAACTCAAAATTGGGCATAATTATCAAAGATCCATGACAATACAATATTTTAATAAGTTTATTTCATTATTCTGATCTAAATTATCAGGAATAACGATGTATCTGAAAATATATACATTTATTTGCGCTCCCACCATATTTTTACTGAAATTTCGATAAATAAATAATGTTCTAAAAAACTAAAAAACACCAAATAAATAATAATTTTAAAAAACTAAAAAACACTGTAGCTAGCTGAACTAAAAATTAGGAAATAATTTCTTTCAATTCAAAAATCATTTTATCGTAAAAAAGCGTGGGGTGCTAAATTTCACTTATTGTAAGTATAATTGCAATCATGTGCTTTTGAGTGTTAGCCCATTTACATAGATATTTGAATATGAATTCCAACTTTCAATTTTTTTTGTATTAAGTCTGCAGTAATTAATTTACTTCAAAATTTCTATCTAGCACATACAACTCATAAATATTCTCACATCTGTTGAAATATAGGTAAAGTGATTGTAGGAAGTGTTAATTTTTGCGAAACAATAGGTGCGTCTATACAGTTTATTTTAAAATAAATTTACATATATTAATGTAAAAAAAAATTTAATTTATGTAACACAAATAATAACAAACTTACAACGAAAGAAAAGGAAATTGAAAGTACAAAAAAAAATACTATCATTATGCTGTAATAAAATAATCAAACCATTTATTAAAAAATCAAATTTAATCAAAATGTCGAAGCAAGAAACAATCCCATCTTTTAAATAATAATATGAATCATGACAAATTGAATTCAATTTCTTTTATCTTACAATATGCATACTGTCTTTCTTATCGGAACCCATTGGTTTCACCTCGAAAAATGAAATCGAAAATTTCCTATATATTTACGTTTTAGGGTGTGCATAATGCAAAAATTACCTTTTTTTTAAATTTTGTGTGTTAAGGCATGTGTGTGCCTGTTGCTAGAATTTTTTCGTGTGATAATTCTTGAACATAATGCAGATCTATGAGAAATTGATTAAATAATATTAGAGGTGAAATGAAAGCGTAACAAAAGTCAGGAGGAGATAACAAAAGATAAATTTGAGATTTCTCGGTTAGTATCTCGTAAAATGGAAATTTTTATAATAAGTAAAAATTCAATATGGATATAATTTATCAGCAAAACATAAGTCTAATTTTTTTCACTTTCTTTTTTCATCTACTTATTGCTTTTACTCCCCAAATTGAAATTATATATAATTTAATAGCTTTGGACTTTGAGCTAAAACCAATAAATCAATTTTTTTTTTAAAAGCTGTGAATAAATTTATTTGAAATTAGTGGTCTGGTATCTAAGTGCTATATCTATATTCTTGTTTTTATCGCATGAACTACCAGCGCGTAGCGTACGAAATAAACAATATGTAAATATTTAACTGTTATTTGTTTTTTTATTTTAAATTAAGATTCACTTTTCACATATTATACAGAGAAAGAAATTTAATATAAAATAAACGCATTTTAATAATAATAGATATTAATGCTTTAATACCAAGCCTTTTTAAATAAATCATGAACTTATTACTAATAGATAGGGATTAATAACATATTTTCAAAAGTTACAGTTTCTCGACTATAAATACCGAAAAAGAACTTAAGAACTAACTGGTAAATACCACGCAACCTACATATAGCATCTTTCAAACTAGAGGAAACTTGACATACATACGTTTGGATTATAATCAAGATTCATCACACTAAGAAATTTATTTAATACAATTTTAGAAGTTGGAAATTAAACTCTAGTTCTACCACCCGAATATGCTTATGTAATCATCTAAGTCCGCTCTTTATCTCGAGAATTCCTTGTTTTTTGGGAAATTAACTCCCTGTAAACTATCTATTGTTTCAATTGCCTTGTCGGTAGGAATTTCCTTTTGTGGAAGATATTAAGGCTCTAATTAAACCCTTTCGATGGCAATAAGTGTTTTACACTTTAAAAATTATAGTGTCAAATTGTGACATTAGTTACATATTTTTTTATTATGAAATAAAATTTTTACGATGATTAATTGTAATACATCCTTTGTGAAACTTGTAAGAAGTTGCTCTTACATATGAATGCTGAAACGTGGAGATAAATGAATACAACGTGATTGGTGTCTTGAAGTCCTCTTTCTGAGGGTAATTGGACGTAATCATAACCAAAGTAATATATGCGAGATGGTAACTGTAGATCTCATTATTTATTTGAAATCCAAATTTTTACATTTGTTTCGAATTTTTGTGTACTTTATATGCGTCAAAGTAAATACTTATTAATTAATTAAATTAAATAAGTTTTTCCTATTAAGTCTATAAAAAATCTAAACAATGTCTCCGTAATATTATGTATTAATATTAACATTATATTGACAAATTAATGTAATGTTTTGAAAGGCAAAAAGTGAATATCATTTTGTTATTTAAATCAATAAAATATAGCCTTCAAAATATTGTAATAAATATCATACCTATACAATACATATTTAAAGTAAATGTTAAGAGGTGTGTTTTTAAAATTGCATACTTTCGATTAAAAACTTTAAGTGTAACAATCACGATAAATAATTTTAAAACTCGATTTTCAACACAATGTACTTTCCACGAATGTCATAATTTTCAAGAATAGTAAATGTGAACAGAGAAGCTGATCCAAAAGCACTGTGTTACCACAAAACATATTATATCTCTAAAAAATTATTAATTTTGAAACTCTTTTTGATCATGGCAAAAGTTGTTGGTTGGGGAATTTGAAGATCCAAAACTGGGGAAATTGATATTCTCAATTCAAAATTAAAACAAAGGATAAAAATTACGAATAAAAGAAAATTTGAAATAAATTTACGTTGAATTCAATTTGATATCGTAGTTTTGAAGATTCTCTCGATTCTGTTAGCAATTACACTTGTTAAAAATTATTTAAAAATGGGGGAACATTTGACATTTTCATAAAAACGACTATTTTTCAAATCCGATTTTCCCTTATTTTAGACACATACACAACTACCTAGAATTTAGTTATTTCTATGTTTATAATTGAGTTTGCAATTCGCGAGAATAAGTTACTCCTGACTGACTGAACTGTAATGTTATTTTTTCAGATATTCCAAACGAAAAACTCCAGCTCTGTGTATGTACATATCTTGGTTTAGATCGTGGGACACCACGGTTTTATTTTTATGATGAATGCATACTAGAAACTCTGTGAGTAGCTTCTTTTCGACGAGTCTACTAAACTTTCCTCCACGATTTTTGAGCTATCGTTCTGAAAAAACGCAGCAGGGAATTTGTTCGTATAATAATAATTAATGTTATCAAGTGGTCATAGTATCTGACAACGGAGTTCCTTATTCCGTTTTTTTCAGAACGCTAACTCAAATATGATGCCATCATGCTCATTCGAAAACGTAGCAGTTTCGAAAAAATCGAAACGGAAAGTTTGGTAGACTCGTCAAAAAGAAAGCACTCACGAAGTGTCAAGTAAGTATTTGTGACGCGGTCTTATTGTGGGCATTAAGGTTTAAATGGAATTTCGAATATAATTATTTAGCTTAACCTACATTCCAATTTTTTAAATTGATAAAATTTTATATTGAAGTAAAATGAGATTTTATAAATAAATTCAACATACTATGATGGAAACTACGATGGAAATCTAATAATATTCCGCATCCTATAAATACTTAAATACTATTTAAATAAGTTGTTTCCTAAACAGAAATATTCGTTAAAATACTTTCCATTTATGATAATATTATAAATATTAAAACAACCGAAAAAATGAGTCAGCAAAAAATTATTTTTAAAAACTGTAAAATAATATCTCTCAGCATGTGATCAGTAAGTAATAATATCTATTTCAAATCCAACTTGTTGCTCTCTAATTTTGATGAATTAAATGAAGAGGTCAATCACTTACTCGCACTTAGAGTGTATATTTAAGTAATGTTTTTTTGATTTTGTGAAGTGAAAAAAAATTTCTTAATGATATTTAAATTTTTAGCTTCCTAACCTACAAACTTATTATATCGTATAATTGAAAAAAAAATTTTTTATTTCTACAAATTTTAGTTTTGATTTCATATAAATATAAAATTTCGAGAATGTACTCTGCGTACATAATCTCTGTGATTTGGCTATCGTGGTCCGCAATATTAAAATATTCACAATTTCGTTTCTACATAGTCTATTAAAAATTAGAAAACAACTCGGGGTCAGTGTATCACGGATCTCTTGTACCCTCATTGAATATCCTTCGATTTTCAGTTTTTCAAAATGCATAAAGTTTTTCCGATATCTTCACTCGCAGCATGCTTTACCTTGTTTAGAGAACCTTTGCTGCAGTCGATAAAAGGGATTGAAAATCATTGCCAACACTTTCACTGCATTTCAAACCATTTTTATTTATTGTTATCCCTTATTGTACTCTACTATAGTGTACACTACAAGGAGTTTTTGATATTATTGCATTGCGTGATTTGATCATCGCGTATTTCAGGGCTCTCAAATTTTCTGCCCGTGTGATGTTTACTATTTTTTGCCTATGCTTTCGGCCATGGATAAAGAAAAATTAAATTATTTTACTAGATAAAAACTCCATCGTTTTTAATTGGTAGTCAAGAGGCATTTTTCTGCATTTATCATTAATTCTTAATGTATTCGGAGGTTGTTAATGATCACAGTTTTCTGAGCAATGTGGAACACTTTTTATAAGTTCACAAGTCATAATTGTTTTACAATTAATAATAAATTTATATTAATTCTGGTAAGGGACTTATATTTGAAAATTGATATATTTTCAACATGTTTCAACTAATAAAATAATAATCATAATATTTTTGTAAAAGTATTATTATAATTGAAAAAGAAAAGAAAAAAAAAAAATATATAATAACAGAAAATAAACGGTTTGTAGTATAATCATTTTGAAGTTATAATGGACGCGATTAAACCTTGAAATTATTATGATTTTGAATTATTTTGTGCTAAATACGTTAGGTAGGTATATTACGTTCATAATATACATTTATGTATTCCATTCATGACCATACAAATTATAACTATAAATATTATTTTTCATATCGAGTAAACTTGGGCTGTTTTGAGTTCCATGGATACTATAAAGCAAAATTAGGAGTATTAGACAATGCAAGGTGCCAATTAAAAATAATGTGGACAATCTCGTACATCGTTATTCAAAAATCACCTTATGCGGAGGCCATAAATCCTCTAATTCGACATAACTTCATAGCCTTAGGTCTGATTTTTAAAATTTAAATATATACGGTTTTGGACATCTCTCACGGCAATCCAGCAAGGATTCTACTGCTTTTTGGAGGTACCATTGAGATTGAATTTTTATCGATTCGTTTCAGCGGTCACCTAAATTCAGTGCCTTTTTACCATCCCAAAAGTGCTACATGCGCCTAAATAAGTTTTAACTTCAAAAATATAACTTTAGGTTTAAAAAGCAGGGTTTTGTTACAATCAGCTCTTTCATTATTTGAACAAATCTCTATTTTTTGGCAGTTTCCCCTTAAAGCGTAACAAATTCACAATTTACAATTCAAAATAAACTAAAAATCACATTGTTTTTTCACTTACATTATGACATAGTTTCATTACTCTTAAAATACACATTTAAATATATAATCAAGCAGGCAGACGTTTATTGAATTTTTTTAATTATTCCCTTTATTGAAAACATCCAATTATTGATTTTGTGCTCTACATCATATTCAATTGTAATATTTATAACTTCATATTCAGTGTATTATGTAATCAAAAAAAATTTGATGTGAATATCACAAGACTCCCTTGTACACTTATAAATTAATGAAAATGAATTCAAGGGTAGTGAAAAAGAAATTTTTACTAGGAAATGTGAGACTCAATAAAATCCTATATCAGAGCCATCAACAACATTTTCAAGATGTGGGCGAAGTTCTCGTAATCTTCTTCCTAGCTATTGACTATAAAACTAACTTTGAGACAAAACTTGATGATCCTACAGATTCCTTTGCCGAGACGAAATCACGTCATGTAAAGCAGAAGCAAGATTAGAGAGAAAATTAGAGAGAAAAAATACCATATCCTAAAAACTAATGATATATCTTTACTACCAGTTGTCCTTCTTGATTATTTCCCACAAAAAATTCCTCTCATGTTTTTTTAAACAATTTATCCCAATCGCTGTAGAGAGTGTGCCACTATCAA
Source organism: Chrysoperla carnea (assembly GCF_905475395.1). Taxonomy (NCBI): domain Eukaryota; kingdom Metazoa; phylum Arthropoda; class Insecta; order Neuroptera; family Chrysopidae; genus Chrysoperla; species Chrysoperla carnea. The sequence goes on from NC_058341.1 coordinate 28,021,237, forward strand.
GTTTCTGCACCGATTAATAAAATTGCTACATCCTTTTTTATTTCCTTAAAAATCGAAGAACTCAACTACAACGTGAGACCGATGCAGGGACGAGAGGTGAATAATATTTATTTAATAAATCATGGCCGTTATGGGAAGACATTTCTCCCAAAAATCGATTTTGACAAATGTTACGCCTAAAATAATTTTTTTCTGTCCGTGCAAATACTTGAAAGTAATATTGACCGATATTTTGTTCTCATGGTTTTTTATTGCACACTCTTGTAATCAAAATTTCTGCGAGTATTATATTTGAGATGTTTGAGTTTTAAAAATGATATGTGGGTAGTAGGCGAAAAACTTTGATAGGACACGCTTAGCCGTTGTTAATCTTTTTGATAGATTTTTAGAAAAGAGGGCCCAAAGTGGGTGTAGGTTCTATGAGCACTATTTTTCATCTTCCTCTCCTGCATGGTTGATAATACCAAGGCTAAAGTATATTAAATGGAAAATTTAATAAAGTGGACTCAAGGATGAGTAACAGGGAAATTTTCGTGGAATCTATGAGTACTTATTTCACATGGTACAAGGAAGTTAAAATATGTGTGTTATCAAACTTGAATTGAATATTGTACGATAATTATTATTTTTTCGGGGCATTATACCTTTTTTTGTCGTCGAAATAAATGAATTATTTTATAGTATTGCAATTTTTTAAATGAGAATTTAAACCTATTGAACTGTTTGTCGGATTTCATTGAGTTATTTGATTGAATTCTATTTAAACAACTAATTGAAACCTTTGTTCCAGATCTGTAGTATCGTAGGTTTAGAGCTACCGTACATTTTTTTGAACTTATTGCAACATATTAAAATTTTTGAGGGCGTAGACTCAGCTTAAAATTGACGAATACTTCCCAATTTTTTGCTCTCTCTGAGGAGAAAATAATCGACTCTCAGATGCAGTTGACTTACTAATAACGGAAATACAACTATTTAAACCCATTATAAGAGTTTTAACCGTACAGAATCCTTTTTCCGCTTTCAATTTAATTTTTTTTTAAATCAAAAAACAACAAAGAAAATGGGCAAGTATATAATTCCGTAAACTTAATACAACCCTTAATTGTACGATTTCATATAGGTAACCATTTATTACTTGCCTATTCCCGTTCGTTTTATTCCGTGTTCATATTATTGCCTGTTCGGATGATTAGAAGGGGTAAATCCTTGTATGACACCTGGTAGGTTCATATTTAACCTACTTAAAAAATAAAAAATAAAAAATTAAATAAATAAACATCAACTTACTTTATACACATTTAGGATAATAATAACACAACAACCTAATTCAATTTAAATATTAAAAACATTATCCGTATATCATTTTAAATTACTTTGAATAATTTTCACGTTCATTAAATATTTAAATTGCATTATCATTTTATAAAGATCTCTTTATATTCATTGTAAATATTTTCCTACTTTACGTAAATTTGAAGACGATGCAATATTTCATTAGCGTAAACGGTAATCATTTTAGTACAAAAGATTGGAAACTTAATGATACCATTAAAAACCGTTTTAACTAGCTCTGTAAAAACGTATTTATTGATTGTTTCATATCAAAAGTTTTTATTTTATTTTTGATTTTTCTGTTTTTGTTCTATTTTCACTTTATATTTATCAAAAGAGTTATCTAGACTTTAAAAAACGTTGAGTTCGTAACTCAGTTAAAGCCGTCGTTTGGTCTATTTATAGGTCCCGTTCCTCAGATCGTAAGAGATTCTTCACATTTTCTTTTCAACTCAATACATTCCCCACAATTTCAGAACAAAGTAGAGATTAGTACCTATATTTTGGAATATGATGAAACTCGGTGGGTGGGGTAATTTTGATCCAAAAAGTATAAAAATCAGTTTAATTTAATGATTGGATGCAGAATATCTGAGCTATCGCAATATTTGGGTCGATTTTAGTCCATAACTCAAAAACTATTCGACCAGTTATCAAATGTACCCGATTTTGTACTTTTTGGGTCAAAATTACCTTATATACTCAGTTTTATAGAAATTGGAGACAAACAAAATTCCTCAATTTTCTGCAATTTTGAAAAAATTGACAAAAAAAAATTTTGTTTTGCAATTTGATGAAACTTGGTGAATGGGGTAATTTTGATCCAAAAAGTATAAAAATCAGGTTAACTTAATGATTGAGCCTATAGAAAGTCAGCGAGTATCATGGGCAAAACTTCATTATCAAAAAAATTACTCCATAAAATCGGAAAGGTGAGGGCTATAACGTGATAGTTTATGTTTTTAAAGGAAAAACTGCCCAGCATATAGATGTATAATAACATAGCTATATTAAAATAATATATATTCTTAAAATAGACGCCTCACTCATCAAATGGTAACATCCTTTTGGAAAACGTGTGTCTTCCATTTACGTGGTAATATCTTATTGAACATATTTCTTATGTTTATCGTAGGATTTTTAATGACTATAGACTTTAGCTAGCTCAGTTATTTCTCCACTTGTATACAGAATTATTTCACTGAATACAAAAGAATTATTTTGAAGGTATTGTTTGATGTGTGATAGGAAAACTTGAATAATTTTCCTATATACAATTGAAAAAAAAACATTCGTCATAGACATTTAGTCACCAATTTATATTTCACACGCAATAAATTATTTTTAATATTGAGTAACCAAACAATGGTACAAAAAATAAAACAAACAGTAGTAAAACGCACATTAATAATATTAAAAGCAACCATGCAGATTCCACAAAAGCATTCCAACGTCACTACACAAGGCAACAAAATAATTTTTAATATGAAACTTGAAAATTTCCATATGATTTGATGTGTGCGGGATGTACAACTTTTATATTCTGTAAAAAGTTTTTGAAATTTTTGAAAATTTGTCTGCTTTTTTCATAATTTTGAATCATTTATTTAGCTTGTAAACAATTGCCAAAAGCGACGGTTTGTATTCAAATCCAAAACAAAAAGTTTTTGTAACTTACAATTTTCTACTTGTATCCATTTTCAAGCGATTGATTAAAAAATGATAGGCAACCATGGGGGCTTGAGACAAATATAAAAACTTGAAACTTTGGAATCACTGTGTGTGTGTTTTTTTTTTTTTTAAATTAATTAAATTATAAATTTCATAAATTCTATAAATTGAAAAATGAATTAACATTCTAGTTTAACCATGTTCCGCTCTGGCTTTGTAGTCTAGGAAGACACTGGACATTCATCTCTTTTTTAACCCCCGAACTAAAAAAGGGGTGTTATAAGTTTGACCGCTATGAGTGTGTGTCTGTGGAATCGTAGCGCCTAAACGAATGAACCGATATTAATTTGTTTTATTAATTTTAATAAAAAAAGAGATAAGTATCTATTGTGAGTATAAAAAGTATTATAAATAATAAATAAAATGGAAACAAATAATGTTCTTAAGGTGTCCCATCCAAGTAGTGACTGTCCTCAATGTTGCTCAACTTCAGTGATTGATCAATCGTCATCCGTCAGAATTCGTCATTTTACCCAAATATTACTATATAACGAGCACGCAATAAATATCATCTAAAAATATTCGTTTTTAACACTGTCAAAAAAACAGAAAGATTATACCTATTAGGGAGTTCATAATAAGAACATTATCATGCATGAAATTATGAAAATGAAATAATTATAATTATTTATTTACCTAAGTGCTTTTATGGGAATACTTGAAATAACTATAGTATATCAAAAATATAGTTTGACCCATAAAAATGTCCTTCCTTCTTAAAATGTTAAAAAATACATATTTGAATAAAAATATATTGCAGATAAAATTCATTTTCTTTTTTTTTTAATGTGTCAAAAATTTGTCGTGAAAGAATGTTTTTTATTTTTTTTTATAAATATCTACATTTAAACTTTGTTTACACAATAGAGCTAAAATATGTATTATTTAAATAAGTTTACTAACTAGAAAATATGTTAAAAATTTATGAAAAAATTATTTTGTTATTTTCATTTTGTTGACCCTGCTGATAATATAATAAATAAGTTTTTCCGCATTTTTCAGAGGTGTATTTTGAACTAGTTTTCTTCTAAGTATACTACTGTGTGAACTAGTTTACCTTTGATAAAGAATCATCATAGTTCATCACATGCTATCAAAAATGTATCGACTAAACTTATTTGGGCGTCCATGTAGAAGCGATGCAGGGTAGGGAAATGAATTTTTAAGGAATGGGTTTCGCTTCGATTTCTTGGCGACAATCTTGTCTCCTGTATTTTTTTACACGTATTAAGAAATAAATTAAGTCGGTATACTTTTTGTTGGTGTATAACAACAGCTTCAATTTATTATTTAATTCGTTTAAACAAGTTAGAATGCATATTTTTATTAAGTCTCAGAGTAAAAATCAAAACCACGTGTATGATCCAGATGCAACTGAATTTCCAGCAAAATACGTGGTATTTAAAAAAGGTACCAAAAATTTTATGCTTGGCTTTAGTCACTTTCGTTTTAAGGCAAATTAAATGTAATAAATAAATAATAGTAATGACAATAATAATAATTGGATTTTACCTCCGTTTTTCAGATATCAATCTATACAGAGACCAAACACATCATCATTTTAAATCTTTATATATTTTAAACCACATCCATATATACAATTAACTTTATGATGGGGGTGGAGTCGGTTACTTCGCTCTAGTCCAAGAGACGATAGTGTGATCAATTTACCGCCACATAAATTATTATTATAATTGATCAGACGGTCGCTTCATGGGTTCGAACCCACAACCTGTCAGTAGCCAAGCGAGAAAAGTCGATTGCACTTTCACTCGCACTGCTACTGAGCCGATTATAAATGAAGTATAGGTTACAACATCAACTCATGAAAGAGTAAAAGCGGCTGTTTATGGGCTGAAGTATGTAGAAATATGTTTCATATTGACATTAGATAAAACTGAAAATGTATATAAATTTATTTTAGTTTTATTGCAAGAGCGCACCTCAAGATTGTTACCCCAGTTAGGTTCTTTCATGACTCTCGTTACAAAAAAGAAAATATCCATGGCCTTCTATTGCTATCCTGGATTTTACTTTTGACTACTTTAGCTGTGCTTAAAAGCTCATAGATATTAACAAAGTTATTTTTCAATTTATTCGATCGATTCTCTAGTATCTAATATATTTGACTAAGTATACCTTCTGTACATAAAGTTTGATAGCTTTAAAGAATAATAATAAAGATGCATGATTATTGAATAATTTTAAAAAATAATAAAAGTTGGATACAAATACCTCAAAAATATTACTTTCGCATAAAATAAACGACTGCAGATACATAGATACTTTTGAAACTTATGGAAACCAGAATAGAATAATGATAATACAATTTACAAATATTATTTTATTTTTATATTAAAATAAAAGGGACGAAATAATATTAAATTATATATAATGTATAATATACTATTCGAAGTCTCTCAATTTAACGATATCTTTCAAAAAAACTCGTGAGCGGCAACGGTTCATCACTAATTTCATATTTCCCCCTCATATGCGTTTTGAAAAAATAATTGTTATTGGAAAACACACAAAATCTATAACAAAGGTCGAAAAGTTGAAGTTGACAGAAAACGGCACTTCCTTAACATTTAATCGTATAATTAATCTACCAATAGTGACTTCTCTTAACTCAGATTTATCAATCAACAAAATCATAGAAACATGATGTTTTAGTATAAAAAGTAGAGGAAAAACTTGGAAAGTTGCTTGAAAGGAATATCCTTAACAGTACCTTCATTTATACACAAATTTTTAACCAACAAAGTCAATTTTGAAGAGACTGTGTTGGTTTGTAAAGCCTTGGAAATCGCAGAAAACATGATATTCCGACATTCAAATAAGATGGAGCTGACAGTTTATCATCCTCAAAAGGCACTTTTTTGACAGTATCTAAACCTATAAAGAAATTTTGGATCCTCTAGCATGTCTCCGCAAAGTTTTAAAAAACCAAAAAAACTGTTTTTCCTTATGTTTTTTATTTGAGTCAAAACACGGATTGCATCACAAACATTCATCGCTCTCCGTTGACAATCGAGATACAGAACATAAGTTTATATTTACGTGAAAAAATACGTCTAAAAAGTGTATATAATACACTCTTACGATATTTTACAAATAAATATACAAATTTAGTATTGGAAAAATACATAATTTATTTATTTATTGATGATATGAATATAGATTAAAATTATACGCATCACTAACTAAAGAACTTTAAAATAACAGTGAGTGGATTTGTCTTATAAGGGGTCTCTGTAAATATATTTTATTATACACAGACTTCAAGATGTTCAAACTAAGCATATACACACAACCGTATCGAACGTGTGTCTGTTATAAATCGAAATATTTGGTTTCGATTTTTGTATTTTCAGGAATTTTTTTCGTTAACCGTTTGTATTAATATACCTTAATCAAAAATAAATAGCGGGAAGCTTGCAGTTTTTGAAATGGAAAGACGTGCAAATTTTCGTTTTTCAATAATATTTCGAAACTTCGTAAACTACGATTTATTTCTACATATAACGTTGTCAATAACTTTTAATATGCAATAAGTAAATCATCGAGGTATGAAAATCGATTGCTTCAAATCTGACTCTCGAGAAACTGTTAAAACTTAACTTTCTCATCCATGGCCCAAATGGCTCACAAAAAAATAATTTCGCTTTATTATGGGTTCAATATTTGAAAGCATTAAACAATTGAACAGAGTAGTTGAAGCCCCTTTGTGCCTACTAGTTTCTAGTATAATTAACAAAATAAATTTTTTCCTGAATCACCAATAAATGAATATAATAAAAGCTCGAGGTGCTCAGCCAAGAAGGATATCATTGATGATATTTTCAACTGAAGTCTTCTAGTATATTTCCATAATTTACTTCCCTGGCATGTCTTAGTATGTCAATGTTGATCAATGTAATCAAATTTATACTTTTCGTTTTCAGTTTTTTATCTCATCAAGTAGTTTTTCTAATTTTCCACTTCGATTTTCGAATCGTGCCATTATACTCGTTGGATCTAAGTTGGCTTTAGACAAGATTTTGTAAAAATTAGAAAAGTTTTGTATCACTTTAAAAATTAATACAATTGTTTCTAATTAATTAAGTCGAAATCATTTTTGAACAAATTACTTTGAGAAAAGAAGTGGCCATCATTTTTTCCCCTGATTAAACAAAATGAAATTAAAAAAAAATAGATAAATAAATGCAAATTCTATTCCATTTCCCAAGTAACAACAGTAAAATTCTTTTACCGCTATTTCTTATCTCTAAAATAGATGAATGCTTTATAACTTATCTCATAATAATTTGTATCACTATTTTGGTTTACTTCCTATGATTTAAATTCCATAGATATTTTAAATATTGAATTTTACCAAAATTTTTGAAATTTGAATGGATTCAAAGACCAATTTGGACGTTCACTAAATTATAATTGTTAGTCAGTTTTGCCGTTGCTTAAACTCTTCCAGACACCATTATAATGTTAATAAAGTTTTATAAAAATTAAAGAATTTTGTTGAATTTAAGGTGATTGTAAATCTAGAGTATTGTAAAAAAGTTTTGGTTTATTGCACGGTACATACATATAAACCAAATACATGCATTGTAGTCAAGTAATGAGTTATTTTTAGCTTTACAATACCAAACGCAATTCCAAAAATATATAATATATTGTGTGCAAGTAATGCCTATAAATTTGATAGATATTGTTCTTCAATCATCAATACTCTAACTATAGTCGTCTTTGTTCATCAAATGATGGATCTTCGCTGAACTCATAATTATATTAAAATTTTGTTTTTATATCATCAGCAACCTTATATTTTTATGGTATTATTATAAACTACAAGTTTGTCTAAATATTTTAAATAGTTTTTAGCACACTCTCTAGATTTTTTGATATAGAAATATTCAATTGAAAAGGTTAACCTATATGATTCATCCTTTTTTCAGCCAACTTTGAACCATAAAATAAAAATAAAATACCCGATGACCTAGGAATTTTTTGTGATATTTGGAAACTTTGTTAATCAAAAAATGTATTTATAAAGTTTTATTGAAATCCCTAGTATTATCCAATCCAAGCATATCTCCTTATCACAATATTTATAATAGGCAGTTCACGCATCGATATTGAACTAGATGTAAAGTATTTTACCAAAATGTAAAGTTTGTTGCTTGTTATTGTCGCTCATATTATCTGAAGAGTGTAGAATCGTATGATTTTTTTTAAAGACTATAATAATGTTTACCACAATAATTTACGTGATCATACTTCACATAAAGAATATAAATGAAAGAAAAAAAATACAAACAACTGACCTTTAATATCATCGAACCTTTAATTGAGATGTAATAAAACCTTTATATGTTCAACGTGCCAAAATGTCTTTTATTGTTATTATTATTTATAATAATAATCACATTACAAATATTGTATAAGATATGAGATTTACAATAAATTAAATGTTGAAAAGAGAATGAAACAAGACCGTGGTGAATGTGATCTTAAAGGTCAGGCCAATAATATGTTTTACAGTTCTGTACTCAAATACAAAAATAAAATATCATAATATAATAATTAAATTTTAGAAATCTTGAAATCTTTAACTTTAACAATTATTGTTTTTTTTTGATAAAAATAACCTTTCTTCTCAAATGAACATTTTCAATAAATTCGAGGATTAAAAAGATGCAAAAAATGTGCCTTCTCTTACATTTAGCCATACAGCATAGGATTCTGAGAAAAGTGCTGATTCTCAACTAAATAAATATTTAGACCGTTACCACGGTGTTTTTTAATGATAAATACATATGTAGGAGCATTTGTTCCAAACAAAAAAAGAAATTATTATTTGTACTTACATGTGTTTCAATGATACTATGTATGCCTAAGGTTTGGTCGGAAAAAACAGAAAAAAGATTTCCTAAGGACGATCAAATCTTGATGCTGCATAATTCGTGAACGATGTGCAAAACTCTCACGTCGGTTTTCCAAGAAACTTAATGCATCAAGTATTGGATTCAAAATTACAGTACACTTATTAAATCAAGATGAAAGTTCTTAATCAAAACACAAATGCCAACAGGTTAAAAGCACGTGGAAAAAAAGGCACGGAGGAACATATTTACTTGAATTTAAACACTAATTAACCAAAAAATGAAACTTGAATTACCACATGAAATTGATGTTGGAGAAAATATGTTCCTCCAACGCACGGAATGAATTAATTCTTGAAATTAACTTAAGAAATGGCGTTGAGACCATGTGTCTCTAGACAGCACCGAAAAACAGAACAGAAAGAAAGTCGGTTGCACGTATTTTTTACGGTTATTAGTTGCAAAAACATATTATTTGATTTATACGTGCTACCAACTTCAATGGTTTAACTGTCAAAGACAGAACATTTAGTGTGCGTTCACCACTTTCATGATTGAACGGCCTAGACAATATACTTCAAACTTCATGTGTGGCTTTATGTCTACCAAACTTTTCTCTACGATATTTTTCGAAAAGGCTGCATTTTCAAATGAGCATACTGGCGTGATATCTCACCTCAAAATGTGAATATATTACAAAATTTATTTCGATTCCCTGGGTGTAACATGCAATAATAACTTTCTCTCGGAGAGTAAATAAATAAGAATTCAAAAAAAAAAAAATTCAAATAAAAATATAAATTATAATAGCAAGTATTGCAGTGATTTAAAGAGCTTAGTAGGTAACACAGCTCACAAGAACCATTTAACAACTCTTCTACAATCAACAATTTTATTGGTACAGATTATGATCAATCGATTTGTGTATATTGTTTTCTTGTCAACGCTATATGGATGAATATGTTTATGTGTATTTAAATTATACATTTAACATGTCGCGATCGGCCGTATCTACATGCGCTATGAAGTCAATTTTTCATACATGAATATATGCTTAAAGTTTTTGGTATTATTTCTACTTTTTTTTTTCGAAATTTGCCCAGCAGGTTTTTCTATCATGTCAAGCAGTTCCTTAGACTTTGTATAGATCAGTCAGCTTCAGTTAAGGCACGCCCTCAAAAACGGTTGAGCGCATAAAAAAATGTTTCAAATAAAATTTTTGTTCTACTATTATAATATATATTATAAAAGATATTAACGCCATTGGACCAAAAAAATCGAGATAATCAAGAAAAAGTGATTTTTTATGATATTTTTTTTGAGACAACATTTAGAACCCTAAAATGAAGTTACATACGCAAATTCAGCTTATTATCTCTCATTCCCATTTTGACATCGTTCTTATTCGAAAGTGCATGTACCCTTTATATGTTTACAAAAAATACAATTTAAGAGATATTTGAGATCCAGTTTTTGTACGAGGCTAATTAATGTGCTTCTCTTGCATTAAGCAGTTTAGGTTTGGGTGCAGCGGCTATCCGGGTAGGGTAAATTTGAGATATAAATCTTTACTGGTATAACAACAGAAAATGTGGAGAAGGCACACATTCACTTTATTAGGAAGTAAATAAGAAAAAATTCGTTAATACATTCATAAACTTTATAATAGTGATAATTCCTTTTATTTAAAGTTAACTGTAAAGTTGTATTTTTTTCATCTCTCGATGGGAATTTAAAAAAAATATTTGTAAAAATATGCATTTCATTGTTATCATTTACATTTGATTATTGCCAACAAAAGAACTTATGAATGTAATAAATGAAATGCGGACGAGTTAAATATTCTGTCAAACTCAATATAATCTTAGGTTAACTAGAGGTTAGCGCCTGTGACATTAATTTATTAATAATCTTTTAATGGATCAATCACATTTTTTTATTTTATTTTGTATTAGCTTGATACCCGCCCGCTTCGCTGGTGTTAAAAGTAAAGACCATCGCGTTATAGCCTCCTTTTCTTTTGCTCTCACTTATTCCCCTTCCATAACACATGAAATAGGGGTAGAGATTGTATTGCACAGGTAAAATATATGCATTTTTAATTTGATGATTTAATTTTTTTTTTAATGTTATATCTTGATTCATTGAAAATATCAGAACAGGTGGCCATGAATTGTATCTCGTTCAACATTTTTACAGAAATAATTTAAAGTTCAAAATGATGCTCATAGATAGCGTAATAATTTGAAAATAAAGCTATCCAATACAAAGTGAACATTTTGTATATCGTTATCATAAATTTTTCAAATTTATTTCTTAGTTTTTTTTGATAGAATAGTTATGTTTTCTCGAAAATATGTTAATAAATGCTCAAAATAAAATCATTTAATAACTTCTTTCTATTAAATAATGTTTATCTTATCTCATGTACCTACTCTTCAATATTAATGTACAAATTTTTTGTATACAAAAGAATTATCAATTGGATATGGTTTGGAAAGACTGTATTGGCAAATATCCAAAAAAATTTTATTGGTGAACTTTTTGATTTATTTCAAAATAATTCAGTTTTAATATTTTCAAAAAAAAGAAAAAATTCTTCAGAATACATGAATGGTAGTATTGTGAAATACAACAATATAAGAATACTAGCTGATATCCGCGACTACGTTACCAAATTCTGAGGAGTTAATTTTTGTGAGGTCGAGATTATGGTCCTTCTGCCTGTAGCTTTCTGCCTGTGTGCCCCAGTCTTTAATCTTTGGAATGTAGTCAAATAAAATAATGACTGGAACAATAAATAAGATCTACCGCAATCTATCGGTTCTTCATATGCGTTTAACTCTTGATGCCCTCCCAACGTATCTATAAAAATACTCTTTTCAAACATTAAACAATCCCAAAAATCGAGTAACAAGAGGTTTTTACACAAGATTTTGCATTCAAGATTAACCGAATTTATGTGATTTTTAAGAACATTTATTTAAAAAAAAAAAGCTTCCTTTGATAATGTTGGTGATTAAATCTAACGGGGAATCTAAAATGGATAAAAACTAATTTAAAACATTTAATTTTGCAAAATTTATTCATATAGTTTTTGACATTTAATTTTCTAATGAGTGCGTATTCTAGTTTTGCTCCAGATTTGTTAAATTTTGCTTAAGGCGACTTTCTGTGGTTTCGATAAATTTAAAAATTATTCTTCAGTCGTTTTCTAGGGATGAACGCGCAGAGAAAAACCAGACTATCTACTGCTTAAAAATATTATTATAGATAATATAAAATCAATATGTTCACTGATATTAAATACTTTTCCAATAAAATAGTTCTCTGACTAATGTCAATATTTTCTATAAATGTAGCCAATTTAATTAAATTTATTGTTATTGATGACAATAATAATAATATGGAACGAAATAAAAGCTCGCAAAAAAATACATTTGTAAGATGAGAAAGTTTCATTTTTAATTTTCGGATAGAAAGTTATTAATTTCTTGCCGAAAATCGAAAACAAACATTTTTTATCATGTATAAAATTTAAGCAGTTTAGGCAATTTTATTTTGGTTTTATTTTCTTTCATTAGGAATAGGAGAAGATGCGTTGAATTTTAACTTAGCCAAATGAGACATATTTTTCTCAAGTTTTATTGATTGATAAACTCGTCTTTGCAAGTTTGTCTATCGAACACTGTTCATGGAAATTTTTAATTGCAGGAACCATTTTAAGCCTGTCCCTTTTTTTTCCTAAATACTTTCTTCTCATATCAATTTCGATTGATTAACAGATCGTTATATATTATACCATCAAACAGATGATTTTCAACGATTCAAGAATGTTATAACACTTTAATAAAAACTTGATGTGTACTTTTTGTAGCACGATGGATAACAAAAAACAAATTTATGACCAATTTAAAGTAGATCAAAATTAAATACATGTTATTTTAAAAATTGAAAAATAATTTTAAGTCCCATAACATTCTTTTTAGCTTCTTTTGCTCATGAAACATTAAAAATCACCCAAAATTTTCGTGAACTAGGTGAGCACTACACACAATTTTACGTCATGGTGCTTCGCAGGAAATTATTTATGTTTCAAAAATAACTTACGGATACGAAAAATTTTAAGAACTAGCATTCCTCGTACTTCACAGATAAATTTTTTCAAATTAATAAATAATTTCGCGGCAGACTTGGCCCTTGTTATAGTATAATCTGTGCAGATATCAAGAACCTATTATAACAATTTATTCAATCAAAGTTGACTTATTTGTCCTGCCTTTAAAAGTGATATCCATCACAACTTGTTTTTTTTATCATATATATTTTTGGTTGAAAAAGATTTTCAGATAATTCATTTCACTATAACTTGTTGAGTTTTTCCTTTCTTCATTTCGACTCTTTGCTATGTCTACTATGGTAGTTTTGTTTGGATGGTTCCCTTGTATAATAAGTTGAAGTATATACTTATGTTGAAAAGCATTTGAAATTATTATTATTATTGTAAGTAGTAAGTAATAATATTATTATATTATCGGGAAAAATTGAAGATTTATTTTATGACCAATATAATATGTATTATTATTTTCTTATCCATACAGCATCGCATCGTTACAAACTTTTATCATATTTATTTTCTGAATGCTCAAATTAATAACAGATGTGAAAAAATATTCTAGAAATTATTAAAATTTAGTATTAATTATTACTTTTTGTTTTCGTTTACTTTTAACCATGCATACGATATTTATTTACATCAAGGTCCCTCGATTATAATTGATGTTTTTAATATGATACATACAGGCGTAAACTAAATATTGACAAATATCTTGTCTAGTAATGTTAATTAAAAAGAATTGAAAAAAATACACTCGAACCAGTACTCAAGCCCAGATTTCTTGGATTCATGTCAAGTAATTAGTTTTCATACTGTAAATTTTTACTTTTTTACAAGCCTTTATTTAGTTTCTAGATAAGATCCAACTCACGAATCCAAAAAGCAACAGTTTAATCGGTATATATTGAAGTAAACGTGAATGAGGATTGGGTTAGAAAAATATTTGAAAGGAGCCTCAAGAACTGTTGTGAACTGTGTCTAAATCAGAGTCTTAACATGGCCTAAGTATACATAAATGGCATACATCCCAATTTTTATACATCCCAAGAAGGGGATGTCTTCATGGTTAAACTTGGGTCAGCTTGGCGTTTAAATTAAATTTAGATGCTTGTATTTTTCCGCGAAAACAAACTTTTTTCTTTCAGTTTCAAAATTAAGCCATTCTTGATTCATCTGAACTTTTAAATAGGACCTCTCATGTTTAAAATATTTGAAAAGTTTATCAGGAGTTATTACAAAATAAACCACAAATATTTTTATGTCTATGTATATAATTCGAGGTTTTCGTTTTAAATTGAACAAACATTTATTAGAAAAACATAAAATATGAGAATATTATTGGGAGACTATCTACCGAATATATCATGACCCATTTCTTTTTATATGAAAAGTTTTCCATATATATATTTGAACATTACACAATATTAACATTAGGTAATATAGAAACTACAAAAAGAAAACAAAAAACATGGTATATTCACCCATATTGTAACCAAATCGTTAGTCATTCCATTGTATAGCATTCTACTAATAAAATCCTAATGCCTGGAGTGCATGCGTTGAACTATATCTAAAATTTTTCTATTTGTTTGCTGTCAACTCTTATTTTCACTTAGCGGGAAGGCTAAGAACTGAAAATTCTACTTCTAATTTTTGCTAAGTTAGAAAGAGTGGTCCTAGTTATAGCAAAAGCACTTCATCGAGTGGAGGAGATAACACTAAAATAATGACAATTTTACACTTATAGATGGGGAATCAAGGTGTGATTACTTATTGTGACTAAATGCTGTAAAATTCCTTAGGAAAGTTATTCTAATGGATTCGAAAATCTAAATCAAAATTTTCAATTTCATTCTATGGCGTCTGTGTATAAGGATGTGTATCTTTTTTTGCTAAGGATCTCAAATTTCCGCTAATTTCGGAATTGCGTACTAACTTCAATATGTGCGGAATAATTAATATTGCAGTGATTAATGAAAGTTATTTCATCATCTGGGAAATTGATGATGTGAACCATAAGGGTCACACTTTATTTTATAATAGAGATCAGTTTGTGCATAAAACCACAAACTAATAAATCGAAAACGTTCTGAAATTGACCATAAGACACTTAATGAAATGAATCCTCTTGAGATTTCAAGTATGTTTTATAAATTCCGGTCTAATTACTTGGTTATTAGAGACTTAAGAAAGTACGTACCTGCAGAACTAATATCGCTTTTCGGTTGAATTTTTTTCTGGAGCGTCTACTATTAGGTAGAAGATGGGGAGTTAAAACCTTTGAAACTCGCGGACAAAATCATCGACATGAGAGAAATGAGTAATAACCAGAATTGGTAAACATGTAGATCAGGATTAATATAAAATCTTTGAACACAATATAATAATAAAGATAATAGCATTTTCATAGATTCGTTATCATTGGTATTATGTAGTTTTTAACAACTTATGTTTTATATACTAAATACTATTCAATAGATATTGATAAATCACAATAATAAGATTTTATCTTTTAGTTTTTAATAATAGGGTAAAGTGTAGTACCTAAATTCAAAATTTACATTAATGAGTCTTTTAAAACCATGCATAAAATATTTCAAAAATTGTCGTAATGTATCTTTTTTGAAAATTTAAATATTTAACAACTCTCGATAAAAACAAACTTCTTTGAGATTTCAGCAATAACTTGAACTGGTATATTTAATGAGATGGTGAGACTCTTTCCAATTATACTTTCCTTCCATGATAACCCATAAAAACTAGAATAAAAGCAACTATGTATCATTCCAATGCATCAAGCTACATGATACTGTTAGATTCAAGGTACGTGATTTTTCGCATTTCAATCTTTATCTCTTTCAAATCGTTAAAAATTTGCTAGTCAGCAAAGAATTTTCTAATTTTTTTACAAAAAAAAGTCTTTAGTCTGCATTATCATATAATATCCTCATTTCAATACATATTCTGTTTAGATAATTACAATATCTACCTAGAAAGACAGAATGAGTCAAGGTAAATTTGACTCTAGGTACGACATTTTATCCTATGATTATTTTATTTATTATTATGTCGTTGAAAGTTTTTCATAATAGTATTAACATTTTTTTGTAATATATTATTATTATTATTATTATAATTTTTTGGCTCTTGTACATATTGTTATCATTTATGGACGTTTTTATAGTATTTTTATTTATTTATAAATTACAGTTTTTCCTGAATTTATTATGGAACGAGAGCTGGTAAAGTTTTCGAGAGTTCAATACTAGATAATTGAATATCGTATATATATATTTCCCTATTAAACTAAATGAAGTCCACCTCGTAACTATAAGAGGTTGCGCTTACGAACGCGTTTAAGGTTCAAAAACACAACATATGTTTTAACTAAACCATCGAATCAGAAACTTTTACAAGGATAGCGTTTCTTAATATTGATTCCCTTTTGTTTTGAGGAAATAAGGAAGCACATTCCCTTCAAACAGAAAATCACTCACAGAAATTATTTATTGCTATATTCGTATTTTTTTAATCACAAGTTTGTGCAATGTCTTGTAAGACTGACTGATAATGATGCGCACTGTATATAGTATAAAAAATAGCCTAATATAATGTAACATATGTAGGGATAATATAAGAAATTAAATTCAACAATGAGTATGGAATTCATATACACATTGTTGTCAGCAAAATTCTCGATGATAGAGTAAGATGGAGTACTCAAAGTCAAAAGTACCTTCAAAGTTTCTGTGTAGATATTATTATTATCTCAAAAGCATTTAAATGTGAGAGTATTTTATGCAAATGCAGGTAGGCTGAAGATTGATGGTCATTGTGGTTTTGTCTTCTAAAAAACTAAAAATAAAAAGTTTTGCAAGATAAGTTCACAGTTTGTATACTCAAAATCTATTTAAAAATTGACAATTACAAAACTTTATATAGAGTGTGTTTTTTTGTTAACTTGGCATTTTCAAAAAAATAAAAACAAATAAATCAAATACAAATGAGTTTCCAAGCAAAGGAAAGCGAAGTATGAGTGGGAAAAATAAGTCTCATTCACCCCGAGTCATTAAAAATACCAATACAGTGGCAACTATTATTAGGTACTCGGGGTCATAGAAGTTGTGAAAGAAAAGAGTGTGGGGTTTTCATTGTTTTTATTAAAATTGATATTGAGTAATATACACTAGCGAAACAGTAGTTAATTTACTGGGCTGTATAAATTAAACATCATGTACAAATTTAAAACGTTATAAAGGATACTGTCGAAGAAAAGCCAGAAGCATTGTGTCTTTCATAGATTTTACTTTTTTCTTCAATAAACGTTCTGCACAAAGCTACAGACATTCAATTTTATTGTTATTACTATATGTACATCTTCATACTTGAAGAATTCCACACAAAAAAAGAAACGTAAAACATACCTAAATACATCATCAATGTGCGTGAGTTATTTCTATGCATGGGCAGCAGATGTTTTCGCGTTCCCATCCGCTTTCCTCTTATGGAACGTAAATATATACATTTTTTGCATTGCAAACCCATGAATGTTTCCACTATTTTAACGAGCTCACAAAATTAAGAATACTCGGAATTGTAACGGGCAATTTAGATCGGTGAGAGCTTTGCTATTATTTGGAAGGTATTAAACAATGATTGGGCTATGTTTAGACCGTTTCCTTAGAACATAAGGCTGTTGAATTTTTTGAATTATGAATCCTTTCACCCACACCCCCAGCAATTAAAAATTTAAAAAATACAAAGCACTCCGAACAAATTCGATTGTGAGTTCTTATGGGTCAATTTGACCCTTCCTAAGAGATTTTATTTTATTTTTACGAATTTGAGAATCAATTGGTTGTCGAAAAATTCGAAAGTTCTTTCCACGTTTCCGTAGTAAGTAGAGCATTCGAAAGGACAAATTGAACATGCTGTTTATGTACTTACTGATTGTCCAAAACTTTGGAAGGATTTAGCTTGAGTTATCTTTGCAATAGATATCTCTAGAATGAGATATCTATTTTAAAATTTGACATTGATGAATTTTTCATGCATTTAATAATGAATCAAAATAATTCGTCTATCCTTTCGCAAATAACTTTCATATTTCTCGAAGTAATGATTGGGAAGCCAAATATAGAATCAAGGAAAAGCGTAAAACATATTTGGAACACTTCACATATAGGACAAAAAGTAATAAAAGTAGGTAAAAAATAAAATAAGTTACGCGTGTATTTGAATTATTTCAAGTACAGAAGCAAAAGAAGTCGATGGAGAGACATTTTTATAGATTTCATTTCATATATTACAAATAAATATTTTCATATATTGAATATTTATTTAGAAAAATACAAGCAACAGAATAAGAAAGATAGAAGTACATATTTGTGGAAAGGAAATAATAGATATGCGGATGACTGCGTTACTCCTTACACGATGTATGGGCACACACAATACATGGAAAAATCGTCTTTATTTATCAAAAGATATCAATTTATTTATTGTGAAGATGAAGCTGTGTGACAATTGTTACAAAAATGAATTTTTATCTGATATTATTATTATTTTTTTGTGCTTCATCCATTTTATTATCAATAATAAAGTAGAAGGGATGACGCAAGTACAGAATGGATCAAATTATGATGTCATTAGTGGAGATAATAATTGATATAATTGTGTTCGAATTAATATCAATAGAATCAAGTAAAAAGGTTCTCTACAACGATGAGATCAAAAGAGATCACCCCACTCTTGAAATTTAGACTGACCAAAATTAAAGAAAAAACTTTTTCAAGTTTAATGTTTGATTTCTCAATTTATAAAGTAATTTTAGTATTTACTTTATTAAGAATTTGTAGAAAAATCATTCGCTTTTTTTATTTAATTTCGAAAATAGTAACTAGTTGAATCTTGTTTTGAGATAGAACAAAATATATCCGATAAAAATTTTAATATTTAAAAAAAAATGACTAAGTCATTAACACCATTGGTTTTTCTTATGAAAAATTGAAGCTTGAACTGAAAATGACCACCAAAGCTGAATGTTATGAACATAACGTACCGTATGTTTACCTACGTCAATCACATTTAGTAAAATATTTGCCATTAGCTTAAAATCATCATTAATCATCTTTTTATTAGTACCTCGGAAGGTCTCTTCATTTAAAAGTGCCTTTAAGATTTGAAATAGGGAAATAATTAAAAACAGCGCTTAAATTAAAGATCTTTGAATTTTGGCATTGTTTACATGACTATATACTGATATATTTTACCGAAGGCTTTCTAAAAAAAAACATTTTATTCGTATTACGTAACAATATTTTCTTTGCTGTGTTCTGTGAAAACAAGGTTCAAGGTATACCGGAATAACGGAAATAAATATTGTATAGAAAACAAAATAAAGGAAAAAGGATATTATTTAAATAAATCTGTTCGTCAATAATATTATATGTTTATAAATGTTATTTTTACATTACGTATCATGATTCGTAATGTCGTATCATTCGTTTCCTCATCCTAAGCTCGTGCGTTGATTTATTTAAATCTTTTTGTGCAAATTTATTTTTTGTAAAGGCAGTTTTGTTAACTTCGATTTAGTTCTGGTTTAATATTTGGCCGAAACCTATAAAAATTTTATGTGGACATAAATATTTTTGCGGTGCTAAAAGCAAAGCCGTACGTGATATGAGACAAAATACATGTGGCTGCTTTCATTATTGCTGCTGTTGAGTGTCTTCCTGCTGTTATTTGTATGTTTTATGTAGAACAAAAGAAAATTAAAAATAAAAAAATTAAAGTAGAAAAACAATTAATTTCGGTAACATCAATCAAAAAGCACAAACCAAGTGAATTCTTAAAATTAAAATTACATTCAAAGAAACAATTTTTTTATTTTGCTTTTCATGTAAATTTAATTTATGTTTAATGTAATACCATTCACAAACGATATACGTAAAATAAATTAAACAATTTTTCAAAGTAAAATTAATATTTCTGCCAAAATAAAATGATAAATAACTTATAAATGTGCAGAAAAATAGAAAAGAAGTTACATTTAAAAAATAGTATCAATTTAAAAAAAACATCAACTGCCTAAATTGAAATCTTTTTTTCAATAATTATCGATAGATTTTGTAAATCATTTCTTACATTCGTATGCATTTGTTATCAGTAACGTAGGTACGACCTTAAATAATTGGTGCTGGTTTGTGATAGGTTTTTCTCCCAAAAATTAACTCAAGCGAAATAACTCAAGCCTTCATTGAAATCTTGCCAACAGTTTTCGCAATTCAAGAGGATGGGTAGTTTGATCAGCTATAGATCACCTTTTCAATCCAAATGCTGGGTCGAAATTTTCATGAATAAACTATCCATTCCTTATACGTGAATATTTCTTGAAAATATTTGTTTTTCCTTTCTGTGTATGGGTTGCTCATATTGCCACATGTCTTTTCAATGTCTTTTCATGATGACGAGTCTGGCAATAAATACTGGAACTGAGAACCTCCTGTGTATTTGAAAGCAGTTAAAAAATAAAACTGAACTATTTTTCCACATTGTGGTTTCATCTTGTGTTGACAAAACTAATTATATTAATTAATGTTGGCACCATGTGCAAAAAAGAAGCCTGTGTAATATTGTGTATAAAACATGTAATTCAGGAGCTGACATGACATTTTTATGTAAAAAACTTAAGCATCCAACGGTTAGGATAAAACTTGCTTCCTCTATAGGTTCAATGGTAAATTTGTTAATATGAAACCTTATTTGTAGATTTAGAAATCTTTCATGAAAAGAGGATTTTGGAAGGGGTAAAAATTAAATTTTCTTTCTGAACACGTAGTCCAAGTGCCAGTTGGTGCCTCATCAGATCCAGTTAGAGAACAAGATAAAAGTTTTAATTCAACTCTCTCCAGCAACATCGAATATCTTAAAATCTTATCTCTTCGTTGTTACATTTACTGTCAAGTATTTTCGATCTAAAACGAAGTTTAAAATTTTAAAGAAGATATTGTAGGTACACACGGGTCTATAAGAGCTGGGATCATTTTTAGATAGATACTTAAAAAACGAAATTGCCAGGTCACAGATGTGCTTTAAAAGCGTACAGAACATTATTTATTTTAGAAATTAGCAAATAAATTAAGTTAGTTAAGTTTGCGGGATAAATTCCGTCTCACAATGTCTTCATTCAATATGCGATAAAATGATCCGGATAGTTTCCACATAGTTGGGGATAGTTGAAAATTTCACTCACAATTCTCAATCTCGCAAGTTATGATATTTCGGATTTTTACACGACGAAACATGTCAGCTTCTTAACTACTACAAAGTTGTATACATGTATTCTTACAAGATGAAGCGAAATACAAACACGCTCACACATACATATACAAACACACACATCGTTAAAAATAATTCCGATTAGTGTCGCTAACTTATAATAATTTATCACACTAAAGTAAACGAGATGGACCGTTGCCAAAATATCATTGGAAAATATGAATTCAATATTAAAGCGATATAGCCAAATTATATATGAAATGCTATTAACTATCTTTTTACTTACTAGTACAATGTAAAAACAGTATTGGCATCGTAAAAAAACTTTGGTGTTGAATTGTCAACCGAAATATCCATTATCAATACCCATTTTGTTAAAGACTTTTTTAGGGTGACGTCTATACGTGTATATCTAAGTACGAATATGAACTCAAAATCGATTAAGCATACAATGTTGAAGCTTGAGGCTTAGAGTGCTCTTTTATCTAGTTTAGCAACTTTGATGTCACAGGCAGATACACATACGCCCCCTTTTTAAGTCGGGGTTTAAAAAAAATTCTTTGGTTGAGACAGTCCCCCCTCCCCTAGCTACATCAACTATTAAAATTGGAACCAAAACTGATCATTTCGTAAATATTTTATCGAACTTCATGTCTTCGTTTTGTCTATTACGCTGACATGACCTTGGATTTATTGGAAATAGGTTTTTGAATTTGTTGAGTGTTTTATAATTTTATTTTTTGACATAATGTAATTGTTGATTTATTAACATTCTTTTTCCTTTTTTTTATATTACTAGCTGAACCGGTGTCCCGAATAGCAGAATAAGTATTAAAAAATGAAAAGAATCGACTGTGATTTGGTTGAAGTTCACCGGGTCAGCTAGTATATTATATAAATATACGAATTTGTAGAGTAAGAAAAAAAAGTATATATTTATAGAAAGCCCCATCACTATTTTGCGAGTGTGATTCTTCTCAGAGAAATAAAATAAAAATAAATGGCCTTAAATACGGATAATATATATTTTATCTAATAATATAATATGGTGCTTCTACTTATGGGTCGGTCGATATTACAGATCTACAAAATATGTATAGGGTGTTACTGTTAGTGAGTTCTTCCGTTTGTTTGTAGTGTTGTGTCCAGGCAAGGCTAGAATAGAGTAATATGCCTCATATATAGCATATACGTACTTAGTTTTCTTCATGTCTTATCTCTTTTATATCAGTAAATGTTTGCTATCGATTCATCTCGTTTTTATAGTTTAAAATCTTTTCGACATTCAAATAATAATAACAATTTTTAATATATGATTAGCTTTTACGTATAACAAGAATTTGCAGTAAAAAAATAGTAGAGCATTAAGACGGAAATTTTTTGGTTTAGTTCTTTGTCGGAAATTAAAAATCGATATAGATTGGTTGGAAAATCTATCGCTTGCTTTAAGAATATTTATGTGTTTGTCTATCGATAATTATCAGTATTATATCATATCGCCTCATTTCCTTCGTCCTACGTGGTATCACTTCCAAACTTCGCGTTGGATTTAAAATAAAGCAAAATGAGAACTTTCAAATCTAGAAAGAGATTATATCAATAAATAAATTTCCAACCAAAATATATCGCTAAAATGCTTTGCTTTATAAAGTTGTTTATTTATTTTTATTGCAAGTTTGAATACAATGTTGCATTCAAATTGTCCATGACACCACAGTTAGTAGAAAATAGCACAAAGCTACTGTCATGGATCATCTCTAAAAATTTTTGGGAAAGTTTCTTGCCTTTTACCCTTTAAAAAACGAATTAGTACAAACAATAAATATTTAAGCTTAGTACGTTCGAAATTTATAATATCAAGATACTGCCGTATTTTGACAACTGAGAATGTCTCCATAAAGGTTTTTATATTTAAGACCAGAGTGTCTATATTAGTTAAAAAGCGTTTTTAGAGATGCATCAGCTTATCAAAACATTTTAAATATGAGCATAATCTTTTTTGAGACTGTATGATTTAAAACGCAGCAACAAAATAATTATATGTTTTGTTATATTCTTCGTCCAAAATTGAAATACTTGACTACATAAGTGTATGAATTTGGTAAAGGAATTTATTTATTTAGATTCAAAAATATTAATTATTTTCTGGGATCTAAAGAACTAACTGGTCTCATACAAGATATGAATTTTGAGAGAAAGAAAGTGACATTACAAACGATATGTAGGGCATTTTCTTCCTATTTTAACTTGTTAATATTTGAATTTATTTTTACGAAACAGACTGTATATAGTAAGAGAGATTAAATAACATCCACAAGTAGTATAATAGGTTGAATTTTACACATTTAACTCAGAAAATATATTCTTTTTAATTTAATTTTCAGACATTTTTAACTGAAATTAGTTGTTTTACTAATATCCTTAAAAATGGGTTTTTATTATCGTTCTATAAATTATGAAAATGAATACTTTGTATTTTTTCTGTTCTGTTACCATATAATAAAAACGCGCTAAAAGAAAAAAATAAAAATTATTTCAAATAAATGAGAATTCCTTGTGATGTTTATTTCGTAGTATGTGCTTTTGTAATTTTTTTTTATTTCCAAGTATATCCAATAAAAAATTACAACAGTTACAAAATACAAAACATGATTATTTTGGCTGAGTGATTTTAGGTTAACTTAAATTTTTTTTGTTTATTTTACAGTATACAAAGTGGCAATTATAGTGCTAAAATGTAAATTTTCATGGAGGAAATTTAAAACATTAAATATGTAAATAACTCCTCATTTTACAAGCTGTTAACGTATGATGATCGGGTAAAGTTTCCTTAAATGGTCTGGATTAAGGTTTATTTTTTAACCCCCGAACTGAAAAAGGGATTTTGAATCGATGGAGCGTTGGCACTCATTTGTCGACTTGCCGTTACAAAATATATTAATGCATGAATTTTTTTTCTAATTTTAAGTATATCATACGAAGTTACCCTCTTTCCCCTTCGGCGCAATAAATGATGCATAAGATATTGCGAAAAATCCACGTCATTTCATCTCTGCAATTCTCGTTTACAACTTTTAGTGTTTGTTTATTGTTAATTTAACGCAGGGCTAGGTCTGTCGTTTAGGGAAATTTCTGTGATTGTTACTCTTCAAAAATTTTGAAGAACTTCAATTTCTAAAAAAGAAAACTTGAGACAACGCAGTACAATTTTATGCACTGACTCGAAAAATAAAAGATTAATAGTCGCCTTGATTATGTATGTTTAGAAATCGACTCCATCTTTAAGTCTTCAAAAAATGGAATGTAATAAACGTAAGCATACCAAAAAAAGATTTAAAAAAAATTAGTTCTAAATTTTGTTCATGATTTCTTATTGGAAAAATGTACACTTAACAGAACTTTTTGTTAGTATGTGATAAAAGTGTTCAATATTGTTTTTTGTTTTCGAATTTAAATATAAAGAATATGTAGTAGGTACCTACCAAGTTATATACTTTATTTATTTATTGATCATTTAAAAATTTGTTGAATAAGAGGAAAAGTGTAAGGGAAATACTTTAATAGTATTTAATGGTATTTTCATTTGCTATTCGTGTTCAAGTCACGAATGGATAGGTGCTTGCTATACTTTATTTACATCCATACATACGTACACTTGTTACTAGAAAAGTACAAAATACAAATATAGAACGCTTAAAAAAAACAAGCGAAAATTCGTGCTAACTAAACCCGTTTTTTGTTTGATTGAGTTTACAGCTCGAGTATGGCAATTTGGATTTTTGTTGGACGAAGAGTTAGATGTTGAGAATTCGAATATCCGCTCGGGTATACTTCTCTTCATATATATTAAACAAAAATTTTTTTAAATTTAGATAAAAAATTTCAGATATCGCGGTACTATATACGTTTTCAACTGTCGACAAGTATACAGGATTTGTACAAATAAGTCTAGCAGTATTTATTCTCTATATCATAACATATCAAAAACCTCCCACGAAAAGGGATTCGAAAATATTTACTGATAATAGCTTTTTAAACAAAAAATAAATTTATTAAATAATTTTTATCTACTTGACCTTCAATTTAAATAGAAATAGTTTTAGTAAAATAATATGATTTTTGACAAAATATTGAACAAGTTGTTACCTTGTTTTTATTACCTGTAATTACATAATAAGCAAGCAGTATAAACCTGTAAAATTTTTAATTTTAACTTTATATTCTAAAGATGATCAAAGAGATCGAATACATATAAAACAATTTATTTTTCTTTTGAAAAATTTTTTTTAAAGTGGATTACGCAAAAATAAATAAAATAATACAAATTTAACATTTGTTGTTTTAATTTGGATTCGAAAGTGGACCCCTTCAGAACTACACTCAACATTTTAACTATTTATTTAATTACTCAAAATACAGGGGGAAAATCTCAAATGGCGCATGTAATAAGTAACGGCTCAAGCAATTATTTGTATTTTCTCGAATTTATGATTGAAATTGAAATAAACAATAATAAATACGTCTATGTCGGTTGCAAAATTTTAAGCCAGTCTTAAGAACATGAATCTTATAAAATACCGTATTAAACAAATTATGGGTAACATATACGTACATACAATACTAAAATAGCGTATACAATACCAAATGTGTATATGGGTGGTGTAAAAAAGATATGGTGTAAGTAAAATGCTTAACTGTTAACAAAATGCTATTTCCTTAAAATGAAATTGCCTTTTTACCGTGTACTTTGCACATTATTAGTCTATACACTATAAAATAGCACAAATAGTAATGTAACTAGAACTCAATACTAAATACTAATAAAACATAAATACGCTTAGGGTAACAAAAGAGAAAATAATGTGTTCAACCAAAAAATTTCGACACTAGATAAGTTTCTTGCCCACTTAAAATTAGTCCAATTGGAGCAGAGTCAAAAATTATATAATTTGTATTATTAAATTTATTATGATTACCCTAACCATTGCGTGTGTTTTTCCTATTGCACTAGATTTTTTTTTTTTTTTAAATCTGATATTTTTGACAATATTTGCGTATGTGATGATTTTTGTGTATTTTTGACAATTTCATTTTTTGAAGAGAAGAATGAAGTTGAGAGCTGTATAATAAATTTTCTAAATTTTCTTTCTAAACAATTTCTAAATATTGAACTTTGGACTCAAACTTCTAAATTATTATTTTTCCAATTATAATAGAGAAAATAAGAAATACAAATAATGTGTACATTATGATAATATTTTATGGTCTTGGGAATGAATATATGTAATAATAAATAATAAATACAAAAAAATAAAAGAAACTTTAAAAAAATTATATATATAAAAAACAAACAAACAAGCAAACAGGCAAATAAATACCCAAAGGCAAAATAATTCAACAAAGACTATATACCTTCATCTAATATAATATGGAAAAGATAAAATGAAAAATTACTGTAAAATGAATGAGGGAAACTTTCGACAATATTCATTTAATAACAAACCATTCTAATTTGGATAAGACTCTTAGAGGATGTTTTAAAATTTTTGATTGTTGCAGTCAGAAATCATTAAGTGGCTGAATAATTTTTGACCAACTTTTAGTCAAGCATAACTTCCACCTCGACAAAAATTCCCGCAGGAGTCAAACGGCAGAAAAGTTTTTGAATATCCTTAGTCAAATATTGAATATCCTTAGTCAAAATAGCATTGTCACAAGCATTTGACATACAATTCCAATGGTTTAATTTATTTTCGTCATAATATAACATAGCTGGATTGAATTATGGTGAGTTGACTTGACTTGACCTTGCTAGAATTAATTGGATTTTTTTATTTCAAATGGAAGAAAAGAATTTAAAGGTATGTAACACAGAATTGCACGTGAATTAAATACAGTGAGGTTATAACCAACGCACGAAAGTCTGTTAAAGAATTCGTTGTTCATTTTTTACGATATCATTTTTTGTTAAAAAATGAAATTTTTTCCGTCAATCCAACTTGGAACAATCGTACTTCAAAACATAAAAATTCAAGGAGACATTTCATATTGAATTTCATGGTGAAAACATTCATCTTTATTATCTAAAGTGAGTAATATATAGGTACATATAGTGAAAGAAAAAAACTTTTTTCTTATAGTTAAGTGGAGTGAAAAATCAAAAACAGAAAAATGAACGTTTAATTGCAATAATATCCTTGCTTATCGAAGGAAAGTTTTTCCTAAGATAATTATAGACTATTATTCTATTCTTTATAAGATTAAAAATGTAAAAAAATGTAAATCTAAACAAATTAAAAATATATCAGACAATAAGCGCCAGCCATATTTAGTAAAACATTCTTTGCGTTATTTTTTTCTTCCTGTATCGTCTTTTATACTTCCAATTTAATACTTGCCATAAATGGTATAATTTACTTTATAATATATATGTCTTGTCACAACTGAACTGACAGAACTTAACGATAGTTTCAATTAATTTAATTGAATAAAAAAATTTGTAACAATAACGCAGTAAAAGAAACAATTGCAACAGTTTTAAAAAAAAATTATTTGTGATACGTAATTTTGCAATAGTTTACGAAATGGTGAAAAACTAAATGATTTAAATAAAATGTTTTGCATATTCATTGAATTATAAAATATTAATAGTACACAAAATTTCATTTAAATCATTTCAATCAAATTAAACTTTTTTGAAAAGCCCGAATTTATAAAGACCGAAAAATGGACTTGGGCTACAATATGGACATCCATTGTTAGAATTCCTAAAAATAAACATTTATAGCCTGCTTCAATTATTTTTAATCAAGATCGTTTCGAAAACTACGAAACGAATTAACGACTGTTTTTTTTTTTTGTTACCCAAATGGAATCTTGAGTAGTTTATATTATTCATAAAAAGTGCATAACTTAGACAAAACTGATAAATGGTATCGGGATTTTTGAAGAAGGCAATGAAACAAAAGTCATTTGTTTATCAAATTATTGATTTTATTTCGGATTTGTTTCAAATTGAAGTTAAATAATTAATCATCAAAATATATATCAGTTTCTTTCACTTTTGTATTGACATATATGGGGCTCCGATATAAAAAAAAATTAAACGATGTTATATTTCGAGGTAAATGTGAATTAAAATTGTCGTAGAGACTAGACATGTCTAGCATTCAGATCATCATCCCAACACATATTTGGGGCTATATGCCAGCCTGTCAATAGTATTGGTAAAAACTGAAACTCTACCATAATAAGATGGATTCTATCTGTTTCCATGTGCGAGTGACACGACTTAAGGGAACTCATAAGCTTAATCGAGCTAGGTATGTCATTCAAGTTAACCGCCAGACCACTGAATGATTACCCAATAACTTCCAGTTGAAACGACTTTCGTTTTGAAGGTTCTAAAAACGGAACCTATAAATTAACAACTGCTACAATATTGCCATCTTCAAATGGAAATTTACAATCATTATATCCTGTTATATTCAAAAGAATATTTCAACCTGTAGAATTTGAAGAGAAAAACCATTTTAAACCTACTCCATTTTATTGTTAAAGCTATTCAACTATCTTACAGCTACGATATTATTAACGAAACAAAACATGTCATTCCTGAACATTCATTTGGGAAAAATAGCTTTTTCGCGGAACAGTAATCTTATTCTTAGTATGAAACTATTATTTGGTTTCGGGGAAAAGTTTTTGTTTCGTTAATATGATCAAAAAAGTATCAAGAAAGGTTATTTTCATTTGAGTCTTATTAAATAATTTAATTTTTCCATTTTTAAAATATTGTACAGGGACTCATTCGACCGTTACTCATAGTAACCATTTCTTTGTTGAAATTCTATAAATTATAATTTTTCCATATTTTAGCTATACTAAATTGCGTACGTTATAGATCCCACTATTGGCCATAAGCGATTTGGAAAATTCTTAAAAATCACAGTGGGATTAGATTAAAGTATATTGGTAGTACACCAACATTGGTGTACATATTTTCTACTTTTTTTTATTAACTACTTATCTAGTCTACAATAACTTAAAATGAATGATAAGGGATTCATTCAACCTACCAATGAATGAATAACATTGAATGGATGAATGCCATGTATTAAATATCATGAAAATGGTATTTAAAAACATAATAGTTAATTATAAACACAAAATTCATAAAAGATTTCTTTTTATAAATGAAAGAGGTTTTTCTTTTCCCCTTTCCATTCAATCCATCTCTGCACTTGAAGAAAACGCAGCGCATTCTTAGTATAAATATGTAAGTATGAGTAGGGTAACGTGTAATACCTAAGTTGTGTTTAAAAGACGCACAGTCATGTATCTTGAATCAAAAAACGTACTGTACCATTGATCCATAATCATTACTACTCCCTAGATTTTAAAATCATTTTTAATAAGTGCTGAAAGTCACATTCAATGCGAGACGACAATACCAGTTGAAGCTGATATATGCTTACTGGATACAAGAGAAGAATATGTTTTGATCATTCACATATTTCAAAAGGCAATCAGACACGCCTAATTAATATTGACAAAAATTGTGATTTAACATCAAAATTGATGGTAGTTGTGAATAATTGGCAATCTATTTTGTAATTGACAATCTATTTTTATGAATGTCAATCAAAGTTATCCTCTTTCCAAAGCTATGAAAGATTGAAGTTTATAGGAAAATTTTCATATATAGTACTTATGAAAATCAGAAATTCAGAATTTTCATTAAACATATTTGACAAAAAAGATCTGGAAAATGACAATGAGATTTTCCTTAAAATCATATTGTCAAGCACAATGACTGGCTATCTTGATTAACTGTTTCTATATGATATAATTCCTAGAGTGACCATTGGTACACTAAACTGTGATCCATGTCACATTTTTGATCTAGTACCACGGATTACCACATTATTTTGTCGGTGGCATTTGATGTTTTAAATCTAAAATACAAATAAATAGTGTGTAAGCATAAGCGTGCTATAAGCAAAAACTTTTTCCCATAGCCATATTTAAAAATTAAAAAAAAAATTCATATTTGGTTAATTTTGATCCCGGGTACTACACTCTCCTGTACAAGTACATTGCCTCTATACTTGCATGCATATACGTACGTTTATTTAATTTTAAATATTAATACTTCATCATCAACTTTTTAAAAGAAAACACACCCAGAGTCAGTGTTGAGTGTATATGAAGGGGAAATATAAGAATTTTTTTATCATTATGATAAAGATGGTGGTGGTTTGATAATGTTGGTTGCAAAGTATAATACTTGGTAATTTTGTAATAGAAATGCGATGTTTTAATCCAGAAAAAAAAGTTGGTCTAATAGACGAAGTGAAAATTTGGTCATATAAGCGAAGAGATTTGGTCCACGCAATGTTAGATGGTCTAAGAACGGACAAACTGAAGGTATGTGCTAGTTTTCTTATTGTTAACCTTCATCAAGTACCTTTCCTTATATTTTTCCAAATTAGTTTATTATATTTTTATATTCAAGACCTTTTCTTGTCACCCTGGTAGTTGAGTTGGTTAAGGCGTAACCAATTCCGAGTAGCGGGTTCGATTCCCGCCGTCGTAACAAAAATTAATTTAACTAATAGTTGTGATGGGCTAGGGCAGTGCATGCTATATGCTTGAAGGAGGTGCACTGAAGTCAACTGAAGCCAACACTCAATTTCAGCTTCTGAAATTGAGAACGCTGGTAAATGAAATTATCAGTGAAAAAGGTGGTAAGACACATATATGGTATCAAAATGGGCTCTATAGTCTAAATGTGTCCTTCGTGGACGGCCAATATAAACCAATTTCGTAGACAGCAATACTATAACAGTATTTGATTGTAGAGAGCTTTACTGTGTGGAACTCCATAATAGGTTTTGAAGAAATAACTTCCAAATTTTCTTTGCTTAGTCCACTGTTTTTGTTCAAAACAGTGGACTAAGCAACGAAAATTTGGAAGTTATTTCTTCAAAACCTACTATAACAGTATGTAATTCACATTTAATATTTTAACTATTACAGATAGAATGATAAAACACGTGCATTTTTTGACACAAAGTGGTCTTGCATAAATGCATCGTAAATTGATAAGCTCACAGCTCGAATTATAAAACATTTGACGATATTAAAATATCTATAATATTTTTACATACTTTAAAGCTAAAGGTATGAAGATTGCTTGAAAAAGTAATCCCTAATTTTTATTTTTCTAAGTGTGTTTAGTATTTCCATCTCGTTAGATTTCGGGTTCATTTTAGCCATGAGACCTAAACAGGAGCTCAAAGAAAGCCAGAAATAATAGATTTTCAAAATTTTAATAAATATAAAGTTTGTTTTTCCATGATGTTTGAACAAAATTTAGCATCCATGTTGAAGCATCCTCTCGAAATTAGAATGGTATTTGTTCTATTTTCTAATTTATACGATTGCAATATTACAAAATAAGAAGGTAGAATTTTCGGCTGGTTATCGTTTATCGTGAGGAAAAGACAAACTGCCTGAGGAATGGGGAATATGAGAAATTGTAAAAAACAAAAATATTGGCCTGATCTTTAAAAGTCATATTTACTACAATTTGTAATACTTATGTGTTGGTACGCTGATATTTCTGATAAAAAATGTCTTGTTGAAAATGTGTTTTTTTTTCTTGCTTGTTTTTTGTGTTATATGCATATTGCATTCTAATGATCACTGTCTGGAAATACTCCCTTGGTGGAAAAAAACCATGGGTATTATGTTTCACAAACTTTCCTTTACTTAAACATTTCATTTTTCACTAAATACGATTATGGCAGAATATTCTGTAGTGTTTTCTCGTTGAATCAATATTTTTTTTTTTTTTTTTGCTTTATTGATTTTTATAATGAAAATTTTGCTTGTTTTCATTTAATGCGCAGAAAACAAAAATATGTTTTATTAGAAATTTTAACAATTTTTTTAACATTTTCCGCATGGAATGTGAAATAAAATTTGTGTACTCACAAAAATATTACTTTTGATAAATCTACAAATATGTGGATCATATACAAAAGAAATTTTTGGCGGGTTTTAAAAAAGCGAAGTTAAAAAAAAATAGATTTGTTACCAATTTCTAGAAATGTTTGACATTTTTTAAATGTTTTTCGGGATTACTTTATTCGAATATGAGCATTGAAAAAATTTAGTTTTCACTTTCTAGCACAATATAAGCTTTCACTTTAACAAATATTTTCAAATTAAAACTAAAAGTTTAATGCTGGTGAACTTTTAAACATTACTCTAATTTTGTTATAATATTATTTTGTGAGCTGATTTATTCTTGCAGTACGATTTTCTGCTTTCTACCAGATCATTTCTAGTGCTAACTTAGACAAACTGATGCAATTAGACAAACTGATAAAACTGTTGCTGTGCAAAAGCCTCTATTATGCCATGCAATAAACTCCCAGTTACCCAGTGTTTCTAAGTAACTCTTATAACTTGATATTTTGGAAGCGCAAAGTAATTTCTGTGTGTGCTGGTCATGTATAACCTGCATTTAGTGAGTAAAAAAATCATTTGATTCTCGATTTTGTTTCAATATAAATTTCAAAAACAACGAAGTACCCAATGTAGTAGGCCAATAATGTAATTAGTCGTATGATCTACGAAGAATGATTGATGTGTGAAAAAAATGTAAACCCTCCATAAAATCTTTATATACAGAGTGGGCCATTTTAATCTATACACCTTCATGTGTTGTTTTGTAATTCAAAAAATAACCTTAACAAAAGCTGCAGAGTTTGATGTGGGACATTACATTCTGATATCATATTGGACCTTGTTCTTCAGGTTGCATTCATAGCCAATTTACATCCTAAATGGTAAGAGATAAAATAACATTTTAAATTAAAAAGTTGATCCTCATAAAAAAATAACAAGGCCAAAGTCATGGACACAGGTGAATATCTTCTATTACGTGGAAAACTTTTGACTAAAATTTTCGATTAAATGCAATAACGACATAGTCGCAGTCACGTTTTTCGAAAAAAAAAAACTCGAAGAACTAAATCCAATCTGATGTCAAAACATGATGTCTCCCATTGAACTCTGCAACTTTTGTTTGGTTAACTATAAAACGAGATATTAAGTTTTACAGATGAAAATGGCTCACCCTGTATAAATACAAACGGGGTTGAATAATAAAAAAGCAATAAATCCGAAAAAATTGTCGAGAAAACAAGAACGATAAAAACATTATTCATTTAAATTCAATATCGAAAATAAACGCATGGAGGAATAAATAAATTTAAATTGAATAATTTTCAGTAATATAATTTTTTTTTTAACAGATTGGTATTCATTTTATTATATACTAGCTGATGCCCGCGTATTCGTACCAAGGTTACTACTTTTTATAAGGCAGAACAGATATTTCCTCTTCTACTTCCTAACAAACTTTGCTCTATATTTGGCTCGTATTGTTATAAATGCTGCATAAAATAATGTTTAAAAAATGTATGTCAATAATGGAAGGATAAATAGGTTCGCAAAACTATATAATCAGCGCTGCTCTCAGAGTTTAGCTCTGATCTTCTATATCAACACGAAATATCGATGTTATTTTTAATAAAACCTTTAATATTTCTTGCTAGTTTTTATACCCAGGTATCTATTCATTTATATCTGTAAAGTTTTATCATAATGGAATCTTTATGAATTTTAAGTACATGCGTAAAATACATAGAATGCATTTTGCATTTTGTGAACATTCGATACGAACTGTCTTATCATCGTAAAATACAAAAAAAGTAAGTCATTTCAATTGTAAACCAAATAATCTGTTGTAATGAATAAAATTCAGGATTTTTGTCATGTTTTATTAAAACAAAGAACTCACATGTATTATAGTAAAAAAAACTAGATTATTAATAATAATAATAATAATAATAATAATAATAATACTTTATTTAGAATATTACAATTCTTTATAAAGGAAAAAATTATTACCTCTTTTGGTTTTCCAGTGATTAACGCACATTGAAAAAGAGTTCTACTGTGTTATATTCAAGATTTATTGTTTTCGAATAATATTGATTCGAAAATTATTATTTTTTATTCTTATTATTCTTTTTTTTTTAATCATTTTGACATATATTTAAACTTCAATTTTCTGTGAGACATACTTTGAAGACATATTTTTTTAAACTTATTATAAAATTGTTTTCCGTTATATGTTTTTAACTTACGAAGTATCAAATTTCAAACAGGAAAATTCAAGAAGAAAAAATTGTTTGATACTTTTTGAATTCAGTATCAATAATTTAACATATTATATAACCTTTTAGTGATATTTACTTTCGAATTAACTAATAGACAATGTATATCGATAACAGTTATTGATGGAATGTAATACCAAAATATCTACAAACTAAAGGATGTTTATAAACTACGCTATGACTTGAATTTTGGAAGTTTGACATAAAAAATCATTAACTCACTTTAAGCACTTCAAATAGGGAAAAACTGTTTGATTTTACAAACGGCACTTGGGTCATGCCAGTAGAGAAAACAGCAATTAGTTTAAACTTGACAATGGGCAAAGTACTCGAATAAAATTTAAACTTGAATTATCTTCTGATTCGATTATCGTCTTCTAGGGTCTCCCATTTTCGTAGTCGATAAACACAACTTTTCGAAATATCCGCGCTTGTTAAAATGAGTTACCAAAATATCCTGGCTCTAGATATAGGTACATTAGACGATAACTATTGCATATATCAGATCTTTTTGAACATCTTGTCTTTCGTATATTGCCTACAACTACTCACGTATTCAAGAAGTACTATTTTCGTTCTCAATTTGGATTTCGAGTAACACAAACGATTATCTACTATCTGATTAAAAATTCTTAAACATTGTTTTGGATGAATTTAAAAGTTTTAATAAAACATCAAATTGTTAATTTTAACTTTTTAATTTTTGAAATTCTTCAAGAGAAAGATTCACCATGTATAAACAAACTAAAGTATAAAGAAAACTTTGTTTATAGCATGATAATAGTAAGAGCATTTAAAAAGGACACAATAACCAATACAAAGGATACATTACAAGCAAATCAAAAATGTTCAATATGAAAAATCCTTTTTAATTGACATAGACCATTTTCTAGCCCCATAAAAAGATTGTTGATAACAATTGTACACGTAATCTAGCCTTGCCTTAGCTTTATTGAAGTGAAAAACTATTCACGATCAGAATGGCTATTGCCTGACCTGGTAGGGACGCATTGCAACGAATGTATGTTATATATTAAATCAATCACGAATCGCCTGCGTTGTGAAATACAGTTTTGCGAATTAAAAGTTGGTAATATGAAATAGTTCCTAAAATACCTACTATCTAATTGAATCCTCTAGTTGCGAAATTCAATTTGAAAATAGATGTTTTACAATTTTAGTTTAAAATATTTCTTTAAAATATAATTGTTAAGGTTGATGATATTCTTTATTTTCTAGAAATGGGGTTTCAAATGGAAGCTTATAAAAGATGTCTTGTTTAGCAATAATTCGTGCAATTCCTCGCTGCAGATTAATCTTGCCATAAGAAATATTTGAATCGTTGCCCAAGAGAGAATCCAAATCCATAGAAAACATTGGTGATAGTTCTTTTAAAATGTGGATAAAATTTCCTGCGGCTTTACTTCTTGCGGAAACTTAAAATTGAAGTCATGCTTAAAACGAAGGAAATCTTTTCCATTATACAACTGTTGCTTGCCTGCATCTACTGCAAAATGAGGGCAGCTAAACTCAAAGTGATACACCTGTATGTATAGGTTTGGCTTTGCTAAGCGAATCTGGCAGATGACGGTTGCCCGTATAAAATACCTGAAAAGTTTTGTTTGACTATTTTTTCGAAAAGATAAGTTGCTGTGTTGAATTACCACCTAAATTATATGGTTTTCGAAAAGTACGAAGTTTGATATTTCTTTAATATTGAAGAAATAATTTTATATTGTCCTCATTGTATTATATAACAATAAAGTGTTGGATGAAGGTGTTTCCTTTTTCATCATCGTCAAAAATGTGAGTAATTCTAGAGCTAGCTAGTCGATATACCAACAACCAAACACCACCGAACGTTACATTACGTTATACGTTACGATGATAGCTAGAAGTTGTACATGAAGTACATAACATGAAGCAAGCATATAGTAACTATAGATAGGTGAACGATTCGAGACAACAGCACACAATATTTGAAACATGAGAGCATGTAATTTTATACCCGTTTGTTGTGGCAAAGATGTAAAGCCATTAACGTCTCCTATAACGTCTTTTCATGTAAACACATATAAAAACGGTTTGACCACATGTGTTGTACAATAAATATCGATTTCCTAATTCGTTAGACTATTCAATTTGAAAAATGATTACAAAATATTAGGTTCCTATTTGCGAATGAATTTAGTCCATATAAACCAAATAATTTATTGGTATTAACTTTCTTATTTGGGGAATGAATTTGTGCCGAAACTCGTTTTTGTATTGCAATTTTCAAATCGAGTCGAATAAACCAGCATTTTTCTCATTGACAAATGATATCGGTAAGTTTTTTGAAAATGATGTATATTATTTACGTACTAAGGGTATAATAGCCCGAATTTCAGGGAATCTTTGCCTTACCAGAAATTTATGTATCTGAAAAAGTAGAAAAATTATTCTTGCTTTAATTTTGGTGCTTGGGTGAATTTTGCTAATGATTTTCATACATTTCTAATTTTGAAAAAATATTGAAAGTTTTAAACTGATTTACATTAACTGATGTAAATGTACTTGATGGGTATGGCATTATAAAAATAAAACATAACGATCATAATTATCGTTGATAAAGAAGCTTCTACAGTTTTCCGTGTATACTTCAATGGCGTTAGTTACTTACAATACATTTATCCATTATTATATATATTGTTACAAAGTTTGCTCTCACAATTGGTCCCTATTTGGAGTAGTTTACGGATGTTTTTAGAACAATTATTATTATTATTGCCATTATGCAGTTTTTGTTCTTTTCATGTTTTGTGATTTTCCTTGTTATTAAAGCCATTATAAAAATGTACGTAATGTCATAATATAAAATTTTATATGTAAACTGGTGTACGGAATTAGTTCTGAAAGGTGACACAGGTTTTTAACCAAAAGCTCATCCATTGAACGAATTTATTCATTCATTTAAGTGAAAAATATATCGTTATGTATGAGATCTAGCATGCTCTTTGTAAGTTTGATAAAATTCAATAAAAAATTTTGGATACACGTTTATTTAGAAGTGAATGCTTGACTAGCTAAGTAGCGTCATTATTAATCTAACATGGTGGACAAGATAGCGGACTAGTTACTTTTTATATGCTCCTATGATATGGTTATCAAAAGTAATGGTTTTCTGAGAAGTATTCCACCATATTTGATAAACATATACTTTTTTTGCTTTAACGTAAAATATTTTTTATAGGGCAAGCTTTTATATTGCACTAAAAAATAGAAAATATTTATTTCAATAAACTCATGTCTATTCGCAAAAACTTGATACATTTTAAATAATTCTTGACATTAGCTAGGAACACCTTTAAAACGAAACAAAAAAAAAATCAAAATCAGTACAATCGTTTATGCGCTACAATGCCACAGGTAAACAGACACACGTATTGGTCAATCTTATAACATCCCTTTTTTTGGTTCCGGGTTTAAAAATACTATGAATTCGGGTGTTAAACATACCAATGTAATACTTTTAATAATTATGAAACTAACGCAGCTTTCTTTTTTTAGAAAAAAAAAAAATCTCTTATGACAAATGAATGTAATATGTAATTGTCAAAAAATGCATTTTTTCTTAAGTAAAAAGAAACATAATTATGTGTACGTTGGACTCTCAGGAAAGATAATACAGTTCTTGTGTATAATTATTATTATTCGTATGATAAATATTTAAAAAAATAATATGAAAAAACTTAATTTACATTCTTATTATGAATTATGGAAAAAAATGTATTTTATTTTTAATATCTAGTTAAGTGTATTTGTTTAATTAGTTTCTCTTTTATTTTAACTTTCAATAGAAAGTGATTGTTTTTATTCCGAAAATCAAAATAAAAAGTGCATTGTTAAAGCAAGTTTTCAATCTATACAAAGAGCAACAGGAAATTTTTTTTTGACCAGATGCCAGATGCTATTTGTTTTTCGATAAAAACTAAGAATTATTACACAAAATTATTACTTGTGTAATTGATATTGATTTTTTTGCTGGAAAATTTTAAGTTGATATTTTTGAAATAAAATCTCAAAAATAAAGGTTTATGAAAAAAAAGCAGTTCCACTTAAACATATGGAATTATAGTTGACCATGAAGACGCCAAAACAAAACTTAATTCAGAATCCTCATTCCCCTCAGAACATGACCATAAACGTAAGTATTCTTCGTAGGTATTCTATTCTATTCCGTTTTCTTTGAACAAGTGAAATTTAATAAATTAAAAAAACCCCAGACAAATTTTTCGGTACGAAATCCTAAACTCACACTTGAAACATATTTAAGAACACTCTCCATTTTATTATCTTTTTCCTTAAAGCCTTTTCCAAGATGAGCCGATTTTGAAGATCATCACCAAGTTTTTAGTATTTTCGGTACGGAACCCTAAACTCGCACTTGAAAAATAACTAAGAATATTTTCTCAATTAAATTAGCTTTGAAAGGAAACCAAAAAAATCAAAATCGGGTCATCCGTTTAGGCGGTACGATGCCACAGACAGACTCATTTTAAACTAGATACTATTGAAATTTATCGATAGGCGTTTGTTCGTCGTTTTATTTTGTCGTATTTTGTCGTTTTATAGTTTTTAGCGATAGATTGGTATGTATAATATATTTGTATAGTGGTGTAAAATAAAATTAAAGAATTTATCGATCGATAAAACCTACAACAATTCACTTTATTTGAAAATTATTGGTCTTGCATCTAAGAGGCATTCCTACAACGCGTTTTTTTAAAAGATTCTTCTTGTGTCTCTCTGTTCATTATTGTTATATTCAATTTTAACACTCCATTGCATTACTAATGATGATTCGTACAGCACAACTGCGCTCTAGTGGTAGCGTTCGTTATATGGTAAAAACTAATGTTGAAGGGATAATAATTCATTTACAAAAACTTTTAAAATATGCAAGTACATTCAAAACGCTTTATAATCAGTTTGTTTCATTTTAAGTTTTCTTTATTAGTTTTTTTTTTTTTTTTTTTGTACTTAAATCTGTATTTTTATGATAAAGGAAAATGTGCGACTTTTCATTTTTATTTTATATCAAAAGCTTACACCTAATAAGTGATTGTGACAAAAGTAAATATGGTAAAATTGTCATATTTAAGTTATAAATTTTTTTTTAAATATTTATTTCCGCTACATGTGCCGATTCTTATTGAAGTAAAAACTTCTTTAGGCGAGTTGAGCACATTTTTGGATGAACAAAAAGCATAGAACTTCAATGTCAAGGTCCATAGATACCACATTAAAAACAACGGTTATCACCCGATCACTGAAGTTTAGCAACACTGAGCACACTTAGTACTAGGATGGATGATCACTTGAGAACTCATTTTGTTATTGCTTCTTTTTATTTATAATAGTTTCTTAAGCACACATTAATAATTATGAAATTTTAATTATTTGTATTGTAATTAATTTTAAAAAAAAAGAAAAACACAGTTATTTCAAAGTTTTAAGTTTTCACTTCCGTCGACAATCTCCGTGACTAACTTTCTTTTTCTTTCTTATTATTTATAAGGTTTAAAAAATCTATGATATTTAATAATATTTTCCTTGTCTTATAAGTACTAAAATATTCTTTCCACCTCCAGACTATTTATTACTCCCAGTACAAAATGATTTATGTCATAGTAATAACTTTATAATATTTCGGAAAAATATTTAAAACCAATTGTAAAATCATGTCCTGTATGATAAATTGAAATTTTTTACCTTTCACTCTTTCAGTAAGTACCATTCATAAATTATAAATTCTTGGACCTTAAAATGTATTTTTTCTAAAAGTAATAATTTTAACGTTCATTATCTAATTGAAGAAACTGTATAGTGTATATATGTTTTCAAATCAATCTTAGATACAATATTTATTGATACAAGCAAAAATGATTTTACAAGGGTCAACAAAATTTTAACCAACAAAATAAGACGTTATTAAACAAATTGGTTCAAATAAAGACCACTGTCATTTCGAAACAAGTGCATAAAATTATTTTAATCACAATATCTAAACTGACTTAAGTTGAATAAATCTACTTACAATTTAAAAAAAAAAAATTGTAACTGTACATAACTTTGTCAATATTAATTATATTGATTGTGAAAACAAGACCTTGAATTTCTTAGAATTATAGAAATATTTCTCGTTGTAAAACCTGATATTTAATATAGAACTTGCTTTATTTTATAAACAATGTCATTCATAATATTTTTTTTTATATTATCACTGCATTTGATATTATTCAATTCATGAGATTCAATTCATGAATCTTAACTGTTTGCAGTCTGCTAAATAATTTTTTGAATTGATTGAGATTTTTTTAAACCAGATATACGGGATTGTTCAATAAGATGTTACCACTTATATGTAAGTATGCAATTTTCAGTTTTCCATCGTTGCTATCTAAATATGGCTAGCGACTTTGGACAAAATACGAAAGCAAAATACTTAATCCTTTCAAGTTGGTACTTTCCTTCTCTATTCCAAAGTCAATCCCAAAACCATAGTTTGATAGCAATGTTCAAAATTTGATAAAAATGCAAAACATATAAATGGTAACGTTAAACTGTACAAACTTAAACGGTCTAGTAGAAATTTCAAAAAGTGTCGACGTTCGTTCCGCTTTGCAAAACCGCTTTCTACCTCCATCGGGGAGAAAAATAGTATACACACCACCGGAGCAAGTAAAGAATGTCGCCTTCGCCTCGGGTGACAATGAACATGAGATCTGAGATATTCTTTACTTTTGCTACCTAGATGTGTAATATATCTGCTATTAAATAGCACAATCAGTCGTTGCTGGGAAATAATCTGAGGGAAACAAGTTATATAACCCTTAAAGTCGTACGCATAAGTTGTAAGTACATATTTTCTGTACTTGAAAATCCACGAATGACGAAATTTTTAATTTTGTACTTTCCAGCAGCTTATTACAACAAGATGTAAAGATGTCCTTACTTGCTTTGACTACAGGCTGGGAGGTTGCGTTATCGAATCCAGACAGCGGCAGAGTTAACAAAAAGTTAATGGGGCGATAAATTGACCACACTGTCGTCGCATGGATAAGAACGAAGTAACCGACTCCACCCACATCATAAAATTTATTGTATATTCAGATGTAATTTAAGAAATAAGTATAGATTAATAATAATGATATGGTTGGCCTCTGTTATAGATGTGGTCTGCGAAAGGAAGGTTAAACTACAATATTAACATTTCAGATTAACTTTGATCTAATAGAATGTATTAGATTTAGATTGTGTATATAATTTACCTACTTACCTAAAATACTATGCATAATAAATCTGAATGTTTCGCTCATAATAAAATATACAGGTATAGGTACATATTATAATATGGATCGTCTGTCCATAAACCATGATAACTTTTTAAAAAAATAATTATATTTAAAGTTATTATTTAAATATTTCCTAAGGATACAAAAATGTATGTGCGAAAATTATTATTAATAATATTTTTGCATAATGAAACTTGACTTTTGTGAATTAATGTTTATAAGTTTATTTTTATTTTATTTTTTCATAATTTTAATGACATGTAATTATTTAACGCTTCAAGTTCACTATTCGTTATGATTCAGACTAAATGATATTGTATATATGATTATATTTTTCATAAATATGTTATGTCGTAGCCACAATTTAAATTCAGCGGTATCATATTTATACTGGTCGTACGAGAGCAGGCAACACATTCGAGAGTTTAGTTTATGGCGATTGAATTTCGGATATTTTTTCTTTATTTCGATTAGGTAGGAATGATGTACGTTTTACATCTCAGAGTGGTTAGGTTAATTTAAATGGAATGCGTGCCAGTAAAGTGCTAATACATATTAAAATTACAGTTTTACTAAATGAAACTTGAATACGCTTTTTTTACTGTTAGAATTATGCCTGGTTCGGTGTTAGTAACAGTATTAGTGTTTGGTAATTGATACTATTTATTGCTTGAAGAACACTATGTAACTTTTCTTGTAATGGTTGAATTAATTCTGTGAGAAGTTCAAGTTTTCGATCTAGAGGCAACCAAATTGGTTGATGATAAGGTAACGAGGGGTTGGATATGTTCGCCTAACGTAAAACATCGATGTTGCAAATAAAAGTGTGAGAGATAACATCGAACTTAGTAAGAAGTTCTTGTTTATAAGAATTAGAATAAGACTAAGTTTATATGATATATTGAGTTTAACACAATAAGTGACATTACAAAACTTAATGTCGAAAAATGGATTATTGCGAGAATTTTCGACGAAAAATGTCATAAAAGCAATAGCTTCAGCAAAACTTCCATATTCTAACAAAAATTGTTTCCACTTGTATCAAATTAAATCAATAAACTTGGTATGTTTCAATTATTCTTGTATATCTAATAAGCAATCACTATCCTGCGGCTATATTGGTGGATCCAAGTATTACTTTCCTGATAAAAATTTGTCCCGTTTCAAAAATATCTCTGGTTTGAAACGAGATTAATAGATTACTTGATAGGATAAAGATTACAAACTTCTTTATACTTATCTAAGGATTTTCGTTTTTTTTTTTTTGCTATCTTAAAAATCGTAAATTAATGGGCTATTTTCCTTTTTCAAACGATTCTGCTAATCGCATCTAATAAATTGGCATTCTTTTTTAACGAAATGTCAATAAATACCCGTTCCAAAATAAAAAGAAAGTTTGAAATGTGGCACCCTAAAAATATTCGTGCTAGCTTAATTTACCTGTACCTGTATTTTATCCACCAAAAATACATTAAATACGCTTACAAGTTATATTCTCGTAATATGTTTTAAGATTTTCTGCGATGTTCGATGTCCAGTCCAATGTTTTCTTTTTTTAAACAGTTAACGTTTTTGTTTTATAGATTTCAACTAAAAGAAGCGCATTAAATTATTTTAAACTAGCGTCCCGCCCCGGCTTCGCACGGGTGCAATGCTGATACTAAATACACTACAGAAAAACTGTGAACGTTGTATATAAAAACATAGCGGCCCGCTCTGGCTTCGCACGGGTATAAAATATATAGCCTATGTGATTAAAATCGATCCAGTAGTTTTGATTAATTCCTTACTGCCCGTGGCCCGCACGCGTTAAATTTTGAGTAAAACAATCCCCCTTTCCCTATACCATGAAGATTTCCTGCTATCTTTGGAATATCTAAATTCATACACTACATTCTTACTTATTTACTTTTTACATTTTTCAAAAATAGCAGTACTTCTCCACTATTTAATGGATGTTATTATACATATAAACCTTCCTCTTGAATCACTCTATCGATTAAAAAAAACCGCATCAAAATCCGTTGCGTAGCTTCAAAGATTTAAGCATACAAAGGGACATAGGGACAGAGAAAGCGACTTTGTTTTATACTATGTAGTGATGAATAAGCAAGGGAAAGTAAATTATACAAAGAAATGGCAAAAAAAGTTAGTACAAGCGTCTTAGTTACAAAATTTTATTAAAAACTTCCTAGAATAGGGAAGTTTTTGTATTGGATATGAAAATTCAAATCGAAATTTTCATCTTGTCTTCTTTGAAATTTATAAAATTTCACTCTGATTGCAGCATTGATGTTTCAACAAGCTTCATATGAAATAAGTATATTTATAATAATATACTGACTTATGGTATATTTATATAGAAACATTATTTTTTATAGCTTTCGGGTATTTAAAAAATACATTTC
The DNA here is from genome assembly GCF_905475395.1 of Chrysoperla carnea. Lineage (NCBI taxonomy): Eukaryota > Metazoa > Arthropoda > Insecta > Neuroptera > Chrysopidae > Chrysoperla > Chrysoperla carnea. The sequence goes on from NC_058341.1 coordinate 28,065,589, forward strand.
AACTAGAATTAAAATAAGTAAATCATTTTTTATTTGGATTTCTACATATAGTTTTACCTACTGCTATTCAATCATTAAGATCTCTCATTTCTCTCAAATGTATTCTTAATTATTCTTAATTAATGTGTCTCTATCTGAAGCTATCTGCACATCTTTGTTGCGGATCTCTCCTATAAACGAATCTATAAAATTAAATCATTCCAAAGTTTAAAAAAAAGTAGGACTAGAGATTATCTAATTCCTATCAGATGTCTTAGTTTAACCAATAATAACCAAACCAAAACTTTTTTCATAGAAGCTTTCCGTGTGGATACTAATTCACCGTTTCTTGTTGAATACTACTCTAGTCTTTTTCCAGATTTAGGTATCCTATGGCGGTGTTAAGGCTAGAGACATAAATTGAAGAACAAGGCTCATGTGAGTCACTAAAAAAAACAAACTTGTCATGTAAGTCAAAAAAGGCATAGTGTTAATGGTAGAAAAAGTGAAAACAAAAAAGGAATACTGTAAAATAATTAGGAAGATCTTGTAAGGCAACTGATAGCCATGCTTTATTAGTGGGTACCGGGCTTTATTGATATAATTAACAGGCCTTATTTATCACGCAGCAGAAAGTTAGGGTTCATAGATTTTTTTTGTGCCATATCCTTGAATAGTGGAAAACTGGATGCAAATTAAGAAAAATTATCGAATACAAAAAATAGGTGCACTCTTAATTCGTAACAGTTTAATTTAAAACCTGGAAAAATACACAGGCCAGTAGAAGCTGACGTGAAGATCGTTAAGCAGATCCTGAAAAACTAAATGCGAAGTGTAATGTTCTTGCCTATGCTTATTTAAGAGAAAGACTACGGCAGTAAATGAATGCCCAAGGCCGTTTGAATGTCAATCAAAATTGGATCTTTGACATTCATTTTTGATCAAATCCTATATGTAGGATATTACCTACAAAACCTTTTTCAGAGAATATTTAGCCATTGTACCTTAAAGTGTGAAAGTATTCGAATATTTTATCATTTTCAGTTAATTACAAATTAGTTTGGTTTTATTATTTGATTTTTTCGATTTTATTTCAATTTGATTACCTTGAAAAAAATTAAAATCTACATATATTCATCTAATTAAAAAATAATAACAAAAATAATCGTTTTCAACAAAATTTCTATTTAAATCAGTGTAATTTTCTTTTCAAAATAAAAAATAAAAATGTACCATGCGTGTACCATCATCTCATCTTCTTCAATCCAACCAAACACACTCAGTTAAAAGTAATGCTTCTTCGCTCCAGGACACGTGTACGGATATAGTAATATATATTATACATACCTATAGAAGGTATATAATAATATTATTATAATAATCATTGTATATACCTATGCTGTATAAACTCACCGTATAGCGTGTTACACGTCATATCCGTAAAAAATTAAATTTCATCTATCATAATATTGGATCAATTTCCTTAAATTATTAATCTCACAAAAAAAAAATTATATAAAAACACCACAACAAAATATAATAAATAATTTCTCATTAATATAATTATTTATAAATAAATATCCTCACATTTTATTTTTATATACAATATTCTTGTTATATTAACACAAAAATAGGTAAATCGGGACCAAAGTAAATAAATCTAGCTTTGATTCAACCCTAGTTACAAGTTTAGACCAAGATTAAATGACGGATTAAATCTTCGTACGTTTAATAAAGGTTCATTAACCAAGTTTTGGTCTTACAACCCTTGTCTAATGGTGAGACGTTTGCTGTAAAAGCGTATCTAAATCTTTGCTTATATCGACAGGGTGAAAAATTTTCTTTTCTTTCTAACTCAGGTGAGAATTATTTAACTGTTTAAATAACAAATAAAAACTTATCATTTCTTAACTATTGTTTTTTAAAAGAAATCTACCTTCGGACAATTTTTTTACCTTATGATATTTTTATTTTATGATATAAATAGCTTGTATAGATGTAAATATCAACTTTTATTCGAAACATTTCTTCAGAAGCCTTACATATTCGGCGTAAACTTGAAATGACACACGTAAATGTGTGCCGCCGTAGCTCCGAATAGAAACGTTTTAAGGCTCATGTTCATTTATGCTTTTCTTTTGGTGTCAAAAATGATTTATAAAGTCACGTGGAAAAAAGTAACTATCCCTTTCTAAAACTCTTACTCAGTCAATTTTTAATTTTTAAAGGCGCATCTTAAGTCATAGTTTTGAAGTAATTATGTAAAAATCAGGTTTTAATTTTCAAACAAAAAAGGGAGGGTGGTTGTACCTTGAAACGGATAAAACGGGGTATAAACGATCCAAACAAGGGTATATTTGTTAAAAATAATAGGAAAAAAAGTGGAAAATAATCCCATACAAACATCGCTTTCGAAAATAATCCCATACAAAATGTGTGTTTGTGACTTTAGAAACTTCGCTCCAAACAACACATTCCATCTGGTTGCATAAAAAAAACTACGAACTACAGAAGCAAATTCTGAAGGTTTTGCTTCGTTAGTTAAACTATATTCCCGACGGATAGTTGGTACTTTCAAATCAAAAATATCTACTTAATTGAAAGAGCTAAACCAGGATGTCTCTTGTAAATATTATAACAAGTTCAATTTTTTTTTCATATGGTATATTTTTCCAGAAGAATAGAAACAAAAAAATTTATTCAAAACTTACGTATAAATAATATTCTTTTAATAATCTAAATTGTTATGAGTTTAATAAGAATTTCTAGGAATTACTTAATGTTGTGTTGTATTTATTTAATTGAAACAAATACATTTTTAAATAAAAATAATATAATGATATAAAAATAATTTAATAAACATTTCTTTTTTTTTCAAAATTCATAAATTTATCATTTGCGTGTATCTCTTTGGAAAAATTTCATTCTGATAATTTATAAAAACAAATATTTTTATTATATTCTAAATAAAAATTGTACCAACATTTTTTAAACAAACTACGACTACTGGGTATATAGAATGGTGATGTCCACTGTAAAGTATTTTTTTTTTTCGTAATTTTGTCAAGCATTTTAATTAAAATTCTTTGAAACAATGTGGCGTTCAAGAAAGTATTACTTAAATTTTATTTATCTGTGATCTACTACAATATATTGGTATACTATACTAAATCCTAATATAAAATTTTCTTTTTTTTTAATATTTTCTCATAGTCAAATGTTAATTAAAACCAAAACCACAAAAATAGTTTTCTAATTCTAAAAATATCAAGGATGGAAGCTACTTAATATTAAGAGATATTTAAAAATTCCATTTAAAAAGTTGCCATTTTGATGGTGAATGTTCAAGAATTTTTGCCAGGATTTCAATCTCAGGATTTGCATCGCGTCCCACACCTTCTTGTATACAAATAATTAATATTACAGTATTTAAAACAGTTATGACCATTTATTTTCATTACCTGGGGAGTTGATTTTGTCAACTGTAAGGGTCGTACTCGAATGAATATTTTGTTGATATTCTTTTCACGGTGAATTCCAAGAAATCCTGCCATATCGTTCACAAAACCAGAAAATATGTCATTTCGTTTTCTTATTAGCAGAAAGAGGATCGTATTGTTTTGAAATTTTATGGCTTCAAAATGTGGATATCATTTTTTAATAACCTTGTATTATGGCGATAAAATGGTCTTTATAAATTAGTCGATTAGTTAAGATTTTGCGATTGAACCATATTATTAAAGAATTTCATAAACGCTATAATATTATATATATGTAGTTATTACCATGAATTTGGCATTCATTATTGCTGTATAATTAAAGGGTGGGAAGTAATTTTGTTCTTAAATAAAAAAATTAAATAATATTTTATCCAGTGGGTGGTCTTAAAGAACTTATGTACATTTAAACAATAACTCATAAATTTTATGTATTTAAATGAAATTGGATTCCATAGATAAAAGATTATTGTCAACTTACAAAAACATACTCAAATTTTAATAGATTAAACTGTTTCGATTAGCTTCATTGTTATGACCGAATTGAAATGAAAATAATGAAGATCAGATATGACTTCTATGTATCGACCTCAATCATAGCTCTGCATATTTTTGATCGCTTTATTAAATTAGTGGCTTTAAAAACGTTTCCACGGCTATCATGCTTTAAAAACGAATAAATTATAAAATAATTTAATTATTTTAATTGTTATTTAAAATGTACTGCCAAAAAGCATGAGATTTATTTCGTGCATTCTTTAAATCCATCCATCAAAAGATAGAAAACATTCCACTCTTATTAAATTTTTCTGTACTTTTATTTACAAAACTTCATTCTTGACGTCGATGGAGGAAAAAGAACTATATTAGAACTGATAATTGGAAGTTTGTAGGAGCGTAGCTTTTGAAGAGAACAAGCGTTTATAATGGATATGTTTTAGAAGGATATAAATATACTTTAAATTTAAATTAATTCCATAAAAATAATATCGTTCACCATATAATATTAGGTTCACTGGATAACTAATATATGTCCTTTCTTTTGAAAAATTCTGATCCTATATAAAGGAACCTGGCTCCAATAAAGCGTTATCTCAAAACCGGATTATTTACCTATTTGTCGAGCAGTGGTTGTATGAGGACGTTTCACGAAAAATGTTGGATTGTCAATGACTTTCATCATTTTTTTTCATTACATCAATCAAGCCTTTTATCCAAAATTACCCTGGCGCTAGTAAATCCTTAAGCCTTGCGTGTACACTATACAAACGTCTTTAAGATGGAATAACCAATTATTTGATCATAAAGTGACACAACTGTCGACTATCATACATCACTAGAAAGCGGTCCTTAGGCCCAAAGCCATATTTTAACAAAAATAGCAAAATTATCGTTCTAATTAACCTAGCATTGTGGCAATTGACATAATTTCTACGTTTATATAATTTCTAAAAATAAATTATTTCATTCATAAACCGAAAATTCGGTAACATGTTACCAATGTTTTAAAATTCAAAATTTAAATTTGATCAATGTCAGATGCCTGTTTTCAGTAAATCTCTCCCTCGTTTCTTATGTTTAAGTAATTTTAGCTTGCAAAATATTGGAGAAAATAATTCTTATTTGATCAGCTAATCACATTGAAACTATTACTGAAATAAATCACGATAGAGTGATTTGATATATAAAAATATTAAACAATTCTATAATTATAATTCAATAATTTATGTGCATAAAAATTGGCAGATTAACACGTACTTCTCAGCAATTGTCAGTAGTAATTTTTTTAATTATTGCATCAAGTTAGTTTTAATTTACGTCAATAAAGAACGTGATACGTTTTCAAATGTATTATTTTTGTAACAAAACTTTTATCCCAAGCAAATGTTAGGCAACAGTTAATCATTTACTCACACACTTTATTTTTTATAGTAGTAAAAACAGACACGGAAAAAAAAGAAGAAATTAAACCACAAAAATGTATATAATTAAGATATAAAATTTATTATTCAGTGGATTATTCACAATGTCTCGTATTTATGGTTAGTGTATGCATTGTAGTTAAGTGGTTTATGGCAATCGTTCTTAGAGGTTTTTTAAAACCTTTATCAATGGTACAATGTTGAGTTCTTTAGATTGTTTATTATAGAGATTCCTAAGAATGCAGTTTCAGAAAGTGGACTTTCCAGTTAGACATTGTGCTATTGAAAGACAATGTCCAGTCATAAAAACTGACATTTAAGAAAATACACACGTCGTGTGCTGACCAGTTAACTTGACTTTTTACTCGCGACATTTACAGAAAGGTTTTTACAGTAAATTCAGCTGGTTATTTATAATTTGTAATTTGATCTCCAAGTCAATGTTTTGTTTAGACTTCAATGTAAGAAAACGTTTTTATATAGTTCGGTCAAAACGATCCCTTTTGAGAAAGATTGAATAGTTCTAAAAATATGAACAAATCAAAAGAAAGTTACATACCAATATTGTAACATTTGAATAAAGAACTCGAAAATATTTCGACGTTGTACATATGTCGAAAAGTTTGACCACCTTTTCCTATGTAGGAGGTGACATCGGTTAATCTTGACTTACAAGATAACATCCACAAGTTTCTGAACTATTTCGTATGTATCTCGGCAGTACAATTTTTAATAAGTTTACATAGTCCATTACGTTACAGTATCACAGAATTAAAGGTGTAATTATTATTATAATATACACACATATATGACCTTTACTTTTTCATTTAAAATAAAATTGTTGCATATTCGTAAAATATAAAAAAACACAAAGCATCTCCCAATTACTGTTAAACATCCCACATATTATACGGATACGAAAGTTTGAATTAGACAGGTCCTTATTCCTATTAAAGAAGACTAATTTTTATGATAATTTCATCGGTTAGTACAAAAATCGGGTGCATTTGATGACTAGTCGAATAGTTTTTGAAATACGGATTAAAATCGATCCATATTACGATATCTCAGAAACTCTGCATCCAATCATTCTGCAAACAATTTTTTTTTTGTTATTCTCGATTTTTTCAAAGGGGTAATCTGAATATTGAATTGCTTAATACAATAGCATCAACCTACTGCCGTGCAGTATCTCAGTAGTAAATTATTTTCGGTTATATTTTTGTTTGAAAAACATTTTTTTTTTATTTTGATCTACAGAACACGCAACAAAATAGTGCCGTAAAATTTTGAACCACCTTCATTATTTAACAAAATCATTCTTTTTTTAACTACTGGCTTCAAATATTTTTTGCTTGTCAGACAAAAACGTTGTTTCAGTGAAGCGTTTTTCAAAAACAAAGTACTCGCCTTAAATACTTCTTTTAATACGCATTAACTCCAAAGGTGACTATTTAAATTTTTTACACTACAATAATTACAAAGTATAATAAAACTTTGAAGAACACCAAAACGCAATTTTAAATTTTTAAATGTTTTTAATGTATTTGTTAATTATTTAAAAATAATGTTTAACCAAGCATGTAAATTATTTTCAAAATAATATACAGAATTTATAATTTCTTTGTCTTTTTTTTAAGTTTTTTTTTTTTTGATATCATTATTATTATTACAAGTACAATTAAAATTAGATTATCAAAAATTAGCATATAATGTCCAACAAATAGTATATTACTTCAAAACTGACATCTCCATTAAAAATATGAACAAAAAAAATATTGTTATTATTATTATTATTAATAAAAAAAATGTGTACAATTTGTATGACCGTTAGGCTAAAATATTTTATATTTCTTAGAAATATATATCATATCTTTTTTTTTGGTATTAATGTAATTATTATACGTATAGAAGATTGTTGTACCTTGACTGGGCTCATTCATCAGTTCTTGGAAGGTACTCCTATCTACGAGATCATCCCAGTAGCCTCCGTCGTCCAACAAACGACTTAAATTGAATGGCTTTAATGTGGCAATTATTTTGTTCTTTGTCATAGGTAAGTACGGAAAGTGGACTCAATGAAATAAGCATTAAGAGCTATCATTGAAGCTCCAATGAAAATGTGTAGGGTTCGAAGTAACAATCACAAATATCCTATGGATGATTACCTGCTGGTAGGAGAAGGTCACTCTGTAGAAACAGTGGAAGCCATTCAAAGTACACAAGAGACTAGAATATAGGTCCATATTATTACAAACAAAATTTACAAAAACTCTGCTTCCGTTTAGGCGCTGATGATGCCACAGACAGATAGACTGACAGACACACACACATGGTCAAACAATTAATAGTGTTAAATTTTAAAATTTGGAATCAAAAATAAATTAATTAAAATAGTATGGTACAATACTCGCTCAATTCCGTTTAATTTACCTCTTTAAATTAAATAAAGTTCACGAATTAATTAAAATATTTTGTCTTTTTTTCCACTGTTTCATTTACACACGACTATCTTATACAGAATGTATTACAGAAATATACAATGGAGTTATTAGTTCTATTTATCTAATAGTAAAAGTAATTTTCACCTAGGAAAAGGAAACCCCGAAAATTTCAAGATATCCTAAGCATTTGAGTGATTTTTCAATGAGTGTGTTAAAAAAACTTCTTGCCATTTTGTTGAATTGTGCTTTAATTTATTTCTTAACATGATAGTTTTTTAAAGTGCTTGATTATTTCTATTAGACAGGTGCACAAAATGTCGTATTACTTACGTTGAAAGATAATTGTATACTACATTAATTGTGATAACTGAAGAACGGATTTTAGACTAAATGTTAATAATGAATTTCTGTATGATGTGGCGAAATAATAGTAATAGTATTCCTATCAACACAAAGATTTGATCAATTTTATCTTCTACTCGTAAAAGTAAAAAATTTTAATCTGGTTTGTAAAAAGGTTCAATTTTGTACTAACGTTAAACCTGGGCTGCGCCAGAGACCCTGAAAGTTACATTGAGTTGACACAAAGTTTAAAACTTTGTAATAAGCTTTTTATTCATTTCATTAGCCAATTAATACTGTCTTACTTCCGATTTTTTAGTTGCCTAAAATCCGTTCTTAAGTGACAGTAATTCATTGTATAAATGTCGTTGATTAACCATTACATCAATAAAGGTTTTTTTTCTTAACAGTTTAAACAAAAACAAGGCTTTTTATTCTGTAATGTAGTCAACTAGAGTCAGTAATTCATTTATCGAACTAGTTTTTATTATATCATTTGATTGCTTTTATACTCAGGTATTATTATTATTCCCGGAGCCAATCAACAAACATGGCCTTCGATGAGCACACCTCTAATATTTACTACGTACCTTATTAGGGAATGTACATTTTTTTGCACTTTAAAACGTGTAACAAACATCAAAGAAACATTATATAGACAATCATAAATAAAATAAAAGACGACAAAAATTTGTTGGTATCTATTTTTAGCAATACAGAATTTAACATGGAGTAGTTAAGGAGCATATGGCCATAGAAGACTCTGGCGTCACAGTTTATATCAGATCACCATTTTAGTGAATTTTGGTATAAAAAAATCCACCAGATATATTTGATATTTAATTTTGGGTTTGACATTTTTGGTTTGTGAAGGTGGCTTACTAACTAAGTTAATTGAATGACAATGTATGTTGCTGGGCTCAAGGACTATTATGATTATTATTTTTTAAATATACATCAGTACACACATGTGCTCAGTATTTATCCGCACAAACTTCTTTACAAAGTACTCGCATTCATTTAAAGAATTTCCTGTCTTGTACCTAAGTAATATTGTTTTATCTATGAAATTATTAAATTTATCCAAAGCGATTTATTTTTATTGATTTCAACTAATATGGGTAGGGGTTTATCATAGGTAAAAGAAATTATTTATTGATTAAGATAGTCTAGATTACTTCCTGAATTGTGCCAATTAAAGCCGAAGTAGATCTCCATTACCTGAAACCATAACGAAAGCGTGATTGAAGGAAATATTGAAAGAAAGATCGCTTGTTTATAAAGATAAAACGGTGGAATATCTATCCGATGACCTAGGAATTTTTTGTGATTTATGGAAACTTTGTTAATGTATTTTTAAAGTTCTATTGAAATCCCTAGTACCTATTATTCAATTCTTGCATATCTTCTTAATCTATCCTATTTCTTTAAATAATTTTTTTAGGCTTAAAACTATATTTAAAAATAATGAAAAATAAGTAATTCCAACTATATAGAAATAAATTCACAATCTATATAGATTACTAAACTATATTATAATATGATGTTTTAAGGACTACAACTCTACAACATAAAGGACTTATTATTAAAACCAGAATAATAATAACATTATTATTAACAAAGTTTAATAACAAATTAACTTTCATATATTGTATAAAACAAAACTTTATAAAATAATGTGTGTTAAATATTATCAAGTATTATTTCATTTTAGTAATATTATAGAAATAAATCCCATATGGATTAAAAACAAACAACATATAACGAACAAAAATGTTACTAAAATAATATATACCTTATAACTTTAATTCCTCGATAACACTAACACATGAGTTTTGTTTATTGTAATTCCTTGACAATTATTATATATTCAAATATCTCATGTATTCGTCAGAATCATTAAAGAAGTTATTACATTTGATAATAATAACTTTCAAAACGTGTAATTTTTTATTCAAACAAATACACAAAAATAAAAAGTTGAAATAATTCATTCAAGTAATTTTGTCATGATGAGTAATCTATAATGAGCCATAGATCGTTTTGTAGGTAATAAGGTAGAAAATAAACTTAGTTGCAGAGTTTGATAGGTGACATCATCAGATTGGCCTTAGTTCTTCGTGTTTCTTTAAAAGCCAATTTAGATCCTAAACGATCAGAGATATCAGAGATGGAACTGCATTTTCCTCATAAAAAGTGACATTTTTCATCTAAACGTTTTTTTTTTTCGAGAATGTTCAGCATTCAGAGGAAATGTGTCTTAAAATCGAATTAAAAATATGTCTTGGAATCGAAAAAAAAAACCACACACAAAATACGAAAAAATGATTTTGCCGAAAGTTTTCAAGGGCTATAGAGACCATTTGTCTGTGTCCATGACTTTGGCCTACAACTATTGATAAACTTTTAGCGAATTTTCTTTCGATCAAATGCAATAATGACTTATTTTTAGGTCAAAAATGTTTTAAACAAAAATTGTTCCCTTATTTATGAAGATCAACTTTCTTATTTAGTGTTATTCTATTTCTCAACTTTTAGAATATAAATTAGCCATTAATGCATCCCGAATAACTAGGCCCAATCGGATATCAGAACAAATGATATCACCCATCACACTCTACAATTTTTTTAAAGTTATTTTTTCATTGGCTGATTACAAAATGATCTATAAGCCGAAAAACGAAAAGACATATCGAACAGATGTATTGTAATATTTTTAAAATATATTGAAGGCGAGAAAAGTGACTTTGGGCTAGATATAGGTTAAAAAGTGGTGGTTTCAAAAAGTGAGCCTGTTAACAATACCACTATAAGCATTTATTTTCCAAAAAAATGAAAATTAACATTAACGATCGTCAAATTTCTATTTGTCGAAAAAATAATCTAACCATTTTACAAGGCATTGATCAGACTACAGGATGTCAGTAAATTAACAACAAAAGAAAAACTATTAAAGGGGAAAGCTTTAAAAGATTATTTGTTCATCCAAAATTATCCACGACGAAGTCTCGTGAAAAAAGTAAGTTTTGACTAAAAATATCACACATCTAATGAGTATACAGTATACAAAACTTAACGGAGTAATTTAATATTAGAGTCTCACTTTATGTTGTAAAATGTGTCATAATTAAAACAAATTATTAGTTATCTATGTATCTTCGTTATAAATTTAATTTAATGAGAAAACTATAAATACTATTCTATAAGGCATATTCTATTCCTCACATATGCAGTATTATTGTTATTGTTACGATACTTTCACAACTAGATATCAATATGGCGTAACAAGCATTTAAAATTAAATCTATAGTGTATAGTTTAATTCTACTATCATATACAGAAAGTTTCGGAATAAAAGGCTTGAATTTAAGAAAGTTACTATATTGATCACTACTTTTTAACCCTCAAACCAAAAAAAGAGTGTTATTAGTTTGACAACAATGTGTGTCTGTCTGTGCCATCGTAGCGCCTAAACCGATTTGAATGTTTTTGTTTCGTTTGATCGGAAATTTAATGAGGAGTGTTCTTAGCTTTGTTTCAAGTGCAAGTTTAGGGTTCCGTTCCCGGAACAACTAAAAAATAGGCGATGTCAAAACCAGTTGGGCTCTATTGCCTAAGTGTGTCTTTCGTGGACAGCTAATATAACCTAACCCATCCTAACCTAGTTTACCATGCATTGCCATCCAAACTAAGCGTGCATGCAAGACTTCAGATATTTGTGCACTGTATGTATTTCTAAAATTAAGAAATGTCAATGAACGTTTTACTTTACAAATATAATCATACTGTCTAGGATAACACGTTGTCACTCATTATCCACTTGCCCTGAAGCATCCATTATATGCATGTATTGTTGAGTAAAATTGGAAAACTTCTTAATTAAAGATAAACTTTATACCAGTTATTATTACATTTATGTATTATAGTTATTCGAAGTATAGATTCATGGGAGTAATAATATTTATTTTATGATGATGATCCATCGATAAATTATTAATATCCTCTATTCTTTCAGATACTATCATCAATGTTTATTAATATTGAATTTATTTTAGAATTTACGACGAAGCGATTATTTGAAAAATTTGCCTTCTAAAATCGGTGTCGTTAAAATCATATGGTGTCGTTAAAGTTTTTTTTTGATGATTGTACAATCAATGGCAATGAACAAGTGAAAACAAACAAATGACTAAGTTAATTGTATAGAAATTACCTGTATAGAAAGTGTTTAATTTCAGTGCTTGCATTATTTTTTTATAATTTAGAAGAGTTTTAAAAACCAGCACAAGAATGAAGGCCTTTCGGTCACCTTTTATTAGCATTTCCTATCAATTTTTTTTCGTTTTTCATGAATGTTTCACAAGACCACTATTTGAGGCTACTTGCAAATTTTCAACTCTATATCTTTATTAGTTTTGGAGAAAATAAACACCATAGTTTAGTCCAACAAAAGTTGTTTATTGTTTTATAAGAAACATTTTTTGTATTTACATTTTTGTTCTATCGCTAACGGTTTACGAGGTGGATCCTACGGACACAAGATCCAATTGATGTTGCTCATTTACGAACCTCATTTACGAATCACTTTTTACGTCTTGAGCGCTAAAAAATGATAGATATCCCTTTTCGTTTTTGAGTTCGTGTTCACAGACAGACAGGTGATTTTACAGACAGGACATTAATTAGGTGATTTTATGAACAACTATACCAAAATTTTTAAACTTAGTATACCATGTATATTACATATATACAGGGTATAAAAATACTAATTATTTAACAATTATCAACAACCAATACCGGGATGCAGTTTACGTTTCTAATTGAGTTATACTCAAATATTTATTATTAAGTATTTTTTACAGAGAAAAGTAATTATTATGTATGAGAAATGAATTAGTAGCTGTATATAACAAAGCTTCATAAATCTTTTTTATTTGTTAACACCATTAAATTAAATTTATCATAAAAATTTAATTCTTTAGAATGTGATATTAAATATTTACTTCGGTGGTGTATCTATATGTGTACCATCTTGGACACATACTATAGCGGAGTCATTAGCTGAATAATGTTTCTTAATGATAACGGACTATACATAAATAAAATGGGAGTTGAAATATTTTTTTGGAATCGTTTAATGCTTTTGTAATGAATTGTGGTTTACGAAATATAATTTTGATATTTCGTAAAAACAAATTGATCCTACTTTTAAAACTAAATGTTTTTCAAAGATTAAAAGGTTTTAAACAAGAACTTTAATTCTATCAAGTAAGGTCTGGATGTAAGTCTGCAAATTAACCCATATTTGTATAATGTGACCCCAAAAATTCTAAAGGAGCAAAATGAGCTAGTGTTCAAAATTGATATGTTATTTGGGCTAGTGTCAAGATGGTGCCTTTTATGGTGATAAAATTCTGCTGTTCACGAGTTTTTTTTGTTTTGTTTTGTTTTTTTTTTTTTTTTTTTTAATTGTAGAAACAAACTATTATGTAACACCGATTATTTATTTCATAGTATACTCAAATTAAATAAATACTAAATAAACTTTTTATAAACACGATTTTGGATGAAACTTAATGATTTTTTTCCATTAAGTGATTAAGACATAATAATGCACGTTATTTTTTTAAACAAGAAGCAACAGAAGAATCGATAGATGAATAACAAATATTTAATACGTCCGAGAGACAACATTTCAAAAAATCTACGTTGTACATGGCTCTTAGAACCCAGACCAAACAGTTTCTGATATAATAGATCACTGTTTTTGTTTAACCACTTGGCTTATAATTAATATTTTCAATTCCTTTGAATATTCACGGGCTATATAAAAAAAGTTTCTGGATCAAACTGACTTTCCAATACAGGATCAATTTGCGCCAATTGTGTAAACTGATCTGCACAGTTAAATCGTTACATGTGAACGGTCAAGTTTGGCAAATCCAAAAAAGTTGGCTTGAATACTCTCTGTTGGCAAAATTTGCATGAAAGTGTGATCAATAATGTCTGTCACTTTGGCCTTTCAAGTGAATTTTCACACTTTTGGCATCTCAGAACACAAGCTAAAAATGCCCTAAGTGATCTTTTTTGGCAATCTTTTTAAAAATTTTTCAACTAACGATTTAATAAGGATATCAAGTTGCTCAGGGAGTCCCCAATCAAACAAGTTTATCACTTGTCAAGCGAGTATCTTACATGCCCAAAAGTGGCTATGACTTTTAATATTTTAAAAAAAGTTAAAAGCTGTTTAGCGGGTAAACATGCCCACCTTATACAGACGGGTAACTATGCCTTTTCAAACAGGTAACCAATGTAACCGGAAAACCAAATTTTGCTTTAACATCTCCCTAAATATAACAATCATTAGCTATCTATTATTCTGTATAGAAAGCATCAAAATGGAGGGAGTTTAAATTATTTGTATAAAAACTTGCAACCGTTATTTAAACTATTATTGTGTCGTACTTTTCGCAAGGAGATAGAGAATTGTTTTTACTATCGCCACGATTCTGCCTGCAAAGATTTAACTTTCATCATGGGAAAAGAGTTAAATATCGATCCAATGGTTTTACGGCAGACAAGCAGAGACTGCGAGTTAAAAAAAAAAAAGAGAATAAAAATAAACCTTCATTACATACCATTTTTATTAATTGACTTTCGTGGTGGAAACCTTAAATTTCTGCTAGAAAGCCAAATAAAAGATGAAAGCAATAAGAAGATGATTCAAATGTATACCTAATTATTATATATGTCTTTATTAACACCAATAATTTAAATTGATCTGTCTGTCTGCTATCATATGGATAGATATCAGCCAATAATAAAAACTTTTATAATATTTATGTATTAGATTTTTATTTCTTCTTCTTAAAAATTTATTATTACTATTATTATAATTTTTATTATTATTATGTTTTTGTTATCGATACACTATAATCAAGTGTTTTTTTTTTTAAATTTTATTATTGAAAAAAATATCCGTCAATCAATCATTAATGAATATAAATTTTGAATATTTGAGTGATGTCATAATAATTATATTTAAACATTTATTAACTTCATTTAAAATTTTAAATTCTTACTTTCAACTGCACTTATATAATATGAATTTTATTCAGGACGATACATTTTAGTCGTGCTACGCGTTTAAACTTCCGACTAAAAGCTCAAAATATTTCATTTTCTGCGACATAACCCCCCACCCTTTCCCCAAAGGCGTAAAAATGTTTTTACGGATTTTCTGAGAAGGAGGAAAATATATTTTTTCGGATAATATTTCTAGTTGATTGGTGAAAATTCCATCTTCCTAGCATGTATAAAACAGAAAACAGTTATTTTGCAGATTATACGTTTTTACTCGAACTGGAGGGTTTAGAGAAAAATTTCTTTGAATATTTGTTATTAATTTAGCCCTAATTTATATGATAAACTATTTTCCGAATCGATTTGGTGAATATTACTTATTGGTTTGAAAAAAGTTAGTTTAAACAATAACCTATCAGGTTACGCTCCCGCAACCAGTACTTTTATTTTCAGTGGCATTTTTTAAACGGGATCCCGCAAAAATATTCCATTCGAAACTTATTCATGTTCAATGACGGATTTTACCGAGTCTAATATTAAAGCTTTACCTATCGCCAAAGGAAAACAAATATTTAAAACAAACTTATAAAAAGAATCTGAATTTGTGGAAGTAATATTCGCGTTTTAGACCCCCCAGTATTATCCAGTCAAGATTGTTTTAAATTTTTTATAGTTATTTCTTGTAGATAAACTAACTACTTTCTCTTTCTTTCTTTGTTTTAGCCCCCAAAAAAGTTTGATCGCTGTGTGTGTGTGTGTGTGTGTGTGTGTGTGTCTGTCTGTTTGTCTGTGGCATCGTAGTGCCTAAGCTGATGAAGCGATTTTGATTTTTTTAGTATTGTTTGAAATTTAATGTAATGGAGAGTGTTCTTAGCTATGTTTCAAGTGTGAATTTAGAATTCCGTATCCGAAAAAAAAATTGGCGATGTTCTTCAAAATCAGCTCAGTTGGAAAAAGATAATTTAATGGAGAGTGTTTTTATCTATGTTTCAAATGCGAGTTTAGGGTTCCATACCCGAAAAATTTGTCGGGAGTTTTTTTAATTTATTAAATTTTACTAATTGTTCTGTAGGATATCTTCAAAAATTATGCAAACAATTTTTGCGATTACAGTGGCGTCTTGCGATTTGATAACAATTTGATGAAAGGCATGTATAAACAATGATATTTAGGTATCTTTAACCCGGAAATGAAATGGTGATTTTATTATGCTTTGGTATTAGGATTTTTTCAAGTGGTTTAGATTGAAATTTTACTGTAGGTTTGTATTATTTATTGATAGAATCAAATAATTTTATTTAATATGTGAGATTAGTGTTAATATGATGTATTTTGTTGTGCATATATATAATGAATAAATATTAAGTACATGTAAAACATCACACTCACTTCCATTTCTGCATTAGTTCAAACCTAATCATTGTTGTTTGTGGAACAAATAATATTCTAGCAATAACGTCCACAGTTATTTTATTTGAAAAAAGTTATTCCTGCCATTTTTTACCTGTAAAATATGCACGTTCAAATTGAATGTTGTATGACATTTCATAACAAGTATAAGCCGAAAAAAATTTCTCCGATTCGATAAAATTAAGTATGTAAGGTAATTTTGATCCGAAAAGTACAAAAATCGGCTGCATTTGATGACTAGTCGAATAGTTTTTGAGATACGAACCAAAATCGATCAGAATATTGCCATATCTCAGAAACTCATTAAATTAACCTGATTTTTATACTATTTGGGCCAAAATTACCCCGTCCACCAAGTTTCATCAAATTCCGAATCAAAAATTTTTTTGCGTTTTTCTTGATTTTTTTAAAGGGGTACGTACCCCTTAATAAAATTACAAAAAATCGAGAAAGTTTTCATATCTCCAATTTCAATAAAGTTCAGTATATAAGGTAATTTTGACCCGAAAAGTACAAAAATCGGGCGCATTTAGCGAAAAATTTTTGAGATACGGACTAAAATTATTAGGATACGGATTTAAATCAGCATTATCTTGCAATTCTTAGCCCATTTTTTCATCCATATGAACAGTGCACAAAATTGTGCATACCTAAAGGAATTTGAATACTATGAGAAGCCTGTGTTTGTGATTAAAAAATAATAAGATTCCATCAAAAGCGTGTAATGGAAGTGAAAATTTATATATAATCAAAA
This sequence comes from Chrysoperla carnea, assembly GCF_905475395.1. Classification (NCBI taxonomy): domain Eukaryota; kingdom Metazoa; phylum Arthropoda; class Insecta; order Neuroptera; family Chrysopidae; genus Chrysoperla; species Chrysoperla carnea. Next base: position 28,083,020 of record NC_058341.1, read on the forward strand.
AATATTTTTAATTATGTTTTAATCCGTTTCTAATTCGTTACATGTATTTCAAATTAATCCTCAATTATAAATATGATTGATGTTTCAACCATTTGTATTTTATTTTTTTTGTTTTAATATTTTATGTCTAACCTTGATAATAAAAAATTTTCATTTGTGAACATTGAACTTTCAAGAAGTATTGTGTGCTAGATTGACTTATGATATGACAGAGTTTGTAATTCCTACATTCTTAAAATTGATGCCTATTAACATGTGAGGTCAGTTAACTTACAAATAGCTGTTATGCTAAAAATTTATTTTCGATTTCATTTCTATATATAATCATTAAAATCGTAACTTAGTGTTAAAGTTTACTAAATATAAATCGAATTTCTACATTCCTTCATTGATATTAGCATGTGAGGTCAATTAACTTACAAAAAGCTGTCATCAACAGAGCCCATGGACACCTATAGAAACTCATGTCAACTTAAATCACGTTGACAGACCAAACAAGTTTTTCTCAACTATTGCTTTGCTTTAACTGCTACAGATAGAATATATTACAGATATTCTTGCTAAACAGTATATCGTATCCAATAGAGTAAGACAAATAATCGATATTGAATAATGGGAATATATTTAAAATAATTATCCAATAATTAAATTTAAATGTTTTTTTAATTATTACATGTAGAGTATTGAACATTTATACATATTATTTGTAAATATAACAGGTTTTCAATTAAATTAAAACCGTATATTTGTCAGATATTATTAAAACTAATTAATTAAAATAAAGCAATAATTTTAAACAGGATGTCAATTTCATAATTCTTTGACTGTACCTAAATGTGTAAAATTAATATTTCATTTAATGTCAAATAGTTTTTTAATTTATAATGCCGGTTTCACATCCATAGTATTTCCAATATCTTTATTTGTTATTCTGTTAGGTTATAGATATAGCATAAAAAAAAAAAATTTGTGAGAACATAGGACGTACTATCTGAAGTAGTCTCACATCACTGAGCAAAGAAATTGTTGAAAACGTTATGCTTATTACGTTCTGGGTCCGACCATTTGTTTGCATTTCCCCGCCAACTAAAACTTTATTTTCTTTTTAACTTCCCAGAGGAAGTTAATGTAATGGATCCAATTTTAAAAATCTCCAGTTTTACATATTTCCGCGGTTTCAAGGCGGAAATCCTTTTCAATGTGATGTCTGTGTGTGTGTGTGTGTGTGTACGTATGTACTCGCGAACCAGTAATGACATTACACGTGACTGGGCTTATTAGACGCGTAATCGCGTATTTAAGAACTGAAAGAGCTTTCAGCGGCATAAGTTGAGCCGTTTTTTAATGTCCATAAAAAAACTGGAAAAAACTAAATAAACAGAATCTGAAAAGTGGATAAAACATATCATTTATCGATGGAGGTAATGATCATTCCAGCTTAAGCTGCAGTACATGTTCGAAGAATCATCTATGAAGGCTAACAAGACCTATTTTGTAATATTTTTTCCTCCTCCGGGAAGTTGGACTGCAGAGATCGAGTGGACTACAGGGGTCGCATTCACACGACTTCAGTACCACACCGACTATGTACTGCCAATTTATTTTAATTTGGAGTTAATCTCCTATACTCTCGACTTTAAACGCCTGGCGTAAAACTTCTGGTATGTTCTGACATGCTCATAGGTTTATAACCATTACTATTATAAATTTTACACGATATTATCGCACAATAATCATTTTAAAATTAATTTTATTTAAAATTAATTAAGAATTGCAACAGAATGAAGATATAATAATATGAAGAAATTGTTAAAAAACTTTTTCTCACAATTAATAAATGATTTTATTTTTATATAGTTATAATTTTTATTATAACAATAATATTAATATAAAAATAACATCATAAAATTGTTACATTAATAATTGATAAATTATTGCATGCACATTTTACGAAGATGATATGGAAACAAAAAATTTGTATTAAACTATTTATTATAAATTTTTTACGGTTTGATTTTTAAAAATTGTAAAAACAATTTATGAACAATTTTTTAATACTGCCCATGAAATCAAAACATACATAAGAACTACTTTTAAGCAAAACGAAACAATTGACGATTATTAAAAAATTTTAAAATATTGATTAAAATCATTTTTTGCATTATAATAATATTTACAACCGTTCGGTTTTTAAATAGTTGTTGATTAATTGCTCTCTACGATATCTTCAAAGCAATAAATGAAGTTCAAGGGAAGAATATAGTTTTTAAAGAAACTCATTCAAAGAAAAATTATGGTTCAAGTTTGACCGAAACTTCAATAACAAAAATTAAATTCTTTATGTGTGTTCCTTCTATTAATTATTATCGATACATTCCGAAACAACTTATCGCTTTATGCCTGAAATTCCCAGCCAATTGATAAGATATTCTTGGATTTGTCGAGAACCTAAGCCATAAAGCCGTAATATCATCAAGGCCTTAATCCCTGATGTTTCAATGCAATTTCGTTGAAGCATTTGGGACGATCACTTCATTCTATCGAATTGAAATTTCGAATATCAGAGCAAAAACCTTCGTTGGTTTTTATTTCGTTCAATTTTTTAAATTTGATTTTCAATCATTTTATAGTGAAGGGCCTAGACGACAATGGCGCTAATCTTGATTATACTTTTATTAAATTTAATGATTTTTTTTTTTCGATTTATCCAATTTTCTCTAGTTAAGGGGATAGTCCTTTCTTGAGTATTTCGATTTTCTTAAAGAAAAGTTAAAGATCTTAGTCAAAAATATGTTCAATCTATGCGACCTTCTTTTTCTAATAATAAAATATGCATGATCAATTCCGTAAACACACCACATCTTCACACACATACACAAATAAAGTATTACCACAAAACTGTATTTTTTACATTGTTCTTTATAAAATAATTAAAAATTTAACAAATTAACTAAATATTTATAATTTAAATGTGGTAAATTTTTTACATAGTTTTGGTTTTTATCGGAGTATACTTACCGTTTTAAATATGTTTTTATTTATATGGATTATTGCCCATATTTTTTTCGGTGGTCAACCACAATTTTATGTTTTAAAAAACACACGAAAAACAAAAAACAAAAACTACAGTAATGCAATTTTATATTTAAACTAGGTTACGTTAGCCTATTGTAGTAGACACACATATTCTTTTGACATAGTTCATTTTATGTTTAAAATTTGGTTAGTTTATTTATTTATAATATTTTTTTACTAATTATTTTCAAAATTATATTGTTTTAAATTCTGTGTTATTACGGGATAATAACATTAAAACAACAGTTGTTCTGGGTGACCATTTATTTATTAACATTTTTCTGTATAATTGGATCGGCCTTAAAAAATTTATACCACGAGTTTTTAAGATTATAATATAGTATCTTCATGAAGTACTGATCTGATATAAAATTTGCCACAATTACCAACCTGTTACTTCGAAAAAGAAATTGTTGTCTTATTTAAGGGTAATCACATCCTGAATTCTCAATAGAATTGCGAATCCCGAATAACGTAAGTTGTCAGGTCGAACTTGACAAATATTATTTTTGTCTTTGGGCATCGAAATTGTACCGTCATTTGACGGAATTTATAAATATATTTCTATTCTACAACGTTTCTTTTGAAAATATTATTTTCACTCCGCTAAACTTTATAGATATTGAAAAGAATCTTTTGAGTCGTACATTTATTTAACTAATTAGTAACGGTATGATCGTCTAACATAAATATGCATTATAAATTTTATCACCATTAAATCAGTTTATTTGAAAAATTTTTATAGCTGAGAAATAAAACGTATAACGTGTACAATAGTCAGGTCAGAATATTTTAATAATACAAGTTATTATTAAACTAATTAAAAGTTGAATTCTAATGATACATATAATTAATACATATTAATAAAATTACTAGGTAATGTCCGCGAGTTTGAACACAAACTTTAAAAAGGCACCTTTATCGTTTCCCCAAGTATTGATGCCTCATTATTTTATAATTCTCCTGAAATCGCGAAGACTGTTTATACCATGTATATATGAAATATGTCAATGATACTAAGTTTAGTTCCAACTTTTTAACGCTTAAAATATTGATGCTACGAACAAAATTTTGCTATAGGTGTTCGTATATTTCGAAGAGGAATCCAATGGTGGCTTGTATTTGACCTTGGTTATACTCTTAAAGCTACAGCGAATCAAAAATCTATTTTGAAATCCATTTAAATGGGAACCCCTTTTATTGCGGATTTGGAAAGAGCAGAATATTTAACGTCCAAATATGACTTTGACCATGACCTTCAAGGTCATTCCAAGGTCAAACATCTTATTTCATAGAAAACTCTTAGGTAAGAGGGACAATCCCAACCATACGTTTTTTCCATGTACTCTTCAGGGCATAGTTATAATAAACAATTTATTGAAGAGTCCGCCTGTCCTTCCCCGCGAAGAACGCATTCCGGCTTATGTATAAATAAATAATCGACTGTATGTAACATAAATTATTTGAAATTCTTTAAAATTGTATCTTTAGTAACTTACTGTGGCCTATTTAAAACTAGCTATTTTAAGTCAGTGGATAATTAAAATGAAAGTAAAAACACTCCATTTTGACACCGTAATTATTTTACCAGTAATGATCGCACATAGAAAAACTCTCTATGATTTTATAATAAAAAAGATATAAATATGTGTGAGTTACATTTCATTAAATTTCTAAGTAATTCTATGAACAAAAATAATTTGATAAGTTTAAGTGATAATTATGTCATTATATTTAAAGTAATTTTAAATATAATTATTTTAAGAAACATAAGATTTTATCTGCAGTATCATTATCATTTCATTCACTGGAATAAAACTTTGATAATTTTTCTTTAAAAAGTTAATATCCATTTGGATGTAGACTAATAAACTATAGTGGTATAACCGATAGTTTTTATTGATAACAACAGTATGTTCAAAATTCCTTTGCCACTCTTTAATTAGGAATCTTTCTTGATGAGCCAAATGCAGATAAATGTTTCAATAGAGTTGCTTGGATTGGAACTTGACCTGGATGGGCCATTTAAAACTTAACTTGTTATCATATCTGGCTAGAGAAAGAATTGAAAATTGCCATCGACCCAAAATTGTGTCGAACATTGGAATAGATTTTTCACTCCCAAATACTGACAAAAACAATAAGAGAACAACTTTACTGAAAAGTTATTGGATTAATAAGTTTCTGCTGCCACAGAACAGGTGGGGCTTGAGAATTTGTAACTATCGAGTTACAATAAAATTTTGTCAATAATGATGGATGCATAATTAAATTGAAAATAGTTTACTAGCAAAATTTAAATGAACTATTTATTACAGCGGGCGGGCGGGCCTATGACAACATTTAAGGGACATCGAAACTTTAAATTTGTACATTTGGGCAAATTTAGAGCCCGTTAGCTTAAAATTGACGAATATTTGCTTTTTTCTTATTTTAGTAAGAAAATCGACTCCCCGACATAAGGACATTAAGGACTTTAGTCGTAGACTCCATAAAGCCTCTTATCTGAAGTCCGACGTTTTAAACATCTAAATTCAAGGGCTGGGCAAAATCTATTGTGTCGGAGTATGGAATATCTTTCATTAAAAATAAGAAAAGAAAAGCAGTATTCATCAATTTTATGATGGCAGAGCAACTATATAAATTTACCGAGCAAATAAGTACCTGCGTTAAATTACGCTTTCCGGGGCGAGTTTTTAACCATGAAAAAATATTTCCAAAAAATGTTGCGCTAGCTCTATCACATACCACAGAGGTAAAAAAATTTCAATATAAAAAAACTAAAGGTGTTTTTTTAGTTAAACATTATAATTAAAAACATGGTGGTATTATGTGATGATTATTATCAAAAAATTTTGGTTAATAAATATTTCCTTCTATAAAAGTCAACATTTCGTGTCTATCGCGCTATGTAAGTTTGTATCTATGTGAGAGTTATATGTTATTTATTTATTTTTTTTTTTATTCTTTTACTTTTTAATATAGGTTTCCAAATTAATCACAAATTCAAAATCAAATGTATAAATCATGTTTAAATTTCAATAAATTTGTTATTTCATGGTTATTAACAACAAACTATACACTTCAACTTGTTTTCATCTAATACGTTAAGAAACAACATTATGGTTAGGTAGGTAGCTTAGGTAAGGTTCTATCAACCCACGACAATACTACTAGTAATGAAATTTAAGAGCTCCACACAACCTCTACATAGACAGACTTCAGTCAATTCTTGGAAAATATTGCAAGAAAAATAAATCTAACAAAGCATAATATATGACGTTGTCAATTCATTGCATCTTAACTAGTGTCAAATGTCACAGTTTTTGTCTATGAAAAGCGCATTTAATTGTTTTGAAGATATGGCGCAAGGTTAAAAAACCAAGTATGTAAAGCGAATGATGAACATTCAATAAATGCATCATAGTATAATGATGAAAATTCTATAAATACGTAAGAAATATTCACGATAGTGGCATAATAAGCAGTAAATAACTTTCGTTCTTACCTGCAAAAATAGCGACCCCCAGTTGAAATTTTTTTACGATTCAAAAAAAAAATATTTATCAAAAAAGATACGAAATTTAATTATTCCTTTATATTATAAATGTGAAAGTAAGGATGTTTGTTTGTTTGGTGTTTTGTTTGTTTGTTACGCTTTCGAGCAAAAACTAGCAAATGGATTTGAATGAAACTGTACAGCAGTAAAGCTCATACATAAGAGTAACACATGAGCTATAATTTATTAAGATATATTGAAAAAAAATTTAAGAATTAAATTTATTCTGACATTTTACTGCTCAATCTATGATAATCATTTTAAACCATAAATTTAAACATTTATCAAAATTTATAATAGTTTAAATGTCAAACAATTCATGGCCTGCTTTTCTGATATACTCAATGAATGTTGACTGTTTTACACTTAAAAAAGTTGAAAATTGTGCAAATATTTTAGATGTGTAAAGCGATTCCTTCTAGTGTTATAGAAGGGGAATAAGTAAGATCAAGAGAGTTGGAGGCTATAAAGCGGTGGTTTTTACTTTTTAACCCATTGAAGCGGGCGGGTAACAATAAAAGTTATTACCATTTTTGTCATTAGTGCGCGATTGCGAAGATATAGTCCGAAACCCTTTTTCTCAAAATGACTGGAAACATATATATTTTATATTTATAGTTTCTCTTTGAAATAACTATTGAAGACATAGTTTCTATATTACATAATCCGTTTTTGGATTTATATAGAGGTTAGAAAGATAGAATTATACGAAATTTAAAGAAAAAAGAGAAACAGTTGGTGACACATACAATGTCTGAACAGCATTCCAATTAACACAAGGAACACTGTGTGTTATAATCTAGAGTGTAATTACCGGGTGTTATTTTTATATCATTCTTATTTTTATGTGATCATTTAGTGTTCTTTATTCTTTAGTCTATTTGGGTAACATACAGAATCAGACGTTATTTTGAAATTACGTCTGAAATTAAGCACATGCAAATTTGAAAAGAAGTTGTCGGTTCGAATCTTAAAAAGAAAATTTTGTTAATTATAATTAACGAAGTGATTAATGCACAAACGGTTGTGTGGAATAAACGAGGTGGGAAGCTCTCTTTTACCAACCCTAAATGTTAATTGGATCATTATAATCAAAAGCTTTCGCGGCCACAAAAATTTTTAACGGGTACTTTTCGAGCTACGGACGATCAAAGCTATGAATATATTTAGTTTCAGTATTTGACTAGGAAAATTTCTTTCTGTGAAACTTTTTCAAACCACCCCCAAAATGTTGTATCTAACGAACATTTTAGCCTAAGTTAGAAAAAAATTTCACAGAAAGCCATTTTCCTACCTAATATTGCGGAGACCTTTTCTCATAGAACAAATCCAAACAATGCACACATGCATCATAATCTGTTGCCACAATGTGTACCAATTTTATGTCATTTTTCCCATTTATGGAAAAGTAAATGCTGTTTTGCCAGGTACTTACAAAAGATAATTCCATCCGACAGAATCAAATAATTACAATAAAATTTTGCCATGAATTACAAATTCTCAAATTAGCATACATTAATTGATTAGCATATTGTGTACATTTAAATTAAAACACTTTGTGTTGTAAACGTACTAGAAAGAAGAACGAATATGTAATATAGTTTGTATACATTGGTACAAATGTGTGACGACACGACATTTTGAATATGTGTATCTATAGGATTCTATCTTTTGTAAGGACAGAAAGAAAGTTAGTTAAAATAATAAAACAAACAAAAACTTACCATGGTGATGATGATTTTCAGACATCAGGCGAATATGTTTCTGATTGAGTATAAATATTAATATCTGGATGACCGAGCTTTGCTCGGTTATTCGCCAATAGATGTCAGTAAGAGTCATATTTTTCACTTTAGACTACTCAAACGCCTCCTTTTTGTTATGTTATAATTTGCATTGTATTTCATTAACTACGTTATACACCAATAGATGTCTGATGAATTTTTCATGAAAAGACGGATAAAACGACATTTCTGATAAATGAAACCTAGCTAGATCGACTTATCGCCCCAAAAAACCCCTACATACTCATTTTCATGAAAATCGTTGGAGCCATTTCCAAGATCCTTGATATATATATATATATATATATATATATATATATATATATATATATATATATATATATATATATATATATATATATATACAAGAATTGCTCGTTTAAATATATAAGATTACATTCAACGATCAAATAACGGTTTCAAATCTCTTTATTAGGCAGAAACAAGTAAAATTCTCAAAATTTTAAAAACCCCTGACAAATATGGTTTTATCCATATGTCACAGACAGATAGTCAGATAGTCTGACACACACAAACACATAGTGGTTAAATATATAACATTCCTTTTTTGGTTCGTGGGTTAAAATTAATCAGACAAAATGTAATACACAAAATTTTATTTCCTACAATAAAGAATTAATAAGCGGTATGATCATTGAAAATGAATTACATCCATTGTTGGAGAGCTTTTGATAAGACTGTGATGCTGTTGAAAGGGGCTGCATCCAGAAATTGATGGCAATTATTTAATCGTGTTAAGATTCTAGATTCGCCACAAAACGACCTGGAAGAAAATTCAACGATATATTTCACCAAAATCAGGAGATGTGCCAGACAACTTATTAATATCATACTTTAAATGTGTCATGTACGACACTGTAGAACAGAACTTACTGGTATTGTATTATGACATGAGAAATCAACTTCGTCAAAGGAAATGACATAGACAGTAAAATTTTTGACGGTTTTAAGCAATTTAGATTAATCTAAGGTGTAGATTTAAAAGAAAGTTTTGGTACCTTCGACTATAAGTTGCATTCTCCGGAACTGTTGATAATTCAAAATATCAAAGATATTATCTTTTGATTTCGATTTCGAAAACGACAAGAACTTTCTATCACAAAGTTGACAAAAAAACGAATTCGTTTTTTTTTTAGTTTGTTTGTTTGTAGAACAGTAATCAACGACCTCTTCTTTATTCACATTATATAGTGTCTTTAATGTAACACACGAGTTCGAGTTACACTAATTAAGAAATTGTTCTTTATTATTCATTCTTTTTTAGTTAAAAGTTGTTAGTTTAGGTATTCAGTTTTTTTTTCTCCTCCTTTTGACTATTAGTTTTATCGATAGAATTAATAAAAAAAAAGTTTTTTTTAATGTTTATAAGATGGGTTTATCTACTTATTAGTTGGTGTATAATAAATAATACGATGTTTAGGCATATTTAGAAATGGTTTTTTTTTGTAGTTGAATATACATAAAAACATCTTCATTAAATTCAATGATATTTAAATATTTTTAATAGCATTTAGAGAAAGATATAAAAAAGAATTCACCGTTTTTCTTTTAATCAACGTTGTATTACGCAAGTGTGATAGTTATTAATTATAGCATTATATTATTATTAACCGTAACTTCCCAATAACAAAAAGTATATAAAAATTTAAAAACCTTTGTTTGTGTCATTCAAGAACGAAAAATTCTGTTTAATATTCCGGATATAAAATTCTTATGAAATTTGCAAACTTCCAAATTCGATCTCTACAAACATGTGACACATACATAACTGTTGATCAATAAAATTGTATTAATAGTCAAATAGTACATATTATAAAATTTCCGCCTAATTGGCGCCCTTACGGGTAAACAGTGATGTTTACGAAAAAATTTTTTTCCTAGCATCATTATTTTTAAGCGTTACAAACTTGGGACTAAACTTAATATACTATGTATATTTCATATATACATGGTACTAGCGGCCCCGACGGACGTTGTCCCGTAAAAACGTAACTCCAATTCATGAATACCTATACTACGTTTAGCCTGTCCGCTAAACCCATCCCGCTAAACCCCATTTTAACTCCTATTTATTGGAGTGGCCTGACCTTCGACCTTTGGCCTGACCTTTGATAGTAGAGCTCGCTGCGCTCGCATATGGCTCTAATAAATGCCTATTGACAATACCTGAATACTATTAAAAATACATAGTACACATAGTATACATAATGTGATATGATTTATATGCGCTCCCACCATTTAATGAAATTTCATTTTTTCGGTACGGAGCCCTCAAAAACAGTTGTACTGGACCAAATTGTAAATCTAAACCATTCTCCAATCCCCTTAAACTCACACAAAAAATTTCATCGAAATCGGTCCAGCCGTCTAGGAGGAGTTCAGTCACATACACACGCACACAAGAAATATATATATTAAGATAATTATATTGTTCGAGACAAGGATAAAAATTAATAGATTTGACAGATTTTTTAACAGACGCATATTAAGCGCAATTCTTTGGCTGTCACACCCGAAATATCTTGAAAGAGCACGCAAAATGAACAAACCTTTATTATAAAGATTTTCACGCGATATACCGCCGTCAAATGTATATATCAGACTCTGTCAGTCGATAAAAATACTCAAATTCAAATACTTTCCGTGGTGAGGATAAAATTTTTTTTGTTTAATAACCTGCCAAGTATACGTTAGATTTTACTGTTTATTTTACTATTGCAGGTACTATTGTAAAAATTCGCCATACGTTGATAGCTTTTGGTGTCACTAGTTCCGAAACCATCGGTATCCAGTTTAAAAAATTACTACATTAGTATTAATTAAATAAAAAAAATGCTTCCTTTAAAAAAGAAAAATATAGCGTTAATGCCATAATCTGATTTAATACGTAGTACCTACTAAACGGAAACAAATAATATGTTTAAAAATAACGGTGGGTATTTCTATAACGAATTACTTTTTCCGTAAGGTTAAGATAACAGTCAACGTAACATATTTAATATTAACTAGAAATGATACACCACATTTATACAATTTTAATTAGGTTCGATAAATGACAGATATTAATAACTATTTTTAATCAATTAATAAGAATTATAATGATCACATATTAGTAGGTATTTTTACGTATATATCTAATTAAACAAATTTTTATTTAGTTTTGTCAATTGGGAATAAAATAAATTTTTGAATAAATAACACACACAAACATGTGTAAAAATATTTTTTGTAATTAAGTCAATTTATTGATGAGATTTGTAACACAAAAAATTTTGTACAATATAAATACAAAAAATTTCTTTACCGAAATGTTCAAAAATTAAGAAGGGGCATAAGGCGTTCATGTAGTTACTGGTACATGAAAATTTCATTTATTTTCCAATTTTCACCATTTTCGTGCCCTTTAATTGAAATAAAATGATATCGGTAGTTATTGCTGAAAACTTTACGTTTTCACTAAATCCGAAGAAATTTGATAGATTCTGTAATTTAAAGCAAAAAAGAATTAAACTTCTTGCCTGAAACATATCTTCTTAAACTCCACAGCTAGTTTTGCTTCAATGACAGTTACATAACTCGTATATAAAGTCTCAACAAGCAAAAAGAGTTAAAATAAGTGAGATAGTAAATAAATGAGTTTTAAAAGAAGTGGTATTTCAAGGTGAAGCAGCCATTGACAAACCTAGAAAACATTTATTAGAAAATATAAGGGGATAACTGCTCCTGCGATTACGTATTCAAACTTACTAAATAGCTAACGAAATTGGTTGAAATTAAAGAAGCGTTAAATCGAACAAATATATCAAGAAAACTTGGATTATCGCATTTACATCGCGACCTTTAAATTATATAAAATCCGAAGTACGAAACACATAGATTTTTAAACATCGCGGTACAAAAAAAATATATATTATTTATAATAACCATATAAAAAAAATAATCGGAAGCCATGTGTGGTGATTATTAACTAATGCAAGCCTCTGTTGTTATATTATTGAAGATGCCATTTTCTCACAATATGCGTATTACTATAGTTTTTTATGTATACATACATATTACATACATAGAGTTTAGTTATACATTAAATTAACTGCATTATATTGAAGTAGTGTATAATATAAATATCGGCATCGATCAAAGAGAATTACACATATATTAACTTACCGATAGGTCGATGATTTCAATAAAAAAATAACTCTTGGTGTTTAAATTTAATTTCTGAAAATATTGTTTAATTGAAATTTATTGTAGGAACTTATCATTAAAATTCAAAATTAAATAATAAATATTGACCCTTGAAAATTCAAAAAACCTTTTCAAAGAGTTTAAACCAGATTAAAGTAAAGTATACTAAATCTTCTTATAGATTATCTTTATCTTTTTTTCATTATTTCATTAAGTTCATTTGTCTATTGAAAATATACCAATAATTTGTATATGAAATGTATCTCCAATTCCTTGCATTACTTTCTGTAATACAGACAGAAAAATCGACAGCGTTTCCAAGTTATTACGAGTCACAAATATCTATCTCCTAGAATCTCTTTTTCACCGTTTCTTGTCAGCTATGGGAAATATAATAAATCTCTTTTTAAATAAATTATTTATTTTACAAAAAAAATTAGGGATTACATAAATACTTTTTTATACATTTAACAAAAGATAAAATTATCGTTAATACTCGTCTTCATAACTAATTTCTGTTGTGTTGCTAATATTTTCGTCTACATACTCATTATCGTATTCCATACTTTCAGTAGTTTGTTCAGAGATTGGAATTTTTTGTTCCGGTGCACTATATGACGCTTGATGAACTTCATGATTGTCTTCTACTGGCGGAGCTACATAGGCATGTAATAAACGATGTTGTCGCATAAATCGATGTTTTTCCTTTATACGATGATGATTCAAGGCTGTTTTTAAATCAAATGTAGGTGGTTTTTCCCCGTCTTTGTAAATTTTACGTTGTAAATGTACAATATCGTGCCGCATATCAGCTAATAGCAACAATAAATAATCGAAATTTCCTTGTTCGCCTTTCATACCACGTTGGCCTCGATTTCCAGTTTCCCCTTTAGGTCCTATTGCTCCGGGTGGTCCTGGTGGACCAATTGGACCACGTTCACATCGGCAATAACGTGATTGTTCACCTTCTAATGGCACAAATGTGTCCATTACCGAGTACGTGAAGTCTTCTGGATTGTTTGATAATAAAGGTCCACCGTCGTGTCCTATATTTAAAAAAATATTGAACCAAATGTTTTGAAGTAATTTTTTGTGAATTTATACCTGGAAATCCACGCACTCCTGGTGGGCCTGGTGGACCCGGGGGGCCTGGCGGTCCTGGTGGTCCAGATGCATATGTTGATAATCGTATTGCTGTACTTATTTCTCGGACCTTTTTAATAATATAAAACTTTCAATCAATTTATTGTCAAGTCGTTTAATTTTTATCAAAGTTATGGTTTTCAAAAGGTGAAATGACGCAATTGAGAAAACATAAATTGCCAAAAATCATTTCAATTTGCAAAATTTCGAAAGTTCATATTTGTATCTAGAGTTGGAGCTTTCAAAGACTTTTCCATCAAAATTACTATGAGTGAATACCGATTAAATTTATTTTATTAATTGTCCTTCAGCATGTTAACTCTGTTTAAGCTCTTAGCTTTAAATATAGATCTATTTTCAAACATACTTTAATAATATCAGATCTTCCAAAAGTTCGTGCTTAATTTTCTATAAAAATATCTGCCCTTGTATCATAACAATAAATTTTTAACAAAATAAATTACCTTTTCTTGTAAAGTTCTAAGTTTATCATGTAAGCGCATTACAGTACCACAATTTGCAAAACAACGATCACGTTTTGCAGGTTGAGAATCAAAAATTATTGGATTAGATTCTTCGTTCCCGGATGTGCTCTCTTGACTTTGAAGAGTTGACAAAGGATCGTTATCATGTTCACAGCTATGATTATCGCTGCTTAAATGATATCCAGAATTGCATTTACAATGATATTTACCTACTTCATTTACACATGTATGTTCACAATTACCATTGTCGTCGTCGCATTCGTTCACGTCTAAATTATAATGTAAATATTAATTGCTATTAGTTGATTTAATTAATTTAAGCTTTCCAAAAATTATGTCAACAATTACACTCTGTGTAATTATTTTAATGCATACATGCTTTCTTACCCACACAAAACGGTCGAATATTATTCCTTTGATTTTCGGGACTAAATGTATATCCTTCGTGGCACGTACAAATAACTCGTTGCAAATAAACAGTACACTTTTGTTCGCATAAATTTAATGTACACGGATCTATCGACTTGTGTACACATCTGAAAATAAAAACTGTTTTTAGTATCGATACTAAACTCGAAGTAAAACGAACTTTACTAATCAGGGTACTGAATCGTGTATGTAAAGATGAAAGTTAGATAAATCTACGTAAAAATCTTAAAGCTGTTCACATTGGATGTGCATTCCCTTTAAAATATAAATTTTAAGAAAGTAATATTTATAAAATCCAACTCCAAAATACTCCATAATTTATCTATGATGAATCTAATCTATTTAATATGCTCGTATTTCGAAGAACTGCATTGCAACAAAGAATATAAAGCGCAAATTTGTTTAGATACAAATTTCTTATTACAGTTTGTTTATCAACTAGGAGCCTATGTGAAAATGGTTCAAAAATTGTGTGTATTAATACTTAAAACTAACTTAAAAATTTGTGTACATTCACGATGTTACTTTTCCCTTTGATAGTGTGATTACTTTCAATTTAAAATCGGGCCAGACATGAGCTTATGTTTTATAAAAAGCCAGAATTGAGCATTACAAGATTCACATAAATCATTTCAATTTAATTATTTATATATTTATATAAAATTTTGATGCTCTATTAGATAATAAAAGTGGCCCGAAAAATTTTACCCAGACTTCGAAGCAGTATTCTCATTTTAATCATATCTTATTTAAAAGATACTAATGATATTCGGCTGTGTAAAAACATAAAAACAAAGAAATTTAGAATTAATACTATAGTTAAAACTAAAAAAAAAAAAAAAAAACAATGTATAAAACTAGTAGTTTTACTAATTAATAATTCATTTAAACTCGCATAGGTATTATTACGATGAACATGCATAGAGCATTTTGTTTTAAAATTCTGTATTAAGAATTAATTAATTGATTTCAATTAAATACTCACCGTCCTGCAATAAAAGTATAATCATTACAACAATGTTTTCTTGTACAATCCACCCACTCATCATTTAATTTACATTTGTACTTTGTTTTAATTACATTGTCACTTGGACAATTTAACACACCTAATTCACCATTTGTACCAGGTCCATTTGAATGACTATAATTAAAGAAAAATAAAAATGAGAAAGGCAATTTTTTTTTTAACAGATTTAATTAGAATTTAAAAGATGACTTTTAATACGGTTCAACCGGTCTTTTAATCAAGTCGGTTCGACCGTTTAGGGGCTACGATGCCACTGAGAAACAAATAGACGCACTCCTTCTTAAATCAATATCGGAGTGGATGGTCAAGGACATCAGATGAGATGAAAAGGACACTTAGAGAGCTATCATTTTTTGGGACCAATCTTTGGAAATTAAAATTGGAATATTTGAGTTGACTTTGTTTTTTTGAATTATTGTTTTAAATTACTTTATTATTTTACCACTTCACTTTTCGAAATGAATTGAGCCAGGTTTATTTGACCATTCATTTCCGAAGAAATTATTTATATGTTAAAATTATATGTCATGCCTTTACCAACCTGAATTGATTCTAAGCTCGCACTTGAAACATAGCTAAGAGCACTTTCCGTTAAATTACCTTTTAAATGAAAACCAAAAAGATAAAATCGGTTCATCTGTTTAGGCGCTACGATGCCACAGACAGACAAACACACAGACACACACATAGCGATTAAAACTTATAACACCCTTTTTTTTAGTTCGGGGGTTAAAAAAAAGAAACAAGCTAGAGTACTTTTATTGAATTTCCTGTAAACATTTTTTTTTTAACTTTATCAAAATTTCCAAGATATCATTGTAGTTATCCTTCCTCTACATAAAGAAGTAGGAGATCAAAAAAACTTAAGAATAAAAAAAAAGAACAAGGTTTTAAATGAGTCCTGATTGATACAGAATTGTTTTTCGTTTTTCTGAAATCCAACACAAAAAATTGAATTTTGCGACAAAATTCTGTTGATCAACTGCATCAAGTTCAAAAAAAATGTTTGATAATGTTCATGTATTTTAAGAATATTAGTGACAGTTTCAATATGTCTTCTTACCCAGGTAAAATATCCATTAACGAATCTAAATAATACCCATCAATAGCTGAATCCGTCTTCAACAAACTACTATCATGATTAGTACCTTCATTACTAATTTTCTTCATATCATACTTATCAGTAATAGTTGCAGCATCTTGAATTGAATTTACATAATGGTGAATAGTGTTATCACTTTGAAGTTTACCATCATCATCGTCACTACTAACATTATCACTAACATTCGAATACAATGATGTCACTTGTACTAATTTAATATGTTGTATTAATATACATGATAATATGAGTATCACCCTTACAACAACAGTATTGCTGCCATCATCCCCACTGAATGATGATATATAACCACGATCACTGGTTCTTCGTACACTACGACAATACATTCTCCTGGTGTATTGATAAAGTTTCTCGTCTTCTATGCCGTATTTGTAAGTCGTAATAATATTATTATTGGTTTTGATATATGTTTTATAATCACATTAGTAAGTTAAATTTATGGTAATGTTCACAAAATAGTATTAATATGAAGAATGCAACTGTCTCTTACGACTTATAATTATATTAGTTTCATGTTATTTGTTGGAGGAACTTTAAATGTGTTAATAATCATCTTATCATTATTATTATTATTATTATAAATGTCTGTGAGTCTGAATGTTTTTAGTCTTTTAAAGAAACTAACGTACTGGTTATGTGAGTGTATTTGTATGGTACAGTGGGCAAAAAAAGTTAGGGAATACATATTTATGCATATTTTTCACGCGATTAACACCAGTCAAGTGACCTCCGAGATTTTACATTGCCAACATCTGACAATCCATTTAACTTTTCTCAAACATTGCAAATTGTTCCGTTTTAAAAGGAGTGCCCACGATCTTCCAAACAAACCTTCTTCTGGCCTTACCCATGTAGGAGATTAATTTTCTAAAATCCTTTCTCAATTCTCACCCATGTTATAAAAAGGAGATCAATTATTTTTTGTGCTGATTTACTTTATAGAAAAGCACATGAGATATCATTGGACACCTAGTAGGAACAAAGTATCTTTCTAGATATATTATGTATTAAATAACAAGCACAATGAATTAAAGTAACAACGTTTGGAAGTAATTAAATGAGAAATAATCGTTCTAAAATAAATAAATCGATTGTAATTTAATTATAATTTATATTTTTATTTGAAAGGTTATGAAAATGAATAGAACGTCGTGTATCCAATATATTTTTAATTAACAAGTAAAATCTAGAAAATTAAAAAAATTCCCGACTAATTTTTCTGGTACGGGACCCTAAACTCGCATTGGAAACAGATCTAAGAACACTCTTCATTAAATTACCTTTAAAACAAAACCAAAAAACTCAAAATCGATTCATCCGTTGAGGCGCTGCGATGCCACATACAAATAGACAGACAGACAGACAGAGAGACAGACAAATACATAGCGATCAAACTTAAAACATCCCTTTTCTTTAGTCCGTGGAAAAAAAGGTTTCATTTCATGTCAAGTAAAATATTAATATGTCAAATATTTACCATTGTTTGCAGCCTGAATCAAAGTGGCGTCGCTTTTGTTGCGCCTTGTACGGATTATTTGATATAAAATCTATGATTATTTTCTTAATATAATTTTCTTCCAATTTTTTATCCCTCCACTTGTTTGCTTAGTGTATGTGTATCTGGTTTTTTGGTTGACACATCTGTTTTATGTTATATTATTTTAATAAAGCCATGTGTCTTTTAAGCTCGACAAATAATCATATTTCTTCTTTATGTGTATATAATACGCACACATCACATACAAATACAGAAATTGAATGAATATTAAATTTAATTCTTAGTATTTATTTAAAGTATTTATTCAATAAATAAATTTCATGTTTTTTAGTTATATTAAAAATTTTCAAAAGACAGTATATATTTGTATCAATTTCAGTCTTTTCCAAGTGACTTTCTGTTTCGGTAGGCGCTGTGCTACATTCTGTAGCTCACTTTTTTTCAGATATGCTTCATAGAGAACTAGAGTCAATGTCATAAGTCCGTTGTAAAATAAAGCCAAAATTTTTATTTTTCTTTAATACATTGAAAAAGTAGATTTTTTTTGCGAGAAGCTACGTAGGTAATTTTTAAACATCCTTTAAGAAAAGCCTAAAGAGTAAATACAAAATATTTTATTTTAAAGCTTTATTTCATTGTTAATTACTATTTTAATTATATAATAATTCGAAAAAACTAAATCATCCGAACGTGTGCTTTTTATACCATGTATGTATGAATGAGTTTAGTCCGAAGTTTGTAACGCTTTAAAATATAGATACTACGAACATAATTTTAGTATACGTATTCATAGAATCACCTCATAAGTCAGATTCCGGGTGTCCATCTTTCTGTCTGTCTGTCCGTCTTGGGTCCGTAGGACCTATCTTGTAAACCGTTAGAGATAGAACAAAAGTTTAATTATAAAAACTGTTTCTTGTAAAAAAATAAACAAATTTTTCTAAGAATAATCTCCATTACATTGCCTTTTTCCGTAAAGCATTTTCCAAACTGAGCCGATTTGGAAGGAGATCAATTTTTAGTTTTTTCGGAATCCTACATTCGCACTTGAAACATAGCTAAGAATAATCTCCATTAAATAAACTTTCAAAAAAAATCAAAATTGGTTCATCAGTTTAGACGCTACGATGTCACAGACCGACCGACACACAACACCCCTTTTTTTTAGTTCGGAAGTTAAGAATGAGAGTTTTTAAAATATTCCTATACCCATGATGAGAGTAGTACAAAACTATCAAAGTAGACTAGATTCAAATTTATCGTGTAGGCAACAATTGTAGTTGGAAGGAATGAATTAACAATAATTATTATCCTCATTCAATTTTCTAACTAAATATGGGTCTTTATGGCGTCAGCTTCGTTTTGCACCCAACAAATGGGTAAATTACAACATTTATATTACATATATATACTAAATAATTGTTTGTTTATTTATTTAATAACATAAATATAATGATTAAAAGGACACGTATTTCGTTATTAAATACATTGTAATTAATTAGTGTGTACACATTATGTCATATACCTACGTGTTTTGTGTGTTTGTAAAGATATATAGGTATATTTATGGGTTAGATAGGTATATGACGCATAATATATATCAGATGCCTATGTGTAGGTAACAGAGAGGAACATATTATGTTGGGAAAATAATGGGACATTGTTGGCTGTTGTTATCATAGCTTAACCGGACGTCAGCACCTCATGTATTTTAATAGCAAGTAGTACCTTGTGTTTCATGAAAGAGTTTTACAACTTCATGGAACACTTGAAACAAACTAATGTAAAAAGAGAAAGATAAAGAGTTAAAATCGTTTTTCGGAGTTTTAAGGTTGTTTGTGCTGTCGTAGAAGAGTAGTAAAAAGGTTTACCATGAATTATTTCAAATTTTCTACTCCGATGTTTATTTATTGCTCTTTTTTTTGTTTAGAAAAACCTCCTTCAAATCATATCACACTCCCCGAAACCCTTACGTCATTAGCTCCTTATTACATACTACAGATCTACCTTGAAATCGAAATTTATATTTGTTCATTTAAAATAACCCTTTTGTCCTGCAAAACACTTGATCCAATACGTCCCCTTTACGTTCATGGTATATTTTAGCAAAATATTTGATCCAAGACGATTCGAACGTCAAAAAAAAAAAAAAAACGATTAAAACAATCACCAAGGCCGTAATTTTGTTAGAGTGCAACTGTTTAAACAAAGCAAACAGTGGTATTGCCCTTAAAAATGATTATCAATTAAAACTTTTATATTTTTCGGTGCGATACCCCTTGTTAGTTAATATATTTAATGATTCAAGGTTATATTTCAGCCGCTAAATAGTAACATACCTGTCTGATAAAAGCTTTACAAACATTCTTATTAATGCATGAAACATTACTTTAATTTGTTATGCTCTAAAAGTCTAAACGAATAGGAAAAAATTTTCAGTTATTAATCACACAGCTTCCATTTACAGGCTAAGGCTTATACTGTCCTCATAGATTTAAAAACCTATGTATCCAAAAAAACATAATTTTCAGTAATTAAGAAAAACATTTTTTTATTTTTTATAAAGCTTTTGATGTGGAAAATTGTTTTAATATCTTAAACTTTGTGAACTTAGTAATAATAGATTTAATTTTTTAATAAATTGTTTGGGTATCAACTAGACCAATCGCAAACTGAAATTAGGGTTAGTATAAATTTCATATATTTGGGCTTTCCGATATTATAAAAAGGTGTATGATTTAAAGAGATTCTGAAACGCTAAGAAAAAGTATTTAGGAAATGATTGGACCTAGGATCGTTTAAATTAACTCCCAATCAGGTAGTGTTTCCAAGTGACTGAATAAATCAAGTCTACCTTCTGAAAGCAACTGTATCAAAATAGTTATTGTACATAATTAGTTACCTTATGAGTTGCACATTATAATCAAATCAGTTATTTGATGGCATCTCATTCCTATAAATATATAATGGCATATCGTCAACGTCACCATTGAATCTCCTCCCATTACATTATTGCGATAATTAATATTAACATTATATAAACAAATGAATGTTATTATTATTATTATATGTAACACACTCAAAATAAACATACATAACACACAGTACATGTACAAGGTGGTGCAAAAAAAATATTTGTTGTTGTTGAAAAGCAGCAGTTGAGAGTAAAAACGCCAAACTTAAAAAATTAATTAAGTATCAAATCTTTAACTACCTACTCATTATCTTTCATTTATATGAGTATGTTATAGGCTTGTCACAAATTTACAGCCCAATTTAAACACTTACGTTGCTTAGAGAAAAGCTAATTATGTTACAACAACCGATGTTTCTAACTTAGGTACTGACTAAAGGAGCAGAATTAGGTATAATAGTCCTAACCCCAAAATTTCAGCACTATACGGTGCTTCACACTTTAATGGGCAAGCCAAAAGGGAATTAGAGATAAATACTTTGCATGGATTTTTGTTTTGAAGGGTCGGCAATGAAATATTTTACGATTCAATTCAATGTTTCATTGATTTTGATTTAGAAATATTGTTTTGAGATGCTTCTGCAGCTCATCAAGCGTAAAACTACTGCAGAAGGGAATTTGGTGCAACAGTTTGTTGGTAGTTGCTATTTAACTTTACTTTAATGTATGCAGCCGCAATAGAGATATTCTCGACCAAATGGATGAACGCATGGCAATCTATCTTACAACTGTGAAAGGTTCAAATAGTTCTGTAGAATATAAACTCGAAAAACCGAGTGATTTGGTGTGAAAATTGTTTGATAAATTTCAGGAGCGTACTAACTTCATCAACCATGTTCAGACAGCTGATGGTTCTCCACAATCTGAGCGTTCATAAAATTTTTATTATACCAACAATCATTCCACCTTCTCTCATGGTATAAATTAATTTTTCTTTTTTTTTAAATATATTTTGAAACAAAAAGGTAGGCATTTACAAATATAAGTAATTATGAGCAGATAAATTAAATCTAGCTGTAATATCAAATACATTTTTCGATAGGAGTAAAACTTTTTGAACCACTTTGTCATAAACCAACGAATCCGTCATTCATATACAAACAAGCGAAAATAAACAACAGCAAGAACACAATACACAAAATGTTTGAATAATGATTGTTGTTAAAATGTAATATTGGGAACAATTATTTTAAAATTTAGGTCACATGAGGATAAGAATTATTATAAATATATTTGTTGTTACTCATTTTACATAACTAATTTCATTTTGAAAATTTGTTACACATCTCTTACTCTACTCTTCATTCCTTCTAAAATATAATAATTTTAATAATTATTTGAAATTTAAATGTTTGATAACTTGTTATAAATACTGGATGATCCAAGTTATAACAGCGAATTGGAAATGTGGCACATAATGCCCCAAGCATGAGGACATACATATCGTTATTGAATTTGCAATAAATTCAATGGCGCTAGAAATTTTTTCTTGGAAGCAGGTGATGGTTCACTCATTTCTCTACCGCTGGTTTTTGTAACTTATCACTATGAACCATAAACCATCCAGAAGTCTTAGCTCATACTGTAGTTCCATTTTTTCAGATGACGTTTTGGCAATAATCACAAAAATGTTCTTTTTTCCAAACAGTCTGCATCTAGAAAATTTTTCCCGATAATTGTGACGAGAAATTGTTATTATTATAACGTTATCTCTCATTTGATGAAGTCGTAATGTTATGACTTGGACCATCCTGTATAAACAAATATTTATGGTTCTTAATTTGAAGAACTGGAGTGGAATAATACACTTGTGTAAAGTTTTATCCATTCTTTTGAAAATGATAAGTCCATCTTTGTGTAACTGATGATCTTATGCATAACTGTTACTTGAGTGGTAAACGTTTTGTAGCACTCACAATAATTAAATTGCTCGGCCCATAAACTGTTGCCGAAATACTGGTTTTATATAAACGTCATATAACCATTAATTTCAATAAAGATATTGATATTAACTTTGCCAAAAAAGTGCGTTAGGTAATTACAAAAAACAATGCAAAAATTACTGCAAATTAAGAAATACATTCCTGCAAATTAAGAAAGTTTCTTTAAAATATCATGAATTAGGATGTCGCATGTTCTTATTCTTCGTTTTATAAATTAACCTATTGATGTTTTAAATTCATTCGGTGTTCGTCATCTATTTGATAATCTCAAATCGAATTGCGCAAAAGTGGTCACGATATGGAAGGGATTATCTTACTCTCAAACATCAATTATAAGGTATTTGTCTATCTATTACGTAACGTAAATCCGTTACAGAGTCAACGTCAAAAATGTATGGGCCGTTTTTCCTAGTTAATCTGATACGAAAATAAGAACTAAGTTAAGAAATATTATTAAGCTACTGGCTTTGACTTATCGTGAATTTCCTAGTGCTGGTATCTGCGATCATTCATTTTTGAGACACAGCAGATTTTCCCTGGCATAATACAAAAACTAAGCAATAAATTGTTATCTATGGCGGCCTTTTTTTTTGTCAAGCTTAGTAATGATGAGCGAAGTTGTAGTTTTGAACACAAAAAGTGCTTAGTCTTGAAAATATTGTAGCTACCACAAATATTAAACCAAGATTAAGCCCCAAAACAATTTTGCCCATCACTAATATTGAGTATTTCAAGATAGTGAAGAAATATCTAAAAAATATATTCCGTATTTCTTGTTTTGATGAATTAAGAATGTTGCGCTGATTGAAAACTAATCAAAATGATTACCTATGACATGGAAAGTATTTGAACGAATATTAAAACTTTTATAATATATTGTGACATTAATTGTTTGATGGAAATCAATACAATGCGGGTTTTTTTTTGTAATAAATTGAAGTCATAATTTTTTTAACCAGTTTTAACGCTTGTATATATGTGTTTGTATGTTTATGTTTTTAACTTTCTCACAACAATTATAACTTTTATTTTTATTGTTGTTTTACGTGTAGAAAGCGTAGAGAAATATATTTTACGTACACATTTGATTTCTTTTTACTAAACTGTTTACTAAGCTTTGATGCATATCAATGTTGAAATTAAATTTAAAACGTCAAGATGCACAAGTAATTTACCCAGGCATCTGCTATTTCATGAATTAGAATGAATGCGCTGGCCTAAAATTTCAAAAGTCTTAAATGGCCGGACAGCATGCACTGGAGAATCTGCTTGTTGGACAGGTGCGTATCGTACAGGATCGCCCATGTGTGGCAAATCGAGATTTGTTTGCCGGATCGTAAAGTTTTTTTAAATGCTTATCTGTCCCGTAATATATATGTATGTACCTGACTTACCCACCAGGTTAAAACATAAAAGTAAAAATTAACTTCAGTTTTATAGTTAATTTAGATCTAGCTCTAGAGATTTCTTTAATACCCAATTTAGATTCTAAACGGTAAGTGGTATATCATTATTGTATTTATTCGAAAGAAAATATGCTTTAATTTTATCGATAATTGTAGGTCAAAGTCATGGACACAGGCAAATATCCTCTATCCCTTGACAACTTTTCGATCAAGCATTTTTCCGTAGTAAGCGTATTATCTTTCGATTAAGACATAGATATTTTAATTCGTATTTTTTCCGAAAGCTGACGATTTTCGAAAAAATATTTAAGCTGAAAAATGTTTGTTTTTTATGGGAATCAACTTTCTAATTTAATATGTTTTTCTATCTCTTACCGTTTAGGATCTAAATTGACTATTAAAGAAGCCCGAAGAACTAAGTCCAATACGATGTCATAATGTCTAAGTCCAATCTGGTGCCAACTTGTATGTGTCAACTGTAGGAAGTTTGCAAGTTTCACAAATAGGTCAATAAACACACATATTAGTTAAAACTACTTTCGCTTCTTAGGTTTTTTCGCTTATCGAGGTGTAACTCATCCAGGTTTGACTGTATTAAAAAAATATTTGATACAAAGTCTCTAGATACGGTGAAAAGTTATAATTATATTCGACAAATATTCGAGAAGTATGATAATAGTTTTGAAAAGGGTTACATCATTCAAAGGAAAACAGTACCTTAAATATCATAGGTAATATGCTATATCATTTCTCAAGAGATGTTCATACTAAAGATACTATGTAAGTATAAGTAGGTAATATATGTGTATACGTATGTGTGTATATACATTCATAATGAGGTCCTTTGTCAGATAAAAGGCTTGGCACACGGGGGGTTTCCAAGACATATCATGTAATAATTTGATACATGTCTCATTATGTCATTAGATTATACGGGCTCTGCTGTAACTTAGCTTATCTCTTATATATGTCTGTTTGGATAGTTTTGTCTGATGGTATATAATACAGGCAGGTTTATAAAATTTAAAAAAAAAAAAAAATTTATATTTTAACAAATCATTAATAATGCTATTTGAAGGTATACATTTTAAAATAATTTTAGATGAAAGACTTTTGATCAAATCATACAACAAATCTTTTAAAATCGATTAAACCAATTTAGTATCTTATGGTCATTTTTGTCCCAGATTAACTCTAGTATTGAATTCCAACGACCTTAAAAATCCTGACCTTACAATATATCTCTTTTCGAAATTGGGCCTTTTAAAAGTAGAAACATTCATATTGAAACTATTTTTCAGAAAAAATTGATTATTGTTAAACTCCCTGCTTGTCACTTATAGTTTCAACCCGAAAAGCGAAACAAAAAATCTGCAACTTATCGATTTATCTATATAAATTTGAAATTATAAATCAGCTAAATTGTAGGAAATAAATTTTTCTCAATCATTATTTCGGAAGAAAATGGACTTTTCCAATAATATTTTTTTCTCAACAATAAAAAAATTTCTTATAGAAGGGAATGATTTCCAGAATTATTATATTTTTCTGAGGATACAAACGGTTTTTCTCCGAAAGTTTGAAAACATTACAAATACACAGGATTTTGAGAATTGGTTTTCCAGAACCAACTAAAACACAATTCAAAAATATTGTACTTTTCATGTGTACGGATGAACTGGTTTTAATGTTTTTGGTTTGTTTTGAAAGGTAATTTTACGCAGAGTGCTTTAGCTATGTTTCAAGTGCAAGCTTAGAGTTTCTTACTCGAAAAAACTAAAAAATTGGGGATCTTCTTCAAAATTGATTCAGTTTGGAAAAGGCATGACGTATAGATTTAACATATAAATAATTACTATGGAAATGAATGGTCAAATAAACCTGGCTCAATTCATTTTGAAAAGTGAAATGATTAAATAATTAGGTAATTCAAAACAATAATTCAAAAGAAGAAAAATTCAACTCAAATATTTCAATTTCAATTAAAATATTTCTAAAAATTTGTCCTTAAAAATGATAGCTCTCTAAGTATCCTTTTCATCTGATCTGATGTCCTTGGCCATGACTTTGAAATTGATTTAAGGAGGAGTGTTATAAGTTTAAAGTGTTTATCTGTGTGTTTCTCAGTGACATCGTAGCCTCTAAACGGTCGAACCGACTTGATTGAGAACATTTTATAGATAAGTTTCCAAAAAAATCGGTTTACAAGGAATTAATCGCATTTGTCGGGGGTTTTTTAAATTTTGTAAATTTTACTTGTTATAAATTCTCGTCTTTTATGTAACATCTGGTAATTAGATAGCTAACATAGAGATTTATGGAGCATTCAAATGATTTTTTTCATTATATTTGTCATGATTTTTTTTTATGTTCATCTATCACCATAAGATGTTTACGTAATTGTTCAATACACACACAAAAAAAAAATTTCCTCTTTCTTTAGTCATACAACTTTCCATTTCACTGAACTGACGACAGATGTCGCCTTGAACGGAAGATTATCTGCTGACATGACAAAATAAAATATCTTTAGTGAGTAGTTTTCATTTTTTGTTTTCTTTTTTGTCAAAGTCGTTGGTCGCATGTAAATCAATCTTTTGTTGTATTTGCTAAATTTTGAAAAATGGTTTTTATATTCAAGAAAAATGATGATTGAATTTTTTTTGTTTAAGAAAAACAAAATAATAAATAATAGTTATCGTTTATATCCTGTTTGTCCTTCTTTATAGAAAGAAAATATATATAAGGAATGTTTACAATATACAGTAGGAAGGAAATAGTGCAATACATCTAAGAGGAAAATAAATCAATCCTAAATAAACTTATCGTTCGATTTGCATATAATTTAAAACGTTTTAGAAATATTTTTCTCTCTCGCCATTTTCTAAACTTGATTTATTTTATAAGTATGCAACTTCACATCAATTTTTGTATCGAGCTATTTTAATAGTAACCATGTAGTAAATAATTGGAATAATTTGGTTTAAATCTCGGAAGAGATTCTTGTCAATCTTCGATGTCAGATTTTGGATCAAGCTTGAGTATTTGATAAAGGCTCAAATTTTAATACACGTAAAAAATCCATTGCATAAGCTACCGTTGCTATAGCACTAGATGTAGTTCATGCATGTATATGGACCCTTTATACCATGTATATATAAATATATCAAGGTATAATAAGTTTATTCCCAAGTTTGAGAATAATGAAGCTACCAACAAAATTTTGGTAAAGGTGTAGATAAAATCACCTTATTAGTCCATTTCTGGTTGTCCGTCTGTCATCACGATAACTTAAAAATGAAAAGAGATATCAAGTTGAAATTATTGCGTGCTTAGGACGTAAAAAGTGAGGTCGAATTTGTAAATGAGCAACAAAGATCAATTTGATCTTGAGTTCGTAGAACCCATCTTGTAAATCGTTAGAGATAGGACAAAAGTATTATTGTAAAAAATGTTCCGAATAAAAAAATAAAGGACTTTTGTTTGAAACATTTTTTCGTCAACTTGACTGTTGAGAGCACAAATTGTATAGTATGTATTAGATAGGTATATCAGTTATGTATGTGTAATGTGGCAGTGTAATCAACACTGTCTATACATGGTATTTTACTCAGTCAATTGTTTGTTTTCACTCGTTCATAATATTATTGTTGCTGTGCATATTATGACGTTATATCATATCATTATTCGTTTCATCCCATGTATCATCCAATCCAATTTCAGAAGTTGGTATTATTACATAACCCCTTCAATTATTGATATATATTTTTTTTTAATAATTTCAGATTTTTTTTATTGGGTTTTGCAAGAAAACCAGACATAGATAAAAAGAAATGGATAATATATTGACTTTAACACTCGAATACTTTAACATAAATAGTACACGCAGATGAAAAGGAAAATCTTGTTGTGCATACCTGTGTTCGTATCGGTTTTAGTAAAATGTTATTTAGCTAAATAAATATTAAATATACAATATATAAAACATAAATGATTCCCTCATTTGATCCGTAATCTCTAGAAAAAACATAGAGTACTTATATAATTTTTTTTTTATAAAACTATAATAAATAGGATATTACATAACTATTGTATTTGCATAGTGAAATGAAATAAATAAGTAAATAATAAATACATTTAGTAAACATTATGTAAAGGAGTTTATATTTGTTTGCTTTTAAGAGTTTTAGTAAAATAATGATCTATAGTTAGTGAGTAGTATGTTCTTCTGTAGAGAAAGAACATCCGTTGTACTTTTAGTACAAGCATTTGTCAGAAAAAACATTTTAAATAACTTGAAAATTTCCTTGTGTCTCTTTAAATTAAGCACTCGTTATGTATTGTTTTAACCGATCGAATAAAGACTTTATTAACAGAGAATGGAAGAAAATCGCCCAGGATTCGAGCACCGAATTTCATGTGAAATGGTTAAGATGTTTATCGAAAAATGCACACAATTCTTGTAATGTAGATAGTTTCTAAATTTTTAATTAATTAAAGAAACAAATATTCTACAACACTAAAATACATTAGCAAAGAATCAACATAGTTTGCATAATTGTGGGAGGAATCACCATTTCAGAAGAATAACGACCGTATTTAATGGAAAGAGTATCAAATGATAATCGTTTGCTCTGTTGACACACAATGTGAGACTTATAGGTTTCAAAGACTAGAAAGTTAAATGAACTCTCCTTTGAGATAATGTCTACCAAACTTTACTCTAAGGAAGCTTCGATACAAATTTTGTCTAATTTTTTTTAACAGAATTCTTGTACTAATATTTTTTTAATAAAACATTTGTTATATACTCTCAATAGAAAATAAAAATAATTTTACGTATAATCAACATTTCTAGTAGTATAAACCTATAGTTTATTCATTTTTATTTGAATTATTCAATGGATGTTTATAAATACCCACTATCTCTATAAGTTGATTTTCACCACACTGATAATTCCCACAAGTTCTGAAATTTTATTCTCATTTTTACCCAGCTGACCCAAAAAAAGGAGTGTAATATTTTTGGGATTCATGTATGTATGTGACTTTCTTAATCCACTCATTAATTCTAAATGCCTGAACAGATTTGAGTGTTGAGGAGTATCGTTAAAATCATTCCATCATCTCAAATGACACTGATTATACATTTCAATATATCTGCTGTACGGTTTCATTTACCGGCTTCAAAGAAAAAAGCAGGTGGTTCTCAATTTGACTGTATGTTTGATACCTCAGAACTTTGACTGGGTGAACCAATTTTGATGATTCTTTTTCTATTTGAAAGCCAGTACTTCCCGTGTGGTCCCATTTGGTTCACTTCTTACAATGGCATTCGTGAGAAAACCATATAAGTCTTAAATTTGCATTAAGTATGTGCGCGACAAATGGACGAATAACTCAATATCTCGTCAACCGATTTCGATGATTCTTTTTGTAGTGACAAAACAAAAATCTTTTAATAAAAATAAACCGACTTGAAGACAATTCCCAAACAAATTAATATGCACTTAAAAGTAAAAAATAACGATAATATAATATAGTAACAATTATTGTAATTTTTGAAGTCGGTGTCAGCGGTTAAGGTAGCAAACTATTCTGTCACAATGCTTCCTTGGCTGACACCGAAATAAAAAAATAACAATAATTGTAACTACATTATATTATCGTTATTTTTAACTTTTAATATTAATTGAGTACCTGAACAGATTCTTAGGCCTTTAATTAAACCGTTAATCCTGAAGATCCGGGTCGAAATAATCGGATAAATTTACTAAATTATTGTATTGTCATCGGTTTTTGACAAGTGCGCGAAGTTTCAAGTCAATCTAAGGTTTTGACGA
This sequence comes from Chrysoperla carnea, assembly GCF_905475395.1. Classification (NCBI taxonomy): domain Eukaryota; kingdom Metazoa; phylum Arthropoda; class Insecta; order Neuroptera; family Chrysopidae; genus Chrysoperla; species Chrysoperla carnea. The sequence goes on from NC_058341.1 coordinate 28,113,512, forward strand.
TGGTGAAATTCACATTCAAATAGTCCGTTACATATATACATACCAAGCTAATAAAAGCGTGTTAAAAAAGAAGCAAAATCGTCGGAGGTAAACCGACCAAGTGAATCCATATACAAAAACTTTTTATACAAGCAATAAATCATATAGTAGAAGTAGAAGTATGGGGGGTGTTATGATACACGAGATATCATACCACCCCCCTTACTATACAAATACTAATAATAATTAATACCCTGCAGTCTTCTACTCAATTCAAGTACTGCTACCTCATGCCCGCTACCATACCTATGGAAAACCATATCGGTTGTAATATGGTCAAGTAAACAACACTATTTATACCAGACGTTTTATAAAACCACCATAAAAACACTTCTTCTATATGTATGAATGTGGGAATAAATATATTATGAATAAATGTGTACCTCAACTGAATTTATGTATATACTGTTTATAGAGCGGGCATTTTTGAACAGATAACCTTGCGTGGAAAAGTTTGCAGTCAATGCAAAATTAATTATAGTCATAGGTGTAACATACGGACGGCTCAAGTCTGTAACTGGTAAAAAAACCGGTAAATTTTTATTAAAACGTTATTCTTTTTAAATTCTTATAAATTCTTATCATGTTCAAAACATTTCACTTTTTTGCGAACACTTAATAAAGGCAAAAATCGGGTGCAAATAAGTAAATGATATGTCACCGAACAAGCGGTTGTTATAAATGATTATATTAAAAAAAGTTATGTAGAAAGAAGAATACTACCAGCCTTGGTATTAAATTAAGGAAAAATATAACAAACGTGCAGATTAGTGGATAACGCAGATACATGATACTCCGATTCTTATGCAATTAAAGAAATCATAAAAATTTTAAGTAAAAAAATTGCCGTAATATTCAAATGAGTAACGAGCGAGAATCTAGGATTATAGAAGTTTTCACTGAAAAAAGCCTGGGTTATGTAACACTTAAGAACGAATCAGCAAATGTCATTCTGAAATTCAATTTTTCTCTCAAAATGGCCCGATATAATAGTTCACGTATAGTGGAGTTTACCCTTGATTCAGCAGAAATTTTTACTTTTAATTATTATTTACGGCAATTACTATACTTTTAATTTATTATTTATTATTTATTCATAGTTTTTCGTTGTACTTACAAAGAAAGGACTAAATATATTTAAAACTTGAAATGGAATCCATTCTTTTGAATTGTAAGGATAATCGGATAAACAAAATTGAAAATGTGTCAAATTAATTAAAATCTCAGATCACATTTCTTAGCAATTTTGATTGGAAGGTAATACTGTTGAACAGAAGCAGATTTGTTTTCTTTGGTAGCAAATGTAAAAGTTCGTTTATCGACTATCAAAATTTTAACGGTTGGCCAACAGAGATAAGATAACTAAAATGGACCCTAACACATTATTGACCCCAAAAATTATTTATGCCATAAAATTCTGTGTAAATATATAGTGTTTACGCTAAGAATAATAAAAAAATAATTTGTTGCATGTTTAGAACTATATCCAGCTGGGATTTAACTAAATTGAGTTGTTTATATCGCAATATCTGTCATTTCGATAATTGTTCTTAATCAGGTTTTTTAAATTATCATTTATTAACGGTTGTTTTATATATTTACCAATTTTTTTTAATTTAATTTTTTTTAACGCACATTAGTCATTTCAAACTGCGTTTATTTCTTTCATGAATACATTTCAATAGATTTGTTTATGACGCATGTTTAGTTCAATATATTTGTTTATGAGAGTAAGGTATACTCGGCATCAAGAAAATAAGGTATCTTTCCATAAATGTGGTATATGAGCCTATTTGCTTAACTAATATATATTAAGAAACATAAAAGTCTAAGGCGTTCTGACTATTCAGACTATAAGGGTCATTATAGAACAAGTAAAATTTACAAGATTTAAGAAACTTCCGGAAAATTTTTCGGGTGCGGAACACTCTTCATTATATTGCCTTTTTCTTTAAAGCCTTTTCCAAACTGACTCGATTTGGAAGATCATCGCCAATTTATAGTTTTTTCGGGAACGGAACCCTAAATTCGCAGTTGAAATATAGCTAAGCACACTCTCCAATAAATTACCTTGCAAACAAAATCAGAAAATCAAAATCAGTTCATCCGTTTAGGCGCTACGATGCCACAGACAGACATACAGACACACATAGCCGTCAAACTTATAACACCCTTTTCTTTAGTTTGGGGGTAAAAAAAGATTAGTTTTCAACTTTTTGGTTGGCTTTCAAAATTATTTTGCAATTGAATTTGATTCGTGTTTAAATTATAAACGAAATATATAAACATACATCTAATAAGTAAGTTTGGCATGTTTATTCTGGTTATTTTTAGGAAAAAAGAATATTATTTAACTATATTTTGTTTATAAATAGTAATAAATAATTTTGTTGCCTACGTATATTAAAAACCTATCTTGAATAAAATTTTTTACACCTATGCCGAACTATTCATTTCGTAATGCTGCGTTGTAAATATTAAATACAACTTGAATGTGAACTTGAACAAATATTTTTAATCATATGAATATAATACGCACTCATTAAAGTAGTAAATCCATTAATAAGCTATATAAGTAATAGAGTAGAAACGAAGCATAAAGTTAAAAAAATTTGAATAGTGAGTCGAATTTGAATGCGGCATTCGCTACGTTAGATCATCAGGAAATTTTGTGACGTAAATTAATTTATAAGAATATAAAAATATGCTATTTCCATAAATAATATGCATGTATTTTAAATAATTGAAAAATATACTAAATTCACATTCCGGTTAATAGTGATGAAAATGGTTCCAACCTTGTTACTCGGGGATTTTCTAGGTCATTTAACACGAATATCGCGCCATAATTGGCCTCCGAGGTAACTGGTACCCAGATAAACAGTAAAACCTTTTATAACTCGTGGAGTTTTCGAAAAATTCGTTATATAATCGGTCCAAGTTCGTTACTCGGGGGCTTTTGGGTTCGTTGAGCACAGATATCGCTACATAATTTTTCTCCGAGGTACCTGAAGAGAAATTTTTAACAAGGAATTGGTAATAAAAAGTCCTTTGATAGCAGTGTCAATGAATTTCATAGCCCAGCATAAGTTGTAATAATTTATGTTGTTAACTTCCGTTGACATGACTTCCGTTGGCATCAAACTTTTTCCATACTTATTGGATAAAAAATAAAATTTCTTCTCAAATATTGTTCATGTTTCGCAATGTGGGCACGAGCTATGATTCATTTTACTTAACGACTCCACATCATTAATATACTAATTAATGATGTAGAGTCGTTTATTTAATTTGATTTAAAATAATTTTTAAATTATGTTTTTAAAGTATATTAAAAAATAAAAATCATATAAATGCAATAAACATGTAATTTTTATTTGACTACGAACGTCATAAAGTAATTCAAATAGGTGTTATTTAAATTAATAGTAGAGGCTGATTTCAAGACATTTTAATAGCATCAAAAGAAATTAAATAAATTCTCACATAAAAACGAAATATTATTTATTAACTACTAACAATGTTTTTGAAACTGATGTATGTGTATTTTAAAATTTTATTTACTGCAGTCAAGGTGTTTTAGGTATTACAAATTTTAAAATCAATTTTAAAAATGTATTTAAATTTTCTTCGACCGCAATTCTGTTGAAATGTGTGATTTTCCTGTAATTTATGACATGTGGTTGCTCTATTATATTATCATAATAAGGGATCGGACTAAATTTTGTATCACTTCAGATGAAGAATCCTCACTTCACGAATAGAAAAGTGAAGTTGGTTTTTTAAAATATTTACTAGTATGCAAGATATGAATGTTTAAAATTCCTAGCAAAGAGGAAGATACCCACTAGGGACGTCATACTTGACTATCGCCATAGAGATTACATATAAAACTTTGGTTTGCTTAAAGGAGATTTTTCGTTTTTTAATCAATTTTAATTTCTCTTTCAAATTTTTGTCATATTACCAACTCTAGTTTTACATTTCATGGGTAATATTGCCGATTCGACATCAGGATTATCCTCTATTTTATAAGTGTCCGCAATCTGTGTTCTAATCCATTAGTTTGTGGAATTTGCACCTTCGTTTTTGCACGATAGTTTTTGTTGTTGTTATTATAGGTGTTTACGATGTAATTTCAGGGAAATAATACAAGAAAGATAGATTTGATCTTCCCACAACTACCTCTAGGTAGACAAACTTGAGGGAACTATTGACACTGAACCTAGATTTTGCTCCCAAGATATATCATTTGAAGTAGTTTCTCTAGCCAATAAACAGAATAGAGCTATATTAATCTATTGAATTTAGCTTAATGTAGATCAAATCTACCTCGAGAGCTCTATATGTTAGAGTTAGTTTAGCTAGACCAAATCTCGCTCTAATTTTGTGTCATTTTTATATAATTTAAAAAATTTTCACCGTAGCCGGGAATCTGAATCTGGGACATAAAAATGTCCGGTCTTGGACGCTGCTTTCTATCACCGCCGTTGTTTGTAAATGACTCAATTGTATTTGTAACATCTGCGGATAAAAAGGATGACCTTCTGAATCAGGATTATCCGATGTCCAAGAATCGTACCTACCCACTATGGTTTAAATACAAAAGAGTAATCTGACTAAATAATGTTTGAGAACATAACAAATAAACAAAATCATAACAAAAATGTTTTATTTTTGACTAAAACAACTGATATCACCATGAACGTGAAGATTTGTATAATTCTCGAATTAAACTTTTTAGGATTTAACCTCTCTGCTAGTGTGTTTGTTCCAGAATATGTGAGAATATTCATAAAATGTTTATTTTCAAACAAACAACAAAAAAAAGCGTATAATAAACATTTAATATCACATACTTCGTGTACATAGATATAGACCCGACTAGAAATTGTCCCAGTACTTATATTGGGGCCCGCTTGGGATTTGTTGGGGCATGTCCCAATAGGTCTATCCCAATTGGGATCCGATTGGGAACCTTTTGGGATAGCCCAATGTAAAAATAGGCGATTTTATAATAGTTTTTCCCAACTGGGGCCTATTTGGGAACTTATTGGGAAAGCCCAAATTAAATTAAAATAGGTCTATCCCAATTGGGATCCAATTGGGAACCTTTTGGGATAGCCCAATGTAAAAATAGGCGATTTTAAATAGTTTTTCCCAACTGGGGCCTATTTGGTAACCTATTGGGAAAGCCCAAATTAAATTAAATGATAAACACAACGGTTTAATTGTTTGAGTGGGACCTGGTTGGGAACACGTTGGGATAGCCCGATTTAAAAATTAAATAATCTTTACTCTATTTTTACCGGATTTTGAAAAATTTGATTGCTTGGAATAAAGCAAATATATATGTTCTTAATCTTAGTACAGTTAATTGATTTAAAAAATTTCCTACTTTATTAAAAACAATCATAATTTTTCAATTAATTTTTTTTGTTTAAGTTATTTTTTTATAGTAAGTAAATAGTTATAAATTTAGAAAAAAATAATTTCCCTAAAAAAGTTTTAATTCAAAACGCTTTACTTCACTTTTAACTCTGTACTTTGAGTATTTATAAACTTTTCGTTTTTTACATAATCTATTTTTTTCTCTTAATATTATTCTGTTATTCCTATTTCCCTTCTATTTGAATCAAAAGTATCAGTTCTTCATTTTTGAATTTTCCGCGTTTTATTTATTTAAAACATTTCACCAGATGGCGCTACGAGAAGTTTTTTATTTGTCATAATAAAAACACTGTGATTAACAAACGATCGAGTATGAATCGAAAATAAGTGATTTTTTATAGTTTTTTTTTTGTTATTTTAATTTATAAAAATTCAGCATCATACTATATCATAAAATTTTTTAAGTGCATTTACGTTTAATTGAATTATATTATTTTGACATATGTGTAACGAACTTTGTGTAATTGAAAATGTCAATTGGAGATTGAGGTTATGTAAAATGTGAACTTGGACGTCTACGGACCAGAAGTTTTTATTCAAGTATACAAGGTAAAAATTTCGATCACAAGTTATATTTTAATTATTAAAAAAAATAGTTCTTACATTAATAATTTTTTTTTTTTTAATTATTATAGATGTCTTTATTAAAAAACTAGCTTCCAGTCCCGAAAACCCACTAGACGATAAAGAAATTTTGAAGGCAATGACAGCAGTGATACAAGGTGCTCGAGATTGGGATGGCCATCGTCTTCTTCGTTTAAAAAAATGATTACTCTATTGACTGAATCTATTGTATTTTTATAAATTTATAAATAAAAAAATTTGCTTGGTAATTTCCAGTTTATTTTTAATTTGAAGCTATAGGCTACATCATGATTGTATTGATTAACAAGGGGCAAATGATTTACAATAAGGTAAATTAAGCGGGAACAGACCGGGATTATTCGATTGGGAATCCATAGGGCTTGCACATTCGGGAACCTATAGGGACTGCCCAATTGGGAACCAATTGGGATAGCCCCACCGGGCCCCAAATAAGTTTCTGCGTTACAGCCCAATTTGGGGTCCCAATTGGGCAACCAAGCTGGGTCCCAAATGGGAGCACGTGAAAATTTCTAGTCGGGGAATATGGTTTTTGCATATGTTTTCAATATAATGAAACATACGCAAATAATAATACACCCATTTTACAAATTGACTGAAAAAAATAAAAAATATAAATATTTTGCAAAGTTTCCATTTTTCTGCAAAAATAAAAAATAAAAGAGGAAAAACAAACAATATTTATATTTATACAAATATTTTGTTATTGAGTGATAAAAGACTACACCAACATGTTTATAACAACGTGTCTCAAAAATAATGTGACTAACAAGCTTTTTAAACAATTATAGTATAGGACAGCTCCTTTTGTAAAATTCCTAATCGTTTGATAGTTAAAAAATTGAAATCCGGAGTTTTCAAAATATTTGATTTTTGTCTCCTGAAAAAATTTTTGTCTGGCCTCTTAACTGTGTGTTACCGAGTACCAACTGAGCCCTCAATGGTCAGATTTGCCATTTTAACGCCTTTGAGAAGTTTATGCGTGTGTGTCTGTCTATGGCATCGTAGCGCCTAAACGGATGGACCGATTTTATTTTTTTTTGGTTTATTTTGAAAGGCAATTTAACGGAGAGTGTTCTTAGCTATGTTTCAAGTGTAAGCTTAAAGTTTCGTGCTCGAAAAAGTTTGGAAAAGGCATGACGTATAATTTTAACATATAAATGAATATTATGGAAATGAAGGGTCAAATAAACCTGGCTCAATTCATTTTGAAAAATGAAAAGGTAAAATAATTAAGTATCCTTTTCATCTCATCTGACGTCCTTGACCATCAATTTGATTTTGATGTAAGAAGGAGTGTTATAAGTTTAAAGTTATTATCTGTGTGTTTCTCAATGGCATCGGAGCCCCTAAACGGTCGAACCGACTCGATTGAGAACATTTTTAACCCCCCAAACTAAAAAAAAAGAGTGTTATAAGTTTGACTGTTATTTGTGTGTGTCTGTCTGTGGCATCATAGTGTCTAAACGGATGAACCGATTAGATTTTAATTAAACAGAATTGAAAAAAATACACTCGAACCAGGACTCGAACCTTTAGATTTTTTTTGGTTTCGTTTGAAAGGTAATTTAACAGAGAGTGTTCATAGCTATCAAATCAAAATTTAGAAGCGACGATTTTCAAAATTCTTCAAGGAAAAGGGTAGTTTAAAGGAGGGTTTTCTTATATATGTTTCAAGTGCGAGTTTAGGGTTCCGTAACCGAAAAATTTGTGGGGGGTTTTTTAAATTTTGTAAATTACACTTGTAACAAGGTTGTACTTACGGACTACCGAAGTTGATTTGTTTACTTTGTTATGTTAGCGTAGACAAGCTAAAACGAAGCGACTTACGTAATTTAGAATGTGTGGGGTAATAAATGGAAAAATTCTGTGATGTACTGATTTCTACTTACTTTTGTGTCACCTTGTACGAATCATCGTATACATTCATAAATATATGAGTTAAAATATTTATATCCGATCAGCTTATAAAGTTGAATGTTTACTGATTGGCTTTAAATACATCAGTCAAATGAAATATTAAAGTTATGATGGTTTTTTGTTTGATCTGTTTGAATAACTAATAGCGTATATATGTTGTTACATTTTATATACGTTTTTATTTTATCTCTCGATCATATCATAATGATGTGAGAGATGAGTTTATGTTGTACATAATGTCAGTCTACATACTTCTTTTTACCAACAATCCATCCCCATTGGAGGGTAGTTGGTGGTGGTGTTTTTTTTTTTATACGTATGGAAACTTTTATTTAATAACCAAACAGATTAGAAGCATCATTACGTAAATCTTCAGTTTTTATATATATTTATCTTACTTTTTTTTATTCATGCAATAAAATAAAAAGAATGAATATTATAAAGTATGTATATAACGTCAAATTATAATATGTTTATAAGTAGAATTTAGTATATATGGAGCCTTTTCCAATATACCCTGCTTTGCGGTGATCAAAAACATTTATAATTATTAGCGGTTATCAGCCAATTTTTATTCCAAATACACTTAGTCTGTGATCAAAATTTTAAACATAGTTTCAGTCACTGAGGCTTTTAATATCATTTTTAACCCCCGAACTAAAAATAGGGGTGTTATAAGTTTGACCGCTATGGGTGTGTGTCTCTCTGTGGGTCTGTCTGACTGCCGGTGGCACCGTAGCGCTTAAACGGATGAATCGATTTTAATTTTTTTGGACTCGTTTGAAAGGTCATTTAGCGGAAAGTATGCTAAGATATGTTTCAAGTGAGAGTTTAGGGTTCCGTACAAGAGAAAAACTAAAAAAGATCTTCCAAATGCTTCAAAGGATTAGGTAATTTTGTGTAGATTGCAAATTTCACTTATTACAATGTATATGTCCTGATTTTAAACCAAAATTTGAAAGCAAATGGGCTTTCTATCATTAAAATAGAGTTTTTTTAAAATACGTATTTTAAAAGAAAATCATAAACTGATCGCAATAGTGTTCTATCTTACATCTAGTTCATCATTATTTTGCGATACGCTTTTATTCAAGTTTTATCATTGCTGTAGATCTTGATATGTCTTTTATAGGTAAACATATCATGAATAATAAAAACACAAAAATCTCTTATTGAGAATATGAAAGAACAGTAGCAAAAAAATATCATCTGCCAATATTATTTCATTTCCCATGTGAATCAGGCATCATTCATTGTTTGCTTATTATTAAGCACGTGCCACATTTGATGTGAATTAATAATTAAATACGCGTTTATTATCTTTTGTACTAACAGGTTTTACTGTATTAATATGAATATTTTAGTATCCATTAATATTAAATCGACAACACTTTGGAATGTTTATTCAATGTTGAGTATATACCTACACACAAAAAATTAATTTTTTTTTACTAAAAACGAAAGAAAATGGGAAATAATTTTATTTATAATTTTTTATTTATAATTATTATCAGATTAAAAAGAAAATTTGTAATTTACGGGAGAGAAATTATGGCATTTGTCACGAAAATCAAAATAAAATTTTGTTTTTTTATATTTTGAGATCCATAAAATTAAAAATTAAAATTTTTATGAAATAGCTGTCTTGGTTTTAAATTGAAAATTTAATAGAAAAGCTTTAAAAATGACTTTTGTAAACGAAGAAGTGAAATTTATAAAATTTAAAAAACCCACGACGAATTATTCGGGTACGGAACACTAAACTCGCATTTGAAACATATCGAAGAACACTCGAAATAAATTACCTTTCAAACGAAACACAAAAATCAAAATCGATTCACCCGTCTAGGCGTTACGATGCCACAGACAGACAGAGACATACACACATAGCGGTCAAACTTATACCACTTTTTTTTTTGCTTCGGAGGTTATAAAGAAGCCAATTTTTTTTTTCTTTCTGATAAAGCTTTGAGCGCTCAAACCTTTCTTAAACATTTTTCATTAGGATCTTGACACAGGAGAAAGTCTTTAACATTTGAACCTAATTAATGTTATTAAATGTATGTTTAACGTGTCTTTGTTAACCTGCCTGTGACTTATTTTCTTTTTGATTGAGAGTTCTTAACTTATGTTTCAAGTGTGACATTAGGGTTCCTTACCCGATAACAACTAGAATGAGGTGATGATTTTCAAATATCTGAAGAGATTTTCTTGAAAAATAGCTAAGACTCTCTTGATCAAATTACCCTTCAGGCGAAAAAATATATCAAAATAGGTTCGTTCGTTTAGGGGCTAGGATGCCACAAAAGAAACGATCAGATTTTTGTTTCCTTAAATTTTTAATTTATGTGTTATTATAGAAGATACGGTTCATTAAGAATAAAAAATTTACGAAAATAATAGTTTTCCCAATCAGAAAATTATTGCTCTTGTCTTAAAAGTTCATCACCTCCACGTCTTTTTTTTGTAAGAATTATCAGATTACAAAAAAATTTTAACTTACGTTTTAATTGTATAAATTTCTGAAAAAAAATTAATTAATTATTAGTAAATAATTATTATTATAAAATAAAATATAATATGATCGTATTGGTATGTATATTATAAAACCTAACCTTAACTCACTAAGTCTATATAAGGATTTGGATATGTGGTTTATTCAACTTCAACTGGCGTCAGTGATACAACTTGTTACGCAGGTAATATAAGTGTTTATTATTATTTGTGGCAAAAAACGAAAAAAAAAGCTGTTCATGTGAGTAAGATCCTTATAGTCCACACCATCAACGACCAACCATCATCTACAAATTCATGAAGTTCAATATTTGTAAATATTTCTGTAAATTTTAGTTTGTACGAAAAAGCAATCGGTGGATAAATTATTCAATATCGACAATGATTGCTTACTATAAATTTCTAGTTACTAAGAAAAATTTCAACGTTATTAAGTTCAAAAAAAAAAAAAAAATACAGCTATGAAAATATAATCACAGTATCGTAAAAAAACTACTTATTCAATTATTGTATTGTCATCTGTTCTTGATAAGTATGCGAAGTTTCAATAAAATCCGGCGTTTTAAAGTGGGTGAAAATCATCTTCAAACACGCCCTTACATAGATACAATGATATAGGTATAAGCTAATAAAAGCGCGTTAAAAATGCCTCCAAACGATGAAACAATGGAATTTTCGGATCCAATACAAGAACTTCACTGTGGGAAGTTAAAAATTACTTATTTTATATGAGCATTTCGCACACGATATTGTGAACTTGAAATATAATCACCGCTGGTTGCATGTACCTATAAATTTTATTACGACAAATCATAATTTTTACAAAGGCCACCCAACATTATTATAATTTTAATAACTGAAAGTTAATTATATTAGCAAAAACAGAAAAAAAGATACGTATTATAAAACAAAGTCATGTCACGTTAATGTTGTACGTCTCTTTGTTAGGCGGTCGACAAGAAAACAGTTCCTTTTTTTGTAATCGAAACCATATAGTAATAAAGGATGAAATATCCATAAGGCTGACGCTGCCATACAAAAATATCCCACGAACTATACGAAACTGTGTGATTTTTGATTTACAAATGAAATTTACAAAATATAAAAAACCCCCGATGAATTTTTTGGGTACGAAACCCTAAACTGGCACTTAGAACAAAGTTAAGAAGACTCCATTAAATTACCTTTCAAACAAACAAAAAATCAAAATCGGTTCATTCGTTTAGACGCTACGATGCCACAGACAGACACACATAACAATCAAACTTATAACACCCCTTTTTTTAGGCCGGGGGTTAAAAACTATGTTGCTTGTTTATATTTTCATACACTTCATAGGATAATTATTTTCTAAAGATTTAACACAAAATATTTTGAAAAAGTAAATGAAGGGACTTTCTGGTTGTATTTCTAAATATTGAATTCTTAACCCTTTACCGGAATTATGTTAATACAATTATAATTGGCCATTAAAATTGTTTGTAGCTATTAATATTGAAAAATATCACTTTTACTATCATGCATCAGCTAATGACATTGCTATTTTCTGCGACAGGTAAAAATTTATCATGTCTTGAACAACAACTCTATTTGTCTTTTTTTGGGAGAAAACAAAATTGAACTAATTCTTCAGTCTTAAACGAAGGAGTTTCAGTGACCGTTTTAAAAATTAATACAAAAGAAATTAAGTGCCTGTTACTTTCCGATGCAATCAGTGTTGAAACAGTCACAAAAAAATGGATATTCAAATTCTAGTTTTTACAAATAAATTTATCATTTAACCAAAAACCACTTAAGATCTTATGAATTTTGAAGTCTGTGATGTCAACTCGAAAATTCTAAGTTGTAATTATATTTCTACCAAGTAAGATGATTCTTATGTCTTAAGGTTAAATGTCTTATACTGTATAAATCAGACACAGATCCAAAATTCAACAATTACCAAAAAGTTTTTTAATAAGTTAAAAATTAAATAAGCCGCGATGACACATTTTTTAAAATGATTTGACAAGAAAAATGGTATTGTATGGATGCATACGGATTTTTTTGGTAGATTATCGAACATTTGAACGAGGCAACTTAATAAGACGAATGTCGATATTCCCCGAAGAACTTTATCTTTCATTGTTTTTTTAACAAATGCCTTTACTAGAAGCGTAAATTGAATAAAAGAAAAAAAATTAACTGAAGACCACTTTTTCACGAAGATATCCTAAAGCGGTAACGTAATTAGTGATGTGTGGTAGCAAATAATTGAAATGACAATTGAAATGTTGTTGTATGCGAAGTGGTTTTAAACAATTTTTTTATTTGATTGACGAGACGCTCGAATAATTAAGAGAATTTTATTTGATTTGTTTGTAATAAATTGTGAAATACTAGACATCACAAAGGTGGTTAATATAAAAAAACCTATGGGAATGTTAACTCTACAGGGTGTCTCTAAAACAATGGTCTACCACGTAGATATGATACAGCTCAACATAAGTTGATAAAGCTTAATTTACATTATTCGGAATTTTCTCCGATTACTCACAAAAGTAGCAATATTTAAACAAATTCTAAACGTATTATTCAATTTTCAAGAAAATAGAGATGATGTTTTATCGAGAAAAACGCATATCAAACGGATTTTTTCGTTCACGACTTCTCCTAAATAAAAGGCTTTATCATCTCGTTTTTATGCCAAGCGATGCACAATAACATCAAAGATGTGCTAAAGAGATTAAATGAAACGGCGCACAGAAAGTGAGTTGGAGGGGAGAGGGAAATTTCTTTAAATAATCGAGAAAAACGCAAAAAAAATAGCTTTAAGTAAACAGCTTTTTTTTTGGGTACGAATGTTTGAACTTGATTCAAAATAAAAAAATAAAAAATTTGTTTTTCTTTAAATAAATAAACATACGGTGATGTAGGTTATTTTTATTGATTTTGAATTGCGTTGAAATTCTTAAAAAAAAAAAAACAAAACTATGATTATTCAAAATGTTAACAGACTTGAATACAAGGCCTAATATAATGTTACGTTGTTGCTAACTGTAATGTATCAATACATCGTAAGACAGATTTTGTTTATCCTTTGTGAAAATAATACTGTTTTCGGGCAAAATGTCACATTTATTATTGTTAAACAAGAAAATAGGATAAGAAACAAGAAAACGTATATACAGTAGATGTAGTAACTGTTCAATTCTTTGGTTCTGTTGTTATATATGTTTGTATTGTTATTGTGTGGTATTAATATTACGTTCTACATGGATTATAGATGTATATAGATACATAAAATAGAGTAGATCATTGTCGTTAGAGTTATATAGACTGAGCGTCAAACGATTTTAAACCTGCCAACATCTGAGGTAATTGCTTAGGTCCAACCATTGTAGATTCGTAAGAAAAAAATGTAAAGTGATACGTGATAAGTATTTTTTTAAGTCCAAAAGCGAAAAAGGGTATGCAAATTTGACATTCAATGTATGTCTTTTTACAAATGTCCCTATATTTAATGTATATTTTTTTGATAAATATCCCTATATTATTTTGAGTAATGTATTTTTTTAATAAATATCCCAAGCTGAGCTAAGCAATTACCTCTGATGTTGGCACATTTCTCACTGTACGAAAAAAAAGGCAATGTTTAGTCTATATAAAACAAAAAATTCAATGTAGATTCAACATTTGCATGCTAGGTGAGATCTCAAGACTAAACCGGTTGATACCGGGTTAACTATGGAACCAAAAACTCGTTTACAACAAGAAAGGGAGTTTTGTTAGGGGATTAATTCATGTCGTATTTAGAAAGGATAAAAAAATCTGAGTATGATTGGGGCATGGGTTAATTTTGAGCGTAGTAGTAGACAAAGAAAAACTCTGTGCTACGAATGCCTGCTAATAAAGATAGTATGATATAAAGAACAAACATACATCACAGACCCCCACAGAAGGGTGACAATTTTTTGTCAGCTTTAACAACATTTAAACAACAATTTGTCATTCATCGCAAAATTTCTTAATCCGGGTAAAATATTGGCTCTTTTCTATCTTGCGTAAATTGAAATAAGTCATGAAATAACTACTCCGAAATAACTTTTCAAAGCAGGATTCACATCGAGATGTTTCTTTTTTCGTTCTTTATTGGTACTTATTCCTATTTTTACAAATAAATCGTAGAATAATAGCGTCATATATCGTAATAAGATATAAATCAAATAATAAAATATAGGTGGAACCACGGTTAGGTTGAGTATCTGAGAACATTGTGCTCAAAATCAATCTGACTCTGGTCGCGTAATAGATAGGGTTCATGTTCCAAGACATTTAAAATTAATTATTTAATAAATTTTTCGGCAAATAACAATTAGCATGAAATTTGTTTCAATGAATACTATATATATATATATATATATATACATTTATTGTGAACTTCTAACGCTGATAGTTATTTCAGAATTTAAAAAAAAATCGGCGCCGCGCTTAACACGCAATGGACGAAGAGTTACATAATCAAGTAATTCTATCTAGGACCAGAGATGGCAAAACAATGACAAGCTTGTCATTGATTACACGCGACATAATATTTTGGGAATTCCACCTATCACAAAGTTCACTATCAAGTATTTATAACGAACAAAAGCGAGTGATGTTAACATCGTGTATTTCAATTGGCATTTTGAAACAAACCCCAAATCCGCTAGTTTCTTTTATACCATGTCTTAACGAAAGGACTGACGTCACTAAATAGCCAAATTTAACTGTTTTAGCTCGATATTGTGTAGGAAACGTCATTAAGGAAGAATGAATTGCGAAACCTAATAATCATGACTTCAAAATTAATTAGTGGCAAGTCTCTGGCCGCATTTATTTAGAAAAGATGACACGTTGATACATAAAGTTTCGCAGCCCCTGATCTAGACAGTAGCAAGCAATCTATGGTATTGAAGAACATGTACCATGCTATCACTAGTAGGTATATAATATACACAGTAAAACTACACACGTTTGTCTAGTAAAAGGAGGGTTGGTTGTTTAAACCTTAAGAATAAGTAAGGAATAATGTGGTTTGTATAACTAACTATATTATTAATAGAATTATCTATTATATCGTCCCCATTCAGAATTTCTAATTGCAGTTATATACCAGTGTAATCAATATTATCATATCTTTTGTAATTAATTTTATTCATACTACGTTCGTACAGATGTTTTTAGGTAACTTAGTGGTTTATTATTATTACAAATATTTTAATGAAATAATGTTATATGTAGGTACTATCAATGAAAACATAATGATGAAAATACCTATACTTTATTACAGCTACTAGCATCTATTCGCCACTTCACTACCATGGTACCTTAATCATGACTCTTTGTTTCATTAATTTTTAAGCTTAAGTTAATAGTATTTGGAAAAATTACAACTGAATATTCGGTTTGAGACGTAACTCCGTGACACCTGTTCTATGTGAGTGACTCAAATCATATGTAACCTTTTCGTGTTTATATTTTATTTGTATGTTTGTGTATACAGAGCACACAAACACTTCACACTTCCAATAAAAGTGGTACAAATTACTTTTTGTCATGAATCAAAATTTTTATTTTTACCTCGATCAATACACTCGCCAAATTTAACCACTACCAACAATAAAACATTGTTTTCTATAGGCCATAATAGCTATCGAACTACAAAAGTATCACGAGAATGCAAAGGTGAAATTAAACTATATTCGTCTGGGAGCATCCTTTTTATAGCGTTTTAAGCGAAGTTTTAAACAAGACGAGGTGAGGACAGGTGAAACACCAAAAGTATCACCTCGAGATTTTCGTTATTCAGCCGATATTGTAGTAGCTAGTGTGTGGAGTATCATCTTAACAGCATTGCCTGGCTCTTCGAACGAGCGTTGATGCAATAAAAAATTTATTTAAATTAAAACAAAACACAGTTTAAAAAAATTGGTTTAATTTTTATAGAAAAAATATCATTTGAAATTCCAAATACAATATTTCAAGCACTATTATATTCTTCCTTTATTCATGAATAATTTTTTAAAATTAAATTCGCATTCATAAGAGCTTCTATATTTATTCAATTTTTATATTGTCTGTTTAATTCTAGCGGAATATTTCAAGTACTTTCTACATATTCCATTTTATTTTTTTACCTTTTAAGAGAAATTTATTATTGTTACCTCGAAAATTAAAACTATTTTATGAAATTTTAGCAAAACAGGTTGGTAAACGTACGCCCTAAACGAATAAATTGAAATTTGAATTGAAGGCATTGTTCTTTGAGACTTTGATAATATCCGCTGTTAATTTGGGGTACATATGTGGAGCATAAAAAGGGTAAGAAATGAAATTGGAATATAATACTGTGTCCAAAAAATAAGGTGACATTTGAATTTAAACTGCGCGCGTTTGTTGTGCATTATGAATTCCTTCCGCCGGGCCAATCAGTCAAGATGGAATATTATTTGAACGTTATGCGTCATTTGCGTAACGCTATCCGCCTAAAAGACCGGAATCGTTTGAAGACAATTCATGGTTTTTACACCACGATAATGCACCATCCCATACTGCACTCATTATTCGTGATCAATTCGTTAAAAAATTAACCTATATCGTTCCGTAACCACCGTATTCACCTGATCTGGCGCCGTGCGACTTCTGGCTGTTCAGTAAGCTCAAAAGACCGCTCCGGGGACACCGTTTTGATACGATAGAGAAGATTCAAGCCGCAGCGAAGACGGGGATTACCTAACCAGAAAGTTAATGTTCTGGTGTTCAAGAGTCATAGACATCACGGTTTGTTTTTATTATATAATGATATACTACTGTTAAAAATGTATTGTAAACATTGGATTTCATATAATAAAATGTATAAAATTTTTATTTGCAGATTGTTAAAACTAGAAGATATTTTTAGTTTTTGTATCAAATTATAAGAATGAATTTTATTTCCTTTTTTTCTTCTCTTTAATAATTGTTTAGGATTTGGAGACATATGCAACCATAAGTATTAAAAGATTAATGATTTAACTTTATACAAAAGGATTAAAAACCAAAACTTCGTTTGAAGTAGGTTTTAAAATGCAATTCATGTTTGTATATTTCAAATCGATAACAATAAAAACGATAAATTTTTAAAATGATTTAATCGTTTTATACTCTTCTTTCTTTATCTCTTGTGCAAATATCTTTGTGTTAAGAAATTTTTTGTGGATCTAAAATTTTTAAATCGCTGTAAGAACGAATATAATATCCGGTGTATGCAAAAGATGTAGGTATAAAAAGGCTCTGGAATTGCTTACTTTATGAAGTAATACACAGAACAAAAATTTTGAACTGAAAATTATATATGGCTTAATTAATAACATATATTTGCATGCTTCGACTCATTTGTTTAATATTTCTAGCTTGTTGAATGGGTAATGCACATTTTCATTTAGCAAGATTGGATTTAACCTAATCTTTCCCTGCCAATAATGCTCACAAATTTTGGTTGTGATATTTTAAGCATGTAAAAGTTCATATTCTATAACAAGATTTTATTAATCAGTTGTTAAATTTATCCAAAGCAAATTTCCAGTATGAACCATGTAACGTCTAATCGACATAGTGTTTGGTAACATAAGCTTTAGTCCGTTTAATCATCAAATAAGTGGTTTTACTTTACTACGGGAATTACAAATCAACGTCGTTGAAATCATTTCTAAAATTGAAATAATAATATTTTAGGGTTTACATTTTTAACCATTCTTTTATAAATTTAACCTAAAAATTAAAAAATTTTAACTTTTTTGAGAATTCTGTTGAAAAAGGGTTAGCTGACAAATTTCATTGTATCAAAATCACTGTACGATTTATTATTATTAAAAAGCAATAGCATCATATTTCAGAGTTTTTGAGGAGTAAAACGAGTTAGCTATGAAGGTATAAATTTTAAGACTTTGATTAAGAGAAATAAATAAAATTGATAAATATATATAAGACTTTTTAAAAACTATAACAGAATATTCGACTTTTGTAACACCTTGTTTCATTTATAATTTTGTATTTGTCGACAGTTCTATTTAAAAAGTGTAAGGCATTGCGGAATTAATGATATTTACCCAATTAAACTAGCACTTACATTTCGGTATTATTTTAGAAAATGTGTAAATAGTAACGAAATAAGTACGATCACTCAAAATCATTGTTTCCACACGCATCCCATTTTCTTTTTCATGTAATAACAGCGCACCAATATATTTATAACAAAAAATTTGAGAAAACAAAGCTTTGCACTTACAGTTCTCGCACACATAAAAATGAAGCACATACAATTTTTTTGATGTAATCACCATGTATGAATACACAATAACATTAAGTGTATGTAAAGCTTTATAAATAACCATTGTATATTTATTTCATGAAAGCTCCTATCCATCTAATAATAATATATAATCCAAGCTCCAGTAGCGGCAACATATACGTTCTAAAACACCTAAAAAAATTGATAGCAGAAGAGCTGTTAATAGAATTCCCTTCAGATATTGAAAAAAATAACACATTTTTGTTACAATCGAATATTGCAGTTTTAATTTTTCAAGAATTTTTATTTCAAAAACTAAGCACCTGGAGAAAAAATCTCAAGAGTACCTTTTTGCTTAAGGATGATTAAATAATACTAAAAAAATTTTTATTTTGATAAAATTCATAATTTTGTATTTTGCGTACCCTGCCATCCCTTGTTTATATGTCGATTTTTCTCATTAACGAACTTGACCTTTAAAATTTCAAAACCCACCTTGATACCAAATATTTAACTTTTTCGAAATTCCGTCATCAGTACAAAAGCATAACCTCCATGTCCTTCGGAAATTAGCTAACGAGCTAGCTCTTCATGCGAGTGTTACCTTACGACAATTTCCCAGATTATGAAAATAACTTTCCAAATCGGCTTAAAAAACTAGATTATAAATTACTTTATTTTAACAATGATATGTAACTTGGGGGCTCAGCAAGCGTTCTCTATTCAAAAAGTTCTGCGTTCAATATTCAGAAATTTTTTTTTTTTTAAATTTAATATTCGTAAATTTTTAATTGATTTTCTAAAACATTACTTATGATTAAAATTTATAAATGGGCTTGTATGGCGTCTTTTGTTTCTGACGTAGGAGCTTGGACTAATACACACAACAGTGTGTTTATGTGTGTGTGTATGAAAGAAAATTTTCATTCCTATGGAAGGAAGAATATATTTACTCATATATTACCAAGCACATGAAGATTGTTAGCTTTTTTTTCTTCTAAAATGTTGTTAGAGAAAAATTACACAATAAATCTGCATGAGGTAGAGTGCTTTTGAATATACACACACAAAAAAAAAAAGAATCTTAAAATGGGTTCTCACATATCTTCATCGTCGTCTTAAGGATACGACAGGCGATCATAAATTATACACAATTATTAAGGTATTATTCTTGGGTGTATTATTTATTATTTTTGTCAACATATGTGGTGGTGAGAAATTATGCACAGAAGCAAATTCATTTACCACTTCAGAGAATATTAAAAATAAAACAAGTGTTATTTGAACATGCTTTTATCTAACTTTACTTATTTAGATCAAAATTTGCGAACAAAATTATACATAATAACTGGTATAAACATGTCATATTTATCTAATAATAAAATTTAATAGAGCAGAGACGAAGCAGTGAGCAGAATTATAATTATAACTATATTCAGAGCCGTAATATTTAGGTTGATAGCTAGCGAAAAACTAACACCAGAGCTGAAAAGAATGTCCCAAAATTAGTGGGTTTCAAAAAAATTCCAATAAGATCGGAACAAATTTGCCTATGTTATCAAAAAAATCTAATTTTTCAACTTTATGACGTCATCAGAATACAAAAAAATGTAATTTTGCACTATCACATCTAAATTTTATCCAATTTTGATAAACCAAGTATGTAATTCTATTAAATTTGGGCCATAATTTTCAAATTTGTGATCAAAATTAGCCTAGGTCTACTAGGTTTCAAGAATGTGGAGGTCTGATCCCGGAATTAAGCACATAAGTCATAGCTAGCGATAAACTAACGTCAGAGCTGAAAAGAATGACTCAAAATTAGTGGGTTTTAAAAAAAATTTCAATAAGATCGGATCGAATTTGCTTGTGCTATGAAAAAAATCGAATTTTTTGAAATCGTTTGGACACACTTTTAGCCTCGCCATCGGAATGTCAAATTCGTAATTTTTTAAGCCACCTATTACATCTCACACAAACCACTGAACAGTAAAATAATTTATAAAGGCGCCAATAATGCATTTTGAAATATTTAAATCAATTCTTAAACCATTAATGATAAAATCAAACATTCATATTATGCATTCAAAATATTGACAATGACATCGAATAATAAAAGCCTAACCAAAATAATTCAAGTAATCTCAGCCACAAATGTGGTATATTCTTTGAAAAATAAAGATGTTTGATCTGAAATTTTGATAGCATATAATTTTTTTTTGTCAATAATACCGTTTTTTTTTTCATCTATACATAGTACATTATTTACCTAAGGCCTATTTACCATTTATAAGAAGGCCTGTTGTGCGTAGTTAGATAAATAATGAGTATGTATTGTTCGTAATATTATTATCTTAGGGTTGGAATCAATACTTTTTATTATTTCTAAAGCAATTGACATATTTTATTTCTAAGATTTATCTGGAAATGATATTTTTAATATTAAAAAAAAACGTACATTAATGTGTGTGCTCTAGGTACTCCAGGAGGAGGTCTTCAAAACAATGTAAATACTTTGACAGAATTTGATTTAATATACTTTGTGGACTGAAAAGTTTGTGGGTTTTATTGTTAAATTTTTTTGTTGTTGGTAGTGGTTAAAAAGAATTTGTCACATCGTTTAATTTTGGATGTGAATTATAATGGGAGTGATTTTTGTTTACTCTTAAAATATTGAAGACATAAGTGTCATTGTTTAATTTTTATTGTATACGATATTCTTTCGTTCTCATACTAAAACGATAATATCGATAAAACGATACTTCAGGTTTTTTTTCAAGTGGTTGTAAGAATAATTTGATGTATTTATTATTTTTTGCGTCTTTGTGAAAAATTGTATCTTTTTTTTTCAAATAAAAATCCGTTGCAAATGGGCAAAAAAATTACAGTTAATGTCGAATAAATCAGTGATCTTTTTTCATAAATTCTCTATATTTTGTCAACAAGTTAGATAAAATCGAAAATTTTTTACCATTGTATTCATCTGCTATGAATTTGGACATGCAATTTGAAGGTTCTTGCAAATCTTTTCTCAATTTGAAGCATTTAAGCAAATTAATATTTTGCTACCACTTTTTTCTCTTTTGGTCGTTTTGTGAGTCAACCAATTTCCATATCAATTTTGGATCGATTGTCAGGATTCTTCTTTAAGCATTTCTAGTCTACTCAGGTAGATATCATTCACGTGTTTTGAATCACAATTTTAATCGCGTCGATCGCCGTTTTTATCAACGATTAAGTACATATATTCGAAACAAACGTGCGAAATTTGATATACATTGAGATGATACTGTCTGTTAAACCAATTTGAATCATTCTTTGTAGATTCGATTTTCGATTCTTGTTGAAACTCGTCTCAAATTCAAGGCAATGCCATGTTCGTTTTAGTTTCATCTGCATAAGGACAAAATTGCATTTAAGATTAAAAAAATACATTCGTAAGTTGAATTATGTGAGCAAAATTCAAGAAGTGACCTGAAGCGAGTCAGTTATAAGAAAATTTTGTGTTATTATAAGCATCTCTACAAATTCTAACCATCTGTTGAAAGTTTATCACAAAAGTGCAACTGAAAAAATATTTTTCTTTCAATAAATTTTATTTAAAAACAGTAAATGTTTTTATTATTTTGAAAATAAAAACAAACAAAATGACAAATCTATTGAGAAAACATCTAAAAAATAATCTTTAAAAATAATAAAATACGTCATAATTATTTTTTTTTTAAATTTATTTTATTGCAAAACCATAACGTTGTTAGTAGAAGAAGAGAGCCGTATTTTATTTAATCTATAGAATATGTTTACCACACATACTTTACTACCCTTTCTAATCAACTGAACGAATCTTTCTTTAGACTACCCATATACACAAACACAAAATATACTTCATATAAGAGAATATAATACGGTTAGTAATTTTTAGTATTGTATATACACTTTTACAAACTAAGGCTGAGTGCAAATAGGGATCTTGGTGAGATGATTTGACAGCGCAGGTTTCTGTACGCTGTGTACTGTTTGGGGTTTCCTGTACTTCTAGTCACCTCACCAGGAACACCAATTAAATTGTTCACCCACATTAACTTTTTTGACAATAAAGTTTGTGGTTATGTAGAAATATTCACATAGAGCTAGAATCGAACAAATTTTTCTAGCATTGCATCTATTCTTTAACAATTTATTAAGTTGTCAAAAGGCGCACACAATAGGCTATATACATTTAAAATTTTTATCTTCATTAATTACATATTTTTAAGAATTTTTGACTTTTACTAACGGATGTGATGAGGTACATCCGCCAATCATTTTGCTCAAAGCAGATCTTGAAATCAGGACATAAAGTAAGCAGTAAATTTTAATTTTTCAGTAAACGACATGATCCAACAAAGAATTTGACTAAAATTTTATGTTTCGACCTGTGATTAGCATTTCATATATCGATTTGGTACATGTAATAAGAAACGGTTTCTCATAATAAGCCGTTTTTTAATTTTTTGATGCAGAGTTTCTGAGATATATCGTAATATTTGGATCGATTTTAGTCCGTATCTTATTAACTATTCGATCAGTCATCAAATGCCCTCGATTTTTGTACTTTTTGAGTCAAGATTGCAGATAATCTTGTTAGGGATATTAATTTCTACGAAAATAAATAATTGTAGCACCCAAAATGATGTAGTTAATTTTCAAGAAATTTAAAATATTACTGTTTTACAACGGCGATTTTTGTAATTTTGTAATGTTGCTTGTCTATACACAATTCTATGAAATACGATCTGTATAAGAATATATCTGTGCTTTAGTTTACATATACAAAAAGAAGGTCACATATATTTCAATATGTAAACAAATTTATCGTTGTGGAAAACTTATCTACAAGCAATAATCTTTACATTCAATTTAATCTTTAACAAAAACCTTTATATTCGTTATCCGCCATATTTGTTATGATTATGATTATGATTATTATGTTTAAATAGAACATAATACATTTTTAGTAAATAGAAAAATTTGTCTCCCAAATAAAAAGAAAGGATTAAATAAAATGACACAAACTATTTACATTGTTTATTTAAGCACTTTTATTGCAAAATAAACACCAGGTGAATGTCGTACGGCCTTGTTACATGAAAGATTTACCTGAAGGAATAAAAACGTAACAATTAAATTTTGTTTTGCACACATGCTTTTATAATAATAAAGCCTCTTGGAATCTTCAAAATATTTTAACCGGTTACCTATACATAAATTGTGCAGACATTTGAATGATTTGAACGCCAACCAAAAGATTATTGATGTTCATAAAATGGTATCAAATGTATTATTTGCCTTGATATCGCAATACAAATGCTATTATTATAAGGTTTCAGATCGAGGTAATAACTGCAAGGGTTCTGACAAGGTGAGACTTTTGCTCATACATTTATTTGCCATTAAAATAAAGTTCAACAAAAGATGTTATGTAAACTGAATAAAGAAATTATTAAATTCAGTTTTCGATGCTAAGATCGGAGCTACTTAGATTCTACTATCCCAGCTACAATTTTCTTCGTCCTGTTCACATAGCGAGTAAAGAGTCTTTGATTCTAGCTAATGAAACTGTAGCCATCGGTATTGTATCTGTATCTTATAATTTTTGTATTGGATTTTCCAGGATGAAAATAACCACTTTCTATCGGAAAATTAAAACAAATCGACGAAGTGTCCGATTAAGCCATTTTATGGTACAAATATCTTATTTTATGTCAAATAATATTATATAATCATATTTTATTATATTGAGAACAAAACAAAAAATTAAGAAAAAAAAACATAGAAATAGTATGACTGACCATCATAATATAATGTCCTTTTTTATGATATATTACTAACCATTATTTATAACCATAAGTGTGTTGTTCTGTTTGCTCTATTCAAAAAGTCACCTGGAGAGGACAATAAAATTACATCAAATAATTGAGGAATCATCTGTGAGGTAAACATGTCATCCATGTATCATTAGTATACAGCTTGGTTATAAATTGTGTAATGCAGTTAAATTAAGAAATAAAGTTCTCTTTACAATTACATTTAGCCAACGAGTTATGGTTTGAGCCATAGTATTTGAAAATTCCAAAGGAAAAACCAAAGTAGTTTTTTTTTAACCCCCCCCCCAAAAAAAAGGGGTGTTTGACCGCTTTGTATGTCAACCTGTGACCTCGTACCGCTTAAGCGGATGAATCGATTTGGATTTTTTTTGTTTCGTTTGAAAGGTAGCTTACCGGAGAATGCTCTAAGCTATGTTTAGGGTTCCGTACCTGAAAATTTTCACTTGTATTTGAAACTAATGTTGATATTCTATTTGTTAAGAATCTTTATGTTCAAATATAAAAATCAGTACTGAACTCTAAAACCTCAAGTCTTAACAGTCAATACATAATATCTTGATCAGGACCACTAGGATAAACGATAATATTTTTATTACTTTAAAAATATTATCTCGAAATATTGACAATAAATCTTCCTTAGAAATGGACAAGTATTCACATAATAAGACACAACGATTAATGCGATTATCATTTATGAAATTAGATCAATAAAATCTTAAGAATATCTGTTTTAGTATTGAATTCTAAATAATTTTCTGCCAATAATTTTACAATTTTACAATTGTCATTATTGTATTATTTAAATATGTGAAACAGAATATTTAAATTATATTGTCATCGAAAATAAGTACACGCTGTGTCACGTGATATTTTGTGTCATTGAAGTTAAATATTTTTTGAATAGGCCATTGGAGATTGAAATCCAATGATACAGTTCTATGAATATACGAACCGAGTATGCTCCTGGAACTTTTACATTATATGAAAGTAATTGCTTTGAGTAAAAAAATATTGTACCTGCTGAACACCCAAGCATTAAACAAATAAAATAAAATTGAAGCATTAGACAAGGCTTTTGAAGCAATACAAACCCTGAAAACCATACGCGGTGTGGTTGTCCTTAAAAATATGGTATTAGCAGTCAATTTTATGCTCTTGCTTAGGTAAAAGGCGAATAAAAGCTTAATATGGAAGCGATTCGAACAGAATAACGTCTTTTTGAAAAGATTCAACGAAAATGTTATTGTATTATTTCACCCTGTATACTAGAAAACATAAAATTACGTGAACATACCAATGGTGAAGTATCATTGTGAATATAAATTATCTTTCTCAGTAAACTTATCTCTTGAAATACTAAAAAAAAATGGAGACTGACTATTGTTATATACAGTAGGTGATCTTCGTTATGATAAAACATGAACTTCAATTATTTTATTTTATAGTATTATTTGTCTACTAGGTCCATAACTATTATTCTAAGTAGTATATAGCGTATTATAGCTTCTTCTATTTTATTTTCAAGTGTGTACCTAATGTAAACTAGGGAATTATATTTATTAAATTATAGTAAAAATTGTAGTACGTACAAAAATGTAGCTCCACATTGTGATCACGATGACAGTGTACTTGAGACGAAAGACTTTTGCTCATAATAGATTGTTTCGTTTTAGTTGAATTAATTTTATTAATTTATGAATGTTGAAAATAATATTAAAACAAGCCGTGGGTAGGGTCTGTTGCGACTCTTGAGGTTCACACAAATAATTTCCCAACATAATTAATAGTTTAAAAAATTAAAACTCACCCAACTCGAAACGACTCGACCGAATATTATGAAATGTTTTTCGGATCCTATTCGACACTTCAACGAAGTCGATATTACTTTTTTTGTTTGCGCGATATCGATCAAGAAACAATTAAAAAAAAAAAAAAAAAAAACTCGCCCCACTTGAAACGATTAAAGCGATTGTTATGAACTTCTTTTTGGATCATATGTCTGAAAATACGCTTCGATCGAGTCCTTGACGAAATCGATATCATTTTTTGTTCACGCGATATTGATGACGAAAAAAATGTCTACGAACGAACGCACACACACACATACTTGTCCTAACCATGAAACGTAAAGATATGTTGAACATTTCGATTTCAAAAATCGAAATCATTACAAGAACTTCCTATACTGGGAAGTTAATTATCGTTCGATTGAACTAAAACATTTGAGTTTCCCACTAAATAAAAGCTTGTAAAAAATTGAAATTGTTTTTAGATAAATGAAAAATCTACTTTTATGTAATGTTACTTGGAAATCAAGTGCTGTTGTTTGGGAAGGTGTAGTGCCTAGAATCAAAATTTATGCGATATATGATATTTCATTGTTAGTCAGGAGGATGAACTGTTGTATCAAACTTTTGGGCAAAAGAATGCACGATAATTGTGTGTTGTATAATTTGATACAATATAATAAAATGCAATTTACCCAATAAATCCGTTCTATTATACAAACAATTTAAAATTTAACTAGGTATGTACATAAATAAATGTTATTAAATAAAATAAATTGAGTATATTTAAAATTTAATAATCTCTACAAAATTATTTAAAACATAAGTTTAAACTAAACAACATTTAGTATATATGTAACATAGGTTTACTCTTAATATAAAAATGATATGTTGTAAAATATAATAATAATAATAATAAAAAATAAACCAATATATTAAATATAATATAATATACATTTAATATTTAAGTACAATTTATATGAGAGTACATAAACTAAAATTGTTATCAGTAAGTTATCTTCAAGAAATATTCATGTATATCGTTAAACTCACAAAATTGTGTATGATCTTTATTATTATTATACAATGCTTCGTTAGGTTAGATTCATATTAAATACCGTGTGTTAATCTATTGATAATCACAGGTCTGCATCTAAAAACTGCACATAATTTTTGTGTTTCTTATTGATTTTTTATCAAATGAAACTGGATCAAAAAACTATCACGACAAGTTCTCTTGCGGAACTGATTTCGAAGATTGTAAATTTGAGTAATTCAGGGGGATTTTAAAGGGGGTGCTGAGTAAAAAGGGAATGATGGAGTGGAACTCAAAAGGGAGCGTTACCTGATTTGTTTATGATTACTTAAGGCGGAATAGAAAATGAAAATCGAAAACATGCTTGAGGGAACATCAAGAATAAGAAAAAAATGACAGACAAAAACAGTAAACTTGTTTCAAAGACAAGATTCGGCCCTCTAGAAAACATATAATTAACTGAAAAATATCCCATTCTGCTAACAGTTTTTTGTGTCATATTTCTTTAAAGACGTTTACAACCATGATTTTTTAAATTTTGTTATCTACAATCATTGATCACTGATTCGACCTCGCTGACCTCGACCTTACATCTGTGATTCTACCTGGCCCATTATTAATAACTTAAGTTTCACACAATATTTACTAGAACGTCTGAAACCCTCAAGATAGTAACTATTTGTCTTTCAAATAATTTCAACAATAGTTTTCTTAGAAATTTTATCGTTCGATGTGTACGATGATAATTTTATGTTAAGTATTTTCTTGCCTCATGGCACCTCAAGACCATTTAATTTATTCATGAAAGTCGAGGAAGCTTGTTTATTTTTTGCACTTGCTTCACATTTGCTTAATAATTAGTCATTTTCTTAGAAACAATAGAACCACTCCTAGTCAGAAGTGTAAATTTCTTCAAGATACAAATAAAAATTTCAAAAAATTATAAAATCTGACGTTAATTTTATCTCGAAAAAACTAACGAATTAACACATCGTATAATAAAATTACAAACGAAATGAATCTACATAATACAGTTTGTTGTCGGTTATATACAGATATAGCCTACTGTGGCCTACCATCAAAATATAGACATCCCGCTGGGTGTACAGAAGTTAGTACCGAATATTTAGACCTTCAACTTCACCTTTAAAAAAAATTATTATTATTATTATGAAACAAAAGTATAATACTTACTACATGAAAAATGTGGTTTATATTTTAATCACAAAATTTTATAAAAGAAAAAATTTCTCTTTTTGACCTGTTTGTAATTCGAAATTAAAAACCAAGCTAAAAATTAAAAGTTAAGATTATTATTGTTATAGATATAGTCGATTCAACAACTTCAACTAAATTTGAAAATAATTCTATCAAGATTAATCATTTTTCTTTCAAATGATATTAATAAAATTCAAAATTGTTATTAGTTTTTGTAAATTAAATCTGACCAGTTTAATCAAAGCTATTAATTTTTAAATAAATATCTTATGATGTACATTTCACTCTTAACCCGTGCGTTCGGCCTTGGCTCCACGTCATTAAAAAATCATGAGTAAAATAGAAACTCCATCTTTCCAGCTTTTAAAAAAGAAAGGGGGTAGTTTAAGGGGTGATTTTCTCATTTACGCGGGGTTGTGATGTAGATGCTTAAACATGAGCAACATCTTTTGACTTTTTCACCATGCACGTTAAAATACATATATAAAAAAGTTTATTTATAACTGTACTATATATTTTAATCATGAAATAATATTAAATTACAAAAAAAAAATTGCAATAAAAATTATTTTAAGTATTGTTTTACTAATTATATGAAAGAGTATTGACATAATAAATATTACTTAATTAATTTGGTAATTAATATGTTGTATGTTTTATATAAATATTATACTGTTTTTACTTATATTACAAATATAATTATTTAAATAATAAATTTATGTCAACGAAAACAATTTAATACAATTATGAAATTAACATTGACATAATATAGTGCCATAACTGATCTTCTTTTTTATTTAAGTTATTCGATTCATGAAAAAATTGTTCAGCGTGAGTTCTTGAACATATTCTCCTAAAAAGTGTTAATTTCATTGTTAGAGCTTAAAAAATATTACAAATATTACAATATCTAGCAGGATCATTTTTGGTTTTGAAAAATTCATCCAAAAAATGCTGTTCTGAATTCGGGAGATGCAACTCGAGTCCTGTATTTATTCCAATGATTCGAGTGAATTGATCAAATTCGTACTTTAATTTGACTATAGTTCGTTTACACTAGAATTACCGAATCAACTCGGTGCGACCGAGTAGATACAGTGACATAAATAAATAACTAATTTTTACTTATAATTTATATTGCTAATTGAATGAAGGTATTCAAAAATTAGTATATCCACAATTTTTCTAGAATTCTTACAAGTAGACAGATTGTTCAGTTTTTTTCGGAATATTCCTACTATAAGATACTGAATTCGTGGCAAATTCTTTATCACCGGCAATTTCTTCCTCATTTTATGCTTGCTTGCTGTTCCCGTGTATAGGAATTGTGGAAAAAATCCTTAACAATATTCAAGCAAATCTTGGTGGACTTACACGTAGTGTACATAGATATAGCTCGAGTGACTCGAACACACGAGTACGACTACACGGGCATTAAAAACTTAATCGAGTGAGCCGAGTCACAAAACCCTAATCTAGTCACATCAGTACTGCAGCTTATATCTCAAAAATCTTAAATCGCAAAGTATTTTGGCTATAGGCATTGTTTCCGCCGTGCTCCAATTTTTCTTAAACGACATTTTTGTTGAAATTGGCTGAAAAAAACATCTAATAATTTTTTTGCGTACCTCATTAAAAAATTGAAAAAATCGCAAATATATCTGTATGAAAACCAGAATCTAGATTTTAGGTGATTTTCTCTTCTGAACACTTTTTAGTTATCGATTTTTTTTTATCATTAGAAATGTAACAACCTCTTGTATCAGATTTTTAGAATTCGTACATTTTTTAAACGCTTGGTACACCTTTGCACATTCCATAGCAGTAATCATAACAATAATAGGTAATAAAAGTTATAAATGAATTCATAAAATCGTTCATATTTGAAAAATAATATTAATAATTCCATTTATAAATGTTTATTATAAATATATAGTTATACAGATCTGAAGTAAGGTAAGATGTAGTACCTCAAGCCCAACGTACCTTGAATCATTCTGTGTTTCTCGATTTGTAAAAAAATGAATGTATTTTACCAGAATATAGGTAAGCTGATGGCTGATTGCCATTGTAGTTTTGTATTATTATTCTGTTCCTTAGAGTAAGCTGTAACGATTGTGTTGAAAACTGTTGTTCAAGTACAAGAGAGAGGAGAAGTAATTTTAGGTACATTCTAGTTTTATAATTTTTATTATAATTTTAGGAATGTGAGCTATGGAACAATATGATGTTGTAACATGGTTCACACGTTTTTATCGATGGACTTAAACATGTAAACTCTCCTTAAAGAATACAAAGTGTTCAGAAATAACTGCTATAAAAAATACATTTTTCATTGATATTTAAAAAAATGGCTATAACACAGTTTTATATAAATTTTGATTCTAGATGCTACACCCTTCCCTAAACTTTTTTGTATGGAAGTATAATAATATATAAATGGTTTTATAAGAATCTTAAAATCATTGATACATCAATCATAAAAAATATAATTCTTTTTTATCTTATTTAACTTGAACAATGTACACATTTATATTATTAAAGAAAATTACTCGTCGAAAAATTAATGATACTATAAAAAAGTCAAGACGGCATTGGCTGTACAGTTTTGGCTTCCATTTGTTTAAATTTCTTGTAAACTATTACCAGTTGTTCTTTATTGCTGATATACTAAAGATATGACTGTAATCTCGAAAAATGTTGATTGTTTCTTGTTTTCAGATAATATGACTAAGAAAGTTATTCTTTGTTAACAACTAACACAACTTTTTTTTGGTATTATGTTTTCGTACCTAAACGCAATTAATTTTTGCAAAAGTATATTAAAGTGTGTTTATACATTCAGTTTTTCAAAACAGTAAGGCATGGAGAAAACTTTGAATGTCGTGAGTAATGTTATAAAAAAACAACAACATTTTTCTTTTATCAATCGGTAATTAGCTATGAGCGTAAGGGGATTTTTAAACGATTTTGAAAGGCAAAGTAAAATTAAATTTCTTTGAGAGATCTTCTTATAGAATAACTATTATTTTATTGTTAAAAATTTTGTTGAAAAAATAAAATTGCACCTCTTGATATTCTAACAATGATAACCTAAACAGTGAAGGCATTGAACAGAGAATACTCAAGAAAATTGCATTCAAGTTGATTTAAATTTTAACTGATAGTTTATTGGTTAATAATAACAAACGTATTACAATCAATGACATCTAAACATTATATGAGTTAACATTTGGATAATTATTACTTAAAAATATGTTATCAGAAATGATTAATGTATCATGTTATTGGAATTTTGTGATCTTTGATTAATATTTCCATTAAATGATTGCAACATGAAGAACGTACTTTATTATAAACAGTGATACGATTTATTAAGTTTCTTGTTTGATTATAATTACAATATTATTTTACTTTTTATAAAAAAATTTTATGCAAATTATCTGATGTAGATGTTGCATCCTTTTAAGGCTAGTAAAATTTTCATCTAACAAAATTTATAGGGCCCCATATTATTGTACGGGGTTCATACTTTTAGAGTAAATTGGAACACTCAAGCAAATTGAATCAGTCAATCAATTGCTTTACGTTTTGACTCAACATAACATTACCTATGCTGTTAAACTACAAAAATGATTATGATATCAAAAGAAATTTCATTCCTTATTTTTCAATAAACGTATAAAGTTTATATCAAAATTTTGTTTTGTATAAAGTATCAGAAGAAGAATTTCAATATGTATACACATAATAAAAATTAATGGATTTTTAATCGCGATTAATAAGCCAGCTACTTTGTTTTTAAAATATTAAAATTTGATAAAAATTAGAAATTTACATATGTATTTAGAAATCGCCTACACATTTTATAAAAAGAGTCTCATCAAAGAATAATTTTGAATTTTTTAACAGGATCCGTAGGTATTCTAACAAGATTTTTTTAATGAAACAATTTAGTTATTTACCAGGAAACAAAAACATATGATACCAGTAAAGTCGTTTATACCATTATCAACCGCTTACACATATATTTTTGGATAAATTTGAATATTTTCTTTAAAGATTTCGTTTTCATTTAAGTTTAAGAAAATGTAAGGCATAATTAAATATTTTAAGTACACTTTGATCATCCTGGATTTTTATAAAAAAATTAAGAGATACTTAATCAAATGAAGACATAGAACAAGTCACATTTCAATTTTATAAAACTGTGCAATCATTGAACTACAACCCAAATAAGTCGAAGCTTTGATGTTTTGTGTGGCATGGAACTTGCTCTTCAGTGTCTCCAATGTAATGAAGATAATGCTAAAATGACCAATTTTTGTGAACAACGTGATACAAGAAGTTCAGAGTTCACTTTGTTTTGTTGCTTTACTCTACACTACAAAAAATCGATGTTTGGCGTTTAAAAAAAAGTTAAGCCACCACTTTCCTATCTTTGGTTTATTCCCCTGACTGAACTAATCGATTCATATTTTGATTTATAAAAATTTGGCTTGTTGTTAGAATTTAAATAGGTGACCGAGCAACTAAAAAAAGGTATATGTTAATAGGGGAATTATTAAGCAAACTGAACACGATATTTTTTCGAATGTAACGATTAATAGTTAGGCAAATGGCATATAGATGACAGAAAATAAAAACGGCGTGACTTATTGACTAACGCTTGCTTTCATGCATCTGAACTAGTGACGCCCATTTATTTTATCGATGATAATACCTAGCTGGACGCTAAATTCAGCAAAGTGAGTGAGAAACTAATATATAAACTTAAAAAATTAGTACCAAAATGCTTCATGGAAGTTTTTTTACAAAATTATTATAATAATTACTTCTTCCGAACTGTAAGTGATGCAGTTTTGATACACACTTTCATCGATTATTTTCTGTAGATATTAATCGACTGTTATTAAGTTAACAACTGTATATATTTTTTTTTAATTGTAAATAAATTTAAGAAATTTATTACTGATTATTGGTGGATAATTATCAGTAATAAATTTAAAATTCAAGTAATTTTTGTTATTTTTATATACTCTGAGGTATTTTTATAAATATTATTTAAGTTTTACCCGATGTGCCCCTAAGCTATGCCCACGTGTGAAATTACGATTTTTTTTTCTTTCGTAATTAAATAATGCTTCTATTTGGAAATGACTTTCGGCCAATTATATTTCTGTATGAACAAGATTCGAGTTTGAAAAGTGTATCGATTCGTAAGTGTTAATATATGTCGGTAATTATTTTATCAACCTATTATGTGGGAATTAGGCCATGATACTAAAAATAATCAAATCAGGTGCCTAAGGACTTTATCACTAATATCTAGTTACAAAAAATTGTTCAATTGAAAACTTTTAGTTTGTCATTATATTTGACTAGCATGATAAGAACTACTGTTAACCGACAGCCGTATCTCAAAGGGATTCTGAGCTATTTAAAAAAAATCTTCATGCAACTATTAAGAACTTGGCGTAAAATATTTCCTCAAATGAAATGATTAGTTTTTATTGCTTTCACGAAGGTTAATATTTCGTGCTATATTTGTCAAAAAAAGTTTTTCGTTGCAACCAACAACGAAGACAATTAATTCCAGAACGCAAATAATAAAAATCAATTGATTTCCTCCACTTTGACATATTAGGTCATTTGGTTAACACACGTATTTTAAATGATTACAAATAACCTCACATTGATTAAAAAAACAATATTTTTCCATAATATGGTTTTTTTTTTCATTGTTTCACCAAACATATGCGCATGCACATTATATGTGATTTAATCTTTGAAAAATTAATTGAAATGTCAAAACGTACATGAAGAAATAATTTTTTTTTTTTCATTTAATATTAAATATTTTTCTATTATTAAATAATATACATGTTTGTTATATGTTGACATTTTGAGTTCATTAAAATAAAATGTATCTTTGGTGGATGTAGACTTTAAGAACCAGATCCATGACACTCATTTCATTCAATTATTTCAACAACTTATATTGAGAAAATTTCTTTTCTGCAACTTTCCTTACGATATGTATTTTTATTTAACTGAAATAAACTTTGAAATTTCATCTTTTGTATTTATTGAAATTTCTTCCACTTCTGCTCCTTAATTTAATTGGGAATTAATTGACATAACCGTTTACTACAAAGCACCCTCATCCGTAAAAGTTTCAAATTCGCAACAAATTAAGGTGTCTAAATCTTAGACGTGTACTTCGCTGTGCATTGAAAGTTAAAAGCTTATCGAAAAATTTTATTTTCAGATATCCGTTTTGCTAGTCTTAAGAAAATAATTTCCTTAGACCCAAATAGAACCAAATAGCATCACCTCTCATTTTTCCTTAGAAAATTACTATCTTATTTTAATCCTTTCTTCTCTTCAATCAAAAACGCCTATCGTTTGCCGCTGCGAAATTGTAATATAGAATTCATTCAGTAACCATACTACAATTGGCAATATTGTAACTGTTGAAAATCCTCACAAATTCTCCTCTTAAATCTGGTAGAAATAGGCTCGCAAAAATTGTAAGGTCTTAAGAAAGTTCGTCTACAAATCTTATATATCGACTGAATTATTTCAGCACTTAAAACGTAGGAATATCAAAAATATTTTACATCGGATTTCGAGGTGAAAACAAAACCTATGTATCAGAAAGTTAAAACTTAACTGAATTATTACATATCGTGTTATCAAAAATTGATTTATATGTTATAAAATAACATATAACAATACATTTTTTAGCTATTTATTTTGTTTTTAAATCATTTTTCACAGTAATTTCAAATAATAAACAAACATAATTAAAATGGAAGCAGATACTTTAATAGTATGGTTAATAGATTAATAAATTTTGTTATAATTATCGTGTAAATAATTATTAAATTTATATAACCATCCATCATAAGGTTTATTTGAAAAGTCTCTCGATTGTTTTGTAAAATATAAAAATTGTATTGTATTTCTATTGAGTGCATTGGGCAAGGATTATCAACGTCATTAGAGTAACTTTAGGTAGAGAATCGATGAAGGATATTCAAAATTCAATTTGTATCGAAGCCCTATTTTCCAAGACATAACGTTTTAATTATTTTTTTGAAAATAGGGCTCACCATGAAACGAGGCAAAATTAGATTTATAGGTAAACATCAATATCATAAAGTCTGGTTTATTAGCAATATCCTCTAATTCTCTTTTCAATCTTCTCGGTCTCTTATCGTATTTTCTCGTAGAATACATCTAATTTGGTGTATGTATAGTTTTAGTTTTATTTTAGGAACTTTACTCTTTTTGGTTTGGGACAACAGAAAATACCCCACAACAACCGATCGATTGACACTTTTTTAATTGTTGATTATTCTAAAATATTAATAGTATTGCTAATCAATCTCTAGCCGTATTTCGAATCATATGGAAGAGGGATAAGTGAGAGCAAGAGAGGTGAATGCTATAACGCTTTTAAAGTCAGCGAAGTGGGCGAGTATCAAGCTAGTGTATACATAAAATACTATGTTATAAATATTCATCTGTTTCCTTTTCTAAACTATACTTTCATAAATATTTTAAATACAAAATGCTTCAATGTTTCTCATCTGCCAGGCGTTCCGCGACAGCTCAATTTTTCTACCATTGTTATAAATTTTTTGTCGTTTTTATTATTACCAGACACTTTGCATATCATATATAGAATGATTCATCAATAGCAACATAAGCCAATAACACTATCAATTAGGATAAAGTATGACAGTGTACTTAATCCTCGATTACTTTGTTGCCACAAAGAAAACTTGAATATAAATAATATAAACTAAAATGATATATAAAGAAATTCTAAAAGGAATTACTTTTAAAACTGCTAATAGCATAATAAATAAGCTGAGGATAACAATTTACTTGAATCGATTATTATTTATACTTTACTATGTAATTTTCAGTTTAGTCAATAAGTACCGGGTGTCCCTCACAATAATCAGGTCATACACGTTTTTATTTATCGAAGGGTATAATCAATAAGGCATAAGATATAATTTCAACTAACATAGTGAACTACTAAATACCATGCACAGGGTTTCCGTTGGTGGTTACAATAACTTTTCGTAATTGGACAACATTCGTATTCAAAACGCAATAGCTAAGGAGATAGGGGTTAGATTTAAGATCACCGATGATAAAGTAATAGATCTAGATCAATGAACAGTTTGAAGGAATTTTGTTATGGGCATAAATTGGAGACAATGTTAGTCAACCTCTCACCGTAAGGCTGTGTTTCGATTTGAAAGTGGTTGTGAAGTCTCTCGGAATCTTGGCCTATATTGTAAATAGATAGCAGTTTCATCTATATGAAGCCGGTTACAGGAAAAATAGGCAAATTTTCAATCGATTCACCTACTCACGATGAAAAACGTTAGATTTTTGACGGAAAATGTCGAAATTCGTAGCAAAACAGGTTTTTCCCGTTCAGAAAAAAGTTTTTACTCAATATAAAGAGCATTACAGTAAAGTAAGATTGACATTTCTTTCAAGGCCCATCCCCCTTTATCAAATCTAAAAATAAACTTATGATTGACGATGGAAATTTAGCAAAAGCGCAGTAGCTTCTCGGATGATATGAGCTTTTTTAATTTACACTGACCTTAGCTCGGTGGAAGATACTGCATAAGGACTTCATAAATAGAATATTTCTTACTCTTCGCTAAAAAATGTAAGAATCATTCTAGAAAGGATATCGGTTAATGAATGAGGCAGTGA
Organism: Chrysoperla carnea; assembly: GCF_905475395.1. Lineage (NCBI taxonomy): Eukaryota > Metazoa > Arthropoda > Insecta > Neuroptera > Chrysopidae > Chrysoperla > Chrysoperla carnea. The sequence goes on from NC_058341.1 coordinate 28,150,991, forward strand.
AAGAACAGACATACGCTAATTTTCAAATCTTTTAAAAATTCCTATTTCAAATTTATCAAGTTTAAGGAGAATATTTCAATTCAAAAGCACACGTATCACAACGGTTTGCCAATTTTGCGCTTGAGTTGACCGTGAACTATGTGGGGGTGTAATAAATATAATCTGACAATCGCAAATATACGAATGATGACAATAACACAGACACGATTATATATTTTCAATATTGATAAAAAATTAATAGAATTTTATACAATAAACACCATAAATATTAGTTTATTACTGATTGTATATTATAATAACGCACACACATATTTTTATTGTTAAAAAGATTTCAAAAATGCATTTTTTAACTCCCATACATAAAATACAAAAATATATATTTTGTATTTTATTATTGAGTAATAAAATTGAGTGCTTCGTTGATTTTACTAATATTTGTATGACGTGACAATTGATAGTGTTGTTAGTGAAACATCTCCAGCAAAATACCGATCAAAAAGAAGGTGGAGAAATACATGGGTGCTACCGGAACCCAACTGACATTATATACATTCGAAATCTTTAACTGTGTGTTCCAATTAAAAGTTTCCAGAAAGTGAGAATTTATCGATTTTAAGAGTTAGGATAAGTTTTGAAGAATTTGATAATCATTGCTGACTATTATTTTCGACTCAGTTAAAGAGTTTTCGACTTTCATTAGATTTTACAGTCCTCCTCACATTCTTTTCAACATTCCACTGAACACTTTTGCTTGCGTATTTCCTGACACTTTTAGTATCATGGTAGTAGTGTTAAATCTTGCAAAATTTTAATTCTACCATATGTCCCGAATATGGGTAACCGCAACACCCAGAGAGAATATAGTCACCAAAACAAATTAAGTTGGAAATTTTAATAATACCCATACATTAAAAACGTATCAAGTCAACCTGGAATCTTCAAGTACGTTACATATATATATGTACATAAGATATAAGTAAATATACCAATGATATGGTCCACCGCGTCGTGCTTTCGTGCGGAAATTTTAAAGTGTCTGGTTTTAATATTGACTTTCAATACTCATTTGTTATACTAACATTGTTAATATATTTATATATCTTAACCTGTAGAGACTAACACAATATTATTAATCCATTATTATAATGTTACATTGGACTTTGTATGAGTGCATATGTTCTCAAATATGTAAACATTTAAATTTTTTAATAAAAATATTATTATTAGTTATACACTGAAACAATAACCGTCCTTTCCTGGGAATCATACCATCGTTAAAAGAAATGTTTATTGCTTATATGAATAGGTTTCTGGTTATCCTGATTATATTATAAATGTGAAATTTTGTGGGGATGAATGAATGTATATCAAACTAATTATAAGTGCTAGCCCATAGATATATATTATACAATAACTCGGCTATTTTTTTCTGTAAATCCTGAACTATTTTCTTAAAATCCCCATTACATACTGGCTCTGCTTGCCTCTATATATAATTTTTTGTTTAAATAATTCTAACCAATCCGATCGAATCGATATCCCTATATATTTTATATGATTCCCTATGAATTATGACAATTGACACTTTAAAAAATTTTAAACGGTGCGGTATATTTTAGCTGTGTAAAACAATCTCTTCGAGTGTTATGGAAGAAGGATAAGTGAGATCAAGAGAGCTAGAGGCTATAAAGCGGTGGATGTTAATTTTAAGCCCAGTGAAGCGGGCAAATATCAAGCTAGTTTCATAATAAATAGACAAGTAAGAAAATTTAATAGTTGAAAATTAAATACTAAACAGCTGTTTAACAATTCTAAGGTCAGTTGGCCAAAGTTTTTGCAACTTATCATGTGGTGCCAACTTCACATGGAAATTAACAATACACGTTCGCGAACAAGATGAAGAATTCCGTCAAATGAGTTTGTAGGTAGACCTGAAGTTTGGAGTTTTAATGCATGGAGTTTCAGATCTTGCAGGTTATCTATTTTACGGAATTCTTAAAAACTTTTTAAGAAACTAATCGTACAATTATTTCGTACAGTAAAAACTAAAAGTAGCTATAAAATTAAGGAAGTCCCATGGCACCGTTCGTTTTTTTTTAAAATTATAAATAGATTGTTAAGACCGGCATTTTTGTTGATTATTCAATGAGTTATATTTCATTGCCAATATTTCTGTACACTAATTATCTCCATCGTACTATTTAATTGCCCATCGTAAAATACGATATCTATCATCCATTACATTACCACAGAATTATTTTGAATACAAATAATTACAATGGAATTCCATTATAATTTTTTATCAATGAAATCAGTTTACACCAAAATTAATACGAAAATAGGCATAAAACTATGTAATATTGTATGGCATCCTATACTAACCCTATGAGTTCAAATTTCAACATAATTTACAGGCATTTTAATTCAGTAAAACAATATTTTGTAACTATCAAAGTGTCAAAACAGAAGTTTTGTATTCAAGTAAATATTCAAAAATTTGGTGAAATTGTTCATATAACCTCTATATACAAAATTTAATGCTAGTGTAACTTTAATTGCAATTGAATACTAATTCAATAAAATTCTCTACTAATAATAAATAAAAGTAATATTGATTAAGTAAGTGAACCGTCATTTAGAACGCACCACAGTAAATATAGGTAGTACAATTTCCTGGGCCTACATGAATTATCATGTCGAAGATAAGGCATTACCTATATGCTTTACTTTACATCTTTTACCAGGAAATTGGTGTAAGATACTCAACCCATGAAAGCGAAAAATGGAGAATATTAAGAGAAACTATGTTATTAAGTAACAAGTTTTTAAAACGCTGGTAGAGTTCTCGAATAGCAATAAAATCTAAAAAAGGACAATTACAAATGTCTCCATGCAATGGAAATTTGAAAGGAGTAATATGAAAGATTAATGGAAATGGTAACGGTGGGGGCATTTAGGGATAGCAGCTGGATAAATACTTTGATGATTAGATTTCATTACAAGGATCAGCATTTGACCTTGTGTTATATGTTAGACTTGTATATTTCTATTTAATACTCTATGAATTAAATAGAACAATAAGCTTTGAATCTATAAAATTTAGGAAGGGTTGAAGTTATGTAGAAAAAGATTTTGGATTCAATCATAACAAAATGAGACTTGACTATCGTTTGTAATTTTATATTCAAACAAGTGAAAACAAACAATTGACTGAGTTAATTGTTGAAATACCATGTAAAGACGGAGTTGATATCACAATCGTTTACACACTTAACTGATATTCCCAGATATTACAAACTCTATAATTTGCGCTCTCACGGGTAAACAGTAAAAATGTTTCAAACAAAAGTATATTTTTTATAAGGAACATTTTCTACATTTAAACTTTTGTTCTATCTCTAACGGTTTACAAAATGGGTCCTGCGAACCCAAGACCCAATCGTGTTGACAGACGGACAGACGGGCAGAAAACAGGTAATGGACTAATTAGGTGATTTTATGAACACTTATACCAAAATTATGTTCGTAATATCAATATTTTTAAGCGTTACAAACTTGGGACTAAGCTAAGTGTACCTTGCATATTTCATATACATGGTATAAAAATTTTATACCATTTTTCCTAATAATTTTTGCTACGAATATCGTTAAGATCTATAATAATAGAGTATTTCTCATAAATACACACAATCTTCATTAGGTTTGAAACCTGCAAAGAAAATTTTTTCTTAGTATTTATCTTTTTTGATTTTCTCAGCCATAATATGTCAATGACTTAGAGCCCAATGTATACAATAATATATAGAGGATAAACATTCAACCTTCTTTAATTTTGTAAATAGATAAAATAATATTTTTGGCTTCAGTCGATAGTAAAACAGAAATACAATGATGAATAAAAATTTTCATGGTGTTTTACTCATCTCATCCACATATAAATAGTATATAGAAGTTTAAAAAAAAGTATTATACCTGGATGTAAATAGTTTGTTTACGGACAAAATATTTAATACATTTAAGATACCATATTGTTTCTTGTTACTGTATTCACCAGGTGCAAATTTCTGACAGGTAAATATTATTAAATCATGGACATGGAGACACAAACATATGTTGGAACGATCAAATGGGAGTGAAATATGCAGATCTTGCACATGGATCTTGATAATAAGGACAACAAAGAGTAAGTATATATTGTTGGTTTTAGGGTTTGTTTTTGTTGTGATACGTGCGATATGGTTTATATTGTGGTTGTATGGTGTATGGTGTATCTTTACTATCTGTATACACAATCTTATAATTCGATCCATTACATAGTTTAAGACTATTCAATTCAAATTTTTACATACAAGTTTATTGTGTTCGTAAAGTAATATGTTTGAGAAAATGATGATCAATAGACCTTTAACCATACGTTGGGTAAAATAAAAATGACTAACAGATACCCGCCTGCTTTAAAAACAAAATTTCTAATTTAAAAACAAAGACTATCACGTTATAGCCATCATCCTCCCTTTTGTTCACAATTTTATGGATTTCAACTTTTTGGTGGGGAAGTCTAACCTTTTTAAAAAATGAAGTTTTGTCCATGATGGTCGCTGACATTGTAACTTTCTATAGGTCCAATCATTAAATTAACCTGGTTTTTATACTTTTTGGATCAAAATTACCCCATCCAGTGAGTTTCATCAAGTTCCAAAACAAAAATTTTTGTTGCGTTTTTTCCGATTTTTTCAAAGGGGTACCCCTTAAAAAAATTGCAAAAAATCGATAAATTTTTGTTATCTCCAATTTCAATGAAACTAAGTATATAAGGCAATTTTAACCCGGAAAATACAAAAATCGGGTGCATTTGCTGACTGGTCGAATAGTTTTTGAGATACGGACTAAAATCGATTCAAATATTGCGGTTTCTCAGAAACTCTGGATCCAATCATTAAAATAACCTGATTTTATACTTTTTGGGTCAAAATTACCCCATCCACCAAGTTTCATCAAATTCCAAAACAAATATTTTTTTTGCGTTTTTCTCGATTTTTTCAAAGGGGTACCCCTTAAAAAACTTGCAAATCGAAAATTTTTTTTTATCTCCAATTTCGATAAAACTCAGTATATAAGGCAATTTTGTCACAAACTTAAGTTGAATCATTTTCTCGCTCATTTTAAAAGTAACACCATTACCTACAGATAAATAATTCATCTTAGGCCACATCCTGGATCCAAAAAACATTGTTACGATCCAGTACACTGATCCAGATATTCAGTTGTTTCTCAATTAAATAGCTCTGAATAATGAAATCATGTTGCAAGGTCGACGAAGCAACAATAACCTCAAACAGTTAAATGATTTAAGAAATAAGAGATATGATTATATCCTCAGATTTAATAATAACATCGGACAAATGTTTTTATCAAGTACATTTCTGCCATAAAATATTTACATGAAAAACATTAGCTGTCGAAATCAATTTAATATTTACATTTACAAAAAGAAAGCAAGTTAACTAAGTTGGTAATAATAATTGTTGAACAAATTCATTTACAAAATTTGTATAGACCACACAGTCAGTGGGTAGAGATATGATATAAGCTTTGAATATTATTTTTTCATTATAAAATGTAAGTTGTATTTATTTATATCTCTTAATTTATTTAATTATATGTACACAAAATAATATAACGGCCTCTCGTCAGTACATTTGGGAATATATTATTTCGTTTATTTATGTTGTAGGTGTACGTTTGAAGTACACTAAGATACAACATATATGAAGTTATCTTCACTTTATATGTCTTTAACGTTTATCAATAGATGCTTCAAGTTAAAAGAAACACTAAAAATATAATTATTTTAACGGTCAATTCGAGAGTTGAGAGTACATGGAAGCAGGGCCTTAACGAGGGTACATAGCGCTGGTGGCAAGTATTTAGTTGCGTCTTATATATATATCGGGATCCGCTCTAATGATTTTGATGAAAATTCGTGTACTGATAGTATTTAACATAAGAGTAAAGGCAAAATAGGGGAGAGTTGCCATAATCACAGCTAAAAGGATGACCCAAAATAGGCGGGTTTCAAAAAAAATTCCAATAAGATCGAATAAAATTTGCCTGTGTTTCAAAATCGAATTTTTTTACTTTATAACGTCATTAGAATCAAAAAATTAAATTTTGCTCTATTACGTTCATATTTAATTCAATTTTGACCAAATATGTAATCCCATTAAATTTGGCTCATAATTTTCAAATTATGATCAAAATTAACCTAGCTCTAATAGGTTGCAAGAATCTGAAATCCTGGTCCCGGAGTTAGGCTCTTAAGTGATAGCTAGCAAAAAATTGACATCATAACTGAAAATAATGTCCCAAAATTAGCGGATGGCAAAACAAATTCCAATAAGTTCAGATCAAATTTGCCTGTGTTATAAAAAAAAATCAAATATTTTAACTTGATGACGTCATCAAAATCCAAAAAATTTAATTTTGTTCTATCACATCCAAATTTTATCCAATTTTGATAAACCAAGTATGTAATCCTACTAAATTTGGATCCTACTAACACTTTAGAATAACTGTGCTTGTTTTATAAACTTTTTAATTAATTATAGTTCAAAAAAATTAAAATTTCATAGTTTATAAATTGAAATTATTAACGTTTTAGTAACAAACTATTATAAATAAATTTAAAAAAAGCAAAAACACACAGTGTTTTCAAGCGATCACCTATTCTAGAACTAAGTGTACTCAATGTTGCCTAACTTTAGTTATCGGGAGTAAACCGTTGTTGTTTTAATTAAAATTCAAAACCGGCGTTCTTAGTAGAACACCCATTAATTTGTTTAGTTTACACTGGTCGATCACTTTTTCCTAATATAAGTGTACATAGTATACCTACATACAGCATATTATTCAGTCGGATATAGTCCACATCGTTCGTGTATTATATGCAGTACACACTATATGAGACTATAACTATATTCAGTATGCTTATACTTGTATTTTATACATACAAATACAATATAGTAAATGTAAATCTTGTATAAGTTTATGTTACTACCATTACAACATATTAAAATGCAATGTAATGTAATGTAATAATGTCTGTTCTGTACCGTATGTTGTAAAACTTATAATGTACAGTCGTGTTATTATTCAATTCAATATTTCTGTATTTTATTTCGTTTTCTAAAATAAATATTTTTATACCATGCATATATGAAATATACATAGTATATTAAGTTTAGTCCTAAGTTTGTAACGCTTAAAAATAATGATGCTAGGAAAAAAATTTTGTCATAGGTGTTCATAAAATCACCTAATTAGTCCATTTCCGGTTGTCCGTCCGTCCGTCTGTGGACACGATAACTCAAAAACGAAAAAAGATATCGAGCTGAAATTTTTACAGCGAACTCAGGACGTAAAAAGTGAGGTCAAGTTCGTAAATGAGCATCATAGGTCAATTGGGTCTTGGGTCCGTAGGACTCATCTTGTAAACCGTTAGAGATAGAACAAAAGTTTAAATGTAAAGAATGTTCCTTATCAAAAATTAAACAACTTTTGTTTGAAACATTTTTTCGTAAACATCACTGTTTACCCGTGAGGGCGCCAATTAGGCGGAAATTTTATAATAAAGAAATCAACACTGACTATGCATGGTATTTCAACAATTAACTCAGTCAATTGTTTGTTTTCACTTGTTCAATATACTATGAGACAAATATTTTTAAATATTAAATTATTTATGTGAATAAGGTTGTTTTCAATTATTTAATTCAAGAAAGGCTTTGAGTGGTTATGTCTTTCGCGCGTATCTTATATGTATGTAGGCATGCATGTATTTATATTTGTTTGTAAAGTTCTATAATGTTTGGCTCAAAAATCCAAGTGTTCTTTGATATGTGTTAGAAAAAACACATAGTAGGGTATCAAAATAAAAAAAAATTAAAACAAGATTAAAAAAATAATAATTAAATAATTTGGAATAGTATATTTATTTTAAAGTTTTAAAATAGTAAAATAAAAGGGTTTTTTTAGTGCTGGGACACTAAAGAGTCTTAAATAAAATAAATAAAAAACTCAAAATTAAGATTGCGATATATAAAATCTGAAAAGAAAGAAACAAGTCCAGTAGTTTAGAAAGCGACTTTAACAGTCGGGGCTCATTTAAATCTATACCATCAGGTACCAATAATCAAAAATATTAAAAAAAATTTCGAGGTGTTTTTAATAAGTAATGCAACTTTTTTTTTTACAGATAAAGAAAAAAAGACATTTTTTTTTACAATCTATGAAGGTTAATAAGTTTTTCATCCCTTATTGTGAGATTCGAGTGATTTAAACCATATTTGATAAATAATATTTACTTAAAATTATAAATCTTAATTTACTTAAAAATTCAATTTATGTTAGGGTGTCTTTTTTTTTATTCAAATATTTTTTCATGTATTTTAAGATAAGAGATAACAAAAAATTTTGAAAAATTGATGAATTTTTATTTTACCGCGTTTTAAAAATGACACCATTCTCCTGCCCACACTGTATGTATCCAGTTAAAAATAGCTTTTTCAGAAAAATAATTATTAAAACAACTCACTAAAACACAAATTAAATAACAATCGACCTAATGTAATAATAATGGTTAATGGGCATTTGACTTTTGGAAAAATTATAAAAAATTAAGAATCAATATTCGATAACATTAATGTAATTTTGAAAAAAAATGTTATTATATTTCTGCCATTATTAATTTGATTGGGATACGGTTCAGTGAATGTTTTAATTTATTTTTTGTTATTTTTAAAAATCATGTCGTTTTTATTCACAGACATATTTCCCTTTAATTGAATTGAATCTATCAATAATAGTATAACGAATTGAATGACAATTTTGCCTAAATCCATTTGCAAAAAAACATGGTTTAGTAGTAGTAGCAGTAAATTTTATTTCAAATTAATATTCAAATTTTGAATGTCTGATTTTTTATAATATGAGTTATTATTTTTGTGCATTTGCTTAGCATTTTGCATGTGTAACTATTATTCGAGTATCAACGAGCGTAATCGAACGCAAGAAAGCTATTTTAACCTTCCCAACGTTGTTTTTTACTGAGTTTAAAATATGAACCCGTAGAACTAACTTCTGAAGAAATTAACAGGTTATTTAAAAGTCATCTTTTTGTACGAGATAAATTGGTGGAAACGCCGAGAGGTAAGATAATTTCTTTTTTGTTAATCGGTAACTGCAGAGCCAACACGCAGACTGTGAATCCATAATGAAGCGAAGATGGAACGATTATTTTTGTTTGCTAATTGGAAGATTGGTAAAGACAAATTTGTAATAAAAAACAACAGGTTTTAATCATGGCTTCAATGTCGAATTTGTAGAAAACGAGATTTTGCGTTAATTTAATGTTTGCCACTTATGAATCAGAGTGAGGTTTTAATTGAACATGAAAACTCGGATCGAATTCGATTCCGGTATATGATGTATGCTTTGAAAGTAACAGGTTTCGTTTGAAACATTTTCCTCGATTGAATTTATTTATCGAGGTTCAAGCATATGTCAACATAGAAAAGACACCCTGCATATGCCTAGACACGATTATAAAAACAGCACGATGCAAGATTACACTATCGAAAGAAGGATTGCTGATACAATCTAATTTGGATGAAATTACTCACAGATCATCTTTTAATACTTAATCGCGTTAATGTAAATTTATTTAATTAAAAAAATTTATTAAAACAAATTTTTTTTTGACACATTAAGCATTATTTAATTATCCTAATATTTAATTTAAAAAATCAATTCTGTTTGTACGTTAACTTTAGATTAACTGTCATATTTGGATTATAAACCCACAAGTTTTTTGGGTTTTCAAATTATGTTAATGATGTTGCTGAATCCAACGATTTTTATACCAGGCATATGAAATATATCAAGGCATATTAAGTTTAGTCCCAAGCTTGTAACGCTTAAAAATATTGACGCTACGAAAATTTTGTAATAGGTGTTCATAAAATTACCTAATTAGCCCATTTTTAGTTGTCTCTCCGTCTGTCTGTCAACACGATAGCTCAAAAACGAAAAAAGATATGTGAGCTATGAAAGCTGAAATTTCTATAGCGTGCTCAGGAAATAAAAAGTCACGTTGAGTTCGTTAATGTGAAACCTAGGTCGATTGGATCTTGTTTGAATTTTTTTTTTTTTTTTTGTTAAACAACGTATGTCAATCAACTTTTGTTTGAAAAAGTTTTTCGTAAACATCACTGTTTATCCGTGAGAGCGCAAATTATATTAAATTATATGTGAATATCAGTTATCTTTCTTTAGTTATATGACTTTAAAAAACCGAACGATTGCGTGATCAACACTGTCTTTACATGGTATTTCAACAGTTAACTCCATCAATTAAATTTTTCACTTGTTTTAATTAAATTCGTCATATTTGGTAGCAAAACATTTTGAAATGCTCAAACGGATGTTATTAACGTGTTAACATGTAAATAGATTCTTCGTATAAACGATATCAAAAAAAAAGTTGTTTATTGAAAGCGTTAATTAAAATTTTCATATTAAAGACATACACACATAGATAATTAATATTTATATATTATTTTTACTTTGATAATGTTTTATAAAATATTTACATTCAAATGATGTACATATAAATGAAAATAATTTGATTATATCTAAAAATCATTTTTGCAAAATATAAAAATCATTTTATTTACATTTTTTTGAACGGCAAATTATTGGGGTACGGAACCCGAAACTTGAACCTGAAACATAGCTAAGAAAAATCTACATTCAATTACTTTTTTCGCTTTTTTTTAGCTGTTTCAGGTAGGGAAACCTCCATTAAATTAGCTTTTTCCTTATAGCCTTCTCCAAACTGAGCCGATTTTTAAGAATATCTCTTCTAGTTTATTTATTTCGGGTACGCAACAATAAACTCGCATTTGAAACATTGCTTAGAACACACTCTATTAAAAAATCTGTTAATCTGTTTAGGAGCTATGATGCCACAGACAGACAGACAGACTTGTAATTGTTCTGTTTTCCTGTTCAACTGATCGAATATACCTCAGTTTACTTGAAAGCTTATCACTAGGAAATATAATTATTTAACTCATTATTTTGTATGGTCTTTGAAATCGTACATAAAACGCATAAATTTTCCGCAAGCAATTAAGAAAAAAAAAATTATTTATGCCGTTCCGTGCTAAATGTTTGTTCGATTTATTTTCTTTCACAGCAAAAATTATGCTTTTTGAATTTACTCACAAGCTTTCATTTATCATTTTTCAGTTAATATATCATTTCGATTTCGACTTTTTTGATTTTGTTTGAAAGGTAATTAAACGGAAAGTGTTTTTGGCTATGTTTCAAGTTCGAATTTACGGTTCCGTATCCGAAAAAAACTAAAAATTTGTGATGATCTTACAAATCAACTCAGTTTGAAACAGGCTTTATGGAGAATGTTCTTAGACTTGTTTCAATCATGCGAGTTTAGGGTTCGGTATTCGAAAAATTTCTCGAGGAATTTTTTAATTTTGTAAATCTCACTTGTTTAAGCTTAAAAATGTTGGGTTTCTTAGTATATTTTTTAACCAGAATGCAATAATAATTTTTTTTATCAAATTTGTACATCCGTAAATAAACGTATTTACTGTTTGTACACTGATTATAAATATCTATGAAGCTGATTATTACGTTGATACGATAGTAAATTTTATATTTACCTAATTTTTGTGAAGCTATTTTAAGAGTACAAAGTGAAAATAATTAAAATGAAAAACAGAAAATCATATTCAAGTGTATACACATACCCCCCAATTAGTTAATTAATTTGTGTATATTTAACTTAAAGTTGAAAGGCTAGAAGCGATATTTATTTTCGTATAAGTATTTCGTATATGTTCTATATTTAACGTATTTTCTTCTTTGAAAAACATATTTATTTTGTGTAGCTCATACAACAATTTCGGAGAATTTTAAGTTGGTGAATAAATAGCTCAAAGATGGGATTCTGTGAGTTAATCATTTTTTATTACAGCTTATATTTTACTAAAAGTCAATTTTCCAGACATAAAATAATTGATAATTATAAACTTTTACATAAACAAATGTCCGCGGTATGCTTAGGGTAGCGGGTTCGATTCCCACCGTCGCAATAAAATTAATTTAATTAATAGTTGTGATGGGCTGATTTAGTGCATGGTATATGCATGAAAGAGGTGCACTCAGCCTCTGAAATTGAGGAGCTGATAAATGAAATTATCAGCGGAAAGGTAGTAAAACACATATATGGTATCACCATTGGCTTTATGGCCTAAGTTTGTCTTTCGTGGACAGCCAATAAAATATAACCAAATCTAACCTAACCTTTACCTAAACAAGCTGTAGTGATAATTTTTGCAAAATGCTTTCATTATTTTAATTCAAAATCCAATATCGAAAAAATGGTTTAAAATATTCAACTAGCCAACTTGCTTGAGTTACTTTATAATAAATTACACTAAATTACAATCACCAAAATTAAAAAGAAACAATTTGGGTAAATAGGTATAAGTTACTTCGTGTTTTCAATCAAGTTATAAAGAAATAAACAGGCGAAAGTCTAACTAATCACCAACTAGAATGGATCGCATGTGTCAACTCTTATAATCCATGAAACCATTTATAATTGGATTAGGCAAGGTCATTTTGGAATGCCTACGAACATGGAAACATAAACTGTATGTGTACCTAGAGATGATGCTGCCTGCCGAATGAGGTTATATTTCATCATATATAATAATAGCTTTTAGTCATTATCAACGAGTCAGAGTTAGTTTAGGTATAAATCTGATAACATGAACATTGCTGGAATTTATTTATAGATAGTACTACCTATATTGTCGAAGCTGCACGGTCGGTTCGCTGTTCGATAATGTATTTTGGGGTAAAGCTCTGAAGCTTTGCACGTAGATTTCAGAAACTATAAAATAATACTCAATAAAATGGAACAAATTGGATCAAAAAACCAATCCCACACAAATAGGTCATGGTGAGTCAAATAAAGCTATTTCCGCTCTATAATGGGAAGCTATTCATCCCATTTCCATAAGTAGAGTTATATCTAAAAGAAGTGCATCTTTTTAGCAAAAATTTTGAAGGCCGGTTTTTTAAGTTTATTGATTTAGAGCTTAAAGTTTAATTTAAAGTTTATCTTTGAAGACTTGCCGTAATTCGCTTCAACTGGATAATTGGCCTTCTTATATTCTGGATGTATTTAACCTACATTTTTTAACTTCCTTGTATACAAAAGAAAGAAATTATTATACATATCTATGACTAATTTTCATTTCCGGTGAAAATTACTTTGAGTATCAATGATCGTTTTTGCGAATGTACACTTGCACGTGATATGTCGATTTAAGACAACTCTAAATCGTAAAATGTTAAAATTTTGGATAAAAATTGAAAAAGGGAAATTTCTTTAAATTTGATAAAGAGAAGTTTCCATTAAAAAATGTCTTACAAAGCATACAAGAAGATATCTAGTGTCCACATCGTTTTATTTCCGTTAACGAAGTTGTATCTGCAATGGGAGCTAGGACAATTTCCAACTAGTATGTACTACATCATATTATCATTATGGAAGAGAAAATATGAAAAAAGATAAAACGACAGTAATCCAGATTTAAATATAATTAACTAACAATATACAATGGCTTTCTGTATGGATTTGTATATGTTGATTATTTTTTGGTATTAAAAAACCCAGGGATAATTTATTGTGAAAAAAAATTTCTATTGAAATAATTGTGTTGAAACAAAAAGTCATACAAATTTGTTTTTACAAGCTGGATAAAATTCAAATGTTGTGATTATTTTTTAAACAATAATTTTTGTTTATTTTTCCTAGTATCTCTATTATAAGTAACAATTGTTTATTAAGAAACTTGTTTGAATTTTTATTCCGAATATTAAATCTATTATTGAAGCATAAAGAATTAAAATTAGAATCTTATATTTTCTCAGCGCAACGAAGATTTTGAATCACTGTTTCTTTGCAAAACTTCAAAACACCCAGTTTTATGATAAAGAAAAGGCATCTTTAGTTTTCGATTCCGATTAGACCGATTGCGGTTGTTCCAGATAGGAAATGCCATGTGATCGGAAAATTCAAATAGAATCTTATACCTTTTGGTTTGTGATCAGCGGTTGTTTAACCAAAGAGCTGAGATAATTTTGTACAATTCATTGATTCTTGCATTGTAGAGAAAAATTGGAAACATCTTGAAGAATGATAAGAATACAAAAAATCCTATTAAAATTGGTAAAACTTTTGCCACTTGAGTGAAATTTCTGACTTTTCGATTTACGTCACTTCCGAAGATCTTTTCTGTATGCTTAATAAACAATTTATAAAAGTATAAATCCTCTGTTTTATTTTCAATTAAATTTATACACATACAAGCACACTTTAACTTTTACACAGCATGTCTCAGAATTGCATATCCACCGTTCAATGAAATCAACCCTTCATTGGTCTCGACTTTGAACTTGAACCATCGTTAAAGGTCAAGATCTGTCCATTACTGGTGACAGATAACAGGTCACTTTAAATAACAAAGATTTTTCTTACGCAAAGACGAACATTTTTATGTGAAATACATTTGGAAATACGAATATTTTCGGCGGTAATTGAATGTTAATATCTACGTATACATCGCAATGCCTTGGAATTTTGGTTACTGGAGTATGTATGAGCAGACCGTCTGATTAATCGAACATCGATGTTTTTCACTCGATAGTCGATTAATTTTTGAAAGTCGAATGTTTTTGAAAGTTGATTCATCGATTTATTTTCGTCATCCATCGCTAGTTTGGCCCTAGCGTAGGATTTTTGGATCGTTTTTTTGAATGTCAAAATGTATTTCTATTAAAACTTTCAAACTTGTAGCCAAAATTAAGTGGTTTTAGTAAATTTGTACATTCTATTTTTGTCAAATCTAAAGATTATTTCAACAAATAGCATCATACAAAAAACAAAATAACGGTCTTATTATAAAGAACAAATTTCGAATTTAAAGTGGCGTTCTTCACATTTTACTAATCTTGTAGGTTAAGATCCAATCCTAGATACGAGCAACTTTTGCTTGAAATATTTCTTCTAGGACATACTGTATGAATATACTCTAGTTACCTTGGAGGTAACTTGTTGTGTAGGATTTATGTATAAACCTTAAAAAACAAGACTTATTAACGTAGTTACATAATTTGTATATACGTAGTACAAAATTCTTTGATTAAAACCGTATTATTCAGAATAGATAGGAAACATAGAAAGAATTATACGCTTGGTGATATTTAAATACTTTTTGCTGTAAATAAATATATAAGCAAACAACCAAAGAAGGACTTAAAAGATGTATAATAAACGTTGAAAATGAAGAAGATTACTCTTCGGTATGGATATACTGTGGGAGGGAGACTAAAACATCTAATAATAAGCACAATGTTTAATGCAATAATAATACTGTGTCTTCAAAATAACGGTTTATTATTTGAAAGGATATTTAATTTTGAAGTCAAGGTAAATATAAGTTGATAAATAAATAGTATTTCCTGTTGACAGAAGGGATCAATTATAAATTTAGATATCGGCTTTTTGGATTGATTATGATATGATTTTCCAAATATCTTCATAGAACGAGAGTATAAAAACTCTCGTAATACAGCATGATGTCAAGATTCTTACCAGACTAATAAATGATGAATCGTAAGATCTTGTAAATACACAAGACGTTGCTCATCAGTAATGAATGTTGCAGATTTTTGGCCACAAAATAAAATAATATTTTAAGAGGTCGTTTCAATACTTTTTAGTTTGGACCCTTAAATATCATCATTGGTGTCATATATCTTCAGTAATAAAGTCTAAACTTTTTTTTCGAAGTTTGAACACCAGTAGTCCTAAAATCTGACCGCTAACGTCATATACCGTTAGTATCAAAGTCACCGCTTTGCTTTCATTTGTTTGAAATGATAATATAAGCGTTTTACTTGTTGTTAGTAGCTTTGATGAATTTCTACAGCAATCATCAAGTGCTTTTATAGTCCATACATGGCAAGATGATTCTACGACTCTGGAATCTATCCTACTACCAGTTTCTGTTAGACGTGCCAATTAATAATACTTAGAGATTCACTTAAGGTATTTCCAGCATGGTATTTGCAGTTTCTATGTTAAAGCAATGGTACAATTTTTTTTTCGACAGAATTTAACGAAAAATTAAATTTAAGAATTTAATAATGCTTACTATTAATTCCCAAAGTTTCAGAAATTTTGACCGTTTAAAATGGGAAATAATTATGCCAACGTCCCAATTTCGATCAATTTACGTCAAAATTAATATCTCGAAAGTGAAAATTAACTTCTAAATTTTTTTTTTAGAATTTTATTGTATAAACATTTTTTTCTACTTTTTCTTCAATATATAATAATATCATAAAAAATAGTTGGAGAGACCGGACATTTTACATGCTTTAAATGGGACATGACCCTCAAAATCGCGAACTTTGTCTTTAAATATCTCGCGATCTAAACGGTCAAAAATTATGAAATTTTAGGAATTCATAAATAAAGCTATTATAAACCCGAGAAAAAAAATTCGGCCAAATCTGTCGAAAAGTGATTTCATGCTGGTACTACCTTAAAGAAAGCTTGCCTCACCCCTTACTATACCTAGAAGTTCGTTTCCCACTTCAGTTGGTAGAGGTTGCCTGAATTTATATAACTCAGCTATTTTTATATCAAGTTATTATGCTTTGCACGGCAAAATTTTTTAATGGCATCTATCGTTTGAAACCTTAAATTCAAAAGTAATCGAATGTGAATTAAAATAAAATATTTAACAAAAATGTTTTTTATAATGAATTCCTGACACTCAATTATTGAGATAGGAAATAGTAAGGTACGCAGGATTTTTTACGTACAATAATTAACCTCTATTCGATTTGAAACGAGCAACAGGTAAATAATTAAAATTGAATTATTATTCAAGCACTCTTTTTTTATGAAACTGTCGCATACTTGGAAATAATCGCAAACAAAAAAAGTAAACTCTATAAAATTTGATTTAGCTTGGACACTTATTGTATTAATATTACTCGGATACTTACAATATCCAAAAATTGGTCTGGAGTTAAACTATCTAGATCTTTTGTGAATAGTTCAAAACTTGAATCATATTGTACAAACATATTTAAATTAATTTAAATGAATCAATAAGAGCCAATTAGCCTTAGTTTGTGTGTGGTATTGCAATGTTGTGTCGTCATATGACAATAATAATCCTTACTTAGACTATATAAACATTACTTAAGTAGTATACAAAATACTTTTACCAAGCCAACAAAACATCTTTCTCTCAAACAACAATGATGAAAATAAAGTGAATCTCTTATAGTTCGTTTAGTTTCTACGTAATAAAATTTAATACTTAAATGTTATAAAATACCGCCAATTGTATTTCCAAAGGCCGCATATTATAAGTATACTTAAACATTTTACAAAGAGAGAAGACCTGTTGTCTTGTCGTTTCGTACACACAGTTTAAATTTTATGTTGTGATTGTTTTAAGACATAATAATTGATCTGCATTTCTTCATTGAATTTATTTATTTGTGTAAAATCATTTACACATAAACACAAATGAATTGTAGCGATTTATAAAATTAACGGAATTAAAAAAAATATATGTAAAGAATTTAGTCAATTTATTAGTGCAATTTTTATATTAATTAACGGGAGATAATGATTATAGTTTCTTATTTGGAAATTATTCATAATAAATTATTGTCAATTATTTGTTTGGCTGCATTCAGGTTTATTGATGAGAAGAGCTTATAGTAGGCCTCAATTGACTTTGCTAGTTGAATTTTGTGATTTTTTTTTTTTTTAAATATGTGTATCTTTAGAAACCTTAGAAACTAAATTCTAATGCGAAACAAATTCTTATTCAATCGACTTTAATGTTATTGTTGTTCGATTTTCGTATTGAATTTCCACAAACATTATCGGCTAGCAAAAAAATACCGTAGAAATACAAAAATCGATTACTTGATTTCCCCTCAAAAGGCTACAAGAATCATAGAATTTTAATTCAACATGAGATTACGGTCTACATTCCTCATATCTTTTTGTAGAGCATAAGTTACTCCTTCTGACTATTTTTAAATCCTGCTCATGCTCATGGGATGGTAGTGGGTTTATCAGTCAAAATATGTATGTATGTATGTATGCGTTTTCTTATGTGGCATTATACAGGCGAGGGTCACTAAAGATATGGTAGTAATGAAAATTTCATATGACGACCACCAGACGTCATATTATGAAAAAAAATAAATGAAGGTCCACTAAGTATGTTAAGTAGAGTAACCTTGAAGAAATATTAAATAGGCAAATTGGTTCCTGCGTTTGGTATCTAGAGCGCCATAAAGCCCAAACATAGGATGAAAAAGAAAGTCGAAGAACAATGGTATATGTAGATTAGAAGGAAAAATTTAATTTTGGAGTTTTTTCAAACTTTTTTTAAATTTTTCACAAAATCTGTTTATCTGTTTAACGTAAAATTACTTAAAAATCGAAAATAGGTTTTATCTGTTCAAAACATGATATTTAATCAGATTTTCGTCCGACAAACTATTGTATCTTATTAAGGGACATCCTTCAAACGGCAACAAGTTTTGAAATTGAATAAAAATTTTATCTAATTCTGTTTTTTACGTACATGTTAAACTTCGTTTTTAATCGTTTTCCCCTTTTCTTTTAAATAAATTTACTTATATCATAATTTTCATTTGGATTCCATTCATAATTAAATTTCTTTCATGTATTAATAATTTTATGAATACGATAAACAAATGATGATTCTCCAAAAACTATGTATGCATCCATACATTATAAATAATAAATACTTCATACACTAGACTTACGACTGTCAATGAATATAAAACATAAACCGCCCAGTCCTTTTAATCCTTATCGTTTTTCGGTACACAAATAAAATCAATGGTTTATATTCTGTATGTATGTATATGTAATTTACGTTTAAATAAATTAAATCCTATGGAATAACATAGAGTACAGTTTATATGTTAAATTAATAATCTTCTGTCGAAAAAGCTAAATCCATCAGTGATTGATATATCGACTAGCTATATAGTATATACAGGGTTGCTTCAAGTAGTACATCACATTTTCGAACCCTATAGCCGCAAAAGTATTAAACTTATCTTTTGAAGAATGTACGAGCACCAGGGCAATTTTAGATTAAAGGCCTGATTATTTTTTATATGAATCTCAATCAATTTTTAAAATCTTGCGGGGAGGGGGGTCCCGATTATTTAAATAAATAAATGACTTCAAAAGTAGGGATATTTAAGATTAATCTTATGGGAAAACGATCGATGGTTGATATGTTTTTATAGATTTCACCAAAACTAGTCCGTGGTAATTAAAAAAAAATGTAATTTAAGTTAAAACCTTCATAAACTATTGAAAATAAAATAAATTCGTTGTGTCCGACTAATTAAGGATGTATGAGTACGGTAGTGGGGACACTTTTCAATTTTGATAGGGTTTAAGGCCGTTCAACCATGAACCTGTTGAACGCTGCCTAAAGTTCTGTCTCTTTACAATTAAATGATGGCTAGTTGGTAGCACTTACAATTCAAAATATGTTTACAACTTACAACTGTAAAAATAGGTGCTGCTAGCTAATCAATCAATAGCTTTTCTCATAGGAATAGTTTGTAGTATTCTTTCTGCCATTGTTTGTGCTTGAATGGATCACTATTCTTTTCCATTCGCGGAAATTCCTGATTGTTATAAAAGAAGACTTTTCGTTGTAAAATCATAATAAAAATGTTATTCCTCTTATCAATTTCAACTATGTTCACCCAGTATCATAAACCTATATTTCCCGTCGATATGTGTATATTATGGTTACTTGTATGTAATAATAATGTTATAATAAATATCCTTTTTACAACGTTTGTAAAAGCAGATGTGTTGTAAAAAGGCCTTTTAGTTGTATCTACTCGCTATCATGCCTTTCTTACAACCAATATTAGTTTATATGGCATATACTTTTTGTAGGTATATAGGTACCTTTAATATGTGTGTACCCACAAAACTTATGTTTTGAAGTAGATGTTTATCAATGATACACAAACACACACACACACACACACACGGTCAGTGGTTTTTGGTTTTGTGTGTGTTCTCACATTGGTTGGTAAGTATAAAGTACCTTAAAATCTTATCCTTTAAGAAACTCTATTGCGAATTATGTGATTTTCAAAATTGATAAGATATACTTACCAATATTGAACCAATGATGTTCGGAATTGTATATAAGTAGAACGGATGTATTATATGATTTCTACTTATTGAACGGGCGTTTGTGTTTAATATGTCGATATTGTTATACTACGTCCTTCGAATCGTTATAAAAGTCCGACTATTTCGAAAAAATGTACCCTTACATATCTATTGTTTTTTGGAATTTGTGAAAAGAGTATCAGATTACTTAAACTGATTTGTAACCCCCGACGCAAAAAGAGGAATGAATGTTATAAGTTAAACGTGTATATCTGTGTGGCTGCCCATGGCATCGTAGCTCTTACATAGAATAACTGATTTTATCCAAATATCTTTTTTGAAAGGTCACTTTATTGGAGAGTGTTCTTAGCTATGTTTCAACAAAGAAATATGTTCTATTTGCAGAGATGCCAAAGGAAAAAACTGCATTTGTCAATGGTTTTTTAAATTTTGTTAATATCACTTGTTATAATAAATGAGGCACTGTTAGAAAACTGAAAAGAGTCCGAGTGATACAGGAACTGTATATTTCCACCATGTTTTATCCATTGTAAATCACAAATAATTTTATTGGAATAGTTTTACTTCTGAAATTATTGAAGTACCATTGGAATCCTGGAAATATTTTATTTGACTTTGGTTAGGTGGCGTGACATGAATCCAATGTGTTAAATCCAATAAAATGATTCTTGTAAATATACACATAAAATAGAGAAGAATTACGACACAAAAAGGCTTGTCGGAAAATTGCTTATGAATAGAAAGTTTATGAGTTAATACAGTCAGTTTACAATTGTAATATTACGTCATAAAGCTTGTATTATAGTAAATTGAGAGAGAAAACGTTTATTCTCAATCTACATTTTTTTTATACTCATTGATTTTTTTTTTTTAAATATTAGTATAAAAGTTCAAATACAAGAAATCTGAACCAAATAATAATCGTAAGTCTATATGCCATACATACAATGGACAAAAAAACATTCGTAAAGTAGTTCATACTTACTCCCAAACAATAAAAAAAAAGACTTTAAATAATATTTTTGTTTTGTTATCAGTTATCTCTTGTTAGCGGTCGTAAGACCAGATTTAGGATTAAAAAGCAGCGCAGTGTGATAAAGAAAAAAATAACCAAGAGATTTGAACTTGAACAAAAACTGAATAAAACACTATTGAAGTCTAGTGATTCGATTATTTGATAAGATAAACGTATTATATTATTTAAAAGAGGGATATACGGGGTGTCTCAAAAATAGTGAACAACAGGAAAATTTGTATTTAATCTGACACACCGTTAACGGGTTAGGGCCTCGTTAATTATTGTTATTTATTTTAAGAATTTCCCAAGTAATATTTGAAAATAGAATTTTAATAATGATTTCTTTAAGAAACAAAATTTAATGCAATTTATTACCAGACTATTTTTTCACTTTAAGAATAATCTTGACAAATTTTTGTTCAAAATTCTAAAATTCCTAAATGTAAATTTTATGGAAATTATTAAATTTAATTTCATAGAAATTGCAGAAAAAAATTTCAAATTAAATATTTTGAACGTAAAGTCTGTATATATTTACGTTTAAATATTAAAAGTAAATGTTATTTTCTAAAACTTTACATGTTATAAAAATTTCGGTTTTCTAAATATTATCCGGGAAATTATTTAAATTAATAACGATAATTAACAATGTCCTAATTTATAAACGGTATCAGGATGGAAAGATCAATTCAAAAAAGTCTTTGAATTCTAGCCTTTATTCGCCGTTTTTCTTTTGCTCTCTATTTTTAAGCACCCTGTATAGGTTAATCGTGTAAAGTACACGTATCCTGTATGAAGAATACATGTCTTCAATGTTAAAAATTGTTCGAGTTGGTTACTTCATTCTTATCCAAGCGACGACAGTGATAATCGCTCCCAGACAAAACACAAATAATACTCAGACAAATGACTTTTTTTATCAAAACCGAATAGCTAAGCTGCATCCGATGAATTTGCTTAGTATATTTTCCAAATCTTTGATACACGTTTGAAATTTTCAAAACAGCGAGGAAAAAAAACATGCTCAATTAAAACCATTGATTAACAATGCTATGTACAATTATAAAACTCTTTTTTTTTTCAGAAACCAGTTGAAATGGAAAATGCTGACCTATAATTATTTTTTCACCTTTTTTCCATATAAAATAGATTCTACATGGTGATATCTATATGAATGATTAAATATAAATGAAATACAATTCAAAACAAAACTGGCCAAGTGTGAATCAAATTTTGACATAAAAGGTTCAATAAAAGGGTTTTGTATAAAATTTCTCGATGCGAGAAACATAAAAAATGTTAAGATTTAATATTGAGTATTGCTACATTAATAAAAACAACAACGCCGTGTTTCGAGGAAACATTGCGACAATTTGAAAATATGAACAAAATTTCGATTAGTTTATATGATGCATGCATAGCGCTTTTCTATATACATTTTTCAGATTTTATAAGTTTGCTAGATAGTAACCCTCATCACAAAAATTATTCGACGTGTTTTATCCGATTTAATATGAAAGAAATCATTATCCTTCGTCTACTACAATTAATTTCAACTGTTCTTTTTATTGTATATGCCACCTATCCATTTTCAAAGATAACTTTGGATATCGCAGGAAGACTTAAGAATTTTCTTTCAACGGCAAGATCTTTCTAAATGTGAAAGAGTTTAAAAAAAAATATTTACTGGCTATCGATACAGAAACTATGCGGTAAAAATGTGGTTATTACGGGATATACCATCATACAAATTTCCAAAATTAAACCAAATACCTCATATTTAAAAATTTTTGGAAACGGAACGCATGCATAAAAAATACTACATTACTAACAACCATTTATTTTTATCAAAGGTTCAAACTTTTTTTAATGTTTTTTTACTAGCGTAGATATACATATGCTAACGTACTTTACAGGTATACCAAAAGGCTTTTTTTGTCAGTTGGAAATGTGTTAATTACATTGCAATTTTTTTTTTTTTGAATTTTGTATCACGAAATGTTTTAAAAGCATAGTAAAACTTAATTGTTAAAATCAACTCATTCATCGAAATACATATTTTCGAGAAAAATGACGATACGAGCATTTGTTTTTACATAAAGTAGAATATGAATTCTTTCTGGGCGTTTAGTTACGCCATTTCTATGTAGAGAAGTTCTAAAATTTTTGGGAATGGTAATTAATTCATTTAATAGTAAAATAATAGGTAGTGTTGAAATTAGTAACATAACTTGTCATTTGAAAATACTTTTCACCATTAACAACGATGGCGAAATTTGGTATTTTGATTTCTACTTATTTGTTGTTAATTAACTTCACATTTCATTTCCCTAGAAAATATTTACACTTAACACTTTATTTCCCTCGAAAATATTAAGTAATATTAATGTTACAGAATAAAGGCAGTTTTTTCTGTAACTTAAGGCTACGAAATTTCTTAGCTAATACCTGATAAAGGTATAGGAAATGAGACATTAATTTGAGTTGACCTCAAACTTTTCATGAATTCAGCCAAATCTAAATCTGCAAATTGAAATAGACATTTTCTTATAAGGTTATGTTTCTTTGCCGAAATGGATAAGCCAATTAGGTTAAAAGAAATATCTAAATATTATATTGACATTGATTGGGTGGCATTAATAATCTTTAAAATAATTTTTACATTTTGACAAACCTTAAATGCGTTTTTTTCTGTAAGAACTTAACTGTACTTTTCTTATCATTTTTCAATTTAACTTGTGAATTTAAGAAAAAAGTTTAGGGTTCCGTGATAGTATTAGAATTTCGATGAATAAAATCTTCAAAGGTTTAAAAACAATCCAATATATAATTTTATTTCAAATAAGTATATTAGTTCAATTTCAAAACTAAACCATTAAAACAAAAAATGATATTGTCTCATTAACTTATTTTTTCAATTTTTTTCTGTCCATTATTTGCTTGTAAATTTCAGTTTTGATATTTTATTTTCAATCAGACTTTTCACTGTTTCAATTATTGTGCTATTTGTAGATGTTTAATGCAGAGCATAATAACGCGTATTTGGAACAGTTGGTGCATTTTCAATGATTATCATCTCTTCAATTTTTATCTCTTCAATTTAAGCCCAGCTCAAATAATAGACGATATATTCAGTTAATAATTATTCAATTCATGATCATATCCGTTGGATAAAATTTGGTAAAGTTTAGTTCTAGATACAATATTTATAATTCTATGAATTACGAATGTTATCATTATTAGAAAAATGGACAAAACAACTAGATGTAGAATTATTCATTAAATCCAGTACTGTGACTGGTTTTGAAAAAGAACCTTTGTTGTTTAGTTATTTACTCGCACTTGACCTATTTTCTTACATGACTAAGTTTTTGAGGAAATCCGAAAATAATTCATCAAGTTACTATACTAGCACATATGTATAGATTACCTTCGTTTTTATTTTACCTCACAAATATAATATCGGTTTGTTGAAATATTGTTAACCATTACGAAAATGAAAGAATTTTCCAGTAAAATTGTTTGGTGGTATAACGCATATAAATATTGGTTTGGTTGTAGTTTTATCTTCAAACATAAGTCGCTCATAATCATTCATTCAGTATCGAAAATCAAAAAGAATACTGAAAGAACCATTGGCAGTTAACAAAATTTTTCTTCGGAGAACAAATTTAAAATGGTTTTCAGCTAATAAAAATCATTGTGGTCGCAGACCTTCAACTTAAACCATACGATGGAGAAACCCCGTATGTTTGTTTGTTTACTTGCCACGGGTAAAAGTAAGAATAAATGAAATAAACAATTATATAACTACGAAAATATCTTTGCCTAAAAACTACGCGTGATCGATTTATAAATTGAACAGATGAAGTGATGTTGTGCAATAATTTCTTATAAAAGTATTCTGTCCAAGTGTGGCCAGTGACTTTTGCGAGTTTTGACAACTGCTTGTAAATTTATAATTATAAAACAGTTAGGTAAGTAAACGCCAATGTTGATAAACAAATCAAATCGAGAGACGAAAAAGAATAAAACCTAATATAATGGGTATACGCATGATGGTGTACAACAGATTTTGGATATATATAGGTATTTGATAACGTACACATCGGATACCATTTGTCAAGGTAAACTGACCACAAGGCAGTTTCCGTTAAGTTAGTGATCGCGTGTGATTTCACGTTCCTACCGTATATGAAATCTCGACAAACACATTGAAAGAATATATCTTTTTCGTATAAAAAAGAAAAATATATATATAAATTTTCGCATGAACTGTTCTATAAGATTGCCTAGAATTTTTTTCCTTAAGGATGAAAAAAATATTAATGAATGGAAAAAAAAATATGGTGAATTCCTTTCAAACCTTTGTAAATGTATTTTGTCGTCAAATATGATTGTGTTCAGTTATTTCACAAATAAAGCGTGGCTTTAAATGAACGCTGGGATTTGAATCATTTATAAAGTTTTTAGTTGGGCAATTGTTACTCATGAAGATTGTTTTTGAATCAGTCAATTGTTTGTTTTCACTTGTTATTAAATGTCAAATAGTCATAATTCATTGAGTATATGCGAACAGATGGCCATGAATTTTATTTTTAACATTTTCACATTTTTACGTTTACCATTTTTGAAGAAATCTTTATTTTATGATGCTCAAAGATAGCGTATGCTCATGTGTTAGTCTGAGGTAAGAGTTATATTATTGTAAAAGTTCAATCAAATCCATTCAGTAGTTTTTGCGTGAAAGCGTCACAAACAAACAAATAAACAACCCTACATTCACATTTACCATGTATAGGGATGATTAGGAACTTTTTGGTTTACTTATAAAATTCCTGCCTCGTACATTCGTGCAGTTTCCGATTTTTTTGGAACTTTCTGTCAAGTGTATTACTTTATTGTAAATATTCGATCAAAGGTATCCTACTGTTAAGTGCAGTATGGGTTGCAACGGGATCTTTGTTTTCGTGTAAGCACTGTTTGCAAAACAACTACGTTGCTTAAAATTAATTTAAAACTGTTTTGAAAACTTTTTCTAACTGTAAACACCCAATTATATTCTAATCAATCAGCAACTCTTACCACAAAAAGCAAATCTAATTTAAACGAATCGTTAAAATTATAATAACTTACTTAATATCAATGCAAATATTGCATGTTCTTTCCATTTCCTGCATAGTATTTTTCTTGGAAAATATGTAGCTATCAACAATGACGTGTTTGTGTGTGTTTGTAGGGGATAAAACTTTTTCAATAATAAAAGGTTTTCTGTTTGATACACTTATTCAATAGAAATGTACGATAAAATGCAATAAAAACAAGACATCTATACCAACTAAAGCTATTAATTAATTATCTTATTCTCTTAAAATTAGGTAGAGAAAAAAATTAGGAAACAAATGTTTGATTTTATTAAATAGAAAACATTTACTTTTATTCTACGTAAAAATGATTTTCTGAGGTCAACTTTAGTTATACCCTCTATCACTTTTATACCATACATATTTCTTTCAAAAACTCTTACTGTATAAAAACTTTTACTGTGCAATTTAGCGCACTTAACACAGTTTTACTTTGTTGTTCAATTAAGAGGTCAGTCCCTACCTCGAAAAATAGGTCGGGACTCTGACTTAAACGTTACTTGCTTTAATTATTAGAGCTCTTCTAAAAGTATTTGCAACCTCCGATAATTCTCAAATTCGAAAAACAATGATTCAATTATTGTTTTCTTTCTGTTGGGCAAATGGAATCTTAAAATTGTTTAAATACAATCGATAAAAGCAAAACTGATAAACAGGTAAAATATTATTGAATACATTGAGGCGAAAGAGTTCACATTAAGTAAAATTCATGAATATCAAATTATTGACCCATTTTTGAATCGGGTTTATTATCAATATCGATTTATGAAAACAGTTATTTTTCGTTGTAAACATGAATAAAAATGATTTGAGGAGGCTTGAAATATTCTTTTCGAGATTCTATCAATTAAAGCAATAGGCGTGAAGATCCCTGAAAGGAGTCTTGACTCATTTTTCGTGTTACAAACTGTTGTCTACAAAACTGCTTATTCTCTTATTACCATTTATGATAGATGTTTGTTGCAAATTGTTCAGATTTTTTTAAAGTTTGTTTCCAAGTTTTTGAATATAGCTAGCTATTCTTCGATAACTTTAACACAATAATATGTTATATTGTAGTGCAAGCACCTAAAGTAAATTCAGTCTCTGCGTTTTCACATACGAACAAACTAACTATAAACGGATGAATAAAACGCACGTGTTGTAATTATTTTATCAATATGTTAAAAGGTCACCATGTAATTTTCTAATTGAAAATCATTACTAGAAAATTACATATCGAATAGGGTATCCTTTATAATTAAATTTAAAATTTAAAATCATTATAAATATCTAGAGAATAATTTTGAATTATTTTCAAAAGTTTTTTTTATACTGATAGCCAATAAATTTTAAAAAATAAACAAAACACAAGTGAAGTTAGTCCATGAAGTTTTTAATACGTCCAAAAGATGATAATACAAGTTGGTTGAATGCAAATATATCTATTAATTTTGTAATAAAACAAAAATGTGTTTGATGGGAACATTTGCAATTCAAAGCATTATTCTTCTCGAAATAGAAACACAATCATTTATTTGATACCGCAATAATTTCCGTAGCACCCTTTTTTTTTTGAACAATTACGGACTTTTTCTTGTAACACATTTGGTAAAACTAAAGTTTTTGTATGTATGCAAATTAGCTTTCTAAATGAGAGCATTTTTAACCGCTGTACCAAAAAAGTAAGGTTGACCGCTATTTATGTGTGTCTGTCTGTCTGTCTGTCTGTATGTGCTATCGTAATGTCTAAACGGAAAAAAAGATTTTGGTTGTTTTTGTTTCGTTTGAAAGGAAATTTAATGGTGAGTGTTTTTACCTATGTTTGAAGTGCGAGTTTAGGAGCGATGATCTTCTCAAAATCGGATCAATTTGGAGAATAATCAAGTTCAAGTGCGATTTTTGGGGTTCCATACCCGAAAATTTGACGAGGGATTTTTAAATTTTTAAATTAATGTCAAATGAAAATACGTATACATGATGCAAAAAAATCTAGAAATTGGGGCGAATTTGAACTTTTATAAACCTAAGCTACAAATAAAACTAAAATGTAGGGTAAATAATGCATGAAAAGTATGATTTTGAAGAAAACACAAAAGAATATATATTGGATAATTTTTAAATGCAATTGTAGAAAATTTGATTACACAACGAAACTTTTTTTTAAATTCAATAATTTTAAAATTGCCCTTTGGCATCAGCATGTCCACGTGTGCATTTGACAGGAATTTAACCATTAAATAAAAAGCTGAGCTTTACTTTTATATACATGTAATACAATCACACTCAATGAACAACCACGGTGTTCCTCGTGGTTAAATGTTGATAAAAAGAAGGGTGCCGAACGTTAATAATAAACCCTCTTTCACAGTGTTCGTATGATATCCTCCACCTCTCATACAGGATACTACTCAACGAAACGTAGACTATGATAAAAAAAAGGTGTAGTAGATGAGGTAAGCGCTGCAGCTTTTCTATTAGTCCAAGATATCATAGCACTTACAGGTACGTCGTGAAATAAATAGGTCAAAAATACAGAAACGTGGCGAGACTCAATCAGACCAATAAATTCAATGTTTTGAAAATTTTGATAATGAAAAAAATGGTTACTATGAAATAAAACATTACAACGGCTTAAGGACGTACGAGCGCCTGATCATTTTTGCATGAAATGCTTGATTTTTTTTTATATGAAGTTAAACTAAGTCTAAATCAATTCTATTTTAGAGGGGGTTGCCCGATTGTTTAAATAAATAAATGACTTCAAAAGGAGGCATATTTTAGCATAGTTCTTATGGAAGAGCGGTAGATGGATGATGTTTTCATAAATTTCTCAAAAAATAGTCCATAAAATTTGCAAAAAAAAAAAAAAAAAACCCACGGTAGTGGGGACACAAAAATAAAAATATATTTTCGATTTTGAAGGTGAATTATGTTATAACTTGACAATATAAGACGAAAAATAAGAATCAAATATTTCGATTTCTGGAGTCATTTCAAAATATCTATAATTCAAAATTTTGTTAAATTATTTCGCTTTCTATATTTCAAAAACCAAGACAGATGTAGAAAAATTTTATTCTTATTTTCGGTCTACATTCATGAAGTTATAACAAAATTCATCATCAAAGTTGAAATAAGGTACAAATAATTTCAATCACAAGTCTAAACTTCTCTTGGCGCTCGTACTACCTTAATCTTTCATACTTCAATCTATTCTCAAACAGTCATCAATACTAAAACATATTTTGTAAGATACTGTTTTATATAAGAAAACGTAATCACGGTACTTCACTATACACGGTACACGGTCTGCCACTATAAAATAAATTTTTCAGTGAAAAACTAGTAATTTGATGCAAAAAACCACAATGTGGCAAAAAACCACAATTTCTTCAATCAGGTTACTAATGTTTGCAGAAAAAATCAAACATTATTAGATTTCAGCGATTAGCAGTGCCATGAACCGCAAATTCAAGAATTCAGAATGGAATAACTAACATTTTTTGTTGCCAACTATTTTCAAACGTCATCTGCTGGTTTTATCATATTACTGCTATAGGAGCTTGGACTAAATGCTATCACAAAACAGTTCAAATTAGTGAATACGTTAGCGTAACGCTGGTTGTAATAACAGGCTGGTGGTATAATAGTCTAATGACAGGAAAAAGGAAATGAAAAGGGTGCAGATAATTGATAAAGTTAGCGAAGAAAGAATTCAGAAAAGTAAAAAAAAACATTCCAACTTTTTTTTTCCTAACAACAATTTTGTCACATAATAAAAGAAGACAAAGAGAGCGTATAATACAATTTCAATGCAATGAACAAAGATAGATATGTTTACAATATCTTAATAGTTATTTATATTATTATTTGAATAAGCAAACTAGTTCTGTAAGGGATTTCTTTTCTTGTTCCCTAATTGAAATATTTTTACTGACGGCAGGGAAAAGTTTGCTCTTTCATTCAAGAACTTTTATTGATTTAAATAATTATTTTCTTTGGAAAAGATTATACGAAGTTATTTTTGACTATAAGAGATTTATAAACGTCTTTCTTTGGTGTTTAATTACAAATAAATTTCAGGTTTATACGTATGAATGAGACACAAGATGCATGACCTTAAAATCGGACTTATTTCACTATTGTGCGCTATGTCTAAAATAAGTAGATAATTAAATAAAAATTCAAAAATCATTCGACACTGAGCGAAGTGGCGTTTCCGTCACACGAAACATTTATAACCATCAACAAACAAAGACCTAAACCTAAATTTATTTTGTAATAAATGAAAATGCAGTGAAATTCATTTGTTCTTACTTTTTCAATTTTTGGTGTTAGCATAGCTGAAGCCACAGCAACGCGTGACCAGGTATGCTAGTAACGTATAATTTTTCCCCTATTTTACCTCACATAACTTAAGATTATTATTATTCATTCGATATTATTCCTTTGAATATTTAAAACTTAAAACTGGTTCGAGTATGTTTTAAAATTGATTAGAAAAATACATTGGTTAATAAAATATCTACTATCGAAAAATCTTTAATATTTAAATTATTTTCAACGTTATTAACATGGAAGATCTTCACACACTATTATCGTAGACTATTTTAATGAATTTCTTAGAAATTTTATAATACAAAGTTATATTCAATCAAATAAAAACAAAAACAATTTTAATTAATATACAAATGACTTTCTATTTAAATTCGATTGTATTTTTTATTATCAAAAAAATATAAATAATATAGTAATAAAAAATAATAATAATTTATTTAAATAGTAATAATATTAAGAACAATACAAAAAATTTTTATTATCATTATGAAAGAAAATTATTGTGTTCACCCTGATAATAGAAACCATATTTGAAAAAATATTTATTTATTACTCAATAGATTGATACCCGCCCACTGTAAAGTAAAAACCACCGGTTTATAGCCTCCATCCTCTCTTGATATACAAAGTTTTCAATTTTGTTAAATATAACATAGTCATAATTCATTGAGTACTTATATCAGAATAGTTGGCCATGATTTGTTTGACATATACTATTTTAAATTTTTACAGAATTCTTTAATTTATGGTTCAAAACGATGATATTAGATCTGCTCCATCTATAATAATCATTTTGAACCATAAATAAAAGATTTCTGTAAAAATTTAAAAAATGGTAAGTGTCAAATTAAATCCAATTTTTTTTTTTTTATATCTTTATAAATTATAGTTCATGTGTTATTCTGATATATCGGCTATATTGCTGTACAGTTTCATTAAAAACCATTCGTTAGTTTTAACGTGAAAGCGTAACAAACAAACAAACAAACAAACAAACATGTTTACTTTCACATTTATAATATATAGGGATAGTGAATTATACAACCTACATCTTAACTGTTCTATTCTTATCGCCTGGCAAAAAAGAAACGTGTCATAAGTTGATCGTGAACCGATCAATATTTTTCACAAGTGATTAATACCAGCCCCACAGTTTTTCATGGAAAATTTGACCAAATAATCTTATAGTGGGTATTTTAAACTTCGTATTTTTGAAATCAAAAGAAAGATCAAAATTTTCTACAATCCATGAAAGACTATGTACATCTTACTTTCGAAAAGTTTTCATAAACAAATTCATAAAATTACTTCCGAATTAGAAACTATAATTATTGGTCTAGCACTAAGACATCATTTTCATCACGACTATTACGAATTGAGTCTGGCGTTAAGTTCCTACAAACCTAATAACACATGTTTAGGTTAAGGCCATATTTTTTAGAGTGTCTATCAGTGACCATCAACTGAAAATAAAAATTAATTGTTCAATCATAATATCATTGAATTGTTTTTGAATTATATATATTTTATCTATTATTAATCATATGGAGAAAATGAAATTAAAAAATTGAAAGAATATATTGAAAGTATAATCAGAAAACAAATATCATCTTTTTGAGTTATACAATACATAAAGTATTTTTTGGTGGCTTGGTTCTAGGTCCACCACAGCGGGTTACTTCATAGTTAATTACTTATATATTTCATTTTAAAAAAAATGCATTTTTTAAGTTGGATATTTGTATCAGTATCCGTCAATCATTCGTCTCATTTGGATTCAAATCTTTAAATCAAAAATACTTTTTTAAACATAAAACCAATGCATTGCTTCGCCTAAGATTTTTTATTATTGAAATTGAGAATCTCATTCTAGTAGTTTTCTGAGTGCTCAAAATTGAATGTAAGATTACTGGGTCACAACGAAATTACCTTCGTTTTGGAAGTAAGTATAATTTTTATTTTCGCTTTGCAAATAACGGAATAAAAAAAACTTCGTTTGAAAGATTTGTTGTGAAAATCTATTATTTTCAGCAGTATTCAAGTAAAAAATTCTACCTTTAAGGTTACTGTATAGTTTGATATTTTGCTAGGTAAACCATTTTTTTACAAAGACTTAAATTAATTTTGATTTAAACATAATTTTATCAAAAGCACCTGGTAAAGTAATTATTGTTGTAACAATTTATTATAATATAACTAAATCCAATCTTCCGGCAAATCTAGTAAATAATACGTAATTATACGATCCTAATTTTGTCTACTGGCTCCCAACTGAATAATTTTGGTATTTATTTCATTTAATTTGTTGAAGTATTTTCAATTAAAATTTTATTCATGAATTTTAAAAATAAAAGAACAGGTGAATTTTTTTACCTACAAAAACCAACAAAAAAACCAACAGTTAATTACTTGATAAAACAAATATTTAGCATCAAAATCTTTCAATAAATTGTTTTTATTTGATTAATAAAGGTTTTTAATTATTTTAACAGGTAGAATATAATCTTTTAGCCCTCTTTTCAACAAAATCATTACAAATTAATATTTGTGAAATCAATTTTAAATAAAAAAATCTAAAAATGGTATTATTGTGTGAAAGAACACCTGTAAACATAATAATCTGATGAATTTATGTTTCTGTTTACCACAATATTTCTAAATTAATAAATTCTAGTATAAAACAATTTTTTTCCTTGTTTAAGTCGCAATGAATTATGAATTTAACGATGTTACAAGTCCGAACGCCTGGGCCTGACAGTGCATCACGACTATTGCAGGAGCTGTCACAGTGTGGAGGAGGAGGAGATGATGTCTCATCTTCTCTGTCACTGTTCAGCTCTTTCCTTGTGGAGATGAACGTATTTGAGCCGCCTCTCTTTGACGGCCTGTCTGATCTAACGTCCATTGACGTTAAAGAATTCCTGCTGTTCTTAAACAGCTCAAAATGGTTCATGGATTAGTTGCCGGGGATGGGCCAACCCTTTTTCGGTATCACAATGGGCCCCATGGTCTAAATGTGTCCCACCCCAGGACAACCACTCTTACCTAACCTAGCCTACAAGTCAAAACCGTATAACAAACCTTAACTTTGGAGTCCATAAAACCAGTAAGATCTTTAATTGAGGAGAATTTGAATAAATCAGTTTGAGTATATCGTTTCAGTTATGTCAAAATTATCACACACACAAAAATTTTTTTCTCGGTACTCTATCATTTCTTATGAACATAAAAATTTCCATAATTTGTTCAAACAAAATTATTTAATTGAGTACAAAAAAATTCTTATAATACAATTTTCAATTTTTAATTCCTGGGATTCTACTCAATTGAGGAATCTCGAACTGAAAATCTATGTTCTTAATGGACCGTAGATTAACAAAATCAAAATTATTTAACATCAATAATGCCTATTCATTTTATTCTAGAAAGAATACTTCAAACGAAAGTTGTTGAATTATTCAAAACAGTGGACTTTATTATGAACATTTCTGATTTTAAGTTTTTGGTCAGAAAGAGACAGTATAGGAGCTTATCCAGTTTAATTTTTTAACCTCCAAAATAAGCTTCACAAGTTTTTCTTAATTTTGAAATCATTTTTAATGTCGGTAGTTTGTTTTAATTTAATCCATTAAATCCCAAAGTTTTTGTTGAGGATGTTACATTCAGGCGAGATTTCTCTCTTTATGTGGCACCCGGCATCGACCTTAAGATCTTCCCATCCCATCTAACAATATCATTACGGATCCCCTTTTATTTCCAATACACACACTTGTCTGTTACAGTTCTTTTAACATAATTATTTTGCATAAATTATTATCTACAAACTCACCATGATGTCGGTTAGCACATTCTCGTGTGTGTTTTTTTATTGTAAATATCTTCATTAATATCAAAAATAAAAAACTTCAAAAAATAAAAATAAAACGTCAAATTTAAATAAATTGGAAGATCCAATTTTTAAAATTAGCATATATATTAATTTTTTTTTTTATATTTGTCTATAAAGTTAGTTATATTATTATTACCTACATATATGTGGGATGTTTGTTTTACCTGAACAGATTTCAATAAAAAATCAACCCAAAAAAATATTTGTTTTTGTAGTTTAAAATATTAGTTTTAAAATTATTTTTAATTTCTGTATATGGGGTTGTGAATAAACAATTTTAAGCAAATAGTGGTGAAAAATCTTTGAAGCTGACAATATAGTCTTTCTACGTTTTTATGAAATTCGAATGGTAACCACGTTCATATTTTTAAGTTACCAAATTACCATTATTTTTCAAACGTCGCGTTTTTTCGGTGAAAACAACAAGTTTATAGAAAAGATGTGAAAAACTTCGTCTGGATTCAGCTAAACGAAGTAAATTATTCAACAGTATTTCCGTTATATGCTTTCCTTGTTTAAAGTCGTTTCTTTTATTTTATTTTTTGAAAATATTTTATAAAAGAAAACACGATATAATGCTCAGAGAAATACCGAGACAGACATGAAAAGTTAAAATACTTTTTATCATTAGTCAAATTTGATTATTTGCATGTACAAATATAATGGAAAACTTAATATTGAAGAGCCTAAAGGTATTTTAAGGTACCGGTTGTCTATTGTAACAATAATGATAATATTCACTGCATTTCTATTATACATTTCCATATACTGAGGGTTGTATTGACATCGAATAATACATTTTATGTGTATTTTAATAGAAGTTTTGAATAGGTACTGTGCACATATAGGATCTACCAACGATGACGGTGGTATTGATGCTTAGCCAGCAGTTTTTCTATCAAACATTAGTTTACCAGCCTTCGCCAAAGCTAAATAATAAAGTATTGCTATGCAGAATTTCGTTGTGTGATCAATAGTGCTTGGCTTATAGAAGCACATAAATTGATTCAAACTCTGCCTGGGACAAATCTGTAATAAATACATGCCTGTATCTCATAAATTTTTAGATCTTATGAGCACACGTAAAATTAAGGAAAACAAGTGAAAACAAACAATTGACTGAGTAAATTGTTGAAATACTATGCATAGACAGTGTTGATTACTTTTACACATTACACATGCATACATGTTACACATACATAAACGATATCCCAATATAATATTTCCTGAATATTGATTAGGAGTGCTTTACAGGTTTCGTACTCTTGGGGCTACAATTTTTCACTACCACAAACATGTAAACCAATTTTTAAAAATTAAAGTAAACTTGCCATCAATATCTTACAAGCTCGAGTCACAGTCTGTTACAGAAACAGTTAGAATACGAAGGCAATAACAATGTTTCTAATGTTACCATCAGCGATATAATATATATAACATCACAAGAGAGGGAACTAGAGAACATGTAACATTGACGACTGTGAAAATTGAGAAAATGACAGAATAATTGTATTTCTGTTATTATTATTATTATTATTATAATGCTTAGTACAGTGGTTTTCCGTTCTATAGATATTATATAACATTATATTATTATTGTGGGTAACATTTCTATATTATTAAGTATTAAATTGGTATATATTTGCCTCAAATGCAGAATTATTGTTAAACTGCATTGTCACAAACATCGCTTCAAGCTTTATTTAACTAAAAGTATGTTGCAATATTTTACAGTGTGTCTCACTTGTAATTGTCATCGTATTTTGAAGTATAGATAACGATTTAAGCTTTGGGTGCTTGTGCAGTTTTTTATTTCTTCTTTCAAACAGCCGAGAAAAATTATTTTTCGAATAAACTATACAAGCAATAAAGATCAAACCCATCAAAGATTAATTTTTATCTCATTCTAGCAAAAAAAAATTTAGCATAGAGTAGCGTTGGCTGCATATGGCTATCATGATCAATGATCATCTTATTACTATTTTATGCTCATTTTTTTTGTCTGTCTATATGTTTTAAAATTATAGATTTATTAATAGATTGGTTTTCTTCTCACAAATTACTACCATTCACAAATTGTTTCAAACACTTTCTGTTGGAAAATAATGCATGCCAAGAAGATCAAGAGTCTCGAGGCACCGCGAGCCACCCCCAGTACACCTCTGATCATAACATACAAGTACCATCTTTGTTGAAACACTCAATATATTTCTATATTATATGTATTGATATACATTGTTCGTAAGTTGAAACAACGAGTTAAAATTATTATTTACTTCAATTTGAATTAATTAGATTTTCAAAATTTATTATATTTTATTAAATTATATGTGGAAATTTAATCACTTTTGTGAAGGAGTAAATAAATGTTTATTAATAATAAACCATTTTGTACATGAATATAAATCTTCTATTACACGAAACAGTTTATTATTTTAGGTCGCCATTATTTGATGAAATATTTATATACCCTATATACCGTGTGATCAGTTTTCAGTGCACCTACTCCCTTTTTTTGATAGGGTGTGAAATTAAAAAAAAGATATTTAATCATTTTTTATCTTGTTAAGCAAAAAACAGTTTTTTTGTGTCTATAATCTTAAGAGATATAATATTCAATTTTGATTTTCCAATGGACAACTTAGTATAATAATATTAAGAACGTGAACTATCGTGAACAGCAAAACTTCTTCCAAAATCTCTCCTAATCTTATCATTAAAATGAGCTAGCTTGAAAATTTATTTTCACAACTTAAAATGTCATAACTTTCGAAATTTCGAAAAATATGACAAAAATAACTGTGTGACTAAAGATGACGGAAGAAAAGAAAAAATTTAATAAATTTGCGAGGTCCTTACTCTTATAAAATTTATGGTACTAACAATGCTTGGTTTAAGTATTCAAAATCACGTTATAAACACATTTTACACTGTCTGTCTTTCTGTTTATCTGTTCGCGAACACGATAACTCAATCCATTTCATACAATGATGACCTGATAATTCTTATTTCTCATTTCTTTTATAAAAGGTCAATTAGATCCATGGTTACCATATTGGAACATTATTTTGTTACGCCAGCAACCATTTTCCTCAGATTATGGACATAACTTTATTATATTTTGATTATTTATTTGTTCTTCAAAATGCATCATCATGTGTAAGAACTAGTGCTTACATAATTAGATCCACTGTCGGGAATCAAACCCGAGCTTCCTGAGTTCAAACCAGGCCATTCCAAACATATTTGATATTATTAAAGATTTTATTTTTTTAATTATAAAATTCGTTTTTAGAATCCAAAACAGAAAAAAAAATTATCCTACATAAATGATGTTGTTTTTAAAACTAATTTAGAAAAACGCAAGCATCATCTTTCAACTCTGTCTATATAGGGTATTTCATCATTTAACTCAATCAATGGTTTTTTGTCACTTTTTCAATTAAGCTTAGACCACTGTTAAAATACACCAATACGCCTATTATCTTTATCGTAGGACAATATTAATAAGAAATTAAAAACACAATTTTCATTTTATCAACAAAAAAAAAAAGTGAATTTTTCGGTTCCCCAGTATATTTTATATTTACATATCAGTACCAAAATAAAATAAATAATTAGTGTGTTATTTCAAACGAATTAAAAAACATGACATTTTGTAATTAATAATAATTTGTATAAAATTTTAATAAAAATTATATTTATTTCCTCCCAAACGTTTGATTCACTGTTAACTCTTGAAACTAGCCAACAGAGTTACAACCAATGTTTTATTCCAGTACATGAGCATAATACATTATTTATAAATATTGTATAAAATAATCGTAAATATCAATAAAACAACATTAATTTGTTTATTTTACAACAAATTAAAAGCTGATTATTATTATTATTGGTTTTATTGATTATAATAATAATAATTTCAAATCAACTTGTTCAAAATAAATTTTTAAATGAAACGTACAAGACAGCACCACCTAAGCCTTTGGTTACTCCAATAGAATATACAAAATTGATGAGCAGATTTATTCTTAGCGCAGTCCAAGTGTTTTCAGGTTTTCGAAAACCCATCGAATTTTTAAAACATTGTAAACATTATTTCTCCTAGTACAAAATTATAGTTTATTAAGTACGTAAGTTTTTTTGTATCAATATTCAAAATGGAAAATTACTTCCGTAATAATCGAACATAACCGACCAAAAAATCTGTCTACGGTATGAAATGAATTGTTCATGATCACAATAAACGGTATGAATTGTTCATGAAGAAAATTCATGATCACAATAAATCAATAAATTTTTAACTTCCCGTGAGGAAGCTATGGTAATGGATCCGAAAATCCAAATCGAAATTTTCAACATAAACGTTATTTTCATAGTCAGAACAATGATTACCATTACATTTCATATTCAAATTCTTACATTTTTCAACATTCAAATACAAACGCTACAAACGCTAGAATTAAAGGAAGTTATTTACAAATGTTCCTACTTTCTAGGCTCATTTTGTTTATTGTTAATAAGGACCTTGTTTCACTCGTATTAAAGTTTCATAGAATATGGGTTATATGATGAAACATTAATTAATTTACTGTTAGAATGCAATGGCTGGGGATTTGAGGAAAACGCGTAGCGTGATATCATGCGACAGCATTCATTGCACAAACATGAAATTGTTTTTAATATTTCACTAATTAAATGTTTAGTAACACTGTATGAAAATTTATTTCGAAAAAAACAAACATATGTCATTGTGGATACGACCCCGAGAATGATAGTAAAAGCTTTCCGATTTAGTATTAATTGTATCGATATGAAACCGAAGACGAGTCAAATATTATGCTTCCGGCCAACTCTTGGAATTAACATATTAGTGGTATGCTGTTTGTATAATGAGAAATAAAATATTTTTAGTGAATTGTCGAAGGAAATGAAGCAAGTCCGCAAAGTACAAAAAAAAATATATTTGTACGTTTTAAGCAAAAAGGTACTCTAGTGATTTTTTTTTCTCGGCACTTAGTTTTTGAAATAAAAATTCTTGAAAAAAAAATGCAATATTTTTTCAAATGTGTTATTTTTTTCAATATCTGAGGGAATTCGCTTAGCTAACGCAGCTCATGCGCTAGGAATTTCTTTTTAATTATTAAATACCTACTCACATTTATGTAAATAACTCCTACTGGTAACTCTAGATACAATATTTACTATTTTAATTTGCGCACAATGTTAGAACCGAGCGTAAACCATTCCGTTTGCTAATACTAAGTAGAATTTTGCTTTTCAGTACGAACTTAAAGACTTAAGATTTTAGATTGTGTTTATTTATTCCGAAATTTCGGTTCAATAGGTCACCATTGAATCGAAAGGATGATAAACACTGGTGTTTCGTAAATTTTCCCGAATATCTTTAGTAACTACGTTCCTAATTTTAAATGAAAATCTCTTCGCTCTGTCCAAAATCTTTGTAAAAAATATACGCTTTTTGTGAAATATATTTCAATGAAATATCACATGTTATATGAAAATTACATTACATACTTGGATGATACATCTGGTACACATAAATACTCGGAAGTCACATTATTAAACTTGAATTAATATAATCAATCAATTATAAATATTATATTTTAATTAAATATATTTCATTCTATAATTGTTGTACAATAAATTAAATTAATATTAAATATATTATTATTACGTTGATATTATAATATTTTCCAATTATTATTGCGTGCTAGTATCAAATATTTTACATTGATGTTTGTTGCTGATTATTTAATTTCCATAAACAACTCTTTGTTGGGTTGAAATCGTTGGCTCCTCTATTGCCGATTGACTGACTGACTGACAAACAGACAGACTATTTAAAGTATAAAATAATATTTAATGCTGTTATAATATTATTTCAGTTTGTTAATTTATTAATAATGGTATATATTTTCAGATTATAATAATAGGTAATAATGCGAATAAACGTTTTATTTATACAGGATGTTTTTTTAATTTCACATTTG
The DNA here is from genome assembly GCF_905475395.1 of Chrysoperla carnea. NCBI lineage: Eukaryota > Metazoa > Arthropoda > Insecta > Neuroptera > Chrysopidae > Chrysoperla > Chrysoperla carnea. The sequence continues at coordinate 28,191,777 of NC_058341.1, forward strand.
CTCGAAATTTCATTGAGAAAAATCCTTCAAACAAAGTCCGTTGAGTTTATAGGTGCACATATTACGAAAACACTATTGTAGATCTAGGTTTCCCTTTCAGATTCAATAAGGTAGAGAAAATTGTAAAAAATAGAAGAAAACTTTTAATTTGAAATTTGTTCCTTATTCCAAAGGGGGACTTCTTAGCTTAGGCAAAAATTGTCTGCAAAGTTTTACTTGAAATTGTTTTTTTGGAAAAGGTAAGTAGCAGCTCTTCACAAAAAAATTTCAATCAAAAACAGTTTCTATGTTTTATATAAACATTATTTTCTAAATTTTTCTCGATGTCGTACTTTTTTCAAAAATTCTATTCGATTTTCAAAAATATGTTTCATACACTCGAAATATCGGCTTAAAAGAAAATACTTTCTTTTTTTTAGTAAAAGTATTCTAGTATCTATTATCAGTTATTTAAGAAGAATGAACTTTTTAGTGACTTGGAAAGGGCTTGTCGAATAAAAACATCCTCCGGCTTTTGTAGTCAACCTTTTTTGAAGCCTCTTTTTAAAATAATATATTTTTTGATTTCAAGCAAGTGTTTAGTTAAAAAAACACTCTATTTAAGCTTGTACATGCAGTTGGAATCAAATAGAAAATCGGAGAATTTAAGATCTTTAAAAAGCGGGGATCACTGTCAAGTGCTTGGCATTGCACAGAAGATGGTTACTTGTTTTCTAGCCATTAATATAGGGAACATTAGTGGCAATTTTAGATGCAACTTGTATAGTTCACATTTTTATGGTTCATCCCACAAAATAATGCCATGAAATTAATCCTGTTGATATGAACTTAGAGGCAACCTCAATTTTATCCGGTCGCCAAGCGTTCAATTTCTTACATCACTCTCATATGTTTGATTCTGTTTATTCGAAGTCAACTCGGGCTATGCAGCCCTCTATGTTTAACTAAAAGAAAGATTTAAAAAATAATTTTATGATGAGGTTGACGAATGGGCCGGAAGAAACATCACCAAATTGTTTCCAACATCTGAATCATTCAAATTTCATACATGAACTTGGATCCAATAAAAGGGCTCACTCCCTCTATCTATAAATTCTTTTTTATCTTTACTTTGCGTTTGGTATCAATTTTACTCGTAGTATGTTTGAAAAATGGAAGCGTATTTATTTCCAGACTACCTACATATTGCTTTTTAATGAGCTAATTTTTTTATAGAAGTACACTGAAAGACTTTTCATACACAATCATTAGAAGTAAAATACTTTTATGAAAACTCTTGATTAAAAATGTTCTTTGATTAACAAAGGTATTTAATTATAATTCATTATATAAACTTAATCAGGATTAGGTACGAGTAATTAAAAAATAAAATAAAATAAATAAAAACAAAAAAGAAAATACCACCCACCTTTTAAATAGTGAAAAACTTCGGACGATGTTGTATGTGGGTACTAACAATATAGAAAATTCAAAAAGTATATACACACAAAGAAAAATTAAAATTCTCAGATTTCTTTCAATAAAATTTAATCAGAACATTTTTAACTTGTCAAAAACCCACTGCTTTTTATAGAGCACTCTGACTATATATTTGTCTAGGCTGGGTAGTGTGGGTGGAATCATTTCTATTTGAATTCGGATGATAGTCTTAAAAGGAATTATCAATAAGGAATATCATAATTATTTCTCATCGAGTAACAGTTTTGAGTGAGCTTAGGTTATAAAATTTTCTTTACTGTATATGTTATTATTTTTTTATGTGTGTAAACAAATGCCTAACTATTCAATTTTTATCTCATTCAAAAATAGGGTTAGGTGAGGCAGAATAATGTGCAATTTTCCCAAATCATTTTTTGCCAGCTTAAAGTGAATAAAAAAGCATTTAAAAAAATTTACATACATGGATTTTTTTAAGTATCTAAATTGTATATGTTTAATCAAATTTAATTAAATTAGTTATAAATTAGTCAATTCTAAAAACGTGGCTCACTTTGACTTTTTATTGTATGTATTGTCGCATCAACTTCATGATCTAAATAACTGAAGCTTTGATAACATTCGGAAAAAATTTTCAAAATAAGGAATTTGGATAAATAGCAAAGGATAAATTGGTTGTTATTACAAGGTAACACTTTCTGAGTCTCCACTGGCCGAGTACAACCTAGCCCAATAAAAAGTTAAATTCATTTCAACACTTTTAGCTTCCATAAACCCTAGTCCTATGTTTATTAGTTCATTTTCTTTCAATGAATATTGAAGTGAATATTACTCCAACACAAGCAGCAACAAAGACATGAGGGGTGTAGCTGTAGTTATATATACAAGTTCATATATAAAACGTGATACGTATTCCTATAGGAGTTGAATGTCGTCTCATAAGTTTTCAGGTACTTCGTATATACTTCCAAGAAGTTAGTTATTAATCACCCTCCCCAAACGTTGATTGCACAAAAGGAAAATTTTAATTAGATTCTGATTAGGAATGTAATTTTCACTTTATTCATAATAATAATGTGTACCATATTATAGACAGATGTAGAGTAACGGTACTAAGTGTTAGTAATGTAATTATGTTATGTAATATATCAGTTTGTTAACTATGGGTTCTTAAGTGAAATGTTATCAATTAGGCCATTATTTTCAAGGGGTTCACTTATAAAATATTATGCTTGCTTGTCATTTAAAGATATTAGTTTCATTTATTTTAAATGCTACGTATTTCATAAAAGTGGCACCACCTTCGTTAAAATATCTTTGTTGGTCAAAATTGTACAATTTGGATAACTTGGATAAGAGTCTTTATCCAATTCTAATAAAACATTAAGTTACACTTAAAAGAATTTTTACGTGAAAATGAGAAATAGCTGTTTCTCTTAATATTATCACCAAATCGAATTAAAATCTTAATTATACCCTGTATATATGTGATATATATCAAGGTATATTAAGTTTAGTCCCCAGTTTTTAACACCTAAAAATATTGAATCACCTAATTAATCCATTTTCGGTTGTCTGCGCGGCTGTCCGTCTGTCTGCGGACACGATAGTACGAATCAAGCTGAAATTTCAAAGTGAGGCTATGCGTGCTCGGGACGTTAAAAGTGGGGCTAAGTTCTTAAATAAGCAATATAGGTCAATTGGGTCCTGAGTCCGTAGGACTAATCTTGTAAACCGTTGTAGATAGAACAAAAGTATAATGGTAAGATATTCCTTATAAAAAAATAAACAACTTGTGCTTGAAACTTTTTTTCGTAAACGCAACTGTTTATCCGTGAGGGTGCAAATTAGGACAATACCCTAGTGTCCATTTTCTCCAAAAGATAGAAAGTTTAAAATTTGCAAGTTTCTGCAACTAGTGGTCTTGTGAAACATTCTCGTAAAAAGAAAAAAAATCAAGAAAATACTAGTTGTACAGAAAGTAAAGAAGAATCAATTATTTTTATTTGAACAATCTGCAAATGTCACATTGTTTGCTTATATGCTGCTGGGATATAGAATTTGGACTCGTTTAAGATTGTTTTAAGGAAAATCGTAAACCAAATTTTCTACTGAATTTATTATTATTGACAAATCATTATGTTGCCATTTTGTTCAGAAATTCCATTATACCATAGTATCGGTCTTTATTCCTGTCGTTTTTGATCCTCAGATGTTTGAGATTGATTTCAGTGGCACAAGACGTTTTTCTGTACCTATTACTGAAAAATTGATTACATAAACTTAATTTTCAACAAGCCACTTTGTATGAATAAAATTTCAATATGGTTATGTACTTTATAAAATGAACGTACGGGTTGTACTAAATCATCTGCTTACAAAATACATATTTTGAACCGTTATTATTAACTATATAATAGGTATGAAAAAACTTACACGAACGCTAATCATAAATTTGTTGACATTTAATCAGAAAAGTTTATAAATTTCTGTAAAAGTTTATTGGTACGTATGAAATTAATAAATATTTCACGTTCTAAGAAGAGAACAACTTTTACATAATATGAAGAGAAAGATTCAAAAATAATGTGGAAGTTATATAATAAATTCATTTTTATTTTTCTGTCTTCTATGAAGATGTGTTATATTATGTATTATGCAATGAGAAGAAATATTTATTAAGTACCTAGCATACTAATTTTGCCATTAACAATACGTTAGAGGTAGTGATGGCTGCCTACCAAAGAGATACTTACCCGAAAAAAAAACGCAACTTTTTGTTTGAAAAATGGATTAGGTGATAAGCAAATTATATACCAAGTAGAGCATCATAATTGGATTGGATTTAACCCCGTAGGACAAAATGGCATAAAATGGCAGCCATTTTAAACAATTCACTAAATTGAAAATTTTGGCCGAACTATTTAACGGATTTCGCTAAAATTTTAACCGAAAGTTGAAAGTAATAAAACCTACTTTTGATATCAGTTTCATTAAAATCAATCAAATATTTTTCAAGTTACAGTCAAATGAACTGTTTTACCATATGTATATATACATATATATATATATAACTGGTAGGGGAAGGGACAGAACCCCCCTCCCAAATATGAGGAGTAGTTCTTAACGTGGACTACAAACCTACCAAATTTGGATATGCACCGATGTCTCCTCTTGCGAATATAAAATAAAAATGATAAAATTTCTGAAAAAAATTCCATTTTTGACGCCATTTAGTTGGATAGACATGTTGCACCACTCCGCGATAGTAAAAAATTTCAAAAAATACTTCTTTTGATGTGAATAGAAAAACCCCAAAGTTTCGCTTCCCGAACTTTTAATCCATACACAAGGCGTAATTTTACTCTACTAAATGAATAATATTAAAAAAAACCAAGTATATTTACTTTTGACACACTTTGTGTTCGAAGTTTAAACTTTTTCATGACACCTTTTAATATTAAACAAAATTTAACCCTTTGAAGTATAATCCAAATATAAAAATAACATGTAAATTTTATACAAATATTAAAATTTTGTACGACAAAAGATTGACGTAGTTAATATCGCTGAGAGAAATGTTGCCTATTCAATAGCGAAAATATTCAGGCTCAGATCGGACAATTAAGTGGTAATCGAGAACTGCGTTGAACTCCCAACATAATATTGTATTTCTTAAGTATTTTTTAAATTCGAATCAGTACAATGATGAAGATCGAGAAACAAACATTTGCGATGGGCAGAACAAAAGGGAAACTTGTTCGGTCCATCCAGTTAAGTGTTGGGCCACAAAAATGACTTCTCAAAGAAAGAGTGCCATTGAATGTTGCAAACAGAATCACAGTATCGTGACTGAAAGTTCGTTTATTGTATAGTATTGTTTAAATGAATTTTGGTTCATATTTTTGAGTAAGTTGGGCTTGCTGGAGCAAAGCGGGTGATATAAGCTCTATTACATTAAGATAATGTGAAAACTGAAAAGTATTGTTTTACTCTCGATTAAATGCTACATGTGAAAAATCATACTCTCTCACAGGTAAGAGTGGACTACAGATAAAAGTGTTGGTATCGCTTATATTTTTTGAGCCTCCTCATTATTAAATGATTTACTATTAATTTCCTACCATAATTTATCAATTTTACCCGAGAAATAATAAAAAGAATATTTTTAGTCCTATAATATGGTGCTAATATTATAATTTGCAAATAGATTTAAGAAACCTTACATATATTATCGACTTAAGTAGTAATTTTAACGCGTATTACATTAAATAAAACATTTTATGAGAATATTAATAGTATTATGTTTATTATTAAGTGTCTGAAAAAAATGTATTGTGTTCACCCTGAAAAAAAAAATATTCTTTTGTTTTTTATACATTTGAATTCTTGATAACTCTAAAAATACAAATTTTACCGAAAATTCATTCATCAGATTTTTATCAATGCAATTCAAAAGTTTGTAAGTAGGACTGCTATGAATTAACTTTTTTTTATGGGAAGATTGGAATTGCAAAAACCAAAAATAATAAACGAATAATCGCCGGAAAATGTATGAAAAAAGGGTTTTTAATAAATATTTAATCGTTAATCTATAATTACTCTTCTTCTAATGCGTGCTATGAAACAATAGCCAATAGCTATTTCCAAGGGATATTAGCATTTGTTTTTCGTGGCTACTTTTTTTTTTGCCCAAATATCCTGTGCTGTCGATATCAAATTGTCGTCAAAGCTCGAAAGGTGTTAGCAGGAAGGGGTTGTGTCTCGTAAAATGGGCCATTTTGTATATCGTTTATACTAATATTCTTAGAAATAATTTGATCAACAGTTGTAACGAATTAATCAGCGTAGAAATTTGTTTATAAGAAAGACATAGACTAGGCCACTTACGATTTCATCCACCATTGCTTGTTATGTTTATTATTTTTGTAAAATATGAGTTTGTTAATAACATTTTCTTGAGATAATAAATACATTATCATCATAAATTTATCTTAGCGTCTTTGTAGCATAGCATATCTTACAAAATTAATAATATTAAAAATTTACAAGAACAACAAGAACACACTGCGCAGTGTATATGTTCTTCTGTACCTATGTTGTTATACAACAAATATGTTTAAAAGCACATTTATTAAATATTTATAATCATCCTATGTATTTATATTTATTAATAATTAATTGTATTTACTGTGTTACTATGTATGAAAGTCATATAGGTACGTACCGGATATGCTGTTGTACGTATATATCTTTTGAAATTATTCAAATGGCGTTTAATAAGTAAACATTGATACTGTTTTATGACTAAATATTCAAATTATTAAACATTGATTTGTATACAAGGCGTATTTTGAACATGTTGCGTTGAGCATTACCCTCAGGACTCAGGTAAATGATAAATAACTAATTTATATAATATATATAGGCGAGTATAGTCCGAAAAATTCTTTTAGGTTCCAATCTGAACGCCACTCAAATTTATTGCTAAAATATTCCCCAAAAAACATATTAGCTTACTTCGATAATTAATTTTCAATGATGTTAACTTCGATATATAACAATTAAAAATTTATTCGTTAAATTTGAGCTCCATTTATGACAGTCCAAAACTGAAAGTGATTGATAAAACGCATATAGGTTTGTTGTTCATCTGAAATTAAAAACGGAATAGAAAATGGACCGAAAATTGGATTTACAAAGACTTTTGCTTCTTTTTTAGTAGGGCTTTATCACCAATTTTTTTGGAGAGGGACTAATCTAAAAGCAATTCGATGAATTCTAATTTCTTACCATGCCAACATATACTGTTGCCATCAGATCAATGCGAACAGCAAACAACAATAGGCATGGATAAGTATCAAATGAGTTAAAAACTACGCTAAGTAGATTGATTGTACTGATTTTGGGATAAACTGACATTGCTTGTTGTTCACTTCTATACCAGGTCACAGAATAAGACTGTGGGTTCATGATGAAGTGAAAATCCTTTTTTAGCTACCTTTTTAGCGAGTTTGAACTCAAATTAATTTGAAAATTTAAGGTTTAACCGTAGCTCTAATGTCACGATAAAGGAAAAAGGCTGCCTCGGTACATCATCTTTTTTTTTTTATATTAGACATTAACAGGGAATTATATCACGAAGTTTGGTAAAACATTCCCAAAAGTACTGCAAGTAACTTTTTCGAGAGTTTCTTTTGCAGTTCAACTGTTTACAAGCATTCTGCTATTGCGCCTAATTTTACGTTCGAAACCATAAAAATCATGAAAAAGGTTGTTGGGAATGGTGATCAACGGGTATCATTGGTTTGAAAGATCTGGATTAGATATTTTTATTTTGTGCAAATATCTTTTCCTAAATTCCTAAAAACTTTCACGGCCACTTACAAAAGTCTACACAGAGAAAAAATGTTCAGCATAGTTTCAATTCAGTCACATAATAATTTCAAAGCGTATATTTATCAATATTGTCGTATGTTGACGAGCAGCGGAAATGTTGCTACATATCTCTCTGAATTTCAAGTATCTGCATATCAAAAACAACAACTCTGTCCTAATTTCTCGTTAATTCGATGACAATTTCATAAATTAAATCTATTTGAACATAAACATGAATTCAATTTAAAAACCCAATACTAATTGAATGGTATGGGTTATGTAGCGTGCTGTTGTCTGTCAGTCACCATGGATTTACTACTCGTATAGCTACTAACCATTTTATCCCGTCCTACTTTAATTATATAAATGTTAAAGTGTGTATGTTTGTATGTTTGAATTTTTGTTACCCCATGTTGCAAAAACGGCAATGAATTTTAACGAAATTTGTAAAAAAGATAGTTTATCACCTGAATTTACACGTAGGGTTTATACTAGAAAAACGTAAGGTTCCTATGGGATTATAAAAAAACAAACTAAAAGACGTATAAACTTAAATGTAAATATAGACGTGCCTTAACAATTTTCGGGAATATTCCATGAATTAACACGTGTGATAGATTTTATTGAGGTAAAAAGCTACATAGATTTGAGAGTATAAAAAAAACGAACTACAGAAAACATCCTCTTGGAATTTGGTACAGATGTGTCTCATAGAACATTATTCAGGGATAATAAGTAATACGGTTGGCTTTGAAAACAGAATCAGGTTGTCGCAGCAAAGAGCTTGAACACATAAAATTCTAAACAAAAAGGTGGATCGGTGAGAACAAGGGAAATCCAATCTAGAGCACGGTAGTCTTGGTTTTTGAAGTTGAAATTATCCAGCGAAGTCGGCGGATAAATACTAGTAAAAAATAATCCTCACATTGCTGTGTGATATGTTTATGTGAAAAAAGATAAATTGTTTAATAAATGTTTGGATATTATAATATATAAATACAAAAAACAAAACTGCCAACACTATAAATGACTATAAATGATAAAATAAGAATTATGTTTATTGAGAAGTAAATAAATCACTTTGGTCGCAATGGTCCACTGGTCGTTTGAATGTTATTGTCGAAAGTCACGCAAACACTCAAACTTATTGCAGAAGGAGTAAGTTTAAAGTAGAAATATACACATAACTGGCAAAAAAATACTGTAATAAGTCCACATTGTCGTTATACACGTTGTCAGAGGAATACGATCTGATGTGTGTGTGTGTGTGTGTGTAATTTCAAGGAATAACAACATTATATACATTTTTTTAGTTTTTAATTTTATTACCAGTAGTTAAAAAGGCTTGGTTAATGTAAAGGGTGAGCCATCAGGAAATCAGGTAGTATAACAGGTGCCGTGAGTAGAGATAATAAGCCAATACAAAAAGTAGCGACAAAGATCCTTTAAGCAGGGTCAGTCATCCAACCAAGAAATATTAAATTATGTTAGTTAGAACAATCACGAGATGTTTGTCAAATTGATTTAAGGCTATTTTCATTTTATTACGGATTTGTTTTAAGGAGATTTTTCCAAGGACATTTTGAATACTCTTTTTTACGACATAATGTTTTCAAGATTTTTTCCAAATAAATCTTGACTCCATTAAGCAATAACGCACGGAAGCTTATCCAACAATTTTGAGAGATGTAAATGAACGTATTTCTTTAAAAAAAAAACTCGGGGCACTGCATAAACCAATAAAATCCTGAATATCAATCCAGATGAAAGTAGAAAACCAAACAGGCGGGGCTAAATGAGTTTTGTGGTAAGTTTTTCGCAAAATCCAGCATTTAGAGGTAGATTAAAATTTATTTAGAACTGTTGTAAAAAATGCATGGTTGCGTATGTTTTAATTCCTACTCGATATCGAAATTAGCCACACTAGCTTCGTCATAAACAATATTTTTCTCAAGTCAGGGTAATTGTCCGATGATCAAGTTGGCTAGAATGGCAAATAGATACATTTGTAATTTGGTATTCAACAATTAGGCATTGTTTGGTTAATTTTAAGCTGGAAAATGAAATGCTTGGAGTCGAAGTGACTATTGATTCACAAACAATTTGGAAAAAGCAGAAAACCCATTTACAGAATGTGAAGATGTTAAAAGCCCTTTCAAAAGGGAGTCAAATGATGGACCACCCTATATATGTGAGAATGTTACTTTGCTCTATTTGTGTAAAAGTTTTAAAAATTTATTTTTAGACACAGGTGCGCACTTATTAAAGGCGTTGCTTAAATGTTTATATTTGAGATGGATAAGAATAAGTCATATAAATTAAATTTACAGTTAGAAAATAAACAATTCAATGAGAAAGGTGTGTGATTGCACTGCTGAATTTACAACAAATTTCCAATTGATTACGCTGATTAATATTCCTGTTCAAATAGAATTTTTCACTTCATTTTGCAATGAATACATATTATTATATTATCGACTATAAAACTGTATTCAGATCAAAGTACTAAAATGTTAATTTTCAATTAAGTTTTATTATACTTTTTATTTGCTTTAAGGTTCTTCGATTTCATAATTAAAAAATGTGTAAGGAAAAATAATGTAAATGACTTTTAGCTAGAATAGGTTTTGTATCTCTTTTGGCCTCATTTTTTTGTAGGTAGAATGTGATATGTGTACTTCTTATTCATTAAAGGTTCAAAAATTGCTAAATTTACTTCGCTAAAGTTTGAATAAAAAAGACATACAGTACAGCAAGCAACCTGCTCAGCGGGTCACTGGCTGTTCGAACCTCTGTGAGCCTAGGACCAAAGAAATATTTCTTCTTCTATCTTCTTGCCCCCGAACATTTTTTATCTTGGATTTCAATGGAACATCTTTAATTCGTGATTTCGATATTATGTTTTCACTAATCTGAGTTTTAAATCGGACTGTTTTTCAATGAACGTTTTTTCTTGGCCGCTTTATTGCTTGTTTATTTAAAACAAGAACTCATGTGGATCGAACGGCTAGTTTATAATCAAAATTGATTATTGCCTATAGACTTACTGGGTCATGCCTATTAAAAACCAAGTTAAAGTAAATTTTGTTTCAATCGACGCAGCAATTTTAATTGTCTTTTAATTGAATAACCTTAATTCACAGAAATTACTTCCCAACCAAATCAAATACATTTAACAAAACATTATATATTTATTGATTTATAATATTTCATAAATGAATAATAAAAAAAAAGAAATAAATATGTGTATCTATATAATAACTTTAAATTAAATATGAAATGTTGATTTCATAAAGGCGGAGTTGATTTCAAATTGGTTTACCTCTTCTTGCGTTTACCTTGAACTGATGAACAAAACAATAAGAACTAAGTCATGTTACTTACATACATACATACAGTATAATATTATAAGTTAGAGGTTTGGTTCATTTACACGAGCATATAAATAAATAATGGTAGTAGGTTCATTATACATATATCGCCTATACGTCTCAGGCATATCGTGCAATTCAAGCATAGCACCAGGATAATAGTCCAAGACATAAAAAACAAGAAACTATAAAAACTAAACCGTAGTCATTTTTTACATCAATAGCTTAAGGAGATAAGCAAGGATTGAATAATACTAGGGATTCCAATAAAACTTTATGAATGCATTTTTTGATTAACAAATTTGCCAAAATTCACAAAAAATTCCAAGGTCATTGGGCTTTTAATCATTATTTTGTCGTTCAAAGTTGGCTGAAAAAATGATGACTCATATAGATTATCCTCTTCAATTTGATATTTCTATATCAAAAAATCTCGAGAGTGTGATAAAAAACTATCTAAAATATTTAGACAATCTTGTAGTTTATAATAATACCATAAAATATAAGGTTGGTATAAAAACAACCTTTCATTTAATTATTCGTCAAAGATACATCATTTGACGAACAGAGACGACTATACTTAGATAAGTATTTATGATTGAAGAGCGATATCTGTACTATCAAACTTATAAGCATCACTTGCACACAATATATTATATATTTTTGTAGTTACGTGATATTGTAAAGCTAAAAATAACTCATTACTTGGATAAAGCTGTATTTGGTTTATATGTATGTACAGTGGAATTAACCCAAACTTTTTACAATACTGTAAGTAAACAATCACCTCAAAAAGAATGGTTCGTGAACATCGTTTTGAATTGTAAAATTTAATCTTCGCCAATCAAGTGCTTATTTGAAACCATTTTGTATGTTTTAAGCCATAGAATAAACATATGTGGGATCCCATGTGTCTCTTACTTCCTGGAGCAGGCTCAAAAGTATTTCTAGTGTTTCCAAAAGTAAGAGAGGTATTTCATTTGAGCCGGTATGCGCTGAACATACCGAAAATTTCCATTTGCCGAGCTCTTAAGACAACTTGATCATTACACCAATATTAAGTTTCTTCATTAAACAATGTGTCATCTTTATAACCCGAGATAGACATTCTTCGAATTTTTCGAATTTAGTACATGAAAAGGCCAAAGGAGTAACCAAGATCTTCTAAACAAATGTCAAACCAACTAGAATAATTTTGCAATGCATTTCTTTTTTCTAAAGTATTTCTTATTTGAGCTGTCGATGTTCTGGCTTATTTTTAATTAAACTTTTGTTTTGGATGTATTATTAATATTAAAAAATAAGATTAAAAAAAGATAAAAATAAAAATAAGACAAACAGGGGTATGTCATTACCTTGTTAACTCAACGTGAAGAAATAGACTGAATACTGCTAGTTTTCCATTTTCTTCAATATCTTTGTTTCTTATTTTATTTGTTACAGTTTTCCAAGTTTCGTGCACCGAAATTGGAAAACTGAACATTTATTACTCCATTTCAGCAGTTCATGCATTTAACTAAAACCACGATCGATATTCTTTTAATATTTAAAAGATTTCTTCGATCTCTCAGGTATTTTATAAAGATGTGCTGAAGTTGTACGATTTGCCTGGGATATATAAATTGTTGCATTGTATGCGATCTGGTTTTTAAATTTATGGTAGACTAAATTATTTTTTAATTTATGCATGAATCAAATGTAATGAATACATTCATATCTATATATTGGAATTAATTATGTGGTAGTTGGAAAAATAATAGTTTCTATGACTTCGTATATTTATAGAATAATATCCTGATTTTCTTGGAATCTATGCTACTAATATATATGGTTACCAGGCAAATATAATCTTTGTTAGCTCCTGTATTTAATATTTATTTTGAGCTGTTTAGCCACTCTTTCAAAACTAAGGCAAAAAGCCGTGGGGTAGGTACGACCCTTGAGGTCCACACGAACAACTTCCCAAAATAACAGAGTTATAATAAAAAAAAAGGATCATATTACCGTTAATATGCTTCGATGGATACCTCAAAGAAATCGATACCAGTTTTTGTTCGTACGTACACACACACACATACACATGGTGTAAATGCCTTGTTCTGACTATGAAATGTATTGATTTGTTGAAAATTTCGATTTCGAAAATCGAACCCATTACAATAACTTTCTACACTGGGCAGTTAAATATTCCTAAAAATTAATTATACCGACATTTAGTTCCTATGCCTAGGGTTCGGTTACATTTCAAAATTCATGTGTCATTTCAGATAATCTTTAAATTATTTAGAGGACCCTACTAATTTATCGGTATACCTTTATTAATATGTCTTATGTCTCTATACTTAAAATTCCATTTGTGGATCGGATACTGTTGGTACCAATAGTCTAATACATTCGTTTCTTTTAGCTTTAAAGGAAAAAAGAACATTTTTATACATGTTTTATCTTTGCAAGAATTGCGTCTCTCTTATTGATAGAGTCAAACAAGGTCCATTAAATTCGTTAATAAAACAAGGAGAATTTTATGCTCACTACCAGGACGAGATAAATGATTTCATTCGACTTTTTTCTATCGATTACTTTTGTGAATATGAATGGAAAGATATACAAAAAAAAGGTGAACAGATTCGCGTGATGATCATATGAAAAATTATTTAGAGAAAAATTTACATTTAAATGGTATTATTGACAGTATCAAGAAAGTTAACTATATATAAGCAATGGAAAGAGTAAGGATCGTGAGAAAAACCAGTATGACCACTTTGGCTATACTGATTCAATTTCAGCGTTTAAAAAGTTGAAATTTTTTTTTTTAGGATTCTTTACTTGGTGTTTTTACGCTTTTATCAATACCACCATAATGTCATCCACAATTTCTTCCCGTCTGATTCATCGAGTACAGTACTGTGAATCGTACCTCCAATAAACAATTTTTTTTATTCATTAGTGCACATAAAATATAACATTGCACATACTTGATCTACATAAATAACTTTATATTTTATAAACATATTAAATTATAATAATATCTACAACATACATACAAACAAACAACAACAAACAACAAACAACTTTGTTGTAAAATGCATATAATTGTTTAAGAAAACTACACAGCAGCAGAAGCATATGACGATATAGAAGGGGGTACAAATATATGGGAGCCTGGTGAGCCTTGGGCCATAATTTGCTCTCTTTTTTTTTTTTTTGAAACTATTTTAAAAATATATATTTTTTTGTAGGCCACTACTATTCTCTCTTATTATATAGGTCATTTAATTGACATGTTTCCCGTCTTCCCCATATTGAAAACTCCCCAATTTCAAATTTTTCGTAGATGTTAATGTTGTAGGTTACACTGAAATGAAGCCACTCACAAACTTTCGTAAGTGTGTACTTTAGACTAATAAAAAATGTACAGGAACAGGTTTAAACATTTCCGAAGGTAGCATTTTTCTGGTTACATCTTTAGTCGCGTGATAAGAGAAATTCACACAATTTCAGAAGGGTTTGAAAAAATTTAAATAATCCTTAACATTCTTAATTCAATAGATAAAATTTATGTGCGGTGCAACTGAAGAGTGAGTGTTTCATGGTATTTTGTCTCCAAGATATAACACTTTGCCCTATGCATATAAACAATGTATTATAGTAATAAACAATAAAAAAAATTATTTAAATAATTACTGCATTGAAATAAAGCAGAGCACAACATCAACAAACAACTAACATATAAATAAAATACAATAAAAAATAAAAATAAATATAAAATAAAATTAAAAAAATAATAATGATAATAATAAAATTGCCTACTATAAAGGTAGTATAGAATTATTGTGATCACAGATAAAAGCAAATCAGTGTTTTTCAAAGTTAATTAATAATAGATAATATATTGTACCTATATATACACTTACTTACGTGTGTATGTACAGGATGCTGAAAAAACCACAAGATGCGATATTTTTTAACCTTAACATCTTTGACACATAAGCGATTTCAACTGAAATAAGTATTCGTTTTTATAGATGACAACATTTGAAATACATAAAGAGCTTATTAATTTTAAAGCATTAAAGTTTAAAATTATTTATCGAAGAAGCATTATTCATCAGAGAAAATTTGAAAGTAACAACATCTGCGCGTCCTAGCTCAAGAATCTTAAAAATTTCTTTTTCACTAAATTTTTTAATTTTTTCATTTAATTTACCGCATATTTATTACATAAAGTCTTCCTTGGTACAAAAACTTAAATTTAAATTGGTCCCACGTCTTATACGACGAGGATTCCTCTATACTTGTCATCCTAATTTATTACTTTGTTCTAGGCCTAATTTATTTTCTAGAAACTTTTTAAAATGGATGAGAGATTTTCTAATGACTTGCCTTAATTTCTTTCCTTTTTTTAAACTTTAGTTATATCAATAGCTCTCCTGCATGAATCACATTAAATCTTTTATATTTCATTTCACATATAAAACAGACATCATTTGTAATATTTATTAGACCCTCTCAATACTGTATAGGCCAATGTAGAATTTCCTACCAATATCATTTCTATAAAAGCCTATCATTCTAGCCTTGTCTTTTAATTTTCATTCAAAATAGAATAAAGAGTAAAACCAATCGCCAGGTGTACCAGTACTGAATTGGAAGTGCTTGTAAAATATAGCGTATTGGTTCACTTTCCCTGAAATTTGAAACGGATTTGGTTTAATTGAAGAAATCCTAACAATTGATGTATCTATAAGGGCTGGAAACACCAACAAATTGATATTAAAAAAAAAGACACGCAATCTTCCACCTGAGGGCGATTTCCATAACTGCGTTAACTAAAACATATTCCCTAAAAAGGTACCAAAATCGCCGACACCAAAAGTATTTACATAAATTTAAAACAAAAAAATTCATTTTTAATTTCGTATCATGCCACTTTTTTCAGTTTTATAATTAATGCACGTAATTTTAAATGGCCAGACTTAAACTTAGTTGTTTAAGTAGCGCTCACCACCGTAAACCGTGTAAACTGTACTTCATTCTCAACTCAATTCAATCAGGAAGTATATATTCGAAAGTCGATTGTCTCTAAATAGACTCTCGAAATTGTTGTGAGATCTAAGATTCAATTACCTATTTTCCAAGTTAATACTGATTTAGTAAAACTTTTTAATGCTGCTTAGGTAAGTGTCATTTCCTAGGGTTAGGTTAGGTTATATTGGCTGTCCACGAAGGACACAATTAGGTTATAGAGCCCATTGTGATAATTCCATTTATCAGCTCCTCAATTACAGAGACAGAGTGCACCTTCTTCATGCCTATACCATGCACTACACCAGCCCACCACAACTTTTCATTAAATTAATTTTGTTGCGATGACGGGAATCGAAACACATTTCCTAAACCCTCTGTATTTTTTTATAGAAATATTAAACTTTAATTATGCGATGTATAATATTTGCATAATAGAAAATAATTGCTCTAAATGTAAATATAAGTTTGAAGATAGCATACAAACACATTTAACATACTCAGTTGTGTGTTTTTTTCTTTTACAACAAAGAAGAAATCTTAGTGGAAATTAAAAGAAATATGTCTTCAGTAAAAAAAAAAAACTATTATTACTATTTTTAAATGAACAGAACAATAAATATATCATGCTACAATTTTATTTTAATTAATTAATTGTTATATTCATTTTAATTTTTTACTTTATTTAAATAATTTATTATACAATGGGTTCGTTAAGAAACATATTTTTTGTTTTTAATTGAATTAAATTCTGCTTAAAAAAATCTTATAAAAAATAATAGTTTAACTGTCAAACTTACACAGCTTCGGTTATTATAATTTCAATATAATTAATATATATTTTGTATCTTTCTCGATTTATCAATATTTAGACCCAAATTTTGGTACTTTAACAAGAAAGGTAAAAAGAAATAGTTTTAATTATACCAAAAGCAAATTTCATTCCGATCGTTTTTCAAAGAGTACTTTGTTCATATAGTTGAGTTGTTTTGTCGAGGCAAACATTTAAAAAAAAACAAAGTACATTTTTGAAGCACACAGTTTAATTTAAGTAGTTCGATCTTTTAATTCTGATTTAAAATAACTTATATTGAGCAAATATATAAATTCGAATCAATTAAATTGTAGGAACTATTGGTTTCGAAAACACCCTTCAAATTTGAAAAAGTTGGCCTTGATAAAACAATTAAAGTATTGATAGCAGTTAGTTCAAAATATTCTGGTTATTCAAAAGCTGGTTATTTCAGCCTGAATAAGCTCGAATTAAAAATTTAAGATATACGAACTTTCATTGGGCAAAAATTCCACTCGAATATATTTTTTCATTGCTCCACCAAGTTGCGATTTAAGATTGCAATTTTAAATGTTATTTAAGTTTAAAAGAATCTTTAGTAATAACATGGATTTATGTATGAATGAAATTTAAGGAAAAGAAGTATAAGTTTTGATTATTCTCTAAGAATCATTAAAATTTTAGATAGAGAATACTCAACATTAACTAATTAAATTCAACATATTTTTTTTTTAAACTAAGCAATAAATTATCAAAAATTACTTATTAATTGATTTTAAAAAAGGAAACTTATTTAGAAGCCACTATATAACATACTGATTTGTGATGTAAAGTTTAAAAGATGTGACTGAAGATATTTAAAAAAAAAATTTTAAACACAATATTTTCTTTTAATTAATAATAATAATTATAATAAGCTTAAGAAATATATCGTCGTGGATAAAGATACGAGCTCGTATCTTTAAGTTCAATTCTTAAAGACACCCATAGTTTAATGACATGATGACGATTTTCAGCTGGATTTAAAATCAATCCTAATCTAGAACTATTGAATATCGAATTTTTATCAAAGAAATTAATGTTCCAATTGAATTCAATATAATTAAATATTGCATTGAAGTGAGGCATGGATTTTATTCTGATTTAAAAATGGGAATGGATTTGAATAAGCAATAAATTGAAAAATAAAATAATTTTTTTTCGATTTAAGCTCCTTTTTTAAACTTTCAAAACAGTATAATAGGAAATGGTTTCTAAGAATATCACCTCTTCCTCAGAAGCCTGTTACCTTCGAATTCAAAAATGTTGTGTAAGTATTCAAATTAATCCAGAACATGTGTAAACAAACCATTGACTGAGTTAATTGTTGAAATACCATGTATAGACAGTGTTGATAACTCTACCGGCACATTACACATATACATGTCACACATACATAACTGATAATCCCATATTAATGCATACAATAAAGTTTGCATCTAATGTTTCAAACAAAAGTTGTTTATTTTTTTTTAAGGAACATTTTTTACATTTAAATTTTTGTTTTATCTCTAACGGTTTACAAGATGGGTCCTACAGACCCAAGATCCAATTGACCTATGTTGCTCATTAACGAACTCGACCTCACTTTTTACGTCCTGAGTGCGCTGTAAAAATTTCAGCTTCATATATAATTTTTCGTTTTTGAGTTATCGTGTTGACAGACGGACGGAGACAACCGGACGAACGAAAATGGACTAATAAGGTGATTCACTCATGCCAACATTTTTTCGTACCATCAGTATTCTTAAGCGTTACAAACTTGGGACTAAACTTAATATACAATGTATATATTTCATTTATACATGATATAAAAAGTGCAAGCGATATGACGTCAGAAGATTATTTAAGGCACGAATTTGTATCTATAAAATTATTTCTCAAAATTTTATGCTTGGCAATTATACGCCATAGCGTATCTTTTAGCAATAAAATTAAAGATACGTAAATATTTTTTTCCACAGTGTTAATTTATTCTCCTTCATATTTCTAATATTTAAACTGAATATTAATAAAAATAATAAATAAAATATAATGATAAATAAATTATATATATATTTTATTTTATAGTCGTTTGATGAACAACATATTTTAAATATTATCAATTAATCTACATAATTTATATTATATAGTAATATTATAATAGGTATTGAATAGGTAAAAGTACTATAAAGATATAGAAAAACACATGGAATATGATACAAGAATAGTGTGTTAGATTCAGTTTAGGTAGATTAGGTAAAAAAATACTAGTACGGAGGATTTAGGTCCTATGTTAATACATGCCGGAATATGAATATACTGGGCATTTCTTGCTTTTTTTACAATATATTTTATTTTTATAATGCGGTCTATCAAAAAAGGCAAAACTTTACTGTAACTGTGTTTAGCTAACTAACTTTGACTCTAACTGTGGTTAGGTAACTATAGCTACAGGATAGCTGGGAATGAATCAATCATTCGGGGGTTAATTTATCCTCAAACAACTTGAGACAGCAGTTATAGGAAACCGAATCCAATAGTATCCAGGAAATGAGAAAAATTTTTCACTTTGAAAACATTAAACATTCTTGTTGTGAAAGTTTCATTAAAAACGAATTAACCGAGATTAGCGTAAACCTACAGACAGGCATACTCTTTTATTTTAAAAATCTACATTACTTTAAAAATCTACATTATTTTAAAAATCATTGAATGTGTGAACAGTGTATTTTCGACCAAAATTATCTTTAGATTAACGTTGACAAGTTGATAAAAATTATCTTTTAAGTTAATCAAGTCTACTACTAAAGCTACTTATTCCAATGAATCAAAAATATTGTCTTGTGTTTGGTAGTTGTGTTGACTAATTGATACAAGTGCATTTTAAATTACACTCCCAGCTTAAAATTTATGCAAATTTTCATGTTTCTAATTTTAATATTTTAAGAGGAATCGTTGACTTAAATAGGACTGATTTAATAGGAATTAACTGACTTAATAAAATCAACTGACCAACACTTTCGATTTTTGAACACACTCAACGCAGTTACGGATTCGTAGTCTGACACTTTGAACATTCAACTTTTTGAAGTGTTGGACTACGGACACGACATGTTGTTCAGTATCGGAAAGAATCGGTATTGTCGAGAATTCGAATGTCTTCTTTCAATAAAAAAAAGAAGGAAGTATTCATCAAATTAGAAATGGTTGTTTTACTACTTAAGGATTACGTCCACATAAATTTGACTTACTTAGCACAGGAGCAAATTTCCGGACAGATTGAAAAAATAACACATTAAACTAGAAGAAAAATTGCAATAATCCTTTTTTGCTGAATACAAACATTTTTTAATTTGAATAAATTAAAAATCGTATACTTTGCTCCATTTTCTTCGGCAATTTGCCAAAAATAAACGGTAGTTTGTTGTCTATTGATTCGCCGAAGGAATCATACTATAATAAGTGTGATGACTACTTCATACTGTCTGTACACTAGTAGGTACTATAGAGTATATTACGTATTTAAATAACATATTTATGAAAAAGATCATTTTTAAAAAGGTTTACTGATAAATAAATGAAATAGATTTGATATTTAGATAATTCTTAATGAATTATTTAAATTTTTTGTTGTAGTAGTTCCTGATTAATGATTTATTTTCTATACATTTTGAGTTTATAAGACTTCAATAAGGAAATAAAGTAAACCACTCAACATCTTTTTTTATAATTCCAGCAATATGAAAATGACCGGAATAGGATAAAACTTTGTCAAATATATACAGGGCCTTAAAAAATATTATACCGGACTATACAATATCAGATTTTAAATTGAAAATAATTCAAACATGTTTAGTAACTGAGTTCCGATTTTATAGCTTGTTTTCTTAGTTACTAGTTCTTATGTATTTTAATTGTTTACATACAAGTGTACCGATATGACTAGGAAAATGGGTTTCTGTGAAAGTTTTTCAAACCACCTTCAAAATGTTCTTCAGGTCGTTTTGGTCAAAAGCTTTCACGGCTACAAAATTTTTTAACGGGTAGTTTTCGAACTATTTTAGGGGTAATTTATGGAAGAATTTGCAATAGATTATGAGGTCATGCTGGCGTTTATCTCTAAAAGATTTCCAATCCCACCCACATTATTTGTAACTTTGCTTCCCAGTAACAAAATTTAATTACGCAATCGTAACTAAAACCCCCGAACTAAAGAAAGGGGTGTTATAAGTTTGACCGCTATGTGTGTGTGCCTTTAATGAAGAGTGTTGTTAGTAATGTTTTAAGTGCGAATTTAGGGTTCCGTACCCGAAAAAAGTAAAAATTGACGGAGGTATTACAAATCAGCTCAGTTTGGAAAAGGCTTTAAGCAAAAAGGCAATTTAATGGTGAGTGTTTTTAGATATGTTTCAAATGCGACATTAGGATTAAGTACCCAAAAATTTCACTTGTGTGGTGTAGATTTCCATACAAAATTTTTATTTTGAACTAAAATAACCCTGAGTAGCGAACTGACAATGCCCCAGCAGGTTCCCATGTAGTCTCAATATTTATTAAACCAATATTGATCAATAAACTTCCGACATGTGCTATGTAACTAAACCACAACCCTTATACCTTACTTTGAATCAAATTTAATTTACGTACGTACGTTAACATAGGTATTATTAATTTATTACAATCGGATGTTTTACCCCTTAAATATATATGATAGTAATATAATTAAATAATCACATATTATAATCATTATCATATGTGTAATGATAATTATTCACTAAAATGAACGTAAAATAAGGTGAATAGAAAAATAACGATTGTGTCCAACCCTTAAAATGACAAACACAATAAGTTTATGTACATTTATATAGAAATAGAAAATGTTAATATTGAATCATAAATATATATATACCTATAATATAAAATCTATTGTATATTTTTAAAGTGAAATGAATAGGGAATAAATTTGTATACGGAAAATGGAAACGAAATGGGTATTGGATTCGATAAATGGCTATATTTAAAGACATATTTAACGTCAATATCCTGCGTTGTGTAATCAGTTTGCTTTAGTTGACGACTAGTTTTGGAATAAATATACAGTTTCTTCAAATAATAATTTGATGAAAACAATATTAAATTAAAATTATAATAAAACCTAACACCCTAATGTTTGGGCAAAAGCCTCCCCTAAATATTTCCACAGATTGCGATTCTGAGCCTTTTCATCCGTATTTTACCCGTAAATATGACAAACACAGCACACTATCATTTGAACGGTCTCCCCCGATTCCTTGTATTGCTATATATTGTCCATACAGAACTTTTTAGCGTTCATCGATCGTCTCTGAACCTGGCAATGTGTTCTACCATCATCCATTTAAAGCATTGATTGTTAATAGAGACATCTATAATTTCTGTTTTATTTCTTATTTTGGTGAATTTCATTTTTGTGATAGATGTATGTGTCGCAATGATCTTTCCATTCGATATTCACCTTGGGTTGCATGCCAATGTTTGACAACCGTACGTCACGATCGGCAAGATTAATGTATTCATGTATTCAACACATTTGCTTTTATTTTAATATTATTATTACTTTTAAATATAAGTTTAAAACTCAAGAACCGATTCCAGGCAGTACCTATTCTTGCCTGTATTTCTAAAGTTCCTCGATTTTCAAACTTCTTTTTAATTTTAAAAAATGTCTTCATACAAAAATGCTTATGTAAATATTATAAATTATTTTTCTTATAAAAACAACTGCTTACAGCACAACTAACTGTACGCAGGCGAATACATGCATTAAATTTAATTAAAATGACAACTGTATGTTTCCAGTCCAGATACAAAAACTAAGAAGTGTCAGATAAATTAACAACGAAGGAAAAATGACGTATTTTCGGTATTTTTCAATTCAAAGTTTCATCGTTATAAAGAACTAGAATTAATATCTTTGATATATTGATAATATCAAGTGTTTTCCTTACTAAAAGCTATTTTAAAATTAATTTTTTAGAAAAATTAACAAAAATATTCTATAACTTTTCATTGCTAATATTTGAGCCTAGATCGAATTTAGCTGAAAAAACCCCGATATTGGGTCTTCCGTAACATCACTGAGTGCATAACAATCGAATAGTTACTTTTTCCAGTTACCATAATTCATTTATCGAAAACGGTCTGCTATTTAAAACTGGCCCACATGCAATACCTTCCCCTTCACAAGATTGTGATAGAATTTCAAATACTTTACCTTAAACATGCACTCCACGCATCTCTGATTTAATGTATTTGCATATTGAGTCAAATACATTATATTTTGCTTGAACTGTAATAATAATAGGTATATAGGTAGTAAGTCAGATAATATAGGGGTAGGTTTGTTAAAATTGTCGTACCTATTAATGGTATAAACCTAAACGTTGTTGGTAGATATAGGTACTTGTTGTTAGGGGTTGATAATTGTGATTTATTGGTATAAATCGGTAAGCGCGAGGTCGAACGTCGTGTATAAGGTATCAACAAACTGTATGCATTATATGGTATATCCGATATATTTGTATTTATATACCAAACAGAATTATCCTGATATCCACGTGAATATATAGCGTGATCCTTTTTTGATTTTTTAAACAATGTATTTATTTTTTACCTTTTTGTTATACATGACAAATTTTAAGGGTTTTATTTTCAATATTGATTTCTTATTGAATGTTTATGTCTCAAGGCCTTATAAATATAAAAGGTAGGAAATCTAAGCAATAAATCGGTATATTTAAAAAGATTAATATATTTGCAGTAGAGTTCAATTAGTGTTTAGGATCTGGTTTATGATAAACGAATTTTCTCTTTAAATTTTCACCTTTTTTGGAAAAGGAGTGGAAATCAAAAAGAAGAATCAAATATATTAATTACACTTTTAATTCCTGTGACAAAAAATTCACCAGCCATCATAAATGGGAAGTTTAGCCAGCCATCAGCTTTATTTGTGTTCAGGAAGCTTTTGTTCTAGTAATTGTTTCCCTGAGAGAATTTTTCAGTAGGAAGTTCTAGTTTTTGTTAGAGATATTCAATATTATTTTTCTAGAGGTATTTTTTTGTTGGTTAATATTTATGCAGGTTAATTTTCTTAGTATTTATTCCAAGCATAAGAAGATCCATTAATTTATATTTTGAACTGATTTAACAAAAACATATAGTGACACCTTTTGGGTCTTAAAAGAATCGGGTGTCAAAGAAATAACAAAACACTTATGTTACTTAAATGCCAACAAAAATATAGTCACTGTTCAAGGCTTTCAAATTCGACGCAAAAGAAATTTTTTTCAGTAAAAATGTATGAACACAAAAACTTACTAGAAAATATTTCTTCTGAATTATTTCTATTGGTCATAGTTTTACTGTTACCACCCTATTTCAATACGATTCTGATTAACTGCAGACCCGCTTCTCAGTAGTGTAAATCTAATATTGTATTAGGTATTATAAATATTTATTAAATAACATGTACTTAAATTAAATTTTCTATGCAGTAAAATGGTTTTTATGCGAAACATAAACAGCTCTGGTTCATTACTAAAAACTATACACTTCATTAGCTTGCAAAATAGTTTTCGTTCACATTAATTCATACAACAACAAAAGAATTAAAAATAATTAACACGAGTTGAATACGTTACATCAATGTCTTCTACCATTATTTTATAAAATTGTTTTTTAATCTAACTTTTGTTATTATAATGCTACTGTTTTTAAATGTTTGTTATCTGTTATCACATAACTATTTTAAAATTCTTATGAGTATGAGAGAGTGTTGTACCTTTGATCACAGTATATATAATTAATATTTTTGCCCATTTTTTAAAGTATATTAAAGTATATTACCACTTTTAAAGCACCGCTTTATGTCGTTATAACCGAATTTGGCAGTAAAATCAAAGGGATAACCACACTGCACTGTTAGCATAGGTTGTTTTTTGCCCACCACTAATATAGAGAGGGATGTTGCAAGTTTAATGTGTCTTTGTACATGTTTCTCTGTTTGTTTGTCTGTGGTTTCTTAGCTCCTAATTGAATGAACCGATTTTGATGTTTTATGATTGAGAATGATCCTACCTATGCAATATAATCTAGAAAAGAGGTGATTATCTGAAAATGGCTGAGCAGATTTTCTTGTAATGTATCTAAAGCATTCTCGATTAAATTACCTTTCAAGCAAACAAATAACAAATCGATTAATCCGCCCAGGAGCTACGATGCCACAAGCGAATCGATTAGACTTGATTCTACGGCGTCGTAGCTTCTAAATATATGAACCGATTTTGAATGTTTTTGCTGAGAAGGGTAATTTGATCGAGTGTGTTCCTAGGTATGTTTCAATTGCGAGCTTAAGGTTCCCTACCCGATAACAATTAAATAAGAAGTGATGATAAGGTCTGATAGATATTCCTGAAAAATAGAACATTCAAGATATGATGCCACAAATAAATAGATCAGATCTGATTTTATGTCGGTCATTTCTTTACATACTTAACATTGTCATTTGCATAAAAATATATTGTTACTAAGTTACAATCACCGAAGTTACATTGTTATAAAGGTACAACATTTTATCCTCTATATTCTATGGTAGAAAGCCCATATTTATATCGTATGTTCTATATAGGTGTATGAATAAACGTTTATACACATTACCTTATTTTTCCTGTATAATATAAAATATACTAGATGAGTCATATTTTATTAGAATTTATTGTATAGGTTTTTAACATGAAATGTTATTTGAATACGATTGAAAACTATAATGACACAAAAAAAATTATTTGTACACTTTCACATAGAATTGCATAAAATTCCTTCTATATCACAGAATTCTATTTACATATCTATTTTTCTTTTGTTTTGTAGCTTGCTATATTATCGACATTTAGCCTTGAGTTAAAGCCTTTAGTTAAGAAATATGAAATAATATATTATGGTCACGTTTCAAATTTGCTTTGCAGATTTCACCGATCTGTATACATGTGTAAGTGTTAAAAAAAAGAACGTCGCAATAACGTCGTTGATATCTGTCTCTTTTCGTTTTTGAGTAATCGTGATGACAGACGACAGACGGCAGGCAGACAGACAGACTGTATGAGCTATATTGCTGTATAATTTCATTCAAATCCATTCACTAGTTTTTGCGTGAAAGCGTAACAAACATCCTTACTTTCATATTTATCATATATAGGGATAGGGATTGTAAGTTGCATACAAATTATTATTTTGAAATTCATATTGCAGCAGTACGTGGTTAAATATCAAGGGTATTCATAAGAGAATTATAACAGATACTAAATTTGCATTCCCCTCAATATTCCAGACCTTTAACATTGTACATTATTTATGTAATGTACAATCTGGGTACGTTATACATATTTAAGAAAATATGAAGATAAATACCGTCCATTACTAAACTATCATAGTAAATTAGGGTTAGTTAGCTATGGTCGTTTTAATTTTAAGATTCTAGAAGATGAATAATATATATTATTGTAACCATATCTTATAAAACAAGTCTGTCATGGAGTGGCTTTGTTTCTTCGATACTCGATTGGAAAACTCGACCATGAGTAGTCTTGAAATTATTAACGTGTGTATAAAAAAACTACTATAAATAATATAAAAAAGCAACAACACACAGTCTTTTCAAGCAGTCACTAGTCCTAGAAATAAGTGTGCTTACGGAATTTAACACAGTTGATGTCTAAAATTCAAGCGATTGCCGGCTTCATTTTCTGTTACAGCGTTCTTGTTTCAAACCCAGAAATATTTAAATTGAAAAACAAAACAAAATTTTATATTTTAAATGAAATAAGTTCGACTAACTTTTGATATTTTTGGACAGCCAAGGATAAATCTATATGGACACGTGGTTCCTTCAATAATGCTTTATCAGCAGAAGTTCATCGATTATGTTTATTCGTCATCGTATGAATCAGATATTATAATCTGGCTCACCGTGTAAAATTTGCTGCAGATTCTATAAGTATTCCACCAATACAGTTGTTGTAATAATGGGTGTTTGTATGTATATGACGCCGCCAACTAGCTTGATTAGCCGTTCAGTTATCAGTCTGGGCTTTTTACAAAACAGCGCCGTTCAACTAACGTCCTGAATGTTATTCAGCCAAAGTGTTTAATACAACGACATTTAATGAACTGACTGGCTAATGCGTAGATCATTCGTAGAATAGGGTGATCATTTTACAAAAAAGATGAAATATTTTATATTATAAATTCTGTAATAATACTACGTACTAACGCAAGTTTACTTGAATGGCAATTTGATCGGTAAAGAACTTTGTTTTTAAAACAAACACATTCATTATCGCAACAGTGATTCGCGGGAGGCTTACAACTACATTTTTGGAATCCCTGGACACCGAAAGGCAACCGACTTGCCACAGCCTCTCTCAAAGAAATTATAATTTCTGAAATAACGTTGCCATAGTTTATATCTAAGTACTGCAACTCTTGCCGTGAAAACTAGCTTTTAATACTATCATAGTTCCTTTTCAATTGTATTTTTTTCGCAAATGCAATCTGTGAGAAATACCAATAATATTGTTGTGTACCGACGTCATATTGACAGCGTGTGGGTTTCAGCGGCAGGTAGCAGAAAGTGGAACTAAATTAGAATGAATAGAATAAGCAAGTTGTTAAACGGCTCCTAGTCATTAATCTATTTTTTGATTGAATGGCTGAATACCGTTCAGGTACCAATACCGTTTGTTAAAAGGTGCCGTTTGATAAAAAGGCTAGGTTGCTAATTTAACGACTAATTAAGTTTCCTGTGACATATATACAAAGTAAATATACAGGATTGTGGTTTTACCACAGCACCAAGTCTGCAAAGACCAAAGGAGAATAGAAACAAGGTAACTTAGTGGCAATAATTTAACAATTTATTACAATATAATACGGCATACATATTATTCTAGAGAAGAATGAAATAGAGGCATGGTGGAGTTTGTTTGTAGGCAATGGCTTATACAGTGGTGCATAGTGCCAATGTTAGTTTGAACTATACACGGTTATTTAAGTGTGAAGTATAACAACACCCACCCACCATAATAGCAACTACCGACTGCAAATATTTTTCCGATAATTTTTATTTTCTTTTATTTTATTCTTAATTTTGTACTTGCTTAAACACATTACTTATTTTTGATTTAATACCATAATAAATGTTCTAAATTGAACGTTATTGGTTAACTATACTATTTTTTATTATGATTCATGGCAAATTGGTCTTAGTTTTTACATTAAATGATTAATCAACCAATTTTAAATGTTGATTGTGTATTATTTGAGGATGGAGAGATGAATTTCAATTTCAGTAGAACATATAGGCTAGGTTAGATTATATTGGCGTGGCAGCATACATGAGTTTTACCACCTTTTCCGTGGATAATTTCATTTATCAGCTCTTCAAATATTTAGAAAAGCTGAGTACACCTTCTTCATCCATATACCAGGCTCTACAACAGCACAATCATTAATTAAATTAATTTATTGTTGTGACAACGGGAGTCGAAACCGCTATTATAGGCATACTGCGCACGGAAATAGTTACGCATTAACCAACTGAGCTACTAGGGAACTAGAACATATAAGTCCAGGCAAAAGGAATTAAATCAGTCATTTGAGTACATTATGTGTTGATCATAGGTTTTATATCACACGTGGAAACCATTTTTTGTTTGTCTATCTTCATTCATCGAACGTGCGATAACCGCAACTCAAAAATGTAAGAAAGTATCAAAAAAAGAGAAGATAATTGGCATGATCCATCTTCTGACCCTTTCTCCTTATAAGTATTTATCCTTCGCCCTTCCGTAAGAAGATCGCCCTTTCGTGCCCTAGGATTTATCTTCATTAAATGAGCTTCAAAATTTTCCAAAATTCCTTTTCAGTCCAATTTTTAAATGAAATAGTTGGTTTATGAATGAAAGATGCAATGACCTTATTGGAGTAATAACTATATTAAAATGAATATTAAATTTTTCCCAAATATTGTTTTGAATCAGACACTAACCAATTAATTTCACTTAACAATAAATAATTTTAGAAATGTTGCTTGAATAGAATCAAAGATTTCGTTTACAGTGAAGTTTAGCTATTTAAAAATTAACGCTTCCAAAATTATTTAGTGATTAGATCTATTAACAAGCTTATAAACGATATCGCGTCCACATCGTTAATTCTCAAATTAAAATTATTACTTTATTATTAATTTAGTGAAAGATCTTCCGTGTGTTGTGTTTTTGTTATATTTCCAAAAAAAATATAAATATATAAATAAATAAATAATGATCTAATTAAAATTTTAAATAGATATAAATTTAAAAAATATTAATTTCATTTTAATTAACGATGTCCCATGAGAGAGAATATATGCATGAATAATATAATAATTTATAGTATAGGGGAAAGTCTAGTGTCGGGGATCAAACATTAACACAATTTTTGACAAGTGAAATTTACATTACAGTTAAACAGTCTCCCGTTTAGTGTTTCGGGTACGGAACCCTGAACTCGTACTTGAAACAAAGCCAATACCACTTTCCATTAAA
The DNA here is from genome assembly GCF_905475395.1 of Chrysoperla carnea. Lineage (NCBI taxonomy): Eukaryota > Metazoa > Arthropoda > Insecta > Neuroptera > Chrysopidae > Chrysoperla > Chrysoperla carnea. The sequence goes on from NC_058341.1 coordinate 28,221,422, forward strand.
TTACCGTTTTCCGTATTACATTCGCCAAACTGAACCAATTTTGGAAGTCATCGCCCCTTTTGTAGCTGTTTCGGCACTCTTCATTAACTACCCTTATATAAAGAATAAAAAACATTAAAATCGATGCATTCTTTTAGGAGCTAGGATGTCACAGACTGGCGCACAAAAAAGATCAAGATTGCAACACTTCTCTTTTTGGTTCTGGGGTTAAAAACATATTAATGATAACTTGTCTTTTTCCCATAGCAATAACATTCCTACACTTGCATTCTTGCATTTTTTGATAATTTGAATATAAAACAGCTATCCATAAAAGTATGTGATCCATTGTCAAATAACATCATGTTCCATAGGCCAGACCTTCTGCCTTCTACATGTAATTTTTGCAGTTCAGTCTAGAAAATAGTCTCATATAAGTGATTAAAATACTGGAAACTCTAAAAGTTTTGTTTTACAGGCATCTGTTCTCTGAATTGTCCAGTAAAGCATGACATGGCCTCTTCATATGTAGGAAAGAACGTTTTTTGTTATAAAGTTCCGATATCAGCCCAGAAAGTAAAGATAAGTTCAAGGTACATTTTATCCGGGGTACTTTATCTTACCTTCATATTTATCAAAAATTATTTAACATTGGTTCTCCGCGCAAATCTCCCCTCTACCCTCCCTGCCAACGGAAAATAAACCAACCAACAGTAAACAACATGTTGAACAAAAAATTATATTTTAATTTGTAAGTCACACAACACTACTCTGATAAAAAAAAAACAAAAACAATTATCAACAAATATATCCGCCATTTTGTTTTTTATGCCCGTAATAGAGTTAACCCATTAATTAGTTTAGTATTAAATTTAGTCTACCATAACGAAATGTAAAAAAAACAACCAACCATGCATTTTTTTTCTAGAAATAAAATATTCATATTTCAGAAAATATAATATTTGAAAATAACGTGGTGAATATAGGCATTAGAAACAAGATCAGTAGTTTTTTTAATCATTGATGTATACAAGCTGCCCCAAAAATTATTAACATAACAAGTGAAATTTACAAAATTTAAAAAACCCCCGATAAATTTTTCGGGTTCGGAAGCCTAAACTCGCACTTGAAACATATGGCAAAAGACTCTTCATTAAATTACCGTTTTCGTTAAAGCTGTTTTTCTAAACAATCAATTTTGAAGATCAATGCAAATTTTTTTAGTTGTTTCGGGTACGGAACCCCAAACTCGCATGTGAAGCATAACAATCTCCATTAAATTACCTTTCAAACGAAATCAAAAAAATTAAAATCGGTTCATCTGTTTGGATGTTACGATGCCACAGACAGACAGACACACACACATAGCTTTCTAGCTTATAACACCTCCTTTTTTTTAGTTCGCGGGTTAAAAAACAGGCAGTTAAGAGGTTTGTTAAAAGGATGTTGAAGCATGTTGACTTTTAGCTAGTATTTAAGACATTTGAAATTCGATTTAATTAAAATAATTTTCATTAAGAAAACGAAATTATTATTTCATATTTTAAAAGAAATATATTTAAATAACTCTATGTGTGTTAGACTGGCAACAGGCCCAAACACAATATTAATAATGGTCAAACAATTTTACTATCTATACCTTTACTTACGAAAAAATATTTATGTTTCTCAAATACAAGCCCCTATTTTCTACGCTATGTAATCTTTAGAAATTAAAGTTCAATTTAGCTCTGCTATCTTTTAAAATTTTAAATAATTCGTAGCGCAGGAGCTGCGTTAGCTAAGCGAATTCTCTCAGTAATAGAAAAAATAACACATTTTTCTAAAAATCGAAATTTTCTATCAAAAACTAAGCGTTAAGAAAAAAAATCACAAGAATACTTTTTTGCTTAAAACTAATCAAAAAGTTTTATTTAGAAAAAATTCAAAATTTTGTACTTTGCGGAACACCTCTTGTTTATGGGTTAATTTTTCGAAAAAACTTGACTTTTCAAATACAAAAACCCTCCTTGATACCAAATTTTATTCTAACCGGTCTTAAATTGCGACCACTAGGGAGTTTACAGACACATAAACGTATAGATACCTACATATACATACATATATTTGTACATATAATTTTAACGATGGTCATTTGTGACATCTATAAGGTAGGATCAATGGATATTTAAAGAAATTTTTCCAAAATTCCACCATCAGTACAAATGCAATAGCTCCATTTCCTTCAGCAATTCACTAAAAAAGTAGTGTTCAATCATTCTATAGACACTTCAAAATATCAATACTATTTTGTATTTCACTTTTCGGAGACAAAAACAAAAACTTCCTGCCCAGAAGGTAAATAATTTTATTTAAAATATGCTTATTAATAATTATAAGACACATTTTTATATAATTATAATACTTAAATATATTATATTTTTTAAGTCTGGTATTCTGGTATTATTATAAGTAGTACATTAAGTCAAGCAACCACCAATCATAAATATGTATAATAATAAATGAACAAAATAAAAGATAATAATTTTAAGAATAATAATAAAATAACAATTAAAATGTATATAAAATGGCCGCTCCAGGGTGTCGTTACATTTCAATGATTCAATTGTATTTATCACGCACGCAAGTCTTTCGTTTAATAATAATATAATAAGTTTCATAAATATGCATGGATGCATGCTAGAGTATTCAAATGACTTCTTCGCATACCTTTTTATCTAGCTCTAGATATTGTATTAAGAATATTCTTTTATGATTTTCTAAGTTATTAATAGTTTTAAATACCTTTAAAAGACTGTTGGTTAAATAGTTTTATGATCCGGGAGACCAAAAGGTTTTCGTCGAGATGATATAAACGTCAAGTTTAAATTTCGTAAGTGGTTTTGCTTCGACAAGACTTCCAAATGTTTTATTTTACGAAAATTATTGTATGTAAGTGGTATGTTCTTTTTCACACGCCTCGTTAACATTTCAGGCGTACGCATAAGCTTTCACTTTTTTTTTCAAACAAATAATTGAATAGTAAATGCAAAAATTGTTTTATCTGACACTTACTTAAAGATGATGTACGTTGTATCAGACAACGGACCTCCCATTTTATCAAAAGTCGGGCAAATCGATATGTTTCATGTATTATTCATATTAATTAATCCGTCTAAATATTACTTGCAAGTGCGATTAAAATGTTTCCAAGCCGTGTTAAAGAGAAAATACTATTTATCGAATTTTCATGTATAACAAAGTAAATCGTTTCGTTGAACGATGCCATTGACGAAACATTAACTTGATTTTTATTATACCGAAAAACGTTTTGTCGCCCAGGCTATTATGGAGATTGGGAAAAAGATCATTTCAATTCACATTACACATTTTGCAAATTACATTCAAGATCTATTAGTTAGGTACTTACAAGCCCTTTAGTTACTGAATATACTATAGCAGTTTTAAAGGAATGGTTCACCAAAGTGTAAAAGAGAAAGCACGAATGTGTCTTATTCCATAAATTGACCGCAAACTTAGTTTATCCTTCTTTTGGGAGAATATAACTTACTCTCGACGAATGGACCAGTAATTCAAGTTTAATCAAACAAGATATAATTTAAATATCGGAAGATGGAATATCGGCCGAATTCAAAAAGGTGGATACCATTGTTGGCAAACCAAATTGAAAAAATTCATGGAGCAGAAGCTGCTTTAAAAAATATAATATTGCGTTTAAATTTTTTCAAGAATGTTAATTTCGAAAATTATGCACGTAGAGAAACAAATCAGAAGAGTAATTTTTTGCCTAAAACTGAAAAAAAAATAGGAAACTATTTTTAATTTGGAAAAAATTTAAAATTTTGTACGTTACGCGAAATTAAATTTGCGAATATTCTATTATAGCTGCACACAAGCGATAAAATGATGGACTTCGCTCTGGCAATTTATCGATTTGACAGGCGAATTTTAAATGCATGTGAAATTTACAAAATTAAAAAAACCACGACAATAACAGAACACTAAACTTGCATTTGAAACATATCTCAGAATACTCTCCATTAAATTATCTTTTTCCTTAATGCCTTTTCCAAGCTGAGCCGATTATGAAGATCATCGCCAATTTTTAGTCTTTCAAAAAAAAAAAAAAAAACTCAAAAATGCGACAATCTTCAAAATGCTTTAAGGGAAAGAGTAATTTAATGGAGACTGTTCTTATACATGTTTCAAGCGCGATTGTAGGCTACGCTAACCGAAAAATTTGTCGGGGATTTTTAAAATTTTGTACATTTCACTCGTAATATATATCATTTGGGTACGGTACACTCTTAAAAATCGTTGAAAGAAAATAATAATTATGCAAACAATAATAATAATTTAAAATGATTTGTTCCACATAATAGCTTTAGTTAGTCATAAATAAAACATTAATCTTCATAATATTTTATTTAGTTTGAAATATATAGTGAAAGCTGTGAAAACTATAATCAAATATAAATATTCATCCCTAAATAAATATGTCCGTAACATATATTAACAACTAAACTACCCCTATATGAACATATTATTAATGAATTATAACAGTATAAGAATTATTTAAATTATAATGCAAACATGTAGCTTCGTTTATTATTGTTCTTTCCTTTGGCTAAATAATAAATTGTATTTATTCAGACGTTTAAAAATCATTATATTTGTGGGTGGTCAATAAACGATTAAAATCCTAAAATTATGTCGTGATAATGATAAATTTAGTTTTATTGAAAACAAATGATTTTATGATGGGACTGTTATTCTGTTAACCCTTCTGTTCCCAACGATTGCTTGCAAATTTCAACGGTCAAGGCCCTGTACTTACATTCGCAAAAAAGGTCAATCATTTAGGGAAATGTTTTATTTCGCCATTTTGATAACTATCATTTAAGAAAATATTTTATTTTGCCATTTTTATCCCTACCGAGCTTTTTTAAAATCCGCCACTGTCTTTAAAATATATTCAAATATTGTCAAATTTATTCTTGAAATCCTTGAAAACAACAGATAGACGTACTGCATATAGAAGAAAATTTGTTGGTTTTGTGCAAATCCTGTTCTTTCGATCTTTATTAGGTACTGCGAAAAAGGAGTGACGTATCAGTTAATTAAAATTGTGTAACAAATAAAAACAGAAGTTAAGCCTACAAACAGCTAATGTTTAACGTGGAAAGAGGTGGTACAAAACATGCTCCACTCTTAAAGTGTGTTGTTTGTTGTTCAACGAAACTGTTTCCAAACGATTTTGAAAGTGACAACAATTACCTGTTCAAACCGTAAGTCAATATAGATGGGTATCACACTGACCTGTAAACCAATCGAAAGTGGTATCAGAAGATACATAAAAAAAATTTGCTTATAAAAAAAATGCCGTTATGAAAAAAAAAATTATTTTAATTTATTTAATAGAAATACCCATAAACACTTTTCGATAGGCAAGCTATCAAATTATTGTTTATTAATCAATAAAATGTCTTAAAAAATGTCTCATTTGGATATCAGATGGGTGCAAGTCAACCTTATACCGTTTCTTAGGATATTAAGACTATTTAAATACGCTTAATGAATTCTGTAATTTTTAGGGATTTTTACCGATCATTAGACGTTAGTCTAATGATCGGTCTTAATGATCGGAATATTTTGATAATTTTCGGCTAGATCTAGCTGATGAAAATGAAAAAAAAGTCCATAAAAATATTTTTATTTCAAATTAATGGATAAATTATATTTTTAGTTTTGATAATGTATGATAACTTGACGAAACTAGAAGAAATATCGAAAATTGGAAATTTCATTTTAATCATTCAATATATAGTTATTCAAAAATGTAGTCAGATATCGAAAAATGTAATCTTAATTTTAGTCTTAATTCATCTTGTTATAGCAAAATTCGTCATCAATGTTGTAAATTTGATAAATAATCCTGCTATTTTAGTCTTCTGATAGTTTCATAGGACTTTAGCTGAATCAAATTGAAATTAAAATCACCTTGAAATTTTACGATTGCTAACATTTTAATAGCATTTTTGTTTTACGAAATTTATTTGATTTATGATAAGAGCCTCTAAAATGACTACTTAGCTAAATTATATAAGAAGTTATTATTATTTAACATCCCTATTTCAATATTTTTATGAGCGTATAAAATTTTCACATTACAATATACAACAAAACACACGTCTGATGCCGAGAGGAACTACCAGATGTTTATTTAATAGATAATATAATAATATTTTTGTTAATAGTGAAAACAATATACAGAATGTTCCAGTAGGCACAACTATGATGTTAATATCTGTTTTGTTAATCATATCTAGATACTCCTTGGCATGTATTCTTTAGGATGATTTATTTATCGTTAATAACATTTGGTCAACCATTTTCGACATTATCTAACTCATATCAAAGTAATATCTAAATTAGTGTCGATTTGAACGTATTCCTCAACCCAAATGAGACCAATTACCTACGCATCATTGATCTACAACCTAGCCAAACATTAAAATATAACAATAAAAACATATAAGCTTGCCTGACGAAATATTAAATAAAACTATTTCGGACGCCAAACACTTCAATACAAGTGTTTACAAAATTAAAAAAACCCCCGACAAATTTTTCGGCTACGGAACCCTAAACTCGCACTTTAAACATATCGAAGAACACTCTTCTTTAAACTGACCGATTTTGAAGATCATCGACAATTTTTGTTTTTTTCGGATAAAGAAGAAATTTGCACTTGAAACATAGCTAAAAACACTCTCCAATAAATAACCTTTCAAACAAAACCAAGAAAATCACAATCAGTTCATAGCGGTCAAACTCATAACACTCCTTTTCTTAGTTCGGGTGTTAATAAATACATCAACGATAGATAGAAATGGTTAATATTAAAACCAAAAAAGTTCCTTTTGTAGCAGAATTCCTTCTTTCATTTATAAACTATTATTGGTGGTTACGAAATTATTATTAGTTCAGGAACCAAACCGCACTCCCTAATATCTAGCTTCGCCGCTTTTTGGTCATTTTCACCAAAAGAATATGTATGCCATGCATATTCAAGTGAAACCAAGTTACTCTTGTAATCATAAGAGATGTCTAAATACGATTTATTTACTTCTATGTTGCAATAAAATCATTTTTGGATTCTATCCAATGAAGTTTTTGACGCAACGTATTATGGATTTAAAAAAAAGATTAAAGATGTAGGTATTAATAATTTAATTTGTTTTATGATTTTTTCATTATGACTTATTCGCTTCATAATATGCAACAAACTTTATTACATGCAGATGTTTTTAAATTTAAAATTTACGATTTGTATATACTAAGTTTATAAGCCACTAACTACAGCGTGATATTTAGATTTTAATTTAGATTAAGTGCAGTATGAATATTTTTTAAAACCTCAACAAAAAAAGAAATTATAATGTGTACGATTTAAGGGTGATAATTGCAATATTTTGAAGAGGTAAGTAGATTAAGGGTAAATTTAAAATATGATTATATGTATTTTATTAGGAATTATAGTTGTTTTAAATTGAATTAAAGGTTTTATATGTGCAATTTGAAGTTATTATTATCAGATGAAAGCATAGGGTAAATTTTTTTATGTTTTTCCATAAAAGAGGATAAAAAAGTCATTGCATTGTTAAAAAGTTCATTTCAACAGTACCCGTAAATTTAATTTAAGCAAGTCATGCATGGTATTGCCACCATTAAGATCCATAGTATTGAGTTCCCAGAATAAGATAAGAAGAAAAAAAAACTGAAATGTTGTTATATCTTTTCGAAGATGATGGAAATATCTTTCCATAACTGTCTTAAATAAATATTGCAATAATAATTTTTTAATTTTTATAGATATATGTGCTTTTTATAAACAACTGAATAAAATCAAGTATCGAATTTATTTCTGAAGTTTTAGAGAAAAAAATTATCAGGGTATCAATGATTGCTAAATTGATTTTCTTCAACTTTAATAAACACCAAATTTTTTGGATTTTTAAAATTTTTTGATATCTCTACATTATTATAAATGCGAAAGTAAACATGTTTGTTTGTTACGCTTTCACGCTTAAACTAGCGAATGGTTTTTAATGAAACTGTACAGCAATATAGCTGATAAATCAAAATAACACATGAGATATAATTTATAAAGATATATTTAAAAAAAATTAAATTTAATTTTACATAGCCATCTTTTCTGATATACTCAATGAATAATTACTATTATACATTTAAAAAAATAATGTATTTTACCTGTGTAAAGCAATCCCCATTATTTCGAGTGTTATAGAAAAGGGATAAGCGGGAGCAATCTTTATCAATATTTACTTTTAAACCCAGCGAAGCGGGTGGGTATCACTCTAGTAAGTATATAAAGAAATCTAAAAAACAATACAATTTCAATTCCTTGGGAAAAAAAGTTAATATAAATATTTTTTAATTGAATTGTAATGCGCTCCCTATCTCGTAATGTCAAAAAACTATGTAGATTCTTATTATACACGCCAAATAAAATGTCTCATAGGTTAGCATATTAAAATAAAATGTCCAAACATATTTTAATTAAAGGCCAAAAATAAAAATAATCATAGTGTAAAATCATTGCAAACTATAAATTTCAGAACATCGATTATAAATTGTAATTTTATAATTAACCAAACCGATTATATTTTACCATTTAATTAACATCTTATACATTCTTGTTAAATTGTCAATAAATTTATAAAATTATCATAATAATATAGCTTTTAGCAATATTATTTAATGAATAAAATTAATTTTATTAATTAGAAATTTAAATTTTGTTGTTATATAAATAATAAAATATAACTTGTATTCATTTAAATACAATTAATTTTTGACAACATTAATTGTCTCGTTATTTATTAGGTCAAACTATATTTTATTTTCCGGTGGAGGATATAATGAAAAAATATTTTTATGTACAGAGTGTTTATACATTTTCGGTACGGTTCTGTGTATGTTATTTACTTTTTTGTACAATTTTCTAACGTATGGATGTGTGAATTAATATCATTTTAGGCAGTTGGGCATTGATTGCTGAGTCAGGTATTGAAAATAGTCTTACACCCTGAACAAATTGATGTATTAAATTGATGTATTAGCCACCCGCCTCCGACCAAACAGGAAATTATATAAATAATTCGTTTGAAGTTGGACTGTAGAAAAGAAGTTGAACATAATAATCTGATTCGTCTTTATTCAACGGAAATCGAATGACTGAATCGCTCCAGATGAAAGTTGGCAAATTGGCAAACCTCTTGATTTATAAGAATTCGAAGCCTGTTGAAATACTGAGTTTAACAAATAGTTATTGCCCATGGTAAAACTGGTAAAAAATTTTTTTAAGAATTTTTTTGCCACGACATAAAAATAGTACCGCTTTAGTTCTAGTAGTTTTTTATGCTTTTCCGTCAAATATGCTATTTTAAAGTAAAAATAATTAATATTTAAATTGAAATATTTCAGACATATCTTACGAGTAAATTATATATTATAGGCGAAAGGTAAAACAATCGGTTACTATAAATAACTAAACAAACTACACTGAACTGCATGCAAATAAACTAAAAGCTGGAAATATAATATGTTTTAACGAAATTCAATTAAATCTACAGCACAATTAATTACAGCTCTCTCCATTAATTCTTTTTTCTTTTCAGTCATATTTTCCCCGAAAATATAGACTAATGCACTTGAACAAAGTTCAATGGTTTCATCATCCCCACGCTTATGGATTTTTTTCGCAACTTTAAGGCATTCCCAGCTTTAATTCAAATATTATGAAATACGATGTGAAGGGTTGCTGACGATGTTAATCTATGATATATAGGCGCGAGTTAATTGCATTTATTTGGGGAAGAGAGGGGATCTTTGGTGGAAATACCACTTTAGCAACGTTTTGAGCACAATCACTTCAGTACAGCTTCATCAAATTGAGCTATAGTGTTGAAAGTCGGTCGGAGTTTTTTATGAGGAGGGTGAGAGCCCCTTTCCTCCTTATTATATCAATAATTAATGCTTATTTTAATGGTTTAAAACATCTGGAGAACCTCTCAAATTTGAGCTTGAGTGTTGAAAATCGATATGCAGATTGGGTTAGCATCAAATGTGAATTTTTTGTATTAGCTTAGTATGTATCCATGTATTAATGTATCTTTGTAACGGAATATTTGTGTATTATGAATATATAATGAGGGGAAAATATGACATTAGTAGTGAGCTCGGCTGTTCACGTCTGATTTTTTTTTTAATATCCACGATAAATCAAAATCACGCTACTGGTAGCGGCGAGTCATATCAGCTAATGTAAGAAGTAACATTATAAGCTGAAATAATAAAATAGATAATGTAAACTTTATATCGTTATTTCGAATAATTTAGTATAAGTAATTCGATAATATTACTTTTGAATTTTGCACGCAACGATGGTAGGTAGGTATATGGTCTGACAACAATACAATATGGTAACAAAAAAATACCATTCATTATATCAAACCATATACTTTCTTGTCTCTGGTGGTCGATTATTTATTCATTAAATATATTATCTGCCATATTGAATGCACAATTTTTCCATTATTTGAATAAGTAAACAACTGTTATTATAAAGGAGGCAATCGAAAGCATATTAAATATGTTTTACATAATATCAAAATACTTACTTACTTTACTCCTTCAATGATTGTGATTTATTTTCAAGTTTTAAATTATGTATGAAACTTTTTTAAAATTAATATTACTGACAATACCCGATTTCGGGAGTTGTTTTACTATTGATATTTGGTGTGAGATAGCAAATATAAAAAGGTTAAAACCCAGACTTCTTGTATAAATCGATTCAAATCATGATAAATATGGTCTTAAAAAGAGCTACAACTGTTTCCTAAGCATGGAAACAATCTGTCAAAGAAGATCTGACCGAACGATTAACTGTCATGTGGACCACCGCTAGAATATATCACCCAATCACCCAATGCGGCGTGTTTTCGTGGTGTCAAATACTGCACTGAGTTTGTAAATTGTTGTCAATTTTTTAGGATACTATCTAATTTTATTCCACGTATACCTCCCGAAAAAACAAAAAGTCGTGACCTTGCCAGTAAATGAAATTATTTTACCTTTTTTGGAGCGAATTATTTAGTCTCAGCTAACACAAATATCATACTTCGAAAATCCCAACTATTACTGGAAAACATGAGACTCCCATTAAAATTTGATATTGCTCGCTTTGAATTATATATTAATAAAGTTTATACCTGGTCTTAAGGTAAATATTGTTTGCGCTTTAGATTACAAAGTATAATAAAAAAAAACTTAGATGTATTTTAACCTTATGACCTTCCACATGAGGAGCGGCCACCATTGCCACTCCACCTTTTGACCGTTGAGAATAATTTTTATATTTCAATATAATCATTTTAAAGTAGTAAATATTAAATTAATCATGGTTATCCTGGTCAAGATACTAGGATAAACTTGGTAAATTATTGTGTTGTAATACAGGTCAAGCTAATAAAAGCGTGTTAATCAAAACTAACTTGAACCTCGTAAAATATGTTTCTAAGTTTGATCAACAATAATGAAGCTTGACAATAATGCGTGTTTGGCTGATAAAACATACGTTGGTACAAGTGCTTGTTTAAAAGTATTTTTAATGATAATATTTTTGAATGAATTTTTAACCTGTTACAGATTTTCGTACGTTCATTAATAAAAAAATTACATTTTTAAGGTTTCCATTTTAAAGTGTTATGAATCAATCCTTTCACGATACCATGAATTTTTTTAAATGAATGAAAATCATTGATATAAAAAGCAATCACGACAGAAACAGCATGTGCTTACTCTACACATTAAAAACCTTATAAAATATTCCAGGTCTTCGCATAAATATTTTGTTAAAGTATAAGTTTTTAATAGCTGCACAAGAACATAAAAGTCAATTTCATTATGAAAATATCCAAGTGTTCAAAATAATTTTTGACATAAGGCTACAGATCATTTTAATATATGCTGGAATGTAATAATAAAATCTTATAATTCATTAAACAATGTTTTTAACACCTGATACTATAAAATTCATAGAGATTTTTTCGATCTTAATGAGATTTTTTTAAAAACATTATTTTCTATTGTTTAATTCTTATAAATACATTTTTCACCCTCGAACTAAAAAAAGGGTGTTATAAGTTTGACAGCTATGTGTGTGGTGTGTGTCTGTCTGTGGCATCATAGCACCTGAACGGATGAACCGATTTTAATTTTTTTGGGTAATTTGAAGGTAATTTAACGGAGAGTTTTCTTAGCTGTGTTTCAAGTGCGAGTTCAGGTTTCCGTATCCCAAAAAAACTAAAAAATTAGCGATGATCGTCAAAATCGATTCAGTTTGGAAATGCATGACATAATTTTACTATATAAATAATAACTATGGAAATGAATGCTCAAATGAACCTAGCTCAACTCATTTCGAAAAGTGAAATGGTAAAATAAGAAGGTAATTCAAAACAATAATTCAAAAGAACAAAGTCAACTCAAATATTTCAATTTCAATTAAAATATTTCCAAATTTTGTCCCAAAAAACGATAGGACCCTAAATATCCTTTTCATCTCATCTGATGTCATTGACCATCACTTTGATAATAATTAAGGAAAGAGTGTCATAAGTTTAAAGTGTTAATCTATGCGTCTGTGTGTTTTTCAGTGCCATCGTAGCCCCTAACGGTCGAATCGACTTGATTGAGAACATTTTATAGCTAAGTTTCCAAAAATTGGTTTACAAGGAATAAATCACATTTGTCGGGATTTTTTGAATTTTGCTTACAAAATCTGCTTACAAAATACTGCCATCTATCCTGCATGACTACATAAAAATCATTGGTGAGACAAAATTTTTTTTTCTAATACCATGCTTATAAAATATGGACATAAATTCATAAACATTTTTCTAAATAAATAATTAATATTCAACAAAAACCTTTTTCAATATTTTTTTATCAAATAGAAAGCAAAAACATCGAATGAATTGACGAAGTGAACATATTAAAAATGTTATGTATACTTATATATTTTAAAGATTATTATTTAGCTATCTCATTGCTATCTAGTGCTTATATAACCATTATATTATAATGCAAATTTTACGTGATGAACACACAATATTCACAAAGCTTTTATCTGAGAACATATACACATATGTAATTTACAAAAGCTTTTCATGTTAAAGTCATTATTTTAAACCATCATATCGTTTAAAAGACATTTACTTTATACTTTGTTTTTTTGTTTTTTTGTTTTTTTTTTTGTAATTTTGTAATTCATTAACATATAAATTTATATTTTGAAAACAGAACAAAAAACAAAATGCACGTCAGTACTTTTTCTGCCGTACTAAACAAAAAGCCATACCCGTTTTCTGACGTATCAAATAATCAAATTTTAGAATGTCGAACTATCATTTCTGAATAGCGCTTATTTTGAAGTCTTGGATTCACAGAATATGTCAAAGTTAAGAATGGCCTCATGCTTTAACAAAACATGCTTTTTTAGGAGAAAATTGTAAATCAGTTATCACAAAAAAATATGGAATGTTTCGTTGCATACGATTTTTGCTAAAAGGGTAATAATTTTTAGTAACAAATTTCACTAGTCAATAATTAACATAGCGGATTTCTAAGGCTTTAAAATACTTTTATGAATTTCACACAAATTTTGTTTTCTTGGAATAAACAAGCTAAAATTTAAATATAAGAGAAATTTATTTAGTGTTATAAAAGTAAAATTTGAAAAATGGATTTAAAAAAACCAAAGTTCTTAATTTGCTAGTTTTGTTATAAAAATAAAACTATTCAAGTGCCAGTTTGACTAGTTAGCATGGAACGGTTAAATAAAATAAATCATCTCGTTACCTGTAGCTTGATCCCAAATTGTTTTTGGTACTCTATTGTACCACGATACAATAAGAAAAGTTAAAATGGAAATGTGATTTTCGCTTAGGTTTTCATGTAAATTAAAAGTGAGCCTCTGTATTTTATACAGCCTTGTCAAGCAACTTTGGGTTGATTGCGTATTGAAATCTGTAAGTAGTTAAGGATAGATTAATAAAGAGTTTATCAAATACACAGAAAGAGCTATCCTATTTTATAATGCGCATCTTCTATTGTTCAAGCCCAGTAAACTTAAGATCTAATTCAGTCCAGGTATTTATTTATACATTTATGCTCACTGTGGTGGCTAGACTTTAAACCACCAGGCTTACAACTTTCTGATTATTTGATGAATCTTTACATTTGACTGTCAAATTGAACAAAATTTGCTTCTTTGTTAATTATAAAAGAGAAGTTTTACAGTTTTTGTATTCTCTTTTTTGTCACATTTACCTTATATACTGAGTTTTATCGAAATTGGGGATACAAAAAATTTCTCGATTTTTTGCAATTTTTATTAAGGGGTACGCACCCCTTTTGAAAAAATAGAGAAAACGCAAAAAAAATATTCACATTAAAAAAAGTTAAAAAAAAATACATGTCCGGTAATAAAATTAAAAAAATTATTTTTAGCCTATTGTTCTTTAAAATTAATAAAACGTTACGATTTACAAAATTCGTTTCGTCTATTCCAGTTTTCGGGGTTAAAATAACAAACTTTCATCAGAAAGTTATTAACGTAAAATAACAATACACTACCATACCGATAGCAAGCGAGTATCTAATACTTTACAAACACTCTTTTGGTAATTTAACGATATTAAACACTCAAGGGGAAACAAAAGATCGTACCTGAAGTGTAACATTTATATTATATAAAGAGGAGAGAATTATTTTTCCTGCATTTAACTCACTTTCCCAATTTTTGGTTATTTGTACAGGATATTCTGAGAAAACCTAAAGATCTATACGCGTTACCACCTACAAAAAAACTTTTTTGTTTTTGTCTTTGTATTTACAAGCAAGTATCTCAAAAATTGTTTGAAATTCATATCAGGATTTTCGAGAAAGTTTTCGTGTACGGAACCCTAAACATGTACTTGAAACATATCTAAGAAGACTCTTCATTTAATTACGGTTTTCCTTAAAGCTTTTTCTAAACTGAAGAAATTTTGAAGATCATCGCCAATTTTATAGTTTTTTCCGAGTACGGAACCCTAAACTCGCATGTGAAACATCCCTTAGACTATCTCCATTAATTTACCTTTCAAACGAAATGAAAAAAATCAAAATCGGTTCATCCATTTAGGCGCTACGATGCCACAGATAGACAGACACACACACACATAGCGGCAAAACTTATAACACCCCTTTTATCTAGTTGGGGGGGGGGTAATTCCTTGTAATCCTACTCTGATTATTTTATTGTCATTCACGCTTTCTTTCACAAATAACGTTTTAACGATTGTTTAATTAGCTTCGATTGTGATTACTCGAACTTAACGTTCATGAAAATTATTCGAGTAAGTTAAAGTAAATAAAATTGTTCGGGTTGCATACCAATATTATTATATATAAGAAAATTATTTTGATAAATTCATTGAATGTATTTAAAAAACACAATGTCCTGATATCTGTGTATGTAGGGCACAAATTAGCTTAAGTTTTTCCTTACAAGTTTTAACACCGATAATCCTAATTTTTTGCTTACCTCATAAAGTATAAATTTACTTCAACTTTTGCAAGTGAATCGAATCATTCTGTATTTAAAATTCCACACGTAGTCAGTCATTTAGTAATAGGTATTTTCTCTTGTTAGTGGTACCTAGATGTATATGGATACCTAGTACTTACATGCAAGAATAAAATATTATATTTATGTAAATTAACTATATCGTTTATTCTTAGGTACCTATTGCCACTGTAAATATATGCGGCGATAATGAACTCAAGAAATATGGTAATTGTAATGTACTGCATGTACAAGGTGTACTTAACCATATATTTAACCAGGTTCTTGGTGGACAGATTGATGAATTCTGTAACGTTAATAACTACTTTTAAATATATGGTGCAGGCGTAGGCTGCGTAGATTTGATGAGCGACGTTTTCAAATGAATTCGCGCACAATGATACACAGCGTAGTATTGATTCATGAGCCAATTGTGTCCACACTTGTGTTGAGTAGGTGTTTGAACCGTGTGTACTTTTCGGTTTGAATTTATGTATAATTTATTTAAAATAGGTAAGTAGAGTCTTTCCATTCATATATAAACCAAATCCACAGGCGTCTTGTGGTGCTTAGAGTGTGAAAAGCATTGATTTATATAAAATGAGATAAAAGAGAGTTAAAATTGACCCAAATAATAAACACATGGTAATTTCAAAATTAAAAAAAATCATAAAGCACAGGAATTATTTTCTGAAGGCACTTGATAATTTTTGTTTAGGTTCTTATTAGAGTGAGTACTCTTCACATGCTCCGAGTAGTTTGGATTTTGCTACTCATTCCTCTCGTAAAATTTGACTGGTTGGAGTGAGAAATAATAAACGATTTTAATTTTCACTTCCTATTGAAACGATTCTTAAGTATCTGCCAAATAGTCAATGGCTAAGA
Organism: Chrysoperla carnea; assembly: GCF_905475395.1. Taxonomy (NCBI): domain Eukaryota; kingdom Metazoa; phylum Arthropoda; class Insecta; order Neuroptera; family Chrysopidae; genus Chrysoperla; species Chrysoperla carnea. Next base: position 28,237,986 of record NC_058341.1, read on the forward strand.
ATTTTTTTTACTACAAAAATCGTATCGTTTCTACTGAATCGCATTTTCCTCCATATAGACTGAATAACATTCGTGTACAGGTGAAGAAGGGAATCAGACACGTACCTACATATATTTATTTTAATTAGAAAAAGGGCGCAAATGTTAATAATTAACTAAATATAAACTACTAAATGAGATTGTATGAATATATTTATTTATTTAAAATCAGATTATTTTGTGATTTAAATTTTACAATCATTGAAGATTATCTTATTTATATCCATTGCTTATGCCTTTTCATGTTTAATTGAAATAAGTTGATATTTGAGTGATGATATTGTGGGTCAATCACAACAACATAAACTTCAGACAAAGCTATGAAAAATTAAATAAGTTCTGGAAGCAGTGAAGGCAATGTGTATATTTGGATTCATGTTTTGAATACAAATGTTGATAACCCAATGGTGAATTAATTATAACAAGTATAATTAATTTTCAAACAGCCATTTCAAATTGATATATATGTCTGAAAAATATATACTCGTTATTGAAACTCTATTTAACCCCAATAAAAATTCCAAAGCATGTTTTTGTTGCCTAACGGAATAGAACAGTTTTTACTTTTTACAAATAGTGCCAATTGGGTAACAATTCAGCTATTTCTGACCCTGTATGACCCGGTTGCATATTTGGAATCTTATAAACAATTGTTTCTCCACCTGCTAAAATTGCGCCCCAAGCGCCAAAAGTACCATAGTCAATAATTGAATGATTACATGCCGCCATTACGGCAAAATCTTGTTCTGTTGTATTATATAAGTTTATTTTACTTGCAATATAAACGTTTTGATGGTTTCCTATATTTTTCTTACACCATTTTGGATCATCACTTATAACAATAAAAATCACATTGGGAAATTTATTTTCAAAATACTTCATTGCTTGTAAAAAATACTCTGGTTTAACGAAACCTTTAACACCATATCTTTTCAAAAGTGAAATGTAATCGGTACGTCGTACATGAATACCAATATACGTTATCTCGTAATTAATACTTTGGCTACTTTCAGTTACATTTAATTTGGCGTCATGTAAAATATTTTGTGCTATTTTCATCAAATTTTTTTTAATTTTAAATTCTTGTCGAAGCTCTTTTATCCATGGTATAATTATATCAAAATTTTGGTAAAAATGGTATAATACTACACTTTGATTGAAAACTTTCCATTCTTCAGTTGATTTGTCTTTTGCTCTGTCTAATACAACAGGATCCTGTAGCTTTGGACAATGATGAAACTGACTAAATGAGGGTAGCGACAGATTTTCAAACAGATTATCTAAATCATCTCGAATACATTCTGAAAAATTATGTAAAAACGCATCGTCTTTGAAGGGATGTAGCTCAAATGGGAAGGGTTTTTAAGGATTGAGCCCTCAAGAACTTAGCATGATCAAAACTACGTTAATCCATAGTTTTCAAAAAACTAAAAAACAATGTAGGTATTATATCCGTGGTCCTTTTTAACTATGTGGGTTTTTACAAAGGAAAGCAGTTATAAAGAGTTGAAAGATATTATCCAATTAATGTGTAATAATGAAGTTATATTGACAGTCAAAAACTTTTGCCAAGTTTTAAGGCTAAAACCTTAAAATGAGTAATAAAATATTTTTTGAAAAATGATCTAAATGTGTTTGCAAATAAGGCTTTGACACGTAATATGTTGCTGAATCAAATGCATAATTAGTTAAAGTAATTACCTGGAACAATTGGCATTAATCCTGTAAGGCGGCCAACAGACCATACACCAGCATATTGACTTATATGATTACCTAAATGTCCTGCAGCAAAAACCGTCACAAAACCCTTACGTGGACATGGATGTGGATTTATTTTTTTTAATGTTTGCACTTTTTCCTCATATTGACATAATTTTATATTTCCACTACTGTGTACTGTAATATTGATAATTTTTTATAAATATCATAGAAAAAGCATAACAATTGAGAAATAGATATGAAAGTTGAAAAAGAACACTTTTCTCAAATTACTTGAAAACTACTAAATCGAAAATTAATTTTGAACATTTTCGCTTTTTGTTCTAGAATTACACTTGGCTCAGACATGCAACTGTTTAGGATAAGATGATAGTTTCTTTTCATGTTGTTATTATAAGCTGTTATTCTCGAAACATCAAATTTTCACAGTTTGCGATGGATCGCTCGAAAAACTGATAAAGTAGCAATGAAAGTAGATTGGTTTTCGTTCTAGAAAAATAATTCTCACTCAGAATGTAATAAATTGACCAACCTTTTGTTAAAATTATAACTATAATTATACAAAAAATTAATTTTAAATTAATAGTACAGCTTATTTTTTTATTTAACTTCATGTTTAACTAATGTTTGGAACTGTAGTCTTTCATTGTTATCAAAAACAATTGCTTGCATACCTGGTACCTTAATACTGTAAAATACGTTAAGGTACAACATGGTACTTAATTAAATACTTTAAAAGTAATCTTAAAAATTTAAATAATTTGTAAAAATTTTCCTACAATTTTAGTATAAAAAACAAAATTTTCATAAGCGCATTCATTTTTACACCGACGGCGGCGAGGGTTATGTGTTTGGCCGTTATATATGTTCATATCTTCCCTCATAACTTCTAAACTACTTACCATCATTTGACAAAAGCGTTATCACTGGAAGCGTCTTGATCGTCCGCATGTTACAGGCCCTGTGACGTGAACTAAAAATTTATTTGAATGCCAGAACTTAATTTTAAATGACACAGCACATTTCAAAAACAAATAAAGATATTTTTAAAACAATGCTCCAAAACTCATAGCTCTATCCCCATAATTTATGTGGATTGTATCAGAATCGGAATGCATCTTAAGACAAGCCCAACTCCAGTCTATTATTCAGTGAGTCAAAGATCTTTTTGTAATTATTTAACGCTCATGTAATTCCAATAGAAAATAAACTCAATATACCAATCCTGTTATTATTAATGACACAAAAAATTATGATTAAAGTCTACATAACGTATTAAGTCATAAATGAATATCAGATTAATTAGTTATAGTTAATTAAATTCATAACTATTATTCGATTTTAATTAAAATATTACTATTTACCATTTCAAAATCACTACATTATTCTGTAAATACGTAATTAAGAAATTAATATAAAGTTTCATTACCACCAAAGTCATAACAAATTGAGTTAAGTACTGGGTGATTAGTTTCGGATGATAGGATATTTGGCATAAGTCATATTTACAAGCATAACTGGTTGTTATTGATAATGCAATAATAAAAAATCTGTATTTTTAAATACAACTGAATGGTCGTGTTATTTCTTGGAAACGATTTTTCGGATTGCATTTATTATAAGGGTTGAATCACTCAAAATTTCAAACAAACAAAAAATTCTAGTTGAATCCATGAAAGGTTTTAGCTTGAATCTGTTTTTCTGTCTTTTCATTGACATTGAAAGGAATATCAGGTAAATAGTATAGAAATAACAATTCACGTATTACAGAAAATAGAAGAAAAGTTTACATGGTTCCGACATTCAAATTTTTTTAAACACTAAATATAGTTGAAACATTTTCAGCTGAAAACGAAATTTATTTTGCGAAGGTAAATGTTTTCCAGCAAAGCCATCATCCTCAAAAATATGTGTAACTTGCGATAATGAACGTCGGGTCAAAACTCATCAGGTTTGGTAGTATTCCTTGTTTGAAGTTGATTAATAAAGAACAAAATTCTTTAAAAAGCCATATAATATATAAAAAAAACACGATACCCCATATACTACTATTAAAATACTGTGATTACAATCCATTAATGTTGTCTGATATTCTAATATTCATTCATCGATCGATTGATTATTCATCAATTTAAATTACGATAATATAGTAGATACGGTATTCTTATTCAAACAGAATAGATTGAATAACAGAAAAAGGTGTTTTTTATACAACCAGCAAGTAAATTCCACCAATTAAAACACACATGTTTTATTAAGGAAGTACGAGCTCGTTAGATAAACAGTTGAAAAATGCCGAAGAATAATTAAACCGAAATTCTATTCTTCGATATTTCAAAACTAACCAAAATATAGAAAATTACTTTTCATTTCACTATATATTTCATTTGTAGTTTCGTAATGTTTTTCCCGGTTTTAAATTTCCTTTATTAAGCTCTTAACTTTTAATGAATAGTTAAGCAAACATGGCCACTGTACAAACAAAAGTAATGTACAAATTAAAATCCCAGAGAGACCAGATTTACATAGATATTCAGTGTATTGCAATGATTAGTGTACTTTCAGATGGAATAATTGCCGAATGAAGGGCTGGCGCTTATCGTATGTTAGATGTACGATTCTCCGTCAATATGGGTATTGTACCCCGATTATACGTACGAGAAAATTACAAAGGTATCAATAATGATTTAATTTTACAATATATTTATACAGAATTATTTTTTTTAAATTTATATTTACAAATATATTCCACGCATTGGAATTACGATGACCTCGAAAGAATTAGCTACGATTACACAACGAAAAATTTAAATAATGTGTTACTTATTTATATTTGTGATAAGAATGTAAACAGAATTTACTTCTTTACAAAGTGATAAGTTATCAACAAGAAAAATTATTTCTGTAATAACACTGCTGAACCTAGCACTTCTATAAGGGATTCTTTCAGCGCACTTTTTTATGATTGTTCCAATTTTTCATCTTTTCATCGGGACCAATTTCGGAAACCAAGAATGTATTAGACCTTTTGTTTTCACTATCGCTTACCTACGGTTTGGCTTTATGTTCTTCAAAACTCGCGCATTTTACCTGCAACCCTCATACACACAATCCAGGTGTTTATGTGATCACGTTTATTCTTGTACATGTGTGTGTTTTCTGTTTTCATGTGTAAAAGTTATCTTTTTTTTCAAACATGATGGTTAAGTCTTCAGGTTACATTGTGACATTTTTATATTTTGGTTAGATCAATAAAAATAATTACTATTACCTATAAATTATTTTGAAAAATAACCAACCATTATTACCGAAAAGTATTGTAAGGATGTGTGTGGGAATTTAAATTCGGATGTAATTAATTTAATTTTAATTGTTTGCTATCGCTAAGAGAAAAAGATGAGCGGAAGAAATCATAAAAATTTGATAGTGGTGAGAAAAATCAATAATATAAATCGATTAACTTTGTATCAGTCAACTTCTGATTACGATTTCGAATGTTTTGTTTAAGATTGTTAGCCGTGGGAATTTGGGAAATATTTGTTTAAATACATTTTTTTAATGCGCATATGTTTCTTTTGAACATTTTATTAACGAATGTGGGATTTTGGATTTAAACTTTTATTTTTTTTGTTTAACCTGCTTGAAATTTGAAATTTACGACAATTTGTACGAATCAATTTATTATGACTTCCTGTTGTGAAACATGGGTAGAAATAAGGCATTAGAATAACATTTATCCGATGAATAACTAATCCTAAAAACAAGTTTTTTATTTGGTTAAAAAACAGCGAGCTTTTTGAAATTAGAAAAGCAATGTTGTTGGGAAAGGTGGATAGTTTTCAACAGAAATATTTAAAATTCTGTCAGAGATATTGTTGAATATCTGTTGCGGTCGGTATTCGGTGTAATAAACCAATTTTGTAAAAAATTGAATATCTATTCATCTGGGGAAAATCTTTTAGTTTAACTTTTTTTGTACTTTAGAATTTACAGTTTAAACTTTTATGTGCTTCGTTTAATTCCGATACGTCTTCAACATTCTTTACCAAATCACTTTATGCAAGATACTCGAGAGGTATTTCATCATAAGTAATGAGTGCCAGATATTCTAGCAATGGTTTGGATGTACACAAAGGTGAATACCGGATAAGCTAGCCAAGGGTCAAACCCGGCCATAGCTGCTTACCTACCGCTTCCTTTCGTTTACCCTATATCATTTATGATATGTTCTGGACAATCTTCGTATTGTTAAAATAAGAATAATCTAATTGAATTAGGTAAATTGAATTGACTTATCGGTAATAAATCTGCCTCTTCTAAGAAACGACGTTTCTTTTACGTAAATATTGTCAATGTAAAAAAAAATTAAAATATATTACAACCGAAAGCTAAATATTTATAGTTTTATTTATGGAGACTTTCTGACGTCAAATTTTCATTTAAGAAAGTGGATATGACATTTGTTGAAAATCAACATATTTTACAATATTTATTCCAAGACTTTCCCTATGAATATTGAAATGTATATTTTCAATATCAATTGCATAAAAGAAATCACAATTTATTATATATACATTTTCCTAATCTATTTGCAAAGTATATCAAAAGTCTGAAATTTCTTTTAGGTTAATTGAAAAATACTAAAATCTTTGTAATCTTTGTAAATCTTTGTAGTATTTATTAAAAAATTGATCCAATAACTATTTCCCTTTTTTCCATGCCAATTACTTTGAAATATTTATTTTAGAAAATAAGTGATGAGTTACATGTTAAGTACATGTACTGCTGCCACTATGGTCATTGAGCTGGGGACGCTTTCCTACGTAATCTATAAAAGGGTATATTTTGATCGGGTTTTCTCCATCTTATCAAATGTCCAATTTAAAAAGTAGCCAAGAGCAATATGCATTTTGCCAAGCGGTAAGAAAAAAAGTAGAAGGGAAACGGTATCAAGACAATGTACAGCTTTTGGTACAGTACCTATTAAACCAAATGCATAGTTATGTAAAAACTGTCTTTAAATGATGTCCTGATCACTTATCTTAATTGGTTTCGAAATCTACTTAGCAAAAGTACAGAGTATTACTCTTGTTACAACGTAGCTAATTGTCACACACATTTAAATATACAGGGTGATTTATTTAAAAGTTTTCAGCAAATTTTTTTGAAAACGTACAGGAATATTAAAAGACGGTAAAACACCGGCGAAATTATTACTTATTTTCGGGAGGAATTAATAAAATGTATCAAGTTTTATTATCTGAGAGCGTCTTCAATCAGGAATCAATTTTCAAAACTGAATTACATACTTTTCTACCACACTTCGATTCTTTGCCGAAAAAAAAACCACTTTTATCTGAGAACTTTTTTCCTATACCTCAATTCTGGGCCCCTTTTTAGTTACTATAAGGCTTCCACTAAAAAAATTTTAAACAAAATTAAATAATAATTTTTTGTACAAATTTGTATTTTATATCGAAAAGTAATTTTTGCTTAGAATATTCCTACAGATTCTAGCCTGATAAAATGCGTAAAATAAAATACCAAAAGTTGAAGTCAATTAAAAAAAATCGAATAAAATTAGACTTGATTTAACCAAAGATCTGAATCTGCTACAAAAAATAACTTGTTGCATTTAAAGACACCCGCTGAAAGTAAAATTGGACCAGCATTTTCCGTTTTTTGATATTCCAAACCCTTTTTGAAAAAGATAGGATACTTTTTAAAAATCACCTGTGTTACGGCCTTATTCAATTTAAACTGTTCTTCGTTTATTAATAGCATTGCGTTATTTTAAATGTAGAATTTTTGAAAGATGTGGTATAAAACATTATATACCCATATTTCTTACTTGATATTTGTGCATTTAACTGGAAAACTTTCGACATATGGATTCAGTCGATAGGTATATGTTTATACATAACGTATCTCTGTGACATGCAACATTGAAAATCCTTTTGAGAGTGATTCACAACTCTTTTCTATCTGGAACGAAGTAGACTACTAGATAATATGATGGTATGCTATGTATATGTATATATGTATCTATTACTATAATAGAAAGAACTTCTTTCAGCTATTAGAGACGATATTATAAAATATCATTTACTGGAAAATGTCGTCTCATGTGTGCACTTATATAATGTATGATCAAAGTAGGTACACACATACTTACCTACTTGTGCAAAAAATATCTAGATATAAACAAAAAATATGAAAAAAACTTCTTTTTATATCATTATAGATATTTTATATGTATATTAGTTCTAAAATATATTATGTGCTTGACAGTATTGGCATTATCGAATAATTTTTTAGTCGATTAGTTAATTTGATTAACCTTTTGTCAGGTTAGACACATTTAACCACTCATCTTGATTAATAAAGCTAATCACAAAAACCTCTAAACTTTTTTCTATATAATAAGTTTCCTTAAAATGTCGACTTTGTCACGACTATGAAAACAGCTTGTTTAATTTTCAATCGATATTAATTCATCATTAATCGTAGAGAAAATCCAACGACCTCCTTTGTCAATTGCTATAAATGCGAAGCTGAATTGGGTTGTAATTTTTGCCGAGAATTGGAGGAGTGTAACATGAGATTCATAAATAAATGTAAAATGTTTTTACTCTGTAGAGAGGTTAACTGCTTATTATCTAACAATAGATCGATTTTTATACCATGTATATATGAAATATACATAGTATATTAAGTTTAGTCCCAAGTTTGTAACGCTTAAAAATAATGATGCTAGGAAAAAAATTTTGTCATAGGTGTTCATAAAATCACCTAATTAGTCCATTTCAGGTTGTCCGTCCGTCCGTCCGTCCGTCTGTGGACACGATAACTCAAAAACGAAAAAAGATATCAAGCTGAAATTTTTACAGCGTACTCAGGACGTAAAAAGTGAAGTCAAGTTCGTAAATGAGCATCATAGGTTAATTGGGTCTTGGGTCCGTAGGACCCATCTTGTAAACCGATAGAGATAGAACAAAAGTTTAAATGTAAAAAAGGTTCCTTATCAAAAATTAACTTTGCGTATTCCATTCAAAATTATTAATTATTCCAAAATTACAAGTATTGGTTTTTTCGATTTTTTGGAATGTTTTTAAGGGGTACCCCTTTATACAAAATCGAAAAAATCGAAAAAATAATGTTGGCTCCGATTTCGATAAAACTCTGTTTATAAGGTAATTTTGACCCATAATTTACAAAAATCGTATTTATATAACAATTAGGAAACTAGTTTCGGAGATATCGAGCCAAAATATGGGATAATGGGTGATATTTCAAAAACTATGATTCCAATCATCAAATGAATACGATTTTTGAATTTTTTGGGTCAAAATTACCTTATATACTAAGTTTTATCCAAATCAGAAACCATAAATTTTTTTCGATTTTTTGGAATTTTTTTAAGGGGTACCCCTTTACAAAAATCGAAAAAATCGAAAAAAAAATGTTGGCTCCGATTTCGATAAAACTCTGTTTATAAGGTAATTTTGACCCATAATTTACAAAAATCGTATTTATATAACGATTAGGAAACTAGTTTCGGAGATATCGAGCCAAAATATTTGATAATGGGTGATATTTCAATAACTTTGCTTCCAATCATCAAATGAATACGATTTTTGAATTTTTTGGGTCAAAATTACCTTATATAATAAGTTTTATCCAAATCAGAAACCATAAATTTTTTTCGATTTTTTGGAATTCTTTTAAGGGGTACCCCTTTACAAAAATCGAAAAAATCGAAAAAAAAATGTTGGCTCCGATTTCAATAAAACTCTGTTTATAAGGTAATTTTGACCCATAATTTACAAAAATCGTATTTATATAACGATTAGGAAACTAGTTTCGGAGATATCGAGCCTAAATATGGGATAATGGGTGATATTTCAAAAACTATGCTTCCAATCATCAAATGAATACGATTTTTGAATTTTTTGGGTCAAAATTACCTTATATACTAAGTTTCATTCAAATCAGAAACCATAATTTTTTTTCGATTTTTTGTTTATGTATTTTCGTTTATGTATATGAAATATACCAAGGTATACTAAGTTTGGTTCCCAAGTTTGTAACTCTAAAATAATATTGATGCTATGAAATATATGAAATAATAAAAATATTGATGCTATGAACAAAATTTAGGTATAGGTGTTCATAAAATCATTAAATTAGTCCATTTTCGGTCTGTCTGTCTGTCGTCTGTCCATCTGTCATCACGATAACTTAAAAACACTTAACACCGAAACTGGTACAGTAGGACTAGCAGGCAATACCTATCTAAAAGTTTTAATAGTCTTGGGGAAGTTTTGATACTCATACTCTCGAAAGTGTCTACAGGATGGTTCCTTTTTTTTCCATGAATATGGTATCTAAATCGTTTTGCTACATATGATTTGAATTTTACGCGTTTTCCAGAGCATGCCCTTAAAGCGTGTGGTTTTGTGACAAGCTGGCAACATTTTATCTTCTTTGTGACGGCTCATGGTTTAGTATTTCTCAATAAGCATACTATCCATATTTTCTAATTTACCAAAAGTTTGTAAGAAAACCTCGATAAAGAGTAAAATAAATAAAAGACACAAAAAGACGTAATACTTATACCATTCTATGTAATATTTTCGAAACGAACAAATAGAAATCATATTTATTTATCGAAATCTTGTTACAACAATCTATAGGTACCCATCTTATAATAATAATAATAATGTTTATTGAATTGTATATTGATTTATTTCTGATTTTATTGCACACAATATCAAATAATAATAAAAACCATCGAATCCATATGGCAATGGCTGACTGTTTGTTATATTATTATTATCTATCCATTGAATTGAGTATAGAATAATACAAACGATAAATAAACTGAGATTGAATGTATATATGTATACTACACTGGGATATGACATTCTACAACAGGAGGCTAACTATCTGAGAGACTAACTTATGTTGTAATGTCATATTTATTTACCTTCTTGGAATTTTAGACTTTTGCGGCAGAAAATTATTAGTATTCACCTTGAAAATTTAAATCAAAATTATAGTATCTTTCAATAATAACGATACGTTTTGTAATTTGAATAAACAAGAGAAGTGATAATTAAAAAATTTAAAACACCCGACTTATTCCGATTCTTTCCGACCGTTTAGGGGCTACTATGTCACTGAGAAACACACAGACGCACAAATAACGCTTTAAACTTACAACTCTCCTTCTTAAATCATTATCAAAGTGATGGTCAAGGACATCAGATGAGATGAAAAGGATACTCAGAGAGCTATCATTTTACTTTTCAAAATGAAGTGATTGTTAAATAGGGGATAGATGTTTATTTGTAGGTGCTATTTTTGAGTCGATAAACTTTGTAAGAACTCTCTTAAATGAAAAGGATTAAATACACAACTACATAGGGATAATTTGTTTTATAGCTTAATTTTTTTTACTAATAGTATAGAAAAAATTTTGAAATACTTTGTCCTCTGCTTTTCTTTTATTTAGGTTAGATTCTGTCAGTAGCGGATTAAGGCTGAATGCCGCCCTAGGCCCGGTTTGATATGCCGCCCTCTCAGCCGTTATTTATAGGAAGATTTTTAACATTTAAACTTTTGTTCTATCTCTAACAATTACAAGACCCCAATTGATCTATGTTGCTCGTTTACGAACTCAAACTCACTTATTACGCCCTGAGCACGCTATAGATTGATATCTCTTTTTGTTTTGATTTATCGTGTTGGCAGAGAGACAGATAGACAACCGGAAGTAGCTTAATTAGGTAAATTAATGAAGAACTATATAAATAAAAATTGTTTCAGGGTTCTGTACATTGTAAAATGAGATTAATTATACTGAAAATACAAAAATTTCACTGAAAATACAAAAGAGGTACATAAGTTCTCAAAATTTTTCAATTCAGCATTCTGTTTTTATTTTTTTTAATAATCCATAATACTTATGGATAAAACTAATATTGATAAAAGCCAATTGATCTATTAAAAAATTAACATTGCGGCACATTAAAAAGTAACTTCAATCATTAGATTATTCAATAAATTTTATTGAAAAAAATTGGGATTGCCCTTGAAATGGTTTGCTTTTAAAATTTTGACGTTTCGAATATTTTGCCGCCCCTAAAATTGTGCGCCCTAGGCCCGGGCCTCACGGGCCTAAGCCTAAATCCAGCACTGGATTCTGTACAAACAATTTGAAAAGTTATGTAAGAAGTCTCAGCAAATAATTTATGCATTAACACTTGATACTCTCTAGCCTTAAATACACCTATTTCTACTACTACCTGCTAAGTTACTGATCTTATAAATAAAAGTAATACTCATTGCAGTGAGTTAAAATAGTTATGATAAGAAAAAATATGACTGTGCTATGTTTAACATTTGTTTTGATTGTAATAGCTTTCTTTTTGTAGCATGCCCTTCAACTACAAAATATTGGTGATGTAAACAATGTACTTGAATTAACTTACATAATGAAATCTGTCATTTTCATTACAAATGTCAAACAGAAATTTTAAAAGTAATTTATACTTATCAGAGTCAAAACATTGAAAAAAAAACTTTCATCTGATTCAACATGCTAGGTTTATGTGATAATCACCTCTGTACATTTGTGATGATGATGAATAATAAAAGGAATGAAAACAAGTTCATTGAAGTTTTGAAGTCCACTTTCTGAAGATAATTGGTTGTTAGTAAAATCAACGCAATTAAAATAGAATTTTTAATTAAAAAGAAAACTTATTCGGTTTTTCTTCAACTAAAGACAAAATCAAAATCATGATCAAGGTGACACGTTTTCTCCATGTTTCGGTCTCGAAGGGTGCTGGAAAATACATTTATTAGTTTCGATTTCAAAGGAGGAGCATTATCTGAAATTTCCATCTAAAAAATTTAAGAATCAGATTCTATTTATCCTATACTTAAATTTTTGTACGACAAATAATTTTTCCGAGATATTTTATCAAGCGTAATTTACTTTGAGTTTTATTGATTATGTTTATTTTATAAACCAATTTGTTAATCTAATGTATTGAAGTTAAATATATTGTTCGTATTTAATTAAAAAGTGTCCAATGAGAAATAAATTGAAGAAAACAATGAATATGCAGGTAGGAAAAAGAATTTTGAAAAGGGTGTAAAATTAAATTTTAAAAACATTTTCAAATTATCATTAAACCACTCTAAACTACGTAAAGTAAGAAGAAATTCAAGTAACGAGGTTTTATATATTTTATTAGTTTTAATTTAAGTAAAATGCCCACCTAGAGGTAAAAATTTTTGTAAACAGAAAGAAGTTTGAGGGAACAAATATAGCTTTTTTTCAGCAAAATATTTTACCTACTAAACTTTTTTTTAACTTTGTTTTTTTTTTCGATTTATCTAAAGATAAAATTATTTATTTATATTTTTCGAAAAAAATTTTTGCATTTATATATTCGTTACAACCAGAACATTTTGAGAATGTAACCAGTACCTAAATAAAGTAAATTGGAAAGTGGTAAGATTTTTGTGCTGAATAAAACATAAAAAGAAAGGGTGCAAGAAACTTTGTTTTCACTTTAACTCCGTTAATTTTTGTGCAAATGACTTGAAACTTTTTTCATTTTCATGTTTCTAACTTCTTTGAGTAAGTTTTAAACAGTGTAGTCGAACAGTTTTTGTAAAGATTCATTCACCGGCCCTGGATTCCAAAATTTTGAACTATTTATACCTTATGGCTCTCTGTTAAACTATTATTTATGTAGTTTTAGCTAGTTGGAATATGATTTAGAAAAATTTGAGGGGTTTCTTTTTACAGTGTTTTTAAAATCACACATTTCCCTAAACAAAAAATGCATGTTTATCACACATTGAATAAAAATAATTGCATGTTTTTATAGTAAATGTATAAGTTTTTAGTAGTTTAATTTTTGTGTACATAATATAATTGAAGTGTAAAATTACATATTTGTTCTCGACATGTATTTTAATCAATGAAAGTTCATTTTTCGTATCATTAAACTTTTCGCCTTTGCAATATGGTAGATGATTATTTTAGTATATTGTGTGTTGTTTGTAAAATGTATGTGTACTACATTCCAGTATTCGTGTTGGAATTTAGTTTGGAGTATTATATTAAAATATGCTTAAATATGTACAGCACACTAGTATATATATACATACAGCATCAAATAAAGTACACTCTGACGATTACTCACAGTGATATTATGTTTTTGGATTCTATGTTTGTTATTGCAACCAACGAATTCAGCAATAAACCAAAACTTTTTTATACACAATGTTTCGATTAAAAGGCTACTGACAGTAGAGTACTCTCCTAGCTATTAACTTTAAGCTTTATTTGGTTGTTATACCATGTATATGAAATATATTAAGGTATATTTAGTTTAGTCCCAACAAAATTTTGGTACAGGTGTTCATACATCACATACATCACCGAATTAGTCCGTTTTCGGTTGTCTGTCCGCCTGTCCGTCTGTCTGTCAACACGATAACTCAAAAACAAAAAGAGATATCAAGTTGAAATTTTTACAGCGTGGTACGAGCGTAAAAATTTAGGTTGAGTTCGTAAATGCGCTGCATAGGTCAATTGGGTCTTGGGTCTGTAGGACCCGTCTTGTAAACCGTTAGAGATAGAACACAAGTTTAAGTGAAATAATGTTCCTTATAAAAAATATACAACTTCATCATAACACTGCCTATACGTGGTATTTCAACAATTAACTCAGTCAATTATTTGTTTTCACTTGTTAAAGGAACACTTTTAGTACTGTTAGCAGCAGAAGTTCTGAAAACGGTCACTTCAAACTTAATATATTAATGGCCCTACGAACTAATAATTTGTCACACTTAGATAGAGAAACCGATTTAAATTAATATTTTTCACAATATTTACTACAGTTATAAATGATCTAACAGTTGAGCAGTCACTATCATTTCGAGATTTTCTGTGTAGGCATTGACTAATATCGAAAACTGAGGGCGTAATCTATCCATTCTGCTTTTTTCATGCGTAAAAAATATGCAATGATCTTTTTGTTCATTCCTCAAATACTCAAAAATGAAATATTATAAAATATAATTTATCGGAGTATTCTTAAATTCTTTCTTAAAACAAAGAAAAACAGCATCTATTGCAAAGACGATATGGCATCTCGAGCAATAAAAATTACTACAAAATTGCTTAGATCTTTTTTTCTCCTCCACACTACAAGAGCTGTTATCCTCGAAAGCTAGAACTTCGCAATTACACTCGATAGTAGCAGAAACATCAGGCATCCTTGGAACTTAAACAATAATTTGGTCTTCTCCTACAAGTTAAAACTGAGAAAAGACAAATAAGTCAGGGTATGATCAACTTCTGGTATTGCGAATAACACATACAATTATGTTATTTAAAAGTATTTCATTAAATATTAAATATACAAGTTGAAAGTGACAATTGACAGAAGTCAATTATTTATTTACTCGGTGTATACTTTGAAATAAACGATCGATAATGGTAATGAAAGTTGCTTGTTGAAGGTACCCAGTGGAAAATTTCCGATTTCGATTAAAGACAGATCTTATTTATTTTAAAACTGATTTTTTTCCCAAATTTATGATAAAAATATATAAAAAATTTTCGAAGATATTAAGAAATATCCCATCGAATTTTGACATAATTTTATATAAACTAGCTAATAGTGACACAAATCTAGAAAAAATAAGGTTAAGGTATATAAAATTCGAATTTATGGATAGTTCGATTTAATTGTTTGAACGATATTATTTGAATGCGTGATCTTAGAGTAACCGATAATGCGATACGAATAAATTCGTGATTCTAAAATTGTTTTTTCTTAAATGTTCATATAACTTTGATTCTTCAGATTTCTTATTTATCCGTTCATTAATAGGATTCAAAAATATTTTTTTGTGCTTTTTTCATTGAAAGCACGCGTGAAAATACATAATTAATATAAAAAACTAAAAATACGCTTTGGTAACTAGCTGAACTAAAAGATAGAAAATAAATTGTTTAAATTAAAAAAGTGATGACAAACTTCTAATCATTATTGACCCAACACGGAGAAGTTTGCATCATTTTCACTATTTTCCTAAAAAATTAAAGATTATTATGAAGGTTAAAGTCACCCATGTTTCGCTCAAACTCCGAATTTTTCGATGTGTTATTATATACACGTTTCACTCAAAAATTTCCAAAAGTTATTTAGTTATTTTTACTTACCAATTTTCCTGAAAACAACTCTACACCAAATAGTGTCTTATAGTGTACTATAATTAAGCCTTTCTTGTTCATCTTATTTTGTCTGATTGTTCGCCTTATTTCGTGTGACATTTAAATAAAAATAATAACTACACCTGTTAAGAAGTTAATTTTTTTTTTTTTTTGTAAATTATTTTACAAATTCTATCTATAAAATTAAAACGAATCCATTATACAAAAATTTTATCTATATTTTACATCTTAATTCCTCGCTTATTGAACATTTTAATTAAGTCATTAAAACTTAAAATGTATAAAAACATTAAGATTTTTTAAGCATTGTTAATTTTAGATCAAACTATATAAAAAAATTTAATAACTGATAACGAAGAAATAAAATTATATTTTATCAAATGGAATGCGAATAAAATATGAAGAAATTAAATTCTAATGAATTGAATTGTGTGATCAAAGACAATACGATATTATGGTAAACAACATCTTCGTTTCCATTTCATATTACATGTGAGACACAAAGAATGTTACTTCACAAAAATATATGTAAATAAAATTTATAAAGAAAAAAAAACCAACTTTGTATACGCCATCAACAAACTTCCATTATAAACCATCAAAGTATATCGTTAAGGTATAGCCATAGTGTTAAAAATAACTTTTTTAATTTCCTTTATATTTTATGTTTTAAGGACCATGATCCAATTTTTTACTTAAAAGTTTAGAAATAAAAGCCTTGGAAAGGTTATAATAAGGAGTTTTTAAAACTTCATGTATTGAGGTCTTTTGGATCCATAATTGTATGTTATCTATGTTCCTTATATTGTAAGCATGACACAGATATTCATAAGATGAAAAATATACTTTCGTGTACCTTATTAATCTCTTTGGACAAGTTAAAATTATAATAATAATTATAAAGTGCTTTTTATTGGAAAGTGAATATTACGCTAGAGATAAGCTTTCAAGCAGTTACTACTTCGTGGAGCCATTTTATAGTCTACTCATTAAAAACTATCAGTATCGATAGTTTGAAAATTTTCTTGAGTTTCTTAAAATTTAGTGACAGGTTTTTAAGAAGGCGTCTTAAAATGCTTATTATTTTTGTAAGATCATGAATGGAGAATGCACATCTTCAATTAAATAAAAGTATCATGGAAGTAAAAATATCCCATTCTATATTTATTACTAAAAAACAGTGTACAATGTTCTCTTGTCGATAAGTTAGATTACAAAAACAACAGACGACTAATATAAATCATTAAAGATAATTTTCAATGATAAGATTAATTGTGTTATTATATTTTTTTTACCTCTATATAGAGGACTACAACGAAATAAAATGTTTTTTCAAAGTTTACGAACCCGAAGTTTAGGAGAACCGATGACAATACAATAATTTAAGTTTATTGGATTTTCAGGATTGACGATTTCCATATGTGAAAATATACACACTTATTTGCGCTCCCACTATATTTCATACTGAATTTTTGATAAACAAGTGAAAACAAACAATTGACTGAGTTAATAGTTGAAATACCTTGCATAGACAGTGTTGATTATTTTGCGTACCATCAATATTTTTTAGCGTTACAAACTTGGGACTAAACTTAGTATACCTTATATTTAAAAAACACAAAATAAATAATAGTTTAAAGAAACCAACAAAACACGCTGTTGTAACAATCTGAGCTAAAAGCTAGAAAATAATTTCTTTGAATTAAAAAAAAAAAAAACATTTTATCGCAAAAAAGCGTGGGGTGCTTTTTAAGATATTTTAAAATGAATTTACTTTTACCAATATCTGTATATAAAATATTTACAAGAATTGAAATTTTACACCCAACACTCTTGTATGATAAAATGATTTTTTTGAATTTAAAGAAATTATTTTCAAATTATCCTTTCGAGAACAACTTGCTGTAGCTTTTAATTATCATCATCCTGAAACTTTCGTATGCCAAAATGAAATCACCTTTGATTTAAATAAGTTAACAAAAAAGTTCTATTATAGCTTTGTTATAAAAAAACTCCTCGCAGACGAAAAAATGGCTTTGGATGGTGCGAAAGCTAAGAGCTTTTTGCTATCTAACGTGTCCAAGATTCCGTGCTTTCCGTGCTTTTACATGCTTATACTGAAGTTGTGTGGCGTTCAGGCCAACGTTTTTTTTTACTATACTATTTAAAATATAATACATGAAATACATATACAAACGCACAAATGCATTTATCAGTGACATTAAAATGTATTCTTTCACATAATAATTAATCAACTTTAATACACAATACTTATGTTTTAATGTTTTAATAATTATTATCATTTAAAACAAAGTATATAGAATATATTTCTACCGTAAGCTATTCAATTTTTTTTAAATATATTTTTTGCTATTCGTTTAATCTGTTTAGTACATAATTTGTGCGTAAAAAATATTTATATATAATTGCACATCATAATTCAAATAAACAACATAATTTTTTTTCATGTTTATCAATTTTGAAATTAATATCTAAATTTTATGACGAAAAAACATTCAGATTGTATATTGATAGGAGAGGGGCGAATCAAGTGACTAAGTTAGTTAAAACGTAGCAATATCCGCTCGAGATATATCTTATGTTGCGAGTTTGAATTTTATTTAAACAAGTGAAAACAAACAATTGACTGAGTTAATTGTTGAAATACCATGTATAGACAGTGTTGATGACGCAATCGTTTGTTTTTTGAAGTCACGCAAATAAAGAAAGATATCCACTCTTTAGCCACACATACACAACTGATATTCCCATATTAATATATATTATAAAATTTTCACCTAATTAGCACCCTCGTGGGTAAACAGTGATGTTTTCAAGAAAATGTTTCAAACAAAAGTTGTTTATTTTTTTATAAGGAACGTTTTTTACACTTAAACATTTGTTCTATCTTTAACGGTTTACAAGATGGGTCCTACGGACCCAAAACCCAATTGACCTATGTTGCTCATTTACGAACTCGACCTGACTTTTTACGTCTTAAGCACACTATAAAAATTTCAGCTTAATATCTCTTTTCGTTTTTGAGTAATCGTGATGACAGATGGACAGACGACAGACAGACGGAAATGGGCTAATTAGGTGATTCTATGAACACCTATAACAAATTTTTTTTCGTAGCATCAATATTTTTAAGCGTTACAAACTTGGGACTCAACTTAATATACTATGTATATTTCATATACATGGTATAATAGTTGCTATGGGCTGGTGTGAAGCAATAGTACAAAATAATAAATTACATGTGTATAAAAGTGGTGCACTCATCCTTTCAAAATAAATGAGATATAACATAAGTATCGTCAACTAGCACAGTCTTGGCAAGCTAACCTTATCTTATATGCAGGGTAACGAATGTCATTGTCAATTACAAACGAGAGTAGACCCAAATTGTACCGCTCGATTGTTATCGAGCTTTTTGTACGACAAATTGGTTCATTGATTGAGTATACAAAACTTACACTCCAATTACCATACGAATGTGACAAGTAACTTCGGTCGTTGGTGTAAAATTTTATAATGCCTGAATATAAAACTGAAGATCTGCTGACTCTTATTACTTTACACTAAGATACGGCTTATGTATAAATCTATTCAGTCATCGTTCTTGAATTTTCTTGAAGTACTCTGAGGTTAGGTTATGTAAGGTTATATTGGCTGTCCACGAGAGATTCACTTAGGCCATAGCGCCCATTGTGATACCATGTATGTGTTTTACCACCTTTGCCGCTGATTATTTCATCTATCAGCTAATCAATTATTTTAATAAGCTGAGTACACCTTCTCTTTGCATATATCATTCACTAACAATTCTTAATACCATTCAATCACAATCCTTACGAATCCTTACTATAAATAAAGAAATTATTATTTATGATATCTGCATGCTCGTATCCACGGCTCTATATACATATTTTTTTTTTTTTAGAAAAATAAATTAAATTGAGTAACATAGCCAAACGTATTATATTCTCATAGGGCTCATATGCATATATGTTCACGTGTTTTCACTTAGAATATATAGAAAATAGACGGCTAAATGAGGTAAGACCGAAGTAACCGCTATTATCATCTGACTTGCGGTGATTGTGGTACTCACTTTGTGGTTGACGATGTGTTATGATGATGTTCTTGGTCTGCCAGATTTTATCTATGTTTCGAATTATTACCACATGTTATAAAATACATATAATGTTCGTATATGTCAATTTCATTAGAGTTGTTATTCATTATAATTGGTGAAACAAAAATATTCCAATCAAAATCAGTGAATTATTTTCATTTATTTTAAATATTTGTAGCTATTTTTATCAATTGTTTATTTGTCACACTTATTTTGGTTCATTTTATTTTATTTCATAAATTATTGATCAATTTCGGTTCAGATTATGTCATCTTCAAGAAAAAAATGTGGAGCCTATATCTTACCTAGACATTAAACTTGATCTACTTGACCTATGAAATGCTTAGTATACTCCAAAACTGGTAACAAGATGAACCCTTTAAATTAGAAAATTGTTAGCGATTCAAAAAGTAACATTTTTTGTTCGAAACATTTTTCCACAAACAGTACAACTTAGGCAAAAGAGGTATGAAAAGTTTTTCCAAAATACTGTTTTTTGGCATGTCTTTTGCAGAATCTTGACACCACTCAAAAATTTTAGAAATAAAAAGGTATGTTTTTCCATAAAGTAGTTCCTTTGTCCGCTGTGTGTTTGTGGTTCTGTCCGTCTGCCGTCTGAGGCATCGTATCACCTAAACGGATGAATCGAGTTTGATTTTATTTGTTTCATTTGAAAGGTAATTTAAAAGAGATTGTTCTTAGCTAAGTTTCCAGTGCGATTTAAGGGTTCCATAGCCGAAACCACTTAAAATTGGCAGTGATTCTCAAAATCGATTAAGTTTGGAGAAGGCTCTTAAGAAAAATGTAATTTCATGAAGAGTGTTCTTAGATATGTTTCAAGTGCAAGTTTCGGGTTCCATACCCGAATAATTTGTAGAAGATTTTTTAAGTTTTGTAAATTTAACTTATTTGTTCTATGAATAGGAATTCATGTCATAGACATTCGAATACAATAGGCATCCTTAAGGATGTTCCAGCATGGTATTTGCAGTTTCTATGTTAAAGCAATGGTACAATTTTTTTTTCGACAGAATTTAACGAAAAATTAAATTTAAGAATTTAATAATGCTTACTATTAATTCCCAAAGTTTCAGAAATTTTGACCGTTTAAAATGGGAAATAATTATGCCAACGTCCCAATTTCAATCAATTTACGTCAAAATTAATATCTCGAAAGTGAAAATTAATTTCTAAATTTTTTTTTTAGAATTTTATTGTATAAACATTTTTTTCTACTTTTTCTTCAATATATAATAATATCATAAAAAATAGTTGGAGAGACCGGACATTTTACATGCTTTAAATGGGACATGACCCTCAAAATCGCGAACTTTGTCTTTAAATATCTCGCGATCTAAACGGTCAAAAATTATGAAATTTTAGGAATTCATAAATAAAGCTATTATAACCCGAGAAAAAAAATTCGGCCAAATCTGTCGAAAAGTGATTTCATGCTGGTACTACCTTAAATGCATAGTTTATTATTTGTCAAATGGAGAGACGTTAGAAGGTACACAACTTTTGCCGTATAAAACAAAATGTAATTAAATATGAAAAGAGGTTTACGTAGATAAAGATATCCTTTCTTTTTCAAATATCTCGTGTACTTTCTTCTAGAAGAAGAAAGTGAAATAATAAAAGTTTTATACGTTGCGTTGTTTGTTTCATAAAATGATAACAAAACTTAAAACAATTTTTCTATGTACATATATACGTTTTATGTAACTATATCTATGATTTAAATAAATATATTAAATTCATAAATGTTGTGTCAGATTTAAAATTGTTATTTTATGATTGATGGATATTTCTCATCTCTTGAATATAATGCTTTGCTATATTTCGTTCAATAACTAAACAATGTTTTCCTTTATATTCAATATTATTTTTATTTAAAACATTTATTACATCGTTTTTATGTTTATGCTTTTATGTATGATTTATTATAATAATATGTTTATTTTTATTTTTTAAACAATTATCTTATTTTTATTGTAATTTTTTTTTTCAAATTGAAAAATGAAAATAAATTTAAAGTAAAATAATATTCTTAACGTTTTTAAACGAGAAAATAAAACAGCTTTTTTAAATACCAGAAAAACACAAGTGAAATTTACAAAACTCCGACAGATGCGATTTATTCCTTGAAAACCGACTTTTGGAAACTTGGCTATAAAATGTTCTCAATTAAGGCGGTTCGACCGTTTAGGGGCTACGATGCCACTGAAAAACACACAGACGCACAGACAAACACTTTAAACAAATAACACTCCTCCTTAAATCATTATCAAAGTTATGGTCAAGGACATCAGATGAGATGAAAACGATACGTAGAGAGTTATCGTATTTTGGGAAAAATTTTTGGAAATATTTTAATTAAAATTGATATGTTTGAGTTGACCTTGTTCTTTTAAATTATTGTTTTGAATTACCTAATTATTTAACCATTTCACTTTTCATTCATTTCTATAGTAATTATTTATATGTTAAAATTATACGTCATGACTTTTACAAACTGAATCGATTTTGAAGATCATCGCCAATTTTTTAGTTTTTCGAAAACGGAAGTCTAAGCTCGCACTTGAAACATAGAACACTCTCCGTTAAATTACCTTTCAAATGAAACTAAAAAAATTAAAATCGGTTTATCAGTTTAGGCGCTACGATGCCACAGACAGACAAATAGACACATAGCGGTCAATTTAAAACACCCCTTTTCATCGTGGGTTAATAAAAATATAGGCTTCTAATTTCAGAATTGAGTCCGCGCAATTAAATAGTAAGGAATATTAGTGAGATTCCACAATTTTCCAGTCTTAGAAACCACATAAAATCAGAGATTGAAAAAATATCACTTTTTTCTTAAAATCGAATATTGCATTTTTTATTTTTCAAGAATTTTTATTTCGAAAATTAAGCGTCTAGAGAAAAAATAAATTTCTTGATATTGCTCAAATCCATAAAACTTTTTTTAAGACTGTAGATTCTAATACATGAGTTTTTGAGTAAACAAGAACTTCACATGGAAATAAATTTTCTAATCAATATTGATTGAATTTAATAGATATTTCTAAATAAGTAGATATTAATTATTATTTAAAATAATAATCATAATATTTTAATAGGTTTTTTAATAAAGGTCATTGCCCAAATATGAGTAACTTTCTTAACCAAGATGAGTAGGTATTTGTATGAATTCTAATATTATTACTTCCATCTACACATCAAGAAATCTATTTTTATATGATTCAATATTTTTTGATAGCTTTTGAGAAGTAACTCTACAGAATCCTAACTTATGACCAAATTTGTTAAAATTGTAACAAGCTAAGTAAATGTTATAGTTTAAAAAATTGAAGAAAATAGCAGGTACTTAATTGAGATTGATTGGAAATTTTTGCATTGCACTTCTCACGATTGCTTTACAACAGTCGTTTTTACTACATCGCTGAAATTGGTGTTTTTATAAAAACACAAACAAAAAGCAAAACTGCGTTCCATAAAATTTAGCATCAGTGGGACTCAAGTTATATTACTTTTCAAGATTGTTTGGTTTTTGTTAATATTGTTTAGTGAATAAAATTTTGTTTGCGTGATGTAGAACAATATTACTTCAATAAACCGGGGAAAAACAGTTCTTGAAACTTCTATCTGTTTAAATTCTTAATTCTATTTTTTTCGACAAATTACTTTGTTGTCGATGTAAAAAGATTTTCCTGCTTTTATTGGTAAAATCTCGATGTAGATATTGTTAGATTCTCATCAAAGAATATGTTAAGAATATCAAATCTGCATTGAACATCATTTTGCCAGACATAGTCACTTGTACATACAAGTAATGTGAGCATTTTAGATTCAATTGTTATTGGTAAAAAAAAATAGATAACACACTTACAGTTGGTATCACCTTTGAGAGAAGGCAATCAAATTGCAAAATATTGATACACTCGCATAATATATTATAATGGATAAATGCCCACACAACTTGAGTATTATTATTAGAGAGGAAGGAGCTTGTTATATGAACTTTGTTAGTTGAATGGAATTATTTTAACCACAAAATAATATGCATATAATAATACTTTTTTTCTTTTTAAAAAACGTTAAAAAGAATTAACTTTTGTGTATAAAATTGAACACAGACATTGAATATAATTTATACTATAAACACCTTTTGGTTCGTTCGTTTAAATATAATAATATTATTATGATTATTGGTTTATTATTATTATTGTCTATATTATTAAATATAAACTGAAAGTAATATCTTTTACACTGTTAAAAATCATATATAAAATAAATATTACTCAATCTCTCGTATCCTTGATTCATAAAATTCAGGGTCGATTTAAAAAAAAATTAGAAATAAAACATATACGAAATTTCGGGTCAAAACCCCCCAAGCAATTGTTAGAGTATGGAATCCTAAACTCGCGCTTAAAACGTATCTAAGAACACTCCATTAAATTAATTTTTCATTGGAGCCTTCTCCAAACTGTTGTTTCGGATACGGAACCCTTACCTCGAATCAAATCAGTTCCTCTGTTTAAGCACTACGATGACACAGACAGACACACATAGCGGTCAAACTTATAACACCCCTTTTTTGGTTCGAGGGTTAAAAAGAAGCTTTAATATTGGTTTGAGTGTCTAATTTGTGGAAATTGAGTTTTTCTGAAATTGTTAAACAATAACGACTTCTTCGTAGCGTTTTGATCCCAGAAATCCTGTTATTCTGGTTTTAATACACAAACTATTACTTTACTTTTCAATTTTTTTACAATTCTACTTGTATATTCTGCAAATATTTTTTAAGTCTTCTGGTTTTCAAAATATATTTGTTTCTACTTTCCGAATTCTATTATAAAAAAATACAACTGACTTAAATCGAAAGACTGAAATAACTTGACCGTCATTTGCGACCTTTAAGGAAAATAATTATAGTGCGAGCAAAATATTTATTTTCAGTAGATATGGTTTTTTTTATAAATATTTGTTGCTTAGGTTTGGAATTGTAAATAGCAAAAGTAAGCCCAAAATTTAAATGCTTAGTGGCATAATAATGACATAGATACCATTGGAAATCATAGGTTTAACAAGGTATTATTAACTTTATTGATTTGCATTTTTTTTAAATTTGTTTTCAATTTGAATTATTATTATATTTTGTATAGTGTACTCGAAATACTATAATGTTAAAAAAATTATTACACCCATACAATGTTTCATATTATTAAATATATTTAGTTAGAATTTAATGCCTGATCCAAAATTAACTTTTTATATCATGTACATGAAATATACCAAGAAACTTATATGTTTAGTCCCAAGTTTGTAACGCTTAAAAATATTGATGCTATGAACAAAATTTTGGTAAAGGTGTTCATAAAATCATCTTATTAGTCCATTTTCGGTTGTCCGTCCGTCCGTTCGTCCGTTCGTCCGTCTGTCATCACGATTACTCAAAAACGAATAGAGATATCAAGCTGAAATTTTTATAGCGAGCTAAGGACGTAAAAAGTGATGTCGAGTTAGTAAATGAGCATCATAGGTCTTGGGTCCCTAGGTCTTGACTCCCTGTTAATCGTTAGAGTTAGAAAAAAAGTTTAAATGTAAAGTGTAAATGTTAAGAGTTCCTTATAAAAAAGTAAACAACTTCTGTTGTAAACATTTTTGTCGTAAGCATCACTGTTGATCTGTGAGAGCGCAAATTGTAAAGTATATACTATATGGGAATATCAGTTATGTCTGTGTGACATGTATGTATGTGTAATGTGACAGAGTAATCAACACTGTCTATACATGGTATTTCAACAATTAACTCACTCAATTGTTTGTTTTCACTTGATTAAAGTCTAATTTGTATGAATGTATCTTCAATGTAATACCTTATACTATATCTATGTGTCAATGTAATTTGTATAAAAAACTGAAATATGACATGAGAGAACGATATTTTTTGACAAAATCTTTTGTTTTAAGTATTACCTAAATTTTGAATTTTTATGTTAAAGTAACTTATAACTATATCAATCAACATTAATCGTCGTGAACATTTGGCCGATAGTTCTTTTTATAGAAATGCTACGAATAATGAGTGGACTTTAAACCGTCAATTTACTCCCGATTCTAGTATATTTAATACACATTGACTTTCCTTAAATTTTAATATTAGGACCACCTATTAAATTTTGTATTCCTTTCGTCTCAGGCAAAATATGTTTTATATGTACACTCACTGTCAGAAAAAGTGCCACAGTTAAAACATTCTAAGCGTACGCATCATATGTTATGTTATAATAGTAACACTTAGAATGTTTTAAAACGAGCATTTTTTGTGACATTGAGTATACGTGTAGATCAGCCACTAAGTATGTATTTTATTTCAATAAAAATTTTAAAATGCATTATAAATATCTACATATTATTATCCACATTTAAATATTGGTAATAATTTCAATTTCTATTTATGGTGTTAATAATCTTAAAATGTACATCAAATACTTTAGTTTATATCTTTCTAATTTGTTTTGCAAAATAAATTAACAAACAAATCTTTCTAAATATATTTGAAATGATAAGTTTACACAAATAAATAATTCTATACGAGCAATGTTATTTTATCGCAACTTGTAGGGGTTGGTCATTTGATGGTAATTGTATCGCATGACACAGAAATATCTTTTGTGTGCTCCAGCATTTTTTTGAAATCATTAAGTCTATTTAAATTCCTAGATAACGGATTAAGGGAAGGTCGCAGCTGCTTATTCGTCCGATTCTTGAGAGAAGTTACTTGTTTTGCTTATATCAATGTCGGGATTTTTTTTCTGAACCAAAATATTTGTTTGAAATAAACCCGTTTTTAAAAAAATTAAAAAATTGACGTTAAAAAAATTAACATGTCTACGAAAAAACTGATTAATTTCCAATTTTTGAAATACTTTCAACAGTTGGCTTCTTCTTTAAGAGACCCACTTAAAAACAGCTTTAAAAAAGTCATTATAATACCTTAGCAATTAGATATTCAAATCCTTTAATCATCCAGACAGAAATTTTGTATCATATAAAAAATAATGACTTATTATAAAACATTCAATTCAAAAACTTGACGTAAGACAATTTAAAAAATGAAATTGAAATTTTTTATAAACACGGTTCGAAAACAAAATAATTGTTCGTTTGAAAAAGACACAGAAAAAAAATGAACAGGTGAATCATATTATTCCATCTAAATTAATTTAATAACGTTTAGAAAAAAATACTATTCATTAAAAATTTAGAATTAAAACTAAGAAGCATTATGAAAAAAAAAATACAAAAATTAATTAAGTAGTAAAAATCAAAACTACCGACTATTAAATATATTACACCATGTTTCAACCCTTTTTATTAAATGTATACCATCCAAGATTTTTATTTTAAGACAGGTGTAGGTATATGTGAGTTTTTTCCCTAACATTCTTAAGAAATTGTTTTTTTTTTGGTACCTTCTATTATTTCTCAAATTTTACTGTCACACTTTTTATTTAAAAAAAAAAAAAAAAATCACTTTAAAAATAAAGTAATATACAAAGAAATTAAAATGCAGATGTTTGAAGTAATTGTTTCTAAAATGAAATAACTCCCTTTCTTCATACTTCAATGTCAGGTTTTAAGACCACAGTGATAAAGGTTAATCTATTTTACAATCCTTTTGTACGGGATACCTTGATTAAAAAAATTCTGTTTTAAAAGCTCATTCTTCAATATTAAGTTAAAATAATCAATTCGAACAAAATGTTTTGTTTCTTATGATCATAATTGTCGCCCTATTAGGTCTGTTGATTAAGGCGTAACCAATTCCGTCCGCGGTATGCTTAGGGTAGCAGGTTTGATTCTCGCCGTCGCAACAAAATTAATTTAATTAATAGTTGTGATGGGTTTGTGTAGTGCATGGTACATGTATGAAGGAGGTGCACTCAGTCTCTGAAATTTAGGGGATGATAAATGAAATTATCAGCGGAAAGGTGGTAAAAAACATAATATGGTATCACAATGGAATCTATAGCCTAAGTATGTCCTTCGGGGACAGCCAATATAACCTAACCTAACCTAACCTAGGCTATGGTGATAATTCGAATTACATTTCGGATATAATTAACTAATTTCAAAAGTAGCAAAGACGGTTCTTTATTCGTCTATTTATTGAATTTCGAATGAGGTTATAGACAATATCCGGAAGAAATTATAGAGAAAAGTTTTTAACCGATTTTTAATAAACTAATTAGAAAAATTGTACACTATTTTTGAATATGACCAAGCTGTGCGTTCAACTCTTTTGACAAATTCGCAGTAATAGAAAAACAAAGTTTCTACCTACAGCAGAACCAGAATTCAGAATTTATTAGTATTAAAAAAGGGGCATAAAATAAAACCTCGATCACATAATGTTCATAAAAGTTAACCTTAGAAAAAACTTCACAAAAGCTTTATTGATTTGACTTTCTGAATTATTAAAAGAATACTACTGTGTTTAACAGAAATATCACTTCTGTATTCTTAAACTTGCTATGAAAGAATCGGAATAGTATAAAAAAAAAGAAGCTATTTTTATTTCACAATGAATAAATAGCAAAAAATTAGCATTTAAAGTGGAACAGAAGTCATTATAATATTGCTGATCAAACAATTAACTATCTTAAACATTCTTGTAATAAAAGTAAACGTGCGCGCCCGGCACTCTACCAAATTAATATTTATTCGAATATGCATTTACAAAAAATAATAAAACGTATACGAAGAATTGGAACACTAGTAGAAAATTACAAAGTACATAGTAATATCCAAACAGAGTCTTACAACAAGAATGACCTTTTTTAAAAATTCAATAAATAAAACAATTCAACGTATAAAAGTTAATAATTGTGCTTTCTTCAAGCTTAAATATTGAAGTCTTCTTGTGAACAAAATATCTTGAAAAAGTACCTATGACTGCCAATTTTTATTTTTTTCTATGAAAAGTGAATATAATGTGAACATTTAATAAATAATTGAAGACTCGAAAATAAACATTCAACGCATAATTCAAGTCGCAGAATTGATTTAATTGATTAACTGAGGCAATAAAATTCAGGCCAGAAAGAAAGGTGTGGTGGACAGATAAACGAAATTTTGTGCCCAACATAACTACAAAATTTTACATTTTACTTTGATACTGTGAGGACCAATTGTGATTTTAATTTCTTATTGATCTAAAACAAGATCAACTAGAATCGTTTACCATCTCGCATGTATTACTTTAGTTTAGCTTACAACGTTTTTATTCTTGTCCGTTATTTTTTTTCATTATAGGTAGGATCTTTTTTATTTTAACTTGAAAAAGTATCACTCTTATTGAAAGGCAATACAAACAACTATTATACTAAGAAAATAGAAAAAACGTACGAAAAAAAATATAAAAGAGCAATAATTTTCTTCCAGTCCATTTGTTCATTTATAGATGAAAGTTATCTATATGTACATACTGTAACTTTCACTTGTTCTCTATTGCTTGAACTGAACGCTCAAGTACAGGATGACGCAAGGATATTCTTGGCCAAAAAATCTTATATGCATAATAAAAATACTTGCCTGGGCCTTGATTATCCATGCAATTTATTCTTTTTAATAATTATCCTCGAGTTTTAAGGAAATATACAATCTACGATAAAATGTTCCCTTTTTCAGATGTAACGCGGCATCTACTTCCCAAACATTAGGGTTTTTAACTACTATTTGAGAAAATACTGAGCTTAACTTGTCCTTGTAATAGGCTGTTTTCAGCGTCTGTTTACCGAGAATTGCATCGCTCAAATGACTACATATTTACTAAAGGATCCTTGAACGTCAAGCATATTAATCTAAAAAGCATTGCGTGGCATTAGCACTTTCCAGCAAATTATGACTACTGATTTGAAAACTTTTCAGGTGATTGAGAACAGTACAACAGCTTTCGTGTACATTTAATAGGGATAAAATTATATTTAAATAGGAGACCTTCAAAAGTATGTACAATTATTTCGTTTTCATGGATGCATAGAGTATTTGCACCAATAATTCCAATTGACAGATATCTGCTACGGGCGGGGCTTTAAAATAGAACACTATCACTGGGATACAACTTAAGGCGAGACAAAAATGGTATATTTCTTTGTGATCCAAAATTGTAACTCTCGTTATTGTATCTAGAAATTGTCGTTACCAAGCTGGCTCGAATCAATAAATCAAAATGGTTATTTTTGCGCCGTTTTGTACATGCACTAATATTATGTGTTTATAATGCCTTATGTTCATGTATTTATAAATTCAATAATAATAATGTGTTCGTACAAATAAAGATATTTTATTAAAATTGTTATTTACTTAAAAGTTTTAGATAGAATTTAATTTTCGTTATGAATATTAATTGGTAATAAACGTTTATATTCAACTAGCTTGACACCCGCCCGCTTCACTGTACTTAAAGTAAAAACCACAGCTTTATTGATCACTTAAAGGGATTGTTTTACGCATCATCATAATTAATTAAAGGTAATTGCGAGTAACTTTTCTTAGTAACATTTCGCCAATTTATAAAAAAGAAGGGTAGTTTACCAAAAATAAAAATAGTGATTCCAAATTTTGGGCTACCCTGTACATTATTTAGAAGTTTTAAATATACCTACATACTTTTCAGAATAAGCAAAACTTCTTATAAAGAATGACTTTTTTTCTTAAAATTCAAAATAAGAAAATTTACAAATATAGTTACCTCTATCCAGAAACACACTATATAGGGGTTGAGATAAAGTTTCACTTAAATACAAAATATATAATTAATTTATTACACATGTGGATCAGTCATAAGTTACGCAGCAGGTTGCTCTTGCTACATTTTATATAAAATCTTTAAAAAGCTATGCATACATACATAACATAATACAATTACAATACTTTTGAATTTTATATAACATTAAATAAAATTGGTCGAATTAAATAAAAGACTGAAACTCCCTTTATATGCAATTGAAATGAGTCTAACGGGGGTAGTTAAAGCATTTCAATGGAATATATGTACCCTTTTTCTTTCAATAAGTATTACAGGGACAGCGTGTTTCAAAATTTGGTTTAATTAAACGAGCTCATTGAATTTAAGATGAATCTGCTCTTCGGCAATGTAAAAGGTTCAAGAGCAATAGTGATGTAACTTGGTATGATATCCGTAGAAAAAATTTCATATTTCATTTCTGAATGACGATTTTTGTCAAACATCTCAAATAAGGACAATAGAACGCCAGATAATTTGACTAAACAATAATTAATAATAAGTTTGGTTAAGTATAATACTTATCTTTAACCCCCGAACCACAAAAAGGGGTGCTATAAGTTTGATCGCTATGTCTGTCCGTCTGCCTGTGTGTCTGTTTCTAAACGGATGATTCTAATTTGGATTTTTTTGCATATTTCATTTGAAAGCCAATTTAATGGGGAATGTTTTAACTATGTTTCAAGTGCGAGTTTAGGGTTCCGTATCCGGAACATCTACAAAAAAGGCGATGATCCTCAAAATCGGTTCCGTTTGGAGAAGGCTCTAAAGCAAAAGGTAATTTAATTAAGTGTGTTCTTAGATACGTTTCAAGTGCGAGTTAAAGGTTCCGTATCCGAAAAATTTCTTGGGGGATTTTTAAGTTTTGTAAATTTTGCTTGTTGTATGTTGTCAACTTCCTCTTCGGAGTAAAATAAAGAAAACGTATCGTAATAAATGTAAGTTTTTACCAGCAAAAGTATTCGAAATTTTACTTTTATTTAAAAATATATAAAATAGTTAAAAACAAATAATAGTATAAGAAGCTCTGTAAAAATTGTACTCAGCGATCAACACTCGATAACTCACTAGATTATACTCCTGGCCAAGAATGGCATTAGATTCCTACTAGTTAATTATTGAAGAAACCATTTATTTCAGTGATTAGATCGTAAAGACTTGGAGAAATTGTATGCAACAATGATCACTAGATAGCTCAGTTTAATAGGTTGCTCAATCAAAATCAAAATGATGCAAGATACCCACGTTAGTAAATATATATATAAGGGAATATTTTCCTCCTCTTAATGAAAAGAATAAAAGTTTTTCCTTGAATTTCATGTACAATTGGAAAGAAGATTTACGTTTTGTGCTTTTTCGTGAGCATACAAGATTGAACCAAAAGGTTTGTAGTAGTAAAGGATTTTCATGGTAAGGGCAATAATTTAGGCTATAACCAAACTAGAGGGCATTAGCTACGTGCTTGAAGACTAGTGAGTTTACTATGAAATATAACTAAAAGTGAAATTGACTACAGAAGTTTCCTGAGCGTCTCGCCATGTCACTAAGCTGTGTCCAGCATATCACATAGCTAGGACTCGGCTATATGGAAGAAAAACCGTGCTAAGTTTTTATTGGATTGGCCTGGTTACTCGTTTTATAATCACCGGCCAATGTAGGAGATCTGGAATATTATCTTGTGTCTACAGTTTTACGAAAGCTTTCATTATGAAAATAAAAAAAATTATCCAAAAATTTTTAAACACATTGCATTTAATATTAAATACATATAGAGAATGTTTTCATACGTAGAGCAAAGAAATATTTAATTCAAAATGATCCCTCGACATGTCTTTACAAATTGACTTGGTTACATTTATTAAGACTTTCGACGTAGATTTTACTTTTATTTTCAATGTTTAAAATATTTAAACTTAGTGCAGGCAGCACTAAAGCCAGCTGGTGAAAGAGCACGAGCTCCCTAAATATACTATTCGACATCCATTCAATTCTCTATTCATTTTACTTTTGTGAATATATTCATACCTACAGTTCTACCTAACAACCAAGGCTTTCCAACCCTTACTTTATTTTTGAACTTTTCAACTTTTACGCACATCTATACGTGAAGTTTATTGTTGTTGACGTATATATTTATAAGTGAGAATGTATGTTGTTGCATTCAATAATATATATTATTATCGCCCGCCCAATCGTTCTATGAATGGATAAGTTGAACACTGATTACTTTTTTACTATTCATTTTACCATATTTGACTTTATATCTATACATTTAGGTTTTAGACTGGGTTCTGAACTTTTTTTTGTATGGAAAATTTTAAATACTAGATAAAGCACATATTTTACTTTAGCCTCGAGCAGAATCTGTTGAAAGATTAATATATCAGGCATCTTCAGAAGCCCGCAGAAATCAATTTTTATACCATGTATAGATGAAATATATCAAGATATATTCAGTTTGGAACGCTTAAAAATATTGATGCTACGAACAAAATTTTGGTATAGGTGTTCAAGAAATCACCTAAAGAGTCAATTTTTGGTTGTCTGTCTGTGCGTTTGTCCGTGTGTCGCCACCATCACTCACAAACGAAAACAGATATCCAGCTGAAAATTTTAAGGCGTGTTAAGGACGTAAAAAGTGAGGTTGAGTCGTAAATGACCAACATAGATCAATTGGGTCTTGGGTCTGCAAGACACATCTTGTAAACCGTTAGAGATACACAAACATTTCCGTGTTAAAAATGATCCTTACAAAAACATAAAAAATTTCTGGTTGAATTTTTTCGTAAACATAACTATTTACCCGTGAAGGCACAAATCATGCGCAAATTATAAATTATACATATAGTTCTTTTTATATAGGATGTCAGTTATATGTGTGTGACATGTATGCACGTGTGACTATCGTTCTTTACTGACATGACGTAAATAAATAAACGATTCCCTAATCGACAGTGTCTATGCGTGGTATTTCAACAATTAACTCAGTCAATTGTTTGTTTTACCTTGTTTTTATTAAAGTGTGCAAAATTAGAGTGTAAATACTATTTTTTTTTAGATTTTGTTGTGTCATATTCAATACTGTAATAAAAATGAGCGTTTTTGAAATTCGATTTTGAAATTTTGGGCACAACTTTGCAAAGTACTAAAAGAAACGCAACGATTGCTTTCTTGATAGATAGATAATTTCTCTCAGAGTGCCAATAATATGATATTACGAAATAAAATTTAATTTTAATGATATCAAAACTTATTTAAGAAAATAAACGAAGTTGTGTCATTACGGACACTAGTTGATTAACTGACTATAATCATTTGTTTGGTTGAAAATAAAAATTATCGCCAGACATTAACACCCACGATACTTGTCGAAACGAATAACTTTTACCTACCATAAAATTTAATATCGTATTGTATATAATAATTGAAACATATATATTTTCTTTCAAATATTAACAAGTGGTGTTATTGTAGGGGGTTTGAATATTGTTACTAATCAAAAAGGGTGATTTACTGGGTATTTGTATAAGAGAGTGTTAGATGAACATTAAAAGGAGTTAAAATTCACAATATTAATAATGCCATACCACCATATTTATTCATTTGACGTCTTGCAAGCATAAAATATATTTCTGTTAATAAATATGAATAATTATTAATATGTTGTTAAATTTCATAAGGAAAAGCATAAGGCATAACTACATATATTATTATTAATAAATACATATACATCCCCCTTGATATAGTTGTCTAGTCAGAAGCAAACCATAGATAGATAATTAAGATGCGAAAAATGGCACTGCACTTGAATATACAGGAGACCATAGAGTATTCAAGGAGTCAGATTATACAGTCACGGTGATTATCTTATCTGTCTTATCTCTTGAGAATGAATTCCTAAATATTTGGATTACTTATTATAAGATATGGATTTTCTTATAAAATTTTCAATTTTCATAATTTCTCTAGCTTTTTGGGACATAAAAATTTGTTTTTAGAAATAAGGTTTTAGAAAATTAAAAATAAAAGTATTTAACATTTTTTTTTTTGATAGACCAAGTATTTATCATATGAAGATAAATTTTTAACATTTCAGACGAAGTTAATGTAATGGGGCCGACTTTGAAAATCTCCAGTTTTACATATTTCCGCGGTTTCAAGGCTTTAATATACGAATCCAACCTTTTCAATGTGATGAGTCTGTGTGTGTGTGTACGTATGTGCGTATGTCGTTCGGATTCTTTAACCTCGATAATCTCGCGACCAATTATGACATTAACACATGACTGCGTCTATTCGACGTGTAATCGCGTATTTAAGAACTGAAAGAGTTTTCAGCAGACTTTGTTCAGCCGTTTTTTAATGGTATTAAAAGAAACTGGAAACATAATCTGAAAAGCGGATAAAAAACATCATTTATTTATGGAAGTAATGATCGTTCCAGAATAAGCTGCAGTACATGTTCGAAGAATAATCTATGAAGGCTCGCACTAACACGACTTCAGCACCACACTGACTATGTACTGCCAATTTATTAAACTAGGAATTGCTACATTTTCGCTAGATGTGAAAGATCAAGGTAACGTTGTTAGAGTTGCTGAGAAATCAATGTAATCATCTGGAAATAAAAGGAAATAAACTATTTTATTGGAAGTAAATAAATTATTTCTAGAAGAATAAGAAGTTAGTTGTTTTATGAAGAATACCACTTAAGGGTTTAATCGAGGTTTGTTCAAAAGCTTTCTTCACCATTTCTGAGATACAAAACAGCCACAAGTAATATTATGGAACATGTAGAAATGTTCAAATTTTGTATTAACCCGAATCAATTTCCATTACATGCGGATTGGAGTAAATATTCAACAGAACTAGACAAAAGAGTAAAAAATTTGAATAATTTAAAGTTTCAATTAGACAAGTAAATCGTTATAAATACTTTAATAGTTTTCAAATTATTTGTTAATAAAATTTTACAATATTTTATAAGAACAAATATTTTACAAACGGTTTGCCTTAAAATAAACGAAATCACGTACGTAAGAGAATGATGATGGAGAAGGATACTATTATTGGAAATTATTCGCTACATAAAGTCCAGTAGAAAATTCGAACTGTGTGTAATAAGAAATGGATTGCAAAGATTTAGTATGCTAAAAGTATATGGTGTATATCGTACATAGAAACCAATAACTTATGGTACCGTAATAAGTTCGAATTTTACGTTTTATTTTCCTTGTGAATATTCTATATATGAATATTAGAGAAAATATATGAACCAAATTTTATTCAAGTATCTTTTTTGGTTTTCCAAAGATTCTTTATTTCGAATAGCATGGCATACTTTGATAAAATATAAAAGGCAAATTAGTGAGTTCAAACTGAGAGTATAGTTACAACTTTAACCATTAAAAAAGGTCCCGACGTTGGTTTAAAACGTTAAATTCCTACTACTAATACCCAGAAAACATTCTAAGGGTAATACTTCCTTGCCATGAGGTAACTAAAGAACTCTTGCCATGAAGTATTTGAAATAAAATGTCAAATTCACCTGAATTGCTAGAGCAACTTTTTGTAATACAAATACTTATTTCGGCTTAAACGTAGTCATTAGTCATTAACCGTAATTATTCTCGTGAGAGGTGTTCCTCATCACAAATCTAGTGACTGTTTCAAGGCTGTATTTTTATTTTTATTTTTTTATATATTTGTCAGATGTTATGTTTTATTTCGGAACTTGATAATAGGTTAGGTTAGGTAAGGTTAGGTTACTTGATAATAAAGTACAAAGAAAAGTTCGAGGATAATAATTGCGATTAGCTTATTCACACTAATGATGACTACAAATGAGGTGAAAATACGTCTTTATAATGCAAAAAAAATTTTACTATGGCGCATAAAAAATCAATCCAGCCAAACATGCCTCAATCGAACATATTATGTAAGCTCAGCATTACTTAAACTGGTAAAAATTACACAATGAAATTGTACCGATGAATCGTTTTGACTTTAGCATGTGCATTCATAATATCTTCTGAAATACGGAGATCACCTTATTTACATGAAAAACTTATTTGTCTAGTTTACGAAATTGAAATGGGAGTATAAAAATAAAACTTTAAACGTTATTGATTAAAAAATATGTTCAATTTCATTTATTGTAGATCATAAATATTTCATCAATGAAGTAGAGATAGTTTGATTTACAATTTTCATAGTCTGCATGTGTAGA
Source organism: Chrysoperla carnea (assembly GCF_905475395.1). Lineage (NCBI taxonomy): Eukaryota > Metazoa > Arthropoda > Insecta > Neuroptera > Chrysopidae > Chrysoperla > Chrysoperla carnea. The sequence goes on from NC_058341.1 coordinate 28,275,208, forward strand.
TGATAAGTAAAGAAAACACGTAATAGTAACAAATGGACACAGCCTGTAGCTACAAGACCAATAATTTTATTATGAATCCAATATCTTGTTTTCATCTCGAAATAATGATAATATAAGTTTTTTATGTTTTGAATAACAATAATATATTGGAATCATATTAAGGAATAAGGAAAAACTTAACTGATAACTGATTTGGATGCACCTTGCGTGTCCTTGTTCGGTAAAGTTTTATTTTAGGTCTCAGAAACTTACCAATTTACGCCAACATCTATCTTTTGGATTTGAACCGTAATAAGAATTAGCTTTAAAAGCAAAAAAATGTAGGACGTTAAATATGACATTAAGAAAACCTCTCTTTGCCAATCTTTTAGCAAGGCATAAATAATATCTTTTACCTCGCTAATAAAATAGTGCAAATTCCAAATTAATACATTGAAGAAAAAAAAATTAAATTGAATAAATTACAAAAAATTGTTTTCTCGATTCAATAAAATATTTTTCTTACTATGTAAAACTTATATTCTTTTTTTTTTAGGAAAAAACGTCATGCTGGTGTTACGTCTGAGGTTCAAGTAAATATATGATGCAAATTTTTTTTGTGGAAATAGATAAAAGATGGAATCAAAATTGCTAGGTTATCAACATGAAAAACTTGAATCATTTGTAACCCCGACTGAAAAACTAGAATTATGTTTTGAAAAATTTTTTGCGAGTTACCAAGCGTCAAATGTTTCCCACAGGCATAAATACAAATAACAATTTTTCCGGGGTGAAAACAATAATTTCCTAGCAGGATATTAATAATAATAATATGAAAAATATACATTCATCATCTTAAAATAAGTTAAAATATCATAGAGTAATGAAAAGCAATCAACCTAATTGAATGAATCAAAATAATAAAATAAAAACATATAACATTAAGTAAGCATTCATTATCCATCTATATGCTCTACAACTATACTTTATTTCAAACGATCAAAAAATATTGGTTCCAACATTAATATACTGACTCTACGTTAGGTAAGGTTAGGTTAGGTTACATTGGCTGCTCACGTAGGATACACTTAGGCTATAGAGCCCATTTTGATACCATATACGTGTTTTACTACCTTTCTGCTGATAATTTCATTTATCAGTTCCTCAATTACAGAGGTTGAGTGCACCTCCTTCATGCACATACCATGCACTACACCAGCCTATCACAACTATTAATTAAATCAATTTTTTTGCGACGACGGGAATCGAACACGCTACTCTAAGCATACCGCAGACGAAATTCGTTACGCCTTAACCAACTGAGGTAATAGGGTGATATACTGACTCTAGGAAAAATATTAAGCTCTAGGCCTAAATCTCGTACTTAAGCTTTAAATTACTTGATTTTATATCCTTACATTTTGCAACGTTTACAAAATTATATTTTTTTAAGATGGTACTGATTGTATCGTAGAATCCCCCCAATAAAATAAAAAGTTGTTACCATTTTACGGTTCTACCCTTTTGGAAAACTGAAACTGTAATAAAATACCAATCATAAAATTCTGCAAACAAAATTTGTTTGTTTTAGGGAATATTCAATTTTACTGGGAGGTGCCATGAAATACTGAAATTCACCAGTTTCCGTAGTAGGCAAGACCTATCCAAAAAAATTTCGAAATTGAATCCGTTTATCTAATTAAAATCTTACTATATTCACACATTAAATGACTCGTTCAAATTTATCTAAATACACCGTTAATCGTTTTTATGTTATTGAAAAAGCATAAATTTTATGATAAAATAAAATCATATGCAATAAGCTTTAGAAAATATTTTAATTAGTTAATTTATTTTTTACAACGCCCACTCGGGAAGTTGACTTTTCGAGCGCTGTATGTCACCTTCAAAATACACAATAATCGCATACTTAACTATATGTGTTTCATAAACGCACATGTTCGGTTATAGGTGTTTCATAAACGCACATGTTCGGTTATAGACTACATAATTGTATGTACTACTGACACGCCATCTGTACTAAAAAAAAAAAAGTAATCAATCTTAACCCTCATTTATTAAAGTTACCACACTGATTGTGTCAAACGCGAGTGTTACATACAAAAAAACAAAATTAAAAATTGAAATTAAAATGAACGAGCAATAAAAATTTGTATGCAATAAAATTTAAATTTAAAATAAGTAAATAAATCATTTCTCAAATTGATAAATTTCTCTCAAAGTCAACTTCCCGAGCGATTGTTGTAAAAAGTATTGAATGCTACTTGCGGAATAACTAGCAAATATGACAGTCGTGATTACGGCATTCGCTCTAAGGTTATGAGACATTCTTATGAAGACTCGTGTGGTTGTCGCAACTCGCCTACGGCTCGTAGCGACATCTACCACACTCGTCTTCATAAGAATGTCTCATAACCTTACGCTCATGCCGCAACACCACGACTGTCAGATTATTTGCTAGTTATCCCACTTGTAGCATTAATAACTATAAAAGGTTATTTCATTTAATAATGAGTTAAATAAAAAGTAAATACACTCATATACCTGCACAATTACATACGAAAATCAATTTATTAAATGAAATTTGTGCTGAAAAAATGACGAAATGCGAAAACAATATAAATGCATAGTTCTTATGCTCTTATACATCGCAATTCTTTTCCTGTTTATTGGATGGCAAGAATTAATATACATTAATTAATTTGTTTTTTCTTCAACTTCAAAAATTGTATAAGGTAGAGTAGGATACAACCAAAGAGGCTTAGTCAGCTACTATCAAAATGTATTAGCGATAGACAAAGACCAGAAAAAATGTTGAGACAACTTGTACATTATGAAAAAGGGACGGAAAAGTTGAGACACCTGATATGGCGTAATGTGACGTGAAGTAAGTTTCTATGGATGATGGTCAAATGTTTCTGCTATGAAGTTCAGGAATTTACACGGAGAGCGTATCAGGAAAATGTACTTTGAGCTGTCCCTATGGTGGTGGAAGAGTTGGTTGGGGCCATCTTTAACTCTTTCTACTTCATCTAAAAATCTCAGAGCCCATTTATGTCTAACAATTTAACTTCAGAGATAAACAGCAGCATACTTCTCTCTCCAAAATTACACCCGTATCTTGATAATCTAAACATTAGAGATATTTTTAGAAAGAATGCCAAATTTTAGCTAAATTATTGGTACCACTATGTTCTTAAAAACTTTAACTTAGTCTTTTTGGAACCTGGATTCAAATAGCAATACAAGCAATACATTTAACTGTTTTATAACAGATCCCAATTTTCTATTAGAGCGAGATGTTACTCTGATAGTGAAGAATCACCAACATATAAATTAAATTTAAATGCGATATGAAGTGCAATTTAAAAAAAAAAAAAAAAAACTTGAAAACATTTTGAATAAGTTTTCTGATTTAAATGAAGACACAAGCAGTTGATTGAAATGTCATGTCAAAAATCTATATAAATATAATATGTGACGTATATTAGCTTAGAAATTATTACGCGTATAATATAAAACTTCATTAACACACTAAAATAACATAGTTTAAAACTGACGACTAATAACTAACGAAACATTTTAACCAGTGCAGCAACTTTTATATGAACTTACAAATTCTGTATGTATAATTATGTCAGTATCGATAGGCAAAACGAAATTGGGTAAAATGAACAATGACTATCTTCCTGATATAATTTAGGTTAAAATTACGGTTATTTCAGTTAACTAGAATCAACAAAATTCAAAATTTTTTTCGCATAACAGAGTGAAATTTGTTTGTCAACAAAAGGCTTATTCCGCTAATTCTCGGGGATTAAAAATTACCAAGAGGCTACCTGCCCTTTTTATCATATTCAAGGAACACACACAAATAGCTTTATTTAATTTTACCTGTGACCACCAACGAGTCCTTTGTGAGTCCGTTAATTTTAAACATTGCAATATATTCTGTATTTTTGTAATGAAAAATTGGTTTCATAAGCGTAAGTATAACTTTTATGTTTTAACTATTCCGCCAAGTGTAAAATATTTTATTACAGCCTGTAGTTACATTCCTGTAATCATAACTTAAATGAAAAACAAGCGATTTTCTGTAAAATGTCTAGTCATATCAGATATGGACCCAATTTAACATGAACTAGCCATATATATACATGCATACATTTCTTAATATTGTTTGTAATATGGTGTAGGTACCTGTCAGTACAATGATGTTGATGATAAAAACATATATTTAACAACACATTGCATTTATATGCAAATTAAACGCGAAAACTGTCAAATCGCTTTCTTCATTCTCATGTTTAATACCTATACAACTTTGTGTATAATAGCATTACTATACAATTCATTGCACCTCTGTATATTATAAACATGCTACTCTGAAGAATATTGGCTGCACAGATTCATAAGGTAATGCAACTAATAATGAGAAGAACCAAGACCAAATCTCTCTGTATTTGAAAATCTCTGTTTAACTTTTCTCTTCTCACAAGTTTTTCGTATTTGCGTTACAGATTCTAGTTTTGGATGTCTTGCTTACTCTTCCTATCATATTTTCGTCTTGGCGTTAGTCACTATTTCCAGAATGAGGTGTCTAATACATGTCAATTCACCCAAATTTTGAATAGCAGAAATGTTATCAGTTCAGAGCAGTTTCACAATTCATCTTGAGAAAATCCATTTTTAAACAACGATTGATTTGATTGATTGATTGATTTGATTTAAACAACATTCTTCAATTACCCAAAAGTTAAAAAAAATAATCGTTATCTTAGAAGACAGTCTGCAACCATTCTTGGTTTTGGAAGTTTATTTTAGGGATTATAGGTATTATCTTATAACGTAAGGAAGTTTCGATAGAGAACTTAGTTTTAACTTCATCAATCGATGACCATTCCAATTGGTTTTTTGAAGAGATTACACTCAAAATTGTATGCTTATAATAAAAATGTCTTCAATTTAGTGTAAATAAATTGTAAACAAAATTGGTATAAACTTTAAACAAAAAACACACTTTCAATAAAGCAAAAAATCACACTTTTGAGGGTCAGTGGGAAATAATTTCCCTTTTCTTAATAATATTATAATATTTTCTTTTCAAAATATATTTAAAAAGACTCCACACAAATTCGTACAATGGTCTCTATATGTGTGTATAGAAGTTTTGTGGCCATTCATGGCACATTTTTGTTTTATAATCGTTTTTGCAAATATTATTCACCTGAACTTTCTTATTAACTGCACTGACGACTGACGACTTATCGTTCAAACATATATAACTTATTAGTTCCTTTAATCAATGTTTCCAATCCTAGTAATTTATTTTATTATAAAATTACGATAGAAATATTTTTTGTTTTAATTTAAAAACAATTAAGGTAGTATGAGCGCCAAAGCAAGTTTAGACTTGTGAGTGAAATTATGTGTATTTTCAACTTTGTTGATTAAGTTTGTTATAACTTCATAAATATACATAAAAAATTAGAATAAAATTTCGATATCTTCCTTGGTTTTAGAAATACTGTAACTAAAAAAGTAAACAAAATTTTCAATATTCAATATTTTGAAAACTACTCCAGATATCAAAATTTGTTTTCAACAATTTATTAAGGTTTTAACTCTCGTGCCAATTTAACCTGGGTTCCTCAACCCTTGTTAAATTAACCGAATTTAAGAAGATTTTAGCAACGTAAATTAAAAAATAAATGTACAATTTCTTCTTTATTTATACTATTGTAACTTGACTACAGCGCCACAAATCAACTTATCGTAACATCTCTATCAAGAAAAACAGGAAAAAGTTCTTGAAGATCCACTAATTTCATAAAAATAGTTAACAAACTATTAAAATGATTATTAAAAATATTATTCGAAAAAATTGTAAAAACCTGAGCTTGCTTTTAAAATGAGAATAAACGTTGATCTTAAGCCAGTTCTGGTGTATTTTATTTTCCATTATACTTTTCTTTAAAAAGTATGCGTTCATGATTTTTTCCTTTGAAACGTGATGTCACGAATTACGGAATGACTTTTTTATTTATCAAATAAAATTTGATAAATTTGGTTTTACTTTCGTGTTAAAATAGTAACAAACGCAAAAATTTAATCGTAGTTTTCAACCGCGTTTTCAAGTTTGATAATAGAACTCCCTTTTCTGGATTAAATGAGTTTTCTACATCTTCCAATTAAAATTTAAAATCCGCAGTTTTCGTATTATTTAGTAATTTTGTTAGGCAAAATATCTACATACAAAATTATGTTTAATTTAAGGCTATGATATAATATTCATTAATTTAACTATAATTTTTTTTACATTATAAAAAATACAAACTTGGATATTACGAAAAAATATTTTAATTTACAGTTTACCTATTCAAGGTAAAAAAACTTTGTTCATAAAAATAATATCATAAAAAACAAAAAACAAAATCCTGCTATATTTTTAATCTTTTTTGTTTTTACCTTTTCAATAGAAAATTCTTGTTTTCACCCTGAAGATCGCTTGTGTGAAGAAATTAATGAAAATATTTGACCCAATCAATTTTAATATACTTTATTATTGATAAAACTTTAACTAACGAACTGGAAGATGGTGAGTGCTTTCACTGGAGGATTTTACAGCTTGTGTCCGCATAATTTCTACCTATAGTTAAGATATATAAATAAATCATAGTTTAAAAAAGCTAAAAAACACGCTTTTGTAAGAGCTGAACTAAAAGATAGAAAATAATTTCTTTAAATTCAAAAAATCATTTTAACGTAAAAAAGCGTTTGGGTTCTAAATTTCAATCATTGTAAATATAAAATTTTTTAAAAAGCACCCTATGCTTTTTTACGATAAAATTATTTTTTTTCTTTTTAAATTTAAACACTTTATATTCTATTTTTTATTTCAGTTGGATACAAAGGCATGTTTTTTAGTTTTTAAAACTATCATTTATTTTGTGTTGTTTAGTTTTTTAGACTATTATTTATTTATCAAAACTTGGGTATAAATATGGTGGGAGCGTAAGTAAATGTATAAATTTTTAGATATGGAAGTCGTTAATCCTGATTAATACGAAATTTCGAGGTAATCCAACGTTTTGAAGTAGAGCAAAATCAAAATAAAAGTTTCCGTTACATACTAACATACTAACAAACGTATGAAGGTAATCGTGTAAATCGTGTTAAATAGTGGAGAAATTAAATCAAATTTTATACGAAAATGTCTAAGCGATTTTTTTAGTATAACCACTTCTCTTAATTGATTTCTAGAATACCAATAAGCATTCGAAACAATGGACAAAAGGCCGACAAGAAACTCTAATGTCGCGGTCCTCTGCTTGCTTGAATTCTAGAAATCAATTTATACGATATATCGTTAAAATAACCATATTTTGGTGTAAAAACAGAAACGATATTTTAAATGAAAAAGACCCCGTTTTTTTACCAATACTAACTGTTCCATTCTTTTCAGTGATTTCAAGAAAATAGGGTAGAAAATCATTCAGAGAAATTTGCTAATATTTTCCAGTACTAAATCGAAAACTTATTGATCTGCCTCTTAAAGGTCATGTCTACTATGACTTGTATATTAAAGGGTTGGTTTGCATTTTGTTGTTGATAACTTCCGTAAAAAACATGTTTTCGGTGTTTGATAATTAAAGTGTGAATGAATAATTATGCACCTACTTGTTTGTTTATTAATAAATAAAAAACAAAGAAAGAGAACAATGTATTTAGATTAAAAAAGTAAAAGATAAAAGTATTATATAAAAAAAAATTATTATTAAAAAAATTAAATAAAAATTTTTTTTCTGTAAATTGTTCCCATGTTAGTTGTTTATTCTGCCTTTTTTTTTCTACATTTTTTTACAATTAATTTTAATTTAAATATTTAAAAAAAATTATAAATTTATAATAAAGTTATCGTATAAAAAAATCTTTAAAATTCTTGAAAATTAAGTTAACTTTGTTTTAATTTTAATTTATTGCAGATAAAAAGTTGGTTTTGTGTATGATTTATGAGTTTATAACGTTCAGAGTAGCAAGCAAGCAGAGCAGATGAGTGTAGTATGTACGGTCATTACGTATAATTCGTAGACATGTATACATTCATTCTAGTTTATCTATGTATGAGCGTTCTATTCTACAAGAATATAATAAGATTATAGTTTTGCGAACAAATTCATGATTATCAGATAAAAGTGTTAAAGAATAAACTATTGTTTTGATAAGTGTCGAAAAACGGATTTTTTTTTATTGTTATTCTCAAACTAATATTACTTTCTGAATACCTCCAGACATTGTGTAATTTATATTCTTAAACTTCTACCCGTGAATCTACTAATATCTAAATATACAGAGTGATTTTTGAAAATGTTTTGAACGTTCTTTTATACAGGACTTCATAGTCAAACAGAGGACAACTTAGTTTTTTTTTTAAATAAAAAAATTGTGTTTTGCCGCAAAAAAATCATTTTTTCTATAAAAATTCTTTTTTTCAAAGCTTCAATTTTAATTTTTTTAATTTTTTTATTTCATTTAACTGCTGAAACTTAGCGAATACACGAATAGTAGAGCAAGAAAATTTTTTGTATACAAGTTATTTGTTTTTGGATAGAAAACAAAAATACATAAAAAAGTATAATATTGAGAAATTGCTGGTTAGAAATTTACTTCTTGAAAACTTTTTGATCTAAAGTCATTTGAAATCTGATACCAAAAATTTAAGTCTAGAAAAACATTTATTTTTATACGATGTATATGAAATATACATACTATATTAAGTTTAGTCCGCATTAAGTTAAGTTTGTAACGCATAAAAATATTAATACTATGAACAAAATTTTGGTATATATACTTATAAGTGTTCATAAAATCACCTAATTAGTCCATTTCGGTAGTCTATCTGTCTGTCGCTTATCTGTCGTCTGGCGGTCGCCAGTCTATCGTCTCTCTGTCTGTCTGATTTTGGATGTTCTAGTTATTTATCGTCTGCCATTTGAAGATTGATCTATTGTTTGGTTTAAACGAAATAAGTTTTTAGTTACTAGTTACAAAGCTTAAATTCTACTACGCTACTTGGTGTAAACGAATTAAGTTTTTAGTTACTAGTTACAAAGCTTAAATTCTACTACGCTACAAAGTCTGCCTGCAAATATTGCATTCACATGTGTGAAAATATGACTGTGGTGCAAATGTATAAATGTCCTAAAAACATTAAATTAATTGTTACATTAATATTAATCGTTCATAGTTAGTTAACACAAAATACATTTAACAAATATTATCACATAAGTAGATAAATTTAAAACAAAACACAAAAATTGATGATATCAGTTTAAAAAAATATTTATTATTGTTGAAATATAATAATAACGATTGTGCCAACATATTTAAAAAAATGGTATACAAAATTGAATATAATAAAAATAATAAAATAATTATAGTAAAGTAATATTTTAAAAATTTTGACACAATAATTAATTTTACGTGGCTTTTTAACTCACCACCACCAACCTAAAAACTAACTCAATGAATAACAGTGGCAATTAAAAAACTAATTTATCGCACACAGAACCACACTTCCTTCAATTTATACACATACATATTAGTCATGTATGTTTTATTACTGTTTAAACACTTTTAAAGACTAACACCCGAGTAACACGGCTACGTCACAATGAATACAATTATAAAATTTGGGGGAATATCGAAATCTAGAATAAATTTGAAAGGTCTTATAGTAAGCGTAACAATGTTTAACAAAAAGGCTTTTCAAAGGAATCTTGAGCTAGACATTCCACGGTATTTTATATTTTGCGTTGTCACCCAAATCGGATATGTGAAGCTTGACGAAGAAATCGAGGTGACAAATCTCAATTACATCTAATAAACAAAGCCTTGGTATTCCAACCCTCACCGAAGTCTGAGCCAATGCTATAAATAAAGTCTAGATTCGCCATGATCCTCTCTTTCACCTTTCAAAATTATGACGAAAATTATTTAAAAAGAATAGAGTAAAGGCATTCAATTTGAAGCAAGTACATTATATTTGTTTAGTCAAATCTCTCCTGGCAAACTTATTTATTAAATGCTCTAAATTTAAAGCTCTTGGAAACAACAAATTATCCATGAAGACGAAAACTTTCTCGTATAAACTTCAAACTAGTAAGTCAGCATAGAGAGTCCATTTATCGCCGTTCGCCTTTTTCGATTCTAATAAAATAATGGATCGATTTTCAGAAACCAGTAAAATACTCTATTGCAAATTTTATATAATTTATATTTCTTATTTTTGCTAATACGGCTTGAGGTATAGTTCTATATTCAGTTCTAAGAAATGCAAGCTGTACATACTGTTAGGCTACACACAAAAATATTTTAAAAAGTAAAATAAAATATCTATTACCTTTTTGAATATTCTACACGAATATTCATTTCATATTTTAAAAGAGTTTTTTATTAAAAATGATTTTTAAAATGAAACAGAGAAGGAATACTACGAATATATAAAATAAAACTGTCAGTAAGATATTTTATGATGAAACAACATATTTTCATGAAAAATATTATTTTTGATGATGTTCAAATATTTTTATTGCAAACAAATGTTTTACAAACAAATGTTATGATTTTCTTTTTTTTAAGTTTTGTTATTAAATTAGAGGTTATCAATTCTTAATCATTTTGATGCAACTTTTTTAGATCGCAGTGTTTCAACAGTACGATTATTCCAAGACTTGCACAACGAAAGAAAATACTATCACCATTTCATAGAGAAAACTGGTATTTTTTCAACCGAGCTTGAACAGAAACAAAGTTGCTTGTCGTTTTTGAATTAGCAAGGTATCCTTTTGAACAAAAAGCCTCGCCTACAAAAAATGTAAAATCACAGAATTTTGAACCTTTAGCATTATTTACCAATTTATTTTAATTAGCAGTCATAAAAAATTGCAATTCTACATTTTCTTGGTGTATTTTTTTTATTCTATTCGTATACGGTAAGTCACTTTAGTTCGCTTTAATCGATTTCTTTAAAAAGTGTTGTTTTGTTTTTTAAACGAAAATGTCATATTTTAACCAAAGCTGGTATCAATCGATTGAGGAAAAGTGAGGCAAAATTTGGTAAACAAAAATTAAAATTTTTCATTTATGATTTCATTTCTGTGATTTCTAAAAACAGATTCGAAGAAGTGGAACATTTACCCTACCGTTACGCAAAGAATGTGGACGGCAGAGAGAAGCAATGTCTACTTTGGTGTTCTAGAAACTTCATATAAATAAATATTTGTATTCGGTCCAAGAGCTTTAAATGGAAATGCTTATTCGATCCATCGTAGTAAGCAGAGTTATACTTGAATCACGAAAAACTGAACTTTAATATTTCTAAGCTAGATAGAGACAACGGTAAAACTTCGATCTACTGAAAATTCTCAATTAAAGTACCTATCTCATTTTGTTTTAAAATTGTTGAGTTGTAGAATAATGTGAATCAGACGACAGGTCATCACAATATACTAAAAGCTGTAAAGGTTCGATTTTATTTTCAATTACATACATAGTTATTCAAAATAGATTAGTTTCTAACCCGTAAAATGGGTCGTGTCACTCATCCAGACTCCATCAAATCAATTGATAGATTTCTTCCAAAAAAACATTTCCAGTCTACTCTGATAATTTTCTTTCATATAAGTTTCGAAACATAATGAATTAAAATTATTTTGCTTAAATTTATATGTGGTAGTTATTTAACATAAATTTAAAATGTATCTGAAAAAGGTCGAGAATTTCATATACATAGACTTTTTCTTATTAGCCTGTCAATTTATTTAAAAGATTGTTATTTTTGTAAAAGTAACCGTGGAGGAGAATTATCTTTGTAAGCTAGAAATGTGTTTTGGAAGGTTTCTAAGAAATGATGCGAAGGGATATTCATATCAGAATCCTAACAATTTTTCAGGCTAAGTATTGATCTATAATTTATTAAAAATTAGTTATTTATTTTAAATGAACTAAAGTTTAATTCACACCACTTTAAATATTTATCATAACTTTCTACTTAAAACAATATAGCATACAATTATTACGTAATAAAATGGACAATTTGTTAGTATTTTTTGACGTTAAAACAAAAACTTTTGTTATTATACATAAAATACGTACAATAATGACATTACCATTGTAATTTTACAATGTTTCTCGTAAAACTTTTATAGGTCACTATACAAAAGTGTTACTCTATAACAATCATACTACATAGGGTAAGGTGTAGTACCTTTCATACATTTTACACTGAATCACTTTTTAGTTTTTCGACAGAGATAGAAATACATACAGCATATGGTAATTATTGAAAAAAGTACACTGTTTTTGAAAAAACTGCTAATAGAAAAAAAAAAAAGAATGGAAAAATATGTATTTTAAGATGCCAGAATAGACAGTTTCTATTCAGTTTTTTTCTTTTAGCATTTTTATCACTCCAAAAGTCTTATTTTGAAAGGTTATTAACAAATGAGCCAGATGATAACTGTCAGTTGTTTGCGCTTCTGACTACGGATACAAAGTATCCTAGTTCGTATCAAAAGCGGGGTTACGTGTAATTAAAAAAATTCATCAACACCAACTATACAAATTATTTTTCGTAATTTTAAATAAACCAACCCAATGGTAGTGCAATTTTAGCAATAATCTAAGTCAACTATAGACCAATTGAGCAAAAAATCAAATGTACATTATATTTTTTTGTCGTCATCTCCAACGGTGGTTGTGGTAGACTTGGTAGAGTGTTGGACTTAAAATCCATAGGTTTAAGGTTCAAAGCTCATGCAAGTCGGTCACTTTCAATTGTTCAATCAATACATAACGTGATCTGGAAGTGGTTATCTGAGGAAGACATTACTAAGGGCACTGATGGTACAGTTCCGATTCGTCTCGGCGGTAGTACAAGTACGCTAAGAATAACCCGCATCAGATCATTCTGTGGCCAGATTGAACAGCTGAATTGAAGAACAATTGACGAGCCGTTTAAGCGACTGTCTGATGTTGATAACCTCACCATCACATACAGTTTTCTTAATTTTATTGAAAAAATTCGAGATATGATTTTTATCCGTCCTTTAACATATTATAAAAACAAGGTTATAATAACTCATAAATGTTGAGTTTCATTCCTGGTGGTATTACACTTTCCCCTATACATACATTTGCATAGAAGAGATTCTGTCATCATCGTCATAGTCATCGTTATAGTGTCATCATCACCAAGAAATGTGTAACAACAATCTAAATGCAGTTGTGATGCATTATCATATATTATCATGTTTTATCATACCCAACATACTTTATTAAACATTATAAAAGTGCATTATTGTATGTAATGCATGCATGCTAAAGGGCATTATTTCAATTATATTAGTGTAGAGAAATTTTATTCAATTATAGTTTTTAAAGAATTTTGTTGTTGAAAATTCTGTTATCTCGAGTATGTGCAGTTCTAAAACACACAATGTATCATGGATAAAAAGTTTTTATCATTTTAATTATGTTAAAAAATTTATTCAATTAAAATGCACATACCGCCGCACAAAGACAAATTGTCACATACAAACTAAATAGACAGAGAGCGGATATGAATTTGATCTACGTTCAGTTTTATTGCTAAGAAAACGCTTCAACACGCATGGCTGTTTTGCCAGTATATTATGGTTATATTATTAAGTTAAAATTCGATAAACAACTTTCAATGAGAACAGAGGCTCGGCAAATATTTTGTAACTTTGAATAATAGATATTGAAAAAAAAATTCAGGTTTGGAACTACATTCGTATATAGTCATCAAAGATCTAGAATTTGGAAACTAATCTGAAAGTTGAACTTCACTTGAATTCGAATATGATTCAATTCATATTGGAGGCATATTTTCTATGGACTCTCATATGGACAATTCAAGGGGATTAGGAAAAATTTGTTCAATCGAGGAATTCGTTATATGAAGGCTGTACTGTAATTAGTAAAGAGTACTTTATTATTTTATTTTAAGTTCAAAGTGAGAAATTGAATATTGGAATTTTTCTTTTTTAAACTAGTCCTTCAAATTGAATTCATTCGATATTTTATTATCATAGTGTTCATAAATAAGGCAGGATATGGATAATGTATTAACGTTTGCCATCCCCAAAATTGACATTTAGGTAACTTTACAGTAATTTTGAAACATTGAAATTCTAATTTTCAGGTGTCAATGAACGGTCGGAATTATAGTAGGGTATGTGTTAGCTTTAAAAAAACCAGTAACAAATAATATATCAAATTATATAGAAATAAATCACTGATAAACATATAAATATTTTTATTATCGAATACAGATAGATATATAAAAAAAATCGTGGGCAGCAGAACTCCAACACTAAGGTCACAATTCCCCCTCGTGATGATTTTAATTAAAAGGGGATTATTTTATGCTGTTAGAATCAAAAAATATCCCAGTAAAACTGCTGAAAAAAGGCTTTGGTAAAATATATACATGGTAAAATTGCACATAACTAAACAATTGCAAGAAACCAATATTTTGTCCTAGAGAAGAGAAGAAGACTTGGTCGTTAATCTATTCAAAAACATTGCGTGACATTTAATGTCACTCAAACATCCCGCTCAATTTCGAACTGTTTAGATACGCAGAGCCTAAAGATATGCAGAGACAGGTATTTTACCAAATAATCCCAAAACCTTATACTTAAAATAAATGCATATCACTCTCCGTTAATTTTCAATACAATGTATAAGTCAATATTCTCGGGGAGAAATATGACTAATATGTTTTACGTATACGTTAAGTGTGTTGTGTTTAATGTTGTTTTAATTGATATAAAAACGAAACATGATAGAATAATAAAAAAATAATAATATTAGAAACTAAATTCTATATCTACATGGGATATTATATTAAGATGTTGTTATTCATTTCTTAGCTTTGTATTATTATTATTTTTATATTAATATTTTATAGTTAAATGATCGAGATAGTACGGTTTTTTAGCTTCCTAGATTGTTCATATGAGTGCGACCTTTATGGTCCACACCTTTAACATCTCAGAAAGTGAAAATAAGTATCCGTAACTGCCTTAAACGCTCAGAGGTTAAATACGTGCTTTCAATGGTAAGATTATGGCGAATATTAATGAATATAAATTTTTTAGAGATGAAACAGCGGCAAGGATCAATTTATCTTTGTTAAATTATTTTTTAAAACTTGAATTTTATTAATAATTTTACGACTGAAGTAAATAATTCCTTAGTTGCTTCCAACGGGATATACATAAAGTCGCGAACCAAGTAAATTATTCAAATTACTACTACTTTATTTTACTTTGTTACAAAAACTTATTTTTACCGGTTTTTAGGAAATGAAATTAGAGAAAAATTTATAAGTAGTCAAATACTAATTTTTGAAGTTTTGAGATCGTTGACTAATCGTTGATAAAATATTTATTTTAACCATCATCAGCTAAGTATACGCATTTACTTATTCCAGTATTTTTTTTACAGTCTGTAGATTTAATTTTGTAGATTGCAGTTAATTCTAGACTTCTCTTTAATGTTTTCTTGTTATACACCATAGAAAATAGAGTTAATTACTTTTTCCAAATGTTAAAGTTGGAGTTTATACCCATAGATACAAGTAGATGCCTAGTTTCTATGAAAAAGTTGCCGTTTATTTCATACTAAAGAACCGTACTAACAATACATTCATCGTTAAAGCATTGATTTGTGTTTCTCACAAAAATATTTAATGGGTATAAATTATTACACTGATTAAATAGATTTAATTTAGGTTTTTTTTTTATTACGTATGTGAATTGTGTAAAAATGTAAAATTCAGAACGTTTCTTGTATGCCATATTAATAATTATACAGCGTTTAAAGAATCGTTTTTCATGTAATCTTTTTACGTTTGATGATAATCCCAGTATTTACGTAGCTTAATAATACCGCGATAAGTAATGAACCACAAATTTTCGTCGCTTATAATTTTACACCAGGGCCTATGAAATCTTAGCATGTAGTTATGTAATTGTACAGATTGTTCAAAAAGTTGGCGGCTTCCCATGAATTTTAGAAAATAATGACTGCAAAAATGACCAAGACAAAGAGATTCTAAAATAATTTAATGGTCAAATGAATTCACAATCAACTGAAATACAAAAAAACTGCGATGGGCACAAGGGGGTTTTTACAAATTTCTCTCATACTACGCTTAAAATTTTTATGGAATTTTTCGAGTAACGAAGAATTATTTTGTTTGTAAACTGCACTGTCAATGCGTCTGTCCTGCACGGACTTTGTACAAATAAGTACCTAATCAAACAATTTAATTGATGACAGCTCTTTCTAAGACAAAAGTGTACTCAACTGTCAGTGTATATATATTCCATCAGATGGTATAAATACGCTAATTAGGAAATTCAAATACAGATTTTTAGACACTTTATAATTTAACTGTGAAGTAATCAAACTATTTCATCCGGCGAAAAGAAAAAAATAATAATAATGAAATTATTTAAACAAATAAACAAGCTGGTATTTAAAGAATTGCATAGTCAGGTTGAGAAAAAAAAGTCAATAAAACAGTGGAATAAACTCAATATAAAAATTACTAATACTATTTAGTTAATCGCATATTTACTAACATAATGCGGAAAACTTAAATCATTATAAAATAATGTAATCACAAACAAATCGAGATAAGTATTTAGAAAATTTTTGATTCTTATTCGCAAATAAATGGTTGTTGGTATTATTTATAACTTGTAACAAATAAATTCAAAGAACATTTAGCATGCAAAAATATACTTTATTTATTTATGTATTCAATTAATAATATTTACTGCTGGTTTATTCAGTGGTTTGTTGTACAAGAGAATATTTAGTGTGTCTATTATAGGCATATAACATAGAGAAATTTTGTATTATTATACCATGTATATGTAATACACCAAGGTATACTAACTTTAGTCCCAAGTTTGTAACGCTTAAAAATATTGATGCTATGAACAAAATTTTGATATAGGTGTTCATAAAATCACCTTATTAGTTAATTTCCGGTTGTCTTTCTGTCTGTTCGTCTATCCGTCTGTCATCACGATAACTCAAAAACGAAAAGAGATATCGAGCTGAAATTTTTAAAGCGTGCCGAGGACGTAAATAGTGAGGTCGATCTTAATTTTCTATCGACAGATAGCACAGGTTAGGGAAACTATACAGTGAATCTTGATATCTTAGTGACGAGGTAATGAATTTCAAAAATAATGTCAATGATTTTACAAGAAAGTTTTTCTATTTAGATACCATAATTTTAATTAATTTTTTTGATAGTAACATCTGAGTAAAATGAACTTCAAAAGATATTTGACAATTATTATGGTAATAGTGCTCAAGACACAACCATATTTTTATTATAAATAATTGAAAAAGACCTATGTTATATGTCCACATTAACCATACTAAAATATACATGTGCGTATTTGTTAGTCGTTTGCTGATTTAATAGTAGTCTTATAAAGCAAACTAATGTCAAAATATAATCATAAATAATTCTTTGTTTATACAAAACTTATTTTTAAATCATTTATGGTTTTCGCATTTTAGTTATAGTAAATAATAATACATAATACATTATAGGTATTTAAGTACTAGAGAAATATATTATTGATTTTTTTATGATGCAGAGAGAATTTAATGTGTTTAAATATAGGCTTACGTGGAGGCAATCTTTCTTGGAGGTATCAACAGTCTTTTGAATACTGTGAGAATGAATCATAATCGATTTTTCTCTGATAGGCCAAGAGTCGGTTGTTTTAATACGTCTAGAACTACCACCACATATGACAATAGACTTATAATTTGCTAGATTCTTTAAGCCAAGAAAGATAGTAAGGTCATAGTATAGGCGTAATTTGATCGCTATAAAAACCAAAGTATGGGTATTTCGAAATATAAAATATTTTTCAAAAAATTTCCAAAATCGATTTTGTCATTAAATTTGCAAAAAAATAAATATTTGTTTGACATAAGTCGTTATAGGTGGTAGTTTATAAGTCATAACCACATTTTTATATTTTAGTTAAAGTATTTGAATGCGTATACTAGTTGATCGTCATTGCTGATTATTAACAATGATAATTGGTCGCTGTAACCGATATCTGCATTAGTAATTGAGTTTAAAAGCCTATAAATAAAGTTTATAGGATTCAAAGTTGTATTTTGATGTTAACCAAAAAAATATGTGCATATATAAAAACTATGTATGTTGTGTTACTCGTATGAAACAGAGACCTTTAAAAGCTAAAATCGAAGTGACCAATCGCCTAAATTACGCTCTATATATATTATTTTCTGTTCAAGACAACACAAAGCACGGTAAAGTCACCACAACAAGTACAATAATAATTTTAAGAGACTAAATAAACACAGACATTAATTAAATGTTTTAATAACAATTCGATAACGATTAAATAATATATGTTCATAAAAATATTTTTAATGTATTCCTGTTTTATTAATTTTTTCTTCATTTTAAAGCACACATATAAGAATATTTGTATTATTTTGTTAATTTAAAACAATACAGCCAAGTATACATAAAAAGATATCTTATTTAAACACAAGAATAATTATAATATTTACATTTGGAACCATATAAGATGTGTCAGAAATACAACTCACGCTGTTACCTCGCACATTTTTTATGGGTTCTGAGTGTTTTCCAAACTGAGCCGATTTGGAAGATCATCGCCAAATTTTAGTTTTTTCTGGGACGTATGCCTAAATTCACACTTGAAACAAAGCTTGTAATGTATAGTGTTGTGAGATATGTTTCAAGTGCAAGTTAGAGTTTCGTACTCGAAATATTTATTTACTTGTTTTTGTTATTCTGTTAGGGACAATATAATTGAATAACAATTGTAAAAATCGTTTTATCCAGCAATGAATAAAATGAGGTTAGTATGACAAAATAACGATTTTTTGAAATTGTGTGTTTCCAATTTTCCAAAGGTTTTGACGCCATCAAAACCTTTCCGAGACGCATGAAAGATAACGCCAAAGAATTTAAATTGAAATTAAAAATTGAACAATACGCGTAACTATGTCCAACAATTTCTAGAGGAGAATTTATCATTGATAACGTATCATAATTTCCCTTTCACATTCTGTATATATGCACATACACTTTGTATATTACACCCACTTTATAATTTCATTCATATAATTTAAATATAAATAATAATAATAATATGTAAGTTGTTTAAAATATTTTTCTGTTAATAATATTTTAATGATATTTATATATTTTTGTTTTTTTGTTGTAACCATCATGTTTTTAAAAAATAAACATACATACACCTCACCATACTCATACATGCATATATCATAATATATGAAATATACGCGTTTTTATATAATATTTGTGAAGTTAACCTTTCATCACCTTTTAATACGCTGCGTATGTATCAAATATATATTAAGGTATACTAAGTTTAGTCCCAAGTTTGTAACGCTCAAGAATATTAATTCTAAGAAGAAATGCTGGTACAATTGTTCATAAAATAAGCTAGATAGTCCATTTCCGGTTGTCTGCCCGTCTGCCTGTCTGTCCGTCCGTCCTTACGAAAACTCTAAAACGAAAAGAGATATCAAGCATTGGTTACGATAACTGATATCAAGCGTGTTCAGGACGTACAAGTAAGGAGTCAATTCGACAATGAGCAACTTGGTCACTTGGGTCTTGGGTCTGTAGGATACCTCTTGTAAATCTTTTGAGTTTTTTGTCATAAGCAGTACTGTCTATCCGTGAGGGCGTAAATTAGGACAAAACTTTCTAAAACCAAATAAATGGCACCGTAACGCAAACCAATAATTATGATGGTTTTTCAAGCTTTGGTTTTCTGTAGAAACTTCCACTGCACGTTATCTGAATTTCTGGATCGTTATCCCTTGGATCATTAATAGTTATCGTAATTTTTGGGTGCAAAAAGTACTTCTTATATTCAAGCAGAATACAGGCATAAACTTCACAGTTATAAAACACTTTTTTTTTCAAAATCAAGTAATATTGTTCTTGCAGTAATCTTTCAAATATATTATTAAACATATATATTTTTGTTGATATTCTATTGTTTTTGAGTTATTGCCAACTGTACAAATAAGTTACTGTCTGATACATATACTATACAAGTACACACCAACCAGGATAGTTAGAACATAGTCAACCTACATAAAATAAATAATATTATATTTTAATATGTTGGTAATATTTATAAATGGCTCTTATTATAAAATCAACTGTGTACAGAAAATATATAGATTAATAGTACTTTTTATTGTATTATATTATTTGTATTTATTTATTAACATGATTGTTGGCTTTCGATTTCAGTCGAATGGAAGTTGTTTAAGATCTTTCTTTAGGTGTTGCTATTAGTCATTCGACGGCATCTTTGCCTACACGGCATAGATTATTTGAAAAATGTTACCAACTGAAATATAAAAAAACTGTTCAAGTGAAGAGAAGATGAAAATAAATTTTTCTAACTGGCACTCAAACATTGCATTAATAATTATTGTATTGGAATAGAAATGGGTAAATTAGAAGTTAAGAAATAGTTTTCTATGCAAGAGGTATTGACATCAATACCCGGCCCTGGGAAAAATATTTATTATTATATATTTATAATATAGTAGTTTAAAATAAATTTAAAAAAGTCAAGTTTTGAAACTAGCTGAACTAGAAAGAAAAAAAAAAACAATTAAAATTACTCTTTAAAGAACAAGAAATATTGAAATATTGGCTGAAGAATAGAAACTTCTTTATCAGCAAAAGAAGTTCTCTGAAATCAACGCAGAAAAGGCATCAAACAGCCTGCACCGATGGCAGACGAATAAAATCATTTCATCTTTAAAAAAACACGAGATAAATGGAGTCAGATGTCTTAGTCGTCCAAAGAAGAGTTTTGTGATTGCTTTCTAGAAATTTTCAAGCTTATTACATTTTTTTAAAATCCTGTCAAACATTTATTGCAATTCTCCTGTATATTGAAAGTATTTATATGTTTCAAGGAAATTTATTTTCTTTTAAAATCACGCTTTGATACGCAAAATAAACCAATGAAATGCATGATTTTGTCAATGTTTGTATATCTAATATGATAATACAGATACTTATAGTACGTATATTCAAGTTGATTTTTATGAATTTTATAATGTACTCTACGGGATACACAAAGTTGTACAAGATATACACACTTACATAAATATTAAAATGAAACAACAACACTTCATACAGAAAATATTTAAATACTATTGTAAATAACAATAAAAAAAATTCAATATCTAGAATATTTTATTTTATTCTGTATAGGGAGGAAATACAATTGCATTTGTTTGTCTTTTGCTTTTAACTTGAACATTTCTTATTTGATCACGTTAATAGAGCAAGCTAAGAACTATGCGACTTTAATTAATGTAATGTAGTAGCAAACAGCATTTTTTTTTATTAAATTTTTTCGTAATTCTTAATATTTGCCTTACCATTTATATATTTTCACTGATTTAAAATCAGTGAAAATATATCTTACTTCAGACTACAGAGAATTTTTTTCTGCAATAAACTACAAGATTTAAATAGTTTCAGTATCACGTACTGAAAGTAACCACACAAAACCCTTACATAAATAGGCGGAGGAATGGAATTTATGATTTACACAGCTATGACGATTAACTTCAGGTTTGTCGTTGCTTTTGGACAAAGAGGGCAAATTATTTACTGTAAATTATGTCACTAACATTTTTTCATATATTTGTTGAATTTTTATCATTACACTATGGAAACCTCTTTTTTTAATAATCTTGCACCTGGTGGTTGCAACATTAAACGCGTTATAACTTCATAAATATTGATTTTAGAAAGAAAACTTTTCTTTTTAAGTAAAAGTTTCAGAAAATTTGTAGATTTAAAAGTTCAGTTATTAGCATTTTATTGTTTTAACAAATATTAGAAGAGATAATAGTCAAATAATCTATAAGTAGATCGTCATAGTCGTATAAACGATTAGTGACACAAAAAAAATATTTCACAAAAAATATAGGAAATTTAATTATCTTCAATAAAGACCATTACCATTTTTGGTCTAAAGTGCATGGTTATGGAAATATAGTCCAAAAGGGTTTTCCATAAAATGGAGGCACTTTCTCCGCCTATTTTTATATTTTGTACACTTGTAAGTATTTTGTGCACTTACATTTAGTTCGTGGTAGCTACTGAATCTATTTAAATAAAAAATATCTCCTTTAATTTAGAGCATTATGGACAAGAGTAAGGAGATTCTATATAAAGTTCGTCGTGCACCTGAGAGTGGTTATGGAACCTAACGCGGTTTGCATGTTAATAAAGGAACCAACTTTCTGTAACTTTCAATGTCGGTTGAGGACACAAAAAATGCTTTAAAAAAACTCTTGAATTCGTTATTTTTTTTGGAAATATGCAATTTTTTAGTGCCATTACAAATTTTAAATAAACAAAAATATGTGCATATATTGTTAATCACTTGGAAATTCGAGAAACTGAAACATGGAATCATCATGGAATCCATCGTAAATGTAACATTCAATTTTTGTCACAATATGCTAAAACGTAATACATCGCTGTTTTGTTATGATGTAAATTTGATTTAGTTGTAGATATTTTATCTAACGAGAAAGAAAAAACTGAAAAATTATTTGGTGTCTTATAGATATTTATTTCAAGCATTCAGTAAGTAAATTTTTTGAATCCCATTAAAGTTTTACAAGGAAAGTGAGAGCCACGACGAGTGCAAAAACTTCGGTTTAATAAATTCATTCTTATTCCCCATCATTTACAATTGTTTAAGCATACTGTCGATAGAGTTTCAGACTACTTATTAATGCTTTTATAAGTGCCTGTTGCTTTTATTTTTCATGAAATTAATATGGGATATTCAGAATAAACAATAATTTAATAACAGCATTAATAATAATAGATAATTCGACTACAAAATCTGTCGTCTAAAAAACGGTAATCGTGCCAATTATACAAGTTAATATAATGTGAAAATAGAGTTTAAAATAACCATCATTTGTTGAAATGCTTATGGGTAAAGTTAGAGATAAAATTTTTGAATATACAATAAACATAATAATAATAATAATAATAAACTGTTTACTATTAGAACAGTGATACTAGTTGTTGGTATGATAATTTATGCCTTGTTAGTAAAAATACGACAAATTACAAATTATTTTTGGCTCAATGACAAATTCTTCAATTTATTATATTTTATTATTATACAGCAAAATGTGTATTATATGTACTGGTTGATATTTACAAAGTTTCTTGCTAATTTTTGAAAAATGAATTACAATATCAAAACTAGTGAAAACAAGCAATTGACTGAGTTAATTGTTGAAATACCATGTATAGATAGTGTTGATTATGTAATCGTTCATTTTTTCACGTCATGTAAGTAAAGAGGGATACCCAGCCATACCATACATACATGTGAACCTAAATTGCGCCTTCACAGGTAAACAGTAATGTTTTCGAAAAAATGTTTCAAGCAAAAGTTGTTTATTTTGTTATAAGAAACATTTCTTACATTTAAACTTTTGTTCTCTCTAACAGTTTACAAGATGGATCCTACGTATTCAAGACCTCATTGACCTAAGTTGTTAATTTACGAACTCAACATAACTTTTTACGTTCTAAGCACGCTGTAAAAATTTCAACTTGATATTTTTTTCGTTTTTGTGTTATTGTGTTGTCAGACGGACAGAGAGACAGACAGACAACCGGAAATGGTTAATTAGGTGATTTTAGGAACACCTATATCAAAATTCTGTTCATAGCATCAATATTTTTAAGCGTTGGGATACCTTAGAATACCTTGATATAGTTCATATAAATGTATAAAAACGGATTAAAGGTGTCTCTAGTGTCTACTTTTAATTTCCAAAGACTTTGAAAAAGAAGGAGACCTTGTTTTTTGCCTTAAAGTAATAATTTGTTTACATATTTTTATTTTTTTATCGAGAAGCTCGAAAATTTTCGCTTTCAAATTATAAGCCATCAGTTATTTTTTTATCGAGAAACTCGAAAATTTTTGCTTTCAAATTATAAGCCAACAGTTTTTAGCCTTAAAAAGAATGAGACAAAAAAGTGCTATTTTAAAATTCAAAGTTGACCTAGAAAGGGCGCTCCGAAAATAAAACTACATATATTTTTTTCATTCCCAAAAACAAACCCTATTTTACTGTTTTTTGCTGGACACTTTTGAAAAAATTAACCAGTCTCGTATATACCATCATAACAGACCACTCTGACATTGTAAAAAAACCGATTTTTTAGTATGAGTAATTCATATTTCTTCATTCACACATGTTGCATTAATTAAATAAATATTTTTAATTATAAAATTTTTTACTATGACAATTAATTAACTTTTTTGTTTGTTTCATGTGTGTGGTGTGAAATAATATAAATAGTATTTGAAAATTGATGTGAGAAGGAAATAGAAAACATATACGAGATCAATATAAGCGGAAAGCCATGAAATTATATTGTAAAATGTGTTTTCATCGAAAAATGTTCACTTGGTTTAGATTTTAATTGCTTACTTGACTCAATCTTCCATAACCAAATGTGAATAGGAATGAAAAAATATCAACTTATTTCCATTTTTAATAGCGTAGTTTTTTTTTATTAATTAATCTTCTTCTTGCATATTTTCCGATCGAGAAGGTGTTTTCATTGAAATTTCAAGTACATACTCCTATAAATAATTTTGTTGAGAAATAAAAAGCCTACGTGAATTTATTAGAATGATTTACAACAAGTCAAAAATTTAAGTAGGAGTGCGTATTTTACCTCATGAGCGTTTAGACTCATCCCCAAATTAACTTACACAAATTCGTGATTCGTTGTTTGTTTTCTACGTCAAAAAGTATAATTATCTCCTCTAGTCAATAAGATTATCTCCTCGGGTCAATTTGCTTTGTGTAAGCGTTTTATGAACAGGGTTAGGAGATACCTAGAGTTTTATTCGTACTTTTGGGTGTTGAAAACTTAATAATGTTAAATAATGGTTGTTTGATGAACCTTAACATCTACAAAAAAAATGTCTTTGTGTATAAAAATTTTTGCATAATCATTCTTCGAAGATATCCTTTTTGGAACCATATTCCTTGTCGCACGTTCTAATTTGTTTGCTGGTTGGGAATTTAAACAAAAAAAAGTGCAACAAATAATATAAAAACGACTCCAAAAACCGATATGTAGAATACCTAGAAAACTAACACTTTTTTAATCGATTCAGCTTGTGCTACCTACATTTATAATTAAAGAAAGATACGTTAGGAACATAGCTCTCCTTTTATTGTAACAAAACGCTTGTCTCTGAACGTGCATAGCATCAGTGTGTTTCAGGCCTTAATTCCAATCTGGAGGAATTATGTGGTACAGGCATTATATAGTCTAGCAAATAATTTTAATTTATGAGTCAAAAAATATTCAAACATTCCAAAATTTTATTATTTATGTGTATAAAATGCAATATTGTGAACTAAAATAAAAAAAATAAAATTATTTTAATGAAATCATGTTATCAACACAAATGTTTTTCGTTAGCTTGTTTGTCAAGATTATAATGTCGTTTTGTATATGATCATCATTATTATTTTTTTTTACAAGACTATTTTACAAATATGTGTGTAAGTTCAACAACATGGCACATGCAAGTGTGTGGCACCACATATTTTAATAATATTCATTGCATTCTATTTTGAATTCGTTTTTTGGGGAAACATATTTTTAGATTTGATTTTCTGTTACACAAATATTTTGTTGAAGTAAACATATGTCCTCAATACAACAAAAATTATTAATGTACAAATTAAATGTGATAATTTACTGTCTTTATATGTGGTGATGGTTATTAATTTATTTTTTAACTTTATTATTTTCATTATAAAATTTATTGTATTCTCCTCGAAAAATTGTAATTTCTCTGAATTTTGGGGTACATTTAATACTAATACACGTGTATGCGAAATGTATTCATATAAGTTTGGATAGATTCAGGTATATGAAATTATTAATCGATAAAAAATTATGCAACCAAACCGATTTGTTATCAAATGACATACCTCTTCACATATCGAGAATTTCTATCTACCTGAAATAAACATTGTTTGAAAATTTCAAACAGATACCTATTCACAGTTATTTTTAACCCCCCAAACTAAAAGAAGGGATGTTATAAGTTCGACCTCTTGTGTGTCTGCTGTCTGTCTGTGGCATCGTAGCGCCTAAATGGATGAACCGATTTTAATGTTTGTTATTTCACTTGAAAGGTAATTCAACGGAGAGTGTTGTTAGCTTGTTCGAGAGTAGCCCAAAAATTTCAAGTGCTGGGTTAGAATTCTGTACTGCAAAAAACTAAAAATTTGGCGATGATCTTCAAAATCGATTCAGTTTGGAAAAGTCATGACGTATAATTTTAATAAATAAATAATTGCAATGGTAAATTTCAAAAAGTGAAATGGTAAAATAATAAAATAATTCAAAAAAAATAAATCAAAAGAACAAAGTCAACTCAAATATTTCAATTTCAATTAAGATATTTCCAAAAATTTGCCCCGAAAATGATAGTTCTCTAAGTATCATTTTCATCTCATCTGATGTCCTTGACCATCACTTTGATATTGATTTCAGGAGGAGTGTTATAAGTTTAAAGAGTTTATCTGCGCGTCTGTGTGTTTCTCAGTGGCATCTAACCCCCTAAACCGTCGAACCAACTTGATTGACACCATTTGATAGCTAAGTTTCCAAAAATCAGTTTACAAGGAATAAATCGCATTTGTCGGGGTTTTTTAAATTTTGTAAATTTCACTTGTTAAGTAAGACATGCGCACGGCGCAAGTTATGTGCTATGGTAATGTTAGCAGCCTTTTGATACACAAAACTAGAAAAGAAGCTGAGAGAAGGGACGGAAAAATTCAACATACGTAAAGTTGGAGGAAGTAAATTTTAATCGAATATGTTCATTTAATCATGAAAGTATTGACTTGGATTCTGAAGGTCGTACCTACCACGATCACTTAATTTAGTATTTTAAACACGGTTTTTATTTTTGGATATAAATTTTACCCCACATTGATTTGATTAAAATTTCTTTGTTTTTTTCTGAACTATTTGAAAAAAGAAACGGTAACAATGAATTGTCATCTGTAAGCTTAAACATCCAAACATGTATTTATTTATACAAAAACTCAACTCTCGTAGTAAAAGAAATAAGGGAAATTTCTTAGTCGTATGCCTGTCGATCGGTTTCCGATAAATAATTTTATAAAAGTAGTTATAAATAACGAAACCACCGCAACTCTTTTGAAAACTGTACACTAATTTGACAATTGACTTGAATCAATACTGACATATTTTTGAGCCGTTTTTGAGACAGATATATAAGTAAATAACATTAACAAATACCCGACAAATTGTTCGGGTAAGGAACGCTTAACTAGTATATGAAACATATCTAAGAACACTCTCCATTAAGTTGCCGTTTTCCTTAAAACCTTGTCTAAAGTGAGCCGATTTGAAAGATCATCGCCAATTTTTAGTTTTTTTGGGCTACGAAACCCTAAATTCCTATAATTAAATTACCTTTCAAACAAAACCAAAAAATTCAAAATCGGTTCATCCGTTTAGGTGCTACGATGCCGCAGACAGACAACCACACAACACGGCGAAGATGTTTTTATTTATCTTATTTACCAACTCATAAATGTACGCGTGTACCTCCCTCAAAAACGCCTAACGTGTGTCCAAGAAAATAGTGAAGAAAATACTTTATTCGAGAGTAGCCCAAAAATACAAACAGACAGTAAAACCCTAGCACATACAAAAATTTAAAAAAGGTAATATTGCACAATTAGATAAATCAAAACAATACGATTAAGCGTAAAAAATCATATCCCGCTGGTTATTGTAACTGTCCTCTAAGTCATCTTCATAAGTTACATTCAGTATTTAAATTTCAATCAAAAAATCTGCGTATATCAAATTTCTTTGATTATTATAGATGAGTTGTATCACATAATCTGGTTACCATAATTAAAACTCATCAAAGAATATCAAAAAGAATAGAATACGTGTATTTTATAAATTAGTTATTTTATTATTCATATTTCGCTTCATATTAAACATATACAATAGTAAACATGATGCGTCAATAACAGTTATCGGATTTATTTTTGTCCGACAACCGCTATGCATTGCCTCTAGTAATTAAATTCTTTCATTTGTAGACAAACAGGGTGGACCAATGGATCAAGAATTATATTTTTATTTTTCGTATGAATGGTGTTTGTTGATGCGTCAGCTACTTTACCCCATTAGAGAAAAAAGGCTGTCAACGCACATTGTAATGCAAAAAAGTCTATTTTACAGACCATTTTTACCACCAAACTTAGAAAACATGAAAACAAATGTATTTGATCAAAAAAGATCTTGTTAAACTTTTATTTATACCTAACGGTGTTGGAGAACCTTTTCTGAAACTGACTTATTGGAAACTTTTTTCTATTTTTGCCAAGCCCCTAAAATTTGATGTTAACAACTGCGTATACGATCCTAAAAGACAACCTCATACCTATGACTGTTTGTCAAAACTATAAATATGAAATAAGTAATAAAAATCGAAAGAAGAAACAAGAAATGCCCTCTCAGTTTCCGAATAAGTAAAAGAATTTATGAAAGACAATCAGAAAATATTAAAACAAATGTTCAATGAAAAAAAAAATTAGCTAATGGAAAACAAGTAGTTAAATTTGAATATCGTCGACGAAACACAGTTAACTTTGTCACTGCAAGCGGAAGAAAGTAGGTACTATAATTTTATCATGAAAGCAATCGAATACAAAACATACTATAAAAGCGACGAAGTTAGAAAGTTTTACTCCTTCCAACGCTTACAGATTGTTATTAAGTCTCGCTCTAGACCAGTGAAAAACTGACAATTTTAAAATCGCTGATCAAATTTTCATTATACCAATTCATCAGGCAGGTAGTTGCTACAAACTTCTAATGCCTCCTATTTTGCCGGCGTGAAGGATAGGAAAGGGTTTTTTTTATAAAAGTGAATATTAAAAATTTTTAAATTCCACGTTTTATTGCTGGTATCTTGAGAAAATTGAAAGTGCTGCCGCTAATACTACGGCCAGGAATATTATTGTGACTCGAAAAATAAAGTTTTAGATACCAAGGAATGTATGTTGCTCATTCTTTGATAATGTTTTCATTGTGATTTTATTGTACACTACTAAATGTTTAAAGTAAACCACACCTAAATGAAAGACATCCTATAAGCTACACGATGCAGGGCTGGGTAACGTAGTTTTCGATACATCCGCAAACACATCTCATTTAAAGTCAGAAAGCAACGGTTTAATTTTTTGTACGAAACTTGACTTCTTGAACATTATGAGACTTTTCAATCCAGCCATTTTTCATATTTTACAAGTTATTGATCAAATTTTTATAAATAAAACAGAAGAGCCAATACAAACTCAGATTCATACATAATAACATAATCAACATTGTGCGATAAATTGGAATCCGTTGATCAAATTTATTATTTTAGTACAAACTTGCAGTTACCCGCCTTCGTCACTGGGAAATTTCAATTTTAAAAACAGAGACTGACGCATTAGTGCTATCTCTTCTTTTACCTTCACTTAATTCACCTTTTGTTCGCCATTTAATGGGTTTCAATTTTTTTCTAAATAAAATACAGCCCATGTTACTTGCTTACAATACAGCATGCTAAAGGTGAAAGAATTTTTTTAATTGGTTAAGTATTGGACTCGAAAAATGACGGATTTTCATACAAAATCGTATCCTATTACACCCCCTTAATGGGCAGAATTTCGGAAAAAAGAACACATCCTACAAGTTTCAGGTCCCTACAATCAACGTTTTAGGCCGTGCCTTGATCCGTCAGTCAGTCAATCAGTCAATCACTCAGTCATTCTGGACAAAGCTTTTTTATGTATAGATTGAACTTGTATGTCACGAAAATAGAAACTAAATTTTGCTATCTTTTCACGTTTGTAGGGTATGATAAATTATTGACCAATATTATTTTCTAATATGTATTATTTTGACCAAAACTATTAAATTATGAAAAGTCAAGGATTTACTCCGAACGAGAAAACTTTTATTGAAGTCAGCACGACAAAACGGGGCTAAGTAGCTGAAATTTTTTAATTTGGCTACCCAATATAATAAAGACTTATGTACTACGGCAAATAAAAGAGATGTGCGTAGTACTCATCTTTAAAATATTTATGATACAAACTAAATGTCTCCGCAATTTGGGAGAGAGGATAACTTTATTAATAAAAATGGTTCATAGTTTTCGCATCACTACTCAGAATTATGACCAGAAAAAAAAATTAGGTTGTGATTTTTGTGATCAACAGGTTTAAGACAGCTTTGTGTTCTGCCTACATGAGATTATCCCACAAACTTCTGTTCTTTATGATATTTTTTACATTTCATATTACCAAACTTTTGTTCAGCCCTGTTCTAGTATACATAATACAACAACGTGCACCAGTATGTAATACGTACATGAATAATTTTCTATTATGAATATATACTCATTTAAAAGTAATTTAAAAATTAATTTGCATGCACATTCGTACAATATACAAATTAATGCAACAAATACTATGCTGCTTGCTACTACACTATATTGGACATAGAAAAGTTCTAACGTGGACGCCATAACGTCTATATACAGTTGATACTTTTGCTGATAAAATCTTTAAAAACATTTCGTTTAGAGAAAATTTTCTTTAAAGAACCACAAAAACATATACAAATTTTCAAACTATTTCGTTAACGCTATCGTTGAAGATAAACTCGAAGATTAAAACAAAATTCGGTTAAAATTTTCATTATTTTTTCAGTTCATTATCAGTCAGAATTGATTTAACTAAGCGCAAGCGTAAGCTATTAGTGGTGAAGTGACGAAAAAACTTGGAGCAGCGCTCAACAAATTAAGCCTGTGATAAATTTGGAATCAGAATTCTACGCTTCGACGATCGTTTTTCATAAATGATTTTAGATTTTTTGAGACAAATAAACAGGTAACAAGAAAAATTTACAAAACTTCAAAAAACCCCGACTATTTTATCGGGTACGAATAGTTGTTCTGATTACGGAACCCTAAAATCACACTTAAAACATAGCTAAGAACACTTTTCGTTAAATAAGTTTTCCAACGAATCCAAAAATATTCAAATCGGTTCATCCGTTTAGGCACTACGATGCCATAGATAGACAGCCAGACAGACATACACACATAGCGATCAAACTTATAACATCCCTTTTTTTGGTTCGAGGGGTAAAAATACTAATGTTTTCCATTTCTGATAGCTCGGAACTCTTTTTGAAATATAATTCTTTTTTAAAGAATTTTTGAGCAGTTTTAAGCAAATCATACTTAAATAAATTCTAAAATCGTTTTTAAAACACATAAGCTCTGTGCTGTTACAAGATTTTCATATCTGTATAGACGTAAAAATGTAGGTATATCTGATAAATATGAAATGTATTCAAAAATCTCTACAATGTAAAAATAATTTATGAAAAGAGAAAACTGTGTTTCTGTTTGTAAATTAAATTATGTATGTATGGCATGGTCTAAAGTGTGGTACCTTGGTGACAATGTAGATCTTCATTTTATTGAAAGATGTTATTGGAACAAAGTTCTATAAAGCGGGTTGTCATGTTGAGCAAAATTACCATATATACTGAGTTTTATCGAAATTGGAAAATTTCTAGATTTTTTGCAACTTTTCTAAAGGGCACCTCTTTGAAAAAATCGAGAAAAACGGGAAAAAATTTTTGTTTTGGAATTTGATGAAACTTGGTACTTGAACCAACATAGTATTGGAACTTGAAACAGCAGTGCTAAAAACACTCTTGATTAAATTATCTTACAAACAATATGAAAATCGGTTTAGGAGCTACGATGTCACAGACAGACAAACAGACGTTTAACTCTTCTGTATTAATCGCACAATAAATATAAGATATAGATATAATAGTGAAGACACAACATTTATTGTTATATTTTTTAAACTTCTAAATGTTAATTATTCGAGGTACAACACTTTTCCATATTTGTATATTCATATCCCTGTATGAATATCTCTCGTACCACAGCAAAAATTGTATTATATTAGCCATGTGTATATATAAGTCATATGTCTGAGTGCAGTCCTTTCTTTAAAGTGAAACCTCTAAACTAAACAAAACAATATATTTTAATAAAGATCAAATAAAAATTTTAAATGAAAAATATCATTTGAAGTTCAAAAAGCTCTCCTGTTTTTCAATGGATTACAGCTAATTAGTGAGAATTATAAACCTTTCTGAATGCACATTCATTGACCAATTTTGTAAGGAATTTTTTTCCCATATATATTCATGTTGTAGGTTAGGTTAGGTTATATTGGATGTCCACGAGAAACATACTAATTCAATAAGGCCCATTGTGACACCATATATGTGTTTTGCCACCTTTTCAGGTGATAATTTCATTTATCAACTGAGTACATCGCTTTCATGCATAAGCGATGCACTACACCAGCCCATC
This sequence comes from Chrysoperla carnea, assembly GCF_905475395.1. Lineage (NCBI taxonomy): Eukaryota > Metazoa > Arthropoda > Insecta > Neuroptera > Chrysopidae > Chrysoperla > Chrysoperla carnea. The sequence goes on from NC_058341.1 coordinate 28,307,937, forward strand.
ACAACCACTAAATTAACTTTTGTTATAAAGGCGGGAATTGAACCCATACGATTTAACTAACTGAGCTACTAGGGCAGTTTTTCCCAAAGTTGTTTTGTTTTTTTTTGTTTTTTTTTGTATAAAAGTTGTTACTTCGTATTGTTTCTGGGAAATCTAGGTACTCTTCGAAAAAAAATTTCCAATAAATGCAATAAAAGTGGTTTGTTTGTCTATAAAGACTATTTTCGTTCAAATTGAATGAACAAACGCACAAAAAGCTATACTTTTGCTTTCAATAATTATCTACTGTCCAACTATTCGGTTAACAAACCAAGTTTTCAAACAAAAAATGTTTACGTATTTATAATGAAAAACTTTCTAATTTAAAGCGTTCATCTAATGTTTGTCAATTATAAATCAGAGTGCGGTTTTAATTGAACCTGAAAACATAGATCGAATTCGATGCGGGTATAAGATGTGTGCCTTTGTAACTTACATTTTTAGTTATCATTTCCCTCGATTGAATTTATTTATTGAGTTTCAAGTATATGTCAACTTAAAAAAAGCCACCCTATATATAAATGTATGGGGTAAGATGATTTGTACTTGGAGTACAATGCATTCCTTGTGAAGCATTCACTCCATTGAAGGATTCACTCAATAAATTCTTAGCAGATATTGCCATTTACTAGACAGCATTTTTATTGAAATAAGGGTATTTTATCAAAATGTAGGTAGAAAGAAGACTACTTATCAATGTAGTTTTGTTTTTGAATAAGCCAAAAATATTTTTGAAGTGAAAATTTCTTTAGCGACGTGGGGCAAGTTATGCTAGGGGAAAATGTTATGGGTGCGCGTCACCGACATGCCCATGACCGTGCACGTGAGATGCTTTTTGGATGGGTGAAATCTCATGCGTTCGCGTCACCGACATGCTTATAGCAGTATATAACAAGTACATTGAAATTGTAAATACAAATACTATCCACAAATCATATGGTTGTATATTAATTGTTATTTCAATTGAATTGCATTTATATTATGTCATAATCTTTATATTTGAATAATAAAAAAACCATATAAACATGCATATAATTGATACTCGGAGTATCAATAGATGTGAAAGCCAGATTGATGTCGATAATTTTAATTCAAATATTATGAAATTTCAAATTTTTATACTAAAAGGCTTCACTTCTATCGGCAGTCCCGATGATTGCCCTAAACAAGCCAATTTCGAATCTAGGTACTACACCTTCCCCCATATATAATGTACATACAATATACATATTACATATGCATATAGTCTATATATATAAATATATACCTACGGTATATATTTGTTACAGAAGGTTGCACATACAAAGAGCATTGTAATTATTTCATAAATATCTAATTCGTTTTCAGTAATGTTTTATATACTTTCCTAGTTTTAATAATTCCTTTACTTCTGTAAGCAACATGATGTTTACTGCATCATAGAAACTCATATAGTGTGCATATTTTTTTATCCCATTTTGTACCCCGTTTGGAGGCAAAATGAGATCGGAAATTAAAATTGAAAAACATATTTACATTCCTAACATAACCTTTGTGGTTTGGTTAATATATCTATTACTGGTTTGTATAGAGTGTAAAATACAACGTGTTTCACGATAAATTTAAGCAGGATTTTAATTGTCTTAGAAAAAGGGCATCAAAATAAATACACTAGAAATACAACATGATTTTGTAATTTAAAGAAAATTGTAGAAAATACACACAAACCAGGAGTCGAACTCTGATTTCTTGGATCTACTTATGCCAAGCACCACAACGAATAAATTTTTATCTTTGGTTTGTTAGCCAAAATTAACTCAATAGAAAACTTTTAACTTTTATATAAGCATTTGATGCCATTTCAATTTCTGAATTTCTGAAGTGATTTGAGTGGTGCAGCAATTTTGCATACACTATTATGGCTCAGTAAATTTTCCATTCTGAACCATCTCATTTATTTTGAAAGACTCGGTAAACGTAAAAAAGAAACTTTTTACTTGCATTTACTAAAATAATCTTATGTGCACTGGTTTGCAATCTGTGTCTCACAACACTCAATATTATTGTTTCAAAAGTTAAATACTTATAATAATTATTTAAATTAAAAATTAACTGTTTTAAAATATATTATTTAAATATATATAGCTTGACTTACTTGGGCTGAGGTACAGTCTTGCTTGAATGTTTATTACACTATTAATAAAAATTGACACTGATTTACATGAAGTGAAGCGCACTTCATTTATTAATTATCACAAAAATTACGTTATAATGATTGTTCGAAACACATAATTTTGAGTTTTTTTCGATTACAATAAGTTTAATAATTCACAATTTTAGATGAATCTAAAATCCTTAGAGTTAATATAATTATTATTATTTCAACTACAAGAACACGTACTGTACCTTAAATAGGCAATTGCCCATTCTGGGCTAAGGGCTTCCGAATAATAAAATACATATTTGAAAAAAAAAACTTGTTACTTCGAAGATTAAACAATATATAAAGACATTATTTTGAAAGAGTGCTGGACACAATCGTATGCATTTTTTTGAGCATCTCTCTATTTTTCCAAATTATTCGTTATAATAAAAAAAATTCATTAAAAAAAAAAAAAAAGTTCGTACGTAACTGTTAATGTTGTTGTGTTAATTTTAAACTGCATTTTAAGTAAATTAAGACAATTTCGTAAATTTTGTTTAAAATTACAAATAGATTTCAACTATATACATTCTTGAGCCTTGAAACCATTCATCACCTTATGTCGCATCGGGTTGTGCAGTGGTTCAACAAAAAAGAAATTAACAGGTACTGTTTTTTGTTATTTATCTCAAAAATATGAAATACATAGAGTAAATTTATAAATATGAAAGTTCATTCAAAAATATTATTTTATTAAAATATAAATCAAAACGATGAAACTAAATATAAACAAACAATTGGTGAGAATTATTATTAAATTAATCTATTTTTTTCTAAATACAAAATACCATCTAATTAACATTTTAAAATATATCCTTTCGTAATTTAATACACCGAAGCCATATATTAACAAAAATATGATACCACACTCTCTCCGGTACACTGGAATGTATTTAGGTCTATGTGATTTTTATTTTCTACTTCCATGTACAAGATGTGCTAATAGTGTGCAGTAGGAACATATTATTTCCGGATTATTATATTTGTACTTATAGTCTAGTTAACAAGGATAATTTTGGCACGATCCCGATCTTGTTCTCGGAAAATTATGATCAAAAATAGGGGGGAGGGGTTCAGTTTTTTGTTAATATCTCGGAAACTATAAAATATACCCGAAATTTAAAAAAAGATCCGTATAGAGCAGGAGGTTTGTCTAAAAAATATGTTACCACCAACTATTCATTTGTATCCGAAAAGTTTCTGAACATAATTCCTAATCAAATGACTTTTTGATGATAATTTTCAGAAAACTAGATCAGATTAATTTTAAAATGGTGCTTCTCGGCTGGAAGACAAGTCCAGACATATGGGTTGTCAATTATAGCCACATTTGTTTAACGAGGAATCTACCATATTCAAACAGAAATGAAAAATAGTCCCTCAACCTCTCATTTTGAAAGTATCCACTGATTAACTTAATTTGACCACAAAAATCTAATTGTATTAGTCCGACCTGAACAAGAACTGTTCTTGTCTTAGTGTTCTACGTCACGTTATGGAGTTGAACTGTTCCTCGGCCTCTTTTCAAGCATGAGGCTCGCTAAGTAAATTATTCCCATTATTTACCAATATCATGTTATTTTTCCTTTAGTTGAGGGCCACTATGCAAAGGTATCCCTTAGATAAACTTGTAATACCACAAAAACTGTTAATTATGACTGACGGGATAGTAGTTCTGGAATTTCCACCTTTTGCGTCTTAAAATTGAAACCATTAATAACTATCGTTGGGAACTAGAAAGATATGGGAAATCCACAATTATAAACAAATGATAGGCTTTATCCAAATGGTTGTGGTTTTACTGGAAAATTTTTCGGATTTTTTGTTGTTACAACGATATTATAATTGCAATAAAAGCATGCAGCCCATGTGTATCGTTATTGAAATGATATTTAAGTGAAAATTTGGCTTGAATAATATATTTGTGTACAAGCAATTTGATGCTTGTGAAAAAAAGTACGGTTCGAGAGCTATCCTCGTAACGTATAATTTTATTCTTTAGATGGTTTTAGAAGAGAAAGAACTGTACTAACTAGACTTAAACCGATCTAATAATTTTAAGCCAATCAGGTAAAAAGTATATTATGTTAGTACTCTCAGTTTGTGTATAGAGGTTATGTGGAGGTTCACATCCAATTTGTTTTTTTAATGCTAGAAATAGGTAACCCTTTATTTTTAAATAATTTTCAGGTTAAAAATAAAAACTTATTTTATTCGTTTACACATCACTAGATGTTATAATTAGTTAATGTGTTACAATTTATTTATTTTTAATCCCCTTTTGAATAATATTTTTTTAAACTGAAGTAATTAATACTTTCAACGAACAAAATTTAAAAAAAAAGATATATAAATTACGAATTATTATTTTTTTTTTTTTTGAGAAGACAAAAATTTAAATTTTTACTTTCTACAAGTTTTGGGATTATTATTACTTAATAATATGATTTTAAACACTTTAACTTTCTCCTCAAACCATCTAAGGTAACTTTGTTTTCAACGATTTAGTCTCGACAAAAGCGACTGTAAGTATGACCCAAAAAAGTCCGATGTACTTTTCTTCCTCCAAATATTTGTAATTACTTACATAATACAAAGGACTGTCAGATACCCTCCCGCTTTGCTGGGCAATTTCTCCTTTAAAAACAAAGAACATTACGTTATGCCCTCACTTATGCATTCATTGATTAAATTAACCTGATTTTTATACTTTTTGGATCAAAATTACCCCATCCACTAAGTTTCCTCAAATTCTAGAACAAAAAATTTTGTTTGCATTACCTTGTATGACTATCCATACTAATATTATAAATGCGAAAGTAACTCTGTCTGTCTGTCTGTCTGTCTGTCTGTCTGTCTGTTACTCTTTCACGCCTAAATGGCTGAACGGATTTTGATGAAATTTGGTATGGTGATAGATGATAACCTAGAAATGGTCATGGGCTATAAATAATCACGCCATCGTTCTTAGGGGATAGGCAGTAGGCAGATAACTAAATTGAGTTAGTGATTTTTAGTCGTTTTTGTTGGGACTTTTGCTCTTTCACGTCTAATATTTTTAAACCCAGCGAAGCGGGTGGGTATCATTCTAGTTTTTAATATAAAACCTTATATTTAAGGCACCAATTTTTGATTCGCTATTTAAGTATTGTATTTTTATTTGTTTAAGAAATACATAAAATAATTTAAAATAAGCATTGTTTAAGTGAGATGACTTCCAAAAACGAATCAAATAGCCTACTAACTTTAAAAATAGCGCAGATTTCTCAACAGCGCGCCTTAGTATCTCCCAAATCAAAATTTTGACTTCCTACAAAAATTTTCAAAAAGATTGCACAGGCTTAATCCTTGATGAATATAAAAAATAACAATTTTAATATAGTACAAAAATAACAATATAAAAACGAAATAAACAGTCCCATTGTATCGTGTTATGACAACATATATTCCACACCTTTTGCATTCGAAAAAAAAAAATTTTGCAAAAAATCTATTGTGTATATGATTGTTTATAATATGTGTTTATAAATATATTTTTAACAGCAAAGTATGGTATGCATACACAGAAAATAAATATACTTTAACAGTATGTTATGTTTCGAGGTACACATACTAAAAACATATCTTCGTTTGCAAAATTCGTGATTTTGTTACAATTTTTAACTAAATTCAATGTAAGCTCAGACGATCAATTTTTAACCAGCGAATTAAAATAACGGGTGTTATATGACCGCTAAGTGTGTGTGTCTGTCTGTGGCAGAGTCGCCTAAACGGATGAACGGATTTTATTTTTTTTGGCTTTGTTTGAAAGGTTATTTAATGGAGAGTGTTCTTATTTTCGAAAAAACTAGTACAAAAGTGATAGCTACCGAAAATCTGACATAAAAGCTGAAAAAATATTTTAACTTTATGACGTCATCATAATCCAAAAAATTTAATTTTGCTCTATCACATGCAAATTTTATCCAATTTTAATAAAACCAAGTATATAATTCTACTAAATTTCGGCCATGCTTTTCAAATTTGTGATCAAAATTAACCTAGTTCTAATAGGCTTCAAGAATGTGGAGTCCTAGTCTCGGAATTAAGCACAAAAATAATAGCTACCGGAAAAATGACATCATAGCTGAAAAGTATGACCTAAAATTAGTGGGTTTCAAAACAAATTTCAATAAGATCGGATCAAATTTGGCTGTATTATCCAAAAAATAAAATTTTTTAACTTTATGACGTCATCAAAATCCAAAATATTTAATTTTGCTCTATCATATCCAAATTTTATCCAATTATGTAATCCTACTAAATTTGGGTCGTCCTTTTAAAATTGGCCTTTCAAAATTAAATTAGCTCTAATAGGTTTCAAGAATGTGGTGACTTGCTCCGGGAATTAAGCACAAAAGTGAGATCGCCTTTTACATGATTCTTTACTAAATTTTGATATAATGTATAAAACAAAATGTTTTGATTTCTGTCTAATTACGGACTTGGCTGTTATACCTTAAATCATCAATGTGCATCAAAAATAAAAACCAAAACTCCCGTAGCAAATATGGTCAATTTCAGATAACGGTTTTTGATCAAGGAGAAACTATTGGGTGCAAATTAGTCAGTAAATAAATCAAAGATTTAGAAATAAACAGTTTAACTCAAAAGGCGTTAAAAAAAATTGAATCGTGTGACTGAAACTCTATGTTGAAATGAAATATGAATTTCAAATTGAAAACAAGTTCATATTGCGCTATCAGAAAAAAAAAAAGATAAAAATATTGTATTTATAAACAAAAAGATACGTTTCACAGCAGTATATTTAAGTTTAACATAAACTATTCCTGCGTACCTTCTATATTTTGGTGATATCATCAATTTTATCCAATCTTCTAAAAGTGTGTTTATATATTCAATATACTTGTTTTACATTCAATTATCGCCAAAACAGTGGAATTGACGATACTTAAACATAAGTTGAACGTTTATGAATCAATAAAACTTTATGAATTTTTGCAATCTTTGCGAAGTGAAATTATTTATCAAGTTTTGAAAACTTCCGTACATGTACCTTTTAGGTGGCACTGGAAAGGTTGAGCTTACAAAAACAAATTTTTAAGTGAAAAACTTTTATCCTCGCGAAGATTTCTGATATTAAAGATTTGCAACCTCTTCATTTTAAACAGTACTTCACGCAACATCGGTAAAATTTCTTAAGAAACTTCAAAATCGACGATCTTCAAAATTATTTAAGGAAAAACGTAAATTAATGAAGAGTGTTCTTATATATATTTCAAGCGCGAGTTTAAGGTTCCGTTACCGAAAAATTTGTCGGGGGTTTTTTAAATTTTGTAAATTTCACTTGTCTTTTAAAAATTTTCGATATAAGAATGCTGAAACTGACGAACCATATTCCCCGGAATTCCTCTATGTACCAAATACAATGAATAAAATGCACATAACATTTTTAATTAAGGTAATTAATGCAATAGTTTTTATATCTAAATTATCTAAAAAAATATTAATAACAATAATACGAAACACAAAAGTTATAATAATAATTTGAAATAGAAATATTTACATGAAAAGGTTTTTATATTTATTCAACAAACATTGTGCATTGAAAAAAATTATCATAAAAATAATAATAATAATGGAAAACCAAAGTATTTAAAAATGAAAAAAAAAATATTCCGTTAGATACCAATAATAATAATAACTTATCAAGTCCTCCTTCTAGCTAGCTATAGTTGTTGGTAATGCCCTTAGTTTGTTAAAGTCGATTGCACGCGATTTAAAATCGACCCTTGTTGTTGGAAAACTCTGTCAAACATGTCAACTGTGCTACAATTCCGTATATTTACACAACTCAATGTACATTTATAAATAAAAAAGACAACAGTATACTCATATATATCAACTAAAAAGAGATAACTATATTTATTATAAATTATTATTGTTATGACTCAAGGGGGAAAAGATTAACTTAGTAGACACGAAACTGACTACAAAATAAGGTGTTTATTTGGTCGATAATGAAAAACTAACTAAATGAAAAAATATATATATAGATAATATTTATTTCTTAGTATTTTATAACGATTCAAAATAAAATTATATTTTTGCAATTTATTTTTGTGGTTTGAACAATAACAAAAGCTCTTTGGCTTGGCATGATTTGTGCTTCGTTTGGAAAAATGTAAAAACATTTTTTTTTTTCTCAGTCGTTGCGTGATTCACTTAAAAGAATATTATTTATTTCTTATATGAAATTAAATATATTACTAGGAAATAAGAAAACATATTAGCTTTTCGTATTCATGGGATTTCCTGTTAAATCAAAATTTTTCTTAAAGTTTTTCGGCTTCAAAAAATGTTGCAATAAGTCATAAAGATGATGACGTCACATCATAAAATTTATTTCGATATCACTGCATTAAATTTGAATTTTTTATCTGATTTAATTTTTTTTGTTAGTTCATAAGCAAGTAAAATCAAAAGAATTAAATAATAGTGATAATTTAGAAAAATTTACCTGGATATGAACCGGTGTACCCTTGTATCCAGGGGTTTAGCCACAAAATCTCTGCGGGATGTTTATTATGTGTATCATTAATTTAATACATACTGTCATTTTCTATACTTGATTTTTATTAATACTAGAAATTAAAAAAATTATTAAATAAAATTTATTCATTAAACATTTAGTACTATTTCTTCTTTTATTTTGGCAAAATTATTTTCATTTAATTACTCCCAAACGTTGTTAATTTATTACATAGTACTTGTTATTAAATATAAAGTACAAATCGAGAAGTTCTTCGTTCTTGTGGCTCAGTCATATTAGTTACATGTTGGTTTTTAGGAAAATTCAAAATATTATTGTAAATGTTAAAAGAAACCAAATTTTTATTTTTCATTTTTGATTTATTTTGACTTATTTGACAAATCAGTGATCACATTTCAGATTATCCATGAAGGCTGACCTACTTTTTGAATATAAAATTATCAATTAAAATAATTTATTCAACAAAAATTGCAATACCAAATATAGAAAAAACTATTAAGTGTAATAAGTGTTTTACGATTATAACTTGTAGCATGTAGCATTCATTTTATTATATTATACATACACTATGTTACGTGGCTGTTACATTTATATTATAGCATGGTAGGTTTGAAATATATAATTAATCATCCACGATTCCTCTTTAGTCAACTCCAATCCCTCCAACTTTACACCAACTATCAGCTTCTACGCTCTACAAACCTCCTATTCAATATGAAATCTTCTTCATCTACACTGACTCATTCCTATACTGGTATTCGATCCATTACACACTATTATGTGAACAATACGCCATGTAACACAACTCAATATGTAATATGTTCGTCTATTTCTTGATACTTCTATTATAAATTTTTCCCCTTCAGTTTGGTAGGACTGTGTGCTACAGGAAATGTGTATTTAACTAGAAAAGATTTTGCTTAAGTTTTACCGATTAATTCTAACGGTATTCCTTGATTATCTATAAAATTTGTCCCCCATTCGACGGAGCACCTCTATTGTACAGGTTACTATTAAATCCTGAAGAAGATCATGAAATGATTCTTTGAATAGAAGAATTTTTCTTGGTAATGTAATACCGAAAAAAAGAAAAGCTAAAAAAACATTAATTAACGAAGCAAACAGGATTAGATATATTAAATGTTTTCAAAACAAGGTAGAATCAAAAAAAGTGGCACTTATTTACCTTTTGTCAAGCTTTATTCTTATCTTCTTACCTTCCTTCTTCTATAGATGTTATTTAAACGTAAGTATTAACCATATTAATCGAAAAACTGAGTTGGTTTTGTAGCTTTTAAATGTGTAGTTACCAGTTCATATAATCTATTTTTTGTATTTCGATAAACGATAATATCATGCATAATGACAAATATTCACTACTTCTGCATGTTCATATCTGCTGGACTCGCTTTCTAAGCTGCCTGCTCTCTCAAATTAATTTCTCCGCTAATGGGTTCTGGAATTCGTGGAAAAATTTGAGCACTTGCGTACCGTGCTTAATTCTGGTTGGTCATGAAAACGAATTGGAAAACATAGCACTCTGCAGGCAAACAAATGATAAACGCAACGTCGGTGTAGCTTATTTACAAAGACTGTTTGGAGTTTTTGCCTCGGGAAGATATTTCTTTGGGCACGCTCGGAATTGTAGAATTCAAGGTGAACAAGTGGGAGAATCAAAGCGAAGCTCTAACCTATACTTCGTAACGAGGGCATGCTGGTTCGATAGTGGCTAAAGGGCAGGAGCAAACGAATCAATAATAACAAGAACTAGTGAAAGTTCAGGGGCACTCTAATATGAAGGGGCACGTTAGATGTATAAATTACACCTCTTTAAACAATTCATGGTTTTCAGATCTCTGTATGACAAAATTTGCTCACATTTATTCCTCACGCTTATGAGAAATCCAAAACGATTTTGTGAGTGGTCTTTTCAACTTCTAATTTCTGTAACATTCTGGACAAACGTATATTTGTAGATTATATTATACATTTGACGTATACGTAATTCGTAAACACATAACAAATACATTTTAACATGACTATACACAACGATAATGTACATTAAAAATGAATGACTATGCAAAAGTGGAATAAAAAAAAATAGGCCAAATTTTACTCCATATTATGTACAAATTCAATATAAAAGTTTATTATTTGTATATTTATCTTCTGATCAATTTAATTGTTGTCGTTACTTTATTTACATTAAAACAACAACAACAAAAACTGTATTCGATTTGGTTTTTTGTTTCCTTTTACAAATAAATTTTAATGTTTAATGGAAAGGAAGAACAGCATAAATAAGCAAAAAATTTTGATCAAAACTCATATATTGGATTCTCTATAGAGACTATAGTTTCGGATTCGCCAATTTCGCCAATTTTGAGATCTTTTGTCTGCGAGCTTGATTGCAACATTTCACATTTTATGATTTTATATATGAGTTTAACACAAGAATGTCTTCAAGCTAGGCATCAACATAAATGACAAAAAAAATGCAATATCGGAAAAATCCGAAAAAAACACAAAAGTGAAAACAATTTTCCATGCTTTTTTCTCTTCGATTTGGGGAGGCTTGATTTAATTTGAATATTATTCTCGATTATATTTTGTACCCTAATATTCTATTCTATTTAATAATAAAATCTGCAAGGTAGGAAATGCATGGCGTTTACTACAATGCTGGTATGGTATAGAGACAGATACTAAAATATCTATGTTAGCAGAAGTAATATAATAGTACTGAATAGGGTAACTCGTCAGAAGTATTGTCGGTATCGCCAATCAGTATGGGCCTGACGCCCATGCTGCATTGACTCGTCCGCCATAACTTTTGCTAATGTACCTATTCTCTCAATACAGTACAAAGCATGGCGTTTATATCGATACTAGCATATGGGTATCCACAAAAAATTTCTCGGGTAACTTTGACCAATTTCCCGATTCAAGACCAAAGAAAGTACCTACAATGCAGAAATATTGCTGTAAAAGTTTTTCCAAAAAACTTTGAAAACAGCAGTTCGTAAGGAACAACAGTTGCGTCAGGATTTAAGGCTATAATCATTTGAAGGCTCAAAAAACACTGGTGCTAGGATCCCAGGTCAAATGTAACTTACATTGGAGGTATGTAGTAGCAGCTTTTACAACGAAATTGATAGACGAAAAGCATGGTAATAATATTGAATCATGGCTACTGCAGTCAAATCAAATAATTCGAAGTTGCTTGGTAAAAGAAACTAATATACCTACTTAAGCGATAGCAAACAGTTAGTATTTCAATTAATATTTAATTTATGATTTGTAAGACATAAATTAAATTGAAAATATTAGTTAAAAAATAAAATATATAATATTGAATAAATATACACACAAAATAGAAAAAATAACAAATGATTTAAGTAATTTAAACACACCAATTGAAACACCTGATCTTTTACCGTGTATCTATATATCCTATGTATATTGTATCGTACAAAAAAATTATATAAATATTTAATAAAGGGAAAGATAAATTGATAAATAAAATTATTATAATTAAGGTGTTTTATCATCATTAAAATCAAAATTAATAATAATGATTACGATTATTTTTCAAATTTAAAAATTCATTACTCATTTTTTTTTCTTTAAATGAAAATATTATTAACTTCAAATATCATTAGAATATTATTCTATTGATTATTTAAATTTTAATATTTAATTTATTCATATTATTTATTATTACCTTTTAATATCAAGCATTTTTGAAAAAAAATTTTTAAAATAATGTTGACCAGGAAATGTGACAAATAACAACCTTTAATGTAACATCTTGTAATTTGAGTTATTTTAATAAATTTTAGGCAATTCTCTGTAATTGTTAAAAACACTTGCATTTAGGATAGTAATTGTGCACTTTTCAATGATTAGTTCATGAACCCTGTTTCATACAAATTAATAAAATGGCTAACTAATAGTAGATTTCATGCTTCTATGGGAATATTAAATTACATTTAGTTAAAATAAATGATATTATTATTCCATTAGATAAATATAATGCATAGAATAACCTACAGGATCATTTTTAAATAGTTATTCACCCTTAAATATTTCCAAAACGGAATGGAAAATCAGAAAAAGCAAACACACATACCGATTCCTTCTTAGGATGAAAGAACATGGTATTTGATTTCCAGATGAAAAATTGTTAAATCAGAAAATGAAAAAGTTATGTTAACAATTTTTTCCACAGAAAATAAGAATATATAAAAAATTATGATTTTGAGAATTAGCAAGTTAAAATTTTTTGTTGATAGTAGGCGGTTATCCTGTGAATGCCTGAAATCAAGTTCCAAAACCTGACGTCTATGAAAAATTTCAACCAATGTTGCTTTTTTGAGGCAATGAATAAGAATCTTGAAAAATAAAATGTACGTCCATTTACAGAAAAAACATATTTGGATGGTGTAAAAAGTCACCCCCGCATAAAAAAATTAAATACTGTAGTTTTTCTTCCCCTTAAAATGAGCAGATACCTATTGTCCGTCTTTTTTATTTTCACTCTCTTTTCGAAGTATAAGGGTGGAAACATTTTTAAAAATCATCCTGTTTAATAATAATATATTGTTCATCCACAATAAAGTATATCCAAATAGGTAACGAGAAATCTCTATTTAATAGACATCGAAAATTTTAATAATTAATTTTATAGAGATGGAGGTCAGCGCTTGGCAGGTAAAAAACTCTTGTTGTGATTGCTTAATTTTATTAGCATAAATTTTCAAATAAATAATTTTATTTTCTATTAATGGAAATCCACTGAGCTTCAATTCGTTGAATACGAGGTAAAAACATACCATTTGTGTGTGGTATTAGGATGTTTTCATATTACTGGAAGTGAGCTCTATCAAAGTTAGATCATAGAAATTTAAACAAAGGTAAAAAATTATTACGTTAAGCAGAAAGCATTGCATGTTATGCTATTTTGACCTAAGCAATATCATGGTATGTATTTCCGGTACTTCGCTTTATTCGGAATGTAAAATGGATTCTAATTTGTTGAATTCTGAGAAGAAATAGACTCGATAAATTGTATTTGAAAATTCTAAATATATTTTATGTCACATGTTTAAAACTTGTGTGTTTTCTGAAATCTAAATTGCGCAAGAAATTTTTCAAAATATATTTTATATGTCTTTTGTACAAATGTGTTATATAAAATATTAGTAATTAATTTTCTATTTCACTGTAAATTTAAATTTAAATTGATTTTAAAACAAATGTATATTAAATTCGTATTTATGCCCTATGACCTTAATATTACAATCATTGTGCAGTGAGATAGGACCAGGAAAACTTAGTATAAGATCAAATAACCTCTTATTTTCTCGTTTTCACTTGTAGGTAGGTATTTTTGACACAAATTTGACTTCAATTATAACATAAAATTTTAGTTACTAATACAGGATTTTTCATTAGGAGCAGTGGAACTTGTTTAAGTAACTTATGGTGAATGTATAAGTAGTAACTAGTAAGCTGTGTATGGAATATTTAAAAATTGATTTGTTTGAAAAAGTATTTGGCAGTTTTATGGGCTTCGCTCGGCTTTATACATACTGAAAGTCCAATTTTTCATGACGCGAGCACGTGTAAATATCATTAATACCATTGTAAGGATATAATCAAACGATCTTCATAGGCAGTTGAGTTCACAGTCTTTTTTTGCATTTAAATTTTTCATGCAGAAGATTCATTGGTTTGTGGCAGCATATATCCTTGTTTGCAAATTAAGCACATGAGCCCATTCATAGGGTCGCCTTTTCATGGAATACTTTATTATGATATATGTCTCACCACCGAATTTCCAGCTTGAATTTCCCAACATAGCAGCTATTAAGAGAGTTCGCTAAACTACCATCCATTAACCAATGAATACCGTCAAGAGTTATTGTTATAGCAAAGTAACTTTTGCTATATGTAAAGCTCTGGATGCAAATCAGATTCAAAGATAATGTTTTTGAAATTTATAATAGCATTAAAAAGATAATATAAATGTTACATAGCGAACTCACCTACAGATTTCCAATTTGAGACTTATTTCAGTTTCAAACTTAAAATCATTTGTAGACTGGACTAAACTACAGGATTTAATAAACCTTTCAATATGTCAAAATGAATTAATATGAATTTTATAAATAATTATTAAACAATATTATTGGTTATTTATTAGGTATTTAAAAGGTTTTGCATAATTAAATATATTAGAGTATTCCATTAAATTTGCAAATAGGTGTTTTAATCGAATATTTCCAAAAAATATCCATTTTGCACATTTAAATAATCAAATTACAAGAATTACTCGATGTTACTAATTTTCAAGATATTTAGATAAAACTCCTACAATCAGTTGTATTCCAATTAGGAATAGGCTGGTCAGAGATCCATATTAAATCCCTCCAATCTGACAATTTTTGATAATCAATATATATCTATTAGTAGACTTGAAGTAAATTAATTTTGTTACCGCTGCGCTGTTCACACAAATATGGAATAAAGTGGAAGGGTTTCTTATTGGTTTCTTGTAAGTATTGTTTATTTTAGTAAGGAATAACATGTTTGTTATTGTCTAACTGAAATGATTTACAATATAAATCGTTTAAAAAAATTATGTAAAATAGAAGAATATCGTTATGTAAATAATGTTATTCTTTTGTTTCGAGACGTCGTCGTTGAATAGGAAACAGACATATAAGCCTATATAAATGGGACAGACAATTGTACAATCGGTTATTATCATTAATTATTAGAAATTTGAATTACTTTCGAAATTAAAAAAGAGAATCTGTCGGTATACACGGCATTCTAATTTGGCTTTATTTCTTGACTTAAAATTTACAAGTAGAAATTAAAGAAGCATATTTTTGCTGGTTCACTTTTCGATTATGGTTGCTGAGGGGACCGAAGCCCGAAAGATTGTTGTGTTGATCATTTTGGAAAATATATGTAAGTTAATTTATATACTGTTCTTTTTTTAAATGGGTATAACAAGCTGACTTGATCACTTTAAATAACTTCTGAGACCACGTTTTAAGAAAAAAAAAGATAGTCAGTCACGGGGACTGTCGAAAAATGTGAAAACTTAAAAATTTTGAATAACTGGCCTTCGACTTTTGGCCTAACCTTTGGCCTGGGTGGAGCCTGCGGCAGTGGAGTGTGCTGAAAAAATAATACCTTAATACTGTTTAGATATCTATTTACAATTCTAGATAAATATGGTGGAAGCGCAAATAAAAACATTTGAATAGTAAGATGTAATGTAATGTATAATTTATATGCGTTTCCACTATTTACTTCACGGGTTTTAATTTTTTGGTGCAGAACCCTCAAAAGTATTTTGCATTAGACAAAATTGTGAGTCTAAACCATTCTCGCATTCACTTGAACACATACAGAAAATTTCATCAAAATCGATCTATCCATTTAGAAGGAGTTCAATTACAAACACCGATGACGCGAGGTTCAATGATTTTTTTTCACTCAAAAAGTGCTAGAGTAAAATTATAAGCACTACAGTAAAAAATTTTATATCGACTTATGACTGTGGCCTGGGATAATCTGTATATTGCATGTATAAATTAAGACTATTAAATTTTCTTGAAAATATTTTTTTCAATGGATATTTATCTAATCGTTTAGTAGCTCTAAAATTTTTGTGACGGACGTTATACACAAAATGTCTAGACCATCAATCTAAAGACCAAATATCTTATATCTTACAAAATATACATATTTATTGTATAAGTATGTGTCGTGTTTTTATATTATGTTCTAGTAGTAAAGAATAAAAGTGGGTGGGCAGTTTTTTATCAATGCACATGAGGTGATGAGGGGTACTTTTAGTAGTCGACAGCGTCAACACTCACCAGGAGGCCCTGTTCATTGCAGGACACGGTATATATTGTTATATGCCATTACTTACATAGTAATTCACTGTAGGTCGTCGTCGACTCGAAAAAAGAAATAATTTTATTAGAATATTGTTTTTTTTCGGATCCACGTATACAACAATCTAAGTTGTCAACTCAACTTGTGACATCTATATTATGAAATTAAAATAAAATCTTTATTTTATACGATCGAAGAAATATTTCGAAATAATATTTGATTCGCAAATACTTAATCAATTTCAAGTCAATAATAATTCATGTTTAGAGTTGGAAAAAGTAAAAAGATATTAATTTGATTATAACATGGCTTGTTAAAGAGCTAAAAATATTTGGGTCAATGGCGCTGATTATATGCTTGGTGCAGAGATACGCTTTCTTTGAGGCAAACAGCGGTTGCGTCTAAATACACTATTCGATTTTGGACCAACTTTAACCTTAATAAATTGCCATTTCACGTTTACATTTAATTGAATTCCGATTCAAATCAAAAATTTCTTTGTGAGCACCTACTTTTGTAATTCGGCACTAATGAACCGATTGTGAGCTCAGGATGTGGTAAGCGTCGACTTTCAAGTGTAATTTTTCACAAGGAAATTATTGAAGGGAATCGATACTTACGGCTGTGTGTTTGTCTGTCTGTGGCATCTTAGCGCCTAAACGGAAGAACCGACTTGATTGAGAACATTTTATAGCTAAGTTTCCAAAAATCGATTTACAAGAAACTAATCGCAAGAATCGTTTTTTTTTTTTTTTTTTTTTTTTTTTTAAATTTAATTTTGTAAATTACACTTGTAAACGAAATATTACCTTGCAAATGAATGAAAACGATGATTATTTTCTTCTTTTGATAGTTTTTAGCTTAGTATTTTAAAAATCGATTAAAATTTGTCAACAATTTAACAACAATATGATCATAATAGTATTATAGTTATACATTTCAAATTTATGTAACATGCAGGTATGCTTCAATCGACATTAATATTGGATGGCTAGAACAGAGGAGTATTAGAGAAAATGAATTGTGCGATATATATACCACAAACTTGGTGTTCTCTCTCGTCTAAACTGATATAGTAATATCCTATGTATTATCCTACCAATACAAAGTGTCTGAAAATAAGTGTCATTTTAAATTTTGATTTTCCAAAATATTTAGTTTTTAAACGATATATGTATAAATTGAATCCCTCTGTCAGTGATGCTAGAACCCTCTGGTAGCCACTTACAATCTGATTGTCCCCATCGTCTTCATTACAATTTGACTGTCTCACTTACGTCATCTTAGAAGATAAAGCATACGTTATGAAATGAAATGAATTTATGTTTAAGAAAATATGTCTCTACCTACTGTGAAAAAATTTGATCAGTTGAAGTTCAACTGCTTTTAAGACAATCAAACTGCCCATTTCAGTTGATATTTGTGGGCCATGGTCAGTTACGTCTTGTATTCCTATTTTGGGAGTATTCAATCAGAATGATCTGAAGAACATTTTGGGAGCAGCTTGAAAAAGTTTTACAGAAATTGATTTTCCTAGTCACATACTGAAACTATAATATATTTGTAGCTTTGATCACCCGTAACTCGAAAACTACTCGTTAAAAATTGTTGTGGCCGCGAGAGTTTTTGATCAGAATGATCCAAAGAAAATTTTAGCGTGGATTAGAAAATGTTTTACAGACAGACATATGCTTATCTAATATTGCGGGGTCCGATATACCTTTTGGGTATTATCATACTTTTCAAACACCCGATACGAATGCATATGTTGACTACTTGGTTTGTTAGGCACAATTCAACGAAGAGAACACTATATACCAACGAAACATTGTCCAGTGATATGTGAAACGCCAATAGATATGGAGGGTGCTGCTGAAGTGAGGTGAGAGACGTATGTGTTATATAGCGGCGGGTAGCTTTGTTAGATATGTTTACGATCATCCTCCTTCTCATGACCGGTTGTCCGAATGTCGTAATTTATGCTCAGACACCTTTAAAGAGCTTGCTTGCTTATAATATGTATATGTATGTATATGTTATACGATTCACATATTCACAAGTCGATCGACCGACCAACGCTGAACGGCCAACAAGCACTAGGCTAACTGACCGCCGCGCGTTAAACCAATATATATTCAATACATTTATTGCCTTTGAAAATCCTAGTTATAAATCCTTTACTTTTTTACCTAAACAACATATAGTATACTTTTGTATAAATGTATCTTTTTCCTCGTCTATAAAATGGGCCAGTTAACTTTCTATACAGATATATTTTATGAATTTTTTGTTTTATAGGTAGTTTCAATTTGATATATTTTTGTGTAAAATTAAAGGATTCGCATTGGCTGTAGTGTGCTACTAATCTTAGTAATGTATTGGGTGTTTCAATAAAAATAACTGTGATAACCTCAATTTAACACAAAGTCTTCAATCGTTAATACTCTTAACTTTGACCAATAATGATAATCCTATTGACCAACTTAAGCCTAATGGTAAAATATCAAACAAAACTGAGTACATAACGATTTCCATCTATCAAATTAACTGCCTTTGGAAAAGACGTTGCCTAATTTTGGGAAAGTAGGAAAAAATCGGTGAAGTAGGCTGAAATGTTTAAAGATAAATGAAAAGGCCAGATTTAAGTTTGCAAAACCATTTTTCAAAGTTTGGTTCAATGTCATCATTTGTGATTATCCATGTGAATGTACTTCTTCACTGATGCAACCAGACTTAAATCTTGAAAATTGAAAATCAAATAGAATAGTAGAAGGATCCTACTTTTTCTAAACTTCTGTACGTGATCCTAAAAATACTCAAAAAATCTACATGGAAGTGTTCCTAAAATATTTTTCGTGTTACACTTATGTAGAAACAGGGTTCTGACGTTTATGATCTAACTGTATTGAAAGACCTAATAATAAATGTATATTGTGTCGAAAAAATAGTATTCTAGAATTCTTTATGTGTTCGTTTGTAAATGGGTGGACTGGATATCTCTCTTTTTAAAAATGTGATGTACGTGTTTATTGTTTGTTGGGAATTGCTACTATACTATTCGAATACCTATGTACATACTTTAAAAATGTATCGCTGTCGAATTTAAATTTAATAGAATAAAATACATGACACTTCGATGAAGTTATATTTTTTTATTTTGTATAAAGTAATACTGTTTTCCATTTTAATTTGTTATCGTTTTTATTCCAGAAATGTCAATAGGAATTGTTATATGTCCTACAATACATTATATGCTACACGTTCCCAATTTTTAATCGATTTTTTTTTTCACTAAAATACAAAGTATTTTAAAATTCCATCTGATCGATTCCATTTTACTACTAAAAAGGAAATGGAGTTATGAATTTAAAAAATATATGTATATTAGGACCGCTAAATATACCGCACTCATTAGAAAATTAAGCTGCAAACCCGACATAAACTGATGTAGCAAAATGATTTTGACGAATAGTTTTGACAACAAACTTAATTTAATGCATGTTCATGACAAAACATATTTTTAGAAAATACTTTGCTCCAGATCGAAAAATGACCATGATCTAGAGATTTGGGATTTCTCAAGTAGTATCAGTTTTGTTTTGACATAAATGGCGCTCAAATTTAGGCAAGAAAGAGTTCAGAGTTCCGACTCATTTTATAATAATAATGGGGGTTTAACCTCCGTTTTTTGCCATATGCCATATCACATAGGCCATCCACATCATTATTTGTTAATCTTTATTTATTCAATTACAAACATATTTATACAATTACATTTTTGATGTGGGTGGAGTCGGTTACTTCGTTCGTTAATAGAAATATTACCAAACGATATACACCGATTTTAAACTCGTATCGCAGTTATTCATTTTCAGGGCTCTCAAAAAGTGAAATCTCCGAACAGAATTTAGATGTAGAGAATAGAAAAAAAAAGTTGCTAGGCATGAACTTGACAAGAGACTCAAATTTCTATCCTAATTAAAATGAACTGCCAGCATCTATTTGAAATTACTTATTTACAAATTATGGCCGAAATAAAATTTTGCGTTCAAGTGAAAATTGATTTATTAAAAGACTAAATACAGGATTCCTGTTTATGCTACAACACATTTGCAAGTGTTAAAGAGGTCAGATATACAGATATTGTTATTAAATACCAAGTATAGACTATTAAAGATCACACAAAGCGAATTCCAGTGAATTGAATCCAATTAAGAAAAGTTTTAAATGTTCGAAAAACATACTGGTAAATGATTTCATACCAGAGTAATTGAAAGTTTCCGTTTTACGATTTAAGTGTCCTACTTGGCCACAACCAACTTTGGACGAAATAATAACTCCTAACGATCCGTTATAACGATTTTTGTGCTTGATTAGGATTTTAATTTCTATCATTTTCATTATTCCTGTTAAGAGTAGTTAGATTCATATTGAAACTAATTGTCATCTAAACCTTCCGACTTTATTCATTGCGATCTGAAAACTACTCTCAAAAATTGTTTTAAGAAATAATAACATGAATTGAATCCTACAAGCGAGATATACAGAGTGTTTTTTTAAGTTGATATATTCTTGAAACTCGTAAAATAAGTTTTATCGATAAAAATACTTCAAGCAAAAAAAGTTGGGTCTATAGGAGCACATCTTACAACGGCATTAAACCTGAACCAGGTTTGAGGCTCAATGAAAAGTCTACTCTATTATATACCTGGTAACTGTTAGATGAACACTTTAAAATACAAAGCTGTTTTCGATGTAAAAGGTATTATTTTTTGTCACAGAACACAAAATTGTTTTTTCGTATGCCTGCGGAATGTAGGCACTACTGAAATGCATTTTTTGTTTATGCATATGTTAAGTTAAAAAAGACACCCTGTATAGTGCTGCAATATAATATTATCTTGTCATAAAGGTTCTCTTAAGACAATATAATAATTCAACATTGAGAGCGGAAGAATCAATAGCTTACTTTCTCTGTCTTTGATAAGCTATTACTTATAAAATTTAGACCTCCGCTTAGACAAACAATTCTTTGACGCTTCCAGAAGTTCTACCAGTAGATCGACAAGCTTTCTTCAGAACTAATCTCCGAGCATCTGCCCACAATGAATATCTCCAACTTATAGCTTCTCCGTCACAGATTACTAAATATATATTTTTTGAGCCAATTCCTAGAATGTAAAAAGTCTCAGAATTTTATACCATCGTGGACGATTTATATGACCCACACTGTTATGTTATTAATAATATGTAAAACATTTAAACGTTATTTAAGATAGAAGACCATCATTTGCCTTGAATCACACCTTATACGGACATTAATTCGCAGTCGTTGGTCGCATTACGCTTACCATATATACATACCATACATATATAGTTAAATAGTGTATCTATTTATACACATAAAATCTATAATACCATGAAAATAGTTAAATAAAATCACAAAAGTGAGAAAAGAATAAAATCACAAAGGTGAGATGAGAGCTCCTTAGCAGCGTATTAAATAACCATTTTATGTCGTCCGCTACGATGTCCATTTGTTTAAAAACTAAACCAGCCCTCTATATAGACAGTGTAAAAGAACACAAAACAGGTAATATGATAACAATAATAAAGGCAGTTAAGTACCCTGGTCAAACGTGATATTCACATAGGGTTCCATAGTTCATTGAATGTGTAGGATCTTGTTCCTAGATAAGATTAAGATTAATCCATGATCAGATCCAGGGTGATGATAACCATGGATCTAATGGATCTTAAAGAAATAAAATTAATAAAAAATTAGAACCACCACAGTTAAATATATGAATAAAATTTTTCGATATGTGTAGTAATTTTCCAAATATCATAAGTTTCTCTTTAATTATATAGCCTTCGACATTTTGAAAACAATGGAAGATATGGAAAAATTGTATACTGATTTTTCATATACATGCATGTAGGTTAGGTTAGGTTAGGTTAAGTCATATTGGCTGTCCACGAAGGACACACTCAGGCTATAGAGCTTATTACCACCTTTCCGCTGATAATTTCATTTATCAGCTCCTCAATTTCAGAGGCTGAGTGCACCTCCTTTATACATGTACCATGCACTTCACCAGCCTATCACAACTATTAATTAAATTAATTTTGATGCGACGGCGGGAATCGAACCCGCTTCCCTATGCATATATGTATAAGGTATCCATGTAGAAAAATAAGGTACAAATAATTTCAACCCTAAATCTAAAATTGCCTTGGTGCACCTACTACCTTAATCAAAGAATGATTATTACGTTGTTGAATGCTTCATTAGAATACTCAAATTTTATACAATGTCACTTAGAAACTGCTTTTGAAAATTTTGCCTTAAGTTAGTATATGAAGCCATTATTTGAAGCCAGTATACTGTTTACCGCACCCTAAAATATCCGAAAAAAAATACTTTGAAAATATTAAAATACTAAACAACTTTTAAATTTAAAAGTATTGTAACGACCAAGATAATATTTGGGTGAAAAAAATTTAGTTAAAATTTATAGCGTTCGTAAGAAATGATTCTGTGGTTCTGACAATAATACCTACATATACAATGTATGTACATATTATTTTCTCAATGTGCGACGCAGCGCGAAATTATTGTCAGACGGCTAAACATTTATCCATAAAAGAAGAGTTTCATTTACAGAAAAGAAAAAAGAACGAATTCAATCGACAATAGAATGTTAAATGTGATAAAGTGTGTGTCGGCAATTTTTTCACAACTTTTGTCAAAAAATAATCGTGTGTTTACATTTTACAGAAAACATATTTTTTATGTAAGTTAGTTGGTATAGGTATCAAGTATATTTGCATGGGTTCTAAATCGCTTACTTTATTGATTTTTTTTTGCCTTTCGATTTTGTATTGATACCCTATAGTAATTTAAAATTTAAATGCAGCAAATAAGTAGTTCGGTTACAAAGAAAGTATGCAATTTGATTCTGAAAAATTGTTCTAGATCAAATTTTTTTTTTAAATGGTTCTTGTTAGTGTTAATTCTAGTGTTAACCTATAATAGTTATCCGATCAAGGTAAAGAAGCTTTATACAACTTAGCCTGGCCAGCAAGTCGGGATATGTTTTATAAATGGAACAAGTTACAGCCACAATGTGGGCGGTTTAGTCCCACTAACTTTTGTAGGTTTTCAACAACTCTTTTCATCTGACTGACTTGAATTACGTATCTGACGTACGTTTACAATACAAATAAGTTACTAAATTGAAGTAATCGTGTTTGCTTGGCTGTTGATGATCTTATAACAAGTAAATGTTTCTTGAGTCAACGATTTCAATACTTTATTCAAGGAAATATAATATATATAAAGTTTGATTTTTATTAAAGTACATTTTAGAAAGTAAAACATAGAAGGTAACTTTCTCGAGTGGAGAAAATATTATCTTGCTACCTTGTCAAGAACATATTTTCGAGCAATTACTAATTTTTTTCAGAATTTTTTTGCCTCTTTTGTTAAAAGCATCTTAGACTTTTAAGGCACTGAAGCTGGTTGAGAATGGTCAACGCTTTTTTTTCTGTAATTCAATAATCAATCTAGGATAATCCAAAGAATACTCGACTGAAATAACCCAAAGAACAGATCACAGTTTTAGCTGACCATACTTGAAAGAAAGCTGAGAGCTTTTTGAATCAACCTTTCCTATCAAAGTTTACAATCATGACGATATGTTCAGTTTGAAATAATTGGTCAATTGAATAAAGGCTCATTGTTTGATTGACGAATTTTCAAAATTTCTTGCAATTAATATATTGGCAAATAATTCCGTCATTATAAAATAACAAAATATAAAACAAAACAAAACACCATCATGAATTTAAAGACTTGAATACCAATTTAACACAAAGAATAAACAAGTTGTCGTGAAAAAAATATACACACCGATATATGCTTAAATCGAAAACAAGGTCAACAACAATATACATAAATAAATCTATTGTCTAGATATATCAGATTTCAGAGATCTTCTGATTTGTCTCATAAGATGGTACGCATACACACATACACACACACATGATTCCAGAGTTTGTCAAACAATCGTTATTTACCAACAACGTGACGAAATAGTGTCTACACATATCCGTTAGGTGACAGTAACTTCATTGTAACACCAACAACAATGAAAAAATAAATATCGGCATAATAAAATGTCAAATGTGAGACGAGTCAATGTGTTATATTTCCATTTCTGTCAGGCGAAGAGTAGGATTAAAAAAGACTGAATTATAGAAATTCGTGGTAAATGAACTATATAGAAACCTTCCATATTAGATGATCCCAGAGATGCCATTGTTGGAATTTTAAATTTAATGGTTATAACATATTATTCGTACAAATTTTCATAAAATAACCTAATTAGTCCATTTACGTCAGTCCGCCACCACCGTCATTCAAAAACTCGACATCGAGTAGGTTTTAAACCGTAAGGCATAAGAAGAAAAATTTATATGCATAAAATGTACCCCATGAAAAATTTACAACCCTTTTATGGAATTTGTCGCCCAATTAGCTCAGTTGGTTAAGGCGTAACCAATTCCGTCCATGGTATGGTATCACAATGGGCTCTATAACCTAAGTATGTCCTTCGTGGACAGTCAATATTACCTAACCTTTATGGAATTTACAGCTCTTCTATGAAAATAAAAAACTGTAACTATTGCCTTTTTCATTATTATTTCTAAATTGTTTAATTGCCACTTATATAATAAATTTTTTATTAATCTATTTTTGAGGGCTTCTTTCACAGGTTTCTAAAATAGTAGGTAAACACCATGTTTTAAATTCTAGTCGGACATATCTCATAACATTTTTTCAGCACATAATTAGCATTCTTATATAATATAAATATGCTGTTTTGTATTGTGTCTTGTTATGACGAAGCAAAAAAAAAAAACTATTTTTATTGACAACATTTATAACCACAAAACATTAACAAAAACAGAAACATTTTGTAAAACAATAGATTTTGAAAATAAATGTCAATAATTTTATATAGATTTAAAAAATATATTTATTTTTTTGGTATTATTTTATGAAGATTCCATTTATTTGGAAAAAAATTTAGTTTTAGAATGAACTGATTTAAAGATTAAATTGCGAATTCTGTTTTCAGTTTTGAAAAAAAAAGTTTTTTCTACAGATATCTATCGAAATATCGAACACTGGAAATGAAAAGCAATGCAAAATTTCGCACAAATAATGCAAAGAATGGACTTTTTATAGGCCATGAAAATTATTTCAGATAAATAACTTTTAAGTTGTGATTCTTTTAAAGTTATACTCGAAGTAAACGTAGGCGTAGTATTTGACAACCATTTCAGAACGACTCTGAACACCGCATATTAATACTTGGCAATTTCTTGAAGTAGTGGATTAAGATAAAAACTTGGCAAAAGTTTCAATGGACAGGAAAAGTAAATTTCTTTCAGAAATTATAGTTTTTCATCATTGTGCAGTTTATGAGTATGATGAGACCCTGACGATTGAGGAAAAGAAAATAGGCACTTGGAGGGTAGGAGAGACTTTTATTTTTAGATAGCAATGTAGTGATGAGAGAAATAGAAAATTTGCCTACTTTCATTCATGTAAAAACACGTTAACGCATTGGTCTCATTTTAAGAACTGTAATTCTGAAACAAGTAGTTTCGGGCGGTTTTCACCTATTAATACTTTTGAACAAGATGACAATATCTTCCTAATTTCATTAATTCCATTTCAAGAAGCATTAACCTGAAGGTAAAATCTATGCTTAATCTATGGTCGAGTTCATTTATACCAACATTTCGATCTAAGAAAATTTGCATACTCGGGCATTAATTTTAATGAATATTAAATAATTTTTTCATGCTAGATAGGAGTGCATTTTCTAAAGAACATTTAAAAAAACGTTTGTTTCCTGGACTATATTTATTTACTTAATAAATAACTAATTCTTACCATCATCTGCCCTTTAAAAAATAAACGAAGTATGTTAATTATAACAATTAAAATGGTTATCTTTTGAAAAAATCCTTCTAATTAGAGGCTTCTCAAAACACACATAAAAGTGGAGTTTCATTAACACAAAAAGTGTCAAATAAAATTCGTTTTAATAAAATAAATTTTTTTATTTATATCAGTTGAAATAATCAATGGGTTGATTACTCTTTTTTTTTTTAGTTCCATGGTCTTAAAAAAACACAATCTTTAATTCTCTTAAAAAACGAATATTGAAGTTGTAACTTTATACGTTTAGAGGTGTAAAATTTCTTTCATATCATTTTTGTTTGACCCAACCCAAAGTTTAAAAAAAATAAAAGTATATTTAATCTATCTAAGGCCACAAGAGAGGTGCCTCATATCACCTATATCTATCTGTTCAACAATAACATGACTCCTTAACCCTCTCACATTCACTAATGATTATTTATGGGCAATACAAATCTGACATGTTATCTTTAGTGACGGCAAACACCTACCATAATAATAAAAAGTCCACTGACAAAAAAAAAGTTAATATGGACCATCTAGACGAGTTTTATTGGCTTTTTAACTATATGCAATAATAATTTAACAATTCAACGGATATTAAGAATTTTAATTTTTTATTTCTGTAAATGAGTTTTTGTTATGTAAATAATATATATATTTATTTTTTTTGAATGCACCTGGAGAACTCATTAGTTCCATAATCTGTGCTGATAACATTTAATGTTTATTACCTGAAATACTTTTAAGAATGCATTTCCTGCTCTAGTTTAAGAAAGCCATATAAATTGACTTTTAGTTTACCGCGATTTTTTTAAATCCTAAACATTCTCATTGTTATTCAAATTAAGATGAGCATTTCTGTGGGCTGTATTATGCATTTTGTTAAAATATATCCCCTTAAGGACCCACAATAAAAATATTTAGCTAGATTATAAAATTATTAATTAGCTAGACCGGTTTCGATTGCTTTGGCAATCCTCTTCAGTAGCATTAAACCTCTTAAAATTAAAAAGTCTTAAAATTAAAAAATATTTACAAATCCGAAAAAAGAACCGCATCAATCTGAAACAAATAATAATAAAATATTACCCTTAAAATTAAAATAAAATTATTTACCCGATTATAATAATAATAAATCTTTATGTTACACCCTCTAAAATAATGTAACTGCCTGCTTTCACCTAAAACACAATAAAATATTAAGTTTTAATCCTAAGATAGGATTATCGTTATGAAAATATCAGAAAACTAAGGGATTAAGCCTGAAAATAAAATGTAAGATAAGAAACGTTGTAAATAAAAAATAAAAAACACAGAAATAAAAATAAAGAGAAAATTAGATTACCAACAAAATAAACATTTTAATCCTCGGTATACCTAAAACAGAATAAATAATTAGAATTTAGAAAAACCTGCAACAAACCAAAATAAAATTAAATGAAAATAAGCAAATTAAAAACAAAAATTAAAAAATAAAAATAGAATTAATTAAAGAACAATAGAATAAGTATTACCAAATGAAGTAAAATGGTGTACCTAAAACAGAAGAAATTATTAATTAGCGTACCTAAAACAGAAGAAATTATTAATTAGCGTACCTAAAACAGAAGAAATTATTAATTAGTGTACCTAAAACAGAAGAAATTATTAATTAGCGTACCTAAAACAGAAGAAATTATTAATTAGTGTACCTAAAACAGAAGAAATTATTAGTTAGTGTACCTAAAACAGAATAAAATATAAAATAAATAAAAAAATGAAAGTGAGCAAAATTATAAAAATACAAGAAAATAAGTTGAAAAAATAAAAAAATTTTACCAAATGACAAACTGAAACAAACAAAAAATCAAATTAAGTAAAAATGATAAGCAAAAATAAAAAATAAAAATTAAATCAAAAAATAATAATAGGAAAGATAAATAAAAAAGATGAAAAATAGCATAAAATATCGATTCTCGAGACAACACAAATGAAACAGGTAACTAAAAGAAACCCTGCCCAAATTGTGTTGTTTTTCGATCACCATTCAAATAAAACAGGTAAAAAGTGTACACCACAAGTATAATTAAGCAATAAACTTAATCGTCACATGTACTCTAGTTAACTGTTAAAAATTTGGTGATTTTCGCTTGTCTTATATGCTTCGTTCGTTGAGGTACCGGCCCTTGATTGGTTCTTTTATTTGAATCCAATGGCTGGCCGACCTTTGTTGATTGGCTGGCATCTACACATAGGCTGTACAGGTCAGAGAATGGTACTGGACCTTTGTCGCTATTCAAAGCGTTCTTTCCCATTCTGTTGATGTACAAACTTTCGTAGGCATCAAGTTTCGATGGAATGTTGACTAATTTTAACAACTTTATCTCACCGATCTGATGTCCCGTTTCCATGGCGTGTGATGCCACTGATGACTTTTCCTTCCTTTTATTGTTGAAATGCGCTATATGCTCTTTGTAGCGTACGCTAAGGGAACGGGCTGTTTGGCCAATATAACCTTTCGAGCAATCTGCGCAATCAACTTTATATATACCTGACTTTTTGTTGTTTGGAATACGATCCTTCGTATTACATAACATTGACCTCAATTTCCCTTTCGATGTATATGCCACTTGTAGGTTTGTGTTATATTTTTGCATGGCCTCCGATACTTGGCTGGTTTTTTTGCCATAAAAGGTCAATGATGTTCTTAGGACTGGTTCTTCCGTTGACAATGTTGTTGTTTCTCTAAGGGACTTCCGCCATTTCGCCTTTTTCAATAATTGGTCTATTACGTTCGTTGAATATCCGTTGAGTACCGCCACATTTTTTATGTAATCCAATTCCTTCTTATAGTTTGTTGTTGATAATGGGTATGTTGTTAACCTGTGAACAAGAAAATTAAAAGCGGCCATTTTGTGGCTCCAATGAGAAAAGGAGTCCTTTGGAATAAACCTATCTACATTTGTCGGTTTCCTGTAAATGTTGAACGCCAACTTATCGCTATCTCTGGATATTTCGAGATCCAGAAATGGTAATTTTTCATCCTGCTCCTCTTCCACGGTGAATTTGATGCTGGGTTCCGCTTTATTCAAAAATTCCAAAAAATCGTGTACGCTCGTTTTTTGAATAAAGCGGAACCCAGCATCAAATTCACCGTGGAAGAGGAGCAGGATGAAAAATTACCATTTCTGGATCTCGAAATATCCAGAGATAGCGATAAGTTGGCGTTCAACATTT
Source organism: Chrysoperla carnea (assembly GCF_905475395.1). Classification (NCBI taxonomy): domain Eukaryota; kingdom Metazoa; phylum Arthropoda; class Insecta; order Neuroptera; family Chrysopidae; genus Chrysoperla; species Chrysoperla carnea. The sequence continues at coordinate 28,337,853 of NC_058341.1, forward strand.
ACAGGAAACCGACAAATGTAGATAGGTTTATTCCAAAGGACTCCTTTTCTCATTGGAGCCACAAAATGGCCGCTTTTAATTTTCTTGTTCACAGGTTAACAACATACCCATTATCAACAACAAACTATAAGAAGGAATTGGATTACATAAAAAATGTGGCGGTACTCAACGGATATTCAACGAACGTAATAGACCAATTATTGAAAAAGGCGAAATGGCGGAAGTCCCTTAGAGAAACAACAACATTGTCAACGGAAGAACCAGTCCTAAGAACATCATTGACCTTTTATGGCAAAAAAACCAGCCAAGTATCGGAGGCCATGCAAAAATATAACACAAACCTACAAGTGGCATATACATCGAAAGGGAAATTGAGGTCAATGTTATGTAATACGAAGGATCGTATTCCAAACAACAAAAAGTCAGGTATATATAAAGTTGATTGCGCAGATTGCTCGAAAGGTTATATTGGCCAAACAGCCCGTTCCCTTAGCGTACGCTACAAAGAGCATATAGCGCATTTCAACAATAAAAGGAAGGAAAAGTCATCAGTGGCATCACACGCCATGGAAACGGGACATCAGATCGGTGAGATAAAGTTGTTAAAATTAGTCAACATTCCATCGAAACTTGATGCCTACGAAAGTTTGTACATCAACAGAATGGGAAAGAACGCTTTGAATAGCGACAAAGGTCCAGTACCATTCTCTGACCTGTACAGCCTATGTGTAGATGCCAGCCAATCAACAAAGGTCGGCCAGCCATTGGATTCAAATAAAAGAACCAATCAAGGGCCGGTACCTCAACGAACGAAGCATATAAGACAAGCGAAAATCACCAAATTTTTAACAGTTAACTAGAGTACATGTGACGATTAAGTTTATTGCTTAATTATACTTGTGGTGTACACTTTTTACCTGTTTTATTTGAATGGTGATCGAAAAACAACACAATTTGGGCAGGGTTTCTTTTAGTTACCTGTTTCATTTGTGTTGTCTCGAGAATCGATATTTTATGCTATTTTTCATCTTTTTTATTTATCTTTCCTATTATTATTTTTTGATTTAATTTTTATTTTTTATTTTTGCTTATCATTTTTACTTAATTTGATTTTTTGTTTGTTTCAGTTTGTCATTTGGTAAAATTTTTTTATTTTTTCAACTTATTTTCTTGTATTTTTATAATTTTGCTCACTTTCATTTTTTTATTTATTTTATATTTTATTCTGTTTTAGGTACACTAACTAATAATTTCTTCTGTTTTAGGTACACTAATTAATAATTTCTTCTGTTTTAGGTACGCTAATTAATAATTTCTTCTGTTTTAGGTACACTAATTAATAATTTCTTCTGTTTTAGGTACGCTAATTAATAATTTCTTCTGTTTTAGGTACGCTAATTAATAATTTCTTCTGTTTTAGGTACACCATTTTACTTCATTTGGTAATACTTATTCTATTGTTCTTTAATTAATTCTATTTTTATTTTTTAATTTTTGTTTTTAATTTGCTTATTTTCATTTAATTTTATTTTGGTTTGTTGCAGGTTTTTCTAAATTCTAATTATTTATTCTGTTTTAGGTATACCGAGGATTAAAATGTTTATTTTGTTGGTAATCTAATTTTCTCTTTATTTTTATTTCTGTGTTTTTTATTTTTTATTTACAACGTTTCTTATCTTACATTTTATTTTCAGGCTTAATCCCTTAGTTTTCTGATATTTTCATAACGATAATCCTATCTTAGGATTAAAACTTAATATTTTATTGTGTTTTAGGTGAAAGCAGGCAGTTACATTATTTTAGAGGGTGTAACATAAAGATTTATTATTATTATAATCGGGTAAATAATTTTATTTTAATTTTAAGGGTAATATTTTATTATTATTTGTTTCAGATTGATGCGGTTCTTTTTTCGGATTTGTAAATATTTTTTAATTTTAAGACTTTTTAATTTTAAGAGGTTTAATGCTACTGAAGAGGATTGCCAAAGCAATCGAAACCGGTCTAGCTAATTAATAATTTTATAATCTAGCTAAATATTTTTATTGTGGGTCCTTAAGGGGATATATTTTAACAAAATGCATTCTCATTGTTTTTAAAATATCTAAGTTAATTTTATCTATCCATGACGTCGGTGAGTTAACTTTCTCAAGAGAAGACATTTCTATTTAATTAAATTCAAATTGGTAGCTTTGATGGACTATTTCCGTTAGGTGATTAAAACTTTTTTTTTGCATTTTACAAGAATACACTTGATTTTCCTAAATAAGGGAAGGTGAAATTATATTATCATATCGTGTTTTTGATCTAAAGTACAGTTACTTTTAAGCTTCTGGCTTTGAATTCTGACTTCCTTTTAAGTCCAGTTAAATCCATTAAATTTCAAGAGATTTCACCTGGATGGTTTTGGAACTAAGAGCTTTGGAAAAAGTTTTAAAGGGTTAGGTTATATTTGCTGTTCACGAGAGACACACTTAGGCCATAGGGCCCATTGAAATATCAATCAAATTGTGTTTTACCGTCGATAATTACATTTATCTGCTTCTTTATTATTTTGATCGGTAGCATATACCACGCACTACATCAACCCATCAAAACCATTGATTAAATTAATTTTTTGTTGTGACGGCGGGAATCAAACCCATTATCCAAGACGTAGCCCAGATAGAATTCGTTATGCCTTAAGCAACTATTATATTCAGTGCATTTTCGTGTATTACAATATGACAGCTTAATTTTTCTGGTTTATAAGGAAAATTTAAGACCATCACAAGCATCGCAGAAAATTCCTTTCCAGCCCTTGGATCGTTTTGAGTTGTTTACTGCCTCTACTGGCGTTCATAGAAATTTTATTTTTGTTCGACAACTTTAATATAGAAAGTTTCGTTCTAGATTGTGCCAGAATTTAAAAGTTTAATTCTTAAAATAGTGTGAAGATACTATTTATATACATTATTATACAATGGCAACCAGAGACCAGATAGCAGAACCAACGACAACAAACAACATTGTATAATGTGGTTAGTATTAAAATTATGTTTTAACCAAATTCCATTTACCTTCAAACATTATTTATGAAGATTAAAATGATTATGAATGTGATACCTACATATGACATTGTTTTGGGGGAAATAATTGATCATGAATCAAATTATTATGGACTCGACATTATTTTAGTTGACTTTAAATAAGATTAATTTTCATATATAAATTTTATCATTTAAATAATTATTTTTCAGAATATTTTTTTTCTTTCGTCTTCTTATTTTATGATGTAAATAGCCGACACTGTCTGCGTCTTCGTACATGCGGTTTTCAAAAATGATAAATAATTAAATATCAGTTTAAACTCAAACTGAAACGTATAAAGGTTTGAATTCAGCTCCGAACTATTGGCATGCAAAAGGACGGTAGGTGTAGAGGACAGATGAAGCGATCGCAGCGCTGTAATCTTAACAATTTTACAACAAATCATGTAAAGGAAATATTTATTCAAATTTACGTTTTTGTTAAATATAAGTTATTTTAAATCAAAATTAAAAAATCGAATTACTTAAATTAACTGTGCGCTTTAAAAATGTACTTTGTTTTTTTATATGTTAGCCTCGATAAAACAACTCGAGTATAGCATACTTGAAAGCAACTTTAAAAGGGTACAAAATTGCGTCGCATCAAAAACAATTTTCATTTGCTACATAAAATTTTTGTTTTCAATTAAAGCATTAAATATGAAGGATAGCTTGGTCAAATAACCCGTTGTTTCAAAGAAATTTTCAGCTGGATTATTTAAAATAAAACACTTGGTTTATCTGTTTATATATCTATATCAGAAGAAGGTGTAATAGATCATCACTTGGTTTTTACTCCTTGATTTATTCACGTCTTATTTTAAGTCATAAAATTTTGATTAGATGAGTTATGTACAAATAAAATCATAATAATTAGTAACAAAATATATTTAAAGCTATGAAATTTTAATGTTCTTTTATGGAGACATTAAAATTGTTATATTTTAAATTTGGAATGAGAAGTTGTTTTTGTAATTTTATCACCTTAACAGGGTCACCAAATTTATAAATACTATTCTTGTTTTATAAAATTAATGAAAGTATTACAATTATTTTACAAGAAGATAATCGAAACCAAAAAAAAATTTTAGGTCCAGCTAAAAATTTTTGGTTGTTATGATCCTTTCCTCTGTGATAACTCACAACTAAAAAGTACGCTATGGATCATTTAGCATTAGTAGATTATTAGTTTTACAAAATTTTTACAGAATTTTTTTCGATTTAAATTTAAATAAAACGATTATATTTCATCATCGGATCGTTAATTAAGGTTTATGTATCTTGGTAGGTTTGACGTTTAAAAATGCCGACTCCCAAGCGAAGCCCCGAGGACTATTGTGATATCCTCTATGTGTTTAAAAACCTTCTTTCGTTGATTTTTTCAGCTGCTCAATCATATGCTCATTTCATATTTTCAGTTAAGGTTCAAACATTCTAAAATATTCGAATCTTAGTTGATCATTCGGTCTTGAATTTTTGACATTAAAAGAAGAGATCTCTTTAATGAATAGACAGTTTTACAAAACCTACCTTCGCACATAACGCATACTGGTGAAGAAAAATGTTCCATAGTAACTGATACTACGAAAGTTTCGCTGTCGGTTGATAGTCACTAGGCGATTCCCGGTTACGTCCGTTTAGCAAGGGAAGCCATATAATTTGAACCTTTTTTTCCGATAACATAGAGGCTTTAAGCATATGAAACGCAATAAGTGAATTGTTTACCGTTAAAAAAGAGACGAAAAAAGGACCGTCTTCTCTCTTTGTCTCTCAGCATGATAAAGCGCTATATTAATATTTTGAATTATTGTATAAACAGCTTTACGCATACTTTTTTTAAGTCTCTATCTATAAGAATCAACCGTTTCGATTACCACAATGCGGTTCTATGTTATTACATCAATGGTTTTTATTCCGTTCAAAGTCAAATGATTGTTATATGTCAATTGCAGTTGTCTTTTGTGTTCATATTTTATTGGAATGCTAGAAAATATTTAAATCCTTTCTTTCAATTTGAAAAGCAAGGATTTTGACACATAAAAACGGAGTATCCATCGTCTGGCTTCTTGGACTGAAAAACGTTTTATGTTCAACATAATGAATTCACTACCATTTATATCATCGTTCATAATTAATCGTAATTAATCACGATAAAAATAAATACAATTATTCTGTTGTTACAACAACAGAACACAACAATTGGTATTATAATTCAATTTTATGTAAGTACCTATTTATGTGAATCGTAATACAACAATATGAACAATAAAATTAGAAAATTATTATAATATGATATACTTACATAAATGTATAACAATAACAAAATGCCATATTATTATTCAATAAATCATAGATTTATTGTTAGAATACATTCAATAAAACAAAAAATATTGTATATGTGCCTTTATTTATGTAAGGTGATTATTTAAATAGTTTCTAGCTAATTTTTTGCAAAAATGGATTGCAATACAATATAACGATAAAAATCGGACCTTTTTATTTTTGGGATAAATGGAACAAAAATTCGCTGACATTGTAACTGTCTATAATTCCAATCATTAAATTATCCTGATTTTATACTTTTTAGATCAAAATTACCCCACCCACTTTTCATCCAATTCCAAAACAAAATTTTTTTTGCGATTTTATCAAAGGGATACCCCTTAAAAAAATTACAAAAAATCGATAAATTTTTTTCATCTCCAATTTTGATAAAAATCAGTATATAAGGCGTGCATTTGATGACTGGTCGAATAGCTTTTGAGATACAGACTAAAATCGATCCAAATATTGCGATATGTCAGAAACTCTGCATACAATCATAAAATTAACCTGATTTTTATACTTTTTGGATTAAAATTACTCCATCCACCGAGTTTCCTCAAATTATAAAACAAAATTTTTTTTCCGGTTTTCTCGATTTTTTCAAAGGGGGGGGGGGTACCTTTAAAAATTGCAAAAAAAACACTTGCCTATTTGCTTAGAAAAAAAAATTGACACGTTACTGTTATTCATTACTATTAAATTGTGTCCAGCCCAAATTTATAAATTTCTTTCTTCTTTCAACGTATTTTCCAAGTATCTTTTCTTCACCATTTTTCCCATAGATTCTTCTCAACATAATTTTTATTTTGAAATATCATGTCTCTGTAAGTAAAGTATATTTCTTACTGTTTAAAAACTTATACTGCAGCTATTTTATTTTCAATCGTCAATCGGATTAACTATATACAACATAGCTACCATTTTCTGCTTGAAATAAATTGAAATAGTTAAATACGTTCTAGGAAATTTCATCTTCAGTCAGTATAAACTTCATAAATTTAATTGGCTAAGATGTTTTTTGATAATTGATAATATATATTTTCATTATGAAACTAATCATTTTACATTTATTTTAAATTTGTTGTGTACTTTATAAGTCAAAGTCTAGCATACATGATATTTTTAATAACTTTTGTTGTATTAACGTATTATGCCACTTCACTTATAAGGGTGAAATTTTTATTAGAACAAATAGAAAAAAATTTCAGCTAAAAAGAAAAAGTTTAACATTAAAAATAATAAGAAATATTAATTTTATATGCATTATTTTTAGTATCATGTTGGCAATGGTTTGTATGCTATACTTGTAGTATTATGCCATTTTATACTAATTTTTTTTTCAACTCTTTTTTTATCTCTTAAACCGTTATTATGGCTGATATGCATAATGAAATTATATATGTTTAAAGGTGAATAGTTCGAAATAATTTTGATCTTATTTTTAAAATTCTACGATGATTATTAAATAAAAACAAACAAACAACCAAACTTGCTTGTTGATCAGACATGTAAATATTAATTTTTTCGGATCTTTTTTAAATATTCAAAATCCTTTATTTACCAAGTTATTTTTCGAAAAACAAAAGATTTCTTTTACTTTGAACTTTTACCTGCCCCCTCCCGTTGACTACTTCAGTTAAAAAATCGAATTCATACTACAGGATGCCTATATCCAAATTATCAGTAGACAAATAATTTACAGACGTCATTTTCTGGTAGGAATGTACCTACTAGTTTAGAACTTTATGAAAATGAGAAAAAAACTTATAAAATGTTGGTATTCATTAAAATTTCAGTCCAAGTGCTTGAAATATTGCCTTTCAGAAAAGTTTTAGCTAAAACTTTTTGTAAATTTTTGAAATAACAAAATTTTCGAGTGCCTCTTCATTCACTAATCTATCTGTGTGTCTGTGTTCTTGTTAACACGAAAACTCAAAAGAATTGAATAGATTTTTTAAGACTTGTATTTCCTTATCTGGAAAACTAAAAAAAAATAGGCTGAACATAATAGTGTGGATACGCCAATATTCTAGAAAGAATGCATATCTATGTATGTCTAGTTAGTTAAAAGGAGTTGTGGCATCTCCAGTCAGGGGTATTTGTTATCGAATAATGGGCTGCAGTATTTAGAAGAATATTTAATTGGAATACAAGCTTACCGATCGATCCATCATGGCTACTGCCACGGCTGACTAATGTTCACAGTATAGTATAAAAATATTCTGATGTTTACTATACTTTAACAAATGTGTAGAGATTATTATTTAGATTTTACTCATAATGGAATTTGTGCACGGATTATTCACCTTCAGTAAACACTCACGGAATGTCTATCTATCTCTTTTACAGAAAAGGTAGAAAAATTTTAAAATTTAAAGAATTCTTTATGATTGGAAATTTCCCCTTGAACACTTTTGCGAACTTCTGAATTTTCAATGTGAACGCTCTGAACTCACTAGGAAAATGGTTTCATTTAAACTACAAAACTTAATATAAAGGAAAAGTATAAAATAAAAACAAATTGGTTGAGTATTCAATTGAGAGATTTCCAATGTTTAATTCCAACTATTGTCAGAAAACAATGTAGTTTACTCCGTCCCATCTAAATTGGGTATAACGATTTTTCTTTTTCAGCAGCCCGCATGAAAAGCACTGGTAATACTTCTGATTATAAGTGATAAGCATTCCCAACTTTTTTTTTTCGAATATGTTTTGTGGAATATATATTTTGATATTAGATAATGTTGCTGTCGTTAGGTATTTCGAACTTTTTGACACAATTATTAAAATAGTGTTCGTTAACTATAATTATGTTCATTGAATAATATGGATGACATATTATCGTAGATGATATCAAAATATCATTCATAGGCGTAGGTCAAGTACACTTTCTTGAAAATGAACTTAACTTTTTCGCTATCCTCTCTTACAAAATCATAATGAGTTATATAAAAAGTAACACGCTTTGGTAACAAGAGAATAATTTCTATAAGTACAAATAAAAAAGTTTTCATTAAGGACCGCTATGATTAAAGATACGAATCCATGTCTTTGAGGTCTTTTCCTAAAGATGCACTATGACCTATAACTTTCAAACATAGCGTACCTTTAACAAAATAATCAATAAAAACGAATTCATATCTATACAGAAAATAGTTAAAGGTACGAATGGTTTAATAACAGATAATGCGTTAGTTTATCAACTGAATTCGAAGAAACGTTTGTTAAAATCATACCTGATTGAACTACCAAGTGATAGTATCTTTCAAGTTGAATACCATAACAAGAAAAATTTCCAAATTAAAAACTAAAAACCATCTAAATCAGTTTTTTTTTCTATAGCTCTCTCCAAACTGAATCAACTTTCTTTTAATTGAATCGACTTTCTTGATTCATCCGTTTAGGAGCTACGATGTCGAAGCCAGGCACACTAAACTTATAAAATACCTATTTCTGCGTCGGGGGTTTAAAATGAATTTTGAATCAGATTAAAAATGATTGACTATGGTTTAAAACTACGAATGATTTTCTTACGATTGAAATTCATTCATCGTATGAGTATATCTAAACAAAGTCTACGCTTTTAAATTATTTTTACCAAATTAAGAAATAATAATTATTGAAAATTTAGATGGGTAGGACTACGCCTCTGATATTTTTAGCTATACAATTATTTTGTTATTCGAAGTATGTGTGTATTGAAACAATGATTAATTACTAGAATATTACATTATTAAATAATGACTGTACCTTATATTACAATTAAGACATATAAAATACATACCTTCATAAAGAGGTTTTATAATTTATAACTAGAATGCCGTACACAAATACTCCGAAGAAAACTGATATAATATCCATTTTTTTATTTCCCCGAAATATTCAGTAGGTAGACTGAAATTGTCAGTTATAGAAATTGACATAATTATGAAAATGTATTACCGAAATGTTTAAGATGATGGTATTCTTTGTTTTTGTTCCAGAAAGATATATCAATGTGAGGAGGAAATCGAGTTTTTCAAATTTGAAAGTATTGCTATTGAAAGCAAATTTTTGCTAGCGAACAGAGGATACAAGTTTGTGTTTCACATCTCTGTGGTTTGATATTTTTGTTGGTTCACTGTATGCCAAATACTCCTGAATTGATTCTAACAAGTGTGGTATCGTAAGAAATGTGATGGTATTCCGGGGTATATAGGGTAGCTGAAGTGTTATAAATACGGCGTCTATAAGGCATAAATAAATTTTTGAGACCGTTAAAAAATTTCTGATCTTCCCGTACATTATTTAACCAAACATCTAAACCGACTTTAACAGATGAAGAGTTCGAAATGTGGTCGCAGTTTTGACAGAAAGGTTAATTTTCAATTAAAAGAATATTTTGCGCTCATTAACGATCATAATATTCGTTAAATACTCACGCTACGTGACAAGCAGACACCCTTCTATTAGTTAGACTATAGGCCTGCGATTATACAACTTATTGAATATCAAAGTCGATTTTGTTAGTAACTTATTAACAAATTTTTAAATCGTAATTTTTAAACTCCGAACTATAAAAAAGGGGTTTTATAAATTTGACCGCTATGTGTGTGTGTCAGTCTGTCTGTCTGTCGCATCGTAGCGCCTAAACGAGTGAACCGATATTGCTATTTTTTGTTTCGTTTGAAAGGTAAATTAACGGAAAGTGTTCTTAGCTATGGTTCAGGTATGACTTTATGGTTCCGTGTCCGAAAAAACAAAAAATTTGACGATGATCTTCAAAATCGGTTCAGTTTGGAAAAGACTTTTCGGAGAAAGGTAATTTAATGGATAATGTTGTTAGATATGTTTCAAGTGCGAGTAACTTACATTTAATTTTATCTTTTCCATATATAACAACCACACTTAACCGATTTTTTATAATAATATAAATTTTATAGGTATTTGATAAAACGGTTTGCTTAGAATTTATTCATTATAAATATGTTGAAGATATGAGAATAATGACGAATCATAATTTATACACGCAAATGTAAACAAATTAGTAATTATCTACTTATAGGTCATTACGTATACATAAGTATACTGTGTTATCTATCTATGTTTGTAACATATTGTGGGGGTGGATGTGTATGTGAATGTGTTTAAGTAATATTTTTAAAAACAATGTATTTCCTTGTGAATGAAGATATCAAGTCTGTAATGTCTAGGCGATGGATTACGAGAGTCCATTTTATTAGTATATTTTGCTTAGAAGTTGATGACTAGCCCAAAATGAGGGATAACGTGGATTCAATAGTTTAGAAAAGTGACAGTGACAGACAGGTGCTCATGTCTCGCGGTTGCCCTACTTTTAATCAACACAAGTGAAATTTACAATAATAAGAAACTCCCAAGAAATTTTTTGGGTACGCCACCCTAAACTCGCACTTGAAACATGGCTAAGAACACTCCCCGGTAAATTAACTTTCAAACGAAATTTAACAAAATCGGAATAGGTTCACCCATTTAGGCGCTACGATGCCACAGACAGATACGCAGGCAGACAGTCAAACACACATAACGGTCAAACTTTTAACTCCCTTTTTTGATTCGAGGGTTAAAAAATATCCTGAATTGACAAACTTTTAGTTAAAGTTAGTACAATAGTGAACGTAAACATTTATTCTTTGAAGTACCGAATTTCTCCTCCCTATAATTAAACGCAACTCGTATGTAAACATAAAAATATTGAAAATGTGTAACATCTACATCTCCTTTATTAAATCTACCGGATTCAGCAGGTATAGAATGTTATCTTTTTTAGCAACCTCGTTAGAATTTGTGCAGAAACTATGAAAGTCTTACCAATATTTAATGCTACAAGTTCCTAGACAAATTGAAAATAGCTGGCGTTTTAGACCTAAGCAAGAACAACTAGGTACCCAGCTCTCAATTAAGTTGTTGTGGCCATTGAGATCTTCGATCAAGATGCCAAGATCTACAAAATCTAGCAATAAAAGCTTGGATCGGGGGTCGCTAAATCTTTTCTTGTCACTCTTATAAATACCCTGAAACTTCTGCGGTTATTATTATGAAGTTATATACAGGAAAGTAGTTAAATAATAATAATAGCAATAACATTCTGATGTATATCGTAATCATTAGACAAAAAGATCGATATTTATTTTACAATTATATTATCTAAAGTAGAGTTGTGCCTTACATGTAATTAGGTTGTAAGACCGATGTACGATGTGAGCTACCTTAAGAGCATACGACGTCTTTGATGCACGATCATTGAAAAAGTGTAGATATTTTTGGATAATCGGTATTCTGGTGACAATCGATGGCAAGAAGAAAAGTAAGCGTAAGACAAAAGCACAAAACTTGTAAGGGTTGGTATTATTCAAGTTAATGACTTATTAAAACTATATATTATATCCACTCTGCATTTATAGATTATACCCAGTATCTAACAGCACCTTAAGTCCTCACTTAAATCCAAATATTATCTCGATTGTAAATCAAACGAATACATTGGACATGTTTCCTGCTTCCAGTTCCGTTTTGATTATATGACATAAAATTAGTTTGTGGTAATTTTAAGAATAGCTGCTCCTTAATGGTGATTAGGAAGTTGTGGCCCTTATATGTAAAGGTTTAAAATTGCATGTACACTGCCCATTCAGAATTTTAAATAGGATGACAATGGCATCTTGTAACTACAGTTTCAAGATATTTTAGAAAACTACCAAAAACAACATTAAATGTGCAGAGTACTTTGACAGATAAAGGTTTCAAAAATTTTTGGAAAGTCTTAGAGCCCTTATTTTTCACAGCCTGGATTTAATCAAAGTTTGGCATAAACCATGATCGTTGAGTTTTTAACATGTTTTCTGTTCCTTATAATAATAATGGCTATGTTGTTCAATTGTCGTGCAATACATTGAAAACACGAACATTTTAACTCTAAACAAGTAACAATCCAACAACAACTATCTAAAAACAGAGTATGGTGTTAACGACTTCATTAAAACATTATCAAACTCACGGTGTGGTTGATAGAAATTATATTTATATGTGTGTGTGAGAGTATGTGTGTGGCATGGATAAAATGGAAGTGAACTCGTAACAAACCATTAATATAAAGATAATCATATTTGACAATAATAAGCATAATTACATTACCTCTAAAAAAAAAAATTCAGCTGTATGTTTGATAAATTACCTGTTTATGAGGTGCTGAATTCATAAATAATAACTATTTTCTCTTATAGCGTCAGATTTTCTTTTAAAAAAATCGGAAATTCGATTAATTGAAAGAGTAAGAAGAGATGATTCTTGGAATTAAATAGGATGATATTAGCCCCTGAATTGTCAGTTAGCCTTTTTACTTTGTAAAACATCTGCTGTTATTGATGCACCTACCAGCACGTGCCCGCTTTACGTCTTCTCGTTCCTGCATGGATTATTACACAAGTATGAGGTATTGTTAATTTAGGTCTCTAAAGATTTCAAATGAGAGAAAACCAGATGTTATTGAAGTGATGTTACCCAGTTTGAGCAGTTAAAAAATCCTGTAAAGTTTTGCCAACTTGTGTTTTTGTTGAGCTTTTTTCATAAAATGATACAAGAACAAAACGATACAAACGATCATTAGAAACCTGAGTTTCGATAAATAGTCGTAAGATTGACAATTTTTTTCCCATCAGTTACTATAGATGTTCTATGTTTAAAAATGTACTCACATGTACCTAATCACAAAGTGGAATTTTGGAATGTTACTAAGGTATATTTTTCACTTCAAATTCTATTCTTTTGTTATATCAAGAAATTGAAGTAAGAAACATGCGGCCTTCTAATACGCAAAGCCTATAGTTTTCGATTCAAATTGCAACTGCATTCTTGAGGGTTTAACTTCCGCAAAAGCATCAGCAGTTAATAATTTACAATTAATGGAATGCCTTACGCTTTACTGGCCCAACGTTAACTAAACAAAATTTCAAATATTACTATGACGATTATCTTTGGTTCTTACCACTCTTTGGTTCATCAACGGCTTCCATTTACGAAAGCCGTTTCGAATTCGATATTGTTCAATATGCGATATTATACATTATAATTGTATAATTATATACTCTAAAGTTCGATACATAGATATGTATTAAATTGTACCCATGGAAAGCCAGACCAGATCGCTAGTACGCTATAAGTTCACTGTGAAATGAGCGCAACTCTATGTTGAGTTAGTAGAATTTAGTACCTTAGCCTTTTATCAAAAAGAGATTAGTGAGAGCACTTCAAATAATAAATTTATCGATGACGAAAATCTAAAATGAAGTCCTTTAAAGGGGCGATTACTTAACTGTGCCTTTAATAGTGGACAAAGGCCTTTACATAGAATGTATCATAATTTGAATACACAACTCATTACGCAAATCCACTTTAATTAATTATGTTATTTTTATATTTAATAAAATTAAAAATTCAAGCCATTTTGGTCACCAATAACAGTAAAATCGAATTGAAATACAATCATGTTGAATTAAAAAAAGTTGGCGGTTAAATTCTAAAGAATCATAAATATTGAATTATTACATAATATGCCAGATGTGAATGTTATATTAAAATACAAATGAATGATTTAATTCAAGTATTAAATTATAAACACAAAAAAAAAAACTTTAATTTTTGTGATTTCATAAACATTAATTAAATATGTCAAGTCTGGTAAGAAGTTATTTGAATTAAAATATTAGGTGTATTTACTCACTGTGAACGCGATGCAATGTAATTCAGTGGTTTTACATTTATAAAAGTTTTACCACAAAAATGTGTTATTTATTTATTTACTAAATAACTAATACAACACACAAATATTTCTAGTGTATATATTAATGTCTTATTGTGTAAATTGAGAAAAAAAACAACATAAAAACCAATGAACTAAATAAGCAACTGGATAAAACTGTGACATTCATTTACCATAATTATAACGGGTGTCTAAAAATATGCACTTATAAATTTTTGTCTCGGTGCAAGAATGGACTTAAGATACGAGAGCTGGTAGCGCTTCCAAAAATTAGAGGGTATTGAACTAAGGTTAGGATGAATTTGAGATCGATTGCTGTATAATTAATTCAATAAGAAAACTTAAATCATATTGAATTCCCACAAAGATGATTCGAATATGTTTTTTTTTTTTTTTTTTTTTTTTTTTTTTCAGAATTATTAACCTGTTTGCCAATTATAGCTTGTATTAGCTGTTACCAGATCGCTTCATTGATCTTAGTCTTAACGTACTTTTCCTTATTTAGTACTTGTAATATAGAAAATGTCGCCTGAAAGACAAATCCACGACATGGTATCCTTCAACTCACATGTCCCCTGCTAAGTCCGTCGCCCAAACACTAAATTAACTTCCATGCCTTGGAAAATGAGACGGTGTTCAACCTACCTTCAAGCACAGAACCCCCTGCGTTCGTAGTTTAGTTTAAGCATTTTTTTAGAATGGATAAGTATATCTCTTTTAAAATATCTGCGGATTGTAAGAAAAATTGGTTTTATAGTATTTTATTGGGCCACCGTTATTGTAGCAAGACCAATTGCAGCCTTTGTTTTCTTCTGATATATAAGCTATAATATCGTGAGGTTTTAAAAGCTTAATTGAAAGCTTAACAAACAAACATTCACTCTTATAATATTACATTGGAACTGCGGTAATCCGGCCGCACCCCTTGTAAATCGAAATAACTCTAACGATAATTACAATGCAGATTTATAAGAAATGCATGAATTGTTCGAGGCTGAAATTAGAAAATGATTTAGGTAAATCTGATCACTTTGATATATAATTTGTCGAATTATAAGGTACCTATTCTTTTTCAAAAAGTTCCGGACTACAGGGGGTTTGTGGCAGTACTCATAAGGTATAGCTTTTTTATGAAAATTTTTAATTAATAAAGCATAACTCTACTCAACAATAACTTTAAACTTTATTTGTTAATTTTAATAGTGCACATAACTCCTTAACTATTGGGTTTTGAAGGAGGTATATAAAGCACTTTGTCCAAAGAATACGCTCTTAATATATCTCCATCGAGTTATGGGACTCTCTGTATATATGTATTAATAATAATTATCACTGATTTTTTAGGCTTTTGTAATCTACGTAATGTTAAACTTACGATACGATTCCACTGAATTACAATATTTAGTCACATTAATGCCATCTACAAAAAAAAGAAACAGTTAACTACTACCTAACTAACAATATACTAAAGTTATTGGTGAATACATTGATATTAAAATCAAATCCGGTTTCAGACCACATTTTTATATAAAAAATTAAGCAAATGAATTATGAATGATATTGAAAAGAAAAAAGTAAACTTAAAAAAGTCCAAAAATCTTTCCAGTAGTTCCGTTTACCATAATTTTTCGAATTTATCTTTTGAAAAACATTCGTTTTTGGGAACATGAAAAGATAATTTTTTTTAATAACATTTTTTATAAGCAAAAAAGTGTGAAGTCACTTATTTACTTAAATAAACGGGAAACTCATCCTAAAAATTATCAGGATTGATTTTGACTTAGTCCATCTACATATTAAAAAAAATCAAGCCTTTTATCCAACGATGCCCTGGCGCTTATCCATGGTAGCATCCTTAACTTTTTTTATTGCGTTTTTAATTTTAAACAACACAAGTGGATAGTGAGGGATAAAAGTACCACACAGTCATTGATGATCACTCGTGTTATACCTACAAAAGAATCAGTTATATGCCACAAAAAAACAAAACAAAACAAAATAAAAAACAAAATCCGAGACATAAACCAATGTGGTCTTGAATATACCGGGTGTAAAAAACATTTCAGTACCCGAAATTTCCGTCAAATATAGGTAGTGGTTTTAGAAAAAAAAGAAGGGTTGTCTTGAAATCCTTTGTCGTAATTATTTTATAACTCACTTGAAATTTTCACTGAAAACTCCCATTTTTGACGTTGGAATTGATCAAAAAAATTTTCCTCAATACATGTATACATGGTGTAACAGGGGTAATCTTCAGTCTAGAGGCTTTGAAACCCTATTTCAAGGACCTTTAAAAAAGGCGATAATCGACTACAAAGCCGATTTCCAAGGTATATGAAGTTTCCAAGATATCTATTCTAAATATTACCCCTGGACATTTAAACATCATTCGGCGCATAATTATGTACGCGATTCATTTCCGATTTCAAAAATAGGTATTTCGATGGAGAGTGTTTTTAGATATGATTCAAGTTCTAGTTTAGTGTCGCGTATCTGATAATAACTAGGAAAGTGGTGATAATCTTCTCGAGAATAAGTCGATTTTCTTGAAACACATCATTCGGCTATCCAAAATAGGTATTTCTATTTAAGTACTTCTCCCAATCGAATGAACCAATTTTGATTTTTGTTTGTTTGTAAAGTATTTTGATGGAGAGTGTTCTCAGCAATAATTCAAGTTCGAGTTTAGGGCTCCGTACATAATAACGACTAGAATAGAGGTGATGATCTTCTAACGAATAAGCAGATTTTCTTGAAACATAGTTACACTCGATCACGTTTCAAACAAACAAACAAAAATTGGTTCAACCAGTTAGTATCTGCGATGCCAAAACGAAGAGATCAGACCTGGTGAATTTAATATTTTTTTAACCGAAATTTGTCGAGTAATTTTGAGGTGCCGGTAATTTTTTTCACTCCGTACATTCAGGTGTATGCAGAGACACATATATAGAATATATACCTCACCTTATATTTATTCCAATATTTTAAACCAATTACCAGAATCTGATGAGGGATCTATGCAACAAAACAAGCAAGAAACTACTTACTTTAGACAATGAACGACATTTAAACAGTTTTATTGACAATGTGATAAATTTACTACTCTATACATACCTTTAGTATTATATAGAGATGCGTATTATTTTATTGAATGTTTTTTTTTTTCAATATGCTGATCGAAAGCTATTACTTTTTTCATGAAAATAGAAATTCAAAATTTTATGGTATACTTTGCAACCCGGCAGAGTCATCCATTTATGTTATAGAACTGATATTTCAAGAGAAAACTTAAGATGGCGTGAAGTTTCTATTACGAAAAAGAGTTTTAATTCGAACGCCACTTGTATTCATAGTTGGAATAACTTTCAAAAATGTTGTGACAAATTGAACATGGGGAATTATTTGACATTAAACTTAAATTTAAAATGAATCGAACAACAGTCGATAATTTAATATATATAGACTTTTTGGTGAATGCCCTTAACTATGTTAAATTCTAAGTTGTTTCAGTTTAGTATCTTTAATCGATTTCAAGATTTTATTTGCGTAACAAATAAAGCAAGCTTTAAATAGGTATTTCTCGTAGTGATGATAATTGTTTTTTGGAAAGATTAAAATGTTTTTTGAGGGGAATTTAACATTTGACGTGAGTGGTGTCCACATTTATGCCCTAAACTTTTTTCAGGTTAAGGACTGGTTTATAGAACTTCCGATGACAGCAAAATAAGACAGTCAAGTCAAGCATGAAGGAAGTATTCTTCCGTTTGTGTGGCGGTCTATATCAATTTAATCTGTGCAGTCAACTTTTCAATTAAAAAGTGTTTTTATTAAAATTTTTAATTAAAAACAAAAAAGGTATGTATATTAAATATGGTGGAAGCGATGGCAAATTCAGGTAGTGTTTATCCTTTGGAAGCATTTTTTAATTAAATTTTTAGTTAAAAACTATTTCAAAATTGGAAAGTAATTGATCTGACTTCTGTTACACAAATCCAACACATTTTTTTTTTCAGAGAGAAAAAAAAATCAACCGAAGAACGATGAATGTTGGTGCAAACAGAAGTGGCCTTATTTTATTATTATAATACGTTAGTAGTAGTTAGTGATTTTAACACGGTCTTTTTTTGTTATCACAATCTTTTCTGTCTTTGAAAATGTTTATTTTATAAAAATCAATATGTAGTATACGACAAATAAATTGGTATTTTGTATATAAGCCCCTTTTCTCCTAATAATAATGAAATCTTCCTAAAGCATGAAACTTATAACAGACTCGTTGTGGGAAATATTGGAATCTAAAATTATAGCGAAGGACCCGGGGTATTGTAGGTGGTGCAACGAAAAGTGTTGGCGCAGAAGGTTCCCAAATAAAATTGTTTACCTCCATTGACTTTTTCCAAAAAATGCATTATTAGTGAAATTATGTCTTCATTGGGGCATGTTATTGCTGGCTTATTCCAAATTTGTCGCTGTAAGTCACATATGTCGAAGAAAGAGCAAAATGCAGTTAAGAAGGTTCAAAATAAATTTTATAAGGTTCAAAATACTATTATGGTGGTGTTTTGTTTTCAATCCCAAACTAAAAAAAAAGGGGAGTTTAAGGTTGACCGCTATGTATGTGTGTCTGTGGAAAAATGGTCGGGGGTTTTTAAAATTTTGTAAATTTCACATTCATACATACATTCATAAATGTGCTTAAATAGGGTTTGGGTCTGGACTTTAAAATTTTGTCGATATAACCTATTCGTCTCTATAAGCGATTATGACCGGTTTTGACTGTTTGTCTTCAACTACGTCAATCTTCAGTTAAAAAATAAAAATAATATCGAGAACCTTTACTGCAGAAAAAAGATAAACATACAACTTTTTGATTGTGAAGATTTGATTATTTGAGTGCTACTCTAATAAAGAAAAAAACATTTATATAAACACAGCGTACAAGGCACAAGTTAAAATAATTTTAATACAATTTTTTTTTGCTTCTTTTATTTTTATTCACGAATTACTTTCTCACCGACTTGCAGCGACCTTGTAGGTATTAAAATTAAATGGCAATGTTTTTCAGAAGGTACTTTTTTATTTTACTCAGTCGTTGTGATATTTAATTACACAGATAATTTCTGTTTTAAGTCAAATTATTGTCGATGCTTGTGCAAAAGGTTACAAGCATTGTTATTTAGTGAATAATTTGTCGTTTCAAGAGATAATCAACTACAGAAGTTTCCGCTTTCATAGTAGATGATGAAGAATTTTAACATACAAATTTTTGTGAAATTTTCCAAAATCAACCTTTTTTAAATTGTTGCAATTTGTTTGTAATTAAATTTTATTTACATTTTTAGACATATTCTCGGTTAATTTTATTATTGAATTTAATATAATATTAAATTTAAAATTTAAAGACATCTTAAATGAAAATCGGGTCTAATAGATTCGTTTGTGGCATCGTAAAGCCTAAGCGGATGAAGCCATCTGCATTCATTTAATTTTGTTTTTAAACTTCAAGTTTGGTGTTTTATCCGATAACAACTGGAGGTGATGATATTAAAACGACTGAGACAGATTTCAAGCAAATCTGCCACAGATTCTTACTTGAAATTTAGCTAAGAACACTATCGATCAAATTACGTTAAAAATAAATGAAAATTAAAAGTACCTATTTGCGACTTTACCATTCTAGTACCTACTCAACCAGAAGTGTCTTTTGTCCTGTCGTGGGAACTACGGTTTAAAATGAACTCCTTAGTAAGTCTGATAGGTAAGTTAGGAACTAATTTTATAATGCTTTCACAACTTTCAATAAATACGTTTCGTTCGACCAACCGGAAAATATCAATCAACCAATCGTTCCCACAGGCTAATCCAACCAGCTTTCGAAAGATAAAAAACCATATTGACGATATACTTTTATATCTCTTGACAAATTCTATGAGAAATAAAATTAAAAAAACATAATCCGCTATGCGCCAGACTTTAATTAGTATGTATATTTAAGCTAACTATTTGAAATGAATTTTAACACCGTTATGACTATTATAAAATTAAAATGTATACACAAAGATCATAAAAATAAGTCATTAAAAAATATAAAATTTGTTAGCTCTCTAAATAAAGACATTGAAATTATATTATTTTTTAATAGTGCCACAAAATTCATTTTTTTACAATGAACAAATTATAAATATATACACATTAATAAAGAACGAGATGAAAAAAAATTCTCTTTTATACCTTAGACCATTTATCGCTACAATGAATGATTTTAAGAGTAAGCTTATATATTTTTGACACGATTTATTCTTATTTCTAAATATCAAAGTACTGTTAAATTGAACGAAAAAAGAACTGTCAAAATCCGATTGGTTTACACTACCATCTATTTTTGGTACATAATATGTAGAAATTTGGCAAGCGCTTAAAAGTTATTGTAATAAAGTTCTATTCATATTTTACCAGTCATTTTCTGTATGATAGGCACATTTTCACTTTATTTAAAATAAGCAAAGAAAAAGTTTTCTTATTGGCTCAGGAAGATTGACAGAAAACAAAAATTTTCACCGATCCCCGCAAACATTTCTTGAATCAAGAAAAAATTTCTTGAGTAAAAAATGTTTTTTTCTGTGTAAAGAATTAATGAAAGCAACAAAAAAGAGAAGGCGCATATTCACAAAGCTCATACAGAATACATAAAGGATCCAGCAGTTTTCGAATATCGATGTAGGTATCCATCATGTGATCTATCTCTGACTAAACATATCTACTTTACAAAGGTTTTAAACCACGCATTTATATAAGTTCTAAGATTTTTTTATTAATGCTTAATAAAAAATGTAAAGAAATATTTTTCTGTATACAAATAAAGAATATCGTAAGATTACGATTATATAAATGTATATAAACGAAAGAGAGAAGAAAGTATTAAAAATTATTAGCATAATTATTTTTTTTATTCGTTAAATAAACCAAACATCGTAAAAATATATTTTTTTATGATCTTAGTTTACATTCGTTTCAAAGTCATGACAATAAAATTATAATGGTATAGAAAGAAGTATTTATCGTGTAATCGATCAGGGGGCATAGCAGACGTAGGTAACCTATTATTTTGGTAGACGTAGGTAATCGATTATTTTGCTTAATTTTTTTGCTTAATTTTTAATTGCAGCATTAATATAAAAAGAGTATGAAGGAAGACCTTCGCATTTATTCTGAATTGTCTGTATTTGCCAGATACCCAGGATTTCATGCATATTTTACCACTTTTTATTTACAATGAACATTATTTAGTAATTTTTATTCCCTATTTGTGAATAAACAGAGTTTTTTTTTTTAATTATTTCTCCTGTCGCCACCCTGAATCAGATATCATTAATAAATTTCATTTCATAAAATTCAGAAGTTCGAACCTGGGTGTAAACTCCACCACCCTCATGCTTGTTTATTCATCTTCAAATGAGTGGTTTATTCACTCTCACCCTATTTCTCGCTCTCTCTCTCTGTCTCTCTCTCTCTCTCTGTCGCTCTCTCTCGCTCTCGCTCTCTCTCCTCCCCCCCTCTCTCTCTCTACTAAGTGTTTTCTTTAACGGATCCCCCTAAAGTTTTTGTTGCACTGCCAACTTGAAATTACAGAAATTACAGGTTTTGCATTTGGTATTTATTTATATTTTCATGAGACTGTAACAAAACAGTTGGGCACTCATCAATTCTTCTATGACATTTTCAAGAACTAAAACACACTCGTCATATTAGCAAGCACATGAAAATATATTAAATTAAGAGAAACACATATTCACGTACTTTGGACTGCAAAGACTACATTGATTTTGAAACCGCGGCTACAGTTTGGATTTTGATATTTTAATTGTTCAATTTACATGAAACAAACCATATATCATTCTTAATAATTTTTAATTATATGTTCATTAACTGTCGAATGATCATATAAAATAAATTTATTAAACGTTTCAATTTTTTAACACCTAAGCTGTGTTTGAATTTGTATATCACGTAATATAATAACTATATATGTAATAACTTTTTTTTTTCGAAACCGCACTTCTTGACTTCTGATTGGTCAGGCGTATGGTATCATTAAAAAAAAGTTACAAGTATAGGCGCATACTTCATCATAATATAACACAACACAAGGACGTTAAAAATAAAATAATTTATGCTTTTATAGCAATTTTATAATGTACGTTTTAACATTTTTATAATCGAAATATCAATTTTTTTTTTAGTGTTTTAAAAAGTGTGTATTTATATTGGTAATTAGTAAACGAATAAAAATAAACAATAAATAAAGCTAAGTTATTAATTCTTATTACTCTAAAGTTATAAAACAACTTAAAAGAAACTAAAATTCCTCAGGACTACTTTTTAGGCTCAAACTTTCGCATTATCTTTAACCAGATTTTCTAAATTAAAAAAAAAATTCAAAAAATTTTACTGTGCCATGATTTGTGCCATGTAGTGTCTGTTGTATGCCCTCTATATTTTTCATTCCCCAAGTATTTCAATAGCTATTTATTATTTGATACTTTTTAGCCCGTTATAAAAATATGGTAACATTAAAAATTTTATTGATTTTTTTGGGTTATGCTAATGCTTCGCCATCCACTTCTGAGCTCAAGTCCAAATTTCAAGTCTCTAACTTATCGGGAACCGGGAAGTTAGTTTAAAAGCAATTACAAAATTCCACTCAGACATACAAAAACGAGTTAATAAAAACCATGTTAATAAAATTATCCGGCCTAACCAATTCTGATTTTCTTTAATATTCATTAATTAATTTTTCTTAGACGAAATTTTAAATTTTCTTTCATTAATGTTTTCTTAATAAAAAGATGTGCTTTTTAATATTTTTAATTATTAAACAGAACAGAAATTGATTGCTTCAGGTATTTTTTCATACAAGTAGTTCCTTTATTTCATTATTTTTATAAAATTAAAATGAAATTTTGTTTATGCTTTTCTATTTTTCAAAGATGACTCGTAAAACATTTTTTGATCGTCAATAAAAACGAAATAAAATTTATCGTACCGTTCTTAAAATGTTCGCTCGATTTTTTAGTTAAAACCAATATAACTTAGTAACGTAACTTTAGTTAAATAGTAAATATATTAGAAAAGGTGTTTAATACGTGTAGACTATAACGACGACGACATTTTAGCATATAAAATTACGAATTGAACACAAATTCACTTTAAGATGTAGACGAAAAAGTGGAGATATACAACTACCGCTCTTATAGCCCATTTTTGTTATTATTATTCTATTTTATTAACTATAAACTTCTATTAACCAAAAAATATTAGCATAAGAAATTATGAGTACCATCAAGTTTTTGAAGTGAAAACTTCTTTTGGCACGTTGAGCACTTTTCGGGTGAACAAAATCATGGAAATCAAAAATCATGACCTAAATTTTGTGTGTGCGATTCAAGTAGATACGAGTATGGTTCAGATTCACAATTCGGCCCACTACAAAATGTTTTTGAGGGTTCGCGACAAAAAATTAAAACCCGTGAATTAAACGATGGAAACGCATATAAATAATATATTACATTACATCCTACTCTTCAAATGTATTTATTTGCACTCTTACCATATTTATCTAGAATAGTGAACAGATATTTCAATAGTATTGAGGTATTATTTACTATTTTTCGGGTATTGTGAATAGATATTTGTTAGAGGTTTATGCTTTTGCAGAGAGCCCCCGAAGGCTCCAGCCTGACCTAAGGAGAGTTATTCCAATGTTTTAAGTTTTCACTTCCGTTGACAGTCCCCATGCTTGACTATCTTTTTTTTACAATTATTTTTCTGTAGATATGACAAAAGATGTAGTAAAAAAGATAGTAGATTTCTTAATAATTAGCCTAACGCCGTCGGTTTTTCTTTGCCTATAGTTTTTGATATAGAATAGGATCACTTCAGAAAGTGCTCTTAGTAGAAGGGAAGAGTTGTTGAATTTTTAGCTTTTTTTTTTGTTTTTTTGTTTTTTAATTTTTTTAATTTATAATACATAATGCGCAAGCACTAACTCTCAAGACTGTCTTCAGAATGTAAGCTCAGTCAATTGTTTATTTTTACTTGCTTAGTGCGGTAACGATATACAACTTAAAAAGGATTATGAAACGACGATGCAAGGACAAGCCAAAATACATTGTTGTTATAAAATATATTTTATTATGTCATAAAGTAAAATGGTAGTCGGTTGAAGTAACCTGAGTATTACCGCATTATTACTAGCAACGACGAAGAAAGTTGACCAGGAAAATTATGGAAGTTATATATTTATTTGAAAGAAGGATATAATGCCATGTTGAGAACATGTACCTACCTTCCTACATTTAATAACATAAAATTCCACATAGATGTTTAAAAAGAAATGCATTTTTCTTGGGTAGCTCGGGTTGGTTATATTGTTGTACTAAAACCATTAATACTTTCAATAAAAATTTAATTTATCGTATCAATTTAAAAACTTTATTTTATTAACCCCTTTATACTAAAAGACGGATGTTTTGTGCTTGGCAGAAGTGTCTATTTTCTCTGTATTTCAAAATTTAATTCAAAAACCGTTCAAGAGAAACGATTGTTTTTAAACGATCAAATTTTTCGTTCCTCGTGAGTTTTCGTGATCTATTATGAAATATAATAGAACACTATTAAGGCAAGTACTCTGTCATACTCGTTATATTTATATGCCTAGATGTAAATCGAACATTCTGTATATCAGAGAAAATTTCAGTGCACTACATGGATAAACAACGGCGATTTTAAAATACTCAAATCTTACTTAAATCACTATTACCTGTTTCAATAATCGTTGTCAGTGGTAAGATTATTATCTGATAAAATTTTTTCAATGTTTCAGTATGTGGAAGATTTTCTTCTTTATATCACATTATTTATTTATTTGAAAAATAAACGCAATCTGTAGGTACTACTAAAAATCATAAATTTCAAAACTGTTGTCAACAAAAAATTGAAATAGATACTTCAAAATTCCTTACGAGAAAAAAAAACTTCAAAACATGTTCATGTTTCAATAACAAGTAAATTTCTTTGTTATGGTAATTTCTATGGGTTAAACACTTTAAATCATGCACTTTATGGGTTAAACACTTTAAACCATGGACGTTATCACTAGTAACATTAAAATGGAAAAAAAAACTAGATACTCTCAGAAATAAAGATTTGACGAAAGTAATATGGGCCTAGCGGTGTCAACGTTTTCCTTGGAGTCATTTACCACATTCAATCTACTTGACTAATTGGGTTATTAAAGTTGATTTTTTGTTTTAAACAAACAAATTGTTCTCTAATTAAAAATAATATTTATTGTTTTAAATTTAAAAGCCATAATACAAAATTTTTTTAATTTATATGTTTATTTCTACCCACTCTTTAGTTATTATGATTATGATTTTTTTTTTGAAAAATATGGTTCCTTTACCACTTTTTTTCTTAGAAATATCTTTAAGTAAATAGACACATTAAAAATACAAACATTTTATAGCCCATGAAAATTTTTATGTTTCATTACTGAAAGTTTTATTACGGGTGGTAAATTAAAAAGGTTTTCTTTTTATATCTATACAGTTTGATTACGTTTTGTTCAAAGGTTTTTTAATCATTATAGATAATGATAGCTAATTAGAAATATAAACATTTCAATAAAATTAATGCAATCTATAACTAACTGTATTTTTAAGACAAACCATAAAGGTGATTCATTTATTTCTTAATGTTTTCTAAAATATCATCTGCTTATAGGTAGTCTCAAGAGCATGATCATTTACATTCCGATTTCGGGGATAAAATTTATTTTGATGAACGTAATTAATATGAAGGAATTTTTCTGTCTAATAATATTCAGTTTTATCTTCCGAGTGTTGCAGGTAAGGTCATAAAAGCTAAACTCAAATTAACGTTATTCACAAAATTTAACAGACGTGAAAAGGTCAGCTCAGATAATATTGAAGTGAACAGCTACTGCTCAACTTAATAACTTATACTCTGATAATTTTTCTCGTAAAACTATAATATTTATGACAATTCATTTTATGAGTGCGGGGGGTTGATTCTGGCTTTGCCTTTAAAGCTTTAAAGCTTGAGTGGATCATAAAGGTTGTTGTACTCAGATAAAAAGCTTGTTTATTTAATTTTCACACTAATTATCAGTCCTAGCTCGATCATTCTGTAAAAGGTGCATTTATATTATTTCAGGAGGTAAATTTTTAATTATTATACGTAAATTCTTATCTTTCTTAAATATTGATTTATTAACTAATAGAAATTTTATATCTTAATTAACTGAATAGAAGAATATGTTTATGTTTCAAAAACATAAAATTAAAACGTTATTTTTTTATGTTAATGAATTAAGTGCTCTGATCTTAATAATAAGTATCAAATTTAAAAGTTCTTGACAGTTCCTAGACTACATTCGTTTGATTATAGTAGCGGAAGTATATTCAATATTCACACATTGGTTGATAATTAATTACTGTTAAAAGTTAAAATAAGAAGAGCTTTCGGTATCCATTTCTTTTATAGTATTGATATTTTATAAATAAGACATTGGCCAGTTAATAAACTTAAAAAAGGGTAATTTGAATCATTCAAGGCAAACAGAAAAGTTATAATTTTTATTGAGTTATCGATAATTCTCAACCGACATCGACCAAAAACATTGAAAATAAAATATTTTAATTTATTTTATTAGTTTAGTGTGAATTAAAATAATAAAAATCTATGAAAAATATCAACAAAGTTATTATAAATTGAATAGAGGGTGGTAAAGTCTCCAACAGATGTCGTTATAGAGTCACCTCCTGGTGAGACAACTGCATATTGCTTATAAACATTGATAACTATTTTATATAGTGACATTTTTTAGATAAAATGTGTATATAGTTTTTTATGTACTACTTGGATGGAGGATAGTTAGGTTTGTGGTCGTTTTCTTCTAACAAACTATAAATTAATTTAATGATTACAAGATTTATGAATTTATTGGAAATTATAAAATAGTTTCACAACAATATTATATGACGTGGTGGTGCCCCGGTATCAGCTCTAAGCGCTTCACCTAATAGACTAGGCTTAAGGAAGAAGATTGGAAACTAAACGGAATCTGATATTGAAAGGTTTCATCTCTGGGATAGAAAAAAGCAAATTATATTCTAAGTAATAAGATATGCCGCAAGAAGCAGTTTAGTAAAAGGATCAAAAGAGGACGTCACATTTT
Source organism: Chrysoperla carnea (assembly GCF_905475395.1). NCBI lineage: Eukaryota > Metazoa > Arthropoda > Insecta > Neuroptera > Chrysopidae > Chrysoperla > Chrysoperla carnea. The sequence continues at coordinate 28,365,286 of NC_058341.1, forward strand.
AATTTAAATAACTTACATGCAATTCAAATAACTAATTTCATGTTCTTGTTCTACGCTTCATAATCATATAATCTCGAAATCAAAGAAGTCTCCGGCTGCAGGCTTGTATGCCCTTTATCTTATTTTTCAGAAATATTATTTAGGAACCACATTTTTATAGCGACCATGGATATGACACTAGCCTACTCAGTCTTTTCAAAGATAAATCAGCTTCAAATCCGACGACTTTTTAATTTAATGGAGAGTGCTCTAAGCTTTGTTTCAAGTCCCAATTATGTGTTCTGTACCCGACAAAACTAAAAATTGGCGATGATCTTCCAAATCGGCTCAGTTTGGAAAAGGTTTTAAGGAAAAAGGCAATTTAATGGAAAATATTCTTAGATGTATTTCAAATGCGTGTTAAGGGTTCTGTAGCCGAAAAATTTGTCGAAGGTTTTTTAAATTTTGGAAATTTTCATTGGTCACTTGGATCAATGGATCAATGGATTTTTGGTCTCACGAAATGATATCTATTCAGTTACCTAGATATATATTTCTTAATTTTTTGTTTGCTACAAACCATTCTCACTCCATAAACATCTTTTTAAAAACCAGAACTTACTATAAATTATTATATTTTTTGAAACGGTATACTAAAAAAAAGTATGAAAATTTAATTAAGTTGATCTCAAGATATGAAAGAAACTGACTATATAATTTGAAATAAATATTAAGAAGAAAACTAATTTTTATATATACATCAAGACTTTCCACAAACTCATAAAAAAAACTATTTCCATCATAAAACTACTAAACTTTACACGATTTAATTAACAAAATCGAATTACTTTTTAATGAAATGCAAAGACGAGAAAAAATGTCAGCAAACGAACATAGTTATTTAGTGCAGAAAATATGTCATATTTATTTACTAGCGTCTGTATAAATTATTAACCTAATAATACGACAAATATATTAAAATTATATTTTTACAAAATATTAATGCAGTTCTAAAGTCGCCTTTTCACGGATGGAATGCTGCATATCTTATATACACATATTTTATACTTGTTAGATTGATCAAATCCATCCCGTTTCCGAGTTTTATCAATTCGGAAATTTACCATCACAATCCGCTAAACATTTTTACCCCGGCTATACAATGGCGAGAGTTAGGTGTTTGACCGATATGTAGGTATGTATGCGCATCTGTTCGTACCCTAGCTTCTAAACTACTTATCTTAATTTGACAAATGAGGTATCGTTAGAAGCGTCTTGAATTCCTGTTGGTTATAGGCTATGAGGCGCCACATTAAAAACGGCGCCCTCTAGAGGAAATAAAGCTATGATATCACTTTTTAAATATATATATATGTTGTTATACTTTCTGACGCAATTATAACCCTAAAATGGTTTAAATGAAATTAAGTTCGAAAATTATAACCCCCACAACTACAGAATTAGTATGAGTATGAATCAGTCTTAAAAGTATGAAAACAAGAACAAATTTTTATCTGAAATTGTTATGATAAGTAAAATCGTCATTTCAATCGGGGGACTTCTAAGATTTAACAGTTTTCTACATGACCGAAAAAAGGTCCTGCGACTGCAATGACGATTTTACTTATCATTTTACTTAACAATTTCAGATGAAAATATGTTCTTGTTTTCATACTTTTCAGAGCGCGATTCTGTAATTGTCAGGGTTTTAGTTTTCGAACTTTATTTTATTATGTCTTTTAATTCTCCTCTGCTAATATTTTCAATTTTCATTTATGGGAACCCCGATCCTATTCACATGAAATTTTGTAATGTTTTATTGACGAATTATGAACGTGGTTTAGATGAATTACAGAAAAAAAGCCATCGATGAATTTTCTTTATTAGCGAACCGTCAAAGATAGAATTCCACGACCCTTTTTGAGTCGATATTCTTCTCATTAATGACGAACATTATACACACCTCTATGGTTACATTATTTTGAAATTTATAGTCGTTGACGCGATCGTAAAATAAGACTATACGTATAGAATAATATAGTCAGATTACGTTAGATAAGAGACAGGCAGTTGTGTGAATGTTAAATAATGATATTTGAGCCATATAATTATTATTAAATGGGGTCTGTTTTAATTAGGTACTTTGACATCTAATGCTTGTCTTGTATGTATCTGTGCATATTATAATTATGTGCTATTAAATAACGTATTCATTCATTTGTTAGTAATTTCATATTCAAAATACATTTTAATCATTATTGGTATAGGGGAAGTACCTAGTTCATAGAAACAAAATTTTCAATGTTCATTTAAGTTACTTTTTTAAATATCACGATAGAAATTGTCTATATTTCTAAAAAGGTATTTTTGGAACTGTGTTTCCTTATTGTACGTTATCGTACTGATTTGTTTGCTGGTTGGGAGGTAAAACCAACAAACGGTGCAACAAAAAAAAAAAGACGACACCAAAAACTAACTATTTTCGTCTAGGTTACCGTAGGAACTAAAACTTTTTCAATCGATTCAGTTTGCTATGAATTTTGAGAAAGTGCAAAAATATTATTATAATTGTCAGTTTGTATTTTTTGTCAAAATTTTATGTTTTATCATGTATAAAAATTCAGTTGTGCAAGTTATCAGAAGTTAAAGCTAACAGTGATACTTTAAATTATCTCTGTTACCAATGCAGTTAAATGAAATTTTTTGTTATGCCATAATAAATATCCTGCTCAAACCAAACGTAATGTACGCACATATTAGGTTGACTATAAAATCAGAAGTATGTCTTTTTTAAACCAATATAAACATAACTCAAAGAAAAATCATAATAATTTACCTTTTTTGTAAGAAAATTTCATTTTTAGTTTATTCAATAACAAATCTTCTTTTACAGCCAGTATTTAGCCTACCTACATTCTGATAAAATATCCTCATTCCAATGCATTTGCTGTTAGATAAATATCATATGGCCATTACAAAATGATTCAAGATACATCTTACCGTATGTAGTGCGGTTCGTAGGTAAAGCAGTTTTATTTGAAAGAAAATGAAAGAAAATCAAGAAATTGTCTACTTGAGAACTAAACAACTAAACAAAGAGTGTCTGATAATGAACTCATGCGAATGTTAAAATGTGATAAATAGGGTGTCATAAATTTTTTCGCTTTTATAGTTGTGCTAGCAGCGGTACCCACTGAGAAAGGGTAACGGGATGACTCGCTTGTGGCTCCTCATAAAAGTCTCGGGAACATCAAAATCATCAATAATAAGTAACAAAACTTCGTCTCATTAATGGTACTTCAGATTGAAATACTGCAAAAGTATATCATTCTTAAAATTTCATTATCGACTAAAGCGGTTGTTTAGCAAAAATATCATCGGACTTTTTTAAGAATGTAATAATGCAAGGTGATAATTGCATGCGTGTTATGACGTAAACATAAACTGCACTGAACAAATTGAAAAAGTTTAGGATTGCTTAGACAGAGATCAATTTCTTCTATTTTGAAGAGAGTAACAGAAGATGTAGCTTATCAAAAGGCTATTTCAGATATACATGAGTGAAAAGTCTAAGGATGTAATAATATAATGCATCATAAGAAATTCTTGAATTTGTTCCCAGTTCAATTTTGTATATGTTGTACTGCCGGGAAGATAAAAACAATCCGGTTTTCAGTAAAGGAACCCACTTTAATATCTATAAACCATTTATTGTTACCATTTTATCTGTTTTATATTATTTATTACATTTTGGTTGTTTTAAAACACAAATGATGATTCAAATATTGATGAGAAATTTTTATTTGTTTTAAAGAGGATTGTAAAATATTGTCGCCTCTTGAGGATAACTGTAATAAATAACATAGTTTAAATTGGAAACTATAAAATTTATATTGTATTTTGTTATTTTACGGCTAACACAGCATTTTTGACGCTTCGAGTATTTTAAACTGTATATTTATCATATTTAGATAAAACTGTTTTGTTTAAACATTCGGTTTAAAAATTCTAGCTAACTAGCTAGAACCAACCAACCAATAATAACCAACCAATAACCAACTGGTTATTTTGGGGTTGTTTTAATGATAATAGTGGAATTCGTGGGTTATCCGCAGTGGCATAATATGAGATATTTAATTAGTGACTCACTAATATTTAAAAAATTTCAAAAGCAATAATATAAAAAGATTCACTTACACAGCCAGAAAAGTGATTAAAAATCTCACTGATGGGTAGGTATGACTTCATCGCTTTGAAAAAGTTCCTTTCGGCATCAAAAGACAACGACGAACAAAACAAACATTGGGAAAATCTACGAATATTACCTTTGTACTGTAAGCTAGAAAAAATATGTAGTGGACACATGAAGCCTGTTCATCATATTCGGGACGTGATTTTGATTAAAATGCGTTTTTCAAGCAGTATTCGTTTTGTTCACCCTGGTAAGGCAAGACGGATAATATTGCCTTTTTTTCCTTTTTTTTTAGGAAGTTTTTTATTTTATTTTAACTAAATTATTAACTTCAATTACCCAAAGAATTATTAGCCCAAGTTAAGAATAGACATTATTATAATGTATATTTGTTATTTTATTTTTAATTAACGAATCCTTTTTGTCCTTCCATCCCTATTATCATATGTGTAATGTGTACTATAAATAAGAAGGACAAGAAAATCAACCAATATCTAAACGTAGGTATAACAAAAAATAATTCCCACTTATTGAACAAAATACATTATATTTGCAGAACTATAATTATATTGTTGTATGAAGTATTGATTTCATATCAAAGTTTAATTATATTATTCTTGACAGTGACATGACTATTTTATAAAAACTCGGTCACAAAGTTATCAAGAAGAAATAAGTATTATAGTTAATATTTTTATAAGAATATGATGACTCACATGATACCCAACTCTTTTTCTATAATGATCATCTTATGATTTAATTAATGTTTCATAAAATCACTTTAGTTGCTTAATATGTGCTGGAATAATTCTTTTGTTTGAAAACTATGGAGTCAATTTATGTCAAAAATTGGTTAATAATGTGTTCTGCTAATGGACAAATAAAACTTTGATAATATTTTGTCAAATTGACAAATATGATTTCTTTATAAAACCTATAAAAATTGTTTTATTATGTTCAATATTGATTTTTTCGATGTTTTTAAGACAGTCCACAGCAATTAATCTTAAAATTTACGTGTTTGTTTATTATTCCTCAAGTAAATTGATTGAAAAGTAATTCGTTAGAGAGTGTTTTTAGCTGTGTCTCAAGAGCGAATTCAGGCTTCCGTATCCGGAACAAGTAGAAAGCAGGCAATGATCCCCAAAATCGGTTCAGTTTAGAGAAGGCTCTAAGTAAAAAGGTAATTTAATGGAGAGTGTTCCGCAGTGAATGTTTCCACTGCGAGTTTAGGGTTCCGTGCCCGAAAAATTTTGTCGGTGGTTTTATCACTTGTTTTACTTTCACTTGTAATATTTTTATTCACTTGTTTTACTTCCGCTCCAAATTTAGGAAATGAAAATTCTGGAGTCTAAACATACCAAAGTTTAAAGTATAATTAGTTTTTCATTAATGGTCGAGCAAAATGTAATATTTTTATTGGGTATCAAGAACTAAACAGCATGTGTCTAATATTTTTTTAAAACTTATGAAATGAATGTCGATGCTCCCTTTCACTCTCTTGGCCAAGGGAAATATCAATTTTGAATCTTACAGAGCATTACAGATTTAGATTTTCCATGTTAAAGTGAATTAATTTTGCTAGAAACATTTATTTCGATTTACGTAAATTAACGCTATAATTATAGAATGGTGAATAAAAATATAAATAATTAAACATTTAATTACGAATTAAAATAGGGTGTAATGCAGTGTGAAACACCCGTCATCCTTTGTCAATCCAACCATTACGAGTAAACCACAAGTTTATCAAATTTATAAACACAATTTTTTGAAAATTTATTTACCATAAAAAATATTTTTATATTAATGTCCTAATTAAATTAGGACACTTTAATGAAATAACTTATTTATATTTATTTTTGACTTGTATGTGAAATTATACGGGTATACATCCATTGTGTACGGATACCAATAATGTAGCAATAATATATAAAAAGGCCTAATATATCACAGCGGTTTGTCTACATACATTATGTATTATAATATGGATAAAATACATTATTTATTTATTTATCAATTTAGTCATGGGAGGCAAAGTGATTGATACAATTACGTAATCATTTACTATAAAATAAACATTTATCTTCATTTTGTCATTCATGTAAAAAGTATTTTTTAAGGATGTACAATGCTTACTACCATTAAGTTCATCAAAAATACAAACAGTTAAGAATTTAGAATAAACTCAAGATATAAAAACAAGATAAAAAAACTACAAAGACAACCATGCTGAGCCAAAAATTACAATTAAAAAATAAAGTTCGAAAACTAAAACCCCGACAATTACAGAATCGCGCTCTTAAAAGTATAAAAACAAGAAAATATTTTCATCTGAAATTGTTATGATAAGTAAAATCGTCATTACAGTTAGGGACCTCTTTTCGGTCTTGTGGAAAACTGTTTAATTTTAGGGGTCTCCCGACTCTTATGACGTTTTTACTTATCATACCAATTTCAGATGAAAATATTTTCTTATTTTCATACTTTTAAGAGCGCGATTATATAACTGTCGTGGTTTTAGTTTTCGAATTTTATTTTATTTAAACCATTTTGGGGTTAAAATTTCGTGAGAAAGTATAACAACTTATATTGAAAATTCATAGTTTTATGTAACACAGAGGGTGCCATATTCAATTTAATGTGACGCCACATAGCCTATAACCAGCGGGCAATCAAGATGCTTCTTACGACACCTCATTTGTCAAATTATGATTTGTAGTTTAGAAGCTAGGTCCGAGCAGATGAACATACATATTGGCCAAACACATAACCCTCACCATTGTATAGTCGGGATAATATATATTAAAAATACTGATCGATTTGTTTTAGGTTTCATTTTAGAAACCTAACTGGCTTAATAATTTGAAATTCCCAGCGACTTTTCTTTCCCACTTTATGACAATTTCATTCATGCAACATTATTACCTGAAATTGTAAATAAGTAAATCATAATATTCAGCTCTGTACATCACAAAAACATGGACTGAATATGAAACCTTAAAAAAAATTCAACTTTAAAAATGTTTTTTATTGTGCTCATACATCCTTAAAAGTGAGTATTTGTGAGTAGAAGTCTAAATGAAAAAAGAACAAAAAACTTCGATACACAATTTCAAACTAAATATCATTTAACCCCCAACTAAGCAAAAGTATTACTTTACTTTGAAAAAAAGTGTTATAGAAATAATTCTCAATATTGTGTTTATTTCAAGCTGTTTTCTAATAATCCATTCTATTTATAAGAATGTTTGAAATGTTTGGTAAATATGTTTAAAGCTGTCTCATATAGGGTTCGTAAGGTGTCTCATAATTATTGTAGCCTTCTTATTTACTGTTTCTGAATTATTGCTTTGAATTAAAGCGGTTCTTAAGATGGTCGACCTAAGTCAGCTTCACTAATTAAGGATGATCAGATAAGAGTTATACATTTTTAAATTGGCTTGAAAACAAAACGGTATGAGATATCAGGATGATTTTCTTAACATTAGACATTGAACTTTGACATTTTTACATTAAAATGATCTCATTTAAATCAATAGCTTCGATGTAAAAACAAGGCTATTTTTATTCTTAAATATACGATCCAAAGCACAATTATATAACAAACACACACCAAACTGAAACTTTGTGGATGTAAACGTAATTCCTGAACATATGGGTTAGTTGAAAAGAGAAATTTATAATCATCAAAAACGGAAATTTCGGTTTTCAAGTAGGTTCATTTTTCATGCACAAAACTGAACTTCTATTTTGTCAGGCTTCGTGAATTAAAAAAATTATTTCTTTAGAGTCACGTTTTCATCGACCAAGAATTGACAGTTTCGTATGTGATTTTTGGGATGAAAGTGCAAATATCTAATATTTTTTGCTAGAGACCCAATTTGATTACCCTATACTTACCTTGACTTAATTAATTATCTTGTTTAAAAGCTTCAAAAATATATTTCTTTCTTGTTCTAATTAATGATATTGAACCAAAGTATAAAATACCTGTTCAAATTATATTTACCTGTGTAATTAATTTATCAAGTAAATACTGCAATATTGTTATGAGTGAATCATTAGAGTCTACTGTCCGTTTACAGTTTATTTGTTTATAAAGTAGGTTGAACATTGTGTGGCCGGTAGCTATTATTACCAGGAAACAATTATTATCACCCGACAAACTCTATATACGAATGAACCGTCATTTCTAGCGGTTGTAAAATAACCACAGTAGGAGCACATGTCTAATGTATTAAGTTAGTACTAAACAATAATTTGTTGCTGATTGATGATGTTTTACGATATATATTGCAAATTTAAGGGAAATCTCTAAAAATTAATTAACTCTGTCTATGTGTAAGAACATTGATATTGTCTACAGGCGAAAATTAGATAAGTTTACGCCCTTATAATGGGAAATAAATAAAATAATCCATAGTAAGCTGTTCAGACGTTAATAAGTGTTATCTATATAAAAATATACCATACAAATATAACTAAAAGAGTAAATTGTTTAAATATTCACCTATGAATTAAAGTGAAATATGGATCTTTTGTATCTTTCTATATTCTTAAATCTTTTACTACTTATTTTATAGAACGTCTTTTTTAAACTTTAGTACCTACTTCTTAGTCATTCTTCACAAGATATAAGCCTAAATTTTGTTGAACTTATCCTTATTTTGTTAAAATTAAAAATTATACTTTCGGATTGGAGTCTTAGAGCAATCAACACTGTCATGAAAACAAAAATTGGTACTGGTTCTCATAGAAACTTTTAAATTTGGAATCATTGAAGTATACTAGCTATATTGGTTTTCTTTTTGTATTATAACAATAATTTCCTTGAATACGATGAAAATTCGGCGTCGGCATGAATCACCTGAATTAGGAAAGAACAGTTTTTTAGAAGAATTTGTAAATTTTTCGTTTACTAGTCATACCAATCTTTGCTTGAAATTGTGTTTGTGTCAGTACCGCCATTTCATACTTTATATAAAATTCCGTAGGAAGGATTAACAATACCTCACATTTCATTAATTTGGTATGAAGTTGTGCTATTTTATTTGTTAAGGTGCCCATGAGCATGTGTTGTCGTGGATAAATTAACTTCCAGAAAGTTCAAGTACTCCTAAGTTTACGACATCAATGGAAAATACACCTCTACAAAAACCCGCCTGGATTTATCATACTTGAAATTATCTACATTGCGAAAACTATGGTAATTGAGGTGTTTTCATTCATAAGATAGGTAAAATTAATTAAAGAGCCATAAAAAGGCCTACTATATGTTTTTTAGTGTATTTATCAATAAAATCATATACTAAGCTCAAGCTTCAAGTACTTCCGTCTTATACGTATTTTTGGGAGTTTTTTTGCAGTTAAAAAAAATCTGTGCCGTTTATCTTTATGCAAAAATTTAACTTAAACTGTTCATTCGAAATTTCGAAATTTAAGTCAATAAGTACACAGCCAAAATTAAGAAAATTATAAGCAATATTCAAAGTAAATTTATTATACCTGCATTAAATTTTTCGGTACATGAGTTTGAATCATGAAAATTTTCAATTCATCGTGACTTGAATCCGATGATTTACTTTCACATGTGTGTAAAAATAAAGAATGTTTTTTTAGCTTGTATTTAATATAAATAACTTTTCTTTCTTCTGCCATTTCTAAATAATTCGTGTTAAAGTATATTATATGTTGTTTGCTATAATAAATTAAATATGAAATTTTATCAAAATATAACAAACATGAAATTTTTATACAGAAGTAAGTATATAATAATAGCAAACCGTGAAGGGTATGGCCTTTATAAGACAATCAATTTCTTCGTTTTTATATAAAATTTCTCTTTCTATGTTCCCGATTTTTTTTTTCACCTGACTACCGAAAAGTAAAGTAAAGTTAATGACAGTTCATTTATAATAAAGATAAATCATAAATTTATGACTCGGGAACGTATAAACAAATCAATATTCTACTATTTTATAACAAAAAAAAACAAAAAAACAAAAATTTAAAAAATTAAATCAGATTAATGCACAAGTTCTGTTATCTTAAATGGTATGATCATGGTTACTCACCTTTGTCAGTTTTTAACCCTCGAACTAAAAAACAAGGGTGTTATAAGTTTGACCGCTATCTTTATGTGTCTGTCTGTCAGTCTGTGGCATGGTAGCGAATAAACGGATGATTCGATTTTGATTTTTTGGTTTTGTTTTAAAGGAAATTTAATGGAGAGTGTTCTTTGATATGTTTTAAATGCCAGTTTACTTCCACACCCGAATAATTTTTCGGGGATTTTTTTTAATTTTGTTTGTGACTAGACTAAGCTAAAGCTGTTTCGAAAAACGATAGGTATCAGGATGGAACGTTTCTACATGGCTAAAATAAGTACCTGCTTTTCTAGAAAAACAAAGAAATTTTCTGCACTTCAAATAAGTTGAGAAGTGTTTTTTGATTCATCAAAAGTATGATAATGAAAACGAAAATGAAAACGATATGTGCAGATATTAACATTAAGGGTCTAAAAAAATGGAAAATGCATTTTTTTATTGGTTATCCTTACCAGCTCCATGACATACGCAAGGAAGCAGTTACTATTTTTCATTTTCGGAAATTTTCGTTTCGATATTGAGTAAACAATAACTTTATATCAGAAAGTGAATATGAAAAAGAAAAAAACTTAATAAAACATGGCCTTAACTGAAAGAAACACAACTTACACACAATCATACAAAAATTCCTTCAATTTTATCTGACAGTTGATTGAAACCATGATTCATATGTTATATATACTTCTTTCATGTCTTTTTGTTTTGATATTCGCTATAATATAAAATTCTGGCTAGCTATTTCGTTTATACACTGTACAGGGTGAATCGTAAAACATTAAGTGATCCGAGCAACTTGAATTTGAAGTTACTCTACTTACTTAATGATTTTTATTCCAATACATTTTGTAGCATAAAAAATAAATAAAATATTTTGAACAAAAGTTGCTTCTCCGAAAGATATCAACATTCTTTATAAACCACTTTTTTAATATGGGAAGTATTCTCACCGTATAAAAAGTCATACAAGTTTAAAGCGTTGGAAATGAATTTTTTGAAGAAACTGTGACGCTCATACTCATACACAGGGCAAATAAATAAAAAATGATTAAGGCTTTCGAGTTTATTACGGTTACAAAGAGTGTAAACGGCAGCCAAATTAATTACATAAAATGCGGTTGTTACAGATACGAAGTTGTGCAAAAACTCGAATGAATGGCAGAGAACAGTGGAAAGCCAAATATTTCTCGAATCCACCCCAAACTATCAGGCCTTTGTACATCAAGCTATGATATGATAAAGCCTTCCTTTGGCGGTCTTGTAGGGCATAAAAAATTATCAAGGATTGTTCTTATGTAGGCTAGCGAAATGACGTCATTATTTAGAGTCAATTCGGTCAAGTAAGTTTTGGAGCTGTAATACCCAATTGACCTTTGGTTGACTAGAGTCGGAAGTATTGGGCGGATTAAGAAGCGTACCTTTCATTACCCATGAGGTCTCATTAAAACATGGTAAGTAAAAAGAAATCTAGGATATGGCATTTTTTCTACTTCATTATAGCTATACTAAAATTACTTTCCAGTTCTTTGAATTCTTGGAGGGTATCGAAGAAATTCATTATCGAAATCGTTAACCTCATCATATTTACGGAACGTTCTGTATATAAGGTTCCTTTTTTTCCACGTTATCGTATAAATATGTTCACATATACAAGTAGTTTATGTATATGAAATAATCATTGTTGGGTAAAGATTTACGTGGTATTCGTTTATAACATGCAAATATTCTTTATAACGTTCAAGAACACACACAAGTCTATCCTTTTGTCTGTTTTTTGATCTGATAGACAGTTTTTTATATGAAACAAATGTAAATAACTGTTTATATTACCTACAAGAGGTAGGTAATTTATCCTTGCAAAAAAAATATGGCTCTTAGCTATTTTTATAGTTGCTTTTGGATTATTTCGTTTGTGACTAGAAAAAAAAAATTCAAATATATTTGCGATGGTAACAAACAAATCGATCATGCTGAAATCGTGTGAAGTAACTGCAATGAAAAAATTACGGAGTAGGTTATTGTGAAAATTGTAACATTTCTTTAAGGATGGGTTATTCCAAAATTATTTTATTTTATAGTAAATGAGGAGGATAAAATTTCAAGAAAAACGTTTTCACTCCTATTTAATGAGAACGAAGTGGTGATTTTTATGTAAAACTATCAGATACCCGCCCACTTTGCTGGACAATTTCTTCTTTAAAAAGACTATCTCGTTATAACCCTCACTTATCCTCCTTTTTGTTCACAATTTTATGGATTTTAACTTTTTTGAAAATGAAGATTTGCCCATGATACTCGCTGACATTGTAACTTTGTATAAGTCCAATCATTAAATTAACGTGATTTTTATACTTTTTGGATCAAAATTATTCCATCCACCGAGTTTCATCAAATTCCAGAACAAAACATTTTTTCTGCGTTTTTCTCGATTTTTTCAAAGTATATATAATAGGGCTGCTAATTTTGGGCTGCCAAATTCCACCTACCTCCAAATCTACACAAATTTAAGTCTATGTGTGTAGAAGTAAAAAAGAGCTTAGGCTAGATTTTTGCTCTTACATTGTAAAATAAAATATCATAATCTTTTCTAAAATTGTTATATAAAATAAAATAAAAACGTAAATGTTTGTTTTTCTTATTGCACATTTCGAGGAGTGGCAAATGTTAAGTGTTTAATGTCCTTCATAAAAAGACATACAACCAACATTCATACACATACAATCACATTATTATTATATTTTACTTGTGATGTCTAATCTAAGCGCCAGGTTATCAATCGTGGTCGAAGGATTGCAGCAAAGTTCAACTCTTCGGGATTTATAAAAGATATCAGGATTATAAAATGATTTTTACCAAACAATCAGACGAGACTTTTTATATGTTTTTGTTACTACAAAAAAGCAAAGATAATGAAGTTACAGGGAAGCTTTGCAATCTCCTATAACTCACTGAAATTTGACTTTTGGGTCTTAGAGCTCGGCGAATTCAAAAATTTGATAAGATATTTTACTTATGCGACCCTTTTAGCAAATAATTTCACATGAATCATTTTTTTCTCAACGGAAAAATTTCAAATTCGATACCGACGTGGAGCACTGTACAAATTTGTAAGTTCGAGAAATTAATTTTAAATTTCATTTTCAATATTTTCCAAAATTTTAAAACTTTTTAACGTATAGCCGTTACTTACGTTCAATTTGCCCAACACACAGGCTCATAGATTGCCAGTTTTATTACGATTGGCCAAATAGGTATGTGAAATCGAGTTGAGGCGAAAATGTAATATTTGGTGTAGCAGGGAATTTGTAAATATGTAGCACTATTGAAATACAAGTGAAATTAAATTGTCTCTCCATTACATTATCTTTTAATTTAAACCTATTTCCAAAGTGAACCGATTTTGAAGATCCGCGCCAAATTTTTAGTTTTTTTGGGTACGGAACCGTAACCTCGCACTTGAAAGATAAGTAAGAACATTCTCCATTAAATTACCTTTCACACGAAACAAAAAAAATGAAAATCTATTCATCTGCTTAGGCACTTGGATGCCACAGACAGATTGACAGACAGACACACACACTCATTGGTCAAACTTATAACACCCCTTTTTTTAGTTGGGGGGTTAAAAATATGGTTTATCTACAGTAAGGTGAGTTAAACAGGAATTTTATCAAGGTATTACTAATAAATATATAATCTAGGAATTATAAATATTGGGCTTGTGTTGAAAATGAACAATAAATGATTTCCTTAATTTCCCATTTGCCATAATTCAATAACAGCAAAAGAAATCCGTTAAAAAGTTCATCTTAATTTCTACCTTAGACTTCTGAAAAATAAGCTGGCACTAAGATTAATAAGAGAATTGTAGCATCACAACTAACTCAACTCAACGACCAACAACGTTATGGTCCATTTGTCCCAGTATATTTATAATTGCCTTTTATACTACATTATTACCATTCATACATATGTTCTAACAATCGTAATAGAGCCGTTTTACAGCATTAAATGACAACTATTATTACAATCATAATGCTGCTTGTGCCCTTGTGTTCTTTTCTAAGCATCATCATCATCTCGACCCAACTCTATCGCTACATTGTGGACTGGTTATATGGCTATTTGGTCATTATTTTATAACAATACCATCAATTATTAACACATTTTCATTGCAATTTAAAATTTAATTTCCTTTTAAATTAAAATATTGTTGTGTGATGTTTCATGCTTATTACATATTTGTATACGAATAAATGAATAACTATGGCTACTGATGATTTAAAATCAAAATTTTAATAAATTCTTTGAATTCTTTATGATAACCGAATCCATTGTGTTTTGTCTTTATAAAATTTTCACGTTCTATTGTACAATAACTCATAAAAATAATAATAAAAGTATTTCCGAAATTATTTTGAAATTTAATTTGAAATTGCATCGTATAATTATCCAGCTATAAACACTTACGTCTACCGTTCGGTTATCCTTAGTTGCGTGATGAGAGATTTGCTCAAACGTTCTGAAAATGCGTCAAATATTATGGGCAGAGTTCTTTAACTTTGTGAATCACAACATCTACGTTATTTTGTATAAATTTATTTTTTAACGCACTAAATAATTGAAAATAGTTTGATTAAGTGATTATTTAGTCATGTTTGAGTCATAAAAAATCTAAATAAATAAATTCACTTCAACCCATATTTCTATCACAAATTTTTTTAATTAAATTTACTTATATAAAACTAACAAAAGAGCACGAACAGGCCCGAAAATTAATGAAGTTGATATTTGCTTGCTTGAATTACTTAAAAAGTACAAATGAAGAGAGGTTGAAAAATTAATTTAATACTTTAGCGCATTTTATCGATCTTTATTCCAAAAAATATTTTTCATTTGGGTTGGGACTGATATATTATTTTCTATGGGTTATGTAAACTTCTTTTATCTGCCATCTTATCCAAATTTAAAAATAAAAAAAAATATGGGTACTGTCGGTGAAAGATAATTACAAATTTTGTTTTATATCGCAATTATTACAATCGGTACCTTACAAAACACTCGTCTACGGTTAACCTTGGTCGAAAGGCTTCCGACTTACTACATGTATATCCAAAATTCATGTCTATTTGAAATAATTAGGGGCGGATCCAAAATTAAAATATATTTTGGATACTAAAACGTTACAGGTGTTAACAAATATTTTAATATATTTGTTTTTAAATAAACAAAAACAGTGTTTTTCTATTATTTTTTATTTTTTGATAAAAATATTTTTAAAATTCATCATCAGTTAATCAATTAGTTTTTCATGGTTCAATATTTAAACAAAATATTAATGATTAAGATGACGTTGTATTATTTTTGATATGTATACCTGTTTTAATTTAGTTTTTTTTTAAACCACAACACACACGGCAGGTTTGTTTTTATTTAATTTATTGATATGAACCTTATTGGTGTTGAATATGAAACACTCAGTGAGCTAATTTTAATCTATATGAGCGGTTAACGTTTTTTTTTTCTGAAATACTTTGTGGAATATTATCTGTATTGCCCTAGAAGAAATTTTTTTAGTGTATTTGATCTGTGTTTGAGAGTAATTCCAATAAGTATTTCATAAATTGAATATTTCTGAATAATAACCGATTGTCATTCCGAACCTTACTGACGTAAGTTCCCAAGACTTTATAGTTATTAGAAATTCAATAAATTTTTCAATAACTACAAAACTTTCTTGATTATTCTGTTATCTTTTTCAAAATGATTTCTTAAATGTATTTTTGTCTTCCCAGAGGAAGTTAATGCAATGGGACCGATTTTGAAAATCTCAAGTTTTACATAGTTCCGCGGGTTCAAGGCCGCAATATCCGAATCAAACATTTTGATGTCTATGTGTGTAAGTGCTCACTACACTACACCAGCTCGGGATTTTAAATTGGATTAGCGGGAATTTGGGTTAGATAACAACTTAGTTATCTCTGCTTTGGGCCTGATTAACATCTACATGCGTTTTCATTGAGCGCTTCGCTAGTTTTATTTGTTTAAACCCGGTATCTCCGTGATACCGTCATTTTCAAATGAGATTATCATTAGTTTTACTCCTACAATTAATTTTTATTTTGCAACAGCGTAAAAATCGTTTTATAATTTCAAGTAAGTATTCTTTCTAAGACCTGAATATAGCGATAGAGAGACTCCAATATAAAAGTTGAAACTTTCATAATAGAACGACATCCGAGAAAGAGGCAACGACATCAGAGATATTGATAAAGGATTTCTATAGCTTTGAAAAACCTACTGAACACTTTAAAAAATCCTCCAAACCACTGAAAATTTCCGCTCAACGGTTTTAGCTTGTTCAACCACAAATAGTGTCTGTTTTATATATACCAACATAATCAATTCATGAAATTCATAAAAAAAATATTAAAAGTTATTTTTTAAAATTATTATAATTTGTAAATAACCCTTTCTTATAAAATATGTACCTATATAAACAAATACCAGTTGTATTTCGTGTTTCATTGTTTAAATTTGGGAAAAAACACAAACGTACACAATGATGAATTGCACAATTTTTTTGTAAATTGATTTTGTTTAAAATTAATAAGAAAAGAAAGGGTTATTTAAGGTATACAAATGTATTATTAAAAAGATAAGCTATCACGAAAAAATTTTGAATTTTTATAAATAAAATGTAGATGTGTTTCTAATGGTAAATTAATTTTTATTATTATAAGTTTTCAATATTGTTAGTGGACCTACTAATGGCACGAGTCACATATGATAATTTATTAGATATTTGAGAGATATCTACATTCATGAGAGATTCAACCTGGTTCCAATACTTGTTTTGTATCGAGGTTTGATTTTACACTCCGTTAAATATAGGTACCAAAAATCGACATAAGTAGCGGTGGACATATTTGCCATTTTGCAAGTAATTTTTTATTTCCTAATACTATTCAGCAAGAAAAAAAATCATTTGATCTAGTATTTTGAAAATCCAGAAGAGCATTCTGAAAATCCAGATATATTATAAACGTGAAATTTGAGAGGATGAATGAATGTATCAAACTAATTATAACTGCTAACCCATATTATACATCCAATCGATACATATACCCGATTTTTGTATTTTTTGGGTCAAAATTACCCTTTAAACAGAGTTTTATCGAAATCGAACACAAAAAATTTTTCCCAAATTTTTCGATTTTTTCTAAGGGGTACCCCTTAAGAAAATTACAAAAAATCGAAAAAATTTTTTTGCCTTCGATATCGATAAAATTCATAATATAAGATAATTTAGATCCAGAAAATCCAAAAATAGCGTTTGTTTAATGATTGGAAGCGTGGCTTTTGAGATATAGTCCAAAATCGGACACAAAGAGCAATTTTCTCAGAAACTATACATCCAATCGATACATACACCCGATTTTTGTATTTTTTGGGTCAAAATTACCCTATAAACAGAGTTTTATTGAAATCGAACACAAAAAATTTTTCCCAAATTTTTCGATTTTTTCTAAGGGATACCCCTTAAGAAAATTACAAAAAACCGAAAAAATTTGTTTGCCTTCGATATCGATAAAATTCATAATATAAGATAATTTTGACCCAGAAAATCCAAATATAGCGTTTATTTAATGATTGGAAGCGTGGCTTTTGAGATATAGTCCAAAATCGGACACTAAGAGCGATTTTCTCAGAAACTATACATCCAATCGATACATATACCCGATTTTTGCATTTTTTGGGTCAAAATTACCTTATTAACAGAATTTTATGGAAATTTGAAACAAAAACTTTTTCCCCAATTTTTCGATTTTCTAAAGGATACCTCTTAAGAAAATTACAAAAAATATATGTTTAATAGTAGCAACATATGTTTAATAGCAGCATATATAATATATCTTTTAATACGTTATATAAGGTAGCATCTCTATTTGTGATACCCATGTTTTTTGAGGATACATCTACTCCAACATCTCAAAAAAAGAATTCTTTAGCAATCAATATCTTAAATTAGACATTCAGTCAATAATTAAATTTTAATCTATCATTACACATGTACATATAGAGTGATACATAATAATAAGTAAACATTTAATTAAATAACATCTCCACAACCCCACAATATCTGCTCTATGCTTGAATCCCTTCTATATGTTGCATATATATGCAATGAAACAACATAATATAATTGTAATACCCTCATTTCAATCTCAACATATAATAATGATCTGTTAATTGGTGGCAACTGTAATTACAGTTATTGTAAGTGGATCTATGTACAAACATATACGAACTATATGCGTTGACCATTATCGACAATCATACCACCCTCTTGATCATCATATCTTTTGCTCCTTCTCCCCTCGCCTCTATTTTTGAATTGTTATGTTTACTTGTGTAATGAATTTCCAAGTATTAATATTGAGAACTTGTATTGTATTTATGTTTAAATTGTCATTACAATAGTACAATGTTGGGAAATTTTAAGTGGAATGATGGCAATATTAGTAATAAAGTGATTACAGATGAAAATAAATACTATGGTGCAAGCCCAGATTACAGAAAAATGATGTATAATATTAAAATTAAACTATTTTTTCTTTTAAGGAGATATGCAAGGATTGGATAATACTAGGAAGTTTCATAAAACTTTATAAATACACTTTTTGATTAACAAAGTTTCAAAAAATCACAAAAAATTCCTAGGTCACTGGGCTTTTTATTATTATTTTATTTTAAAAAGTTGTCTGAAAAAATGATGCATCATATAGGTTATCCTTCAATTGTATATTTCTATTTCAAAAAATCTACAGAGTGTGATAAAAAACTATCTAAAATATTTAGACAATCTTGTAGCTTATAAAAATTCCATAAAAATATAAGGTTGCCGATGATATAAATACAAAATTTCAATTTAATTATGAGTTCATCGGGATTCATCATTTGATGAACAGAAACGGCTGCAGTTAGAGTATAAATGATTGAAGAGCGATATCTATATTATTAAGCATCACTTGTACACAGCATATCATATATTTTTGTAGTTGCATAGTATTATAAATCCAAAAATAACTCATTACTTGATTACAATCCATGTGTTTGGTTTATATGTATGTACCGTGCAATAAACCAAAATTTTTATACAATACTGTAGGTTTACAATCACCCTAACATCTGACCAGATAATTGTTTCTCAACGATTTTCAAATAATTTTAATTTTTTTATGAAAACTGAAGTTTTTTACTTAATTGACTGTTATTTTATAACCTGAATTTTTCTTTATCTCTTTGTAGTTCAACGTTTAGTCCAACCATTATCAGGACTTGAGTGCATAATCGTACTTTCAAATCAGTACAGATAGAGTTTTGCTTTTAATTTCTACTGAAACTAATTTGGCTTTTGAAATTGTGAAAAACGTTAACTTTATAATACTTCTTTTATTAGTTATAAACTTCTTCGGGACATAATGGCAGGTGACCAACCTTATAACACCCCCTTTTATTTTAGTTCGGTAGTTAATAATGTTTTACATCGCGTTTTGCTATTAAGCTGTTTTTTATTTTTGTAAGATTTTACTAGCGTAAGAGTTGTTTTTGTTTCATATAGCGATTACTCTGAGTTTCATTCGATGAATAATTCGATACAAGATCCATTTATGCTTAAATTAAAAAAAAAAAGATCCACTAACCAACCACCATTAACATAATAATGAAAACACTTATGTTTAATTATATATAAATGTTAATGATGTAACATATGTAATAATTATATACAAACAAAATTTTAGTTAAGCAGTGTGTGTGTTTGTATTATTTGTTCGTAGTAAGTGCATATGTATATAATATTTGTATGTATGTTATTATAACATGTTAGGTACGTTAAGGTTACGTTTATGTATTGTGTTTGCATAGTGTTATGTTGGTGTTTTGTACGACTATTATGTGTCATTATCACCGCAGCACAAGTAGTAACACTTTCGAAACCATATTATAACGTTACGAGAATATGCTACGTATGTACAGTGACATTATGATAATTTGGACAATATTATGTCAAAAATAAGATTAGCAGACGATACAACAAACACTTAGTTTTATTTCCTCATACCATACGAAAGCTTAAACGCAGGCTGACACAAAAGCAGATATTGAGAACAGCAAGAGTTGAGACAGTAAGAGTTCTTTGATGTCATTCCATCCACAGCTGGAATGCCTGCTACAATATTGCTTGAGGAAAACCTTCTCTTAGATAAACGTCTTTCATCTAAGGTATGAGAGAGGGAGTACCTTCTTTCTATTTGAAAGATATTTCAAATAAAATTTAAAGAAATTTCCTAATGAAGTGCCTTGATAACATATCGACAAATTTGTTTTCCATTATTTGAAATCTTAATATGCGCATCTTTTTCCCATGCAAGGTTCTATCACAGATTTCATTTATTAAATATTCAGTAAATATAAGAAAATTTTCCTCATTCTTGTAAAAACTGAGAGATGTTCAGCGTTATTTAAAACATAAATGAGAAAAATGGATCACCCGGATCTATCATTAAACTACTTCTAGAAGTTGGCACGGAGTAGTATGTCAAATTTGATTTTTTTTGATTGATTGTTCACGGAAAAAGTTGATTAATGTAGAGTTGAATAAAACTATCTCCTTCCCTAACCGAATCATAGTGTTTCGCAGTTACAGAAGGCCTCCAGCCTAATAAGACATGTCTGTAAACAATTACCGGGTAGTTTTATCCGACTTACTCGCAAAACGTAAACGAGTAGACGTTAAAAACGTAAAACCGCACGTTAGATATAGGAATAATAAAGTCACTCAACAAAAAAAAAATCCGGTAATCGATATTTCGAAAAAGAGATTTGCAGACCAAACACAGTTTCTATTCGCTAAGAGCGTATTTTTTTTCGATTACCTACCCATGATTAATTCATCGGCGATTCATGAAAATAGGATCTTCCTGCCAAACTACGGACAAGACTCGACCGAGAGTGGTTTCATTCGATCACAATACTGTATTATTTGAAATACAGAAAAAATATTTTTATCGCCAATTAATGAATAATTTATATGGTTTCTATGTAAAAAGTTTCTGAGATATACTCAGAAGTGGAGATTTAGAGACTTTTGTCTAAATATATGCGGTATAAGACGTAGTTCCAGAATTTTCTCACCTTAAAATAAATGAATTGTACATAATTTTATAGTGAAATAACGAAAAGGTATTAATATATACAGAGTATCATTCTATTCATTCTATGGCGGTTACATTATTATCATCATTATTACAAGTTGTGCACATATTTATACATAAGTATAAGTTGTTTTGTTTGTTGGTTTTTGCTTTTTCATTGTTAATGTCGCTTATGAAAATGAAGTTCTAGTATAAAATTAAAATTTATAGTAATTAAAAAAAATTATTTAAGACTGCATGTGTTTATTTTACACAATAATTATTTTTATAATCAGATGATTATTATCGAGGTAAATCTACTTATTTTTAACCTCTGACTGAACTGAGGGCTGTTATAAGTTTAACGTGTCTGTATACTTCTGTTTTTAATCCCCGAACTAAAAAAGAGGTGTTATAAGTTTAACCGCTATGTGTGTGTGTCTGTCTGTGTGTCTGTCTGTAACATCGTAGCGCCTGAACGGATGCACCGATATTAATTTTTTTGGTTTCATGTGCGATTATATATGTTTCAAGTGCGAGCTTAGGTTTCCGTACAAGAAAAAACTAAAAAATTGGCGACGATTTTCAAAATCGATTCAGTTTGGAAAAGGCATGACATATAATATTAACATATAAATAATTACTTTGGAAATAAACCTGGCTCAATTCATTTCAAAAAGTGAAATGGTCAAATAATTAAAGAATTTAAAAGAATAATTCAAAAGAGCAAAGTCAACTCAAATATTTCAATTTCAACGAAAATAATTCCAAAAATTTGTCCCAAAAAATGATAGCTCTCTAAGTATCCGTTTCATCTCATCTAATGTCCTTGACCATCACTTTGATATTGATTTAAGAAGGAGTGTTATACGTTTAAAGTGTTTATCTGCGCGTCTGTCTTTCTCAGTGACATCGTAGCCCCTAAACGGTCGAACCGACTTGATTGAGGACATTTTATAGCTAAGTTCCCAAACATCGGTTTACAAGGAAAAAATCGCATTTGTCGGAAGTTTTTTAAATTTTGTATATTTCACTTTTGGTGTATCTGTGTGTCTGCCTGTGTCATCGTAGTTCCTAAACGGATAAACATATTTTGATGTATTTTTTTATGGTTTGTAAGGTAATTTAATCGAGTGCAAGTTTAGAAAAGAAACTGATGAAAATTTGAACTCTAAATTGTACACTTTTTAGTTCAAAAAGGTGAAAAAGGCTATAAGAACTACTGGGAAGATGAATTAGAAAGATTTACCGAAGAACAACTAGGTCCTCATTACAAAATATTTAAGTTTTATAGGTAATATAATAGAGTTTCGCATTTAAATTCCTTTCACAGAATACTATAATATGTAAACATACAGGCCAAAGTAATGGTATTATTTCGTTATAATGGCGTTTATAAGGCTAGAATATTGAAGGTCTGATGAATACAATTATCCTTCAATAAACTAGCTCTAAAGGTGTCTTCACACTGTTGATTATATTCTCTCGAAAGTTACAACTGAATGATTTGGTTATCGTTAAATATTTGTCTGGCTAAAAGACAAAAAGTTTTTTCTATTTTTATTTTTATTTTTTCATTGTTTTCGTATCGCAAATCATCTTTGATCGTTTCATAAAGCATGTCGTTAAAAAAACATGCTTACTTTATATTAGATATAAAATTTAACACAATTAAATAATTGTTATTGTAATATAAGAGTGCTTCCTGCGTTTATTCTTGTAATTATTTAACTTAACAAATATTGATCACTGTATACTTTATACCAATAAATTTTTCATTAAAATTATTTGTACTTTTAAGTTCGCATATTAACCATATATTATTTTTATCGCATATTATTATTTTTTAAAAGCAATTCGTACTTTATTGTTTTTTTTTTAAAACCATACAGATGAATAATTCCATGGATTTATCTACCCGTGACCTCCATCATGAAAGTTTCCATTTCGTTTCTATTTCTATTCCATTTTGATTATTTGGTTCAATGTAATCGTCCCTTGCATTGTCATTGGCTGTTAATAAGTCTGTATTATTTCAGATCATGCTAATACTCGGAAGTGAGTATAAACTGAAAGTGGAAAATTCCACTTGATTTAGGCCTACGTAATAAAAGCGTGTTGGAGTGTATACTTACCGTGGCATTAATGTAGGCCATTTCATAAATCGTGAAATATAGCAGACGAATAGAGATCACAAATTGTGATGCAATCGCTTAAGCTGTCCTGAAGATTACTTTGTTGATTATAAAAGTCTTATAGTATAAACCAGCCTTAACTAATATTGTATAATATTGACAGTCTTGAACTTAATAACTACTGTATAGTAATATTCTATTGAGTAGAAGATTGATTAAATATATTATATTATACTTAACTGGCTTAACAACTTAAGATTCGAGGCTATACTTTAAAAAAATACAAAGTGGTTAAAAGAAACAGGCTTTTTTTAAAAGAATGTATTATTTCTTGAATGAATATGGTCGTCTTATTATTAATAAAATTGAAACGTAATTTTCTTCATTTTTTTATTAATTTTTTGTTTTTTCTTAAATTAATATAAAACCATTCATTCAAACAAATATCACGAAATTGGTTACAAAAATCATATAATAAACGAAGTCAGCCGATAAGATTCAAAAAAGAGAAAAATCTATTGACTGGGGCAGTCAGTTCCCTTTTTATTACACTTTTACTGACTTTACCTGTATTTGTGTGCCCAATACATTAAATTGTATTTTAAAACAAAGGTCTTCGGCGAAACTTTGAGCTGGTAAGCAGGGTATTTACATGCTGGAGAACAATATGATACACAGGTAGCATTTTAAAAATGAATATTTATTTCTTCTCTTGAATACATAATGCAGTGATATTTCTATGATCCCTTTTGTCTGCTTTTTGAAGGATTGATAAACGTACGTTAGGAAACAAAGAAAATTTTATTGTGTCTCATGTGTCGATTTTATGAAAGTTACATTTTTCGATTTTCGTATTAATCGACGATTATTTGTAAAAAGAAAGCCAAAGACAGTACAATACAATACGCAATAGCTGTTTTGTGAAATAGTGATAAAATCGGAAAACTGAATTTAAGCTCGTGCTAGTCGAAATCAATCGTCAAATTTCATGAATTAATTTTTAAAAGATTTTTCTTTTATAAAAGCAATGAATGGACATTGAATATGAACCACACAATATATAATTTTGTATAAAAAAACATCACACACTGTATGTTTACCAATGATTGACAAGTATAAGACACATTAACATATTTATAAGAAAATTTGCTACATCAAAGGAATCGACAATATATCACTCTCTTTTTTCTTTTTAAGAATTTCTTCTACCACTGTGACGGTAACTTTGACGGTAAAATCAAAATGAATTAAAATGCTAATTTTTAAGGTTTCATCATTTTAATTAATTAATCCTTGGAAAAAAGTGAATTTAAAGATTATTTTTTCTATTACGCATTTATCATTTATTATCAACACACATCTATTTTATGTTTCTTCGAATTTATTATTTCACTAATACAACTAATCCTAATCCAAGATAATGGGTCTATTTTAAGCGCAATAAAGACATTGCTTATATTTATTTAACTATAAGTATAAAGTTTTAGGCAACTTTGAGAGAATTCGCAGACTCATCTTGCATTATTTGCACAATTCATCAAAAAATTATATTAGAAGCATCGTAAACATGAATCTATTATTTTTTTAGTTACAATGGAAATCGTTTTTAAAGAAAACAAGTTAAAAACAACAAATTCATGAAGATCTTAGAAATATAGGTCTTAAATATTTTATAAATATTTATAAATCTGTAGGTTTTCGCAAAAGATAATTCTGGATTTATTTTTTGCCATTTTGGGATTCATCTACGAATTGAAACACACTCATCTTAATTCCAAGGGGAAAAGAAAATTTTGAGAAAATTCAAACCTCTATTTTTTTCCAATATTGTCGATCTTCTTAAGGTTATATCTGGAATAATAAACTGAACTATAAAATTATTGAATTTATTACCCCTGATACAACTCTTTCGTTGAAAGTCGTCGAAAAATTGACTATCTAAGCTTGATTTGTATTAGTTACATCATAAAACAAACAGTATATCCAACACTAAATTTCTTTCTACTTCCAAACTATATTTGTTCAGAATGAAATATTCAAATTTTACAAATATTGTAGATCTCTTGGGTAAAAATATTATTGAACAAGTATACAAAATTATTTCCATAAAACTAACATTCACATTATTACGTTGAAGTCAAATTTTTTTTACAATATATACTTTCTGACTTTCAAAAGTTCGATGTTACATGATATGTAAAATCATAAATTTTGTCCCTCAACTAGAATTATTATTATTCGTTTAAATTGCATAAATAAATTCTCATTACAATAAACAAAATATTGACATTTATAAACTGTCAAAGTTTTTAAACATCAACATTGAAGTTAGTCCAAATATTCCGAAAAAAAAACCAATATGTAAATAATACGTTTGCATTTTATATTTTCATATTACATTCGAAAATTCATTGAATTCATGAAATAAGAAACTCGTCGAGGAATCGAATATATCAAGAAAGAACACTCCTTTTTCTGTAAGAACACTCCTGATTTGACCTATAGAAATAGGTATAAAATAAACAAATTCACATCAAACATTTTAATATAAACCGTAAATATTTTTTTGTTGGAATTGCAGGGAAATTTTACGTTTATAAGGTGAAATAATTTGGTTTAAAAAAGTTTAAATATCATCCCTTTTATTGTTGTTATGAGTTTATCCAAATTAGAGACGGCTTATAAATACTTCCAAAATGTTTTAAAGAACATTTTTTAGAATGATAAAATATTGATTATTAAGAAAATTTATATCACACATCGATCAAATATGAAATAGTCCAATAACATTTTTGTCACTTTGAGCTGCCGTCCTAATTTTTGTAACTTCGCTTGCTTATAGATCTTTTTTGGTTTTAAAATTTGTTAGTATACTACCCCTTTTTAGAAAAAAATATAAGGTAGGGTAGGCTTATTTTTAATAAAAATATTTGATGAAACCAAATATTATTTTTTTTTTAAGAGCTCGGTATGTTCCGCCGCCCCTGGTTTAAAGTTTACGCTACTGTCAAATTTCTTTTATATTAAAACATTATAAACGAACTACAAAAAAGGTTATGTATGTTCATTTGCAAAAAAGATTTTGGACTAAAAGATTGATTCGGTCACTTCTTTTAATCTGGTAAATATTGTAAACATATCTTAAAATATGACATTTCAAATATAATGCTTACATATGTATAAAACCTGATTTTTTGGGATTGATTCTTATAAATTATGGAAATAAGTGGCTAACGATTATGTCTATTCCACAGTAAGTTGGCAGAATGATTTTATAATTTTGATTATGAAACAAATTTTTTACATTTGTTTCAAATTTCTTAAATATGATACTTTTAATAGCTTTTGCCAAATTAAAACATTATACACCAAGATACATGCGGATAAGATTGTATACTTCAATAGATTAACGCCCACTAGGTATTTTGATTGAAACTACACAAACCGAAACTCGCAGCCAATTGCTATATATATCCGGTCAAGGATGTAACAAACTCCGTAACTTCTACGTGACTCAAGTAAACTCTTAGCGTCTTATTCTATTTGTCTGTGTTTGTATATTATATATACAAACAGTTTACACTGCTCATATAAGTAATTTTTTAGTATTTGAATAGATATGCCAACAAAGTTTTGATAGATATGGCAACTAGTGTCTACACGACAAAATTTGACATCGTGCTAAGTACAATAAAGTTTTACAATAATGCAAGATTCAAAATAGTAGACAGAATCTCTAAACGTAGAAAACAATATGTGGATCAGTCATAATTTGAATACATATGTTAATGAAGCAACATTTATAGTCACCAAGTTATATGATATTCAATCGGTTAGTTATATTGCTAACGGTTCCTATCTAAAAGATGGGTCAGAGAATTATGCGATTTTGAAAAGCGTCTTAAAATAAATTCAACAAAACTTCAATTGTACCATATTTCAATATTTTTACCATATTAAATAACACTATAAAGCGTTAATTAAAATGAATTGTTATAGAAAACTAATTGCACTTTTTAGTAAATTTATTTGTTATTTTTAAGTAAATTAATAGGCCATGTTTCTTGTTTACCCTCAGAAAATTCGGTGACAGATACTTAAAGCAAATTTTAGACTTATATAGTTTTCTCATGGATGCCTTTGTCAGAACTGGGCCAAATAAAGTGGGGCACGAGAAGCACCAGCTTTCAAATAGCAAAAGAATCATTAAAATCGGTTTAACCAGTCGAAAGTTCTGAGGTAACAAACATTAAAATAAAATACAGTCCAATTGAGAATCTCATCCTTTTTTCTTTGAGGTCGGTTAAAAGTAAATATATGCACAAAAAAGGCTTATTTAATTATTTTATTGTTTTGGTTCTTTCTTCTCCCATCGCGTTTTTGCTTCCATTTATTTAGACAGATTTTATTTCAGTCATAAAAGAATTACTGAGAAACAAGAGTACCTACGCCTCACATAGGCATCATCTTACTGTAATTCAAATTTAGGAATTGAACGTCATTCAGTAAATTAACTTAATTTACTTAAAAATACAATTCACGATTTCCTCAACATATGTACATTAATATTTTTAAATCCTTTTTTAGGTAGTTTAAGTTGGTAAAAGAAAAAATCTGATAAAAAAAATTAAATAATATAAACTTTTCAAAATCGTATTCTTCTCTGAATCACTCTGTATACTGAATGGTCTCCATATCAACATTAATTTATTTTCAATGTAAACTTCTGTGACAGGTGCTTCTGAGAACTTTTTATTTGTAATATTTTTATAATATTGTTGTTTCAAACTTTTTAAAGTCTTACTTAAGCAATTAATAGCATAATTAAATTTGTACGCTCATGACGCGTTAAATATTAATTAATTGGTACGATTAATAATACTAAGAATCCGCTAGTAGCTTTGGCCGTTGTTTAGATTATAATTATCCGTTATAGTTATTCGTGCCATTGGTATGATATTTTCCCGAAAACATTTAAAAAAAATTTAACATTCCAAATTTTTATACACATAGAAATTCTTAAAAATTGTTCTAGGCTAGTGGTAAAAGTGGATACAGTAAAAGTGATCTACTCATTTATTTAGGCTGGAATTCATAATTTATTCATGGAATCGCAGATACATTTATTATATTTCTGTGGAAGCCACATAACCATTATTTAGTATCACTTAATTTATGAAAATTTTTGTTATAAATTATATAATGGGTATTTTCAATTATTTAAAGCAATAACATCTAGTCAAAACAATTAATAATCATTTAACATTCATATTCATTCTGAATTATACTTTTATCCCTCTATTTTCGGTACCAGTTATAGTTTTCATTTGGAAGCCATAAAAAAATGGCCAATTTAAAGTCATTGAAAAACTTTTGGCTCACAAACAACCACTCTTTAAATAAATTAAATTTTTCTTTCATAGTTAAAAATAAAAAACTTTAATGCGAGTAGGTCAAAATATAATGATTTCGTGATTAGCATCAGTGTACTTGTAACTGGGATGGAATAGTGTTCATTATTTTATTATGTTATTAGCATAATCGTGATATACAATATAAATATAAAGGCTGTAACTTTTAGATTTGTTTATAGAATTATAGCCCGTTCGCTACGATGAACAATTTCAATTTTACAAGGAAAACTAGTAGACACCCGCCAGCTTTCCTGGGCAATTTTCCCTTTGAAAACAAATACTATCACATTATAGTCCTCACTTATCCTTCCTTTTGTTCACAATTTTAAGCATTATAATTTTTTGTGGGGATCTTTTTTGAAAATGAAGTTTTGCCCATGATACTCGCTGACATTGTAACTTTCTATAGGTCCAATCATTAGATTAACCTGATTTTTATACTTTTTGGATCAAAATTACTAAATCCACTGAGTTTCAAATTCCAAAAAAAAAAATTATTTTTTCTCGATTTTTTCACCCCTTAAAAAAATTGCGAAAATTTGAGAATTTGTTTTATGTCCAATTTCGATAAAACTCAGTATGTAAGAATTTGGACCCAAAAAGTACAAACATTTATTTGAACGCGTCTGTACAGTTTCTATAAAATACATACCGTATAAATATTTAAGCATAAAAACCATTTACAATCAGTATCATCAATGTGTTTTGTCGTCATTACCTTTTCAATTCAAATTGACTTCTAAATAGTTAACAGCATAGATTTAAATATATTTTGATTTTTGTCTTTTTGCTAGAATTGTTCTTCGCAGTTATACAGTGCACAGGCTTGTTAACTCGGCAATTAAAGTTTATTCAACACCTTAAATAATATAGTACATTGGCTAAAGCCGAAATACGGTTTATAATATATGACAAAAATATTGTTCTAACAACCAGAACCAA
Source organism: Chrysoperla carnea (assembly GCF_905475395.1). Classification (NCBI taxonomy): domain Eukaryota; kingdom Metazoa; phylum Arthropoda; class Insecta; order Neuroptera; family Chrysopidae; genus Chrysoperla; species Chrysoperla carnea. The sequence continues at coordinate 28,395,253 of NC_058341.1, forward strand.
AAGCGTTGTATTCCATCAATCAAGTCCATATTTGACTCAAATATGCTGTATCAACCGAAATTTTCTAGACCAAATTTTTGTATATCCAGCAGACTATTGGATAAAATTTTGAACCGGATCCGCTTATTCAACATCGAAAGAGTGTAGTTTGAATGAAAAATTTGATTTATATGTGATTTCTTAAGAGCTTGCTTGAATACAGTCTCGATTAAAGCAGCTATTTTTATCAGTGCTTAAACCAAAATTATAAGGGATTCCTACCAAAAAATACTTGTTATCATCCACCCAACAATCTTGAAAATATCTGAATGTGTGCGCAAATGCTTGGCATAAACTCAATTTTTTTTTATTTACTCTCTTACATGCTGTGCATTTAATGTGATTTAATTTCAAAATGACATAGTAAACTGTTATGGTTTATAACAATATATCAGAAAAGTATAAATTCCGGGGTTTTCGAAAAATGAGTCTCCATTTTATGTACGGCAGATACAAGAGAGTAATTCACGAAAATCTAGGGCTCAAACAGTAAGCCTGCCGGCAAATGACTATGAAACCGTTGAAGTTTGAACTATTTAAGCACTAAAGCCATCATACTAAAATCCAGTTCTCATATAATAATGATTATAATAAAACACAATTTAATGTTTTTAAATATTAACTAAATCTGAAGTCAGAACTTGTTAAATTAATATTCACTTTTATTTTGCATACGTAATTTAATCATGTGTTATAGGTGACTAAGTTCATTCTGTTATTCGATCTTTGGTACTCATACTTGCCGTTTTTAAGTTTGTTTTAATAAAGTGTATGATAATTGGAAATCGTAACGCTACCATAACGAGCTAGCAAAGAGGAGACCTAAGGATGGATACTTATCAGTTTTGCTAGATTGTACTATACTTTTTTTGTTTTGTTATTTCCAAACTGATATTGAAGTCCTTTTCGATTATGTATTGATCATTTTCGGTTATGTAGAACTTCAAGATTTTTATTATTGTTACCAACTGAGTCTCCAAAAATTATGAAATTGTCTTCATTTAAAAGAAGCAAGAAGTCGTTAGTTCAACTTTGTAAAGAACAACTTTGTCAATGGTAATTTTGTTATTAATTTCAATTAATTTTTAACTTTAAAATATCATAAATTTAAATAGACGAACGTAGCTTTGAGCCACTTTTAAAAAAAATTGAACGTGTATGCTTTCGAATGAGCTGTATACTGATACAAGTACATATAAGAACATACATTTTTTTGATAATTCACTCTGAATGAAATTTTGCGACGATGAGTGTAGTACGAACAAATAATTGAAACACAATTTTTCAAATTGGATATACTACACTAATGAATTGTCAAATTGGCATATTATTTAGCTTGTTTTTTTTAATGGTCTAATAGTCGTGTAATTACCCGAGTTTGATAATTTTAAGTACCTCTTAAAGTATAAATACTTTATTTCTATGACTTTCGATAAATCAGGTTAAATTTTTTATCATTCAACGACACTTTCTTGGCAACAATGGACCAATTGATCAAAGTTTGTTTTGTTGTTTTGCTCCTGATACAATTTTCATTATTGATAAAACTAAGGCAAGAAGATTATGATATGTGTTTAAAACTAGTTTCCGGAGTTTCATTTTCAAAAGCTCCAATTGATGACATTGCAAAGGACTACTTTGATTGCGGAACCAAACGTATGCTAATATTTTAATTTTAAATAAGTGTATTGATGTTATTAACCATTTGGGACAATTCATCCTTGCTGATTTCTTTTTCATACTTCCTAAAAAAAGACAAAAAATATATATATATATATATAATATCTAAAGCAAACTATAAACATCTTAACCTATTTGTGTTTAGCGATAATTTCGAAAGCTTCTTTTGAAAAATGCTAGGATGTAAATATTACCGCACACTTTTCTCTTCTGTATGTTTTTTATATATCTCACGAAGATTCCACAAACAATATTTTATTTATTTTAGTATGTGCATCTTATGGCAAGGATTACATTTTTAAAATCTGTAATGCCGCTCATCATGACATATGTGACGCCGAAAACTATTCTCATCCTATGCAAGAGTTGCCAAATAAAACGTGTATAAGTGGATGTTCGTGCTCAGAGTACCATTGTTTTGACCTTTCTTTAAGAAGATGTGTGAATACACTAGATAGACATTCAACCGATTCAACAGTTACACAATCAAGTGAACCCATTATTATTAAAGAATCTCCGTCATCAAATCCATGGCTTTTACAACCTCCTTATTCATCCATAGATTCAAGACACCTTAATCCTTTGTCGCATAGCGTAGGTACAAATTTCATTCCACAAACATTATCTATATGGCGACAGACATTACCAGTTACATTATACAAAAAATCATCGATTGATTGGCAACAAACATCACCACTGTCATCAAATAAGTTAGCAAATCAATTAACGGAGAAGTCACGATTCAAAAAAGTTCCATCAATTTCGTATAAAGATCCATCACTAGGTTTATGGCAATCAACACCAAATATAGATATGCAATTTAAACGAAGTAAATCACAAACGTTACCACCATTAGCACCAAACTTCTTGTTGCATCCACAAGTATCAAATCCGTGGACACAACAATCAGAGCAAAATTTATGGCATCAGCCACCAGCAATCGCAAGGAAAGAAGTCTCGCTACATGAAAAACAAGAATCACGTCCACCAAATTTAATACATTATCCATATTTAAGAACACAAAATTTAAAACCAAAATCAGTTAATGTGTCATTGCCTCAGAAACGTTGGCAACGATTTCAATTTCCTGGATATAATTGGCCTCCGTTCCCTGGTTTTCCTGATATAAACTCATTGTTTCAAGGCAGTGGTGGTAGTGGAGGCAGTGGAGGAAGTGGAACCAAGTGGTTCATAATCACAAACCAACCGATAAATCCAACCGATGGCGATAAGAAATTTCCCCATCAGGGTTTTCCTGATATAAACACTTTATTCCCAGGAAGTGGATGGGCCCAAGTTTTACCTCAAGGTGGTGATGGCGGTGAAAGCTTCTCTAAGTTTCCTAAACCTGTTTCAGATAAATTACCCCCAGCTCCACCTGATTGGGAATCAAATTCAAATGAATTTCCCCCATTTCCTACAGGTTGGGAACCAAAGTCGGATGAAGGAGGTGCCCAACCAGAGCCACCTTCTCGACCTGCTCCACCTGCAATATCGCCAAGTGGTTCATCTGATTCTACATCAAATAAAGATAGTGAGAAGCTGTTTAGTGGCATACCAGAAAAACTTATAAATTTTGATGATCCCGTTCCATACGTAGATCTAACTGAATTTTTAGATGATGAATAGTTTGCTTGTGGTTAAAGAAACCTGGTATTTTGTTTCTGTAAAATTTATTGAAACTGAAAATTCCGAAAAGAACACGTTTTTAAAAAAGAGAAATTAGGTAAATAATCATAAAAGATAAATAATCATTCATAAAACATTTAATTACTTTGAATATAAAACATTTAATCCTCGTTATTAAATATTTTGATTAAAATTGAAAGAACTTAAATATATGGGTATTGTTTATTACAAAAATAAATTATTTAATAATAAAATTGATATTTTTTTGATTTTATAAATAATTTTTGATTTCAATACTATTTTAACTTTCTGACAGAAAATAGTTGTTTCAACCTGAGCATGAAGCTCCCTCTACAGTGATTCAATCAAAATCCAATTAAACCAATTTCATTTTATTTGAGAAGCGAAATAAAAATCGGACCTGTAATTATTATGACATTTAACTAAGAAGCTAACATACGTTGTGCATAATCTTAATGGTCTGATTACCACGTGGTTCAACAATCAAATCGTTTAATTTGAAACTAAAATAAACTGTTGTCGCTTTCTAAAAATGGGCTAAAAGGATGAGAAATGTTATCCATAAATTTTAAATAACTGTTAAAACCATCCGGAAGTTTATGTATTTTTCTGAAATATACGAATTCTCGAACGATTTTAAGGACCAAGATTTTCGCTTTTCAAGAAAAATTGACCATACTGGATTAAAAATTCTGCATCTTCTGGGATAAAAATCTCGGTTTATCTACAAGTAATTGATGGCTCATAACATATAAAGCTTCTGGAATACTCTGGTTGATCCAAGGTATATTGAAATCAAGAAAATTGCACCCGTAAATACAATAATTTAGTTTATCGTAATGATATTGATAAAGTCCCCTAAAGGCCGATCCACCACACCTTATTAATTTCAATATTTATTATCGTTTAAAAATTGAAGTCATACATATTATATGACATTATTATATAAAATGATTAATATTTGTGATAAAGATTTTATTGCATTTCCTTATAATTACATTTTTTGCTGGCTAATCAACTATTGATTAAAAATAATTTATAGACTTAAAAAAAATTATTGAAATATGAAACTAAAATAAAAATTAAGTTTTTCAATTACAATATTTTATGTTCAAATGTAAAAACAATTCTTAAACAATACCATGATTACACAAAACTTTAGGTTATGTTCCTTGGTTATTAAATTTGTTTTGAAATTGGGACAAATGTATTTGAGTTTTTAAGAACTTTTCTTTCAAAATTCAGTTTCACTAAATCATAATTTAAAAGTAGGACAAATATTTTCTAAAAAAAAAAAGAAAATTATGGAAAGCATTAGTTTTTTTCCATACAATGTTTGAAGTGGTGGTTTTTACAGCCTCCGTTTCTTGAAATACGCGGCTAAATATGTGCAAACTTATTAAGCGTTGAGCAATTTGAATAAAATAGTTTTTTAGTAGGTTGGTGGATACCATGGTACAAATCATCATTTCGGAAACGACATGCAAACCACGTGACAAATATACCATGCTGAGAACACCGGCTTACTACCGATCACTGTAACTGCATATCTTTTATTTACAAAATACATATTATTGCCATAAATATGCACGCCTAATACTCAATTATTCGTGCTTTACATTAAATTACTTTAGTTTTAATAATAGAGTAAAATTAAAATTAATTTAAAAAAATTTATACGGTATAATTTATACATTTTTAGAACAACACTGCATTGCACAATATTTTTTGTGACCTAATTATTGTACATCAATGCTATAGAAATTATAACTGTAGGCGTAAATATTGTTTTTGAAAATTAGATATTGATATGTAAAAATTGATTTTAGGCTAATTAACAAAAGACCACGGGCTCATGTACATTTTGTAATTTTTTAATATAACTATCGGAGATTATTGCTTGGGCCGCAGTGAACAACTTCCTACACGGAATCCCATAACGAACCAAATTTTTCAACAAGGCGTCACTTTTTAAGGTATTTTCGAGAATTTTTTAATCTTGAAGGGTTTTTGATCTTAAATTGTTTCTATAGCTGATTTTTGGCATTATGCTTCATTCTGAACAGATATAGTTAAAATATCTGGACTTTGCTAATCGTATGCGACAGAGCAAAAACATCATAACAAAACATAAAATAAAAACATTACATAAAAACAAAATTTTAGCTCCTATACTCTATATATGTGAAAATTGAGGACAATTAACTGGGAAATTTCGATTTTCAGATACCCTCGCACAGATAATCGAAGAAGTAAAAAGTTTTAATTTAATTTTAATAACCTATGTTAGTGCTACGCTAAACCTATGCTAAATTTATGGTTACATACGAAAAGTTCATGAAATAATTTTCACATTAAAGTCCAGAAGCAATAGTGTTTACATTTTATTATAGGTTCCAGAATGATCTTGGAAAAGTGTACCTCAAAGTTAATTATAGTTTAGTTTTCTTACATTTTTACTACAAATTTTTTACAATTTTGTCTTTCGGGTGAGACTTATAATAGTAAAAACATTAATATTTTTTGAACTCTTGATAACCGACTTTGGTATTAACTTAGGAGTGGCTTATGTAATTTTTTTATACGTGTAGGTTTTATTGTAATTTTTATATTTTGATTTATTAATAAATGGTTGGTAATAAGTATTGTGTTTGGGCTATAAATTAAAAAAAAAAAACATATGTGTTATAGAATTTTCAACAACTATTTTGTCAGATTCCACGGACATAAACAAAGCATTTGATTTGGAACAGTGGCATTTAAATATGAGAGTTATTGAAGACATAAAATGATTCAGGTTTTATAATTTAATAAATTCCTGTTATAATTACAAAATTTTAATAACATATTTTTTTTCGGAACAAACTTTTCTATCAATTTATCAAACGAAAGTAAATAAATAAGACAAAACACCCCTTACATTTCAACATTAATATATTATTAAAAATGATAGGCCCTATTTAGCAACCCTATAATTAATAATAATATCATCACTTTCTAATTTACCAAAAAACTGACACAATTATTATTTAAAAAAATTGCATCCTGTTTTAAAATATTGTTATAATACCAAAAAATGAATATTTTCAGCTTAATGAAATACTTATAATAAATATTAATAGTTTTATTATAATGCGATAATTATCATTCTTATTGCTAACAAACATATCACCCCCATAATAATTTTACCAGATGGAGTACGAAGTATTTACGTTGATAGGATACCTTAAACTATATATCAATTTTTATTTATAATAATTATAATATCAAATATTATTTTATTAGTTTCTTAAACAGTATTTTAGTATTTTTTAACACCTTTTTATTTCCTTGGTTTGTATGTATGTGTGTATGAATGTAACGGAATCATTCAACGTAGTTTTAGTAATGTAACGGAATCATTCAAAGTAATCTTGTAGAATTGACTCGAAAATTTGAGTTGGTATACAGATGACAATACAATAATTTCATAACCAGATTTAGAGTGACTACGTTAAAAAACGATCGATATTCTTAGTTTTATTACTTTAATAATACTTTTTTGAGATATTAATAAAACGGTCAAATAATGTAGTAATGAGAGCCCCCGCTCCTCATGCGGAAAGTCGTAAGGTGGAAACATATTCAAGATTTTTTATATTTTGAATTCTACATTGTAACCCAATGTAGTAATTCAATATTTTACTTAGCGCTACTAAAAGATAAGAAAATAAGTGGTAATTTAAAAAAACTAAAAAAACACGCTTTATGGCACTAAAAAGAGGATAATAATTTTATTTGTAATGTAAAAACGTGTAAACGATAATGCTTTCGAAAATTCGCGTTAGCCATAAAAGAGAATTATAGGCTTTAACTTAACTATTTTTTTTTGTTATACACTACTTTTAATTATCTTACTGAAATGGAATTCCATTGTTGCAAAAATTAGGTAACTAAAAAACAGACAGAAACGTTACAAATGTAAAAGAAAACAAAATTTGATTAATTTAGTTGAAACTGTTGATTGCGTCACCACGGGAATTGCAAAGAAAGGTCGTGACGTCCTGCGGTTTTATTTGAATCAACGAAGTACATCTTTCTCTTGTTTTTTTTCCTTTTTAAACACAAATAAGTAAAATGTACAGGTTGATTTTTTAAAAATTATGAACTCTAATTTCACAAGCAAAATGAAAAATATAAAAACGGAAAAACACGTATCGGCTTATTTGGAGGGGAGGGTGGCTAATGAAAATTATGAAATTTTTTACCTCGTTTTAACTTTATAACTGCCCACTTTCAGGGTCAAAAAGTGGTCAATTTTGTTTTTTTTTTTTTTTTTTTTTTTTTTTTTTTTTGTGTAGCTTATTTTGGCTTATAATTTCATTTTTACGCCTATTTTTACTCTTAGGTTATGCCGGTAAAAAATTTTTTATCTAACATAAAAGCATAGTATACAGGTTAGACAAACTTTTTATAGTCAACCTTGACTGTGAATCGCGCTGAAATTAAAAGGAAAGTGTAAAAAAAAAAAATGTTTCCAGGCTTCATTTGTTTTTCAATAAGAATATGAATTTGAATATTTATGAGTAACAAATATAAATTGGTAGGTAACTTTTTAACAAATCATCCCGTACACTTGCTTATGGATGTCATGGGCAGTTATACTGGCATTCAGTAAACAAAATACAATACATCGTATGTTCAACCTTTTTTTATTATCTATAAACTTCAACACAGTGGTCCGGCAAAACGGCGATGTTACTTTTACTAGGCTGTGTAAGCACTATTAGCTTAGAAAAAAAAAACAATATAATGTTAAAAGCTTTAAACACCATATATCAGCCATATTCTAATATCAGCCCATATTCACGTCGCTTTGGAAATTATTCAAATATCGAAAAATCGTTTCCAAATTTCATATTTTGGTATATTATTAAAAAATCCATGAATTATCCAAAACTATAAGCGGATTAATATTTCACCCTGTAATAATACTAATTTTTATATATTCCATTTTTCATGGAGGCAATAGTGACAAAGTATAAGTGAAATGTATCGCCATATACTAGTCCAACGCTTCGAAAAAAGGTTTTTGGTGGACCATATTGTATATTTTAAATTTAGCAGATCATAACTGCAAATAAATAAAAGAATTTGTGTTATTGCTTGAGTCAGCTGGTAAATACGCCATCTTGATAATAGTTTAATTAATACATACACATTTTACAATTATATTTATGTTCTTGTAATTAATATTCGGTAACGTTGATACTATACGATAACATGTAGGGAGTCCAAAGTTATGTGCTCCACCCCTTTATTGAAAAAAAGAAGACGAATTAAAAAAAAAAAGTTTAAAACACGCGTCTCATATACAAGCTATTTAATGTGAGCAGAATTTACCCTCCTTCACTTTATATTCGCTAAGGGAGTGGGACATCTTTTTGCAATTTCATTTCGACACTCCTTTTTTTATTTTTTAGTTCAAAATATGGATACAAACAGTATAATATAGGAAGTTGGCTATATTCACTAGTTATTAGTTGTACTCAAATGCACTAGGCATAAAAAAAACCGCCTATTTAATAGAATGTTATAAGCACGAGCATTCGAATAAGTTTTATATGATACCATATAATCCAGATAAGACCATTTTTCTCGGAGTTAGAGGTTTATAAAATTGTCGCAAATTCCAAGCGCATTTAATTAATATCTGATAGGATTTACAGATATAAGTGAATTCAGTTTTTAAAATTTCGACTTCTTAACATGTTTAAGAACAATTTCTCAAAATTTTAAGTTTTTTCTGTAGCGCCTCAACAAAATTAAAACAAACTTTTAATTTATTTGAGGAAAACAGATTGTTTTATTTCAGTTTTCCAATTTCTAAATTTCTCTGACACTTCATTATACAGCTTCATCATTATACAGCTTCACTATCTACCGATAAGCAAATTCTTAGCTTTTCTCTTATTTTTTAAGCACAATAGTAATTGACTCTTTTGCTTACGATACATCTCTTCTTTCAAATAGTAAGCTTAATGTTTGAAAAAAAAGATTTTTTTATTGTTTTCAGTAATTTCTTCTAAATCATCAATAATTCTTTTAGTAAGTGACAAGTTTCATATACTCGTTATTGATTATGTACTCGCATTTTTATTCGTAAATTATTTTGGAAATGTCATTGGAAATGGAATAGAGAAAAATTTTTGAAAAAAGCACTTTTTGAACCAAGAGCTCAACGAAATTACAGTTATTAGGAATATATCTCAGTTCAGGATAACTTGAAATTTCGTTTATGATCACGGCATATTAAATGGAGCATTATTCACTAAAGCATTTATATAATACGAATTGCAGTTCTACTAACCTTTGACATAGAAAACCATTTATATCGAAATAAATAAAAAAGAAAGACTTAAATAAAAAAAAAACGACGGTACAGTTCCTAAAATACAGCAGTATTTGGTGGCAACAAGGACGACATAAGAGTGACATGTATTTGTAGTAACACATAGTGATTGGCATTTTGTAATCGAGTTTGTAAGATTTTTATCCTTTTCTTAAAAATATATATATATTATTCAGAAAATGTGCAGAAACATGTTTTGTAGATAATTTTGTTAAATTGGATTCTTTTATCTACAAAATTAAACTTAGGCTTTAAAAAAGATAAACAAAAGATTTTAATTTTATTATATTTTACACTTACCTTCTGTTTTCTTTTTTTTGGCGAAACCACATACGTTGCGTTGATGAAACTTTTATGATTATTCTTAAACGTATCATGCTGAGATAATTTCAAAAATTATTAAAGTTTTGCTAAAAAAGGTAGAGTATATCTTTTTTTTTTAAATTGATGTGTTTTTGTTTAGCAAAAATTTAGAAATATTATACGAAAGGCCGCCGTCTTCACGTTAGCCATTATGGCTAAAAGTTGTAATTTCGAACGTATGTCACTATAATTAATGTTCGCTGTGAGTTTTTATAAAATTTATAAAAAATTTGCAAGAAAATCAAATGTTTTAGATTCGTCCCCGAGAGTAAAATTTATTATATTGGGTGCTCCAAAATGTTAATCTTAATATTTGTCGAAAACACTTAAAATTAAAAACGATAATTAATGAATAATTTACTAATGCAAATTTTACTGTTATGCACTATTTTTGGGTATGAAGTATTTTGGGTAGAAGTATATGATCGAAACCATTTTTAATCCCCGGCCTAAAAAATGGGGTGTTATAAATTTGACCTAGCTATATATAATAAGCCTATAAATTTGAGCCGGATGTCTGTGTCCGGAGAGTGTTCTATGTTTAGCTTTGTTTCAAGTGCGAGCGGGTTCCGTACCCGAAAAAACTAAAAAGTTGGCGATGATCTTTAAAATCGATTCAGTTTGGAAAAGGCATGACATATAATTTTTACATATAAATAATTACTATGGTAATGAATGGTCAAATAAACATGGCTCAATTCATTTTGAAAAGTAAAATGGTAAAGTCATTAGGTAATTCAAAACAATAATTCAAAAGAACATAGCAACTCTCTAAGTACCTTTTTCATTTCATCTGATGTCCTTGACCATCACTTTGATATTAATTTAAGAAGGATTGTTAAAAGTTTAAAGTGTTTATCTTTGCGTCTGTGTGTTTCTCAGTGGCATCGTAGCCCCTAAATGATCGAACCGACTTGATTGAGAACATTTTATTGCTACGTTTCCAAAAATTGGTTTACAAGGAATAAGTCGCATTGATCGGGGTTTTAAATTTGTAAATTTCACTTGTCTTAACCCATTTGTTTCTTTTGAGATGCCAGAAAAATTTCAGATTAGAATCACTATCTAAGAAGTAAAGCATACGGGTGGCTAGTGCGAAAATAAAAGGTCATGAAGTGTCATAAAAAATGCTTTAACTTTATAAAAACAATAAACATATTGAATATTTAAAAAAGTTCTTGTAAATTGTGCAATAATAAGCATTTTTCTAATAAAAATGTTGCATTAAAAACAAACACACACACCAAAATCTACTTAAAATGAGAGAGATGAATATAAAAAATGATGTTTTGTTTGGATCAAATATCATATTGTGTTTATTATTGTTTGTAGTTTGTAAGGATATTTTTTAAACAGCAGGAGATTTAAACAAAAATTTAATTCAGTCTGGTTTTTAATTTCTATAATAGTTTTTTATTTTTTGTTTTTAAATACCATCACATAAATAATATTTTATTAATGTTAATATCGGAAAGGTGCTGTCCGTCACTTCACTAGGCTTTTAAAAAAGTAACTTTTTTTTGGTTATTAAAAATGTTTTCCTTTCTATTGTGAATGATATACCTTTTGACTTTTTGTTAATATTATTCTTTGTAGATAATATTTTTGTATAATTAAATTAATATATTTTTTTTAAATTATTAATCCTACAATTAATAACATATTGTAACTTCTGGTAAAAGGAATAGTTTGTAAATATTATATATTTATAGATATGGCAAAATAAAGACTGCTCTTTTGTCATAAGAGATAGTTCTTGTAGCACCTCAACTATCCTGTTGTCAACTTTCTATGCTAACTTCCCTACTGTGTGGTTATAATGTGTCCAAACCACTGTATTAAATTCCGGCTATCATACAGTTACTATTATACCCAAACTTAGTGAAGTTACAAACATTTTTGGCAGAAACTTGAACCGAGTCTTAACTCTATCGTTGACTTTTTTCAGAAGTATCTATCTGGTTATCTAAAATTGAAAAATTGCCTCCGCCGGAACTGCCGACAGTGTTCGATTTAAAATGTAGACATTCCATAAAAGGGTTGTAAGAAATATAGAAGGCCACAGAAAACGCATATAAAAATAATCGAACACTATTTAATATAATTCATGGTGGTCTGAATATAAAGGCTGCCGTGTTTAGTTTTTTAATTGACCATAGAAATAAGAAGTATAAAATTGTAAATTGAATGTTTATGTATATTAGTTATATAACAAATAGCGGCGTAATAATATTCAGAAAGAATATATTATATTGATGACGTATGTGTAGGTGGTAATTGCATTTATAATACATAGCTTTCAAAAATTACAGAATATTACGTAATCTTTCATTAATCAATCCCCAGCATAACGAAAATTAAGGCCATTTGCTTCAAATAAGCCTTCCAATCTATATTGTGTATACCGTGGACGAGACTATACCGCACACGGTATAAGGGCTCGACGGCATAAAGAGTATACCGTGAAAAAGTATACCGTACACGGTATAAGGGTATACCGTACACGGTATAAGGGTATACCGTAGACGGTATACCGTATAGACGGTATACGGTCTATTTAGACGCGGTATGAAATTATTTTTGCCCTTTTATACCGTGGGGCCCTTATACCGTGCACGGTATACTTTTTCACGGTATACTCTTTATACCGTCGAGCCCTTATACCGTGTGCGGTATAGTCTCGTCCACGTATACAGTCTATTATAACATGCCGTGTGCGGTAAAAAACCTCGCACGGCTTGAAAATCTCTGTATAAACGCATACCGTGTGTTATAGCTTACCGTGTGCGGTTAAAAACCTCGCACGGCTTGAAAATCTCTGTATAAACGCATACCGTGTGAGGTATAGAACCATTCACGGCTTAATAATCCCAATATAAACGCATATCGTGTGTTATAGCTTACCGTGTGAAGTATAGAACCATTCACGGCTTAATAATCCCAATATAAACGCATACCGTGTGTGGTATAGAACCATTCACGGCTTAAAAATCTCCGTATAAACGCATACCGTGTGTAATAGCTTACCGTGTGAGGTATAGAACCATTCACGGCTTAATAATCCCAATATAAACGCATACCGTGTGTTATAGCTTACCGTGTGCGGTTGAAAATCTCTATAATAGACTGTATAAGGGTATACGGTATACCGTCTATACAATATACCGTCTATACGGTATACCGTCTACGGTCTAGACCGTCCACGGTATACCGTATACGGTCTATTTAGACGCGGTATGAAATTATTTTTGCCCTTTTACACCGTGGGGCCCTTATACCGTGCACGGTATACTTTTTCACGGTATACTCTTTATGCCTCATTATGCCGTTGAATCAGTGGTGTCGTTGCTGGACTTCGTTAATACGATGATAGTGAGTGAAACTTAGTCGGTTTCAATATTTTCGAGATCAATTCTAAGTATTAGCATCAGAATTTAAGAATAAACTTGAAATACGATGATTGTACATCCAAATAAAATTGGGTGAACCGGATGAACGAAAGAACCGATTTTGATTTTTTTTGTTTCGTTTGAAATGTTATTTAATGGAGAGTGTTCTTAGCTGTGTTTCAAGTGCAAGTGTAGGGTTCCGAGCCCTGAAAATTTCACGGGGATTTTTAAATTTTGTAAATTTCACTTGTTAAATTCCATAGTGCTCCGATTGAAGATAGCATTGAGATGTAATATAAAAAAATTAAAATTACATCTTACAGTATGTTACATATTGTATAAAGTATTCGAATATTCCTGTACATTTAAATAGATTTATTAACTTATTAAATAAATTATTATATTTATAATGTAATTGTTTTAAATAACATTATTTAATCGTAATTAATCATTTTTACAAATATATTATAACTGCTGTTACTTTAATTTAATTCAGTATTGATATAAATTTTTAAATTGCGTCAAATAGCTTCTTAGGGATGTTATACCTATAAACCTAATTATTTTATAGCTAAGGGTTTTTATATAACCCGAATAAATTTGGCAGAAACCGAAAACAATTCTATATATAGGCATGTGAAAATGCATGTGGTGAAACCAATTTTTGGTTATATTAAGAGATAAAGAAAAACTGTGCTTAAGAGATGGAAAATACAACAGCTATAAGGATAAATTTTTACATTCAACTTCCCTGAAATTATAGAGTTCACGAAAAAATGTTTCCAACAAAAGTTGTTTGTTATTTTCGCAACTTAAGGTTTTTTTTTCTACTAACTAAATTTTTTGGATTAAAAAGCTGTGCCGTTATTTTCTTAACAGGTTTTCCGTCTCGTATTGTTACATTTAGCAGCATTGAATGAAATATAAAACAGTAGGGATGCACAAACATACGAATATTATTTTTGCCAACCGATATTTTATAATGTTTAAAAAAATTGTTATTTATTAGTATACGAAATATTTTTGTATTCTTTTGTATGCCCGTGTGTACAATGGATATGACTTTCAACAATAAATCATTTTATATTTAAGAATAAAACAAAACATATAAAAGATATAATGTGATCCTTTCGGTATGGCTCAAGTTCGAGGTCAATGGTTTATGATTAAAACATATTTTAAAAATATTATTCGTGTTATTTCGGTTTTAAATTGTCTACTTGTAATTTCTGATAGCTCTGATTTCATAACTGCATTTCTAACACCCATGAAATTGTGGTTGTGTAGTATCCTCATTCCAAAAACTCAAATATCTTTCTTTAGAATTCTAGAGCACTGAAGATAATAAGATAATCTTGATAACATCATCTTGAAAAAAATTATAGAAATTGTTAGAGTTCAAATCTTTCCGCCAAACTCGTCCGTCATATATTGATTGATCTAGTGATTAGAGTATTAGTTTTCCTTACTCTTTCTAATAGATATCTTTCTAATAAATTTTAAAAGATAATATTATTTTCATAGTAACCAAGTGTTTTTATATGATACAGTATTGACATGTGTTAAATTTATGTAATTTCTAATCTGTTTATATTAAATTAATCGTATCAAATAAAATTGTGTTTATCATTAATTATTTCTTATAAATAATAACTCCTTCCACTAACGCATAAACCTTAATAGGTTATGGGCCCAGTGGTCAGTTAATTATGTGCAAAATTGAAGTGAGAAAAATTGAGGTTACACTAACACGTGCCGTCAATTTATAAGAAATTAATTATGAGTATAATTAAGATCTGTGAGCTGAAAAAGGACAATTATGATTCCTGGAAAATTCATGCTCAAGCTTTGCTAGTGAAAAATGGTGTTTGGGGCTATGTTGATGGTACAAAAGTTATTCCATCATGCTCAACTGGAGCTGATGCCGCCACGAGGCAAATTGAACGTGATCAGTGGATTGAAAAAGACCAACTAGCAAAAGCAGATCTAATTTTGTCTATTGGAGCAGATGAATTGCATCATGTTGGAGATTGTGAGACTTCCAGAGAGGTTTGGCTTAAATTAGCTAGTGTTTTTGCACCTCAAGGTCCTTTGAAGAAGGTACAGTTATTGAAGACTTTGTTATTCACTAAACTTCAAGAAGGAGGTGATGTGAGAGAACACATTCGACGATTTTTCGGTGCCTTAGATAAGTTGGCTGCTATGAAAATTAATTTTCATCCAGATGTTGTGTCCATTGCATTGCTTTACAGCTTGCCTGCTAGTTTTGAGCAGTTTAGATTGGCAATAGAAGCTTGTGATGAATTGCCATCAGCTGATATTCTAAAAACAAAAATCTTAGAACATGCTGACACACAAAATAGTAATGAAGTGGTACAAGCAGCAGGTGCTATGGCTAACAGAAATAATAATAAGGCAACTAGGTTCAAAAAGTTTAATAAGAGCAATAGTAAACCAAATAAAAATCGTGATATAAAGTGTTATAATTGTGGAGCTCCTGGTCACAAATCACCAGATTGTAAGGAACCAAGGAGAAATAATAATTCCAATAGACGTGGTCAGAGAAGTCAGGCAGCAAATACAGCAGATGAGTCATACGCTGTGTGCTTTGGAGCTGTTTCTCGAGTTAACAATCAATGCAAGTTAATATCAGATGAACCATGGATTTTAGATAGTGGGTGTACTAGTCATTTGTGTAATGACCGAACCAAGTTCGAAGATTGGAAAGAATCAGTCGGTGGACAACTACATTTAGCCAGTAATTCGTCAACAGATGTACAAGGGTCAGGAAAGGTTGTGATACCTTTGCATAATAATGGATATCCAAAGGTGGTAGAATTAAAACATACCTTATTTGTTCCTGATCTTAGATCTAATTTGGTATCAGTTGGAATGAAGCTATTGATAAAAGGTTGAAAGAAATTGGATTAACTCCAACGTGTGGCGAACCATGCCTTTATTATGCTCAACGCAATAGTGATGTATTGTTTCTACTATTGTATGTAGATGACATTTTAATTGCTTCAAAAGATGTCAGATGGATTGAAGAAATTAAACAAGGTCTAGGAGAAACATTTGAAGTTAAAGATCTTGGATTAGCAAAGTCATGTTTAGGACTTGAAATAACACAAACCAAAGATAAGGTGGTGCTACAACAAAGAAGCTACATCCTAGATATTCTTCAACGTTTTGGTATGAGCCAGTGCAATAAGGTTTCGACTCCGTCTGAATTAAAAGTATATGAGGATGTCGAAGAAGACTCAGCTGATAATTCTCAAGAAAAATTTCCTTATCGTGAACTTATTGGTGCTTTAATGTATTTATCAGTAGCTACAAGACCTGATATATCGAATACTGTAGCTAGATTGGCACAATTCACGACCTGTTTTAAAAGGTATCATGTTGTAAAGGCAAAAAGAGTCCTAAGATACCTAGCTGGAACCAAAGACTTGGGTTTAGTATATACTAAGTCAAATGATTCAATTGTTGGCTATTCTGATGCTGATTGGGGAAATGATCCTGCAGATCGTCGCTCATTTTCTGGATATAGTTTCATATTGAGCAACGCAGCTATTTCATGGAGATCTCAGAAGCAACAAACAGTTGCATTATCTACAGCAGAGGCTGAATATGTTAGCCTAGCAGAAGCTTTCAAAGAAGCTCTACATCTTCGAAGCTTAATGATTGAGATTGGTCTAAAAGAACTCAGCAATATCAGACTTTATACTGATAACAGAGGTGCTGAATGTATAGCCAATAATCCTATGTTTCATAAGAGGACGAAACACATTGATATAAGATATCATTTCATCAGGAGTGCAATAAAGAACAACTTAGTGGATGTTCAACATATTCCAACTCAAGAGATGACTGCAGATGTCTTAACTAAGCCATTATGTCGTACTAGTCATGAGAAATGTGTACAAAAATTAGGATTAAAACTAATTGACAGACTCTGATGACGTTCGATTTGAGAGGGGAGTGTTAGAGTTCAAATCTTTCCGCCAAACTCGTCCGTCATATATTGATTGATCTAGTGATTAGAGTATTAGTTTTCCTTACTCTTTCTAATAGATATCTTTCTAATAAATTTTAAAAGATAATATTATTTTCATAGTAACCAAGTGTTTTTATATGATACAGTATTGACATGTGTTCAATTTATGTAATTTCTAATCTGTTTATATTAAATTAATCGTATCAAATAAAATTGTGTTTATCATTAATTATTTCTTATAAATAATAACTCCTTCCACTAACGCATAAACCTTAATAGAAATAAATTCAAAATATGTTGTCCGCCAAAAATACATAAAATTCATAAGAGCCCGCTAAGGGGCCATCCAAGGTCCCTTGAGCAGAGTATTTTGCAGTATAAAAATCGAAAAACAATGTTGCAACTTTGACTTATGTGCAAAAATAATCCCTGACACCAAAAAATGTGTAGAAGCAGGGTTCCGTTCCTAAATAGCAAAACCATTTTAGGACTTAAGTACATCTTTTGCAATATTCGCCTGAGAAGAATCTTTCACTTCACATTGCCTCACTAAGATACGCTCTTAAGAAGAAAAATCATTACTGGAATTCTCATTATGTTGTACCCTAATGTGGGTTATAGTTCACAAAACTATAAAAAAATGGCTGGAGAATTCTACCAAATCTTTAGTATCGAACGAGAGCAGAAAGGAATCGGAGAGATTTTGTCATCAATAATGACCAGCTGTTTCACAATAATTTGCATAAATACTCACCAGTTTTTATAATTATCTGTACAAACAAACTCTTTGCAAACTCTTGTCAATTAGCGTAAATATTTTCCATAAACGCGGGCTTAATTGGAAAGTTTGGATGTGTGTGGAACCCAATCTTAAACATAAACTTCTCGGTTAGATAAAATAAAAATGTTTGTAAAAATTTTTAATTGAAATATCAAGTTAAATTTATGATAATTAATTTGATCACAGTTTGTTATCATCATCTCAAATTGTCCATACGTTTAAGAATACAGACTTTGAACAAAATTTCGTAGCCCAACATGATTTTGTACTACATCTTCTCAATAAATGGAATTTACTAATGCAGGAAGTGACTGATCTCAATCCCAAGAATCATACTTTGAATTGATTATAAAAAAGACAGATAGGTCTATACAAAAAACTGGCTAATACATTTATCTTTTAACTTTGACGACTAAGAATCAGATAAATTTCTTTATTTTAAATTCAGTAGCTCAGAAACGATTTTTTTTGGTGGTTGTTTAGGTAACACAAGTAGTTAAAAAAAGTTTAATATTCAAATTTTTTTTCAAAATTATAAATGCTCATATTTTATATTCAATGAACACAAAGAAAAAATTCAAAAGAAAAAACAAAACAAAAACAAAAATCGTCTGATAAGTACAAGCCAAGTAACACTCCCATAAAAACACCAATTTTTTATCCCTCTATTGTCTTTCGTGGAGGTAACATCTTTATATACAATGTATGACATCCTGTTATTATCAGAGACCCTCCTACCGAGTGATTGGATGTTGTAACCTAAGCCTACACATACATTTAACATGACTGTTAATATACGACGAACGCTATCATCCTTTTTTATTATTTGTATGTTTTAAAATATCTTTAAAACAGTTTTATACAAATTTTCTCCATGATATCACTGATTCAAGAGGTAGACAACAAAGCATCTATACATCGTGGGGCATATAAGTGTGCAACTTTGATAACGTTTACTATCAAAAACCCGTTAATTTTGCTTAAAATACGTATAAAATCATTTAGGAAAATTATATTAATTACATTTTCAATTAAAGTAAAATGTCTATTATCGTCAAGTTCAAAAAAACACAGTCTCATATTTACAGGCTGTTTTATCTTTTTAAAGAGATCAACTTCAATCTTTACAACATCATCTCTTCAACGTCATTCTTGATGTACTCTTCTCCGTTTTTCCATCATTCCGTCTTTCAATTGATGTAATTTTCATAAATCTAGTTTTATTTATTTTTAAAATTTTTTAAATCGCACACTTCCCGGTCTCACTCTGTATATTTGAAATAAAACATGTAAAATTGACAATATACAAATAACACAGCAATAATTTGAATAAATAAATTTTAATTTTTAATTGTTTATTACTATATCTTTCATATATACGGAATGTTCCGTAACAATTCCATTTGATACACAGTAATAAAGAGTGTACCATTCTAAGATGAAATGTATTTTGCAGTAATTATATCCGATTAACAAATAACGAAATAAGTTTATTATCTTTTTAAATATTGAGAATTACTCGACAAATGATGGGCTTTATGCCAATTATGGATGAAGGAGATACAATTTGTGGACATCTGTTCAACCAAGGCTATGAGAGCCCCATTTGAAAACGAAGGTGAACAACTAGATATTATAATAAGCTTACATCTAAAATTTTGATATTCAACAATTGAGAATTTTTGAGTAATACGAAATACATACTTTACAGTATAGGCATCAAGCCAAAAATTAAAAATAATTTCCAGAGATAGTTAGAAGAAGAAGTTTTGAAACCTCTTGTTTCCGCTTAAACTAATTATTGTAATAACTTTGAAAAAAAAAAGGTTAATCACGATATACTTTGATAACGATTGGAAGTGAAAATTTGTGACATTAATTAATATTTGAAATACTTTCAGTGACCATAATAGAGGCCAGTACTCCAGTACTCATAACAAATTATTTATTCACGTTATAACTTTTGAACAAGTTAATTTTTTGTTAAAAATTATCAATTAGTTAAAATCAATAAATATTTTTTTATGTGTAGATGCAGTTGGTGGAATGAGTGCAACCAGACCATTGCGATTAATAATTTATGATAATTTTTAAAAGAAATATTTAGTTGTTATCCTTTAGGTGGTATTATATATCACATTATAATACAAAGTGTTCCGTTACTTCGTGCGCAAAATGAAAGAACATTTCCATTAAATAATTAGGAATCAAAGATACCGTTGTTATAAACATATCATTAGTTTAGAGGTCATTGGCTATAAACAACCCTCAAGTTTCTGATGTAAATGGCATTCCGTCAAATAATCTGTAATTTTGGATTCGAATATTTCTTAATGAGTAGATCATTTACCTCGTGTACTGATTTGTTTGGGTGGATATAAATAAAAATCTTCTTACAATTCTGGAACATTTTTTCTATCACAATTTCTGGAGAATGAAAGTTAATAACAAACTCTAAAATCTGAGGATCTCATTTCGAAGCTATTACGTAACAATAGGTGTAAATCCGAGATTGTTGTTAACGTTCATTCCCAAGAAATCGTGATCGAAAAAATGTTCCAGAAAACACACATCCACGCATACGGACACACTGGCATCAATCTAGAAGTGGTTATAATGTTACTGACTATGAAACCTAGAGATACGATGAAAATTTCGATTTGTATTTTCATATCGATTTCAAAAATTTCCCTTCATAGGGAAGTTAAAATTAGGTAGTAATCAACAAAAACGGTATTATGTGTTACAGTCTGGAAAAACTGACCGTTTCAACTACTACAAATGGTCTCCAAAATCTTCTTCCAAATGCGCACAGCATATTTTATTCAGTGAAAGGATGTGAAGTGGGATAGATTTAATATAGATTCCATATTCTTGCACCAGAATGATTGCTTTTTTCGATTAGCCAGTTTTCAAGCTGTTTTGGTTGTGCCGATTAGTAGATATCGAGGAAACACGCGAAACGCAAAAAAACCTGATAACATTGCGAATGTAAGGCTCAGATTTTGCCATTTAAAATCGACAGAATACATTTTATGCGCAGCAAGTGACGGAAGATCCTGTAAACTGAATTATACACAGAACCATTATTATTTATTATTTTAAATAAAGAATAATATTTTTTAAGCTTTATCCACAAAAACAATCTCTTATAATATAAATGTAATAATAATGATGTTATATGTTATTTATTTATATATTTTCTATATATATCTGATAATTTTTTTTGTATATTAAAAGGCAGTCCCACAAAATTTAACTACTGTTTTATTTTCTGGCAACATGAATGCATATGTTGTGGTTAATAGTAATCTATAATCAAAATAATGTGGTCTTTTTACAGGACCATTTTATCATGTTGTTAAATATTATGTATAATTTTTTTTTTAATTGAGTGCTGATTTTTTTTTGCGTTTTTAAAACCTTACAGCCAAAAAGATAATTTTTGTGTATACTTGAGCAATGGAAGCGCATCGAATTATCGAAGCAAAATGTGAATCTAAATTTTATGCATGTGAGCATTAACATTTATGTATGTCTTTAGCTCAACCTAACAAGGGCTAATATTTTAAATGGAAAACCGCGGAGCTTGAAGAAACAACCGTGGAGCGGGAAGTCTAAGTATAACTGCTACAAGCGAATATTTTGCTACGTATTAATAGTATATATATTCAAGCGGACATCTCGCCTTCGGATGACAGGATGTAGTCAATTCGGACACAGAAGACCCCTTGGTATAGGTGCTAGGGAAGCTATTTGCTATTTGAAGTATCCTTGATCATTATTTCTATTATTCTAGAGAATAATGTACCTAATATTTATTTTTATTTAGTTTCAAACATTTATATATAACCTGCATGAACGCGTTGAAAAATGCCAGTCCTTTCTTTATTATCCTACCGACTACAATTCTTACTCCAAAATATACCATTAAAATGGCATCTTGTTTCAAATGTCTTATGCCTTTTAGATTTAAGTTGAATTAAAAAATTTAGTTAGTGTATATAACTAAAACGATTTAATAGAAAACCATTGAAATTAAATGTTTCTTATTTCCATAAAATTTTATATATAAAACTATAAACTTGTCATTCGATACTAATTGGCCAGATAATACTACTAATCAAAATATTTTGAATGATGACCAGTGTCGCTTGTTTGCATCTCTATCCAAATTATAAAAAAAAAAAAAAATAAATAAAAAATAAAAACTAAAATTATAATCCTTATCACATATTATTGTTTATCCTTCAAAAAAAAATTCAAAACCAATGTTGAATTAGTTTTTGGAATTAGAATTTGGAATAAATAAAAAATAAAAACTAAAATTATAATCCTTATCACATATTATTGTTTATCCTTCAAAAAAAAATTCAAAACCAATGTTGAATTAGTAATTGGAATTAGAATTTGGAAAGAGATCAAATTTTTGGAATTTGATCTCTTTAAGCTTCACAGTTTACATAAAAATAAAAAGGTACAAGTTTGTAAAAATATTAACTTTAATTATACATTTAAACAATAATAATAATATTATTATTATTATCTAAAATAATTCTTTCTATTGTTTCATAAACAAACAGCAATCTTTTATCGCTATATTCGTTAGTTAAAGTCTGTTTCCATTGTTTTTTTTTTTTTTTTTTTTTATTGAAGTATCAGTGGACTTATATAATAAGAACCATAAATGGTAATATCTCAATTGTGTTTTATGAAAAGTATAATAGTATTTATAAAATTATTATCATTTTATTAATATAATAATGTGATACTTTAGGTACTTTAATAGACAATAATTATAGAAGATTAACAGTATATGAGCATTATTATCATAAATATTTTTTATAAACTTTTTTATAAACTACCAGGTATATCGTATGGAAAGTGTAAAAAAATTTTAGACATACTAGACATATTGAGTGCCGAATATTCGATCTACCGTTTTAACAAAAATCTACATCGTCACTAATCAATCTGTTGTTCACACTGAAGTTTTTGGACACTTAAATAGAATTGGTTTATTTTTTTTTAATGAAATAAATGACCTAAATTATAAGATAACGCAAGTTTGGTTAATAGATTTATAAATTATGTGAAGTTTTGAAAAGTTTTGTTGATTCAATGATTATATTTCATACCATTTTTAAATTTTTTTAGAAATTATCGGAAGCTTAAAGAAACTTCAGGTATGAATCAATAGTTTCTTCAAATTGCGCTTTACCAAAATAATCAGTGAGTATCAATAGTAAGCAAAAAAATCACCCGTACTTAAGAATGCCATAAATTGTTATTTATCTGGTCAAATTAAATAATAAAATATATGTTCAAGTACAAAAATTCATATCCGGTTGAAATTTGGAAGAATTGATCAAAGTACCATCAACAAAGTAAAGGTCACAAAAACGGATGATAAAATATAAAAAATGTCTCAATACGTTTTTCTTCAGAGCCACCGTTTCTGAGATAATGGATTCAAAAGACTTTTTAGATTTCATTTACGATGGTGTTTTGATCAATCCTACCAAATTTCAGCCGGGTGCGAATTTTTGTTCCTTCGGATGTTTAAATTGACCGGATAATATACCAATCTTACTTCGTGTTATACAAAAAA
The DNA here is from genome assembly GCF_905475395.1 of Chrysoperla carnea. Classification (NCBI taxonomy): domain Eukaryota; kingdom Metazoa; phylum Arthropoda; class Insecta; order Neuroptera; family Chrysopidae; genus Chrysoperla; species Chrysoperla carnea. Next base: position 28,419,154 of record NC_058341.1, read on the forward strand.
GAAACTCGTAGGCAGCAGAACTCCATCATTAAAACCATATTTCCCCCTCATAATATGTTCCTAATTGTTACTTGCTTTTCATTGAAATATTATTTTTGTATTTTCATGTTTCGAAAACAGAAAAAACTTTAGAACAAAACCGCATCAAAACATGATTTTGTGGCTTAAAAAAGGGAAAACGGACTGCGAAGTTTCCACCACTAGTTTTCAACCTCACAGCTTCATTTTTAGAAGCTCAGGAGTGCTATAAAGCCTCAAAATTCACGAGCATATTTTTGTTTTACAAAAAAGGATGAAGAGGGTTTGGGAGCTTGACACCCCAAAAGACTCACCTTGGTCAATATCAATTTTATAACATTAATGGGAGCTGTGGGGGTGTGAAACATCCTCAACATTCGAATTAATTTTGTGGAATAAATGAGAATGATGAGTGAGAATGGCTGGAAAATTGATACCCTAAAAGGCACACACCATTTACACGATTTCAACCAAAAATCGAGTTTTTAATAAACATGCCGAATAAAGCCGTTCTTACCCTGATATTTTCTTCCTGACTCCAGAATTGAGTCCTGGTTTTTATAACATAAATCTTCCTAGTGATGAACTCTAAATACTGAACCGAATTATACATCTCTAAAACTTCATTGATCGTGTTCTAGTGATTATATGACATTGTCCTTCGGTGCCATCGGTATAAGTCTATATTTTCCGTGAAATATGACTAATATTATAATGAAGAACATGTAAAAACACAATAAACAGTATGATTTATAAGTTATGCAGTATATTATTCTGTATATACACAAACATAAGTTGTATGTTTGTTAATAATATTTTTTGCACAATAGGAAAAAAGGTGTATCAAGTTTTTATTATATGATTATTTAATTTATATTTACATGACAAGTAGGCGCATATTCTTTAATTCAATATTATAAATTATTATAAAACATAATATTGTTATTATTATTGTTATATGTAGATTCTATATTTTGTATTTTCTTTTAGAGTTATGAACGAACGGTATTTGTGAGCAGGATCGGAATCAATGGTGTTGCATTATTTTTCTTGGCCTATTCGATAAACCAGTACCTGGACTAGATACTTCGTAGCGAAAGATTTCATCTATACTAGTCTTATTCAAAAGAAAATGGATTATTGGGTGTATATTTTTTGTCCAAAAATTTTTGCTTCAAAATTGGACGAGAAATTAATCATCGTTCTGACACTCGACACTTGATACTTCGTGAGTAGATTAGCAAATCAGAGCTAGGTAAGTATTCCATCTTCTCAACTTACGTTAAGGAAGTTGAGAAGATGTTATGCTTACGCTTTGTTCAAAATATTCTTTACTTTATACGTTTGATTCACAATATATGTGAATAATCTCTTAATCGACCTGACTTCGGTACTGTTTTTGTATGGTCGTGCTGTATCGTTTCATTTTGTAAATATAGCTTGATTATATTCTTACTAGAAAGATTATTTAGGTACTTATTATTTAAACTTTTTTCAATTAAGATTCTGCAATAGTGTCATTAGTCCTTACGCGGACAAATTAGGAGAGAACATTATATACAATACATACAAAATAAGGTTCTCACCTAATTTTACCCTCACGCGTAAACAATGATGTTTACGAAAAAATGTTTAAAACAAAAGTAGTTTATTTTTTTATAAAAAACAATTTTTATATTTAAACTTTTGGTCCATCTCAAGTGCTTTACAAAATGGGTTCTACGGACCCAAGACCCAATTGACTTATGTTGCCCATTTCACCATTTCCAAGGGCCTCTAATTTAATTTTTACTATGTTACTCACACTTTTAACTAATATTTCGCTGCAAGTTTTCAATCGATAGTTTCCGAATTACAAGGAGTTAAACAATCAAATTGTTAATAACTTTTGTTTGCATTTTTACGAAAAATCTAAGCACATTTTCGTAATCAGCGACCTAAATTCCCGCCGAAAAAACTGCATTCACTCATCCCAGTTTTAATTCCTACAAAACCCCTATATACCACGTAAGGGCTAAATTAGCTAGAACTGGAATTTGATGTTTTATGTGTTTTTTCATTTGTAAATGGATATTTTTTATTTCGATACGATATCTCGGAAACTATAGATGATATTGACCTTAGTTTTACAGTAACTGTCGTATTTTGACGTCCAGTAACGTAGAAACTAGTTGTTGTGAAAGATAAATAGAAACTTTTATCAAGAATAATTTGGCAGAAGACAAATATCTACAGTTCTGCAAATGATTTGTCTATTTTCTCTAAAATTCACAAAGAGCTATTATCGATATTTATTTTGTAGGTAATTACTCGTAATACATGAACTTGTATGTGACCCATGGAGAGAAACTTAAAGAAAGTATCGGGGTTTAATAAAAATTTAAGTATAGGAAATTAGGTTTTGAAACTCAGCTTTATAATTTGACCAGTCAGATTATACAAAATATTTGTTTACCTCCTACATAACATTCATCCGTATGTAAAATAAGATTTAAGAGATGTTTTATTATTGTTTTTATTTCATATTAATATTCATATTAATTTAAATAAAAAGTTTTTAATTTTTATTGTACCTCATAATTTGTGCATTCTTTGTAAATTGAATAAACAAAGAAAAAAGAAGATATTTATCTGAAAGAGAGTAAAAAGGTGTGGTCGATTATGCAGTTGTTCTAGACGATTTACTGTTTATAAAAACACGAAGTCGTATAACAAATTCATTATTTTGTAGTATGTATTTACATATGCCAAGAAGAGTACAAGTTAGTATAGGGAAAAAAACAGCTGTAGTTCTCAACTCGAAAATTCGAAGGTAATTTTTCATTTTTTAACTTACAAATTCGTTAATTTTTTTTTTGTAAAGAAGCAGCAAAAATACTTTTTTTTAAGTTTAATTTTCAATTTATATCGACAGTTTCTAAAGACTAGTCTATTTAATCCACAGTCTCCATGATAAATTCAGATCGATTATTTTACTTGTTTCAACCAGCAAAGGAGAAAAATCCTAGCACTACTTAGTTATTTATTCGCGAACGTCTTCATGATCAAACGGAGGTCAACGAAATTTTGTTTAATGAAATTGTATTTTTTTCGTAAAAGACTCTTAATTTAGATAATAATAAAAAAAATAATAAAAAACCCGACTGCTTTAAGTAAAATCTGAAAAGGAAGAAACAAGTCCAGTAGTTTACATAGCAAATTTAACAGTCAGGGTCCATTATTGGAAAATTTGATTCGATCTAGATTTTAATTGGCCCTGACTGTTAATGTCGCTGTGTAAGCTACTGGACTTTTTTCTTCCTTTCCGATTTTCATTAACGCAGGCGCATTTTTAGTCTTTTTAATTTTATTTTTAGTGCCCTTGCAGTAAAACAACCCCATGACACTTACAGATTCATTTTTTAAATTTTTACTTTTGTTATGAGCTACAAAACCTTACGCATGAATATTACAGACCTAGCAAATTATACCATTTACTTTAGAATGGTAAACGATTTTTTAACAGATAACTAACATCTTTTCAATTATTTTTTGTTAGGGTAATTAATTTTTATTAATTCTTTCCAATGCGAAAATAAAATAATTAGCATATTTATTAGTTATTTTCTATATGTAAAATTCAATTTGCATTGAATAAAACCTGGTTTACTTTGAACCAATTAATTATATACCGGGTGTATGAGAATAAATGGTTAATAATCTAGCGGGTTTGAAAGTACATTAAAACAGAAAAATTATCTGGAAACACTCTTCTTCAAGGCTTAAGAAATAAGACAACTAAGGTTTAAGAAATAACAATCTTCTTCAAGGCTTAAGGCGTAAGACATTTCGCACATCGTGTCAAATTTCTGCTTGTCCGTTGAGTTGTCAAATTTTTGACGAGAAACACTGAAAATACTAAAAAGTTATGTTTGAAACTTTTTTTCAAAAACTCACCAAAGGATTGGGCACAAGTATGACACATTATGCAAAATTTCTATCGTCCGCAGCTCTAAAAGAGAGCATTTTTGGTCACATACCCATACAAAAATGCTTGTCTTGTTGTACTTTATCACCTTCTAGATGTTTTATTATTGTACATCTGGTATATTTTTTTTGCTTTATGAATGAATAATTACTACAGATATAAACCAATCATGGCCAGTTTTAGCATCATTGATCTTGAGTCTTTTTATCTATTCGAATGGAAGATAGTGACTCATTTGGCTATCTCATGTTCCCATTTCTACCTCAGAGGGAGATAAAAAATGTTCCAGTATAAACTAAATTAAAGGAGGAAAACGCGTTAACCGGGTGGTAAACGTATAAGAAAAAAGTTTTCCATTTTTCATATCCATGATATGTTACTTGAATCTTCATATAAGACGTTCTGCCAAAATGCAAAAGTTTTGACATAAAATATGTCTTAAGCAATATTTTCTAATAATAGTTTCCAAAATAAGGAAAACTAAAACTACCACTTCGTCATACAAAATTATTATAATGGCGTTTTTCTAATGGATCACTTGCATGCTAGCTATATCCTTATAGGAAACAGAAAGATAAATGAATTGGTTAAGCTAGGGATGATAGATTCTAAAGGTGATAATGAATTTCTCTTATCACTTAGACGATCAATACCATATTTAAATACCTTTTTTTTTGTCTGGTACACTTTGACATGTTCTCTGGACCTACACTTATAGTAGCCTTGGTGGTCACGCATGCAAGACTATATTTAGTTACATTTGTATTAGTCTCATGAGCTTGCATCTTTGGTTCTTTTCTATATTTCCTTTTTTCGAATGATTTGTACACTTTGGATATTTAGACTCAATGTGTAAGTCCAAAATCCAGGTGCTTCAGGCTTACAAAATTCATGGTTTATTTCTTGCTCGTTACTACCCAGAGGCACTTTTATTCAGGAAATGTTTTTGTGAATCTTTTACCATTGATATCCGCACCCAGTAGATTGAAGAATGGTATTTAAAACAATTATTTAATGCAAACAAATTCAATCATCCCACAATGATTAAACATATTTAATCATTAAATACTTTTCTTTAAATGCGTATTCAATTGTTATTAATTTGCTGTCATGTGGTTGTAAATTATTACAAAGTTAAATAAGAAAAAAAAAAAGATAAAGAACAAGAGGATTGAAAAATAAGCGAAAAATAATATCATAGCAATACAATCATTTAAATAAAATGAAAAAAACTTCTTCTCGTTTATTCTTCTGTATCTCTAGTTGTCATAATATTAATGAATTTTTTTAAATAAGATAGTGATAAATTTCCTTCATTCTGTGTGTTGTGTTTTAACGATATTACTAATTCTGAATATTATTTAAATGTAAATTTTTTGTATCGTTTATAATTTATTACTAATAATCAAATAAGTGTGAGAATTTAAATAGAAATTATTTTTTATTCGACGAACGAAAGAAATATGAAAGGATGCCAACATTTTTCTGAAGTCGAAAACTTAACAAAAGTGGTTTTTATCATGCCTTCTTAACAAAAACAGTTTAATCGGCCCCCATTATATTTAACCGAGATTAATACACGTAACATCCTTAGAATTGAAAACTTAGTTTCATTGAATTTTATTCAGGTTGAAATCATGTATAACAAAATATTTTAACCTTGTGATTTTAAGCTAGGTTTTGATTTATTTGGTATGGAAATTTGGTTACACATGTACAGAGTGATTTTTTAAGTAACAAAGTGTTTTTAATTTACAGTACCAACTTTAAAAATCTTCGAAAATTAATTAATTTTTATACCATGTATATATGAAATATACATAGTATATTAAGTTTAATCCCAAGTTTGTAACGCTTAAAAATATTGATGTTACAAAAAAAATTTTGATATAGGTGTTCATAGAATCACCTAATTAGTCCATTTTCGGTTGTCCATCCGTCCGTCCGTTTGTGAAAACGATAGCTACAAAACGAAAAAAGATATCAAGCTGAAATTTTTATAGCACACTCAGGACGTAAAAAGTGAGGTCAAGTTCATAAATGAGAAACATAGTTCAATTGGGTCTTGGGTCGGTAGGACTCATCTTGTAAGCCGTTAGAGATAGAACAAAAGTTTAAATGTAAAAATGTTCCTTATCAAAAAAAAAAAAAAACAAAAAAAAAAAAAACGTTTGAAACATTTTTTTGTGAACATCACTGTTTACTCACATTATGTGTAATGTGATAGAGTAATCAACACTGTCTATACATGGTATTTCAACAATTAACTCAATCAATTTTTTGTTTTCACTTGTTTAATACTAAAAATTACATGCTCCCATCAAAACTTGAAACCGAAGGCTATGAAAACGAAGCATACGCAAAACAATTTGTTTAACTCTATAAGCAATATTTGATTTTAAAATTTAAAATTGAAGAAAATTGAACCTTAAAATCAAAGTTTTCGTGACCTTGCTAACAGCTCCTATACCAATATAATGAACATTGTTGATACAACACAATGTGTTGAACATTTCCATTTAAGTATTCCATAATGTAATATTGATTATCAGTTATTACATAACTTACCTTCATAATTAAAAACCACACACGAATGTAATAAATCCTAATACCGATAAATACAAGGTTGGTTTAACCGAATGATTCAAGAAATTATTCCTTAGTTATAAAGAAATTCAGCGGTGGGAAACCATTTAACAAAAAAACTTTTAACAAAAAGATAACCGACTTCAAAAGAAAAAGAACCATCAAAATCGAATCACTCAGTCAAAAGTTCAGAGGTAACAAACATTAAAAAGAAATACAATCGAATCGCATTCATAATTGGCACTGTAAATATAGAAAAACAATGCTTTTTTGATACACTTTTTTGTTTATCTGTCTGTGTTAGCTAGAACTCTTTGAAAATTTATGATAAGATAAAAAGTTGAAAATTTCATCATAGGTGTAAAAATACTATAAATATCCTGATAGATTGTAAAAAGTTAATTTTTTGTTTTCCCATCTACGAGTAACAAACACTATTTATCAAACTATGTACGACTGTCTGTGGCATCGTAGCGCATAAACGAATGAACCGATATAATTTTCATTGTTTCATTTGAAAAGTACTTTAATAGAGAGTATTCTTAGTTTCTTTTTTAATTGAATTTTTATGTATTATTAAAAAAAAATTATTTGGAAAATTGATTGGTTTTTTTTATACAGATTTCAAGACCATACACTTCTTTTGGTTATTTAAATAAATAATACCAAAAGTATTTTTCGATTTGCTTTTATTCCAAAGCAAGATAAAAGAATCACTATGAAAATTAACAACGCAATGAACAAAGCAATGGTAGTGTCCTTAAACGATTTTTAAACCTGTTACACGTGGTAAATAAACCTATAGTTTGTAAGCACCTATACTTAAATTTAATTTTAAAAAATGATCACTGAAGTAATTCGCACCGTTTTGTTTTATTATGGTTTAATATTCCGTTTAAAATATACAGGACGTTTCAAAGGCGGTTTACCAAAATTTTATTACAAGAGAAACACTATCGCTACCGTATAGTTCGCACTGTGCTAAATCTAAAAAAAATTGATAATTTGTTGGGTCATCACTATGTAATTAGCCTGGATTTACGATATCTTTTAAAATACATCTATTGTTAACAAGCCTGATAACACTTATTCACGAAATATTATTTCGAAAAATGAATACATTCAGAAACTAATGCAAAAATGTACCGTATATTCTTTCTAATTAGAGACTTGAGAACGTGGCCCAATATTTTTCCAAAAGGTAACTTTTCTGTAATAAACCAAACAAATGCCTATTCAAAGCGCTTGTAAATTCAGATCAATTCATGGTGATGATTAAATTTTTACAATTAGCTATATTTGTTAAATAAACTTTCTGTATAATTATTTCTGTATGTTTTTTTGATAAATGTTCCTATATTTAATGTATATTTTTTTGATAAATGTCCCTAGCTGTCCTTAGCAATTACCTCAGATGATGGCACGCTTCTCACTGAACGAAAAGATAGGCGATGCTTAGTCTATGTATAACTATAAAGTCAATGACTTAAACTAAAGGCTCCTCCGTTAGAAGCTTATTACAACCTTGTAGGAATCTTTACTAGTAATGATTAAACTATAAAAAAGAATGAAAACTACACATGCTGTATATGATGAACTGACTGAAGAAGGTAAGTTACTCATTGTAAAGCATTAAATTGGATGGATTGAATTGAATTGATTACGCTACTTAAACTAAATATATAATTTAAAATAATAACTTGATATTAACTTTAAATATGTGGTTTACTGCTTCTTGTCACGATATCAGTATTTAGCTTTGTATGGTTGGGAAGGTAGTAGGTACCTGCTCGATATTATTATACGTTGAAAAAATGCATTGTTTAAATAATGTTAACGTACATGTTTTATATTTTGACATTATGCTTCAAATAAATAAAAAAATTTATTTGTGTATGTGAAATTAATATAATGAATCATTAAAAAAACCAAAATTCTGACTGCGTTAAATAAAATCTTAAAAGAAAGAAACAAGTTCTGTAGTTTACATAGCGGCTTTAACAGTTTTGGCTCATTATTGGGAAGATTTGAGTGCGGCTCCAAAATTTTAGATATCATATAAATGTTTTCTTTCCTATCATTAACACTATTATGTTCCTATTCAAAGTATAAAAATCTGGTTATTTTAATGATTGAGTGCAGATTTCCTGAGATATCGCAAAATTTGGATCGATCTTAGTCCATATCTCAAAAACTATTCGACGGAAAAAAATTGTTTTGGAATTTGATGAAACTCGGTGGATGGGATAATTTTGATCCAAAAAGTATGAAAATCAGGTTAATTTAATGATTGGACCTAAAGAAGGACAGCGAGTATGGCAGAAAGTGCCATGGGCGGGGCGGGGTGGGTCTCAAACGAACAATCGATACCCATAACTAAATCCTAGTTAATTTATAATGAACATTCACTTCTGTTTTCTCAGCAGTGCCGAATCAAATGTTATAATATTTCTTATTAATAGTTAAGTTTTCATTTGAATAGTTAATAATAACGTTTCAACCGTTGATGTGTATGAAAACAATCAAAGAATATCCGGTGTAAAAATAATATTTTTCTTCAATCAATTTTAAAACTATAATAACATACTTTGCGTGATGTACGATGCGCGTTGTGCGATGGTTGCATAAGATATGGAAGCGGAATCTTTTATTCATACGGAGATTAGAGGTTATTTTTGACCCCTTCGGCCAGACGACAGAGAAACTTTCAGCCTAATGTCAATTTTCGGTATTCGAGTTCACATCGCTTTCAATATATAGGGGAATTCAGAAGGTCTTCATTCTCGATTTTACTGTTATTACGAAGCTTTCTACGCTCACAATGTGGTATTTGAAGGCAATAAAATATGGTGCTTTCACCTCAAAAGACAGACGGGAGAAGAAGAGATCAAAGAAACCTCCTCTTACCTTAGAGAGCCAAGATTACATCCTAGGGATGAGAGTCTTACAACTCTCACATTCCGGGTGGGATAGTATACGCATGCAATGCAGATATGCAAATCGTTGATTTTTCAATGGGTTATATTAAGAAATGGAATTTGAATATTCTCGTATTAAAACGTTAAGTCATAGTATATGCTTTAGAAAATTACACAGGAAAAATATGCTTAGTTATGACATATTTTTCTCATATACAAAACATTAACATTAATAATAACTTCAGTTTCATAAAATTCAATATGTCATACATAAATGATGTTTAATTTTAGTTTATTAAATTAATCTTTGTGAACTTGTTTTTACAAAGTAAAGAAACAAATAAATCAAGGTTATGACAATGAACATGCAAGTAGTAATTTTATACTTTTTTTTCTTTATTTTTATTTCATTTTTAAAATTATACTTTATTATAACAAATAAAAAAAATATACGCCCAATTAATGAAGGAATCCTATAATTACAGAATTATTGTTTATTGTACAATTTGTATTTAAAATAATTTTGAACTTAAATGTCAATGAATATAAAATAGGGGTATTATTGTTACAGAGGGTCCCAAATCTTACGGATTTTAATAGTTCGTAAATTTTAAATCACAATAAAATTTTGGTTGCTGAGAAAAGTGGAAACATTACTATTATCATGAAAATATTTTTGAAAGCAATGCTACGTCATTATCATCATCAACCTAGGAAACTTTCTTCAATCGAGAAAACGACACCTTTGTAAAAAAATAAAAGCTGTACAATTAACTATTGAGTAGTTTCTTATTACTGTTCACAAATGGCTTATGATATAAAATTTGAAAAACACTACAAATTATGAATTTTAATTATTCATAATTTGTTAGAAAATTTAAAAAAAAAAGGTTGTTTCAAAATTTTATGTTTTCTGACCCCATGACTGACTATCGATAGGCTGGTTGCAAAAAGTGCTTTAAGATTTTAAAGAAAACTTGAGAACGCATTCAAGATTTCGCTTCTTGTAAAGTTATCATAACGTTTGATCCTTGGCTTTTTTTAGTGACGAAGTGCAGAGCCTTTAAAAGTACTAATATAAAAGTTGATTATAACATTCCAAAGAGCGCTTATCCTGGATGCGCGATAATATGAATAAAAAACATATTTACGAGATAGAATTGCGCTATTTCTGACCAAGTATTCAAAAGAAAAAAATCGATGATATAAGAGACGGTAGGGATATACGAAATGCCTTCGAACCATTGAAAACAGTACTAATACTTTCCCAAGTATTAACAAGAAACTGTGTTGTCAAAAATCTGTGATATTAGAAGACAAGGCTGCAAAAACTGATGCAGAGACATCAATATAAAGCTTTTCTTGAAATGTTAAAATGGGATGACAACAATTTTGAGTAGACCACCCTGTTATGATATTATAGTCGAACTGCAAGTATTTGACTTTATAAACAGGCGATATGGTATTATGATTTTTAATAAATATTTAATGAAAGAGGCTGATTTTAGTCACGTGTAAAAAGTAGCCCAGTAAAGTAGCCGAGTAAAATCCTGATTTTTATAATTTTTGTTTCAAAATTACCCCATGCATTGAGTTTCATCATATTCCAGAACAAAATGTTTTTTGCGATTTTCTCAATTTTATCAAAGGGGTACCCCTTAAAATAATTGAAAAAATCAATAAATATTTTTTATCTCCGATTTCGGTAAAACTCAGTGAATAAGGTAATTTTGACCCAAAAAGTACAAAAATCGGGTGCATTTGATGACTGATAGAATAGTTTTTGAGAAACGGACTAAAATCGATCCAAATATTGCGATATCTCAGAAACTCTGCATTAAATCATTAAATTAAACAGATTTTTATACTTTTTGGATGAAATTTACCCCACCAATTTTCATCAATTTCTTTCTAACTATCACCTTTTATCTGACTAAACGAATTTTCTTAAATACAATTCAATTTCATTTTTTTAGCTTATATTGGTCTAAAATAAATTCATGGCCAACTTACCCTAAATAACTACATCTAAAACGGTTAAAAGTAAGCATTAACAATACATTTACGGTTACAACTTCATATTTTCAATACAAAAATAAAGAATAAATAGTCTAAAATAATAATAATGATATTTTTATGCGGTTTTAGTTTTAAAACAATAATTTAAATAAATTTTAAAACTCCTGTGGTTAAAATAACATATTTACACTACAGGGTATATTATGTATATGTTTTAAGTAAGAATTTTATACTTTTTAAAATACATTATTACATATTTCAATATATTGTAGTTAGTACCATTGATTTCAACCACAATCGAAGTTCATATTCAAGACTGTCTTTTATTGAATGAGAACAGAATTCATTTACATCTTTTATCTGTTATTGTTGAATGAAACCAATTCTCAACGTTAATTTCAGCAGTTTGTTAAAGATTTTATTTTGTTTGTCGGGCAAAACACTTCTGCAATCGTTAAAAATTCAAAAAAATCTCCGTTCATGTGAAAATGCATAAAATTATTTTTGGCCTTTTTAAGGGCTGTAAAATCTTGAATGATTATCAAGCATATATTATGGAAGTTTGTCTACAAATTTCCCATAGAAACACGTGAAAATTAAAATTGACTGAAACAATTATTGAAAAACTCTGTATAAACGATTATAGAGAGTTTTTTTTTTCTTCGATTTTTAGAATCTTTGAAACGAATTTTGAGCCAAAATTTTTCTCGTTTCTTTAAACAGATTAAAAGATAAGGAAACTTATACCCCAACTGACATATATTGCGCGCTTACAAACTAAAAGCCACTTTTTACTACCTTCACACGTTATCAAAATTTCAGTTCGATGTTTATTTTCCTTTTTGTGGTATCGTGCTCATGGAAGAAAACTTAGGACTGCATTTAAAATATTCCTGATAAATTTCCTATTTATATTGAAAATTTATGTATTCATTGGTTTTTTGGCATTTTTAAGGCCTGTAATTCCGAAAAAAATTACAGCCCTTATATTCAGGTGCTTCCAATCCTCCTAAAATTTAAAAATAAACTCAAATGAATGTTTATTTTGAGTTGCGAAACTTTTGTATCATATTAAGAGTGGTAAAAATATTATTTCCTAAACTGTGCCTTTTTTCTTCAGTTTGCATTTTTTTAGCTTGCCGAATTTTGAAATAATAGTAGCATATAATAATAATAGTAGCAATCAGCCTGTGTGTGTTTGTAATTCAATTTATGCTAAAAAGTGACGTTAAAAAGCTACTTTAATATTATACGAACTAGAGATACAAAATATTAAAAAACAATATCAAAATCTATTGAATAGGTGTGTTTGTTTACATATACAGAAAAAAGAATCCATTTTAAGAAAACAAAACTTAAAAAGCTATAAAATAAAATCATTTTAAATATTTTTATGTCTTCATTAATCCAACAACGTTTATAGACACAAAACCAATGTAACCCATATACAAAACCATTTTTAAAATAATTAGATACAATAAAGATTTTATATTTTATAAACAATTGACAACCTAATATAATAAAAATGTAAATATGTGACATTTAATTCATTTGGGTTGGTTTTTTTTTATTGATTTTATTTTATTTTTAATTAAAATAAGTTTATCTTCTTTTATTCGTTGACGTGAATCTTAATTTGAATAAATTTTACGTTTGTTTTTAAAATTATCTTTAAATTTGTTTTGCCCTGTTAATGAAATGTCGAACTTTGTTGATAATGACTATTTTGAATTTGGTAAAAGTGATGAAAAATATATACGTAAAATTTAAGAAATTAATGTGTAAGAGTTATCAAAATAACTTTTTACTATACTTTAAAATTGTATTCAAGTGAAAAAATGAGCTTATCTGATATCTGATCTAATTTCACTGATAATTGGTCACTAAAACCGATTTATGAATTAATAATGTCCAAAATAAGTCAAAAAGACTCAACTTTTGGACATTTTTAAATAAATTTTACAGTCTCCAAAATACTATTATGTTGATGTTTTGTTTAACTGATAAAAAAAACTTTTAACAAAAAGGAAACTGACTTCAAAAGAAAAACTTTTCCAAAACAAATTAATATGCACTAAAAAGTAAAAAAATAACGATAATATAATGTAGTTAAAATTATTGTTCTTTTGGAGTCGGTGCAAACCAAGGAAACAACTCTGGCAGAACAGTTTGCGAAATTAGCTTGGCTGACACCGACTCCAAAAATATCAATAATTTTAACTACATTATATTATCGTTATTTTTTTACTTCTTACTGCTAGTGCATATTAATTTGTTTTGGAAAAGTTTTTCTTTGGAAGTCGGTTTCCTTTTCGTTAAAAGTGTTTTTTATTTTGTCATTTTTGTGAATCTGAAGTACACTAACTAATTTGTAACTAAAAAAAGAATCATCGAAATTGGTTTTCGTGATATTGAGTTATTCGTCCTCTTGTAGTGCATACTTAATGCAAATTTAAGACTATTATGGTTTCCTCATGAATGCCGCTGTCAGAACTGGACCAAAATGAAATGGGACCACACGGGAAGCACCATCTTTCAAACAGATAAAGAATAAATAAAATCGGTTCACCCGGTTGTTTGTTTGAAGTCGGTTAAAAAAGAATATACATGTTTCAAAAGTTTGTGTGTGCAAGCGTAGATCGTTATGGCCGACTTTTTGGCTTATAAATCCAATGAATACTGGTGGATATAGTCGGTATTTCGTTATAGCCGATACATTATTTACATCGTTATTGCCAATTCGTCGTGTACAAGTAATTTTGACTGTATTTCCGTGCATACTACAATTTTTCAACCTTACCAGGACTAGTTTTCAAAATTTGGATATTTATCACAAAATTCTTACATATAAATTTAATTGAAATAAAATCTTCACCATATTATACAAAATGTATGAAGTATGATGCATATTTTAATAATAAATGATTACAAATTAATTGAGTAATAATAACGCTTATAATATGTTATGTATTTAATTAATTATTTTTCATTCAATGTTCAACATCTTCTTGTTTCTATTCTATGTCTGTATTGTATTGGTGTAAGAGGATGTTGTTTCCATCTATGTATAGCATCATGGTTGGTGTACACTGTATGCAAATCATAATTTTCATTATTACAGTAGTTGTTAATTCATAAAGCATAAACCTGAAATCTAATATTAAATACATTTTAGAGAAAATAGTTTTGTAATTAAATAGAAAATAGTTATAGTAGATATTACCAACCAGATAGTAACAGATGTTGAAAGTGATTCGTCTATATTGTACAGTATGAAAATACTGATTGTGTATTACCCCACTTGACATAGTTGGCATATTGAATTTTCATTACTGCCATATCTTCAGTAGCACTTTCAAGATTAATACAAATTGAATGACGTCAGAATTATCAAAATCGGCCAATGCGTTTGGTCTCTAGTGTGCCACATACATACATCTTTTTCACAATGTGGCGTCGGGTGGTCGCCGTATTGAATTTTCATTACTGTCATATCTTCAGTGGTACTTGCAAGTTTAAGACGAATCGATTGACGTTAGAATCATCAAAATCGGAGCACGCGTTTATCTCTAGTATGCCACATAGGAATACATATACATTCTTTTCACAATATGGCGACGACCAGTTGAATATTTTGAACTATAAATTAAAGATTTCTGAAAAAATTTAAAATAGTAAATGGAAAACCATTCATGGCCATCTTTTCTGATATACTCAATGAATTATGACTAGTTTACACTAAAAAAAAATTGAAAACTGTGCATATATTTTAACTGTGTAAAACAATTCCTTCGAGTATTATGGAAGGGGGATAATGGATTTGAATGAAACCTAACAATAACATTACGCCGTCTATGAGAATTATTTTGAACCATAAATAAAAGATTTCTGACTCAATGAATCAAGACTATGTAACATTACCTACATTATTCCCCTGTAAAGCAATCCCTACCCCTATTTCGACTGTTATGGGTAAGGGGTAAGTGAAAGCAATAGAGGTGGGGCAACGCGGTGGTCTTTACTTTAAGGCCCAGCGATAAGGACGAGTATCAAGCTAGTACATTTAAAAATTGACAACATAAATAAAGCCCCATCCAACTTTCACGTTTTTTGAAAGTTATTTGGCCTTTACTTTGATACACAAAATGTACAAAATTGTATATCAAAAAGGTATTAACCACCACACACTTGCTTTTGCTTTATAAAGTAGATATTAATCGATTTAACGTTAGCAAAAACCGCTGAGCTCACTTCGAGTTAAGGACTTTTTTATTTCAGATAAGACAATTCATAATATTACCTTGTGAGAGCAATCATTTTGGAAAGTGTGTCTACTCCTGATAGTGTTCAAATTTCATGTCATAATCGTTGTAAGTTCATTGCATAATTGTTGCACAGTTAGCATTCTTAGCCTTATTTCATAAGAAACGTCAATTAGAAATATCTAAAAAGAAAATGTATTCCATTCCTTGCAAGATATCCATTCCAATTCTTCTGTAGACACTCTATTATTGTGCCAGATACTATCTTGACAATAATTTTTAAATTTTTAATATCTGAAAAAAAGTTTATTCATAAATTGGAGCCGAATTTGAGTATACATCTGCTAAAACGGTAGATATAAAAGTAAGTAGTAAAAGGGTAGATTTCATTTTGAAACGAGGATAGTAAATATATTTGCATATTCAAAAACGGCGGTACCCACATGTTTCAGCATTAGTTAATACTTCATGTATTGTTTTACGTTTGAAGACATGCAATTTTGGTTAACTGAAGCGTCACACCTCTAGACGTTTATTAAAATCTATGAGAATTACTATGATGCTCTTGCGCTCGTACTACCTTAATTCACAAATAAAACATTATAACATACTTATTAAGCTGCAAAAAAACTGTCAAACTTATGTTCAACAATTGGTTGACTTAGTTCTTTAAATACCCTGTACAGAAAGTGTTGACTAAATAAGCATGCGTTCTTTTTAATAAATTAGAAATGTTTAATTTTCGAAAGAATTTTCTATAAATTTTTTTCGTTTTTTCAAAATCACTCACAAGACTACTAGTTGAAGTTACCTGCAAATTTTCAACAATCCGACAATTTCTAAATGGGAAGCTGTTCCTCTTGTCCAGGAGAAAACAATTTTTAGAGCTTTGGAATGAATCCAGAAAAATTTTCAAAAAATCATAAAAATGTTTTCGAAAAACTAATCTAGTACCACATGATGTTATAGTAAGAAAAAACAAAATTGTTTTTTTTTTTTTTCGTTTTTACTTTTACGAAAATTTCATTCTTCTTTCAATTACAATATATTTTTGTTTGTTTGTAAAAATGAGGTTTTTTATCCTCATTGCTATCTGCTCAAGCAGATAGCGAGCTTGATGATACCCAAAAGTGTGACTTAACTAAAAACCGCAATTCTTTTCCTTTTCAAAGTTTTCTAATAATTTAATTTAGTCATATTAAATAAGAGTATTACAAAGTAGTTTAAATAATTCAAATTTCATTAATAGTATTTACTAACTGTACTACTGTAGTAGACGATAGTAACCACCTAATGTGAAAACTTTAGAGTAAATAAATATGCATGAGTATTTGATATTACCTAGAGACAATTATGCACCCATATGGAATTATTTCAAATTGATACATTTATATCTACTTTCTAAACTAATTTAATTATCACCAAAACCTCAATCAATCAATTAACATAATTTCTATTTTACATTTTAGACATTCATTATTTATTGTTCTAATATATTCTAGTTTATTTTACTTTCATGAGTTTTTATTAATACCCTGTATATATGAAATATATTAGAGTATATAAAGTTTTGTCCCAAACCAAACTTAAAAATATTGATTCAAAACTTTCGTTTGTACGCCCGCTGGTCCGCCAGCGCGACAAATCAAAAATGAAAAGAGGTAAATAACTGAAATTAATTTCATTGTATTCAGAACGTAAACAAAGGATTTTGTACGTGGAACCCATCTTAAAAATCGTAAAAGATAGAAGAAAAGCGTTAACACAAAAAATGTTGCTTACTGAAACATAAACGACAGTTGTTTTGAACATGTTTTTCGTATATATCATGATTTCCTCATAATGACACAAATTAGGGAAAATCTTTGCATTTTCTCCAAAATTATACACGTCAAAAGAATGAAAAATTGAAAGTACCTGTGGTATCGTAGCGCCTAAACGGATGAACCGACTTTGATTTATTTGTTTCGTTTGAAGGGAGATTCGAATTAAATGGAGAGTGTTCTTAGCTATGTTTCAAGTGCGAAGTAGGATTCCATACCCGAAAAAACTAAAAAATCCTTAGATATATTTCTAGTGCGAGTTAAGGGTTACGCACCAGAAAAATTTGTCGGGTTTTTAAAATTTTGTAAATTTCCCTTGTATTTTGTAGAATTCAATCTTTAAGTTGGCGTGGTTTTGTCGATTTTTAATTTTTACATCCGTTTAGAAAAAAGAAACTTTCAAGGAGAAAAAATAAAAATCAGATATCAACATCATTTTAAAAAACTCTAGACTTGAGACTGCATGCAGAGATAGAATATTGCAAAAGAAAAATATTAGGTATGTTTGGTCTACAAACGATGTTTCAACCTTAAAAATTGAATTCTTTCCGAAATGCATGTTTTAAACATCTTCACAATGCATAGACATATACTTTTTAACATTGTAAATGAAAAGCATAGTTGTTAACTCCCTATCCCTTTCAACCCCTTTGACTACTTTGGCTTTGTACCACACCAATTCACATATTTTTATGGCCAATGTAATTTAAATTTCTGTTGGCGTAAAATGTTCATGAATAAGTTGGTAAAACTATAAGGCTGACTGACTTTAATACTGGTAAAAGCGTAAACTACTATGTGTAGAAAATGTAGAAAAACCTCTATATAAACCCTTTCCCTTTATTTCTGAACAAAGTCTACTACATTTATTTTACAGAGTATCCCAATAAAACGTCTAGCAAACAAGCACAATTTATCACTGATGTGGTGCATCAGGCTCCAAAAAAGTTTAAACGAACAATTCGCACTATATTCGAGTAAATTAAGGCTAGCCCAAAAATTTTTAAAGCTTTGATAGAGATTATATAAATCACTTAATTAGTCTATTTTCGATTATCCGCCTACCCGTTTGAAAAAAATGAGCTTGAGTTCGTAAATAAGAAACATAGACCGGTTGAATCTTGGGCTCGTACAAAAAGAAAGTAATTGAACAAAAGTTAAAAAAAATTTATTTATTATTATCGATTTTGATAAATTATAATTTTCTATGGTAATTTTGACCCAAAAATTACAAAAATAAGGTCCATTTGATTACATGATAATACGACTTCAAGTCTTACAAATAAAAATTTCAGTGCAAAGAAGCTGACATCTCTAAAACAATAAATATGATCGTATTTTAAATAACGGGATCCTTATCAGCGAACTAAAATCTTTTAGAATGAAGTTTCTATCAATCGGGGAAAATTATTTTTTTAAAGGCTATTCTCTTTTAAATATTCGGGAATAAAGGGAAAAGTTTTTTATTCTTGATTTCAGTAAAAATTATTTTTCAAGATAATTTTGACCCAGAAATTACGTAAATCAAGCCCAAACGTCCGAAAGTTGTGTTTAAGATAATCTGCCTTTATAATATGTTCGGCCAAAAATTGCCCAAAAGAGAACGTTCTTTGTGCATCGGGCTAAGGGACACCCGATATGCATGTATATGTATATTATATAGCAAGCAGTCTCTTCTTGGTCATTGCATGCGGTATGGTTTTAAAATCCTTCCTACTGTTGCTGATGTAGCCCGCATAGAAATGTTCTGTGGTTTCTAGAATTAGTCACTGCGCTCAGTCTACTGCTATTATTTGTGTGTGTTATATAAAGCCGTACACTTCATGTCAGTTACACAAAACTAGAAACTGTGTATACTGGCTTAACTTTTTCTAGTTTAACATATATTTTGGTTGAAAAAATATTTGTAACTTTTTTATTCGCATCATTTCTATATGTGTTCCATGAAGTATATTAAAATTTTTCTATAGTGTCTGTTTCATTACAACTATCATAGGCGAGACTAACTGTTTGACTCATGGAAGAAAAGTTTTTACTTGCAGTCGTGGGACATCATGTAGAATCTATTTCCTTTTATATATAAATTATCTGTTATTGAATCCCAAGCGCAATGAAGGAATGGTCATAAAATTGTATTTAATAATTTATGTTTTCAAATTTTCGTTTATCAAGTTATGAAAATGGACATTTTATTATGCTTTAAATTTAATCTCAAAAGCCATCAATGAACAGTAATCAAAAGATACCAAAGCTGAGAATCAGATGTTACCTAGCACAGAAGAATTTTTAAAGAAAACCTATTGACGTGGATGGGTTTCCTGACGACCATCCACACGCGGTGTTGGCATCATAACCACATGATCATGGCCATATTTAGAATTCTAGTACAAGTGTTAGTCTGTGTTTGACACTTTTTCTTTGGTTAGCTTCCATTCACCGAACGCGCGATAAGGAACGTGCGTTGTTTCAATTACTCGTCATCGTGATATCGATATCTGTTAAAATTGATATTTGAAATAAAAAAGTAGTATTAATATCTTGAAGAATGTCGCTATCGTTAGACGTTAGATCTTAGCATTTTTTTGTTGTTGAAATTTTCTCTATAAAAGCCAAGAGTTTTGCTAAAATTCGGAAAAAAATGACCGACTGAAAACCGGAAATACAGTAATTAGGTGATTTTATGAACACCTATTTTTTTCGTAGCATCAATGTTTTAAAGTATTACAAACTTGTGCCTAAACTTATTATATCTTGATATATTTCATAAATACATGGTATAACAAAATAATTATCAAACGTATTAAAGTTTGATCTGAAGCAAATTTCTTAAACCAGGGTTTATTATGATCGTTCCGATTATTATTCCATGAGCGAAGCTGCGGGCAAGCAATAGTATTTTATAAATAATAAATATCATCCGTCAAAAATTTATTTGGTATGAAATCAATTTCACATCTACAATACGAAGAAATAATGTTTTGGCAAAATGACAATAAACACCCAAACAATTATATCTTTCCACGAAGCCAATTTTATTAAATGTCACTTCCAGATTGGCATGCAATATTATGTAAAACTATTGAGGGTGTAAACCTTGAACTGTATACAGATTGTCTCAAAAGTATGGACACCTGAATATTACTATCTACCAATTTGGCCTTGAAGGAAATTTTCACGCTGTACCGTAGGTCAATTTCGTTTCTGTTTTTTATAACATAAACCCATATTTTTTTATATATTTAAATTTGATGATTTATTTTACTACAAAATAAAATTAATTTTAAATTGTCTAAGAGTTAGATAATTTTATAATTCCACTTCTAAGAGTTTGGTCAATACAGTCAGTAAAAACTCAGGAAAAACAACTTTATATCGAAATGATTTTTATTCTTTTGAAATAATTATAATCGGTTCAATCAGGAGTTCCACAGGTCCATAATTTTGAGCACCTTGTGTATATGTGTCTTATAATGAAAATGTTCTGAATGAAATTTTCTATAAACTATAAATGAACAAATGTCATCATACAATAATATTCAATTCAATTCAATTCATTTTTACTACCTTCAGTTGTAAAGAGTATTCGTAAACTATTCAAGCTAGAATTATCTAACCCTTAGACATTTCAATATTGTGATTTATTGAATGTTAATTTTATTACATATGCAATAAATTGGTACAGGAAGGAATGAAAATAAAAAGGTGGAATCGGAGAGGGGGGCCGAGCCGTATACTCTTATGAAAATAAAAATTTAAGAATGTTTAGGTTGTTTTTTACAACCTATAAAAAGAAAAGTAAGTAAATGATATACCTATTAAAATATAGTCGTACTAGTCGTTAGACTCGATTATTATCATGTTTTGCGCGAATTTTGCATTTTTTGTTTCTGTAAGCTACGAAATTTAACTACAAAACGTATGTCCCATTGTTCTAGACATTCTTTAGATTATCAAATCTTATCAATAGGTTTTTCAGGGACCCTTCTACATTCACACAACAGTTTAAAATAATTTCTATTGAAAAATTTGACGATAAGCTAGACGCATTTGGGCAAGAATGCTTGATGAATTTGAGCGCGAAAAAAATTCTCAAAGGTTGTACGTTGCAGTTTATCGAATACGTTGTATCGAATAAGAAAAAGAGAAATCTATATCTTGAATTTACGAACAGGTGTCCAAATAGTTTGACGTTAGGTAAATTTTCAAGTACAAAATAAGGTTATATAAAATAGGTATTCTTGTTAAATGAAATATGATGTAAGTAGAAAAGGTTTGTAGCCTATACAATCAATACACATTTTAAAACCTATTTTTCGTTTTCAATAAAAAAAGAAAAATATTCTAAGAATTTAAATTTTTAAATGTGTATTAGTACGGTACCTTATCAAGGAAAATTACAATTTCGAATAAGATGAATAATAAGTTAACAATAGTTATAAATCTCCCAATGTAAAACAAAAAAGATATTTGCGTCCAGTTTTTAAAGTTGTTAGTCTTTTTGTAGTGCAGGAAAATGATAAATTTTAAAATTATTATAAAAATTCAAATCTTTTCTCTATCATTTAATAGCTTTATATCCTAAAAATAACTATTGCCGATTTACAAAAGAGATAGACCCAAAACAATGAAATTTTACCAAAATCAATTGTTTAGTTAAAATCTAATGGAATAGTCAGTACTTTTTGCAACATTTGCAAATTAATATTGATTGTACATGAGAATTTAAAAGTCCGAAAATTGTATAGACCCGAATAATTGTTATAATCACGAGTAGGTTCTCAACTATAGAGAAGTTGGTTGAGTTCTGAAGTTTTTAAACCTTACGTTCATATAAATGGGACACTATTACATTTTGGTTTATTTTTCCTAAATCCATGTATATAATGTACCTGGATCATTCTGTTATTTCTCTACAGATATTGCTCTTTACTACACACAATTAGTTATTGAACTGAGGTTATTTTATGAGAATGAAGGTCGGCTGAAGAATGGCTAACGATATGCTATTGGTTTTGAATAAACTTAAATTGAAATTAGTGTAGGAAAACGGCTACTCTAAGTTAGTTAGCCAACGAACTGAGCCACGAGGGTCGACAGGAATAGAAAAAAAAGTATCTTTATATGGCTTACCTGAATACTCAAATGAAAATTTTACGATGCTTTGCGATCGTGCTTTCTTCAAATCAAAATATAATTTTAAAACTCAGAAACTGTACTATAAAACACATATTCGCAACACATAGTGATTTGAAGGAATAATCAAAAGTCTCTATTTTCTTATGAATACCCACAATATCAACAAACCATGCTATTTCTGTTGGTACACTTGAAATATTTACAAAAGATAGAAAAAAAAATGAAAATATCTTGAAAAATTTCACGTATAATATCACAAGCACAAACAACACGAAGAGAAAAAAAATTGAAGGAAAAAAAAACTCAATTTTCAGTGAGTTCAAAAAGATCATTAGACAAATATGTTGAAATGTTTTTTTTAAAGGTAACATACGGGTAGTTTTTGCTTATCACATTTTGTTAACGATACCTAAATTGAAGTATTCAAGACAACCTTAACATCAACCCCTGCATACTCCACTGGTTGTAATAGTACTTACATACATACACAGGCAACTTCGACCAAGAAAATAAGTGGTCATGGGTATCACCTTTAGTCGAAAACCGAATAACTTTCTACAACATGATCAATATTTCCATTTCAAAACCTTTTAAAAGAACGAAAAAAACCAAAATCGATTCATCCGTTTAGGCGCTACGATGCCACAGATAGACAGACTTACACACAGACACATACACACTGCGGTCAAACTTATAACACCCCTTTTTTGACATACATTTAATTAAATATATCGCTGTAAAATTCATAATTTTTTAAAACATAAGATAAACAAAAAATTAAAATTTTCCTATTTTTTCAAGCAGAAAACATTAACTTTCTCTCAAAATGTTAATATCGTTGTCTATTTTATCGATATATGTGTTGTATATACAGGTATTTTACCATTCACTTTTTATCCCTATACGATTATATAATGGCATATTCTTAAGGGGGTTGGGAAAAAATATAACGACATAACTATAACAAAACACCCTTCAGTAAATTTTCTTTTCGTATACACACTTGTTATACAAAAAAGCCACGTGGCTTCCGTTGAAATATATATTTGAATATTTATTATAGATTACATTTCATAAATTACGAAACTACGTCATGTAATTTCCCGATTGGTATATATTTTTTTAGGAAATCTGTTCAATTTGTTTATGTCTCGTAATGTTATTAATTCATAAATTTATATTTTTACAACCTCTTTTATAAGACTTAAGTTTTACCCGGAGGTTCATATAAAATCAAATCATTTTTCTAATTTGTTCCTTTTCGATAATTTGTAACTGTAAGTATCAAATAAAATTCAGGTTTCAAGCCGAGTCTGAGTATCTTGATAATGAAATTCAACTAGCTCTTAATTCTAAGCGAAGAGATTGCGGACATGTTCATTAAATTAAAACAAACGTTTGACATGTTTTTATAAAATTACCTCAAGAATATGCTTTCAGATATTTCCTTACTTAAGGTAGTAATATCGGTAATAGACTTTGTGAAATAAAATAAAATCTGTGATTTCCCATAAGGATCAATGTTAAAATATCTTTAAAATATCTTTTTTTCAGTTCTCTGAAGGCCCCCTAAAAATTTAACTGGCTAATTATTATATAATAATGGATAACTATGCGAAGTTTTATTAAATTCTGAATGCAAAGTCTATTACCGATAGTACTACCTTAAGAAATGATATAAAATATTAAATATGTAACGGGTACCGAGATGTTTCTCATGAAAATGTTTTGTACCTTTGAGCGTCTTGTCTATCTTTCATGGTTAAAAGATGAACTCAATTAATGAGTCCAGTCCTAAAAATTCCATTATTTTATAAATTTTTTGAACCCTAGAAGAAATTTTTAATGGAACAAGACATTTTTTTTATAAAAGTATTATTTATATTATTTAATCGTCTTACGGTTAATTTTTAATAACCATTATTTTTACAGAGGATTTTTATTTTTCTTCAAGATTACTTATGTCATGACGTAATCATTAATAATATCATTTAAATAACTATCGACAACATGACGTAAATAAAATATCAACAAAAAATTGTACACGTGAGTTTAGTGAAAACTGTGAAAGAAAAAAACATGATTGATTTCAATTTGAATATCATCGTCTGAGGTTGATGGAGCGTTTTATACTGTTTTTCATTTAAAAGCACACTTATAACGAACCTAGCCTAAAGGTCACCACTATTTAAAAAAGAAATTCAAAAGATTTTTCCCTTTTTCTTATTTATTTATATTTAATATAAAATATAAAATTCAATTCATTAAAATAATTAATAAAATTATTCCAAGATAAAATTTTACCCCAGTTTCTCTTTGTGTTATAAGAATCCCATCGTAGCAACATAAATATTTTTGTACTTTAGCACGTGTAGAGTGTGTTAAGAATAGTTCTTCAACTTCAATCTCAACGGATCAATCCCGCTCTGTTCCCTTCCTTTTTCTCTCTTGCTGTTGACTTTTGAACTGAGGTTTTTATATGCAGTACACCTATAATTTACGGTTTTGAATTACTGAGGAGATATTAGCTTTAGGAATGTGTAAGACTTATCAAAGTATGATTTCAAAAAAGAACTAAATAAAATATAAGTTGATCATTTTACGCTTAGCTTCATTTCACTGTGATATACATGAAGGTACTTGCACTGATCTTCTTGAGTCCCAAACAAAAATTTGAATTCCATGTTGAAGATCTTGGAAATGTTTAGAAAGAAAACTAGCACGTAAACTCCATTTTACTCTTAGAATTCGGAGATTTTCGGTTCAAATTTTACCAGCAGTAGACAGCACGCAATATATGATCAAAATAAGACATGTCGTTCAAAAGATAAATACATAGCAGCAGCTTGTCATTTTGTATTCCGCTCTTTGTAAACGTTTGTAATTGATAACTGATTTTAACTGGCAAGAACGTTCTCATTACTTTCAGTAAAAAAGTTGAAGTGTCCAGAATTCTGGCTGATAACAAAAACTATTCACTTACCCAAAAAAAAAAAAAATTCATTTTGAATCATTGACTAGAATTATTTTTTAACGGGATAATAGTTTATGAATATTTTCATCGTGGAATTTGATTAACAATAAAGAGAACAAAGAAAAACACCAAACAAACAAAAACTTAACAAAATTTAAATCAATCAAAAATTTATTTATTTATTTTATTTTTTTTTTTTTGTGAAGTGTACAAAGTCAGCAATATGATATTGAAACTTTCCAATCCTCTGTGTTCTATATAATTGAAAATTTTGATATAAATTACTGTAATCTGAAAGTAACATTTCATTCTATCACATAAAATCAATTTTTAACAATAATTCAACAGTATTTCTCCGTACTGAGCTGCTTATAATTAAGTCTCCATATCATATGACCATGACCCATATCATGACTCCATATCATTTGAATGATTTATCTCTACAGTAACCATAGGTACTTTTTTCACTTCCACAACTATCTTGGATGTCAGACTTGATTCCATACCTTTCTAGAATAGTCCTCCAAAAACCACCCACGATCCCAGACACGTTACAGTTTGATTCTATTGCAGAACCTTTACAAAATTTGATCTTCAATATGCTTGCACGATACTTTTGAGGCAATCTGTGTGTATAAAGATATCTACTCTATAATATATCCCTGGTAGTAGTTACCAACCACAAATTTACCCATTTATTTCTATAACCTTTATAATAATAATATTTTCCCCTTTATAAAGCATATCATAGTCATCAGTCAGCCCTTTTTGTAAGATGTTTTTAGTAAGGGATATTTCTTCAGTCTGTGATTATGAAAGGAGTGAAAATACATGTTATGTTAAGCTATTCTAGTCCAGCATTTTCTTTTACTTATATTAGCACACACGTAAATATCATTGAACATATGTGGTTCTACGTACGTATTTCTATACATAAATTTATATTCAGCTTTATAAATATAAATTTTCTAATAAAATTTCTATTCAATAGGTACCATGTTTTATAGAGTAGTTTTGTTTTATAAAGGTATGTTTCAGAAAAAATAACAAGTTGCGCAAGCGAGAATCATATGAAATTATAGTTAACAAATATATTTTTTTAATATAATTATGACATTTTCGCTAGTAACAAAACTTAACAAGCCAATAAAAGTGAAGTTAAGCAGAATCCGAATACTTATTGCTTGTAATATATAAAAATGGGTTTTTCATATGTTAGCTATTTGCCCACAAGAAGTGAAATCATTTTTACTTTGGATACAATTGAAGCAAAATAAGGGGAGGTTTTTGTTATTGAAAAATTCACTGATGTCTTTCGATTTTGAAATAAGCCACAAGCTAATTCTCTTTAAGTATATGTTCATTTCTTCACTTTTTGATATTTCAGCATTTAACCTTGATACAAGAGACTATATAATATAATTCTTTCGGGGCCTTTGCTTAGAATTAACTCCTCTTTCTTCAAATAACGATACATAGGGATTATTATAATACTTTTGGTTAACTTTTTCTATACACGAAAAATTTGTCGGGGGTTTTTTAAATTTTGTAAATTTCACTTTTTTAACATAATTTATAATGAATATAATCGCATGATCACTAAAACTGCTTTCATTTTATTGCAATTGTTAGATTTAAAGTAATTTATTATTTTTCGAAAACAAATTTACGAAGAGTCGGTAAAAATTTCGTAAAGTGATCATCGTAAATAAGTATTACCAAAGGTGATATAATAAGGCTCTATTACGTTTACCATAAATCACTAAAAATTCAATCCATGTATGTTTGTTATCAAATTTGACTTAGTTATACTCTCAAATAAAGTCATGAAACATATTCCATAGCATAAGTAAATTCATAATAACATATCTTTTCAAGGTATATTTTCCCCTAGAAAGTTATCCGTGTAACTGTGGTTGTAAATAAAATGAAGAAAAAAACTTGTTAAATATCACATAAACATTCGTAATATTTGTATTTCAAAGCACGCTCACGTGTTTTCCTTCAAGGGTGACCACCATCTAATAAAATATCCGAACGAAAATTTTGTGGGTAATTTTACCGAGTGCAACCACTACCGAACACACCGTTATTGGTATGTGTATAATAAGTAGTATCGTCATCATAACATTATGCGCGTGTTTTTATCTCTTAACGCTGCAGCGAGAATTGAAAAAAAATAAATTCCTAACGAGATAAAATCGAGAAAATACTAGGGTTAGCTTTTAATTTGAAAAGAAAAATTCAGTTTTACAAAAACATATTCTTATCTTGTCTCCGTAGAGTTTTAGAACGACCGAAAAATTTAGAATTTAGATTTAAGTTTTTAATATTTTAACGAACCACTATTTTTGAAATATGTACAATGTATTTAAACATTTATCTCTGTTTAGTGTTATTTTAACTTAATATAATGGCTGTAAAAATTTATAAATTGGTTTTCTAGATTCGTCTTCTGGATTCATTTCAGAAATAGGCTCATTTCCGAATCAAGTTAAGCTCTTCGAGTGCATGCAAAAGAAGTGTGTCAAGATTCAAGAAAGTGATAATTGTAGATCTTGAATAAAGTCTAGAGTTGATGAAAAACACTATGTGGTCTTTTCTCGTGGTACCGTGATATCAGACTACCAACAAATATAAGGGTTCAAGGGTTGAAGTCGAGATAAGGCAAGAATTATCTTCAATTGTCTAGCGGCATAACTAATATCTATTTAGAAAACTTGCTTCGTTCTTTATGAAACTTATTTGATGGTTTTCATCGTTACATTTTTTATAACGTATACACATTTTTATAGCAAACATGTTGAAGGGTGTACAAAGTCTATTGACCTTTCTGGTTATAAAACGAAGACCATGAAAGATGTTGTTGTTCAAAGTTGAAAAAGTAAAATTGTAAAAGCGCTTTGATTTTTTAACTTTAAATAATCCACTTAATACATTCATTTGAAAATTTTCTATTGAAAGCGATTAAGAGTTCGAAAAACAGGTTTTGTATGAGTAATGACCTGAGAAATTTGTGCTTGTAATAAATTCATAAGGGGACTAATATTTCTATATTTTCCCAAATTTATTATCTTACATGTTTTCGATATCTTTTTATGCAATTAACAATGTTAACAGTCATTTTAATCATCGGCTCAGCTTGGAAAAGGCTTTATGAAAAAGGTAATTTAACGGAGAGTGTCCTTAGCTATGTTTCAAATGCGAGCTACGGTTTCCCTACCGGAAAAAACTAAAAAATTGGCTATGATCTTCAAAATTTTAACATATAAATAATAACTATGGTAATAATTGGTCAAATAAACCTTGCTCAATTCAATTTCGAAATGTGAAATGGTAAAATAATTAGATAATTCAAAACAATAATTCAAAAGAACAAAGTCAACTCAAATATTTCAATTTCAATTATAATATTTACAAAAATTTGTCCCAATAAATGATCTGTAAGTGTCCTTTTCATCTCATCTGATTTCCTTGACCATCACTTTGATATTGATTTAAGAAGAAGTGTTATAAGTTTAAAGTGTTAATCTGTGCGACCGTGTGTTTCTCAGAGACATTGTAGCCATTAAACGCTCAAACCGCCTTGATTGAGAACATTTTATAGCTAATTTTCCAAAAATCGGTTTACAAGGAATAAATCGCATTTGTCGGGGGTTTTTTTAAATTTTGTAAATTTCACTTGTTTTTGTTATTTGTTTAGACCAACTATAACATCTCCGTACAACAATAGTATAATAATTAAGTGTAAGATAGTATCTGAATTACATCCAAATACACACAGCTATTATGTTTAAGTAAGATTGATATTAAATTAAATTACAATGTAAAGTACATATACCATAATTTATCTATGCTGCACTGCACTGCACTGCATATCACTAAATACAATGTTTACATTAATTTGGTTTCAACATCTATCCATACATACATTACATATATTTACCTTATATAGAGATCTCCTAATAATTTTCTGTCCAATATGTTACAATTTAATTGTTGTCAAATTGCTAGAGAATCTATCTTATTAAATGAACATCATATTATTGTTGAAACATTATTCAATAATAGTGTATCTATCTATCTCTAGAATTGTGTTTCCTTAAATGTGTGGGCATGTAATAATGTATTCGAATATATGCTATAAATTTGTACAATATATGAAATGCGATATAATAGTTTTGAATAATGGTTTGAATGAATAGGACTTCAAAAATTTGGACTAACTATAGAATACTGGAGAACTATTTATATTTTTCTGTTGGTTTCCTCACTTTGTGTGAACTTTAACCTTCCTTTCTATCTTCTTTTCAACATTCACTGTTATATCTAGAAAAGCAAACAAACTGCAGTGATATAATTTTACATGTATTTAATGGATTCTTCAAACCAAACTTATAGCCCCCCCCCCTCTGTTCTTCTTTATTTTTAATCTTTGTCACTCGTTATTTACCACATGAATGCAAAACTGATTTATCAGGTTTTATAGTTCGTCATATTCGTTATTTACAAGCATATCAGTTATTTACAAGCGACGTTTCCGCTATCGATGCTATGTGTGGTATAATTCACGATATACATCCTGGCTTAGTGTTATGTAATTGGGTAAATTTATTCAAGTAATTTGTTTTTTTTTTTTTTTTTTTTAATTATTTCGGAAAAGTATATCTGAACGAAATTTGATAATAAGCTTTTTCGTTCGTCTTGATGAGCTTAATTGATTTGTTCATTTTTCTAGGATCAATTTAAGAACATCCTGTAAATATCAAAAAATTTGTTGCGCAGGTGTGTCTAGAGAAAAAATCACAAAGGAACTTGTTTGCTGGAAACTGATTAAAAAATACAAATACCAAATATTTTTTATTTTGAAAAAATTCAAAATTTTGTAATTTCCAGATCCCCCTACCCCTTGTTTATCGGCCGATTTTTCTCATGAACGAAACTGACCATTCAAATACCAAAACCCTTCTTCATATATCAAATTATTTCAAATCGGAAAAATTACGTCCGCTAGAGAGCTTGAAGACACATAAACGTATAGATACATGTATATATATAAATTTTAACGATTGTTATTTTTGACATCCGGTAGGTTTGCAACTTGGTTCCAACGGAGTGTCCAATGACATCTCGTATACTCTTTACAAGTAAATTATCAAATTGAGGATAAAATTCGCTTATTGAAACAATTTCTGGAACTTTGGAAGTTCGTTCATGTTTCTCGTTAAAATGTATCCAATAGAAAATAAGTGCTGAAAACATTTGTTGATTCTGTGTCTGTACAATTAACGTATAGAAAGTTCAGTAAATAAGACAGGATGTTAACACAAAATGTATTACCCCAGTCACTATGATGTTCTTTGTGTACTCACAATTTAGTATTATAATATCGTTGTGTTGTATTGAATTCATTAGACCAGCAGATAACATGTGTATTAGAAATAGAATGTTCATACAAAACTGTTTCATTGTTTTGTGGTTATATCTAAACAAAGTGTATTTATTAATCGAAGTTTTCGATTTACTTTTTGATATAAATTGTTTATGACTTTGATTGTTTTTAATTTTTTACTCTCGACAAAAAAAGTGTTACACTGCTTTAAGCAACTGTAGTTTTGGTAGCTATATATGTTTGATAAAACGGTGAACCATCATTTGAAGAGCATTTGCTGCCTTGGTCGTTTAAGACTTTGAGGGTTTGTCTCCACATGTAATGAAAATATACAAGAAATTTGAAATTTTTTTCACGTGAAATATTTTTAAACATTTAGAAAAGGATAGCCAGAGATAGGTAGCTGATCGGTAGCGTAACTAAACTAATATTCCAATATGATAACTTAAAGACGTTACAAGATCGACTATGATCCAACTGATAACCAGATGAAGCATATTTCTTAATCCCGAACTGAAATAAAAGGGGTATTATAATTTTGACCGCTATGTGTGTGTGTGTCTGTCTGTGGCATCGTAGCGTCTAAAAGGGTGAACCAATTTTAATTTTTTTATTTTCATTTGAAAGGTTATTTAAAATTGGCGACGATCTTCAAAATGCATTGAGGAAAAAGGTAATTTTATTGAAACTGTTCTTATATATGTTTCAAGTGCGAGTTAAGGGTTTCGTACACGAAAAACTTGTCGGGGGTTCTTTAAATTTTGTAAATTTCACTTGCTATGAAAGTTTATTGATTAATAAATACTCCTATAATAGTTTTTTTATCGAAAAATGTACATGGCTATTTTTAATTAAATTAATTTTAATCAAATTTTGCATAACGGTTTTCTCGGATAATTATTACATTTCCTTTTTTTCCTTGTGCGTCATGGTATTCAATTTTTAGATTCCGATAGAAAAATCCCTTTTGAATGCTGAAAACGTAGAAGAAAGCCTCGTATTTCCCTTGAGAGTGTTGAATCATATTCAAAAAGTTAAACGTTACAGGCGTTGAAAAAATGTTTGCAAAATTTTTGAACTTATCGGACGAACTATTTGAAATATTTGTGGCTAGTAGATAACTTACTATACAAGATATTAAACCTTAAATAGGACACTAATAAATGAATTGTATAGTATAAAGTTGTGTGTTATATATGCATTATTATTATTTAGTCAATTATTGTCAAATTTGAATTTAGAACACTACAAATAATGTATGCAGGTATGTTCACATTAGTATACCAACGTTGAAATATACCTATTATATGGGGAATAAATTGTGGTCATATATAAGCCACAAATATCATTATCTATAACATTATAGAATATTTCTTGTATTGTTAATAGAAACATATTAATGTTCTACCTTTGAAGCTATATGGTATTAATATTACACGACATCTATTCATTTAAATTCCTGTATATAGGCACTGTGAAAAAAAGTTCTTCATATCAAATGTAAATCGCTTGATTCAAGTACTTCATGCGTTTGGATACAGATAACAAATACTCTATGCGATTAGATCGAACGCCCTCTAGGTTTGAAAACTCTTCCTGATTAAATAATCAGTTTCTTACTGCAAGAAACCCAGATGTTTGAGAGAACTAAATGATATCCATTTAAAAAAGAAAATGATTTAAATGCAATTACGTGTAATTTGCATGGAACAAAAGTTGATCTGACTACCAGACAGATATGGTCTCTTGTCACTTCCAAGGGCCTCTGTTCGCAAAGTTGTTGCGGCTATTACAGGACATTGGTTGGACAACAGCCATATAAACAGGTTTATTTCAACAATATAGTACGTAGGTAATACTTTTTTTAGCAATTTTATTTAAATTTATGAATAAATCAACGTAATTTTATTTGATTTTTTGTTGCTGTTTTCTTTGAAAGATAATTTAATGGAGAATTTTCTTAGCTATGTTTCAAGAAAATCGGCTCAGTTTAAAAAGAGCTACAAGACAAAAACTGCATTTGCCGGAGGAATTTTTAAATTTTGTGATTTTCACTTGTTCAATTGGTACATCTGAGTGTAATAGGTTGGCTGATAAGTCCCCGGTCTGACACATAGATGGCGTCGCTAGTATTAAATGCATATTATTTTTATATAGTACCAACCTTCAAATGATTCGTGTCAAAATTTGACGTCTGTAAGTCAATTAGTTTGTGAGATAGAGCGTCTTTTGTGAAGCAACTTTTGTTATTGTGAAAAAAATGGAAAAAAAGGAATTTCGTGTTTTGATAAAATACTGTTTTCTGAAGGGAAAAAATACAGTGGAAGCAAAAACTTGGCTTGATAATGAGTTTCCGGACTCTGTATTTTTTCCCTTCAGAAAACAGTATTTTATCAAAACACGAAATTCCATTTTTTCCATTTTTTTCACAATAACAAAAGTTGCTTCACAAAAGACGCTCTATCTCACAAACTAATTGACTTACAGACGTCAAATTTTGACACGAATCATTTGAAGGTTGGTACTATATAAAAATAATATGCATTTAATACTAGCGACGCCATCTATGTGTCAGACCGGGGACTTATCAGCCAACCTTATGGTGTAGCCTTGTTCGAATATTTTTTACTGTGTACACGCAAAAAATAACATTTCTTATTAGAAACAACACCACATTCATAAAATAACTGTCATAATGAGAGATACGAAATTATAAATAAAAATTTTAGTACAATTGAATATTCATTCAAAACTATCAAGAGAAAATTATTTGTGGCTGTAATTATAAATAATAGTTACACTGTTTTAACTGACGACATATACATACAATACACCCACAGGTTTATATTTTGTACATTTGACCTATTTTAAATATCAAAATCTCATTATACAATAATTGTGTTGTTTTGTGTTTGTTATTGTTCGT
Organism: Chrysoperla carnea; assembly: GCF_905475395.1. NCBI lineage: Eukaryota > Metazoa > Arthropoda > Insecta > Neuroptera > Chrysopidae > Chrysoperla > Chrysoperla carnea. The sequence goes on from NC_058341.1 coordinate 28,453,175, forward strand.
TCGTTGTCATTACATAAGCATACTCATCTATCTACGTTCATCCATTCATTCATTCATTCATTCATTGCATTTCAATATTATATGAGAGCTAAGAGCAGTAGTAACAAACAACAAGAACAAGCTCATAAGCTCACAATTCAACTTTAACGTTCTCATCAACAGCGTAGGTAGCGTGGGATACTATATACAATATGTAGCTATGTTGTATATACAAACAATTCTTGGTTCATAGTAATACAAGGTCTTTCAAGAAAAGCTTTCTATAGCAAAGTATTTATGTAATTTCTGGAAATCATCTCAGATCGATGGTATCATTCGATCGATCATTGGATGGTATTTATCGAGGAGTAAATATAAACACGTAAAAGTCATTTAAGCAAGGAATAAAATTTGCTCGAGGTTTATCCTGACTGTTTTTTTAATTGACCCCTACCTGAAATAATACTGAAATGATTAAATTTGATGTGATAATTTTTGTCTTATCTTAATTGTGTTCTATTTTAATCAAATTTCATGTCCTTACATTTTTTTAGCATCAAAGTATTCCCTAATCCTAAGTAGACAAGAAACATATTTTGGTTTTTAATTAAATCCTTAGTTTTAAACCATGAACAGGTAAATAAAATATATTTGAGCAGGCACCATGAGGATTTCATGTTCATTTTAAACTTTTATACAGTAATTCGATTTTTGCCTGAAATACAATTTACAGATTATATAACCACTTTCGCCATACTCATCAAATGTATAATGTAAACCAAATCAAATTTTTAGCTGTGATCCGTTTACAAGATACGTTTATTCTGACTCATTGTGTATTTATTTGTTCGTACTATATTGTGACTCTGATATCAATTAATTGCTTATTGGTTCATAAATTGTTATGCCATTTGTATTTTGTTCATTTGTTTGGCAATAATTTGTGTTGTAATAGAAAATTTAATTGAAAATTAAATATGTGGAAAAGTGATTAAATACCTTATTCATTACTATAAATTTATAAATTTGATATTTCATATAATTTTTATTTGGACCAGTTGAAATCAACCGGAGCTTCCTTCAATAATTTATAAATAGTTTTAAACGTTTTTATTTATAATTTTACAACTCCCCTATATTAGTTTCTCGATTTGTAAACTGTCTAAATATTGGCATGTAGATTTTCATTTTAATCTGAGTCAAGTTTTCTTGAAATGTAACAAACCATCTTGAATATTCAACTATCCTTCAAATTAAATAACGCTCATATTTCTCTTGGCTTGTTTTATCCTAATTTTGATCCACTAATAATCGATACCGATAATATTCTAGTCTGTTATACCTGAAATATGAATTACTGTGGAAGCTACAAGGAAATTTGAAATATCGAAGATTAATATCGATGATAATAAAAATATAACCATACATCTAAAGTTTAGCCACGGTTAAAGTGAGCGAAAGCGATATGTACATTTTTAATCTCAAATATTAAAATTTTAATTTCAAATGCTGGTACGATTTAAAACTTTCGAGAAGTTATGATTTTAAAGCAAGGAAAATATATCCAATTATTTAATTTTTATTGTAGTTTATTTTAATTGTAATGTAACATTAACTGATAAAAAGCTTTAGAAATGTGTTTTAAAAGTTAGTCTACCTTTCTGATAGCAGAGAACACTACAAATTCTATCAATAAAACTTGAAAACCAACTGAAAAGTAAAAATAACTTTGCATTATTTCGGTGACAATTTATGTAAACCAACAAAGCATCCATTTTTGGCAAAAATATTCGTTTAGCAAATAAAGGGATTATCCTTAGAATAGGGTGCTACAACAGATCGAAACATTCGAGAAAAAAAACCAGTTTCTCGGTGCACATATGGTATTTTCGATAGGAATCAAAACTTTTTGTTGATTACATGCAGTAAAATGTCTTTTTCTTAATCTTAAATTTTCCTTATGCATCAAACTTAAATTTTCCTAATGCATATTCCGGCCAATAAAACAGAGATGGCTTCAACTCGGCTTAGGTCACGATATGATATCATAATCTTTATTTAGTGTCTTATTATGCCATGCAATCATTTAGTTTTATAAATTGTTATTTTCAAGGAAATTTAGTTGATTGTGAACCCAAAGGAAGTATTAAAAAGTATCTATTACAAAAATTATCACATAATTATATTAAAATAGAATAGAATCTCATTAGCGTAAAGTTTTTATAGGAATAAATATTCTATTCAAAGAAATATGATATGATATTCAATTAGTGTATGAAATTAATAATTAGAAAATTCAAAAATAATAATTTTATTAGAGAATACTTAGAACTTAAACTAATGACCTATATTTTCTTATAATCTAATTTTCTTAAGGAAATATGAACAGTAATAGGAAAATTACATATAATAAGATAGATAATACCTATTCTATATTAAAATTATAGTTGAGAGCACAAGCAATATAGATTTTAAACACGAATGCAAAATTTCATTCCGATATGAAAATACGAGAAATAGATTAACAAACAAACTAACAAATTTCTCAATCCAAGAATGAGTAGGTATATGTATATATATATATATATTATTAGAGCTGTAAGCCTGTCAGTTAAGTAATTAGTTTGAAAATAGGGTTCATATTGGTAATTGTATATCGTAGATGAGCTAATTGTTTCCCGTTTACTGAACAGTCAAAGTAGACTTGTGCTTTATATGGAATATGCTATTAAAGGATGAACACTACGCTTTACGACCCACATAATTTTAATATGATGAATTCATTGTATATATCAAAAATAGTCCATGTACAGTTAAAGTTTTTCAAGGATTTCAATTCGTTTTGCAGTTATATACTTATACTTGTAAATTATTCGTGTTTTTCTAAGCAACCACCGGGCGGAATTCGAATACAAATTGGAATTTTAGTAGTCGTCTGATATCTCAAAATTGTATAAATAATATATTTTCAATCGTATCCAAAATTAAGACTGAAATCAATAAGAATGGACCCAAACATGGTGAAAATAACACTAAAAAACAAGTTTTTCTTCCTTCAATCATGAGTATCTTTAGTCTCAATACTTAAAAATGCGGCATATTCTTAGTCCTGTAGTTCAATACTAGCAAACAAACAATAATTTTTACAACAAAGCCAGGATTTTCATTTATTGGACTTTGATAAGCAGAAGTTCTTTTGCATTTTTAATACATTTTAGTAGTTGTAGTGAAGGAGAAGTGCAAAATAAATTAAGCAAAAATGGCCAATTTTTTCCCTGGCATATCGTCATTTATAATATTAGCTTATATTTTCGATATTAAGTATTCTCTTCTATTTTCGATACATTTCTTGTTTGGCTCACTTTGTTTTCTTAACTATCTTATTGAACAAATTCCAAAAATATTTAGAAATAAATAGACATTAAACGACAAAGTGGCACTATTTTACGATGAAAACAGCATGAACTATCCATTAATAAATTTTATTTTAGAAATATTTTTGTTTCGTTGACTTGTTAAGTACAATAACTATCTACATTAGTGTTTCAACACTCAATAAGCTGAACTAAATGCCTTGTCGGAAAGCTTTCATTTCATTCTGATTGAAATTTTGTCCATTCATGAATTGAAAATCGCATTAAAATTGATTTGCAATAAATTATTTTTAGATCTAATTATGACAACAAACTATAGTTTATTGATATGAAAATGTTGCTTACAATGAGTAAAGAAATATATAAATTAACCATTTACCGTTTCAACATTTTGTACCTAATGAATTTTTTAACTTTCAATATAACTGTCAGATATAAAGACTCTGAAAGTTTCCGTGCCAATATTTACACAGTATAACATTTTTGAAATTATTGGTCTAAATTTATTTTGATGGAATTTTCGTTATTGGAACCTACAATTGAATATATTATATATATATATAAATTAAGATAGATAGCAATAGCAGTAGGCATGGGTTATTTAGCTTTTGACTCAAAGGGCGGGGAGGGGGAGGGGTCTGTATAAAAGGAATTTTTGTGTTGGGTTTCAAAACTACACAAGACAAGTTTGACTATCTTTATCTTAGTTTTGAACACCCTGATACTTGAACTTCCCTCTTTCTCTTACACAATAGAAAGCTTTGATTTGAGTCAGGAGTAAGAATCAGAGCAAATTTGGCACGGTGACAGTTCTATTGTACTTACTTTGTTTCAGGTACTCCAGAAACCTTATAGCTTTCATAAACTCAAGATCATTTCTGGGTAACACTTCATTTATTTGACTTCAGGTTACCTAACATTATTACATTTACGAATAGATTAATATTTAATTTAATTTAATTTCAAAACCTCCCTCCACAGTGTATTAAAAAGGCATAAAAACAGTTTGTTTTTTGATGAAAAGTTTTCAATAATGTACTTATTAACTAGTTTAATCTAATGGTATACAAATATTCATTTGTTTTTCACTTTTACTTTCGCAACCACAACTAAAAGGGTACAAATGTAAACATATAAATTGAAGTCACTGCGGTAATTTTAATTCAAAAGATAAATTTGCAAATATAATTATTATATATATTTAATGAAATCAAAAAAAGGGCTTCAGGCAAATAATATTTTGCTGCATATTTCAAAATACATTACATGTAGTTATATATAATGCAAGGACATTAACATTGTACAAAGTCTAGTTCACAAAGGACCCTTTTATGTAATAATGAAAATAATTATAATAACTAATATGCAAAATACATGTATGTACCTGTAAATATTTACCATCTTATTTGTTCATTTTGCATATAAATATATCATTTATACATTTCAACGTAGCGTTCCTTGTTCGCTTACTTTATTTTTGGATGTCTAATTTTTGTCACGGTCAGGCTTACGGTACACAATCTTAACGCACGTATATTGAAATTGACGTTCTTGTCACAAGCGTTATTTAAAACTCAATATTCCTAAATCATGGATATTACACAATCTGCTCGCTTCGTCTAAGTTCACTCAATATTATCTCGATGTTACTGAGAATATTTCTAAAGTTGTCTAGCCTTTAACCGGATATTACCAAAATCATTTTGCCACTCCCGAAGCACTGTCTTCCAAGATTCCTGGTTTTTCCAAATGGCTGACCCTTCATTCGTCTGCTAATAGCCAGTTAAACGCCATGGCGGATATTTCTTAAAAGCATGCCGTTCGGTGATAATGTAATGATTCGTTTACTTTTGAACAAATGCTTCAGTGGTTTGAAAAAAAAAGGAATTTGATTTTTACGATTTTCAGACTTTCAAACTACTAATACGAATTTTGTAAAATCGGGTTAAAAGCCACTAAATAAATAAATATTAGGGCACCTCTTATTTCTGGAATCTCACAGACGTACGCACGAAAAGGCAGGTAATCATTCAATAAATGTTCTGATTGTTGTAGCATAGAAATTATGTCGAAACCATTATAGAGCCACTAATTTTACAACGAGTTTCAACTACATGAATGCATATTTCTATACGTATGGAATAAAACGCATGTTCCTAAAGAGCCGACAAACCAACCCTCTACCTGTATACCTGACTCCTAAGTCGACACAATCGTGCTGTTTGTTCCTCGATGAATTTGCTTTAATTAAACCAAAGGATTAACAAACCTCAAAGAATGTTATTTTAGCATAGGGAAATTTGGGAGTGGAAGTCCAGTGAAGTTATCCTTTTGTAAACGTATGTGTGAGTATATATTTTGTACAATAGTTTGTCGAGGTATTCCAACCAACAATGACTAAACGCCGCCAGTCACTCAGTCAGAAATAATAATATCATGGGGAAATTATATATACAATAAAAGATTGGCCAACTGGTGGTATGACTATTCATGTATCAGAAATTGTCTGTGAAAATGCACTTGTTAATTCAATTACCTGGTTACATTATGTACAAAAATAGAAAAATAACCAATACCATGTAAGAAGGTCAAATAATTTAGTTCTAAATTTTAATAAATATTGATCGTACAAAACGAATTTTGTGTCGATGTCCAACAAAGGAATGTCTCTTTTTTTAAATTTAAGTATGGGAATATCAGTTATGTATGTGTGACATGTATGTATGTGTAATGTGATAGAGTCATCAATACTGTCTATGCATGGTATTTCAACAATTCACTCAGTCAATTGTTTGTTTTCACTTGTCTAAGTGTAATTTAACTTTCTAGTTTATGGAAGTCATTATCCAATAGACCAAATTTAAAAATTAGAAATATCTTTACGATTTAAGTCAATTTTTCAAGCAGTTTTGGTAAAAATCACATTCATCATAAGGGTCACACTCACAAGAACTGTTTGCCAGGGAACTCTCATAAGGTCTTGCGTTACAACTTTACTTTACTACTTAAATGAAGAGATGGATAAAAAGCAGAAGCTTTTATTCTTATTCTTTCGGAAATAAAATTATTTTTAATAAAAAGTTTATCAAAATTGAAAAATATGAAAAAATTGATTTCAAAATTTTAGGAAGTATACATTTTTCCTATTGGTTGAAAATGTACACAGTACATTAATATTATGTGTTTGTTTATTAATAATGTGTGGTAAACATATTTAAAAGTCAATTAAAAATTTATATACACATTTATTATTTTTTAATAAAATTTAGCAATTATAAATAAACGTTTTGTATGTTGTGTACCCACTAGTATTATTATTATTAAAAATATGAATGAATATTGGTAATATTGTTTGTGTTAATGTATGATGTACAGGATGGAAGGGTAATCCTATCGAAATTATTGAATTTCGATAGGAACCTAATAGCAAATACCATGAGAAATTAAAAATCTTATTTGACAAAATACTAAAATTAAAAAAAAAAAAATTTCATTCGTGGGACCTCCGTTAAGAATGAAGTTCCTTACGAAGTTGTACAAATACAAATGCAAACGTTAAACAAATACATATCGCTAATCTGTTTTTGTTTGTTCACCTAAATAAAGTTATTAACGAATAACTAATTGCATACACAAAATAACGTTTATAAATTGATGTTCGTTTGACAGCCAACAGAATATTAATAGATTATTGGGTTAGTGTCAAGTAAGCAGTGATCCAAGGCGCACACAATTATAGTACACGAATTTTGTCATTTTTGTAGGTACTATATACATCCAAAACTAGTTATGCATATGCATCCATAGCTAGTTTTGGATGTAAATAGTACAAAAATGCAAAATTCGTATACTATAATAAATAAAAATAATATAAAGTAGGTGAACATATAGTGGTCGCAATGGATATGACACCAACATACACATACACACAAAGCAAATCTCACATTGTTACGTGATGGTCTTTGGCAGTTTGCTCACCAAGGTAAGCCGCGTTAAGAAACTTCGTTCCAAAAATTTTTAAGAGTTTAATTGCGAGGAGTTGAAAAACTGTGCAGGGATAAGAAGGTGATATCGACCAGTTTTAAACATGAATGGAATATTTAGTTAAGAGACTTTCAAATATTCGTTAGCACGCATGTCGAAGTTTTGTATATTTGGTACTAGTGAAGAGGCCATCGAGTTGAGAAAACTATTAATATTTCAAGATATTAAAGTACATTCCAAAAAGTAAAACTCTTTGTCCTATTCGCCAAACACACGATAAAGAACTTAGTTCCAATAAACAATGATATATGTGTCGATTTTGACGTTTGTGAAATTTCAAATAATTCTTTTAGTTACACCATAAAAAATTTCCAAAACCATTTTATGAAGCTTTGCATATTATTTCACGTCAATCCTGTATGCGGTATGTTCAAAATCATATTTTTTTATTAATATAAAAGTTTCCCCATTCAGTCTATTTCAAATATATATAAATAATACTATTTAATTTGTGAAAGATAAATAAATAATATTTTTAAATGAATATAGAGAATATACGTTGTCCCATAAAACAGTTTAAAATGGAACCATGTACACATTGCTAAAAAAACTATATATTCACGTTTGAGTAACAAAGCTTCTTCAAATTATTTCACGATTTTTCAGCAGTTGGATTACGACGTAGTTGGTTTCTTTTATGTTTTCATTATTATTACTTTTTTGAAAAAATAAAAGAAGTGTTGTGATCGAGAACAAATTCAGTGCTGAGTTTTCAGAGGTATTCATTTTCATAATGCGTAACCCTATTTAGACCAAGTGCGACATGGCATGGTTGTTATGTTCGAACATATCACGCATTTGTCCATGATACTCGTTGACATTGCAAACTTTCTATAGTTAGTCCAATCATTAAATTAACTTGATTTTTTTACTTTTTTGATCAAAACTATCCCATCCACTGAGTTTCAGCAAATTCCAAAACAAAGATTATTTTAAATTTTTGTTGATTTTTTCATACCCTTTAAAAAAATTGCAAAAAATCGAGAAATTTTTTTTATCTCCCACTTCGATAAAACTCAGTATATAAGGTAATTTTGACCCAAAAAGTACAAACATCAGGTGCATTTGATGACTGGTCGAATAGTTTTTTAGATACGGGCTAAAATCGATCCAAATATTGCGATATCTCAGAATATCCTATATTCAATCATTAAATATATATATCACTATATTCAATCATTAAATTAACATGACTTTTATACTTTTTGGATCAAAATTGCTCCATCCACCGAGGTTCATCAAATTCTAAAGCAAAAATTCATATCACTCACTCAATATAATAATATGGTAATATACAGTTGAAAAAGGCCTGTATTTAGGCAAATATACAAGATGGTCCAAGTTATAATTGAAAAACTAAGACATAGAATGATACATAACGTTAAAATAATGGAAATTTGTTAATGCACTTACAGCCGAGAAAGATTTCCTTTCTTGATATAGTGCATTGGAATTTTAGGGAAAAAAATGTAAAAGTTTCCTAATTGGACGCTTAAAAATGCATTATATTATTGTATTTGGATTAAAGTTGATAACGCTAGAGATTTTTTTCTCGAAACGGGGTGACAGCACACCTATATCTGTATCATTTGATTCTGAATACTATTAGAATAGTATTCATTTTCTTCCAACCTTGTATCTAGAGAAGAAAATTTTCCCGTCTATAAATGTATTGCAACATTTTCATTATTTTAACGTTGCCTACAATTTGATGAAGTTCTGCTGTTATAACTTGAAGCACCCTGTATAAAATATATATAATAAAATAAAACGTTTTAATATTAATTTCTACAAATATTTACTTTTAATTCAGTTTGCAAAATTTTGTTTATTTGTTATTATTTTTGGGTATATTTAATTGGTTTGATATCTCTCTAGTATTCATTTTGTGTCGATATATTTATAATATAAAGTAATTATATTTATTTTTTATTGAATCAATATGCGTACGCACCAATTATAATTTAATATGAGATGTATAATAAATAATACAATATACCATATATAAAGACAAAAAAAAATTCACAAATGGAAAATAAATTTTGTGTAAGTACATAATGGTTCAAAATATTTATCCGACTTCTACCAAAAAACGAAATAATAACCTTGCCAATATTAGTTTAAGTTTGGTTCCAATTTTATGTATCAAATCAGAGCATTTTTATTTTAAAATGTTTTTGTGTAAAAGAATGTCTCTGTGCGGTAATACTGCAGTTTGTTTTCCAAAAATATGATTTATTTACAGTACCATGAACAGTATTCCTAACTGAAACAGCAAGTTTTCTTATTCTCAATTACATTTAATGTACATGAAACTATCACCTCTGTTGTAAAAATACCTCTCCTTATAGTAAATTCACAGATTCATGAATCACGTTTACATCAGAAAAATTTAACAGTTTGGGGGATTTACGGTATGTTGGAGCGATTGAATATCGTAGATAAACAGTTTTTTAATGAAAATGCATTATTTATCATACTATAACAAAAAATATCAAATATGAATTAACAATATACTGGATTTATTAGCTTTGATCAAGGCCTGAGCAAGGACTTATAAATCAAAATTGGAATGTAGGTATGTCAGACTATTGCTTGATTTAATAGCTTTGGTCAAGTCTTGAGTAAGGCATGGGAACATTAACGCTGAGTAAAGCAATGCAAGCTGGGCCTCAGTTCCATCGTCTTGACACACGCTTCTTGGGTGGTATAATTAATTCAATAGATAAAAGAAATGAAATTGGCACATTTATTAGGGACAGATTTTCGAATAACTAATAAAATTCATACAACACTTCTTTTAAAGTGTCTTTTTTAGTTTTACAAAATCGTAGACTTTGGTTGGTGGATCAAAGGCTTTATTATAATAATTTATTCTTGTGTCATGGATATATTTCTACGATATTTACTGCATATAATTTGAAATCAATTATTAATGGCATATGAAAGATATTAAAAACAACAATGACAACAATGAAAAGAAACAGCGTGTTTGGTTTCAAAACAAAAACGAAATTTTGTGTGATTTATATTTAAGTTTCAATATTCAATTTTTAGCTGTAGAAAGTTGTGTGTGTAGTCCTGCGCTTTAATATGAATATGTTTGTAATTTTTGTGTCTTTTCATATTCGTTGATATTTCGTTATATAAACGCAATTTGTATTAAACTTTCGATATAGTTAAACACAGAGTAAGCTCAAATTGATATCTTATTTATACAATTTTAATTCCAAATGAATAAGTTTTATGTATTTGCTTAAAAGATTAATTCTCTTTCATTCAGTGAATACATTTATCAGACTGATAGTACCTTCTCATATAAAATGAGCCAGAAGGAATTGTCAAGTATATTAAATAATTGTCAAATATAATTTCATAATTGTATACTTGCAACCTTAAGCAATTCACGTTACAAGCAAATTTCTTAGCGCCACTCCATATCTGTGAACTCTATATGTTAATATGCCTACTTTAACAAATTTTTGCCCTAGTTTGAGGTGCTCTTTTACATTCATGGTTGCTTTTTTGAAAAAGTATCGGGCTGAAATCATTGTGGCTAAAAGAAAAGCATTAGCTAACTAATTCTGATGATTGATGTGAAATAATATATAAGTATTTAATCCGGTCTAACTTAATAAAGAACAAAGAAAAAACTAAAGCTATTTTATACTATATTGCATATCTAGACTTGTGAATTCATCCTTCTTTCGCAGACTCATCTAGATTTTCAAATGACCTAGACTATAATTAGTTGTCTTTATCCTACAAGTCTTACAGTGTTACAAAATTTGGATGGAATACCAGAGCGTTATGTGATCAAGCAAGATCAAATATTCATACAAAGTGTGTACCGAGTTTTACTCATTACTATCACGATCATTCTAACTCATCTAGTAAAAGTACCGTATCTACCTTTACACGTTCTACACAGGTAATGTGAAAATAGAAAGATAATTTTACTTTATTTAAAACACTGTCAGAATAGATAAACTAGGTGTAATAAGTTTTAAATAAGTTTTCATTTGAAATGTAAATTAGTGAAATTTATTTAACTTTTAATGTCTTACTTTTGTTGATTTTGTTAAAACAAATATCCTTTGTTTTTCAAACATCTCTTTTCAATTTTAAAGAAATTTACGTGTATCTAATTTTCTTTAATTATAAAAAAGATTATAAATGTATTAACCTTCGGAATAAAATTATTTATGTAGTTTTTCGATGTTTACCCTACAAGTAAAGGCCCTAAAATTTATATATATTATAATGATTGATGAGAACATCCCGATTAGAAATTGCCCCACACATATGTTCGTTCTCAATAGGGAATCAAGAGGGCATTCCAAGTACGTCTATCGAGACTCAATAAAAACCTAATTTTGGATATCTAAATATAAAAATTGTTGAAGTAATATTTTTTTTTATCAGTTGGGGTCTATTCCGCAACCCATGAGTACTATAACACAATCTAAAATCAATGATTTTTTCGGGAAATTATTAGGAAAACCCAACATGAATATAAACAATTTGGCATCAGTTTTGCCCAACTAGGATCTAATTAGAATATGATTGGGATAATCCAATGGGAAGTTCGGAAGTTTTTTTCAACTGGGATTTATTTCGGATAGTATTGGTACATATCGAACTTCCTTAAGGTGTAAAGGTCTGTCTGTATTATGTGCATATATATATCAAATAATGTGCGGCCATTATAAGTCTTAGAAGTTGAAATTTGATTTTCTTTGTAACATCTAACACATAATTTCATCAATAGTTAAATCTTAAGAAATTATAAGGTGGCCTAAGTTTCTAGCCATACACTCGTTTCTTTTTAAAAAATTCGACTTTTTGAATATGCCACAAGCTTACATATAATTTATGAATATCTATTTTTGTATGAATGAAAACAATAAAGTAGACGATAAACAAAAATTAACATCCAGATAACATTTTTAAAAATCCGGTAAAAAAAGGGTTTTTTCAAAAGTAAATAAAACTTAAAAATTCACACAAAAAAGTTTTTACGATTAACTTTTTAATAAATAAAAAATTAAATATTTGATTTAGATGAAATTTTAATATTATTTTCGGCAAACATTAACCGAAATAATATATAAATTTATTAAAAAGAACGGCAAGTGTCGTGGGACACGGTAGGAACTATATGCCACTGGTACATTATAAATGTAGCCCGATTTTACTTACAAGATGTTTTTCTGAAAATTTGAGGTATTAATTTTAGAAGCCAAGTACTTGTTTGAATTTAATTTTATAGCTACTTTTAGTTTTTACTGTGTGAATTAATTGAAATAGTTTAAAAAAGACAAACTTCTAATTCAGTGGTCAACTCAATATGTGCGTTCATTGCAACATTTTTATTTTGACATTACATACAAATTTCCTTGTTCTTCCTTTAAATTATCTCTGTTATAATTAAAGAGAATTTAAAAGAATACACTCGAACTAGGACTCGAACCCGGACTTCTTGGATTCATGTCAAGCACCCTACCAATTAGGCTATTCGAGTTCTAGACACGAATGAAATTTTTTAAACTCAATGAATTTTTTAATTTGTTTATCCACTTATTTATTATTATTATTTATTGTTGTTGTTTACTTATGCATTACGATATTTACATCATGGTCTATTCGATTATTTTTGATGTAATATGCTACATACAGGCGTAAACTAAATATTGCCAAATATCTTGTCTAGTAATCTTAATTAAAGAGAATTGAAAAAAATACACTCGAACCAGGACTCGAACCCGGACAAATGCTGTTATATTTATATCTCTGTTGTCTTAACTTTCGCAAATTTTCGAACTTAGCCTCAATTTTTACGTCCTAAGCACGCTTTAAAAATTTTAGCTTGATATCTCTTTTCATTTTTAAGTTATTGTGTTAACAGGCGAGTAGGCGGGCAGAGAGAAAATGGCTTCCTTAGGTAATTTTAAGTACACCAAAAGCTGTTTGTTGCATCAATATTTTGTGTTGCATCAATAAGTGTTACAATTTTGGGACTAAACTTAGTATACCTTGATTGACCATGATTACATATATACATGGTATAAAAACACAATCATTAACAAATGATTACTGATGAAGTTTTGTCGATTGTCAAAAAAAATTTTGTGTGTGTATTGTATAATGGATGTTTTTCTAAAAGGATTTTTCCGAAATTTTCGAAAGAATAATTATCAACCGCATTTTTATCCATTGTGTTTCAAATAAATTTGTTTATTTCTCTATTCACACATGTAACAAAAGGTATTTTCAACAACACAAAACCAGCGCTATATATATCGAACAACACAATTACACATTTCAGACCGTAAGCACATTATTAAGCAAAATATTCCTGCTTTCTTTTGTTGGCCATTAGAAAGATGGATAACAAAAATTTGGAAATCAAGGATATGACGATTTTCCTTTTGTGACTGTATTGTTTTGCCAATCACTTATTCTAAAAGAAAGTTACTGGCAACATAATACCTAGAAATAAAGAATAAAATGTTTGTGACAGCTGAAAGAGTTATCGAGTTAAATATCGTAAAATCCAAATATGCCGTTCCATAGCGAAAATAAACCACTGCTTAATACTCTTTGATTCTTATTTTTATGATGTTATAATATTAACATTAACGCCAGACAAAAACATAACAACAAATTAGGAAAATCGAAAATAGATGCGGCCCTTTAGCTAAGGTTAAATTCTTCATTTTTCGTCTTTTCAATAAGAAGTGTAGAAATTTCGATTTTTCATAGACTTTCGGTCTATATTTGTTGGTGAATTACTAGGAAAATCAGTCGAGAAAAATTTATAGTTACAATTTAATTCCATTGGGAACAATCTGAATGTTCTACTACCGTTTCAACTAACTACACACAGCGCTCTAACTATTTGTACATATATACAATAGGTACGTATAGGTAGGTATATGCTTTCTACATGCATTAAATATTCAACCGTGTTGCAATTTTGTGTTACATTTTGGTAGTTTTCCATAACTAATTCATCCGTGACTTAATTTAAAAATACTGGGGTGTTACCAATGGCACTACTTACAGTATGTTTTCGATGTTATGAACTGAAAACGCTCTCTTCAAATTGCAATCGTTACAGTACATAGCGAACAGCATCGCAGAAAATATATGGTTGGAAAATTGAAAATTCTGTCTCTCCCGTCACAAAATCCGATGTGATCGATTCATTTATGGCATCGTAGCTCTTAAACGGATGTACTCATTTTGATTTTTTGATTTTAAGTGTAATTCGATCGATCGTGTACTCAGCTGTTTTTCAAGATAATCTGCTCAGCCGTTTGAAAATAATCACCTCTTTTCTAATTGTTGTCAGGTAGGGAACACCAGGTCTGGTCGATCGTTTATTGAATCGTAGCTATTACGCGGATGAACCGATTCTGATTTTTTGTTTGTTTGCAAAATAATTTGATCGATTGTGTTATTAGCTATATTTGAAGAAAATCAGCTCAACCCTTTGAAGTATATCACCTCTTTTCTAGATGTAATCGGATACGCAACCATTAATTCGAAACACAGCTAAGAACACTCTCATTCAAATTATCTCTCAAAGAAATCAAAATCAAAATCGGTTCATCCGTTCAGGATCTTTGGTGCCATGGACAGATACACAGATTTACAGATAAATAGAAACACAGACATGTTATGCACCCGTCTTAGAAATATAATACCGTATTAAAGTGTTTTTTTTTTAAATCGATTTCTAAACCGGCGCCGCGTTGTCACGTTGTCGATTTGTAATTCGTATATATCTAAGTAAAATTTGTGTATAATTTCAATATATTTCAAATCGTTTGAGATAATCATCCAACAACTCTTTATATAATGGTTGTGTTTCGTTAAACAGCCTGTATATTAAATTTGAAATAGGAAATAATATTATTAAATCGTATTTTAAAAGGAAGAGATATATAGAGTATAGTAAAATGGTTCGTGCGTAGCTATTACATTATTATAGTACCTAAACATTGGTTAAAATGGTGGCCGTTAAACATTATTCGTTTATTATATTGGTTAAAAAAATGTTTGTTTAAATATACACACTTGATCAATGTTTATTTTATAGTCGAAACGGTTTTTTTTTTCTAACCAATCCAGAAACAACCATAAATGTAATATAAACTAGACTAGATTACGTCTAGTCACTATAAAATATATGTTCAACAAACTTTTTCGATTTGATTCATTATTTATTTATTTACTTTAACAGCAATTTGGGTACATTTTCGGGTACAATCAGTTTGTACATTAATGAGATTAAGAATCTCGTTGAAAACTTCACAGAAAAAAAAATCACTGCAAATAATCTCACACAAACTGCTACCTTCGTTTGCAATTTTCTTTTAGAAGTTTTTTGTAAAAAATCTTGGTGAAGATTTTAAAATCAAATTTTCACCTTTAATGATAGGTACATATATGCCAAAACTCATTTTAAAACATTAACTTTTTGGGAGTTTTAGCACACTAAAATAACACCTAACTTTTGTCCAATTGCGATTCCCGCAAAATTAGTTTAAGCCGAAATTCGTTTTAATAGAAAAAAATTATTACGTTTTTACCGCATAAAAATTTATCAGAAAATTGGAAAAAAATTTTATCAAAGAAAATTTCGGTTTTATACTCTTTATTATTTGTTTTACGTAATAACATTTCCTTGATAAAAAGTTCAGCATGACTTATTGACGTTAAGTAAGATAGCCATGTAAATTTGGCGCAGGTATACAATATCGACAATCTTTACCAAGAAATATTAATTATTAAGAAAAACTGATATATATGCCAGATATCCAATATTATGCTTTTACCATGAAACAAAAGACATTGTTATTTGTATAAATTCCTCTATGTATTAGCATTGACAATTTTTGCCTAGAGATCGGCATTTATTCTATCATTTTGGCGTTTGCAATCAAACTTTGAAAATGAAAACAAGTTTGCAAATTCTCTCGAAAGGGTTGAAAAATCGAAAAAAGTTAAATTATTGTAACCGGGAAAAAATTCGCGCCTAATTTTTCCTGATTCCATTGTTCGTATTATGTTTGAGACTCAAATTCAAAACACATTTTCTTTAGAGTATACAATTGAACTGTTATATCTTCTAGTTATATACCTTCTTTTTATACTTCCTTGTAAGTAGCGACATCGAATAATTCCAATATCTCACATGGCTCAAAAGCCATTAGACTTAGATTAGATTAGATTAGATTAGAAGTAGAAAGTTGAATTTTACAGTTTTTGTAATATTTATTGCGCATCTCCCATTTTATATTTCAGTAGATTTTTAAACTTGCTTATTTTGTATGTAGTTCTTTACTTAGTTTTATATAATGAGCAATTTCTTTGAATTTTTTCATCAGTTTTGGTTATCAAAAATATTACAAACAAGAGCCTATTAGATGTTAGTTTTATATAATTCGACCTATATGTGTTTTATAGATCTTTTTACATTTACCTTAACTATCACAACATTACGTAACACAATTGTATAATGTTTTCGCTCCAATAAATCGAGGTTGACTTTTTTCCACAAAGCTTTATAAGTTATACAATATAATTGAAAAAAAAAATTATTCACTAAGCATTACATTATAGAATAAGTTTATTAAAATATCGATCTCTTTATTTATAGAAACGATGTATACAACACGGGTAATACCGTACGGGTAATACACAGAAATTGTATCAAGTATGTTTGTTGTAGAAACTACGTTTATGTAGTTTAGAGCTGTATGACATCAATATGTGTACCAAACTCTCTAAATACATAAAGTTTTGTATAATGACACACAGCCTCTATGTGCATTACATTGAATATGGTACGACAATCATCAGAAGCGTAGTCATAGGAAGGTAGTGGGTCCATCGCCATAAAATTTACTTATAAGTAACACATAAATAAAAAATTTAAAGAAACCTCCGACACAAAATCAGATCTGATCGATTCGTTTGTGGAATCGTTGGTCCTAAGCGGATGAACCGATTTTGATTTTTTTTTTCGAAGAATAACTGATCGAAGGAGTTCTTAGTTACATTTCAGGAAAATCAAGATTTTTGAAGACCATGACAGATTCCTACACAGCTATAAAGTCACGTTAAACTTATAATACTCCTCTTTTAAATTGGAGGTTAAAAAGTAAATTGATAGTTAAGTAAATTTTTCGAGTACGGAACCCTAGGCTCGCAATAGTAACATATCTAAGAGCACTGTCCATTAAATTTTTTTTTTACTTAAAGTATTTTCAAACTGAACCGATTTGAAGATCATCGCCAATTTTTTACTTTTTACGGATGCGGAACCCTAAGCTCGCACTTTAAACATAGCTAAGAACACTCCCCATTAAATTACCTTTGAAACCAAAAATAAAAATGAATTCATCCGTTTAGTCCCTTATAACACCACTTTTTTTAGTTCAGGGGTTAAAAAATGTTTTGTTTCTTAGGATACACATGCATATATACAGAGCTCTTCTTATTCATTCAGCATAAAGATAGAAGTTTCATGATTTCAGTGGGATTAGATATGATATCGTAGCTCACAAAAGCATTTAGCATTCTTCATAAGTTTTTTTCGAAAATCATTTAATCAAAACGACTCTTGGCTATATTGGGTGCACATTTTTTCAGCCGCTGGAAGTTTTGAACTAATATATGCTTTTCATCCTTGCAATATTGTATTAAAAACATTTTTTAACTTTCGGAATAAAAAAAAATTTTTAAAACAGCTACGTGTCATTTGTCTGTTTAACTTCTATTTTATTTTGAAAGTACTTATGAACACAAAATAAGTTTGAAATAATTTCACGATAGTCAACACATCAAGACTGACAGTATGTTGTAAAAGTTCCTCTAGAAGAATTTATTTGGCGATAGTGGAAAGACTTGAATTTTATGCCATTAATGATTGAAAATGATTTGGATCATGTGGCCAAATAGAACCTTTTTTTGATTAAAACATTTTCTACAATTTGCAATCGTCTCAAACAAAAAAGTGTTGTCATCTCAAAGATATGAACCTTTAAACAAACATCTTTATAATTTTGTATAGAAATAAGTATAATAAAATTTTCCAAACTCCTCAGCAACTTTTCCCCCATTAACTACGCCTGTGAGATTACTTTTATGTATACAGAGTGTATGTACATAATGCCTACATAGTATATACGTATATACATGCATGCTACAATTCTATAAACTGTAAAAGCACTATATTTAAATTTCCCTCGGGACAATATGCAAGCAATGAGTTCTTCTAGAGTATTTTAGTTACATATTTACTCATATGACATGCGTACTTATAAATTATAAAGGTACAAAAACACAGTATACAAGAAACTTAAATAGATTGCATAATTTTATAATTTTAACAGATCATTTTCATTAATTTATAGATTTTACTGTGAGTACATACTTCTCGCCAAAGATGGTAAAATGAAGTTTGAAGAGCTCGTCGAAACGATGAGACCAATTAAATTTTCGAATATTAAAGACTCGTGACAAAACCAAACGTAGACCAAGAGTGACACATGGCGTGAAAAATAATGTTTTAAAGGATAGCAGTTATTCTTTCATATTTTTAACCAGACGATTTGTAAGAAACTCATAAAATGGCAAGAGTGCTTCCCGCACACAAATATACGCTTATATTACAGCATATATTTCATACGATGCACAGTGGAGTATTTATATCATTTCTGGCCGAAATTTATAGAAGGGATTTTATGCTCAAAATTGATTCAGTAGACTATTAAGTACCTTTATAATAGATGCAAAAACATCTCGCACAATCATATCATTTATAAGTTGTTGGTCTGTATAGGTGACGACAGCCGGCTTATGTCATAGCACACAATAAATTGCCTGAAGAGTCTTTCTTTGTCTTATACATAAGAACATTCATAAAACTCTTCTTACTTCATTTATTAGAATGGCTATCGAGATGGCTTAGAAATTGTATGCATATGGTGATTAACAATAAAGAGAATGCTTCAGATTTCATGGGTTCAATATTGATAATCAAGTACTAAGAACGTTAATCGATTCGTCATGTATATCGTCTGTTAGTGCCTTAATAAGTTTTTATTTAGTATAGTATGCTACATATGCCACTTATATGCGTTAATTTTAGTGACTATATCATGAAGTGTATTTTTGTTTACTTCATATAAATAAGTTTTATCCCTTTTCCAAAAGGTACGACAAACTCAAATGAAAATAAATTTTTAGGAAATGATTTTAAAAGTTATATTACTCTAATTAATTTAAAGTCAATGAACAAAATTTTCCTTTAATAAACATAAATATATATTAATATTCGGATTCTGTTTAAAACCTAACTTTGTTAGAAATCTTTTTGAAAAATATTCTATACTAGCTCAACCCGTGAGGAATTCCTCACCTGTGGCTAAAACTTTTTAATTTTACCTTGTATTTTTTTGTTAAAATTATTTGTTTTTTCTAAACGGTATATTTTGAGGCCATAAGTCCATTTTTTATCAGAAGCCAGCAAGAAAAGTTTGAAAATGAGGGGCAAAAAATGGAATTTGATAAAGGAAGATAAGGATGTATAAGGATAAGTATATGAAAAATGTTCCAGGCAAGGGAGAATGGAATATTAATGGAATTGTTATCGTTTACAAATCAAAAATGCAGAGAAGCTTACTAAGAATGATGTCCCAAATATCAAATTTATGGAAATTGAGTTTTTCCGTTTGTTTTGATAATTTTTTTGTAAAAAAAATTCGATAGCAAAAAAATGCACAAGAAATTTCAATAAGTTAACAACTGTCGAATTAATTAACAACTGCCGAAAATGTAGTTCCATTATTCAATCCTTTTTTTTTACTAAATGACTGTATTTTATCAGATACGACTAATAACTAAATAATATCGAGAAACACGGTTTTCAAATATTTATGTTTATCATTCTTTTAAAAACCATTGAAAAAGAATCACACAGTTTCCACTATATTTTTGGGTATTAAGATCTATGATTTTTCTAACAAAGTTCACAAAATTACGCGAGGGTTATCGCACGTAATATTTTTTGGAACAAATTTAATATTTAAAACAGTTCGTTTGAAGCAACAAACAAACATTTAATCCTAATAAAAAGCAATCTAAAGTTTGTCGGTGCAGCCACTGAGCTAATATACAAAAAATATTCTTTATTTTTGAAACAGCCGTTTTGCAATCATTGAAAACATATAAAATGTGTAACAAATCGAGATAATGCCGTTCCTGGTTAATATTAATTGGACAGCAAACAACCTGCAGTGAGTGCAATTTGAAACACTTTTTTGTATTTTCAAAAAAAAGTACCTATTTGTTGATTTTTAAAGGGAACACTCGTTACGTACATATGTGTGCATAATATATAGGTAGGCATATACATTTCACTGCACCATTCATGTGCCATCTATGTTGCATAAATAGATTTGCTATTATTGCATTATACCGACCTATGCATATTGAGATTTTTTTACCTGCGTGTATAACATACACTATGCATGAGTGTGTTGGACACAGTAATGAAAAAAGTGAAAGGGCACGTGAAACATTAAGAGTTTAAGCTATGCATAAAAATAAGCTTTAACACTTGATTAGTTATAGCGAAATTCGAGTTACGCATCATAGACAAGCTAAAATTAGCTCCGTAAACACTTAAAATATCTTGTTTAGCAAATCAATATGACAGCTTTGAGAAAAAATTAACAGTAAAAATATTACTTTACTTGGCTTGTAATCCGAGACATGTAATGCTCGCTCGAACCGTGCGGAATACCGCAGTACACTATCCGGAGCTTGAAACAATATAGAGAAATGTTATAAGAGTACATGTTAATAGTAATTTACTTTTTTTTTTAATTTATAGGCAATCTTATTACCGATGTGTATTCAAATTACATAATAAACAAAATTAATTGGTACATTTTTAGATCGAGAGTCTATTTTTCGTCACTAGCCATCAGGCTTTAAATACTATTTTGCTAGACTGTCGGGTGGAATAATTGACAGTTCATTATAAAAAAACAAGTGGAAAGTTATCTTGTGCATGAAACCATGGCTTTTCTATTCTTGTATGTTTCCGGAATGCACGGCTTATAAGTATGACTTAATTAATATATTTTAATAAAATATAGGTAAGCTTTTTTTGTGAAATCAATTCATATTATTTGAGTTATATCTGATTGATAGCACATGAAAAGATTCTTCTGTTTGAAACATTTTTTCCATCCATAGGTGATCATCCGGAAAACAATTAGCATTATTTATTTTATTTAAGGAAATAATACCTTATTTGCGATAAAAAGTAGCTTTTTTATAGTCGATTAAAATATAAAAGCATTGGATTGACATAAATAACGCCCAAGTTACCATAAACAATTATAAATCATTACATTTCGAAATACGTGAATGGAAATTACTGGATTCTAACTATAGATACGAGTGACACCTTGATCAAACTTCCGACCCTGTTTTCGCTTTCAGAACTTGCCTTAATGTTAATAATAGTAATTATACAAGTGAAATTTGCAAAATTTTAAAAAATACCGACAAATTTTTCAGTTACGGAACCCTAAACTCGCACTTGAGACATATCTCAGAACACTCTCCATTAAATTACCTTTTTCCTGAAGTTCTTTTCCAAACTGGACCGATTTTGAAGATCATCGGCAATTTTTTAGTTTTTTCGGGTACGGAGCCCTAAACTCGCAATTGAAACATAGCTAAGATCACTCTCCATTAAATTATCTTTCAAACGAAACAAAAAAATCAGAATTGGTTCATCCGTTTGGGACCCTCCATCCCACAGACAGACAGACACACAGACATAGCGGTCAAACATGTAACATCCTTTATTTTCGGGGGTTAAAAAGAATGTCACTTTTCATACCTATATTAGCATCATTTCACTTAATTGTTTAGTACCTGCAACCTTACTATAGTAACACGAGTATTTCACATACAATTTTTGCTATCACTGTTTAAATCTATACATTCATCTATTACTTTATTCTTTTCTATAATATTATAGCAGTTCAAAGCCATAATAGAAATACGTGTATGCATGTTTTTGTATGTATCATGATTTTATAGACAATACTTTAGTAGGTACTATCCATATTTATTTACGGTTACAATTTGTTTTGTCTGTTACTGTATGTATTGCTTGCTTGCTATAATATATACCACATATGTGTGTATGGTATAAATGATATATAAAATTAAATTGCTCCAAATTAAGTTTTTGCATTGTAAATTTACATTCAATATTATGAGTATTATTCCAAATATTCGCTTATATTATTCGGTTTAATACTATAAATGGTACAGAATGCTTCATTAGCTAAGTAAAGTTTTGGGAAAAATAAATCTTAGAAAGAAAACGAGAAAATAGTTGAATGTTTGTTTATTCTAAAGCTTCGTGTATGCAGATCAATTTCCTTGCTTAAAAAAAATTTCTGAACAGAATCGCAAATAAACAAACTAGAGCTTTAAATACACTTAGAACTACATTATAATATCAAAGGTTTTTGATAGTTGAAAAGGTAAAGTTGCAAACTGACAACCAACAAACTGTCCAAATAGAAATGTAAGCGGCAAAGAAACTTAAATTCCTCGTAGGCTACGGAAGAAACGAGCCAGCAATATCTAATTGCGTAACGAATTAATCTATAAATATCGTTTTCATATTTTGGTATACCAGTAAAGTTCTTCTTTTATGCGTCACTGAACAAGACCGTCACTTGATTCTTCAAAATTCAAAATTCCTATTATTACTAGCGGCCCCGACGGACGTTGTCCCGTAAAAACGTAACTCCAATTCATGAATACCTATACTACGTTTAGCCTGTCCGCTAAACCCATCCCGCTAAACCCCAATTTAACTCCTATTTATTGGAGTGGCCTGACCTTCGACCTTTGGCCTGACCTTTGATAGTAGAGCTCGCTGCGCTCGCATATGGCTCTAATAAATGCCTATTGACAATACCTGAATACTATTAAAAATACATAGTACACATAGTATACATAATGTGATATGATTTATATGCGCTCCCACCATTTAATGAAATTTCATTTTTTTGGTACGGAGCCCTCAAAAACAGTTGTACTGGACCAAATTGTAAATCTAAACCATTCTCGAATCTCCACGAACACACACAAAAAATTTCATCAAAATCGGTCCAGCCGTCTAGGAGGAGTTCAATTACATACACACGCACACAAGAAATATATATATTAAGATACCATGTATATGAAATATACACAGTATATTATGGTTAGTTCCAACTATGCCATGTATAAGAAATATACATAGTATATTAAGTTTAGTCCCAAGTTTGTAACGGTTAAAAATATTAATGCTACGAAAAAAATTTTGGTATAGCTGTTCATGGAATCACCTAATTAGTCCATTTCTGGTTGTCTGTTCGCCGTCTGTCGTCTGTCTGTCCGTCTGTCATCACGATTACTCAAAAAAGAAAAGAGATATCAAGCAAAAATTATATATAGCGTGCTGAGAACGTAAAAAGTGAGGTCAAATTCGTAAATGAGCAACATAGGTCAATTGGGTCTTGGGTCCGTTGGACCCATCTTGTAAACCGTTAGAGATAGAACAAAACTTTAAATATAAAAAATGTTTCTTATAGAAAAATAGACAACTTTTGTTTGAAATATTTTTTCGTAAACATGTCTGTTTACTCGTAAGAGCGCAAATTGTATATTATGTATGTTATGGCTATATCAGTTATATAGTTTGACATGTATGTATGTGTAATGTGACAGAGTAACCAACACTGTCTATACATGGTATTTCAACAGTTAACTCAGGAATTGTTTGTTTTCACTTGTCAAAATTATATTCATTATTCTTCTTATTTGAATATAATATGCTTGCCCAAAATTAGAGAGTGTAGTTTTCTTAAGAGCGCGCTTATTTCTACACAAATTTTTAACTTTTTGTAATAATACTAAAAAATGTACGCTGATGGTTTTACTCATAAAAAGTATAAATGTTCAAATAAAATTATTAATGTTTTTAATAATCCTCAAAAATTACTTTTTGGTTTGTTTTACAACATGACTTAAAGCCCCTTATACACTAAACAGTATTGTTTTACATTGTAATAGAACACATATTTGCATCATACGCGTTGTCTGAATGTTACAAAATTAAAAATAGTTTTAACATGCAGTCTGCGGTGAATACGTCTGTAGACGACATACCATAAGTTTTCTGTTAAAGTAAATTATTTTGCTACTTTTGAATTACTGATTAACGGAATTATAATATTAAGAGCTGAAGTTTGTTCTTAGCTTTGTTTCAAGTGCGAGTTTAGGCTTTCGTATCTGATAATAACAAGGAAAGCGGTGATGATCCTCAAACGACTTAGCAAATTTTCTTGATACATAGTTAAGAACACTCTCGAACAAATTGCCTTTCATCCAATCAAAAAAATAAACATCGGGTCATCCGGTTAGAAGCTAAGATACCACAGATGAATCAATCACAGACCTGATTTTGTATAATAAATCGGGCGAACCGATTTTGATATTTGTCAGTTTGGTTGAAAGGTTATTTGCTCGAGAGTGTTCTTAGCTATATTAATAGTTCGAATCAGGGTTTCGTACTCGATAACAACTAGAAAAGAGGTGATGATATTTTAACTGAGGAAGCTGAACAGATATCTTGAAACATACATGAGAGCACCTTTAATCAAATTAATTTCAAATAAAATCAAAATCGGTTCATCAATTTAGAAGCTACTACTCAAAAGACAAATCGATCATATCTGGGTTTGTGGCGGGGTTTTTTTAAATTTTAATTTACGGGTTATGTTTGGTCCATTTATTGGATCAAAATTTCACTGTCAAAATACAACTGTTTCAAAATGACAGACATATATAAAGGCGATAATATTGGCAGGAATAAAATTAATAAATCCAAAAATTACCATTCATATTATTTGAGTGAAACTTTGAAAGTCACCAAAGTATGACTTTGTAGACCTCTCAGATCTTCCTCGTACATAATCAAATATCTTTCGATTTTTGATGTGAAATCTAATACTTTCTACCAGATAGTTAAAAATATTGTATAAAAAGAGAATTGTAAAAATTTAAAATTAACTGTTCTTTAAACAACATTCATTAGATATAATAAGTGAATGTGTTATTTATAAAAGAGGATATGTGAATTTGGAAGATGCATTAAGTGTAAGTATTTAAATCCTTTCGCTTAACTTGTTAAAATGACAAATAGCTTCCGGTAGTTCATCTTATTTTGTAAAGGCCTCACTCCCCCGTTGATTGAATGCAATACAGATCATCTTCATGCAAACGTTAAGCATAGGCGACACTTATATTTATGTAGTTGGATTATTAACATTTAATAAATGTGTTTTATTTAAATAGGATTTAAAAGACTAGGGAAATAGGATTGAATGTAAATAATCGTCTCCTACCAGTCTTAGAAGAAATTTTTCATAAAAACATTCCTAAAATAGTAGTTTGTAGTGGTTAAAAATATATTCTACGTTTCTTTGACAGTTAGAAATTCATAATTGTACTTTTAAATTACAGTTATATGACTAAAAGTAATTATCGAGCAGTATTAATGATAAAAATTATTTGTTCACATTTTTGATAGGCTCATTATTTGACTTGATTCAAATCAAATTTTCAATTTTCGGGATTATCTGTTTATGCACTCTTTTACCAAGTACATTAACGATGATAAAAATTTGAAACTCAGAGTATTGGAGTTGAGTCAGAAATAAAAGAAATTGAAGAGTATAACGCGATTTTAATTGAACTGTATTTGGATACAATTTTGGTAAGCTATGAAAAAACTATTTTTATTCTTGTTTCTTTTAATCGATTTCTTTTGGCCAGTCCGCCGAATTTTATTCGATAATAATGCAAAGTGAAATTTTTTTATCCTAGCAATTGTGAATCATATTTTCCACTTTTTATGTAAGAATCTCCATAGTATTTGCAACTTTCGTAGAGTTACGTCTTTGGTTTAAAAAAATTGATAACGACGCGTACATCACAATCTGTTTTCGTTTAAGTTCACCAATTTTCACGTGATTTGAGGGCATTCAAGTACGGGTTTGAATTCGTAAGACTTTTTGAATATGTGTTAAATTTAAACGAAAGATTTTACCTAACTTGGGTAAAATTTCAGTCACAGATCAAAAAAAATTTTCTTTTTAATTTTGGTAATGTAGTCCATTACAATAAATATTCCGAAATTTTTTTTCAATTTTCTGATCCTGTTACACAATTATCAAATTATAAGTATTAGAAATAAAGAATCCTACTTGTTTGGCACATAACGTCATATACTTACAAAATAAACATTTGCAAGTCAAATTCTTAGCCTAAAAGTCGTATTAATTTACCCGACACAACATCTAATGTGAATGTTATCATGTATGAAATGTACCCTAATTATTGTTTAGACTAAAATATCAAAATTTATTACAAACAACATTCAAAAATTCTTACATTTATGGATATTTGAAATCACTTTTAAAAGAATTTAAAAATATGTCAATAAACATGATATAACCGTATAAGGGCACTTAAAATTAAAACACAAATGTTTTTGTTTTTATTTTCTTTGTAACTTTAAAATAATATTAAGTTATTTACTTTAAAAATAAATCGTATTTAAATTTAAAACAATCAAGTTTTAGTGTCTATTTTTATGGCTTCTTAATACTAGTTAAATTTGAACTAGGTATTATTATAATAGGTTAATATTCAATTGACCAGCTAAGAAACAACTGAATTATTGAAACCATAAAACTGTAATTTTTAAAAAGATTTATGAGAAAGTTGTCATGTAACTACCGCTATACGTTTGTCTTTTGCGAATAATTTTCACTTTAGAAAGTGAAAGAAAATACAAGAAAAAATAAATAAGTTTCCGACCTAGACAGAGAACCTACTTAGGCAACATCTCCGAATTGTGTACTTTTAACCCCTGAACTAAAAAACGGGGTGTTATAAATTTAACCGCTATGTGTATGTGTGTCTGTCTGTGGCATCGTAGCGCCTAAACGGATGAACAGATTTTTTAATTTTTTTGGTTTCGTTTGAAAGGTAATTTAACGAAGAGTGTTCTTAGCTATGTTTCAAGTGTGAGCTTAGAGTTCGAAAACATAACATATAATTTTAACATATAAATAATTACTATGGAAATGAATGGTCAAATAAACCTGGGTCAATTCATTTCGAAAACTGAAATGGTAAAATAATTAAGTAATTCAAAACAATAATTCAAAAGAACAAAGTCAACACAAATATTTCAATTTCAATTAAAATATTTCAAAAAATTTGTCCCAAAAAATGATAGCTCTCTAAGCATCCTTTTCATCTTATCTGATGTCTTTGGCCATCACTTTGATATTGGTTTCAGAAGGAATGTTATAAGTTTAAAGTGTTCATCTGTGCGTCTGTGTGTTTCTCAGTGGCATCGTAGCCGAACCGGTCGAACCGACTTGAGAACGATTGAGAACATTTTATAGCTAAGTTACCAAAAATCGGTTTATAAGGAATGAATCGCATTTGTCGGGGGTTTTTTAATTTTGTAAATTTCACTTGTTTAGTTCAAAATTTAAATTATTTTAAGATATTATGTCAATTGCTACTACACCGGAATTTCGGTTATGATTCATAAAATTCTTCAAATGGTTTCTCTCATTCAAGCATGTTAAAAAAAGTTAATCTTAATCACACATTAAATTTTTTTTGTTTTTAAAATTTCCAAGAAGATATTAAACATTATTTTTTGATGAACTAATATTCTACAAAATTGCAGAAAATGTACAAAAACATAATAAATATAATTAATAGACAATCATATGATTCACATAATTATATTTTTGTGATACATAAAAATTGTAGAAATCTTTAAATAAGTATTACTTGTATTAATTTTTTTTGTTATAGATAGATTAAAACATTTTTACTTAATAATAAGCCCCGATGGCCAAAACAACAAACCCACAATCATTCATGGGACTTTTTTTTGTACTTTGCCATTTAATTGTGTTATTAGGGCGTGCATATGTGTTTGTATACCCAAATACATATAAACGTTGCAAATGACTTCACAAAAACTTTTCTTTTCACCATGCATGTTATTTTATTAGAATTTTTTGTTTGTTCTTAGATATAGCTTCTTGCACTTAGGGACCAAATCCTCAATCATGAATTTCATAAAACATAGCATGTAGATTTCAAAGATCGTGCCAAAAAATATACGATTTTTCTATTTTGGGACTATTTTTGGGATACGAGAAAAATTTTCTAACTGACAAAAACTTCGTCATTAATAAAAATCCCGTTTTTGTTTTTGAAATTTCGTATAAAGGGGCTCGTATGAAATAAGATACAATAAGCCAAGGGCTTAAGGGTATAAATCAATTGGTAATTTTCTTAGTCTCATAATTGAGGAGAAAACTTCTTTCACCCCTTTGAAAACTTGTAGAATAACAAGAAATTATTAACCAATATCTTGAAAAAAATTTGCGAACAACTGTCTATTATGATTTCGGAGAAAACCTTTGAAAAGTAAATGTGGTGTGATGCAAGCCAGATAGAATTTTTTTTTGCATATTTGAATTTTACGTTCTTAGATTTTACGTGCCAGAGGGGTATATTTCTCCTAATTTGATTACAATAACTTCTATTCTATTATTTTTTGCAAAATCGATATAAAAGTTAACAATGTATGTATGTGTAGAAAATATATGTATTCATTTTTAAATGGGTGGAACGAATAGCATTGAAAAAGGTCGTTTTGTAATTATTATCTATTGAAAGATCTCTTGAAATGAATTTTTTTTAATATTTTTTTTTTTTACTTGACCTATTATTAATTTTATCTTTGTATAAAACAATTTGAAACAATTTCGTTTATTAATAGGAAATTTACCAACCCTACACCTATAATTTAATTTTTGTGACTATAAAAAAATATTTAGACACTTTTCTCATCATAAGCGAACAATTTTTGTTACATTGACTACTTAACCTAACATAGATATAGAACAAAGGACCACACTGCTTATAGAAAATATATTTCGGTTAAACTTCCTGAAGGTTCAACTTCTCCACAGACACGAAGTTCAAAAAAGAAAAAGGGATCATAGTTGGGGCGCAATATTCGATGAAGGTACGACTTTTATTCAGTTTTAAATCCCTATATATATATATATATATTATAAATGTGAAAGAAAGGTTTGAAATAAACTTTACAATAATACAGCTCATTTTAAGGCTTAATTAAAGATTTTTGTAAAAATGGTGAACGAGATACAATTTATGGCCATCTGTTCTGGTATATGTACTTCATGATTTATGGCTATTTTACAATTAAAAAATAAATTGTAAACTGAAGATATATTTTACCTGTGAAAAACAACTTTTATCTCTATTTCCACTGTTATGGAAAAGGGATAAGTGGGAGCAAGGGAGGTGAAGTACTCCCTATTTAAATCTTTTCTCTCGTTCGACATAATATCCGAACGAAAGTTATTTCTCAAAATCCGATGTTCTTTTTTCAAAGGAATATCAGTTAGATTTAAATGTTAAATTTTATGTAAAAATATAAAATATAAAGTCCCTGTATATTTTGAACTCTTGCTTTGTTTCGTTGAAGTGTAAAATATAGGCATAACGAATTTTATTCTTATAATATTATTCATGTTTATGAACAAATATTTAATAGAAAACTAATAAAATATACACGAAAAGTTAAAGAATAAAATAACAAACCATTGTTTTTACACATGAAAACTTTACGAAGATAGTTTTAATTAGCTTTTGCTACACTTTAGTATCAGGTACATTATACGTAATAGATCGAGCGATTTTAATAGAAAAACTTAAATGTCGAATAAATTCGTCCAATTTAAATACTCAATCTATAGATCGTTCTCAATTTGGATTGTGAAATTTTATGCCATCGTAGGTGTAACATAATATAAGTGCCCAGAAAATTAAACATATTCGAAATCGGTAAGAGAGAAATAAAAGTTTGAAGAACAAAAGATGTTTGGTCCTTTTAAATGAATAACTAATTTACCAATTTCTCGTAAAACTTAAATACGAACATAACCTATTTGTGAGCCTCTTGCGTCATAGTAACACCTACTACCGCATAAAATTTCACATGCATATGGAAATCTATTTTGACTCTTGAAAAAGACTGTATTATTTAATCATTCATTTTTTTTTTTGCTAAAATTGTCCGATCTGTAAATTATCTATACCTATATTTGTTCATTGTTAACAGTATATTTATATGCTATCAATACCAACAGTTTACAAAACTTTTTTTACTATATTTAATGTTAAATAAGTCGTGAATATATCGAAGATTGCTGTTTGATATCGATAGTAAAAATCTTTACTTCTTTATTTTATTCTAGAGATGTAATAAACTACAAGATTTTTAAGAAATTAAGGTGTTTTAATAGTAATTATTTACTATTCGACTAACATTTACCGCAGAAAAGCATAAATTTTTTCTTGGCAAACAAAAAAATTGTATTAAGAAATAAATATAAAACTAATACCAGATTGCTAATTGGAGTCTTTGTGGATAAAATTTTCGATTCATATTAAAATCCGTTTCATATTCAAGGTCAAACATCTCTAACTCATTTATCCAGCGCTTTGAGTTTTGTATTGATATAAATTGTAATTAAATTAAAAAAAAATTTTAACTGTTATATTTCGAAGAAAGCATGATTGAAACTATTTGAATAGGCTAGAAATGAGAATAATGATTCTAGGGATGGAAATTAAAATAAAGTAAATATCACGAGCCCTGAAAGATAAAAAAAACCATATTACATATAATGTGAAAGTAAGTATTCCTTATTTTGAATAGCTTTGTATATAAACTTAATAATATTAATAATAATAATAATAATTTTAATATCGGTTGAAATGGCGATTGTTGATGCTCGTCTGTAGTCTTTGTAATATGCTAAGATAAAGAAAATGAGCGCTCAAAATATTAAGTTTTGAAACAAAATAAAACTACATACTATCATAATAAAAGCACCGTATTTTTTAATTTTATTTTTTAGTTTTATGTAGACTCATTTATTATAAATTACCTGACGTACGTTAAATTTTATGACATGGTTGTTGTTATCAAGAAATGGTTTTTATTTTTTTTGTTGATTTTACTTTATTAAAAAGAGAAAATTAATTAAGTTTTAATTTTATGAACTTAGAAAAATCATCTTGAGTCGTTCGTGAGAGTGTGATTCTTATAGTGCACACCATCAACTTTCCAATACATGAAAAGTTAAAAAAAATTTAATCTTTAAGTTAACAAAACGTAAATATTAGATTAACGAAAAAATGACCACAGTATAGTTTTTTGTTCAATCCTAGATCATTTTCACGTCTCACTCACATGAGCGTACATACAGACAGTCAATCTAAAAGTGATGCTAATACATTCTCTTGACTATGAAAAGTAAATATATTTTGAAAAAATCTATTTGGATTTGCGAACTAAATTAAGTGAAGGAGGAGGGTAACGCAAATGAGTTCTTAGCACCTATACAAAGAGGCACTCTGTTCCCTCCTTCATAACAACCAGTCATCCCAAAAGCTCCATTGGGATTGCTCTCAGGATTAATGAATCCAAGATTTCGGACTTAAAAATTTTAAACCAGACACCTTGCAAGTTTTGGCAGGTGCAAATAACATGAATAAAGGTAAGTAAGGAATTAAGTAAGAAGCATATCGATTAAGTGAGGCATAACTAGTCTTGTAAAAAGTATTTTAGAAGATAAAAGTGGTTTGAGCAAAAGGCCATGCCAACTTGGTGAATTTAACTTGATTAAGAAGAACTTAAACGCACTTGTGATTTTCTACCTTCCTAATCATTCAAAATTGTTTTATAATTGACTTTTTGCATATATCGAGTCTTTTTTAACATGAATTGTACACCCACATTTCAGAATTACGAATTGAATCATGTAAGTCATGGTACACGTCATTATGACTCATTAGAAACTTTTTAAAAATTAAAAAATCCACAAAGGAAAGACCAATGGTTTTGTTTAATTTTAAATATTCGAATGTGAGTAACTCTCTGTATACGAAATCAATAACTGCATCTAAAAATCATTACATAATATAATAATAAGTTTGTATGGAATACTTTTATAAAAGGAAAAATTTTAATCAATTTTTCCTCAATATTAAAAAATATTATGTACCTATGTCTGTAAAGTTTATAAATTTGAAAAGAAAAAGTTTCACGTAAAGCATCTGGGTATATTCGTTGCATGTTTTTAATTTTTATTAAAAAGATAACTTTTCTCTCTTCGGAATTTGTTTATTGATGAATAAATTAATTACAGAATTTGTTTGAACGTAAAAGACTTATATAAAAAATATACTTTTTTATTATTCATTTGTTTTTATGTCAGAAAATTTTGAATAATCGGCATAGTGGATTAAATGAATAAATTGGAAGAATGAATATTTGTACAAATGTTCCTTAAGTTAGGTAAGTGTGCACTAAGAAAGGATTTTCGCAAATTAATCCCTCAAGGAGTTAAAATGAATGTTGAAAGCTTGTGTGAAACTTGGTCAATTTTGAAGTTACAAATGTAAAAAATGATATGATGATCATGGTTCACTACAAAAGTTTCCTGTTTTCTTAAATTACTATTTTCAAAAAACTCATTCTTCAAGGGGGTGAAGTTTTATATGAAACTATGTCATTTTTGAAACTAGAAATATGAAACTTGATATATCAGCTCATGATTTGAGACAAAAGTTTATTTTACTTTTTTCTTGGTGAAGAGGAGATGATTGTTTGTATGAAAATTCGTTATTTTTGAATTAACTACTTAACCAATTTTAAAAATTACTTCACCTATAATAAGCCATTCGACTAGTTATCAAATACACCCGATTTTTGTACTTTTTGGGTCCTAATTACATTATATAATCAATTTTATCGAAATTGGATAAACAAAAAATTTCTCGAAATTTGCAATTTTTTTATAGGACCCTTATGAAAAAATCGAGAAAAACGCAGTGGATAGGGTAATTTTGATCCAAAAAGTATAACAATCAGGGTAATTTAATGATTGGACCTATTGAAAGTTACAATGTCAGCGAGTATGATGGGACAAGTTAGAGTTCCCCACCATAAAATTAAAGTCCATAAAATTGTGAAGAAAAGGGAGGATTAGTGAGGGCTATAACGTGATAATCTTTGTTTTTAAAGGAGTAATTGCCCAGCAAAGCAGGCGAGTATCTGCTAATTATATATATAAGTTAAAAATTTTTATTACTGTAAAAAACTTTGCGAAAATTCTGCAGGAAAAGGGAGATTGGCCTGATTAATTTTAATGAATGAAATGATCTGCTTAAAATTATATGAAACACGTTTTAAAACGGATATCTACATTTAAATTTGATTCTCTTCCTGTAAATAGTTAACAACATACTTTACACTCCAATACCAATTATACAAATTCCAAACCTTAATATATCATTAAAAAACCAAAATAAAATAAAATCTTGTTAAAATCCGTAACAAATCCTTAGAACTAATCTAAAAACTCATTCATTATAAGATTGACATTAAATACATGACAAAATTAATCCAAAACAGTTTTTTTATTTTATTAAATGCAGCTGCTGTAATGTTACAATATCAATATTTAAAACACTAGCAAAAAAATATGAAATAATGCGAAAAAAAATGTATCAAATAGATTTTATTTCTGTTACGAATGCGTAAATAAAAAAATATAATGTTTGTGTCTGCTATATTGTCTGGCAGAAAAGCTATCAATAAATCCTGTTACTCTACAATGCAATAAAGTTTAATAAATTGACATTTTGTTTCACTTTAATTCACATTTCTTTAGGGGAGTAAAACTTATATGTATATGTTTGAAACTATAGTTAAAGAGTTCCAAATAAAGCTAACAATTTTAATAAACCGGTATTTAGGCTGAAAATGGATGGGAACTCAGATCCTGATGTAGCTTATATCAATTGTTGATATTCGTTGAAACAACAATTTTAACATTAATCATAATTTTCTTTCACTTTTATCTAGAAAAATGAATTTTTTTGTTTTCTCAAATTGGATTTAATGGTCATTTAAGCTCAACCTGAATAAATGGGTAGTACATAATCGGTGTGGTACTGAAGTCGTGTGAGTGCGGCCCCTGTATTCCACACGACTAACTTCCCTGAGGGGGGAAAAACATTTAAAAAAAGGTCTTGTTAGCCTTCATAGGTTATTCTTCGAAAATGTACTGCAGCTTATGCTAGAACGATCATTATCCACATAGATAAATTATGTGTTTATCTTCACTTTTCAGATTCTGTTTATTCAGTTTTTTCCAGTTTTTTATTACTGTTAAAAAACAGCTCAACTAATTCTGCTGAAAACTATTTCAGTTCTTAAATACGCGATAACACGTCGAATTAGCCCAGGTGTTAATGTCATAACTGGTTCGCAAGATAATAGAGGCAAAAGAATCCGAACGAACATACGAACACACGCACGTACGTACACACAGTTCTCAAAGAATAAATATCCAGTTAGACAAGAACACATATTTGATATGCTTATTTCTAAACAGGTTTAAAGAAAGAAAATTTATGTCACAAAATGCATTTAAATAAGGAAGAATTATAGGTTGTATTTTCAATAAATATATACAAACGTGTGTATGTTTGTTGAAATAATACTCTTGTAAATCCTTATTTTCTACAACACGTGATCGTATATCACATTCTGGAACTACCCAACACGTGGTTGGTAGAAAGCAGAAGTAAGAAACCGATTAGATAAATTCTATTCTCAGAAACATAAACAAATCTCATTGTTGTACAACATTATTATAAAACGGATTTGTATTAATAGTCGCATCAATGAATATTTTACTCAAAAGTTCTCACTAGCAGCTCCGATTTTGATTAATTTTTTATAATATATTGATATTTATCATATCAACGCCCAGCCTAAATCGCTAATCAAAGAAGTTTGAAATTTCGAGATAATATTGATTTTATGCTCTAGGTGTTGTTTTCGAAATTCATTCCCTAAAAGCGTAAATAGTGTGTATATGAAAATATATACAAACCGTCATTTTGACGATTGAAATTTCAAACTTCTATTATCAGCGATTAAGACTGGTTGTCAATATACTAGTTGGGACCCTGCCTCGCCCCCTTCCAGATTATTTCCACCTCCAAAAGGTTTCTGATTCTAAACCATATATAAAAAGAAACATTTTTTAAAAATCATAAAAATCTGCTGCTATTGAGGACTTCCTAAGAATGGCTATTTTATATATTTCTTTATGCGACTATAATATAACTATTTATTCTTGATCATTCCACGGAAAATAAATGGTTTTATTTGTATTTTGATTTTTGACTATTCGATTTTTGCGGATTCTTTAATCATTGAAGTCATATCGAGGTAACCTATAATTATTTTACGAAACAGAAATTTCTAGAAAGCCTAGATCACATGAACTCTGATTTGTACTGGGAAGTTATTCGTGTGGACCTGCAGGATCACCCCAGACCCAGCCCACGGTTTGTTATTCTTATCCTTCTCGATCTGATGTCTAGAAAATCATCCAGGATAGCAGTAGTTGTCTCATTATTCTATTTATGTTTTCAAAGTTTGAATAGATAGAAAAATTAGTGGCTGAATACATACCTTTCATCTCAATGTAAGTGTAAGTTTACTTTACTTATTGGGATCAAATCGACGAAAAATTATTCACATGAGCCCTGTTGTTAACAATACTGCTAATAAAAAACTAATGTTACTCATTCACACACAACAAAAGGAAGTTCAAGTAAGTGCAAGAGTTATTTATGTTCAAAGTAGTAATGCCGCATAGTAAAGATAAAAAAAAAGTATTGTAATGACTATATGTGTGAATGATGTGTGAACAGTTCACTACACAAGTGTTGTGCGTTAAATGAAATAGTGTATGAAAGAAATATTTATTACAATCGTTATAAAACCTATTCTCTCCACAAATCCATAAAATTTGGTCTAGGAGAATCTGCATTAGATACTATTACATTGATTGAACGTTGATTAATTTATTCTTTCTTTTGAATTATTTTGGGCATAAAAGACTTATCTGCTCTGAGGCCGTAATGATACCAATTATTAAAAGGCAATGGATGGATACACGCGATAATATGGGACTCAAAGTAGCCATCACACTAGAGCAGTGCAGAAGCGTCTCGTCAGGATAGGCCCGGGCCAAAAAAGTAGTTCAAGCACAGCAGAAGAGAAGATATATGAGTCATGTGAATGGTAACTAATGATAGAAGACAATAATGTATTTGACTTTCGATGGGATCAATCGTACAATTCGAATACCTCGATCATAGCCGTCTCTTCTACTTGATAGACAAAGCCTACAATTGCTCCACAAATAGAGTGCTTATGGTTTTACTCAGAACTGATGAAATAAATCAAAACGTGGTCGCACAATTTAACACTAATTGATTGAAAGTTAATTAATTCATATTGTTGGTGTCATCTATTGTTGGTGTAGTCTTTAAAAATTGAATGGATGAAATTGTACAATACGTTATTTGCTTTTATCAATTCAATATTAAAATAACCATGCTTTAACTGTCTAAAACTGAATTCTATGGTTAATCAGACAGTACCCCGTAAGTCAAAATAAAATGACGGAATTTAGATATCATCTAACATCACTAGTAATCAGATTTATAATATATAGGAATTTAATTAATCGTTTTTTTGTAATTTTTCATTTATGAAAATTTTTGTGAATTTTATTAATAAAAGTATTTACAAAACTCTTCGTCAGACTATTTTTAATTTTAACGTAATGTACGGGATTTAATTTATAGAAATAGAACTTTTCTATCTACATAATCATTATCAAAAATGCTTGCCTTTATGTTTTCAAACATTTTAAAATTACTATTTTTAATGATTAATTACACGAAAATCCTTCTTCAGATTTTTTCCAAAATTTGTACGTATGAGTTAACAATTAATAACATATCAACGATATGATAATCAAATTCAGCCTTGGGTTTTTAAATTATCAGTGATATCGAAAATTTATTATTTTTCATCACTAACGACAATAGTTTTAGAAAAATTTTAATGATGATCGAAGAAATAACTCAGTTTTTATACCAGTAAATCAATATCTGTGGTGATAACACTTAATGACATATTGTTGTGTCATCTTATGCCATCACAAACACACACATAAATACACACATAAATTCATAATAAGCGGAAAAAAGTAACAAAAAAATAAGTTGCTTTCTTGAAGTATACTTTAATAATAATAATAATAATAAACTAAATAAACAAAAAGACAAACGGACCACATGATGGCGTTGTGATGAGTGTTATACTTTACGATACAGACATACATATTCGTCTAACAACATATTATATACTAACTATAGTACTTCTTTGAATGACGGATGTGTCAATGTTGCTTACTTCCTTTGTCAACATCCATCGTCTTTATCTTATGTCAACCAACTAACAATTTTCCTCTGTGTAAATGCTGCTTCTTCTTTCATGAAATTCGTTAACAGAAGAAAATACACCTAGATTAGAAAATAATTGAAACAGTCTGAAATAATTTATGGTTAGGGTTCCAGATTTTTCGATTTATTTTTTGCATTCCGCTAGGAGATTATTTTTAAATATAAATACTGTTCCCACAATAATATACACTGGCGATAAACTCTAAAAATAGTTGGGGGTCAAAAAACGGACCTACTTGTGAATACAGTTACCATATATTTTTCATATATATACATTTTTCAAACCCAATTCACTGGAAAACTTTCTCTCAGAGTCTCCTCTTTTAATTTTCATAGCAATGTAACGAAATTTGTACAGAACTATTAATACTGAATCGTTCAACCCAAGTAGATCCGATATAATAAGCACAATACTTGGCCAATTCTGTCCCAACTCTATTCTATTGCAAAGAAACATTAATTTGTCAACAAAATATGTTTAAAATTTTGATTTTCCAAATTTATTCAAAACTTATATATTTCATAATAATTCAACAACTACTTTTCGCAGGGGACTGTCACACCAACCGTCCATATCAACAGTTCATAGTGAACTTTTCGTATACCCTAACTGGTATTTCCACAACACTCACGGTGAGACTTTTACAAATATGCTATTTCTATGTACACCAAGAACTATTTTTGTTATCCACAGCTACCTTAGATTTCAGTTTTTATTTCATCGTTTTTTCGAAAAGACTTTCACAGTCACCTACGATACCAGGAGCGCTTCAATATTATATTTTTAAAGCGTCTAGCAGTAATTTTTTCAATGATATTTTATCGTCGTTTACTTGACAAAATCAAAAAAATTACGAAAAGAAATTAAAATGCACTTTGCCTTTAAACTTTATACTCTATTATGCCTTTATAAATATCATCAAAGATTATAAATGAGAACTCTAGGATATTTCGAAATAAATTTCCATTATGCCTTGTTTAAAAATCATCCTGATCTCTAATAATAAAAAATATGTTATTGCAGAAAATTTGATTTGGCTGTTGGTCTGCCACAATCAGTTGCAACTTTGATTTCCGGGATTATAATTTTGCCAATATTTGCTTGTATCTGATATTTGCTCGTTGTAGCAAAAAGAACAAAGTAAACTTTCAAAATATAAGGAAAAAAGATCTTTTTAATATTGTTGCAACTGTAACCAAAAAACGCATTAAAATATAGCTCTTGGTATGTATTGTGTATTTATTCGAAAAATGGAATATTTCTTGTAATTCGTCAACAATTTTAACTATATTTAAGTTTTTTAGATTTTAAGTGTACTGACTGATATGTACAAGTGAGGATACATCCCATAGGAATTCGTATACGAAGAACCAAATTAGGAATTGAACAATACGTATATGCATCATGTAAGGAAGTAAGTCTATATTATATTTATATAGAAAAGAAAATATTATTTTTTTCTTCGAAGCAAATAATAAATAATTATCTGGAAAATTTTTATGAGTACATGAAATAAAATAAAAAAAGAAATA
Source organism: Chrysoperla carnea (assembly GCF_905475395.1). Taxonomy (NCBI): domain Eukaryota; kingdom Metazoa; phylum Arthropoda; class Insecta; order Neuroptera; family Chrysopidae; genus Chrysoperla; species Chrysoperla carnea. The sequence goes on from NC_058341.1 coordinate 28,492,744, forward strand.
ACAACTCTTAACTCATAGAGGATTTGTGTTGTTTAAAAAACATGGGATTAAAATTATGTATGAAGTCGAGTACATATATTTTTTATTATTGGAGAGAAAAATAAAAATATTGTCATAATAGACTTAAATCTAAAACAGATGTGTGTGTTAAAGTTAAATTTTGTTTGTGTTTTAATTTATTTGATGTCAATGGTGATATTTTTCTGTCAACATGTGTCTAAGTTTTATTTCAAATACTGTTTGTATTCAATGAATGATGAGATGAATTTGATTTTATGTTATTTTAAAACTAAACAAGCTGTGAGTGCGACTTTCATGGTTCACACTTCCGTGATGATCAAAAAAATCCTACTTTAATTGGCCAAAACACTGCATTATTGTATTTGGACAATGATGTGTTAATCAGAGGTTTGTTTTTGTTTTCAGCCTAATGGCAATTTTTGACATAAATTGTCAATGAATTCAAAAATTTTTTGTACTAATCTCAAGTGTTCGACCAAAACACATTTTTCTTTAGGAGATCTGATAATAATTCCAATTATAAAAAATAATTCCATACACGTGGAGGATAAACGTATATGTAGTTCCCCCTTTAAAAACATAGTTAACGATAGCAGTTTTACTTTCGTTGAATAATATTATTGAACTGTTGCATGCCACGTGTGTGGAATTATCTCTTATAATAAATACAAGTAGGCGTTTAGATTTGCCATAAATGGCCAAGAGATTCTAGCAAACAATTATTTTAATTGACAGTAAAAACGCTAAGTAAACACACACGTTTCTTAGCTTTTTATTACAAATTTATTGTCTTCACCCCAAAATTTGAGCAAAAAATTATGTATCACATTTTAGCCATAAAAATTTTAAACACTAAACAAATTTATGCATGTGTACAGTGTGATTTCTAATTAATATTTTGAAAACAAATGGAAATATTATTGATTTGTAAAACATTGGTCTTCTTATTATGGGGTAAAATGAAAAAAAATTTTTATTTACCGAAAGCGCTTTTCGAGCCAAAATGTAATGTTTTTGTTGCACATTCTGGTTCTTTACCGCGAAGAAGCAACTTTGACTTTAAAAATTGTTTTGTTAGATCTCAATTTTTGGAATTTTATTTTAAAAATTTTCAGGTTAAAAAGTTCCCTTCCAGAAAATTTTTAAATGACAAATTTTTATACTCGTTGTAAAAATTATTATTTTTTATCGAATAACAGGTATTTTTTGTCTACAAAACTTTTTCCTATACCGGTACCGAAAATTAAGGTCTACGAAAAAAATTTAAAACATTAATTCATTTTCTTGAGGCAAAGAATCAGAATCTGCTACATAAAATACAAAGCTTCCATTTAAAAAGGAAAGCTTACCTGGGAGGCGCCTCCAGAAAACAAAACTAGACAGACTTCCATCCCATCATATTTGCAGCAAAATGGATTTTCTGAAAAAACAGATATAAATGTTGAATGGAAAAGAAAACTGGGAATATCGAATAATTGTTTTAGTATCATAAGCAAAATAATTTTTATACTTGAATTTTACTCTTTTGTATAAATATTCATTCTTTTACTTTTTTGTATAAGTATTCTAACAGTAAAATTTCGCAGTTGTAGTAGACGAGGTATAATTTGGATCCTAATCAGAAAACCGTTGACTAGGACTTTGAAGGTCGTATTCACCACAGCTTTTTATCATTTATTCTCATAAATGGAAGTAAAGCTTAATTAAGTAAGGATTACCTACATGTTATTATAACTTGTATAAAAGTTTAAATAACATTCAGATTAAACTTACCTACTAATCACGACTAAAGAGCATATAGATAAATCACAAAGAAACTTGTTTGTAGGCCATAATTCAGATATGAAAGCACGCTCGAATGAGTCACACTTAACCTTTGGTTGGATTTGTAAAAACGGGACAGTTAGTTAGAAGGTTAAAACTCTGTAGGAAATAGTACAACTGTATTCTATTGAGCAGGAGATAAAATTTTACAAATGGCTCTATAATAATGAACATTGGGGAAATAATGAACTATTAAATCAGAAGATTATTATCACACGTGTTGCTTTGAAAATATTGTTGTTTCAATAAATTTGTAGCATTTCTATGTTAGCAGAATTTTTTGCAAACTGCTACACGTTTCTGCCAAACTGTTTTCTATTAAGATCCAATAAAACTTAAATTTGAAAAAAAGTAAAAAAACACGAGTGCGTTAAGTAAAAAAGTAAACAGAAAAACAAAATCCAGTAGTTTACATCTTGTCTTCAGTCGGGACCCATTATTGGAATGATTTGAGCCGGTCTAGATTTTAATGAGTATAAGTCGTCATTAAGTCATTGTATAAATTTCTGGATTTGTATTTTTTCTCAGCATTTCTAGCAGAAGTTTTTTGAAAACTGATTCTGCCACATTCTGTTTTCCAATAAAAACAAAAAATGGTATGCTTCAATATTAAATATCATTCATTATGACCCTTTTCATGTCTATATTCATTTTACACCAATAAAGATTTTTTCATGGGTTAGCCTTTAAAAAAAATTTGCAAAAAATCGAGAAATTTGATTTGTCTCTAATTTCGATAAAAATCAGTGTATAAGGTAATTTTGACCCAAAAAGTACAAAAATTGGGAGCATTTGATGGATGGTCCAATTGTTTTTGAGATACCGACTAAAATCGAACCAAACATTGCGATATCTCAGAAACTCTGCATTATAACTTATTATAGGTCAGAATGCAGAAGTTTGTAGGATTTATTTATGTTATTTTTAGTAATATTATCGAGATACTAATATTAAGCTCTTTATAGAATTGGATCTGTTTTCTTGCCCAAAGAACAAATTCCGGTCGTATTGAAATATTTTCATAAAATTTCTATAAAAACCATACAAAATTCTTATGACAATAAAATACATATTTCACTAAAAACAATTTATATCAAACACATTTTTCCAATAAAAAATAGAAACAGGACTTTAGTAATATAATTGATCATAATATGTGTAATAATTTATATGTATCACATGTTGACATTCTGATTAAAAAGCTTTCCAAATAATTTACACACGAGTTTATTATGATATACAGGGTATTTTTAAGCAAATTTCAATTATTTTGTGATAAAGTTTTTGTCCTCTTGTATTTATTTAAGTTGAAAATCATGCAAAGTGAAATCAAAGAAGTTTTGATTTAAAAAAATCTAAACTTTTGTGAATTTTTTTATGCAATTCCTGGAAAAAATACTAAAAAATTGGAGATGATCTTCAAAAACGATTCAGTTTAGAAAAGACATGACATATAATTTTAACATAAAATAATTAGGTAATTCAAAACAATAATTCAAAAGAACAAAGTCAACTCAAATATTTCAATTTCAATTAAAATATTTTCAAAAATTTGTCCCAAACAACGATAGCTCGCTAAGTATCCTTTTAATCTCATCTGATGTCCTTGGCCATCACTTTGATAATGATTTATGAAGGAGAGTTATAAGTTTAAAGTGTTTATCTGTGCTCCAGTGTGTTTCCCAGTGCCATCGTAGCCTCTAAACGGTAGAACCGACTTGATTGAGAATATTTTATAGCTAAGTTTTCAATAATCGGTTTACAAGGAATAATTCCCATTTGTCAGGAGTTTTTTAATTTTTGTAAATTTCACTTGTTATCATCTGATACCATCATATTGATAACAATGGTTTATTACTAAAATGTGATAGGATAGTAAACTACAAAAATTATGAAGTGGCATATAATAATAAAACACATGCACTTTTTATGTAGTTCCACAAACATATTAAGTATCATAGTGTGAATTTATTGTGATGTCATTTTGATGATCTGTGTTTCTAATCAAAATAAATTGTTTACAGTTTCCTTTTTCGGTCCTGCTTGTTATATATTGAAAAAATTAATAAATGTTGACATTCAGCTGTCGTTAAAAACTATTTTATGAAATATGTCATAATCAATAATATTATTAAAAACATTCATAAGTAGTCATTTAGAGAGTTGATGTTGTCTCGTTACTGTTGCACACAAAATATAACATAATGATGAACATATTTAAGTTATTAAAATGTTTGGTTATTATTTTATAGGCTTTTTTAAGATCTATATTATGTTTCAACTAATGTTTGAATTGTAAATTTTTTTTTCAAAAAAATTATGCAAATTTCTTTCTTAAACAAAGTTTAAAGATCGCTTCATTTATACTCTCTTTGGATAATCAAAATGTTTCAGACAAGTGCTTAAAACATAGTTCAAAGCACCACACTTAAAGAACACATCAATTTGCACTTATGACACTTAAGTCGTGGTTCAAAACACTGAGCTTAAATAATGATATTAAACGAAACGGTAATTGTGCGAAGCAATCCGATGACCGAGTGAATTTAGACTGTTGTTTTTTATTTATCTAAGAAAAAATAAGCAGGAAATTTTTTTGCATTTTGAAGATATTGGTTAACACATTTATACTTGCATTATATTTGAATTGATTTCGAAAAAATTGTGCAAATATTCTCTTAAACAAAAGTTTAAAGCACAACACTTAAAGAATGTAATCAATTTCCACTAGAGACTTAATTCGTGGTTCAAAATACTGGGCTTAAAAAATGATATTGTAGGAACCGGTAATTGAGCGAAATAATCCGATGACAGAGAGAATTTTGTCTTTTTTTTATTTATCCAAGAAAAAATAAACAGAAAACTGGTTTCCGATTTGAAGAAATTGATTAACACATTTTCTGTATATTGCATACGTATAATTCTAAAGAAAAATACTGACTTGAAAAAAAACATAAAATTTTGTTCTTCAACTTCGTCTCATAGCTATAGTTTCGTTATTTTCCACCTACACATTTAATCGTACTAGCGGGAACAAGAAGTGATGAACAGTACAAACAAAAACGTATGTGATATGGTGTTTTAATCAGTCATGACACTAGTAGTTGCCCATCCGTAGCGTCGAATAGGCAATTTCAACAACTTTCAAAAGAAAACTACGGTATCTTAGCCTCACTACACTTGCTCTCGCTGTCAAAGCGTAATTTTGTATTTAGGTCACTCCTTCCACTATGATAAAACACATCCGCTGTTTTGTAGTGTTTTATTGGATGAATTTCATTTTAAGGAATGTATTTTTTGTTAATTGATTATAATCAGAGTAGGATAATTACCTCGTAAATTAGGCCTAAGATCCTAATTTAGTAAATAACATTTTCTTCTTTTTTTTTCAGCTCATTCAGGAAGCGAAAGTTCTGCAGTCAATAATAGAACACACTGTTTAATTGTTTGTGTATCCTAAAATTATGATTCAAATATGTTTAAATTAAATAACCAGATAGTTTGAAACTCAATGTACTCACACTAATTGATGACATATCTAATAATTATATACATTACATCTTATATATTTTTCTTTTCTTTTTTCACCATAGTCTGAACATAATATTAATAATAAAATCATAATTATTCTAATTAATAAATGCATTATTCTTAATTATTTTTAACAATATTTTTTGACATCTTTATTTTATCTTAATTGTCAGTCTTATAAGATGTAAGGTAATAAAAATGATAATATTATTATTATTTGTTCTAATAAAAGACAATTATTATTATTACTTTTCATATATACATAATTATTTCTCTACCAGGAAATTATTGCATTCGTCATGAAAATCTTCTTCTAGAAAAAATTGTAGTGTTTGTATAATGCTGAATATCGTTCAAGAAGTGAAATTTACAAAAGTTTTAAAAACTCCCGACAAATTTTCGGGTACAGAACCTTTTGCTTGAGCTTTAAACATGCCTAACAACAGTCTCCATTAAATTACGTTTTTTCTTAGAAAATTCTCCCCCATTCACAATGAGTGTGAGACATATATAAACCAACTATACACTCGTTAGGTCGTCCTAACTTTGCAAAGGAAATGCAAAACTTCACAACGGTTCGTTGTTAGGTTGGTATAGGGCAGTCTTTCTTTGTTCTTCCTAAACGAATGCCTGAAACAAACCTTAGTTTTCCCTAGTGTTAAAAAAATTCCACCATGTAAAAAAGGCTGTTTCTAATAATTAATTTATCGGAAGCCGTACAGAGACTCGATTTGAAAACACAATGTCAGTTTTTGGTAACACTTTCATTTTGGTGTCGAAACGCTTTAATTCATATTTATAGTTTTTGGCATGTCTATGTATGAACTGTATGTATATATTAACAGTGTTTATATGTATGCAAGGTCCTCTGGAACACCAATGCCATCTTAATTTAATGAAATTTTAGGATCACTTTTTTTAACACAGAGATTGTGTTCCTTCCCTCTACCCTTCATATCCTGTGGGGAGCAGGAATCAGAAAATTATTGCACTGACCTCTAAAAGCCATATCCATTAACGGCTTAATTTATATTTGAAATATAATATTCATGAAACAAAAGGCAAATAAGTAGATAGATCTAGATGTGGTAATATAAGCAATATAATTTATATGGCAAACAATATTATTATTGTTTGTATTCCATTCGTTGAGAAAAACAATTAAATGACTATAACAAATAATTTAATACACTTAGCTGTAATAATTGTATTAATTCTATATAACACGATTCTTATTCATTTTCAATATTATATTTTAAGATGTTTTCTTATATACTTAAACACAAAACACAATTAAATTATGTAATCATTTTATACAGACTGTATTATGTGCACTTTCCGTAGGTATATGTCATAATCAATCGTTTTCTTTATTTTCAAAGAATAAAGCAATTTCCTTTCACTCAAAAATCTTATATTTTTGCCTACTTCTATTCCAATTTAATGTGAACAATTATCCCAAATAAGCTTTATCAAATGAACTTTTTCTAAACTAGTATGGGGGGAGATACATGAAAAATCCCCAAATTAAGTTTTAAGAAGGAAATATTTTTTCCAATTTCAGAATAATTTTATCTTTATATGATACCAAAGATTTTTAATCCTTCCTGAGAAAAATAACTTCCCGGTCTTGTAAAAAAACATTTTACAACGCTTGTATCACTGTTTTATTATGGAAGTAGTGAATAAAAGTATCAGTTAAAATTTATTATCAGTGAATCAAATGTAAAATCTAGGTAGGGTGATAATAACTTATCCACACAGGGGCTGCGATCGTAATTTTTAGTAGAATCTACAACCTTCAATTTTCTATCTTATAAAAATTTCCAAATAAGTACGGGATTTTTCAATAAGACGCTACGACTTATGTGGTAGACATTTTGTTCAACAAAATGTTACTAAATAATTTTTCGACACATCCTCTAAAAGTATTCTTCAACTTAAATTGGGAAAATGGGTATGGTATGAATTTAAGATTATAAGAGTAAGATTTCATTATACAACTAAATAATTAAACATTATTATTTTATTATGTTCTTTCTTACAAGTGAAATTTACAAAATTTAAAAGGCCTCAAACAAATTTTTTGGATAAGGAGCGCTAAACTCGCACTTGAAACGAAGCTGAGAACACTCTCCATTAAATTGCCAAATCAAAATCGGTTCACCCGTTAAGGCGCTGCGTTGCCTCAGACGACAGGCAGACAGACGCACACACATAGCGATTAAACTTATAACACCCCCTTTTTTTATTAAGTTCGGGGTTTAAAATACAAGTTCCTACTCCCAACATTTAAGAGTTAAAATTGGTTTGTTTATTGACTCTCTCTCATTTGAGTGGTAAAACGTTTTTTGGAAAAAGAAATTCCTTTTTTTTACATTATTTCACGTTGGTCCTCTACAGTCATTAAAATTTTTAATCGGGTGCTCCTTCTGGTACACCCATTATAATATAAATTTTACATTTTTATGTTAAAGAAATACAACACGGAACATTGAAAAGATCATCGCGAATATTGTTTGCAAAACAACAAACAACTCAACTTTGTTTTCTCATACAATTTTAACAAGCGCGCGTGTTTAACGATTGTAAATCAATACCTAATATTGTTTATGTAATAATAATAATAATATTAACATTATTAAACTATTTGTGATATTCTATAACGATATCAAGTTGATGCTTGTTTTTTTTTTTTTAGAACTTCCTATTGGAATATTTTTTGTTTCATCCCGAAAAACAAAAATTTATAATACGTTTAAGTTTTGGGTGAGAAGTTTAGGTTTTTTCGCGTTGCCTCGCTGTTGATTTTAAATTTCAGCAGAGAAATAAATCTGTTTCGAAATTTTTTATTATTTTATTCTGATCTTGTTTTTTGAAAGTATAAGATTTACTGATAAGTTTACAATTTTAAGAGGAAATAAACTTAAATTTTATAAACTTAAGTATGAAATTACTCATATTAAACACAAGATTCCACATTTAGTAATACCCAATATTTTTACCCCCTGATCTAAAACAAAAGGAGGTGTTATAAGTTTGACCGCTGTGTGTGTGTGACTGCCTGTGTGTTTGTCAGTCTGTCTGTCTGTCTGCCTGTCTGTGGTATCGTAGCGCCTAAACAGATGAACCCATTTTGAATTTTTTAATTTCGTTTGAAAGGTAATTTAATAAGGAGTGTTCTTAGATTAGAAGAAAGTGTTTCAAGTTCCAGTTCAGGGTTCTTTACTAGAAAAATTTGTCAGAGTTTTTTAAATTTTGTAAATTTCACTTGTAATTACATTTGTATTAACTATTAACAATAGCTAAAGAGCTATACAAACATATAGATACAATTTGATTCAGGTCAATCGAAATGATAATCCAAATCATAAAAGGTAGTAGTTAGATTTTACAGTAAAGCAATAGGTCTGTCCCCAAAACGTCATTCACACTTGTTTTTTTCTTCTTTTTTTCTAAGAAATAAATACAAATAACGTAAATGTTATTATGCGCATGCAAAACGAACAAATAAAATCACCGCTAGCTCTTTTAGCTAGTTTAAAAACTTATGCCTTCTTACTACAATGAAATTATAATGAGCTGGTTAAAAAGGTATGAGGTAAAGGATGGGCTATCAGTTCATATTATAGCACTTCCGGGGATGACAAGGGCCCTGATAGACGAGCCCAAGACTCAAAAATGCGCTTATTAAACACTTTTTAAGATTTCCACCAGAGATTGTTTGTGTTTGCGAGAATTTTTGTTTATTAAAAAAGAAAAGGCCCTTTAAGAATTTTGAAATGGGCCTCCATTTAACCTATAGATACGCCACTAATCAACGTGTTAATAAAGGATGAAGGGAGCATGCATGACGACACGATCCAATATTTGCGGTGACTGCCATTCTTTAAGGGACCATTTAAAAATATTAAACGGTGAGAAATTTCATAAAGAAAATATTGTGGTCCAGTCTGTATTAACTTAAAAAGGTAGAATATAAGAGATTGCATCGCTGTTTTTTGAAATAGGTCGCGTCTCATTATAAATATTGTTTGAGTATTTTTGTTTGATTATCATATCAAATTATTTGCTTTTTTTTTCGTGTAAAATTTAATACATACCTGCTATGGAGAATTTTTCTTGCATTAAAATACGGGAATTATTTTCATACTTAAGTACAGCAACATAGGCAGAAAGGCAATCGGAAATTGACTAATTAGGTGATTTTATGAACCGTTTTAAGCGTTACAAACTTGGTACTAAACTTAGTATACCTTGATATAGATCATATACATGTGTAAAAATACCAACTAATATAAGTGATTATATTTCAAAATGATAGACCTGGCTACCGTATTATCTTCTACTTTAACATAGTAGTAAACAATTTATCATCCCAAGCATATTTTAATAACTTTAACACGTATAAGGCAACGGGTAACACCTAGTTAATAATATAAAACTCAATTTTAAATTAATAAATATAAAAAAAATGCATGAATATTTAATAATTCAATAATCAGATTTTAATACTCGCTCATAAATTTTAGTTTGACGTCAATTTAAATATAATATAAAAAATATCATTAAAACGTAAATAAAATCCATAAATCCACTTTTAATCAACTGCAATAAATCAAATAAAACTGACCTACGATCATAATAAATTCGAGTTCGACGTATACATACACCACTATATTTTATACGTATAAAGTTTAACGCCCATAATATAAATACCTATATAGGCTACATAACTATTAAACTTGCGATAGCAATCTAAAGTCGATCGATTCACACAGACTGTAAAAAAAAATTATAGGTCTTCGGTAATATAAAATAAAATGAAATTAGTAATATTCGATGTTAATTGTTTAATTAAATTCTGTATAAATAGTACTACATCGACTACAGAAATTTTTATTATAATTATATTATATAGACTAAACATAAACAAATTGAAAAAAAAAAAATTAATTACTTTATTTATAATGATTATAAAAATTTTAATTGAATTCAAGTAAACATTAGAGACTGCGGTCTTTTTTTTTGTGTTCCATGATTGTTTTTTGTCATCAAATTAAATGTGTACTGTTTGTAACAAGCCTCAAAATTATATTAGTTTTAGCCATAGATGATTTTAGTTCTTAAAGTATATTAATAAAATAAATAATAAAAAAAATAAAAAGCCCGACTGTGTCAAATAAAATATGAAAAGAAGGAAACAAGTCCTGTAGTTTACATAATGACTTTAATAGACGGAGCCTATCATTGGGAAGATTTGAGGCGGTCTAGATATTAATGGGACTCGACTGTTAAAGTCGCTACATAAACTACTGAACTCAATTTTTTTCTTTTAAGATTTTACTTTACACAGTCTGGTTTTTTATTTTTTTAATTATATATTATATTTTAGACTTTTTAGTTTCACGGCACTAAAAAAATCCTTTTATTATACTTTATTAAGAGTTTTTTATCCCTTATATTCGCTGTTTTATCCAAACACAGCTATTTCGGATCCCTATATGTTTAATAGTTTAATGGTTAAATTTGCAAGCTAATCAAAATTTGCTTTCGAATGTGACTGTCAACAAATATTAAATTTTTCAATCCCTTAATCCATATTTTTTGGTGAGACAAATTTTGGGTTTTTTTTCTTATTTTCAAAAAAAAAAAAAAAAAATTCTAATTTGCAATAACTTGGTTGCGATAGATACATATAAATACATAACAGCAACTGTACAAATTTTTAACCAAATTTTATGTCATTTTGTTATAAAATGATTATAAATACAATATTGAAAACCCGCCGAAATAGCAATATTACTCGTTCTTGTATCAATTATGGTCCTTTAAAGGTCATGTTCTTTTATTTTTCAAAATATACAGCTCAATGCATTAAGTTTTAAAAAAGATTGTCTAGTATTTAACGAATAAAAAAAATTCGTAACGCAGTACCTGGAATAAATCACAAGAATACTTTTTTGCTTAAAACTGATCAAAAATAAAAAAACAAAAATTTTGCAAAATTTCCAAATTTTGATCTTTGCATTATTATTTTATACTTTTTCTGTGGAAGGAGAAGGGGTATACAAAAATTGGAGCAATAGGGATTCTAGAGACAAAGAAAAAAGTTATATTCAAATTTTGCGATCCGTTGAATAATTTTAATGATATGGTTATGGAACAAATTGACAAATTTTTTTACTCACTTACTAATGATAGTGTTCAGGCGTACTAAATGTCATTTCAGAAACAGTCAAAATATGGAAGGGACTTTCAAAGAACTATATTTAGTGATTTAATTGGTTTAACTTGTTGTCTTTATTTAATTATAAATTTCTCACTTTTTTATTATTAACAACAAAAACATATAATAAAATTAAATCTCTGCCTTCATTTACCAGGAGCCAGAATTATTGGATTTTGCAAAATGCGTGTACCGCATTTTGTCAAATGTATCTTGTACAAAAAAACTTATATATAAACCCTATTACTCCAATTTTTGTATACCTCCCCCCCTTCCACAGAAACAGTATAATATAATAGCGCTAAGTTCAAAATTTAGAATAAAATAAATTTTAACGTTGGTCATTTTTGTCCATTATTGATAATATAGGACAGAGGACTTTCAACATAACTTTATACATTTTTACTATATGATATTGTAGGAAAATCTTATTATTAAAAGGTAAATGAAGAGAATATGTGTTACAAATAAAACCACAAATACAATTGTAATGCAATATCTGAATATAATACATTACAACACTATCAACTATAAACTATACAATATAATACGGTAGGTACCTACATGTATAATATAAATATGTGTATTTACTATATTTTACATATCTCACAATTTAACACTCGTTACCACCATCCAAACACTGAATAACAACGTTACCAATGAATATATAATATCTCATATGTACCTTTAATACAGGTTGTATTTATTATGAGTTGCATATAGAAAATAGGGAAGAAATTCTCTCAAAGAACCAAGATAATAGATTAATAAAACTAACTCTAAGTTTTTATAAGTCGGTAACTCATAATATACAAGTAATTAGAGCGTAAGATGAATCGAGACTCTGATGTGACAATGGCATCATTTGTTCTAAAAACTAAAAATATTGCCGAACGATTTAAAATTTCATTGTTAAATCTGAACACCATTAACGTTAATAAAAAAGGAAAGTAGGTACTTGATAAATCGCTTAATTGTATAAATTTAACTTAAAACAAAAAATATGCAAAATTATTTACTCTACTTATAATTTATACATAGCATAAACGACATCAAGATTCAATTTTCTTAAAAAAAAAAAAGTTATCGTTCTGTTGTGAAGTATACGAGATTGAAAATTCCGCCAAAAAGCATTTATGGCCTATATAAATGTATTTTCGCGAAACTCTTAAAATAGATGTGATTGTCGTCAAGATCCAACCCATTTTTCGTGCTAGGAACTGATGATTACCTTTTATTCACTGGAATAAAACTCCTGAAATGTCTTTTATCCTATTATTTATCACTTTTGGCATGTCTTAATATATCGATCCGTCTTGAGCACTTGTGACTGCTGTGAAATAATTTCCACAATTGATTTGCCTATGTCCATATAAGAAATCGCTGAGCATTTTTGTAAAAGTAAAAGTACGATCATTTAAAAAAAAAATTTATAAGATCATGCTGTATATCGAAAACATCACAACAAATGTAGAGAGGAATATATATTTCTAAAATAGTGTTGTATCCAATTTTCGGTAAATTTATCCAATTAGAATTTGTGGTATTTGTTCTGTTTGACGTGGGTTGTAACGAGTAACATGAGCAGCGCACACAAGCACACACATATGCATACATATATGATGTAGTAATGCGTTTAAATGTATATTCTAGTAAATAGATAGAACGATGTGGAGATGGAAAGTGGGAAAGAGTTCAAAATACAATTTTCCAGGTGTTACCATACTATTTCAAATAATGTAGCCTACATAACAGCGACATACTATTATCGACAATGCAAGGGTGTATTGATTGCATTACGTTATTTTATATAGAAGGTGAACTTTTGTCATACGACGAATATCTAATATTATGCTTTATTGCGCTAGAAATGCTCTCCCAAAAAATGATAATTGCTCATTCTGAAAAGGAACACCTGAAGAGGCCATGAAACTGACGGCTATCTAAAAATTAACACGTGTTCCTTAAAAAGTAGAAGAACATTTTAAACTAAACTATGTAGGTTAGAACTAAACTGTAAAATTTTTCGTAAATCGAGACGCTATTGAAATACGAAAAATGGAATTTAAATTAAATTTAATATTTAAAAATTGGTGTTTAAACTCCTCCGAAACGGCTTGACCGATTTTAATGAAATTTTTTTGTACATTCAGTACATTCGGTAGGTATGAGAATGGAAGTATTTCCCACTCACCTACGCACATTCTAAGGTGGTGAAAAAGATAATGAGATTTTGTATGACATCATATTAATTTTTTTGAATGTGGGAGTCGAAATAGTTCAGATATTGAAAATCCAACTAAAAATATTTCTCAAATGACGCAAAAATATTCCTTGTTTCAAACAATTTTGATTTTACTTTTCATAATTAAAAAAAAAAAAAACAAACAAACAAACAAAAACAAAAACAAAAATTCCCAAAATTGTCAGCTAAAAACCAATTTAGCTGATATTTTTCTTTTGTCATTTCCAACGGTAGTTGTGGCAGGCTTGGTAGAGTATTGGCCTTCTAATCCATAGGTTTAGGGTTCAAAGCTCATGCAAGTCGGTCACTTTCAATTGTTCAATCAATTCACATTATATGATCTGGAAGTGGTTATCTGAGGAACGCGTTACTATGGGCACTGATGGCACAGTTCCGATTCGTCTCGACGGTAGTACAAGTACGCTAAGAATAACCCGCATCAGATCATTCTGTGGCCAGATTGAACAGCTGAATTGAAGAACAATTGACACGCCGTTTAGCGACTGTCTGATGTTGATAACTTCATCATCACATACAGTTTTTTTTTTAATTTTTAAAAAAAAATTTAACTCTACTATATAATTTTTCACAGTTTTTATATTTAATCATTGTGCGAAAAATTAGAAATGGTGGATATAAAGATATGTGTATAAAGTTCAATACGTATCAAGTTCAAACGCACAGCAATTATTTTTATATATACAGATCAATAAAATTGAAAAAAAAACCCAACTCAACCCACACCCACACCCACACCCACACTCACATCCACACCCACATCCACATCCACATCCACACTCAACCCAACCCAACCCAACCCAACCCAACCCAACCCAACCCAACCTAACCCAACCTAACCCAGCCTAACCCAGCCTAACCCAACCTAACCCAACCTAACCCAACCCAACCCAACCAAAAATTACAAAAATTGTGTTTTTTTGAATTTTTTATGATTTTTTCGATTTTTACAAATTGCAAAAAGTGTAAAAAAAGTTTTTGTTTCCGATTTCGATAAAACTAAGTTTATGAGGTAATTTTGACCCGAAAATTACAAAAATCCTGTTTATTTGACAATTAAATGAGTAATTTTCGAGATATTTTATGAATCTGACTGTAGAGCCAACATTTTCATTCCGTCCAGTGTCTAAAATTATTCCGCATTGAATCTAATTATTCCGAACTTGTCCTTTTCATTTCAATTACGATTCATTACTGTTTCGGGCACACAGTAATAAGTTGGACAAAGACCCAAGATATTTGTTATTCATTTTATTACATTAGTTTTTTAAGAAACTGTCCGAAACAAAAGGTAATCAATTTTTAAAATGAAAATGATTTTTTTTCCAAACCATTCCTGAACTATAGCGAACAAAACAAACAAAAAATTTTGAAAATCGGTCCAGCCGTTTTTGAGTTTTAGCGAGACTAACGCACAGCAATTTATTTTTATATATACAGATTAAAATAAATTTTTATACCTTGTGTAAGTGTTAAAACTAAAAATCAACATATTAAGTTAATGTATCACATAATAAAGTTAATTTTTTAAACAGTTCTGTATTAAATGAAATCCATTAAGACAAGAAAAAAAAAATTGGTGTCTGAAAAAGGAATATATTTGATTTAAAACTATTCTTGTCTAAAGATATTCAAAATATTACGCAAAATTCGAATAATTTGACCAAAATTCATTGGAATTACATGAAAAATTTTTGGGGACATTGGTTATGACATCTACTAAACAAAATATTAATTTTTTGAATGTGGGAGTCGTAATAGTTCAGATATTGAAAATCCAACAAAAAATATTTCTCAAATGACGCAAAAAATATTCCTTGTTTCAAACAATTTTGATTTTTGCTTTTCATAAATAACAAAAAAAAAAAAAAAAAAAAAAAAAAAAACTAACAAAATTGTCAGCTAACAACCAATTGACGTTATATTTTTCTTTTTTCAACGGTAGTTGTGGCAGGCTTGGTAGAGTATTGGCCTTCTAATCCATAGGTTTAGGGTTCAAAGCTCATGCAAGTCGGTCACTTTCAATTGTTCAATCAATTCACATTATATGATCTGGAAGTGGTTATCTGAGGAACGCATTACTATGGGCACTGATGGCACAGTTCCGATTCGTCTCGACGGTAGTACAAGTACGCTAAGAATAACCCGCATCAGATCATTCTGTGGCCAGATTGAACAGCTGAATTGAAGAACAATTGACACGCCGTTTAGCGACTGTCTGATGTTGATAACTTCATCATCACATACAGTTTTTTTTTAATTTTTAAAAAAAAATTTAACTCTACTATATAATTTTTCACAGTTTTTATATTTAATCATTGTGCGAAAAATTAGAAATGGTGGATATAAAGATATGTGTATAAAGTTCAAAACTGGCAGTTCAATACGTATCAAGTTCAAAATATTCGCAAGTTTGATGTTTACTTCGCCAAACTACCCCATATTCCATCCTATTGTTATGACAGGTTATGATATGCACTCTATATTTCAACATTTATATGTAGGTCGTATAATGAATTGGATGAATTTGTTAATGAATCGAGTTACGTTATAAACACGATAGGCAAACCAGTACTGATATATTGAAATAGTATTTTCAAATCAGATTTATATTATTAATGATAATAGAAATTGATACTTACGACTAACCCTAGTTTACCCTACACCTAGCCGTCTCATATTTAGGTTTTAAAAACATTTTGTTTCAAGTATACATTTGATTCATTCGAAAATGATTTGTTTTCCAAGCATAGCTTCTAGATATGACGAATAAAATGTAAATGAAAATAAGAACAAAAATAGGTCCTGTGGATATAGGTTTTCAAAAAAGTTCATTTTAGTGCCATTTCGAAGAAAAAAAGCTTCACATAGTATTTGCCTATCCGTTGATAAAAGCATATTGGTCATGGTCGACTTCATAGCGTGTTTCTTTACCATTTACATATAAGAGAATTTTTTTCATATTTTAAGGACTACTGAGTCCAATTTTGCTACTTTAAAGGTAAGATAAAGATGTCGTAAGGGAAATTTATTTCAAGTTTTATAAAACTTTCAGTGGGATATGATTTTGGAAAATTTACGGATACGTGTACAAATTTTGTGCATTCTCTACAGATCACACTGTTTTGCTCTTGATAATACTATTCAATTTGTTCAGTAATAAGATGAAAAACTACTTAACGACTTAACAATTTTTGTTTGAATCATCTTTTAATTAAATCAAAAGTTTCCCAGCATAAAAAGGTGGAGGGAATCCTACCAAAAGGAATTTTCTCGAAAATGAATACAATAAATTTCCATTTTTTTCTGTTACGTGAAGATTTCAAACTCGCAGATAAAAAAAATTGTCTGTTTTGTTATTAAACTATTAAGAATATTGTTAAAAAATTTGAAGTAAATTGGAAAATATACTGATAAGACTTCACAGTCATAAGCCGTAGGCCATTGTGATCGCACACTGAAATTATAGCTAGATATAAAAACAGAAACCATTTTTTTTTTTTAATTTTGCTTGTGTCGTTTATGAAATGATAAAAAAGTTAATAACACTGACTGTACTTTTTAAAAACACATTAAACTTTTTATGGGAACAAAACCCTAAAAAATCAAAATATTTTACCATAGTCGACTATATTTTTATTTAATGCACTAAAAGTGGAAACAAGCGTACAAATATTTGATAATGGTCTATGTAATTGCTACATATACCGGGGACTGTGGGTAATATAGACAGCTTAATAGTTATTAATAGTTTTTGTTCCGTGGTGTTAACAAATTTATATTTACATCTATATAAAATAATTTTTTAGTTTATATGTCTAGTTGTCATCACCTCGGATAAATTTCGTTATCCCCCAAACAAATAAAATGTATTTTTGGGATGCGGTTGGTAATTAGTTGATAATATAGTAAAAATCATAAAAAGACTAATGGAACAAAAGCTAAATGCATGTGTGAAATAAATAATTTTGATGAAGCCCAACGCGGCGCTCATACACAAACGTTAATTTCAACGAACGCTTTAAACCACAGACGTAGAAATATAGCTTTTTCTGAGGAAACAAGGGTGCCGTGACTCGTTTGTCCTTATATGTGACTTTCTTTATTTGGGTTTTATTTCTAAAACACATTCATATAACATTGGTTAAAGTTTGAAAAATTGAAACCGTACAATGATCGGAAAATATCAGTGTAACTATATAACACGCTCAACAAAAATCAATTGTAATTATAAGTTGTTATTTATTTAACTGTAAAAATATTCCTTCAAATATTTTCCATCGTATAATTTAATTAATTAAAATTCCAAGCAATTAAAAATAATTTTGTGATTATTATTTAAAAACAAAGGTGTGTTTGTCAGTTTTGTGCGATATGTTTTAAATTCTTTCCCTAGCATAAATTTACAGAATGTAACAAACTTAACGTTTATTGTAGCGTGTCGAATATAGGGTGCTGCCTTGAAATTCCATAATTTAAAATACCTACAGTGAAGAAAATGAACAAAGCAGGCACTTGAATGCTGCTGGTTTTATAAATTGCCTGCGAAAATTTATTGTTGTAATGATATATCGAGTGTTTATATTTCAATTTATGAAATCGAAAAAATAGGGAAAAAATTTAGAAATATTTAAAACGCACAAATCATGCGGTCGTGGTATCAAGATCGATGTGGTGATTATTAGATCTTCTGAAAATGAAATGAGTGTGCCTATAGCATTAGAAAATTGTAGAATTGAAAAGATCTAATATTGCTTTTTCTTCTTTAATGTCCCTACATATGCATTCCTACCAATCAACCTCCGATTCAAAGTTTTATATTCATTCATTGTCTCATTGATGTAGCTCAAAAAAATAGAAAAAAAAATATCAAAAATTAAATGTCTCATTTTTTGTAGCTCAGTTTAACAAAATTCATATTATAGTAATTAGCGTTGGAATAATTTTTGCTTCATTTCAGAAAATTCGTTAATACAACGAGTTGTTTTACATAAAATAGGTTGTAGCGGTTGTCTTGGAAGGAAAGATTTCTGCTTTTGAACTTATTATGATTTGTGAAGAACGGTTACCCGTCAAGAAGCTTCCTTCTTAATTCATTTACTCCGATTTAAGAACACCAAGAGAGGTTCGTCCTCTTCTTCATTGTCACAGTTCTTGTACCACTAGTGATAGTGCAGACAGCTTGATATTCAACCAGTATTTTATAATGGCAAAAGCGAAAAAATATAACGCCTCTGACTCCACTTTAAGCTAATCAGGTGAAGCATGTCAGGAATTTTTAAGCTTGGGAATTCAGAAATTTTTTGCATTAAAATTTAATGAATGCAAGAGTATTATTTTAGCAAAATCAACAAACGATTTTTCCACTCAGTACAAATTAAATAATTTTTTAATTATTATGATAATAATTCATTGCATGCTTTAACTACTTATTTCAATTATATTTTTTTGTTATCACTTTTTGATAGTGAAAACATGAAAAATATTTTATACTAACTTCGTTTTAATATCACGTAATTATATTCAAATTTTTTTTATATATTTTTTTTATTTATTTTGTAAAATAAAATATTACAATGATGAATTTTTAATTTTTTAAGAAATATGTTATGAATAATTTATAACGTAATATTCATAAACGCTTTATTCAATCGTTAATTAGCCAGTTAATATAAAGAAAAGTTTGTTATTGATTTTCCATTACATCTTCGCCATTATATAATGGTAAGTATAAAAGCTATTAATCTCAAGAAAAACTTGGTTTCAAGACGATTGCCTTTGGAAAGTTCTTTTTCTAAAAGTTGTCAACTGTCCTACCATACAAGCTGCTTCTTCATAAGAAAATATAATTTTGGTAAGATAGTCGGCAGATTTACTTTTATGCAGCGAAAAGAGCATAGTTTTTACCGGATGTCTCACGAACTTATCGCTTTTTTTTTATTGATGAATAATTTCTAAAATATCATAAAATATTTAAAATCTTGATCTAATAAATGTATTATTTTTTAAAAACAATGGGTTTTTAATGGTTGAAAAAATAATGTACAGTGTATAAAAGTTAGAACATTTTCTAGTTGGCCACCCATGATGGCCTTAATAACCATCACATACTAACTCCTAATACATACAACATGTATGTAGGTAAAATGAAGGTGCTATTAAAATCATATTAAATGATCTAAAGATTATTTCTTTATAATAAAAATATGATTAAGTTACCATACGATCAATTGGATTTAAGACATCTGGGCATCAAAAACTTGACAAAACCAAGATTTGTGTTATTAGTTTGACCGCTATGTGTGTGTGCCTGTCTATCTGTGGCATCGTAGCGCCTAAGCGGAAGGACCGATTTTGATTTTTTGGGTTTCGTTTGAATGGAGAGTGTTCTTAGCTACTTTTCAAGTATGACTTTAGGATTCCGTACTCGAAAAAACTAAAACATTGGTGATGATTTTCAAAATCGACTCAATTTGGAAAAATCTTTGGAATCGACTCAATCTTTAAAAGGAAAAAGGTCACTTATTGGAGAGTGTTCTTGGATGTATTTCAAGTGCGAGTTTAGGGTTCCAAACTTGAATCAAATGTCGGAAGTTTTTTTAAATTTTGTAAATTTAACTTGTTATGCGTAATATGGCGAATTCGACATAAGGAAACTACCGTATTTGAGAATTTTTCGAAATTTCGGATGTAAAATAACAATCTTAAATGATGAGGAAGCAGACTATTGAAAGTTTTATAGTTATTTTAAACATAAGCATTGCCCGGGTTGTATTTTGTTCACCTTTGAATTCACTATTATCCATTTAAATAGTGGCTTATTTTGGATGATACTTAATAGATTGACAATGATTTTTACATATTGCAGAGGATAAAATATTTTAGCTGATACTGCTACATCCAAACCAAAAATATATCAAATTTTTTGTTTTATTTTTGATAAACGAGAAAATAATATGTCTTTTCTATGTTTGAAATTTTCCTGTCCTTTACATAGCTTATGTAGTACATTCAAGTATTAAGTTGTCTAGCATCCTATGTCGTATGTTCTGATACCAAATATCAAATAACACACATGACAAGAAGGACAAAATTTGGTATGAATATTGCTTGTAAGAGGTAGCAACATCTTTTCTTGGGAATATTTTTTTTCGTAGGAAAACCTAAAAAAATTGTGCGTCTAATGAAAATCGAGCACCTGGAGTATGAATTAAAATGTACTCTTGCAAAGTTTAATATCCAGTTAATCAATCTCTATATATTATAAATGCGAAAGTAAGCATGTTTGTTTGTTTGTTTGTTTGTTACGCTTTCACGCTAAAACGAGAGAATGGTTTTTTAAATATTAATTCAATTTGGCATTACCATAAATTAAAAAGTCAATATAAATTATTTAACGGCCATCTTTTCGGATATACTCAATGAATAATTACGACTATTATACATTTAAAAAAATAGAAAACCATACATATATTGTACCTGTGTAAAACAATCCTTATCATTATTTCGAGTGTTATAGAAACTTAAAATTTTAAGCCCAGGTAAGCCCAGGAAAGTTTTGGAAAATATCCAGTAAATCAATCTATAATAGGTATAATAATAGATACGGGGGTTTGATGAGTTAAATCAATATTGGTTTCTAAAATTTTGCTTAAAATAAATATTTCCATTTTACTTAACCAGAGGTTCAATACATTGTCTTTTGAACGTGATAAATCGTCAATATAGTTGTAAATATTTGACTGAAAATAGTAACTAAATGGTAAACATTCAGAAATCCTAGATTAAATAAATAAATGTGCATGCATTTTTATAGCTTTTCACGGGTTTCACTTGTCCGAGTATAATGGTGTATGCCACAATATTTTCAATTTCTATATAACTTATAGTTGTATAAACTATAAATGATGATATACAACTATTTTCTCGTCTTATTGGGGTCGGATTAAATTGTTCCCAATTTTTAATCTTTATAAATTTAATTTCCGTTTATGGAATTTTTATAATAATTAGGAACTTGGTATTTAGTTAATCATGTAATAGGTTCAAAATTTCAAATCTTCACGTTTCATAGTCAGAACAATGTATTATTCCCTTTTTGATATGGACAACTATTTTTAGGAATATATGAGCGTTCATTCCTAGTCTTTTTTTGTTCATGATTTCTCAATGAATGACTGAAAAGCCTGAAAAAGCGGTACCTGGAAATTGGATCGTTGTCGAGCTCCAGAAAAATAAAACTTAAAACTTTTTGAATAATATTAATAAATTTAGATCATTAAGGAGGCATGAGTATGGCAACAATGTTTATTTTAAAGGTTTTTTATAGGCAGACTTTTACTCAAAGAATATGTGGTTAAAATTTCAGCATAGATATCCATGCAAAAGTCATTGAAAATTGATATAAAATACATTGGCGCTAATAGAGGACTCTCAAAAAAAACGACATATTTCGAAAGTTTTTCACAATTTTCACTTGGAAAAAAAATTTTAAATAAAGCCATTAAGAGAAAGAAAACAAATAAGCAATGGCACAGAAAAGAAAAACCAAGTGCCACATCCATATAAGGGATATAAGAACAGGTTAAATTTAGGGTTGAAATTATTTTTATCTTATTTTTCAACTTTGATGATGAATTTTGTGATAACTTCCTGAATGAAGACGAAAAATAAGAATAAAATTTTTCGATATGTGCCTTGGTTTTCGAAATGTCGAGAGCTTAATAATTTAAAAAAATTTTCAATTTTCGATATTTTGAAAATTACACCAGATATTGAAAAATTTTATTCTTATTTTTTGTCTTATATCGTCATGTTATAATATAATTTATCATCAAAATTGAAAATATATATTTTTTTTAAATTTGTGCCTCCACTACAGTGCTCATATACATTCTTAATTTGTCTAGTCACTAAGCTGCAGACCTTTGTTTTATTAAAATCATAATTATTGCAGTGTTAAATGCAATATTAATTATTTTATGATAAGTGAAGTCAACTTCATCAACTGATCATCGGAAAGTTGATGATGTGGGTAGGGATTGGTTCACTTGAACAACTTGTTTTACTTAATAAGAGACAAAGTTTAGCTTTTTAAGCATACACAAACAATTAATCATTATTTTCCTTGTAATGGAAATACTTGACTCTCGATGTACATTATACACAAGACAAACAGTAATGAATCCCAGCGCAATTTTTATTGTAAAATCAATAATAAAAATGTCTATATTCTCAATATATAAGTTATGTAAGTAACATATATAAGAAAGTATACGACAAAGATGGAATTATTTACAAAACCGAGGAAAGAGAAATCCTCTCTTAAGTTATTGAAGTATCGAATGACACTAGCAGGTCACTCTACTGGTTACAATAATGACCCTTGACACTATACACAACACCAGACCATACTATTGTATTTTTGTATCGTGTGACATGATGGTGTTATATTTAGTAAGTATATGGTCACCCACCACAAAAAAGAGAAAAAAAAAACATTGTTATTTTTATGATACACAGCTCTAGTATTTTACCTTATAAGTATCAAAAATGTGTACATAAATTTTTGTGTTATTCAAAGACATCATTTATATACGAAGCTATAAAAAAATTTTGTTTTCTTTCTAGTTGTTGTGTTGTGTGCAGTAGTAAACATTAAACATTTTCCTTTGAGAACTTGCAAAGATTTTTCTTTTTTTGGTTATAACAATATATCACGCATCAAGATGTTTCTCTTTGCACGCTTAATGTATAAAAAAGAAAATAAAAAAAACATGATACATGTGGCCCTAAACATCCGAATCTATGAACTTTTGATACAAATTATTGAATTCATTTTTTATTTGGTAGTAAAATTTTTAATTTGCTTTATAAAAATAATAAAATGCTTTTCATCAGTCTATTTGCTTCTGAAAATATTTCTTCTTTTTTGCTATAAGCGCATCAAATGACTTCCTGAATGATAAATAAAGTAAATATCTCTACCTTTGCTTGACTTGAGTAGATATGGGAAATGAGAATGGGAAGTATGAAAAAGTATATGGGTTGCTTAGTATCTAAGAAATATGCATGTAGGGACATCAGTGTTTCCTGTTGAAATAATATAAGAATTCCTTGATTCTTATTAAAGTTGCATTATGAGAAATTATGTTCAACTTAGTTTTAGGACCGCCTAGCTCCCAAACGAAACAATTTGATATAAAGACAAGTTAAGCTAAATAAACTTATTTTGAGATGTACTATATTTGTTTCAGCTTTGTACCGTTTCTTTCTGACCACCCTGTATATCACTATTATATGATAGAAACTCAATAAACACTGATTATCTGCTCATACAAAATAGATAGAATAATAATTCAGATTAAAGGAAAACTATATAATGTGTTTGGATGCCTTCCTTCACTTCTAAATATTAATAATAATAATTTGTCCTCAATCTATTATATAAATAAGACAAATATTATATGTACAGTATGTTTACTTCTTGATTACCGACAGAGAATTATTTTGACAGAAAATTAATAAAGCATAATAGAATTCAAAATACTATCTTTTTATTGTGTAGAGGCAATTTCATTATAGATATGGTATGCAACTGACATAATAAACAAAATTAAATTTTAAAATTATTTATCTAGAGTTTGTAATTCCTAAGCGAAACATTTTTAGACGGTGAGTCTATTCTATTTTATCACAGTCAGCATGATAAACTTGAAAATAAGGGGTAAATCATGGTATTTGATAAAGGAATAAGGAAGATTTCGCGTGAACAAAGAAAAAAGGTTAGAGAAATAATATATGAGATAAAATTTCTCTATTATAATTTGTAGATATAGGCAAAACTTACCTGCAAATGTCTTCTTCGAAATGGTTTTTATACTTTCTGGGTTGTTGTTTGGTACATAAAATTTTAGTGAGAACAAACCAATGTATAGAAATTAAAATAAAATAACTTCTGAACTTAATAAAATATTTAAGAAAGTCACAGCTGAAATTTACACCTGAGGTAACACTTGAGGGTTAATGAACCCATTGTTTAAGTTTTATACACGGTTAAATTGACCTGTTAAGAGGCCTCAATTAAGCTCGAAAACACCGCATTGCTGAGAATTGTCACAATAGTAAAGTATAGTAGACTTGTAAAAACTAAGCCACTCTGTTCGGCGTAGTCAACTTCCAATAACATTTCTACGCTCTGAACATTGGAACTTGATTATAGAGAAGTATACGTCCTGTATGTAATATGTATAATATGCTATGACGTATTATAATTTATATAAAGTTTTATTAAACACAAGAGTTTCTGATTAGTTGCCACATTCAAGATTTCTGTGGTTTACTAAAATGAAACTCTTGTACATCAGATACATTATGTCTGAAACAAATGATACCACTGCCATACTATGTCTAGAAAATGTTTGTTGCCATTTTCTCTTGTTGTTCTTTTTGACATTATTTATTTATATAAGTGTTTTAATAAATATTGTTAGAAAGTTGTACTGAAAATGCTATGTATATATAATGCTATTTTTTAAATATATAACATATGCAAGTTTGCATACTGTGATTAAAGTTGATTTAATAACGCAATTGTTTTTAGTGTGTTCCTTGAGCTAACAAACTAATGAATTATCAAACAAGCAGACAGTTTCCAGAACCATCACTTAGTTACAGTTTTTCAAACTTCCCATTGGGTGGGAATATCACACGTGGAAATTCGCGAGCAGTTACAGGGCAACTTAGGACATTACGTACTATCATATTTAAGGCTCAGCCGTAACCATGACCATCAGTAAATCGTATGGACAGCTTTCTAACTAAAAGCAACACAGCAACCTGAACTACCCACCACAATGTGCAACCCGAATACGCCTAAAATAAAAAAAATAAAAAAAATAAAAAAATAAAAAACCAAGCAAGTAGTAAATATAGGCCTTTCATTTGCACGTAGCGAAAGAAGCGCAACACAGTTCTAATGTTGCCTGTCCCACTTTCCATTATTTGGTTTATTGCTGTAAGACTATAATCGAAATATTTTGCCTACATGTTTATTTATAAATAATAATACGATTGGATTCAATTTCTTAATTCATTTTGTGTTAGCTTTTCGAATGGATGCTATTTGCGGAAAATATGACGACAATTGATACTCTTCATTGCAAAAAGCTAGAGAATATTACCTTTTTTATAAAAGTGGAAGAGATATTTGAAATCGGTAAAGGATAATGTTCTTTAACAAAGATATAATAGCTCTTGAACTATTTTACGTCCATTAAAATAAACACATTATCCCTCTTGAACAAAAGATAATTATCATAAATTTTACGTTGCAATTTCCTTGATTGTAACAATTATAACAATTTCAAAAAAGTATAACAATTGAGAAAGACGATTGAGGAAAAAAAACATTTTAAAAATAAATTCGATATAAAACAAATTGTTAAACTGATTGTTAACACATAACATAACAATATAAAACTCGTATAACAACAATTGAATTGTACAAGAAAACTTTATCTATTTCTTTTGCCTTGTTTTTTAAGTCAAATTATATATACAATAAGATACAAACAATTTGAACCTTATCGAGTTTATTACGAAGAGAAACTACTGTATAGTACACATCATTTGAGTGGATAATTTGATTTGATTTTGTGAAAAGTAATACACAAGTGAAATTTACAAAATTTAAAATCCTCCGACAAATTTTTTGGATACGGAATCCTAAACACGAACTTGGACCATATCTAGGAAGATTCTCCATTAAATTATCTTTCTAAATTGGACCGATTTCGAACCTCATCGCCAATTTTTTAATTTTTTTTTCGAGTACGGAACCCTACACGTGCTAAGAAACCTAGCACTTGCAGGGTTCCATACCCGTACACTCTCCATTAAATTACCTTTCAAACGTAACCAAAAATAATCCAAATCGGTTTATCCGTTAAGGCGATGACACAGACAGACAGACACACACACATAGCGGTCAAACTTATAATACCCCTTTTTTTTAGTTCGGAGGCTAAAAATACTGTGTAGTAAAAGTCTTGATGTTTTAAGTATTTTTAAAAACATCCAAAAATTAAAAACCAATCGAAAATGACTCTATTAACTAAAACATGTTTAATTAACAGCCGCTTAAAACAAATTCTTGGGAAACCAATATTCAATATTGAAAATATTGTTAGATGCGTTATTATAACCAAGTTTTATCTTAAAAAACTAACGTTCAATTATTTACGAGAATGGAATCCATTTCGTTCAAATTCCAGGCATATGATCATTGTGTCTTACATTTCTTACAAACATGATTGGTTAAACAAATATCTTGGTGGCCAAATCCATTGGCATTTATCGCAAATGAAAAATATACACAGTAGTGAAAGAAAATTGTAAAATTGTGTTATAATTCATTTGGGAATGATAGTGATTTTACTCATCCACTTACCCAAAAAATGTGACCAGTTGTTTTATTTTTATTTTCAAATACAACTTTTGTATACCAAACTACGTCGTGTACATTTAGTTTTAATTAAAATAGGTTAAAGAAACAACTTTAAAAAAAAGTTAGTTGTTTTACTTCTAAAAACAATTACTTGTTTCCCATTTAAAATGTTTTCAGCTTCGCTCTTTATTGCCAAATTCAGTTTTGATCTGTAAATTTCTCTTGTTTTGTCCTGTATGGCCAATTTTAGAATATCGTAGGTTAGCACAATATGAAAAACAAATGAAAATATAATGACGAAAAGTTTTTTCAAAAATGCAGTTCCTAAAACCTCAAAAGGGTCTAGTTAAAGTATCACCTTTCTTGAATCGTCAATTTTATGACATTAAAACTTAATCATAAGTACAGGCATATAAACACTACATCTGCCTTGAACTCTGAAGTGTCCGTGATGGGAAAACAGGAAAGCAATATACAGCAAAATTGCCTTAATTAACAGTCAGAGACACAGCCGTTATAATTTCAGTATGTTAAGATTTTTTACTGTAAAGAAGTATAATAGAAAACAGCGCTTTTGTTTTGTAAAAATTTTTGTCAAATTTTTTTGAAGTCATTAAGTAGTCAATATTTCGGTTCATTTAAACCAGCCCATTTATCCTGCAATATGTATTAAAGTCTAATAAAATGAAAATATCTTTCAAAAAACTGAAAACTATTGCCTTTTTTTATTGTTTTTGAGTATTTGATTTAATATTGTTGTTGCACCTTATTTAGAAAACATATCCTATTATTAAATAAAGAGTTAAAAACGAAATGTTATAAATGTTTTTAATGATTTTATTAAGAAGTTGAGCCTGAATCTCATAGTGTTAGGCTACTTGCATATTGAGTTTGCCGGAAAAATAATGATTATCCCCTGATATATGCCACTTTACTCACTATAGCTAATAGGTCAGAGAGGTCGGGGCTTTATTTATCTTTATTATCTTCTTCCATAAATATGCACTTTAAATTTACATGAGAGTATGCCATATACTTATGATATCAAATCAATGGTTATATTCCCCATTTCGTTTTCGGTTTGAATATATCCACACACTTTTCAATCCTGTTTGCATAAATTTATTCTCATAAATATACCGAGTGTATCATAAAAATTGGTATCAGGATTTCTCCGGGTTAGAGAGTACAACGAAACACAAATTTTGGAAACACAAAGAACGTGCCATCTAAAAGCATTCTCCTTGAAAACCATTTGACAACTAGCGAAACTTTTAGACAACTAAGTAAGAACAAGTGAAACTACCTTTAAATGGAACGAATGGTTGAACACAGAGAACAATTAATTTTCATAAAAATGAGGAGAAGAATTCCGGGCACTTCCTCACATCAAAATGCTCGTTTTGGTGTACTTTAACAACCCCTATATTATTGACCATTTATTCAGATATACCCGGTATAACCATCCCTATACAAGTTTATTGGTAGGAATATTCTGTTCTGTTCCGTTCCGTTTCAATTTTATATTCGTATAGGAAATATCGTAAACATACATGTCTGAATGTATTCGACAGATGTATTGTGAAATTATATTATTGTACCATGATATGTGTTGTAAATCTGTAAGGCCTGTATAGTTGTTCAATGAGTTGAATCTTATATCATTTCAATGCACATTTTAAAACTGATACCCTAAAATAAATTTTCAAAGTATGGTTTTGAAATCTTTACTTCAGCGATAAAGAAAAATGTGTTCGAGCCTAATTGGTTTTGCTTAAACCCTTAGCTCACTGAACACTTCCATTAATTCGCCGAGCATTTCCTTTCCTTCTTGGTGATATAATTTAATTTCTTATTAACACCCTCCTGTTTCTTTTGTTAAAGTTAAATCGCTTCATAAACTTTTTTAATGATGGAGTGGATTATCACATTTGTACAGATTCCCTCCAACAGCGTTGTTCTTAAGGTTTCGTAAGATAATTCATCTACTAACCGCCTTATTTACAGCGTCTTTGAGTGAAAGTATTAAAGTCTGCTTATGTATTGGCTTTGTACGCCCCAAATTTGACATGAAACAACTTTTCGTAGTTTATCTGCTATCTTTTTTACATTAGTTTCTCTTGAAAGTCGGTAGAAACTGACAAGTTTCAATTTCAAATTAAAATCATGATGACTTTTAAAAAAGTGTAACAATTAGACATGCAGAAAACAAAGCGATGGTTCGGTTGAAGTTCGTTTTGTGAATTTTCGGAGCTTTGTATTCCATTGCTATAAAAAATTGTAATATCGCCACCCAATGCCACAGGTATTAATGGCAAGAAATTGCTTTGTATTGACTCCACAAATTGACCCTTTTATAATTGCATAAAATTGAAACATTTACAGGTCACAGATTTTGAAAATTTATAGAAATAGATACACATTTCTATGAATTAATTCATTCATATACAACTAAAATTGAAATTTAATTACATGAGTATGAGAATGGTGCATGTACAATATTAATTTAAAATCACAAAGCCGCAGCTAAAAATTCTTCTCGAATGAATAACTCTCATGATTTTTAAAATATACAAATTAGGAATTGGAAAAACATTCTATGTTGAAAGTGAAGAACACTTGATTATTCAAAATAAATATTGTTTTCTCAAAGGATGCTTATATTTACATTCATGGTCACATCTGTGTATTGTATTTAAGGGAATAAAAGATAGAAGATATTGTTATGCTTCTAAATAAAATGGGCACAAAGGTGCATGAATTTGAGTGCCAATGCATTTTCCATAATACAGGCTGTTCGATTAAAGACTATAGAAAATTTTGTGAAAAAATTTCACTCACCAAGGCTGTTTAAGGGACATGTAAAGTAAAATCCTGTTTAAGTGCAATTGGCAATACAAGTTTGATACTGTACAAAACGAATTGGGTATCAATATAAATAGACCTAAGTATCGTACTTAAACATAGTCACTCGTCGTGACGGCCTAATCGTCTGTTAATCACTTACTATTCTGTTAGTTGCTTTTTATTTTTGAAACACCTAACAACGGTTTCTGGCCCGCAAGTAAAGTTTGGCCAACAGATAAAATTTTTGTAGGAACAATTTAAATTATAATTTATTTGAGAATTTTGCAAAAAATATCCTGGATGCAGACAGCTAAGGGGACAACCTATCTTATAATAAAGTTGCCTCAATTCGCCAATGATTGAATTGCTTTTATAAGATTAAGAAAATTTAAATGGCCACCATGGATATAGTTAAAGGGGAGTAAAAGTTGGAAATTCAGAAAAAACGCAATATCAATATGAATTAAAACTTTATAAAAAGTGTTGGTTGAATAATTTATACATTTATTCATAATCTGTTACAAACAAATCTCCCAGAAATCGTATTTCCGAGATAATTCAAGAATATTTATTTGGAGAGATATGTAAGTAGCTGAGAATTTTAATATATTTAGTGTATATGTTCGCACTTTCCATGCCGTAAAACAAATGAAAATAATTAGCGAAGTATGTTTAATTTATATTTTCGTGACATTCAAACTTTCCAAATGTTAGAATGACAAAAAATTTCTATAATTTTTACTTTTATCCCGTAATGGAACCACTGTGCACCTGGTAATACAGGCTTTTAGTTTATGGTTTCCAACACCAGCGTTAAACTATGCACTAACTCGTAGTAGCTGTTAGTAACAACTTTGTTAAAGATGTTTAATTTATTGTTTTCATTTTACACACAAATATAATTTGCATATACATAGATATACATAATTTTATTTTATTTTAGCAATATAATGTACGTTTACCGAGTATTCCATATTATTCCAATTCCCTTGCATCCATTTATATCTAAAATCCATTTAAATAGTTTTTGAGAACGCTTAAAAGAAGACACCTCGGAAAATAATCATTTAGTCAACAAATGAGTTAGATTTTTATGTTTTTTGGGTCCCTATAACGCTAGTTAATTCGAATAAGCGAAAGTTTCGTTTACTTTACAACTGAACGGCAAATTGATGTGGTACTGTTTGAAGAAATATGTCGAGTATAAAAGCAGCATGTTATTCAAAAAATTATCAAAAGCTAAGTGGCCTTTAACAGTAAACGAAATATGTATTAGGCAAAGAAAGCTAAATATAAAGAAACAGAAAAAAGTTAAAGAGATCAATCAACTATGCTAGAACTCTCTCCATTACAAACTGCATCCTTTCAAAGAGGTGTTGATTCTAATGTATATTGCACGTCTCTTATATTCAGGTGATGAGTAATTTGAAGCTTTTATCTTAAATACCCGGTAAAATATTCAAATAGATTTTGTGATGGAATTGGCAGTCAAAACATTTATTTTGTTTAAAAAAAACTACATTTATAGTAATATTTATTTACATTAACATTCAACAGCAATACATGTATAAATATTAAATTGAACATAACACACACACACACAAATAAAATTAAACATTTTTGTTATGCAACCTAAATGAAATAATAATAAAAATGAAATTATTAAAACCATTTTGCAAACAAATAATTTTTGATAATATTGAGTTGTGAACATTCCTATTTTCATTTGGGTAAATTATCATAATATAATTTGTACGCAGATGGGTAGCTAGACTTAAAAACCAACATATTATCAAATATGGGCGTGGTATAAACGCCGAGGTCATTAACGACTACTATTTACATAACATTAATTTGCTAAATTTTATTTCATAAATTGACACTTTTAAGAAGGGTGATAGCTCAAAGACATTGTTCTTGATTATTTAATATTACTTTGATTTTGTTTGACAGACCCACGACCCTTCGTTGTTGTTGGAGGCTCTCACATTCCATCATTATGTGTGAAACGGTCAGTATGGCTCCACAATTTTGGCATGCCTCTGGATTTGTCTTCGTTATCAGGTGCGAGTGGGTGAGTTATGTGTGCCGAATTCTTATTCTGGAGATCAGAACCTGGTTTCTTCTTCAAATTTGGGAACCTGATCGAACACACCCTCACGTATCTCGTACAGTTTGGCTCCGCCTAAGTTGCGCCACTGTTAGTCCCAATATGATTAAATGAATATATTTGTCAATAAATATTTAGTAATAAACTTAAAATCGATAAATTTCTTAAAAAATTTCCTAAATAAAAACACAAACCAACTCGGTTTGAATATTAACAATTTCTGGAAATCGTAAAAATTTTATCTGTTTTCTAAATAAATAAATTTAATGTTTTTTCTGTATATTGCGGTTTTATAATGTGGTATCAAATACTATTAATCAAAAATTACGAATGTAAGTGATAACACAATATTATTCGCATAATTATTATTTCTAAGTATAATCTTTCGGGAGTAGAATTGAATTATTTTTTGCACGAACTTTCCAGACCACTAGGAATTTTTGTTATATAGGCTGATTATAAAAAGCTTAACTACATTTTAAGCATTACAGGTTCAAAACTCTTTCCTTTTGAAGAGAGTTTGTGTAGCAGTGAAAAAAATAGTATATTTTCTCACCTCGAAACTCCTCAATATGTATTTGTCCCAAATCTAAATTGTGAACGCATGTGTAATCGTTTTTTTGTATAATATTAATATAGAATGGCTGGAAAAAGTGGCACAAAGAAATTGAGACGTTGGAAGGAAAGAGAAAAATGAAACTTCAAATGTTTTTGTTAATGTCAGGATACAGAAACTTTAATAATTAGTAAATATTACATTTTTATGACACTGCCGATATCACGCACGTTTTTTGTCAAGCTCCAATCCCATTGTCTGGTTCCTTATCGCCGCATGCGCGATAACCAACGTAGTTCCAAAAATCGCGCCTTTATCCTCTATCGAACACACAATATAGCTATTTTTAAAGAAGTTATGGAAAGTTATTTTCATCATTTGGTAAGTTCATTGTGTGGGTGCACAATAATGGCTCAGACTTTGTCAGTTTAGAACTTTAATCAGAATGTTACCTGATAATTCTCAAACAAATTCGCGCTAATATTTACAAAAACTGAAAATATGCTCTCTCGTTTTGTTAATAGCACAAACAGATTTGAAACATTAGACTTCAAAATGGAATAAATTTTTTGTAGTAGCCCTTTATTATGTCTGTAAAATATTATGATAATATTAAACTGTCATCTAAAAAACACTGATTGGAATTATCAAATTTTATTAATATAATGTAATAAATGAAACACATAATAATAAAACTATATAGGTAATTAAAACATTAATAATAATAATTTTAATAATAATTGTAAATAATTAAATTACTACGCTGATATAATAAAATACAATGTAGACATATAATTTAATCCAAAATTTAAATAACAGCATTAGTATTACACACGGTGATCTTTAGAAAAGTTTCTTCTGTATATTTCAAAAACAAGGTTGAAAACCAAAAAACGCGAAAAAATTGACACGTTTATAGAGAGGAAGCGAATTTAGAGCATCTAGTTTTTTTATACGTCTATGTCTTCATGGAGTCAACGTGGGTCACCTTTGTTTTTCTAAATGGAACTGCCTGTTTTTAGTGAGAGATTCTTTGCTTTTGGAATAAAAAAGACAATTTCGTTTCCAAGACCTCAATTTTTGATACATAATTTACGGTTTTATGAGGATTAAAACTGCGGCTATGCAAGGATTAGTTTAAGAAACGGTTTAACCTGAAGATACTTGAAATCAGGTACTAGCAAGTGAAATTTACAAAATTTAAAAACCTCCGACAAATTTTTCGGTCTAAGGTCGCACTTGAAACATAGCTAAGAACACTCTCTGTTATATTACCTTTCAAACGAAACAAAAGCAATTAAAATCTGTTCATCCAATTAGGCGCTATGATGCCACAGACAGGCAAACAGACACACACACACATAGCAGTCAAACTTATAACACCCTTTTTTAGTTCGGGTTTTTAAAATTAATATCTAATGGCAAAACTAATGAATAACTATTTTGTATGCAGTGGAATACCCTACCACTAAAACTAAACTAGTATTCCAGTTTCATGATTTCAAAGTCTTTCTCTTTAAAAGTGAACTACTGATCTTGTCATGGTATCTCTCTTTTTCTATTCAAAAATATCGACTTCGACTACATTTAGCGAAAATAAAAACAAAGCTATTTGCCCTATTTTGGGCTTTGAACGTATAACTCATATATTTAATGTATAAACATTATTTGTGATTTTTTTTTAACCATTTTGATTTTATAAAATTCGTTTTTGTAACAATATTAATAATTATTATAGTTATTTTATTTTCAAATTTAGTTTATAAATAATTATAATTTGTTATTGTGTATTTTATTGGCAATTATGAATTGTATAATAATAACCTATTTTGCAATAAATTTAAATGGAATTTTGTCCTTTTTATACCATGTATATATGAAATATACATAGTATTATAAGTTTAGTCCCAAGTTTGTAACGCCTAAAAATATTGATGCTACAAAAAAAAAATTGGTATAGGTGTTCATAAAATCACCTTATTAATCCATTTCCGGTTGTCCGTCCGTCCGTCCGTCCGTCTGTGGTCACGATTACTCAAAAACGAAAAGAGATATCAAGCTGAAATTTTTAGAATTTGCTTAGGACGTAAAAAGTGAGGTCAAGTTCGTGAATGAGCAACATGGGTCACTTGGGTCATGGGTCCGTAGTACCCATCTTGTAAACCGTTAAAGATAGAATAAAAGTTTAAATGTAAAAAATGTTCCTTATCAAAAATTAAACAACTTTAGTTTGAAACATTTTTTCGTAAACATCTCTGTTTACCCGTGAGGGCGACAATTAGGGCGGAAATTTTATAATATGTACTATACTTGATTATCAGTTATGTAATTAAAACATCTAAATGGAATGTATTTTGTAAGTATGAGCTATAAGTTCCAGTGTAGATATAAGTACTATTGTCCGAATGATTCGTATTATTTGCGAGAATTAATTTTGTCCTGATATTAAATTAAAATAATTTTAATAAAATATATTTTAAACAAGTGAAAACATACAATTGACTGAGTTAATTGTTGAAATACCATGAATAAATAGTTTTGATTACTCTATCACATTGCACATATACAATTTATATAATACATACTATAAAATTTACGCCTAATTTGCGCCCTCACGGGTAAACAGTGATGTTTAAGAAAAAATGTTTCAAGCAAAAGTTGTTTATTTTTTTATAAGGAACATTTTTTACATGTAATCTTTTGTTCTATCTCTAACGGTTTACAAGATGGATCCTCCGGACCCAAGACCCAATTGACCTATGATGCTCATTTACGAACACGACCTCACTTTTTACGTCCTGAGTACGCTGTAAAAATTTCAGCTCGATCTTTTTTGTTTTTGAGTTATCGTGTCCACAGACGGACGGACGGACAACCGGAAATGGACTAATTAGGTGATTCTATGAACACCTATAGCAAAATTTTGTGCATGGCATCAATATTTTTATGCAACAAACTATTTTTTACAAACTTGGGACTAAACTTAGTATACCTTGCATATTACATATATGCATGGTATAATGATAGTAGAAGAATGAAGTATAAAAACCACTCGAAAAAAATTTAAACCTTACCATTATGGCAGTGAAATATGGACCCTAAACTGCAACAAAAATGAGTTGAGAATTGTCAATGCACTTGCTTATAATTTTTATAAAGAAATTCTATGTGTTCCGAAATCTACCCCTAATTCGGCAATTAATATTGAATTAGGTGTGACATCCATTGAAGAACTCACACAAAAAGCCTTGTGATACTTTTTACGAATAATGAAAAGTGACAAATATTTACACAATGTATGAACGGAAGTTGGAGCGACGAATTTGCTATAAAAATGAACGAATTAAATATCAGGGAACCTTATGATAGTATAAACAAAAAAGTTATCCAAAGAAAAGTAAATGAAAAATCGACAAATCAAAACAAAATCAATTTGAATTTTCAAAAATCAATTTTCAAGTATGTACGCAATTTGTAAGTAAGTACGGCTTTAAATGGAACAGCCGAGGGATAAATGATGAACGTGTTTGTGTTTTATGTCGCAGGATAGAAAGTGTGGAACATTTGTTGGAAGATTGCGAAGGTAAAGCTGGATGTTTAAGAGACAAGGTCAACGAATTCACTCTGTTTTCAGCATTAAGCATCTTGAATGAGTATGACGAAAAAAAGGTACCCATCATAACAGATTATCTAAATCATATTTTAACCAGAATCACATATTGCACACTTATTAATTATTTTGTGCTTTTTTATCACTTAAAAATTATATTTTTTCTTTCATGAATAGATTCATTTACAGAATTACTTTTTTTTAGAACATTTATAGAATTTATTTTTAATATTAATAATTTAAAATATTTGGAATGTAATTTTAATGTTTAAAATTTAGAATATTTAATATAATTAATTATTGTTTTTGTAATTGTTTTCTTTTATATTAATAATTTGACTTTTAATGTCAAAATTTGTAAAATTGATTATTATATCAAATAAATGTTATCTAAATCATATTTTAACCAGAATCCATTTATTGCCCACTTATTAATTATTTTTTGCCATTTTATCACTTAAAAATTGTATTTTTTCTTCATGAATAGATTCATTTACAGAATTACGTTTTTTTAAGAACATTTATAGAATTTATTTTTAATATTAAGAATTTAGAATATTTGGAATGTAATTTTAATGTTTAAAATTTAGAATATTTATAATTAATTATTGTTTTTGTAATTGTTTTATATTGATAATTTGACGTTTAATGTCAAAATTTGTAAAATTGATTATTATATCAAATAAATGAATGAATAAAAATTGACAGTATTTTACATGAACTGAAGCGCACTATATTGATTAATTATCACAAAAATTATGTTTTAAAGATTGTTCGAAACACATCAATTTAGTTTTTTTTTATTGCAATAAGTTTAATAATTCACACTTTAACTGAATCTATGGATTTTCTAATTAATATATTGATTAATTATGATTTCAACTACTAGAACATGTCAAATCGATACACGCTATGTCCAACACCTAGCTATATATATAATATACATAATTTAGATGTTTTAATTTAACTTTTATATATTGGTACACCTGGTAACTTGTAGCTAGGTGTTGGACATAGCGTGTATCGATTTGACATGTTCTAGTAGTTGAAATCATAATTAATCAATATATTAATAAGAAAATCCATAGATTCAGTTAAAGTGTGAATTATTAAACTTATTGCAATAAAAAAAACTAAATTGATGTGTTTCGAACAATCTTTAAAACATAATTTTTGTGATAATTAATCAATATAGTGCGCTTCAGTTCATGTAAAATACTGTCAATTTTTATTCATTCATTTCTTTGATATAATAATCAATTTTACAAATTTTGACATTTAACGTCAAATTATCAATATAAAACAATTACAAAAACAATAATTAATTATAAATATTCTAAATTTTAAACATTAAAATTACATTCAAAATATTCTAAATTCTTAATATTAAAAATAAATTCTATAAATGTTCTAAAAAAAACGTAATTCTGTAAATGAATCTATTCATGAAGAAAAAATACAATTTTTAAGTGATAAAATGGCAAAAAATAATTAATAAGTGGGCAATATATGGATTCTGGTTAAAATATGATTTAGATAACATTTATTTGATATAATAATCAATTTTACAAATTTTGACATTAAAAGTCAAATTATTAATATAAAAGAAAACAATTACAAAAACAATAATTAATTATATTAAATATTCTAAATTTTAAACATTAAAATTACATTCCAAATATTTTAAATTATTAATATTAAAAATAAATTCTATAAATGTTCTAAAAAAAAGTAATTCTGTAAATGAATCTATTCATGAAAGAAAAAATATAATTTTTAAGTGATAAAAAAGCACAAAATAATTAATAAGTGTGCAATATGTGATTCTGGTTAAAATATGATTTAGATAATCTGTTATGATGGGTACCTTTTTTTCGTCATACTCATTCAAGATGCTTAATGCTGAAAACAGAGTGAATTCGTTGACCTTGTCTCTTAAACATCCAGCTTTACCTTCGCAATCTTCCAACAAATGTTCCACACTTTCTATCCTGCGACATAAAACACAAACACGTTCATCATTTATCCCTCGGCTGTTCCATTTAAAGCCGTACTTACTTACAAATTGCGTACATACTTGAAAATTGATTTTTGAAAATTCAAATTGATTTTGTTTTGATTTGTCGATTTTTCATTTACTTTTCTTTGGATAACTTTTTTGTTTATACTATCATAAGGTTCCCTGATATTTAATTCGTTCATTTTTATAGCAAATTCGTCGCTCCAACTTCCGTTCATACATTGTGTAAATATTTGTCACTTTTCATTATTCGTAAAAAGTATCACAAGGCTTTTTGTGTGAGTTCTTCAATGGATGTCACACCTAATTCAATATTAATTGCCGAATTAGGGGTAGATTTCGGAACACATAGAATTTCTTTATAAAAATTATAAGCAAGTGCATTGACAATTCTCAACTCATTTTTGTTGCAGTTTAGGGTCCATATTTCACTGCCATAATGGTAAGGTTTAAATTTTTTTCGAGTGGTTTTTATACTTCATTCTTCTACTATCATTATACCATGCATATATGTAATATGCAAGGTATACTAAGTTTAGTCCCAAGTTTGTAAAAAATAGTTTGTTGCATAAAAATATTGATGCCATGCACAAAATTTTGCTATAGGTGTTCATAGAATCACCTAATTAGTCCATTTCCGGTTGTCCGTCCGTCCGTCTGTGGACACGATAACTCAAAAACAAAAAAGATCGAGCTGAAATTTTTACAGCGTACTCAGGACGTAAAAAGTGAGGTCGTGTTCGTAAATGAGCATCATAGGTCAATTGGGTCTTGGGTCCGGAGGATCCATCTTGTAAACCGTTAGAGATAGAACAAAAGATTACATGTAAAAAATGTTCCTTATAAAAAAATAAACAACTTTTGCTTGAAACATTTTTTCTTAAACATCACTGTTTACCCGTGAGGGCGCAAATTAGGCGTAAATTTTATAGTATGTATTATATAAATTGTATATGTGCAATGTGATAGAGTAATCAAAACTATTTATTCATGGTATTTCAACAATTAACTCAGTCAATTGTATGTTTTCACTTGTTTAAAATATATTTTATTAAAATTATTTTAATTTAATATCAGGACAAAATTAATTCTCGCAAATAATACGAATCATTCGGACAATAGTACTTATATCTACACTGGAACTTATAGCTCATACTTACAAAATACATTCCATTTTCGCAAAACAGTAATTTATTCAAGAATCATGAATAATTTTTGTCAATAGATGCTGTTTTATCCAAAACAGTTAAAACGTTTCACAAGACACAAGTAAAAACAAGACGTTGATGAAGGTTGAAGGTTAGAGTATCAAAGACATTTACAGAAATGTTCTTTCCACAATAATTTAATTCGCTATTAAAATAACAGTGTAAGAAAATGAAATGATTCGTTAATTATTTTGAAACATAATTGTGATAGTAAAATTTTCTTGATTAAAAATTGATATTTTTATTTAGAAGTTTTATTTTATTCGCGAGCATTATTTTCAAAAATGGGAATGACCAAAGTAGGTATATGGCTGACTCAATAGTAATATTAGTTTAAAACTAAACCTTATGGAAGAACAATTTGAAGAATAGAAAGTGAACTGAAAAATGATAGAAGTTTATGAAAATCCTTACAATAGGTATAAATGTGAGGAAAATTGTAAATTAAATTATTATAAAAGTGAACAGACCTTTGATTAAGACCTTGAATTTTTTTCACTGTATCTTTATGAAATTATACCTTGGGAAAAAATGTAGGTATTTTTTGAGAAGACAATATAAAACAATTTAAACTTTACCGTCGGCTAATTTGCACTTAATAATATTTACGATAAGGAAAATCACACTTGAAATTAAGTAAATACTATTATATTTCTAGGAAAATTTTTTCTTTTCAGTAATAATATCACGGATTTTTGGAATACGTAGAACGGAGCTTGGATTTTTTTTTTTTTAGTTTTATAGAACATTTTTTTATGTCTGATATATTGCCTCTATTTTAAAAGATTCATCTAAGATTGGTTTTGGCATTCAAGGATTTTGCATAAATCGTATCTTTTGTTATTTTTTCATATAGATAAATATCCGAATATCCGAAGTTTAGGAAATATTATTTATTTTTATTCATCATTGATAGAAAACTCATATCGCTGATATGAGTTAAATGGCTTGTCCATTTTAGGCGTTTTTGGAACTGCCTGGTTATTATAGATGCCACACTACTCAGAGTTAGACTAAAAAATCTCTAGTATACAAATGAAGCAGAGAAAAATACAAATTATTAGAAGCATTTATCCAAAAATTTCATTTCAACATATCATAAGAAGGGAAAAATATTATTTATTGGGCATAAGTTTGACATGTTAAAAAAATATTTCCGCTTGGTATTTTGGAAATTTTATTCAGTTTCCAAAAAAACCAGCATACATAATAAAATGGTCCAATGGAGCAAGGAAGGAAATTTTTTTTAAATAAAAATAAAGAAAAGAGAAACAATGACACTATTTTAATGAATTTAATTTAATTGTAAAAAATATATATAAATAATTCATGAAGTTAATAAATTAATTAAAAATATAAGTACTTAAAATTTGATAAAAATTATCAAGTATAACAGCCAAAAGTCTTAATAACAGCCAAACATTGGTATTGTATCACAAAAGTTTATTTTCTCCAAACATTATCTTCAATCCATTCCATATAAGGAGCTACACGAGTATATACGCCTGGACCTTTTCCAGCTCCACATGGCTTGCCAAATGATACTACGCCTAAGACATAATACATACACTTGTGTATATCGGTGGCGTAAATTTGTATAGGTCCTCCTGAATCTCCCTAAAATGAAATAATGCACTTAAACATAGAGCTTATTCCAAATATTTTTTCAGACTTACATCACAAGCATCTTTATTTTCTTCATCTTTTCGTGCTCCAGCACAAATCTGTATGTCATTTTTAAAACCATCTTCTAAGCGATGTTTTGGTTTCCATTGTGCTTTACAATCAGATTCCGGCATAATACTAAGTATGGCCAATTGTAAATGTGAAGAACGTTTTTGTGGATAGAAGAAATGTTGTGTACCCCATCCCGTTACAATAGCTCGATCTTGGGACACTACATTTTCCGGCCATAAACATGCTGGTCTAATATAAGCACTAAACTTAACTGTTGTATGTAATTTTAATAATCCAATGTCGTTATAATGATTATCTTGATATTTTGGATGTACTAATCGTTCAATTACGTCAAAATCTTGAGGTTTTGCATCGTCCAAATCATCTTTGAAATCCAACTCTCCAAGCCGAACATATTTGGCAACGCCACTAAAAATTAACATAGATACCATTAATAATCGCTCCCAATATGACGATTTAAGCGGTTTTGAGAATTTAATTTCTCAAAATCCTTAGTCACATGATCGATCATAGTTTACAAATGGGACAATAACTGATAGAAGCTTATACAGTGTGTCACATTTAAGATGTGATGAGTTACATTTTTAACATAACTTACCCAAAATCAGAACTTTAAGCTCAACCTTAACTACAAATTGACAAATAGAGCCGATTCTTAATATTTCGCTCTTATTTGTAAATTTCTATTAGGCTGAGTTTATAGTTCAGATTCCTGTTAAGTATCTTAAAAAATGTAATCCATCGTATGACTGTGGAAAATTTCAAATCAGTACTCCTATAAATGACGACAATATGAGGGTATCTTCATCTTAAATGCAACACACTATATAAACATAAATCTTTGGAGTCCTGTCGAAAGCTGCATTTGACTTACCTTTTAAAAGTAGTAACGCAATGTGCAGCAGTGACTACCCATTGATCACTTATTAAAGTGCCACCACATTCCCAAGCTCTTGCAAAAGTTCCTTCTTCTACTTGTGTATCATATCCAATTAAGGCCTATAAATTGAATTTCAAAATCTTGATTTAGATTTTGTATAAAAAAAAAAGGAATAATAATACGAACCATGTGAGGGAATTCTTTTCCCTTAGCCAATTCTCCTCCATAAATTAAGGGTCGATATGGAAATCCGCATTCTGAATGATTCGTAGGTATTGCACCTGGTACATTGAATGGAATATCGGTTGTGTAAATAGATTTCGCATACTCTCGACACACTGCAATCAAATAAAGAAACTATTTTATTTATTTGAACAATTTATTTGAAAAATAAAAATCATTTTTTTTATAATTATGTTCTTTTATGTAATTTCTTTATGATCATTGGCTATATTTAATTTAAAAAAAAATCATACTCTGCCTGTTAATGTTATCCCCTAATCGGGTTCCAGACTCGACGTTTGGCGGCGCTTCAACTGTGTTGCGACAACAAACTATCTCTGTATTGTTTTCTAAAATACTACAAGTTTGTGGATTAATATCCTTATTGAAAAGTTCGTCTACAGCTTCAGCACAATCATCTAGCTTCATACAGGTACCAGGTGACTGACTTCTTTTATGGCTACAAACTGACCCTGAAAATAAAAATAAAATATTAATAACATAATTGAAACATAATTGGTTTAAAAATCCGTGGAAATTATATTAGTTAGATAACAGAGCAACACTTGACATTACACTTGGAAGTGCAATGTAAGAAAATAAATTATACAATGAACAAACCTTGAATCTATTTTCAGTATAATTACCTTTATAAAATAAAATATTTATGAAAAAATGGTTTAAAAAAAATTAAAACAATACCTTCGCGTAATTGACACTGAATAATATTTACACTAAACAAAATCACACTTAAAATTATGTAAACACTAAAAGATTTAATCACCCTCATATTCTTTACCATTCTTCTATTGTACGCTTACAAAAATACAATGACTTGAAAGCAGACGAAGACCATAATTTATATTAATTATTTTAATCAACACTTTTCCTTATTATTAATTATCAATCATAACTGACCAAATGTTTTCAATTGAATTTTTTTAATTTTTTTTCTTTTTTGTTGTTTCTAAAAATTTTTAATAGCTTTTCCAGAATTAATACATAACAATCTAAGAAAGATAAGGAAAAATAATCAATAATAATTATACCGGGTGCTTTATTATTTAAAATGGTAGCTTTATTACCATCATTATCTTAATGTCAGTACTCAATTATTATTTTTACAAGCTTTTATTTAGTTTCCCGTTGTCTGCCTGTAATCAAATCATGCGTGTCCTGTTCTGCCCCGTTGTCTGCCTGTAATCAAATCTTGCATGTCAAATTGATTGAGAATCGATTGAAGTGAAATTTTGCATGCACATTTAATTTGGATGATAATGCAAAAAAAGATATTTTTAAGATATTTTAACATTGATCCTTATGGGAAATCACAGATTTTATTTTATTTCACGAAACTGGACGCTCAGATTTTCAGTTCTCTGAAGGTCCCTAAAAATTTAACTGGTTAATTATGATGATATAATAATGGACAACTATATGCCAAGTCTCATTAAATTCTGAATGCAAAGTCTATTACCAATAGTACTACCTTAAATCTTCAAGAGAGGCAATTATTTTATAAGGAAAAATAGATTAAATTGATTTTCCTTCTAGACCTTATAATAAGTGAGTAGTTTCCCATGATTCATAAAGTAAACTAAATCTGTTGATTCTCAAGAAGTGTACAACAATATTTATTATTCAACTAATTAATTATCATTAACTGTTTTAATTGCTTTGATCGCTGCGGCGATTAAGGTTTTAAGAACCATATAACACTATCATACATCATTTATTTCTAATTATTAACTTTATTTCATTTCAGTTAAACATCACGGGAATCCCTCGATAATTTATCAAATTATGATTTTAACCACAAAAATTAAAGTGATATATAGTTATACCCTGTGTATATCTAATATTATGAACTCCATTGTTACTGAAATCGCGATTATTTTATCAATTGTGGAAAAAGAAAGATTATTACC
The DNA here is from genome assembly GCF_905475395.1 of Chrysoperla carnea. Lineage (NCBI taxonomy): Eukaryota > Metazoa > Arthropoda > Insecta > Neuroptera > Chrysopidae > Chrysoperla > Chrysoperla carnea. The sequence continues at coordinate 28,537,138 of NC_058341.1, forward strand.
AGAAATTTCTCTCCATTTACTTTCTTTTTTTTTTCCAGAAAGCCACACGATTTATTTTCTTTAATTTGTTTCACTTTCAGGATGTAAAAGAGGCATTTATATCGGGAAGAAACAAATTTTGTACCAAATTTTCCTATTAAAACTTTTTTTTTTACATTATATTCAGCAACAATAAATTAGTTGTTTGGAACACTTTCTTTTAGAATTATTAATATAAAAACTGTGATTGACACCCTTAATAATGAAAAATAAATTAATTTTTATAAATAACTAGCAGTAACCCGTCGAATTCGCTGGATTATCTCGTTTATCCCTCCAGGAATAACACTCGAATATATGCTACTTTTTGTTATGAACCTATATTATTTTTCTTTTAAAATCGACGTTGTCCTGCGAGGCAGGCGGATAACTGCTCGTACCTTTATAAAAAATATGAGCGTATTCAGTTTTTTCGAAATCGTTCACCGAAACTGGTAGGTAACTTCTAGCGCATGATGTTATATATAGCCTACAGCCATTCTTGATAAATGGGCTATCCAACACTTGAACCAGTACCTCATTAGCGCATTCAACCAACCAAACAAACAAACAAACTTCTAAGCTTGTAAGATTCTTTCATCATTTGTAATAAATTTTTATAAAAATATAATTTGTTATTTTTACAATAAAGTATTGACCGGTTTTAATAATATTAAAATATAGTCTATTAAAAAAGTGTCATTTACAGGAAATAACTTTTTCTAAGAATAAACTAACAAGTTAAGTAATTCTTTGAATACGAACAACTACATGGTACTCTCGTCTTATTTCTATAACAAAAAGCTTGCATTTTATATGAAAATTTTCACCCAAAAGTATTATTGAAAGAATAAAATTATCGTTTGAAAACATCATAAAAGTATAATCTAGAAATATATGAACGAAGGGTTTTTTATTTTGAAATACTTTTTCAAAAACCGAATATATTTTGAAATTGCTTTGAGATGCAAAAATTATTTATTATGTCTGTGTAAATATAGCTAATAATCCTTGCGCAATTTCCTATTGAATTCCTAAATCATACCAGTTTCTTATTTACGGACATTAGTATTTTGTAAATCATATACCAATTAGTAATTGAAAGCCATGAAATTTCATAATTTTCTCTTAATTGGCGATAAAAAAATGCACAGCCGATCTGCATTCGTTGTATTTCATTAGGTACTTTTTTATTATTAGTAAAATTTAAAATAAGTCACTTGTATTAAGAACAGCATTTATTGATAGAGAAATTTAACAACATTCAAAAACACAAGGTAAAATCAATTTTCAACTTAATTTATTTTGCTTAGTAAATCGACATAAATTTTAAGGATGCATTGGTTACTTCAAATTTTTTTTATGGGCCTCGCGTTAGTCAAATCTATTGGCAGAAACATACGCGTACAGTTACCAATTATTCTTAAAAAATCAAGTTTCTTTTTCAGTTCTTCTGCTTTTGTTGCCCCTACGCTATTAGAGGTAGAGCCATAAAAGTCGCATGTGTTTTGAAAACTGTAAAACGAGTTTTGATTTTAAACACGTGGAAGAAACTGAGCGAATTTATTGACATCCAAGTTAAAAGTAACATTGTTTTCAGTCACTACTAGCATAAAGCCTAGAAAATGGGATAATTTAACCATCAACAAATAACGGTCTATTTACAATGTTTAAGACAATTTTTAGGCGCCCACCTGAGGCGATCGTTTTCTGTACTCATTTCTACTAATTTTTTTAATATGTAGTGTTATTCGATTACTATATGAATAGAAAACTTCTCGTTACTTATAAATTTATTTTTTTTAAGATGATAAAATGTTTCATATGCATGATTTTATTGAGTCAAGTATTAAAAGCTCACTCGAAGGAAATAACCAAACCAATAAAAACATTGCAAGATGAAAAAAATCTTCATTCACCAATCCTACAAAAACAGCCTGTCGTTGCTTTGAATCGTCAATTGAAAGATAGAAGTGCATTGGAAGTTAATAGGTTACAAGAAGCTGTAAATGTCGATGAGACAGATTTGGAAGGGCGTAGAAAAGGTTACAAAAATATGAAAGCTAAGATCAATGTAAGGAATAAAAAATTCAAAAAACCAATTTCTCCAAAATCATACAAAAAACAAAAAGCAAAATTCGCCAAGAATCAACGGTCAAAAGCACAAAATAAAAAAACAAAAAAAGCAATGAAAAATAGAAACAGGGCATAATGAAAGTGTTGTTAAAGTGTCAATCTTAAAATGATTTTGTAAAATTCTTTCCGTATAGGTATAATAATTCAATAAATGAAAATAAGTAACAATTGCCACTTGTTATTATTAGTATTTTGCCAACTTACTAGTATTCTGCGCCAAAAACCCGCAATTTTTGTCGAAATTCATCGAGCCGTTTGGAAGATACGATGTAAAAATATTTACGAATACAAAAAACATAGCGACTCCTTAACAGTCGGATTAAAAAATAATTAAACGTAACAAATAGTAAAATTTCCATTCGTATACATTTTTGAAGTCCGTTTAAAGAGAATTAATGGAAATTACATGTAGAAAAAGCAAAAAAATTTTTATTTTTATTATTATTAATATCGTGATGCTCTAGATATTCATTTCAATCCATTTTCACATAACGGAAATTATATAAATTAAAAGATACTTATCAATTATTATCCAATCACGACTAGCCATTAGCTATGTATAAAAAACCATTTTATAACTATATATGTGTAAAAAAAAAAATTCAAATGTGGTTTGCCGTAAATTATGGATTATTTAAAACCATTCGTTTATAATTTTCTAAAAAAAAATCAGGTATATAAAATTAAAAACTTGTTTACTAAAAAGATGACTTCATTTATATATAAAAACTTACACATCTAGAAAGCATTTTGTAATTATTTTGTATAAAAATGTCAAATTTAACAAATTTGAATTAATTTATTTAAATAATATGGGAAGATTGAAATTTGTTAAACGCTATATGCAAAATTACTATTTCCTGAGTTACATTCAGGTATTTTTCAATTAATAAAATTCCACCGAATTGAATTAGTCATACGTGAATTTAAGAAACATAGGTCGTAAAAATTCATTTGAACTGATTGCAAATGGACATATAAGAGCAATAAATATTGTTATTTATAAAAACCACACATTAATTTTAAAAGACCATGTAAGAAATATTTCATTCCAACGTAAACGATAAAGTATTTTGTTTAATCATTTAAACTTCTAAGAATAAAATATAATTTTTACATTTGTCAAATAAATTATTATTTTTTTATAGGTCAAAAGTATCTTATTCAAAATACCAAACTTGAAGTGTTAGATTTAAAAAAAAAAAAAAGACTTATAAAGAGATGGTATATTTTAATATACCAACTCCAAATAAAAGAATTCCAGAAATTTTTTATCTCCGATAATAATACAAAATTTAAATTTAAAAAAACTCGCACTTGAAACATAGCTAAGACTCTACATTAAATTAAGTTTCAAAAACAATCTAAATCGGTTCACCTATTTAGGAGCTACGATGTAACAGACACACAGACAGATAGACACATAGTGGTCAAACTTATAACATTCCTCTTTTGTGTTGGAAGGTTTAAAAGGTTTTAGACTAATTTGAAAACGGCGATTCCGCTAGTTAAAATACGATTCCGTCAACGGTTGTTTTGTTCACTCAAAATTCAAGAAAACTGAAAATTTGATTTGCTTGCGAATTCTCAGGAACCTATAACCATAAGAACCAGTTCTTTCTTTACAATAACAAGCAAAGACATTGGCTTGTTTACATACCGTAACACTGGACCTAAGGCTCATTGAACGTAGCATTTACTTCTGCGTTTATTACTAAAAAGATTCTTAGAAACTCTTTGAATTAATCAGCGGCAAAACTTTCGGAGCTGCATAATAAGCTGTTATGAACGCAGTATAATTCAAAATAAAAATAAAATTAATTAAATGATTTAGTTTTATTCATGTTATAAACTGTTTCATTTTACTTTTGAGGGCAAAAAGTCTTTGCCAATTTTAACCCCGAAAATCGATAAAAAAAAAAGAAATCTTTATTTTAAATATCTTTTGTCTCTTTATTTTTGAGAAAGTAGAAAATTTTTGCTTCCCCGCTCTCATATTGCTCTGCAAACTTTTTCCTTCGTGATCTTTGGCTAGTTTAAAACGGCATTTTGTTGAGTTAAAATCAATTTTAATGTTTTCATTTTCAGTTATTATCTATACTGTTTAATATCCTTTGATAATTTTAATAGCCTTTAATTGCCGATATTAAGATTCAAATATAATATGACCAATTATAATCATTAACTTCTAGAAAAGTATAATTTTTAGAAAATTGATTTACTAAATAGACCACAATTGCTCTCTTTAATATGTAAACCTAACTGTATGAAAACAATTTCCTATTTTAAATAATTGATTAGATTTTGTATACAAGCAGTATAATCAAATAAAAAATTATTTGGTTAGCAGTGGTATGGTTTATGGGAAGAGTCAACTATTAAACTTTCTATGACAGAATATTTTAAAAAAAATTAACTTATTCTTTATGGACTCTTACCTCAATTTAAACGACTTATCCAACCAACATTTTAATTTCATTATATGAAATACATCCTTCTTCCTTTAAAAAATGTTCCTTTATCAAATGATTTAATTTCTTTTTTTTGCTGTTTTGTCCAAATATTGTATATTGGATAACAAAATGGAGCCTGCTTAAGACTGGACCCTTTTTCTTACCATAATATTTTTGGTTTTCGGCTTAGGAGTTTTATTATTGAAAGTGTTTTGTTTTCGATATTGTTTTGGAAAAAATTTGAGAGAATTATTTCGTAAAAGGCTCAACTTAGATAAAAACTTTTTCAGCTTATAATGTTGCTTAATGTTTTTGATGCTTCCAAAAGATAAACGGGGAAAAATGATCACTTTTCAAACCGTCAACATGAATTTTTATACCATGCATATATGAAATATACATAGTATATTAAGTTTAGTCCCAAGTTTGTAACGCTTAAAAATAATGATGCTAGGAAAAAAATTTTGTCATAGGTGTTCATAAAATCACCTAATTAGTCCATTTCCGGTTGTCCGTCCGTCCGTCCGTCCGTCCGTCCGGCCGTCCGGCCGTCCGTCTGTGGTCACGATAACTCAAAAACGAAAAAAGATATCGAGCTGAAATTTTTACAGCGTACTCAGGACGTAAAAAGTGAGGTCAAGTTCGTAAATGAGCATTATAGGTCAATTCGGTCTTGGGTCCGTAGGACCCATCTTGTAAACCGTTAGAGATAGATCAAAAGTTTAAATGTAAAAAATGTTCCTTATAAAAAAATAAAAAACTTTTGTTTGAAACATTTTTTTGTAAACATCACTGTTTACCCACGAGAGCGTTAATTAGGTGCAAATTTTATAGTATGTATTAATATAGGAATTGTGTGTTGCCTATTTAAAAGTGAATATCTTTTGTTATTTACGTGACGTCAAAAAACAAACAATTGCGCATCAACACTGTCTATATATTTTTGTATGTGTTATGTGATAAAGAAATCAACACTGACTATGCATGGTATTTCAACAATTAACTCAGTCAATTGTTTCTTTTCACTTGTTTATATTTCATTTCTGTATGTTCTTGTGTGTCACTATGTACTGCATTAATTATCATTTTCATTCAACAAATTATTTTTTCTTAGGTTCGGTTCGATTATGTTCCGTATACTAGCTTATTATTGTTTTAAAACAACAATTATTTCATTTCGTTATTTCCTTTTTAGTCCTATTTCCTCCAAAAATATTGACTTATGTACTATATTGAAGGTCAACGGAAAGTGATTTGTGTATGTTTGAATCCGTTTCATGTTTGTTTCCCGAGCGTTTGTACTTCACAAACGGCCTAATTTTATTTTAATTCACTGCAATTGTTTATGTAGTGTTTAATGCAAGGCGGATTCATGCTGTTAAAACGGGAACTCATTTCAATTATTTGGATGGAATTAAAAATGAAAAATCTTTCTGGCTTAAAATCACTCATCTACCTCCAAATGGAGCTAGATGTTTCGTAATTGGTATGTCAGTTGATTAAATGTTATAGATATTCCTTTTGGGGGTGTTACCTTTCAAACTCTCTTTTACTCTTTTTTATGTTCAACTTTAAAGGTAAAAAAATTACATAAATTACATTTACTAACCCTATTGCATACAAGAGATCGAGAGTTGTAGTGGGACCCCCGGTAGGAGCTTTATTCCTCTCGTAACATGATACATTATAAATGTAAATTTAAGGTATTAATCTAAGTCAATATAATGATTTTTGCATTTTCTCAAAATTCAAGGCAACTTGAATCAATTGAAAAAGTTTTAGTTTCTTAGGTAGCTTAGATGTCGATTTTTTTCAACTCCCAACCAACAAACAAATATCGTACGATAAGAAACATTCCAATATCCAGTTTTCCCCGTTTTTTATTTCAATAAAAGGTCTTAATGTTGTTATTCTTATAAAAAGAAACATTAAATTTGAGAAAAATAGGACCCTAGTGAGGAAGCTCTATTGCTCACAAATTTTTTTTTTTTGGTTTGAATGTTATATTCTTTTGTTCATGAAATATAATATCATGTAAGTACACTTTATTTTTCACGTTGTATGCAACATGACCAACCATTCAATGAACGATCGTTGACTGGCTCCAAGAAGTCTACACGCGCATTCATACATTATAAAATACCATTTTAATGAGGAGGATTCCAAAAGGAGGACGTCTAGTTAGTTACTAGTTTCGATTACTGAATGTTTTTTTATATGTATATACTATATATATGTACTTAGAGATTATATATTATCATGCATGTATATATAGAGTGAGTAAATTATTTATGGGATTTATGAAAAACTAAAGCAAAAGTCTACTAACATATTTACATCATTCAAACATTCAATATACAATTTGTATTAATAAATGACGTTGTTTTTAGTAACAAAACAACTGGTTAAAATCGATTTTATATGACCTTAGAATCTAGCCCAATTTGTACAGTGTGTCGCATTTTAGATGAAGACACCCTCACATTTTCGTTATTTGTGGGAATATCGAAATGAAATTTTCCATAGTCATACAGGGGGATGGGTAACATTTTTTTAAGATAATTAACCGAAATCTGTACTTTAAACTCAGCCTACTACAAATTAACAAATAGATAATTTGAAAAAAAAAAAAAACATTAGAAAAAGTTGCTTAGTTTTTCGATATGTGCGGAGTTAGTTGTAAGACGTTTGGATTTGTAAGGCATACTTTTTAATTTTAATATAACATCTATAATACCTCTTACTTAGATGCATTACAAAACGCATGTTCCTTGGCATACTCGTGGAAGACCTCTATGCCCGCTGAAGCTCTTTTAAAAGTTGTACTCTGATGTATAATTATCAAAAAATCACATTAAACTGATAGGCAATGAACGAAAAGTGTACAATGGTGTGCATGATTGGTGAATGAAAATCTAGGCCACAACTATGATTTCTAAGAGTTCATTTTAAAGTCTGTCCATAATTGAATGTCACTTGTCGTTTGAACATAAATATACCAATCAACTTCAAAAACCTCTGAGCAGATTATTGGAGGGTTGATACAATTTTTCTGGCAATTTTGTAGTATTACCAAACTCCATGTAGCAAATCATGAACAATGTTTTTTATAAATTTAATAACTTTACGCTGGTTTTCATAACGACATAAAATAGAGAAACAAATGTACTTAATTGAAGTCCTTTTACACTCCATAATAAACTTTCAGTATTTCTCATGCATTTCTATGTATTAACTACAACTTTGTCTGGACATGAGAACCTTTCTTAATCATTTTTGTTAGATACTGCATTCATGATTTTATTAAAACAATGAAAGTTTGGTGCTAGAAATTATCAAAAACAATTAAAATATTTCAAAAAATTGCTATAACTCATGGAATAATAAAAATATTATGTAAATTATTATAAAATGAAAGAATGGGTACATTCGATTATAAAATTTTGAATTATGTACCTAATAAAAATAGATTTTCATTATTGTTATTATATATTTTTTAGTTTAATTGACTTTTTCTTACTTAAATAATTCATAATCCGCCATAAAAATTTTAACTGCGTGGTTATTTATTCAATTTTTATCAATACCCTAAATCATTTGAAATTTAATTAATTAATACAAAAGTCATACAATTGGAATTTTATTGTCCTAAAAAATTTTATTGAGTTAATTTATTATTTATTAGAGTTATTATAGGATTCAAGAATGACTCAAGCCATTATGTTGAATTAATCGTAATGAAAATATATTAATTGGAAAATTCGTTCTCAAACTAAATTTAATTAAAACTAAAAACTGGAACAAAATACAAAGATTCAAGTATTTTATACAGTTGCTGCGAGTACGGAATATTTACTTAGTTATTATACATCAAGAAGTGACGATCAGCTAAGAAGTCAGTTATGTACAAATTTTGCACAATATACTTCATTTAAACAAATTCAAGTTTTATAATATGAAACAGTGTTTCCGAAAATTCGATCCTACACGAAAACTTTGAAAGAAATTTTTATAAATAAATTCAAAAGAATCATGCCTAGCATAAATTAGCTTGGTTTTATATAAAAATTTAAGCGAAGAAATTTACCCAAGGAACGAAATGTTCGTGTTTAGTTCCAGATTTATTGCTAGTGTTTAGTTCCATAGAATTTGATTAACGCTTATGCAAGAGATAATTCAACTTCTGATTTGTAAAATTTGACCTAAGCGTGAACAGATGAGCAGAAACTGACCAATGAAAAAGGTTCCATAAGATTTCGTTGAGACTTAGCCAAGAGATTTTAAATCATTATTCGATTTATTTGACCGAATATTGGAAAACACTGGACTTATCCCAAAAGAAGACGAAAAGAGAATGACGGTAATTTTTCGGGTATTTAATTCATAATAACCACATCGACCTTCACAAAGCAATTGGACGTGGCAACTTAGCCTACAAACTCACAAAACAAAGTTTTAGTGGCGACAAATGTAATATAATAGAATCATTAGTAAATAAAGTTTGATGTCAAACATTAAGGGTTCCTTAAGGGTTTTTTATGTACGATTATCGATAGCATTCTAAGATGACCTTTGGTAAAGATTTTGTTGGATATTTGTAAACCCAAACTTAGTTCGTTACATTTGATTGAGGCTTGAATAAATAATTGTTTTAATCTGTTAATATTTTGAAGCTATTTAACATTAAATTATTTATCAATAAAATGCATTAATTATATTTCAAATACGGAAACGTGATATCTCTAAATTAAAATACATATGGTAGTTAATAAATTTAAATTGATTGATAAAAGCAGGTGTTAAATAAAATACAAATAAGACTTGTGTAAAATTGATCTATATAATAAAGGGAAAAGTTTTGTACCAGTGCCCATGTTTAAATTTATTTGTTTTTTTATTTTTTAAAATGGGAATGAAAAGAGTCATGGTTCTCGATAGCATTCTAACATTCTTCTCTGCTCCCAATATTCTTTTAAACGATATGTAAATTTTCGAAAATTTAAACATTAAAAAACTATTGATCAAAACGTATAAACCATGGTACAAAATCACAATATACCATGAGTATACACTCTAATGTACCTTGAATCACCCTCACCGACTGTACGGAAATGTACTCTCTTCATCGTGCTATATTTACAGTTCACTCTAGGAAAAAGCATTATATAATAACTGTATCATTGAAATATTGAAAACTTTACTTTTTCTGCCACAGAAATCCTATTCTCTGAACGCATAGTAAACTCTTGGCCTTGGTAACTGGTATTTTAATTTACTCGAGGTGATTGAGACTTGTACAATGCTAACCTATATTTTGTAACATTTAAAAAAGAGATGTATCCATGGTACAGCTTGATCCGAGGTACATGATTGAACGTATTTTTATACTTAACCTATTCATCATTCTGTGTTATTTTCCTCAAAATGACATAGTGTTAAACCCACCAACGTGTAGTACATTAGTTGAAATATGATACAGACTACAAAACACAATCTACAAATTGTTTAAAAATTAGTTTTTGAAACACTAAAAAATATTATTAATGATTTCACTGAAAACAAACATACTTGGAAAATAATTTGCTGCGTTGCTTTTCTTTAAGTAACTAAGCTTTGTTTTCATTTAGTTGCTATCTTAAAGAAAACAGCGCCTGTTTAGTAACTAAAGAATGAATGAGACTTTGGATTATTGGTACTATATCTTACCAAACTATTAAAATATACTCAATTAAAAAATTACGAAATTATTAGATATATATTTTAATAATTATTTATTCTGAAATAAGACTGATGAAATGAAACGCTTGGTTGTATGCATGACTGTTTCATAATAAGAAAAAATGTAAATTCCGTGTATATGAAATTTAATATTATATTATATAAAAAATTTCTAATAGTATTAATCACTCAATATTAAAACTTGCCTATAGCTTAACTAACCAACACAGGTATTATATGATGAATCATTTTAATCATTGTCTAAAATTTATGATAGATTTATTTGGTTTAATTTAAAATGTTTTCAGTGTGTTTTAAATAACCTTGGTCTAGGTTGAATTCTTTCAAAATTTTGCGATAAAACTATAATGTGACAAGTAACCCAATGTGAAAGGTCAAAATTCTGGCTCCTGCTGTTTGTCAATGAAATTATTAGACCAGTTCATGATTAGAACGAAATCGTGAGTGTCTTACATTTTGAGTAAGCTTTCAAAATATAGAAAGTGTTCCACCTGCTTGTTTAGTGTTCATCGGAACTTAATTTGCTCTTGTTTCCTCTGTTTTTCGTTTATTCTCTTCTCACTTGAAGTCTTCAAACTGGCCTTCTATATTTATTAGTTTATGAGCCGCTAAGTGCAAATGATCAGCTAGACAACATGAAGTTATAACATGAAGGGACTAACATATCAGTTCGTATATGACTGTACGAATAATTTTGAAATATAAACTGCTTTTATAGTTTTATGGTCAAGTGGCCAAATTAATTGTGCCTAATCTTGGTGTGACCGTAATCGTTTTTTGTGGCTAGTATTAACGGGATACCATTTCATTTAAATTAAAACTACCCACATTTAAAAATTTAACAATAAAGCCCATTTAAAACAACACGTACATTGATCGTTTAATTACAACATGAAATCAAATATTGTATGTTTGAACGGTCTAAGTGTTTGAATCGTGATACTTTCGTGATAAACTCTGTCTCTAAGAAGTATCACCACACCACATGAGATAAATAACACGAAAGTTGCGTTCATTCTTTATTCATATTTCCCCTGAAAATTAGACTTATGTACTGTATCGAACGTCAGTAGAGAGAACTGGGAGTATGTTATAAATTCGTTTTACATATGTATACATATTACAAGGTAAATCCATATTATGAAATCGGGGATTAATATCAGCAATTCGGAAAGATTTTTCAAGGGATCTACTTCTTTAATTCAACATGTATACAGCTTGGCTCATCTTCATCCCACCATATTTATTTTAGAAGGTTCAAAATCTGAATAGTACTCTTTTAACAATCCAGCGGAAGTTGAAACCTCGAAATTCGTCCTGTCGAAATATCATGAATTTTTAGAGACTTTCGAGATAATATTGGGCAACTTAAACAAAAGACGATTTCTTCTAATTGAGCTAGAGATAGATAATTGAGTATCTGTATGACGATTGAGATAGAGTTTAGAAAGTGTCTTTTAATACTTTATTCATTTCAAAGCTCCCCCTAATTTAGCTACAAAGGTTAAAAACTTATCAAGAGTGTCTTTTGGCATTGTAATGAGCTCGAAAAATAATATCGATATTGTAAATCCCATAAGACCAATGATAAATATGCCTACTTTTGAAGTCATTTGTTTATTTAAACAATTTCGTCAATCCCGCCTCCCAAAACTTAGTCCAACTTCATATAAAAAAATCAAACCTCTTTTCCAAAATTGTCCTGGCGTCCGTACATCCTGAAACAAAAATTATTCTTCTGATAAACGATTTATAGAAATATTTACAACAATTGATTTAATGAATTTGTCTAACATTTAAAAGAAGCCACACAACTGTATAAAAATAAAATATTTAATATTAAGGTATTTACGGCAGTTGTAGAACCAACAAAAAGGGGGAAAATACGATCTTAGCGATGGACGTCGGCTGCCCACAAGTTTTTTGTAAGTGTCTCTCATAAGTGCATATCAAATGATTTAATCACACCAGCATCCTCTATCATGCAACACGACTAAGTACTTATAACTACCTACATACTGCTTGCTTGTGTCTTGTAACTGCACAGCAATCAATATATACCTGCAACTAGTTAAACGCGGCAGTAATTGATATCAAATAAGGAGGAAGCGTCAAATGCTCTTGAATTGATATTAATCTGTTACATGTAAAAGTCTTATAAAAAGCCGTCAATATTATGTATATATTACTATGTGTATACTTTGGTTTTTTTTTTCTACTTGATGACACATTATCTGTCTTTGATTAAACATAATTAACGAATAACATCTGCTCTTCTAATTATTTTTGGTTTGTAGAATAATTAAGCATGATTTTTATCCGTCTACAAGGAAAAGGTTATATTTCTATGTACAAAAAAAAACGGTAAAAAAGGGTTGAGAGCTATTAGGAAGGTGTTGCCACTACCCCTATGAAATACTGCAATATATATAGTGGTGGAGTGTGCGATTTTGAAAACGCTGTAGAAAATCTATTATTTTTTTAAACTATATTTTTACCACCCTAAAATTAAGTGTTGAACAAAATTATTTGCATTTTTGGAACTATGTTCCTTGTCGCACGATATTTGTTCGCTGATTGGGAGTTAAAACCAAAAAAACTGCAACAGACACCAAAAAGTGACATTAATATTACCTAGGAAACTAAAATTTTTTTCAATCGATTCATTTTGCCATAAATTTTGCTCATTTAAAAAAAGTTTTCGCATTAACAAATCATAAAAGTTATCAGAAGTTAAAGAAAACAAAGATAATATAAAGTGAGTACAATGAAATTTTTATGTTATGTCATAATAAATATCCTAATCAAACCAAACGTAATGTACTCACATATTGGGTTGGTAAGTATGTCTTTTTTAAACTAATCCTACAATTATTTCACACAGTTAAAACTAAATGTAACTATAAAATTAAATTTTTTAACGAATCAAACAAGTATTTGACTTCTAAAAATAAATTTTCAGAAGAATATCCAGTAAATAAAAAAAGTAAGCGCTACAATTATAATGTACCAAGGTACGAAAGGAATATAGTTCCAACCCAAGTAAGTGTTCAACGACATCTCTAGATCTTGTTTTTTATTCAAATTGTTTTGTTTTTTTAAGTCAATTAGTTAAGCTAGTAAAATTTCTTGAAAATCATTAGGTGTTTGTTTTCCTCTCAGCCACCACGTTTGTGGATTAATGTGGATTTCAAAGAGCTAAAATTTATAAGAAATTCACATTATTCAGCCTCGAATATTTGTCGTTTTGAATTCCAAAATATGCGTACAAATCTTTCAGAGGTAACCAACATAATTTACATAAATCATTCAGTATAAAATGAAACAATACTTTACGTATGGACGTTGGATTTTAAAAATCGTTGATCATGACAATAGTTTTTGTATGGTTTGTGATAGTACCAACAACTAACCACTCACTCATTGTTACAATGGATGTATACTTGTAAATTCTATTCAATTCTTCTTTTTTAATGTCTATTATCGTTGTCAAATAACATATAATATACGTATGGTTATACCTTTACAGATTGTATCTTTTAAAACTGTACATATTTAAAAATCTTCCAGGAATTTGTTTCCTTAATAACTAGCTTGGGTTTTAATTACTGTGCCCAAATTTACAGCATGTGTCTGAGCATACCCGGTGCGAACTATGTTTGTTTCGTAATAAATTTTTTACTAGTTTAAACTCGCACTTAAAGCATATCTATGAACACTCTCCATAAAATTACCTTTTTCCTTAGAGGCTTCTCTAAAGTGAACCGATTTTGAGAATCATCGCTTATTTTTTACTTGTTCTCGATACGGAACCCTAAACTCGGACTTTAACACAGCTAAGAACACTCCCTATAAAATTACCCCTTCAAACGAAACAAAAAAAAATCAAAATTGTTTCATCCATTTAGCTCGTACGTTTCCACAAACAGGCAGGCAGACACATACACATATCGGTCATACTTATATGACCCCTTTTTCGGTTCCGGCTATAAATGCAATAATATTCGATTTTAAGAAAAATGAATTATTAAACGAGGAAATTCGCTTTTTTGTTTATATATTATTCCCATGACGCCTTTCGCTCTTTTATTTATTATATTTTAAGGATTCAAACGACGTTTATTAATTGGTATTCACCTGACGCATTATCTAGCAACCGGCAACCTTAGAACAACATGTTTTTTTACAAAGAAGTTCTACAACAACTTTTTTTAAAGTGTATATATCCAGTTTGAAAAAATACACACTGTATTTGGTTTAGCTACATAATAAGATGAATCAATAAATCATACAAGATTTAGGTCATCATGTGTAATCTATCCTTTTTCGAACATAATAAATAAAAATATGTCGTACTTAACAATTGTAACAACTTACTTTAATATTATAGTGTTTGTGACTTTGATTCAATAAGATATTTCCTATTGTCTAAGACAATACACAATATATGTGGTATTGGGCTAAAGTAAAATTAGATTTATTATCATTTTGTATTTAATAATAAAATGATATATGTGGCACATACAAAATGATTCAATTTAACTATTGTGTTCCATCTATGTTTTCTTATCAGTGTTTGTGTGTACTAGGTATATTAAAGAAAATTAAAAGAATCAATCAATAAAAACATTGTTTGATTCATTGAAGTACAAGTGAAATTTACAAAATTTTTAAAAACCCCGACAAATTTTTCAGCTACGGAACCTTTAACTGGCATTAGAAACATATCTCAGAACACTCTCCATTTGCCTTTTTTCTAAAAGTCTTTCCCAAGTTGATCCGATTTGGAAGATTTCGCCAATTTTTAGTTCTTTCATGTACGAACCCTAAATTGAAACTCTCTTGAAACTATCCATTACATAGCACTTGAAACTCTCTATTTAAATAACCTTTCAAACAAAACCAAAAAAATCAAAATTGGTTCATCCGTTTAGGCGCTACGATGCCACCGTCAGACAGACACACACACATAATGGTCAAACTTATAACACCCCTTTTTTTTTAGTTTGGGAGTTAAAAATAGTTCAATAAAATGTGACATTTTATTTCTATTTCCTTTACTGGCACAAGACCTCTTCTTGTTATTTCCTTCTGCTTTCTACAACGTTTAAGAAAAGTCAAATGAAGCAACCGATACGATTCATAAATTGCGAATTTTAAAAAATGGTTTTCTTTTAAGTTTGATAATGTTAATAAATATGTATGAACTGTCAACTTTAAACTGAGGGTAGAAACACTCATTCCCTTGATAGAGCCATTGAAAATGCTTGCAGCACACGAATATTTTGAAGTTTTCGTTGGATCTTGCAGGTTTTTTGATTTTCAACAATTCACTTGCAAACTACTAATTTCCAACTAAAGTGATTTTTACATACATAAATTGTAAAGATACTGACCACCCAGCAAGGTTTTCTGAACACTCTTATGCGTTGATTGTGAATACGTAGATACTGTTCCTTCCAAGCGTAGCTTCTTCTTCTGAGTTTAGTGTAAAAAATAAATTTAAATGCTGTAGCAAATTTCGGAGGTATTTCAAAGTTTTCCGAAGATTACTTTAAACAGTACGCAAATATACAAACTTTCGTGTGAGGTGGCCAATATTTACATAAATTTTTTAAAATTATTGACTGAATTAATACAATTTCATAAAATAACTCATAACTAAAATTATTTTGGGGAAACTAACGTTAAGATACATGTAAAACATGTTTGAAGTGTGCCGAGAATCGCGTTCGATTCGAAAAGTTTCTTTATACAAAGGAATATAATTGTATACACTTAATTTTATCATCTTGTAATAACAGAAACAGTTTACATTCAATTGCGGAAATATTAAGCCTGACAAAAGCTACAAAGATAAGAATTTCGAAGGCGTAGTTTGTATTATTGAAGATAAGCCATAAAATTAAATGACAATATTACACCAATATTAAGTTATATGTTAGCATCAAAGTTGGAAATGAGCCATTTTCTATAATGTCTAGTTATTACACAGAATATTTTAAATTAAAACTGTAGATAGTGACAGGTATCGAAAAATGCTATTAGAAAAATATGTATTTTTAATTTCATTATTTGGTCCTCACTCATAATTATTTCAAGTTTATTGAAATATTTGAATACATAGGACTATTGAATTATCAATTTGTCCAGTATTGACATTCCATAGCACACTAGTTATAAAATTAAAAAACATAATTTTATAAATAGTGAGCTATGGAATGTAAAAACTGGACAAATTGATGATTTAATAGTGTTATGTCTAAATATGCAATAAACTGGTATTAATTTTGAGTCAAGGCCAAACTAATAGATGCAAATTTTGTCATGAAAATGGGTATATGGGTATAAAAAAGTATTCCAAGCAACTTTTTTATTAGTTTTTTTCCGATATCTCTAACCATCTCTAACGCTATGCAAAATTTTAAGAATTGGCCCATTAGTAGTAGGCTGAGTTAAAAGTTCTGATTTTGGTTGAGTATCTTAAAAAATATGAGTCATCACCTTGTATGACTATGCAAAATTTCAAAAGGATATTAATAAAAATAACGAAAATAAGACAGTCTCTTCATCTTAAATGCGATACACTGTATGAGTGTATTAAATCAATGAAACTATTGACATTTTCAAAATATATCAACCCAATATCGTATAGCATTAGTTCATAGGGCTCAAAAACTGTAAGGCAGTTAGCTTCTTAGAATTTTATCTTGAATAACCACATCCCTTTGCCGTTCTCCTGTGACATTTTAGAGTGTCCTGTATAATAGAGATCAGGAAATTAAATTTTACTATTATTGATCAACTTTTATAATAATTTACTGGATCAATAAGAGTAGATCGAATCCACAGCGACTTATTGATAATTTAGTAAGTATTAAATGTTACAAGAATGGCTGATTTCATTATTTGTCGTTAATGTATAGAAGTGGGCACTAGTTTTACAACAATATAGTACATATCTATGTCTTCAAAACTTACTAATACATTGTTAATATAAAATACAAGAAACTAAGTAAAATAATATTCCAATATTATAATCCTACACTCATAGGTACACTAACTTCAACCACTTAACAGTCAGTCGCGTCGTATAAATAAATCACTTCAAAGTCAAACAAAGTAGTAGGTACTAATAGTCTAGCTAACGAAGAAAAATCACTGGAATTTTTGTACACGCCAGAGTTTTATTGAAATCTGATAGAATGTATTGCATAGAGCGCAACTAGGATGCCAAACGAACAAGAAAGCTATGGGTTAAATTAAAAAAAGTCTCAAACAAAAATTTTAGTTGATGTGACTTTCTATTTTTTCATTTTTTTGCGGTTTTTAAAAGCCGATAAGCCGATAAAAATTAATCGCTCATTGTCAAATTTATATCATTTTTTACAGCACATTGAAGTGACTTGTATTAAGGTGGCCCGATTTGATCCCCTTGAAGGGGATAGTTTACTACCGTTATCGTCAGACATATAAAAAATCGCTTTAAAAAAAATCCTAGTATCTAATCTTTTTCCTGCTTTTGTAACTATACTATAAAGTATTGTGTTTGTATTATACAATATACTACATTCATAGTTGCTTCTTGAATATTGCGTGTTTTGATTAGGTATGTATGTAAATGGTGAAATGAAATACGGCCCTGTCACATTATCAAATCCCAATATATATATTATCTTCTGATGTTATGTAGACAATACAGTGAAACTCTAGTATACTACTTGCGTAGGCAATAGGGTTGATGACTAAATCCATTTGATCGCTTCAAGGGAAGAATTCTTACTTCACATGCAGGGCAGTAGATCTTAAGTCTTTACTGGACACCGATTATAATAGAAGTGGCGTCCCATTTAATTATAGTTGTAGAGACTTCATATAAAATTCCGATTCGCAAGAAATAAACAAACCACTGCAGCTTAAATTGCCACTACAGCAAAATTAATTTTAAAAGTTAATCAATTTCTAGTCCTATCCGAATTTTACGTCCGTTCCAAAAGTATTAAATTAAGTTTTTAGTTTGAAATCTAAACAACTTGTAATCTCATTAAATTGTTGCCATCAACATCTATCTACTCCACTGGCCCCGAGTAGGTTAGATTACGTTGGCTGCGTCCAAAATATTTAGTCATCAAATCATAAGATTTTTTATTTGAACTATGTTCAGTTCATATTTTTAGTGCCTTAAACTCCATCAGCTTTAAATGTGGATTAACAAGGTCGTTTTTCTTTACAACTTAAAGTATGAAGTCACAGTGTTTTCTATAAAGTATAACAACGAAAATTGTTGTCACTTGTTTGTTTCTACGATGCCTTGTTGCATAAAATTTCAGTCTTCTACGTTTGGACATCATTTTCGCAGACAAATGACTTGAAATTTTCCCAAATCAAGAAAAATTGAAATCACTTTTTGTAAAGTAGGTTTTACGTAAGATTTTTTTTATCTTATAATGGTTACTGTGAATGTAAATTTTTGATAGCAATATTAAAATAATTTTTCAAAGTACCATGAATACGTTTTACTGTAGTGGCACATATAGCTTAACTACCTGTTTAATTTTTAAAATACCTTCACAAATATTTTTAATTGTAGAATTAATTGCTTCTAATATGTATCTAATTTTCTATGAAATTTAACAGAAAATTGAACAATTTTTTGTAGTAGTAGTTAACGGTTAAAATAGTGACAAAACACAAAACCGTTGTCATTTGTTAAGGGATAACAATCTGTATCTGATGACATAATTAAAAAATTATTTATAAGTTTTATACCAAAAAACATAAATACATGTCAATGATCAGAATTTTTTAGTTGTAAGGACAACTTTATTTGAAAACAATTTTTTCTTTGATACAAAAGCAGTAAATTACAAATTTAAAAAAAAATATATTCTATTCAAATATTTGAGAGTTTTCATATATGTGGGAAACATTAAATGTTAATAATACAAACTCATTAGTACCTAAAGCAGATTTTAAAGTTCGGGTAAAACAAGTTTTCTGTTTCTGCTTAAGCCTGTAACTTCGTTTTTGATATATGGGTTCTTTTAGCTTGGCACTAAAAAATATTTTGAGTTATTCCAGATTCAAGGTGATAAACCTAATTCGTTCGAAAAAAATTTACAACTGGTTACTAATAGTTTTCTGGAGTTGGTTTTCGTAACAGTGTTTAAAAAGTTTGTTATTTAACATTGTCAAACAGAATGCAAATAAATAGGTACTTTACTGTTAAATATCTATAAAATTAATGTTTGATCGATTTTCACTGAATTAATCCGGTTTTTCTAAAAAATATTCATACAAGGAAGGTTTTGTAAGTGATGATTTTCTATCTTTATTCAGTTGTGAACTAAGGCAAATAATAAATGAGGTCACCAAGTTTGTAGGTTATTAAGCTTAGCAAGTGAATTTCAAAAAACTTTTTCATTTGTGGATTTTTTTGAACGAAATTATTCGAATAATTTGTTTGTATTAAAATACTACGGTAAATCGGGCAATGTCCATATTATAGACTATAAATTATAATTAAGTATAGAATCTGCATGGTTTATTTAAATACAGGAATATCAAATTATCTACAATCAAGAAGTATTTATTAATTATAAAGAAAAATATGTCCCAATATTAAGAAATCAGCATGCGGTGTCTAAAAATATAAACATTGTTTCGGCATTTTCAGCTATTTATATAAATTATGTGTAGATAGATAGTCATCTATTAGTTAAAACCAAAAGGATTTTATGGATTTATTTTTAATTTAAAATTTATCTAAATGTATTTTTGTTCAATATCTAAAAAATTTTTAAATTAAGATGTTATGTAAGAAAGATTTCAAAGAATGATAATACGCTGTTTTTGTTTTTGTTTTCATTAGTGTGTCTTAACTAATGATATAGTAGCAAATTGAAATTCTTAAATCTGATTTATTTTTTAGTGATTTAAACTAATTTAATCATTTCTTTTGTGATACAAATCTGAAACATCTCTGGATAGTGGACAAACATGTATAATTTTACCTCTACGTCATTGGATTTGTGAATTGTAATTACGTTGCTTAAATTGATCTAATGGCTATTTCTATTTGAAAAAATGGTTGTCAAGAATAGCAAGTATGACAAATTTTAATACAATCCATCATAAAGCCCATGCAAGCGCTGCACCTTTAGAGAATAAAAAGCAGCTCTGATAGAGTAATTAGAGTGCCGATAATACTTGATAATATTTTTCCAGCAAGAAAACAGAATGTTTTCAGTGTCTAATTTTCGAATGCGTTGCAAAAATACAACCGGTACAGAGACCCAACAAGCGTTTCTTTTTAAGTGAAGGCTGCACATAAGCATTGATAGGGTAAGAACTAGTACCAGGAGTACAATGTTCCTTAAATCAATATGTTGCTTCCCGAAAAATTTTGCTATTCACTGAGCAACATTTGTACTGAATTTAAGATATTTTTTCAGAATGCAGGTAAGCTGAATTGTCCATGTTTCAAATAAAAGTGTTTTGTGAAAAATTTACAAAATGTGTATTTTTGTCGATAGTTTTCAACCCCCGGCACAAAAAGAGGGGTTTTATAAGTTTGACCGCTATGTCTGTGTGTCTGTGGCATCGTAGCCTAAACGCATGAACCAATATTAATTTTTTTTGGTTCTATTTGAAAGTTACTTTTACGGAGAGTTTTCTTAGCTGTATCAGGTGCGAGATTAGTGTTGGCAAACTAAAAAATTGGCGATAATCTTCAAAATCGATTCACTTTGAAAAAGGCATGAAATATAATTTTAACATGAAATGAATGGTCAAATAAATATGGCTCAATTCATTTCGAAAAGTGAAATGGAAAAATAATTAGGTACTTCAAAACAATAATTCAAAAGAACAAAGTCAACTCAAGTATTTCAATTTCAATTAAAATATTTACAAAAATTTGTCCCAAAAAATGATAGCTCACTAAGTATCCTTTTCATCTCACCTGATGTCCTTGACCATCACTTTGATATTGATTTAAGAAGAATTGTTATAAGTTTTGAGTGTTTATCTGTGCGTCTGTGTGTTTCTCAATGGCATCGTAGCCTATAAACGGTCGAGCCGACTTGATTGAGAACATTTTATAGCTTTATAGTTTCCAAAAATCGCTTTACAAGAAATAAATCGCATGTTTCGGTTTTTTTTTAAATTTTGTAAATTTCACTTGTTTTAGGTACTGCACCTCCCCTTTATATCATCAACAATTATACGTATAGTTAGTGTATTGTAATAAATTTATTGTTTGCCATTTATATTATCGTATCTATTAAATATCATGTATGTTTTATATATGTATAAAATATTTTTAATAATTAACCCACGACTTTTCATGTTATTTGTTTTTAACAAGACAAGTAGCCATATTTTAAATTGTTTTATTCAAGATGAGAATTACATGCATACAATAAAAATATGTTTAAAGTATTTATTAATAACAAACATTCTGTAGGCGTTGTTTCAATGTAGTTTATTTCAAATAAACAAAGGAGAACTATTTAGTTCCAGTTAGTCGAGGATCAGTAGAACGTGTGATTCACAAATACACGGACGTAAAAAGATCCTTGAATACGACGTTCGAATGAGATAATAATTGCAAGAAAATAAAGGATATTCTATGGAGATAGAAATTGCTGCTAAGCAAATATAGTCCAAAATCAACTATTTCAATCTTACATGCCTTGTTTAAAAGATTTGACGTTACTTTCAGAAAGCTTTCAATTGAAGCCACGTTTTCACAAGAGCAACGTAGGGAAAGATAGAAAGAGTGAACTATTCGCCCAGTCATCAAATGCACCCGATTTTTGTCCTTTTTGGGTCAAAATTACCGTATATACTGAGGTTTATCGAAATTGGAGATAAAAAAAATTTCTTGATTTTATGCAATTTTTTTAAGGGGTACTCCTTTTGAAAAATCGAGAACAACGAAAAAAAATTTTTTGTCCTGGAATTTGATGATACTCGGTGGATGGGGTAATTTTTGATCCAAAAAGTATAAAAATCAGGTTAATTTAATGATTGGATGCAGAGTTTCTGAGATATCGCAATATTTGTATCGATTTTGTATATTTTTTTCATAAAGAACTGTTGGATTTCGTAAATATCTGCAAAATGCATGAAATTATTGAAATATCTATAGAAAATGAATATTAATTCTTTAATTGACCACAGGAACCATTTGTCACAAAAATGGTGGTTAGTTTATTTGTTTGGAATAAATGAATATGTATACTATTTAAAATTAAAATCAAATAAAACAATAATTGATCAACAATCGATTACTAAATCATCATTTGTTTTATGATTATGATTTTATTATTATTATTATTATTATAAATGAATAAAATAAAATAAATGAATGAGGTTTATGTAGGTATTTCTTTTGTTTTATTGGTTGACCAGTGAATTTGAAGTAGGTTGATTATTATTTTATGAATGTGCTATTGCTGCTGCTGCTGCTGTTATTGTTTTGTTTTGTACCTCATGTATTATTCTAGTATAAATGTATGTAACAGCAATAATATTATTCCAATCGATAATAATATATTACACAATAATTTATTTGAGATATAATTTATAACAAATAAAATTTTTTTTAAATATATCTTGAATTTAATTACTAATTTTCTAAATGGTTCCGTCTCTAAGAAAATAATTCCGTACTTTGTAGTAATTAGTCTCATTGTTCATCAACAAACATAGACACCGATAAATAAATCTCGAAACTTTTGTGTGTAGGTTAGTTATGTGCATTCTATCAATTCCGCTGACATGTTTTCAATTACTTAATATAAACAAAGTGTGCAATAACTGATAACAAAAGAATTTAATATTGTTCAATGTTCTGAAAAATGGAGAAAGTTCAAAGTTTTCAACTTATGGAGTAATGTACACTCCGTTTGAAGCTTTCTCGTATAATCAAGTTTTCGGTGCTCCGTGCAAGACTTCTTCTAAATGAGTTTAGTTTTCGAAGAAAAATATTAAGAAATAAAATGAAATATCTTAACATTTATTCTGACTGGTTCCCATCACAAATAGGTACTTCAACAGCGGAGAAGCGAAAGTTCAGTATTAATTGGTACATTAATTATTGTTACTAACAACTAAAACTTAAATCTGTATAAGTTGTTCCTTTTCTTTTTCTGTAAACTTTTCTGCTTAGTTAAAGTCCATTTAATTTTAGATGAGTCAGGAATTAAAAGCAAATCCAAGTTCGGTAAACAAAACCAAAATATTATTTCTGTCAATTACAACAATTATAGAATTTATCGGTTGGTTAGACTATATAGGTTGCCCTCAGGTGGAACAGAGTTAGACTATGGGATCCGTTGTGATATCGTAAAGAAGGTTGGCCCATCCCCGATCATTATTCAGTGAACCATTTGGAGATATTTAAGAACAGTTGTAATTCTTTTTACGTCAACGGACTTCAACGGTCAGAGAGGTCGTTAAAAAAGGCTAGCTATCTCTCAATGACTTCAGCTGGACAGTGACATGGAAGATAATTCATCGCTTACTCCTTCTCTCCACCTTGCTACCTCCTGCAATAATCGTGATTCTCTGATAGGTCCAGTCTTTCATCCGGCCAGCCAAATTTAGCTTATACAGGCCCTTTGAAGCATATATGATCTTAGAAACGCCTACGATTGTAATCAGGCCGTGTTTTAGTGCCATAAGGACGTTCACCTTCCGTCTAAGATTGGCCTTTCTTAAGATATTCTCATTCAGGAGCAGCTTGCGATTCGCAAACGTAACGCAAAGTAGATTCCTATTCATGGTTGTGCAAGATAGTCTTGTGCATTTCTAGCAAGCTGATCGGCTTAATAATTCCTAGGAATGTCCCTATATCCCAGTATACCAGGTTTATATTCATTGATTCCGCCATCTCATTTAAGACGTTCGTATTATCAGTAAAAGATTGACTAATAAGGGTGGTCTTACACACCTGGTATGTATAATTCTATAGGTATATAAACTACTCATTGAATAAATTACACATATATTTTTGTATTTATACATTCAATAAATCAAAATTTATTATTTGAAATTTATTTATTAGTCAAACATTTGCATTTCATTGTAGAAAAAAAGAATTATTAATGTATGCAAATATATATATAGATTCATTTTATAGATTTATGTTTTGATTATCAATAAAATTGAAGTGAGGGTTGGACAACATCGAATAGGATGCGTGAGTTTAATGTACATAGAACAGAATGGATTCGATGTTAAAAGTTTGGATTAGTATTGATTTACGTTCAATTTACATAAAAAATTGATTGTTTTTGTTTTCGTTAAATGATTTAGATAATGCTGCCATTTTTGAAAGCTTTGAATGTGTGAGAGAAAGATAAATTCTTTTAATGAACGAATTAATTCAATAAACATTGCTTTGCGGAAAAAATCATGTTTGTTTTGACAAAGAGATATAATTTTCCCGTAGTTTACCCACATAGAAGCCTTTGAAATGCTTCCTCTTTCCAATCAAAAAATTTGTTAATTCAAATTGTATTTGAAAACTAGTGTTGTTTAGTTTAATTTTTCCCACACAACTATAGATATAACCCTAAACAATCTATAATTACGGTTCAAGTCTCTGGTGTAATACAAAATTAAAACTATTTCAAATAACAAAATAAATGATTTAAATCCATTTTATTTTGTTAATTAATGGCGTTTATGTATGGAAGAATATTCGTAAAATCGAACGTATACAGAATAAACAAAAACCAATTTTTATTGGCGCGATTTAATTTATTATTACAGCATTATACACGCTGGTGGTATGAATACTTTTCTAAAGAGATATGATTCGTAACTTTTAGTAATCCTTCCTGTATAGTGAAATAATGGTTATTTACTACGTATATGACTTTTGTGTATAATGTGTACGCAGTTTAATTGTTATTTAATCTGGTATTTACGAATCAATATTTACCTGGCTTCAAACAGCTAGCCAACCTGTATGACATTGACTAATGGTTACTCTATTTGGTGTTATAATTGCATTTATTAATAATTTCCCATTAAGAATCATATTACTTGACGTGTATCCACCTAATCCCTATATATTTTATAGATACAAAAGTAAGGATTTTTGTTTGTTTGTATGTTTGTTACTCTTTCACGCAAAACCACCGAATAGATTTGAATTGAACTGTACAATAATATAGCTCATACATCACTCTAACACATGAGCTATAATTTATAAAGATATATTTAACAAACAAAAATATTAATTTAGTTTATGGCATTTCCGTACCCCATCTCTGAGCATCATTTTGAATAATAAATTAAGGATTTCTACAAATTTTTGAACGAGATACAATTCATGGCCCAATGTTTTTTTTATTTAAATTTTAAATGTAGAATTTGACTGACTTAGTATTAAACATGCGGATTCAGTATTGTATTGTAATATCTTGTACGATAATATGGAACCCTTTGTGTCCGAGTCAGATCCGCTCTAAACCAGTTTGTTATTTATTTTGTAAGCTAAATGTAGGTTTCACATAAAATATTATTATATAGGTTTTGAATTCATACAAAAAAAAAATAAATTTTTTTAAATTGCATAACATATAAGCTTTATATGACCTATAAACTAATGAAAAATATTAAAGCTTTGAACTAAAATATAAACGTATTAATTATTTTAATTAAATTTTTTTTAATTCAAAACTTGTGATATATAGTTATTTATTAAATTTATGTTTTATAAAATACACTCAGATGCAGTTTAGAGTAATGCACGGTAATGTATGAATGATACTTAAAAATTGAATTTAATAAAAACTCTAATGTATAAGTAAAAGTAAAATTTTGCTTATTTTTTAACACCCGAACTAAAATCGATTCAGTTTGGAAAAGGCATGAAATATAATTTTAACATATAAATAATTACATGAAAATAAATGGTCAAATGAACCTAGCTCTATTCATTTTGAAAAGTGAAATGGTAAAATAATTAGGTAATTCAAAACAATAATTCAAAAGAACAAAATCAACTCAAATATTTCATTTTCAATGAAAATATTTCCAAAAATTTGTCCCAAAAAATGACAGCTCTCTAAGTATCCTTTTCATCTCATCTAATTTCCTTGACCATCACTTTGATATTGATTTAAGAAGGAATGTTATAAGTTTAAAGTGTTTAATTGGGCGTCTGTGTGTTTCTCAATGGCATCGTAGCCTATAAACGGTCGAACCGACTTGATTGAGAACGTTTTATAGGTAAGTTTCCAAAAATCGCATTTGTCGGGAGTTTTTTAAATAAAGTTGTAAATTTCGCTTAATGACTTAGACACTGAAGTTTTGTTGTGATTTAGGACTATTGAAAATTTGGACTTATTTGGCTATTGTGTTTGCATTTTCTATTATTTTCTTGTATTCAGCTATTTTCAAGTCGAAGCTTAGTTATAAAATTGGTGTAATTGCTAATCATTTTAATGGAAAAGTGAACGAAGTTCATCTATGTTCAAGATAGTTTTGTGACGAGCTGAGAATTTTACCACGTGTTTTATTTATGATTGCATTTTCCATGCTGTAATATGAATGAAAATAATTAGCGAGTAAGTGTTTTAATTGATTTTTTCATGAAAGTGGGATTTTCAAGAGCAACAAAACATTTCAAAAAATGTAATTTAATTTTTCATTTTTTGTGCCTAAGTACTTACTGTTTTCCATTTTCTTTATATGAACATCATAGTTCATTGTTTAAATCAAACATTATTTGAATTCGAAACTCATTATCATTATATTACACCAGCCTACCTTCCTACAAATAAATATATTAATTACACCTATAAATATACACCCTATATAATTAACAAATAAATAGTATTTGTGTCTGGTACACATATATTACATATCTTTCACATATGCCATTAAACATTTTGTTGTAATGTTGTAGAGACGACATATTTGATAGTTTATAGGTGACACTTAAATCTGTAACTTGATGTATTATTATGTGATAAATGCAATTGTAATGTAAAAGGTGAATCATTTTAATACATTCATTGAAAAATGTCCAGAAATACCTCTTAATTATTGGAATAAAAACCACGATAACCGAAATACAATTGTACATTTATTTAAAAGGAGAAGAGATACTCTCAACTTTACCATATATACATAAGGGACTTAAACAAAACTCAGAAAATAGCCATGAACTTTCAAAACTAATACGTGGGTGCTAATTTTAAATTTATTTAGCCTGTGACCTGATGTCTCAAGAAAATTTTATTTGTAAAAAATTTGGTTATGACCTTTTTTCAATATAAAATGTAAGTCTCTTAGGAAAAACTACTGTTTATTAATTTAAAATTAACTTCTGTCTCTTATCAACTACAAACATGGGCTAAGCTCAAAAGATCAAGGTCAAATTTGGGGTTGAAATTAAATTTAATGCTTCAACCAATTTTTTGTAGCTGATGAAATTTAGGAAATTTTTGGATATAACATTTAGAATTAAAAAGTAAACAGTGAGCCAGATCCGTGTCTCGTGGATTTTTGACAAGCTACCTGCCAATCCAACTATATATGTTGTAGATGTAATATGCAATTGGTTCTTTACACATTATTCAATAGCATGAAATCATTATTTGACTTGCGTGAAACTTTATAATTTTTTAAAGACTCCTCTTAAATATTCTTTGGTGAGAAAAAATATTTACAAAGGAAAGCGGTTTTCCAGAGAAGAATGGTTAAAGTTACATTTGAATTTCAAGCATTGCGATTATACCGTTTACTCTATCGATTTGAAATTTGTATATGTTATAGGTACCCGTGTTCTACCTGCCCTTTTATTTTTCGAAAATTCTGTTAATTTTCCCAATTTTCACTGTTCACATATAGGTATAGTGGAATACGAAAAAGTATCAACGTGTAAACAGTGAAAATTGTGAAAATAGCAGGATTTTCAAAATGAATGCACAACCAGAGCACAAAGATTATAAGTACTTGTGCTTGAAATTCAATCGCAGTGCTTGAAATTCAAATGTAACTTTAAGCATTCCCATCTGGAAAAGCGCTTTACTTTATAAATATTTTTTTCCACTAATGAATATTTCAGAGGAATCTTAAAAAATTATAAAGTTTAAGGCCAATAAAATATTGATTTCACGCCATTGAAAAATGTGTATAGAACCGTCTTAATGAATCACCTTATATATATGTATGTTCATATACACAACAACATGTACATTGATGTTTATACACCATCGTGTCTATACCCATTTTCATCACCAGTGTCATCATTGATGAACTGAATTTTATATCAGCAACCCTATCATGATCTGTTATTTTACATATTCATAATTATAACACAATACAATGTTCTAGGCATGCATATTAAGGAATGTGTATCACTCTGTATTTTGTACCCACGTTTATACTCACTTTCATCATACACGTCATCATTGATAAACTAAATTTTGTATGAGCCCTACCTATGAGAGTCTCTCAGTTTATTCATAACTAGCGGATACTCATCCGTTTCGATGGTAAATTTCAACTCTGAAAACACAGATATCCGCGGTACAGTCTTCACTTCCCTTGCTGTCACTTATCCTCCCTTTTTCACAAGCTATAAATATATAAGATTTTGGTACGAAACCCTATCTATAACACGTATATATGTAATATATATCAAGGTATACTAAGTTTAATCCCGAGTTTGTAACGCTTAAAAATATTGTTGCAACGAACGAAATTTTCTTTTGTCTAAATATTGTTGCAACGAACGATTGTCAGTCTGTCCGTCTGTGTACACGATAACTCAAAAACGAAAAAAAATATCGAGCTGAAATTTTCATAGCGTGGTCAGGATGGAAAAAGTGAGGTCGACTTCGTAAAAGAGCAACATAAGTCAATCGGGTCTTGGGTCCGTACGATCCATATTGTTAACCGTTAGAGATAGAATAAAAGTTTACTTGTAAAAAATGTTTCTTATAAAAAAATAAACAACTTTTCCTTCAAACAGTTTGTTTGTTTGTTTTTGCTTCAAAGTTTGTTGAATAGAGAGGAGTTGGTTGGATTCTGAAGCTTTTAACCTATGCGTTCAAAAATTGAACACTATTATTGAAACTTTCTTCTATCTATTTTTTTCGGGCCTATTTTTTCGGTCTATATTTTCCTAAATCCATCGCCTTGTCTATGTATAAAATATCTATGAGGTTTCGGTTAATATATTGTATGTAAAGCCGACAACCGCTATCAATCCAAATGTGTTGACATATAATTTATGCAACAACAGTACATTGCAATCGTATACTACCTATACCGCCTCTCGTAATACAGGCTATATTTATTGGAGTTGGATATAAAAAGTTTTCCATAACCGGCAAAGCACGAAAATAAACATCTGATTATATAACAGATAGAAAGATCTTCAAGATCTGAAACTCATGACTATTTGGCTTAGGTTTTGCTGAAAGTAAATGCACCAATGAATGAAAATGACTTGGATGAAATAAAAAAGAATCTTTTTTGAATTTTCTCCTTTATTCGGAATTTTTATCAAAAAATTTGATATATTTATTTATTTATAATATTTCGGCGTAAATTTCTCTCACCACCCCTCACATGACACGTACGTTCATACAAATTTTTTTTGGTTAAAATATGATTGTTTCAAAATATATTGTAAGGGCATTTTTTTTTAAATATGTTGCCCAAAGTTTTCTTGTGTTTGTGAGAAAAATTTCCTACCTTAGAGGTAGATGGAAAATGGTTCCTCAAAGGTATTCTGAGTATTCGTTGTGGGCGTAGTCATGGTAAGAACAATAAAATCGATGCCAGCGCTTCCAGTGAGAAATTTTGGCGATAAAGGAGGCTGTTATGACTAATTTTCACTTCTTTACATGTTAATGTTATAGAAAATGTCAAATTAAAATTATTAGAAAACACTTATTAATTAAAATTAATGAATTAACAATTGTGAAAATAAGAAATCAAATTGCCCAAATATTATTTTTTAAATGTAAATGATCATAATTGTTAATTAAATTTGTGAGACAATAATATTAAATTTTCAATGTTAGTCATAAATCCAATTATACAACCTGTTCTGTTATTGATTTGAGCCCTAATTTGGGCGCTACAGGTATGACAAAAATTGATAAATTTGTTCATTCACTGACTATGATTCGATAACCAGCAGCCAATGATCATCAGAGATTTCGCATCTAAAATTTCGCAGTTTAAACTAAATTCAATTTCGTCTGGCCTGATTTTTTTCTAGCTGATGCTTTTTAAGGTTTCTTTTGATGTGCCAATTAAAATTGCTCACCTTGTTTATTAATACATATGTATAACCATACAGTTTAAAATATTAGTGTAAAAAAATATAAAAATAAAATAAAAAAACACAAAATATAAAATAATAAAATATATTCTAATTAAACATATGAATAATGCATACGTATATATTTTGCTTAATAAAGTAAACAATTGATAACAATATTATGAATATTTAAATTTTATAACATTAGTTATCACTACACACTAATGGCATACAATTTTATTATTGTCGCTATTATGATACAGTTCGTGCATTCGAATCAAATGCAGTAGCGGCACCTAATTCTAAAACAATAGTATCAAGACAACCACACAAACCGTCTTTCCGTCATTTTTCATCACTTTTTTTAATTTTGCACCAGTTTTATTTTGGCCCAGAAATTTCCGAAGTTAATTTTTTTTTGCATCTTTACTCTCGTGATGAGAGAAATTCTCATAATTTCTGCAGTGGTAACATTTTTCAATACTACTTTGTATTTTATACCAATATTAAACTATTTCTTAACTCTCTTTCTATTCACAAAATAAAATTATATAAAGTGATTTTTTATGTTTGTGAATATAAATCTACAAGCCAAGAACGACCATTGTATATAAATTCCCTAGTCTAATGTAGTAAGTTACATGTTTGTAACAAGGATCATACAAACGAGGTTGATCGGCTTAGATGGCTTGAATTTCAGACCAATGAGATTAGTGTCCATCATCCGTTTCTTCAACCTTTAGGTTATATAATATATTGTGTCATACACTTAAACTCAGATTTTTATACAGATGTACAATATTCAATAAAATAAACTGGAAAATGAATGAGAAATAGCTTTAAATTTGGGGAATGATTTATTCTTAAAATGCTCACATATAATTACTTTCATACATAGTCCTGTGGAGTAATAATCGCCAAAATCTGAAAAAAGTCCGAAATTTTTAAAGTTTTTTCGATTTTTGACAATGTTCCGTTCTTCTCTCGAGGTCACAAACAAGGATTACTAATTCGACCAGCATCATAAACAAGTCTGCAAAAAATCAGAACTACCGCATTTGACGCAAACTACCTCATTTTTTCAGACGACAACGTTACCGTATCATAACTAACTGACATATTGTTTATAAAAGGTTATGCATACCAAAAATTTTATAAAAATCAAAATAGATATTATTTTGACCGTTGCAGTATTGCCCATAGCCTTAACGGGAAAAAAAAAAGTCTACTATCGAATATTTCTAGAAGTGACAATGATAATGAAAGAAAGAGTAAGATCCTACAAAAGCAAATCGGAGAGAAATGCAACAAATCCTTTACGAATTGAAAATCATACCATTTTTTGATATCGGTTTAAAAAAATCGAATTCTCATGTATTGCCTTAAAAACTTATATATTTTCTTTCAAATAACCTCTATTCATAATATATGGTTTATATTAACTATTACCTACTTTTATATCGAATATTTCTATATAAAAATATGTATTTTCGAATTTAAATTTAAAAATAATGTTATTTCTGCAACCGAATCGTAATCTGTATGTTTACAATAATATGTAAAATAATCTTCGAAAAATGTATATTATATGGAAGGGAATTCTCTACCGGCGCTGGAAACCAATCCTATCATATTTGTCAATGATAACAAGTATTGAAACGTCATTTCCGAAGTATATGAAGTAATTAGTGAAAGAATTGAATATTTTTCTATTAGGTCTGAGCTGGTCGGGTTAACTAGATCAAATAAATATTTTCGACTCTTAATTTCATCAAAATTCGAAATCATAATATATCTTCCGCAGTAATTAGCGGACTACTAATTTAATCAAAAATTTATATGTCCAAAGCTCTACGCACATGGCGCCGGCCACGGATTATTCTTGTATATTACGTTACGACCATTAGCTCATAATACATCGAAGTTTTATGCTTCTTTTTGTCTATGATTTAGAAGATCGAAAAAGGTAGTATTAGTAATAAAGATGATGAATTTTCACTTGTGACTCACTTGGCAAATATATGAAAATCAACTTTTTCGATATACATGTTTAAATTTTCTTGTATCGTTCGTTGATTCATTGTTGGCTGCCGTATATTTTAGAAGAAAAAGCTAAAAAATTGTAAGAAAAATTTCAAAAAAGAGTCGAAATACAAAAATCAATAGTACCGAATTCCATACGGCCGACGATCTACGATTGCAAAATTTTTTTCACCAAACTTACCTTTATTAACCCTTTAAGTGACAAAAAGAACCATAAAAATTTAGTATGGGCTCACGGCCTAATAGGTGCACTAGATTATGAAAATATATATTCTTGTGGTTCATTGAAAATTTTATAATGAAAGCATCATACTTGCCTAGAGAATGATGTTATTCAAATAAGTGGGTAAACTTTCAGATTGACTCGAATTGTGAAAATAAATCATTTTCTTTTATTTTTTAGTAAAGCAAGTACATTTATTACACAAGTATCAAATGGATACAATGAATATATACTTTAATAATGCCTGATCCACAGACAGCATTTAAGTCATACTCTTTGAAATATCATAATTCGTCAAAATATTATTGTAGTTAAATCAATGTATGTCAAATTCGGGCTGAGACATTTTTCAGTTATAGTTTCCTTTAATACAATATTAAAGCTATTTGATTTTAAAAAATTGTATGTGTGTAGATACAACCTTCTTGAAATTTTATTTTGTGTTTCATTCAATCCAGTAGTAATGCCTACGAGATCTTAACATTTGAAATTCAAGATATCGGGTTTGTAAAGCTCACATTAAAAATTCAAAGCATTGAAATGTTATGCCTTGATTAGTCTTCAGTTATAACTAATACTTTACAACTGAAGGCTAATTTGAAAAAAAATTATATCAATTTATCTGTAAAAAAATATAAAAGTGTTATAAGTTTGACCGTTATGTGTATGTGTGCGTGCCTGTCTGTCTGTCTGTGGCATCGTAGTGCCTAAACGGATGAAAACAATTTTATTTATTTTTTCGTTAGTAAGGTATTTTAATGGATAGTGTTCTTAGCTATGATTCAAGTGCGAGTTTAAGGTTCCGTACCCGGAACTAACTAAAAAATAAACAATGCTCCCCAACTTCGTCTCAGTTTAGAAAGGGCTCTGAGAAATAAGGTAATTTTAAGGTGTTCTATAATATGTTTCCTGGCGAGTTTAGAGTTTCTTGCTCGAAAAATTTGTCAGGAGTTTTTAAAGTTTGTAAATTTCACTTGTTAACAATGTATTAATAAGGGCAATCCCAAATTTGATAATCTTATATATTATTTTTCTAGTCTCTTTTTTCTTGTTCACGCAAAATCTTCCTCATTCCTTCATCAAATTCCACG
Source organism: Chrysoperla carnea (assembly GCF_905475395.1). Classification (NCBI taxonomy): domain Eukaryota; kingdom Metazoa; phylum Arthropoda; class Insecta; order Neuroptera; family Chrysopidae; genus Chrysoperla; species Chrysoperla carnea. The sequence continues at coordinate 28,571,146 of NC_058341.1, forward strand.
ATTTACCCCTCATTTTCAAGCTTACCGTGCTCAGGTCAATATGCCAACTTTTAATATTGTTTATTTACAAAATATCCTGGTATTATCTCGTTTTAATGTTGCATGTGGGACAGACGACAGGAGAGTATTCAAAATTTTTATGTTAGCTTTTTTTTATAAAATAAAGGTAAAATCAAAAATAATAAAATATATATTATGGAAATTTTTCGGAGAATATATTCATTTTGATAATGTTATCAGCATAAAATAACAAACAAAAAAATATGGTTTTTGGAATATTTTCTGAACAAGATTCAATATTTATACAATTGTTTTCTACGAAAAAAAAAAATATAGGCAAAATTTATATATTTTTAAATAAATTTTTGTTATTTGTTATTTTTTGGTATACGTATAAAAAATTAAAAATTTTTCGGTTCTTGTTTTTGTGCTTTATAATACAATTGTATATAGTCCACGATCCCATAGCAGTATCAAAGTTCTGTTAACCAAAGAAAAGTAGTTAAATCTTTAAAAATAAAAACTAAAGTGAAGAATCTCGCGAAATAAATATTTGTCTTTTAAGAGAAATCTAATTATGTATTCTACCAAAATTAAATTCCTTTCGGGTAGATAAATCAATTCTTTTGGAAATCAACAATAATTGGTAGTTATTCAAAACGTGCCCTTCTAATAAAGATTCCAATTGCTCTTTCCATCCGTTTTTTGACCGATGATTTCTTCCATTTATTATGGGTTTCGTACTCTTTTAGTTAACAGATCTTCGTATTTCGGTATATCTATCCATGCATACATACTGGATGCAACAATTTTAAAAGAAGTAAAAATTAATTTCAAATAAATACTTCTATAATATATTTGCGAGAAAAATCGGTTCAATGAACAGCTCATTATTTCGATTTCTAGCTATGGATACAATTGGCGTCAACTTCAAAAAGGAAATTACCCAACCCATAGATAAATTATTTATTAAAATATTTACTTATTATAAAATTATTATTTCCTTTTTATGCACCAATTTATATGAAACAGCATTTTTAGTGTTTTATGCTGTATTTGCTACTGCTGTAGGAGCTTAAAGTTACAAATACACCCATCCATCGGAATGGAATAACGAAATATAATTTCTGTTTTTTGTTGATTATTTGTTCAGTGATTGAAAAATAATTCTCCGATGAATGCACACAACAATATTTAAATGAATTATATAAATGTAGTGAATGTCTGTCTGTAACTGAACTGGTATCAAAATCTCTCTCTACAGAATCTCTAAAAACGCTTGTGGTTTTTCAAAATTTATAGGAAAGTGTTTTAATCAGAATATGGAAAGTTAGTTTATGATAGAGTACACCATTCTTAAGGTTCCCCAACGACAGTTCTATTTTAAGTTTACATACAAGATGATTGTCTATGAGAGTGATTGTCCATGTGCCATTCTTTTCAAGTAGAAATTTTTAGTGCACTAAATAAACACTCTTTCTATTTCTGTTGTTTTATTTACAGGTTGTGTAAGGTTGTGAATGGTGTTTTAAATTCCATTATATCAAAATGATTGCTTATTGGTGGAATGTTAACTATTTTGTTCCTAACTTTTGTTGTTAACGTAACAAGGAAATCGGGGCCGTTCATTTCTTTACAGGTTTATTTCATTACAGGCTACATATCAATGCTAATGCTATCACTGTTTTCTGAGCTTTTGATAGTCAATGTGTATTGTAAAATCTTGCATAGTCGCGGCAATATTTTGGAAATTTTCAATCGATTTTATAAGAATAAAATCTATATTTCTGCAAGTATCAAACGTTTGCAATATAATATACACAATGTCGTTTTTATGACAGATATTAAATACTTTCAAATATTTCTCACAAAAAATGTATTTTCTATATAAATACATTAAAAAAAGAGATACACCCAGGTAGGTACCTGCTAATAAAATACCTTTTTATAAATATATACAATTTATAAAAATATGGGAATTATTAGAAGAAAAAAATTATTTTTATAGTAAAAATGAATTTAGTTCTATAAAAATAATGTATAATTTTTTTAAACGGTTTTTAAAATCCAATTATTGTCCTTTAATAACATCGTAGACCAAAAAACGCACACACGGATTATCGAAAAGAGATGCATCATTTTTATAACCATTTTACCCAATGAACGTTTAATAGACTTTCAAAATATTAAATGTAAAATAGGAGATTGAGGTAAATAGTTCGACTAAATAAGAAAAGTATTGTAATGATGATAAAAGTTAATGTATTAAATTTTCAACGGAAATTTCTTAATCCAAACATGAGCTTCCAAGAATCCACTTTATTAAGTTTCGGCATTGAGTGCACGTAGCCGTATCCTAGCTCCAACACTTTTAGCCATAGAAAGTTAACATTTTAAACCTAGTGCTGAAATATTTTAATGTACATATCTCTATTAGAGTTCTTTGTTATTTTCGATAAGAAAATTTTCGTTATTTCGTAATTTCGTTATAATAGTTTTAGGATAATTATATCTTTTACATTGCACCTTTCTTAATTCTTCTTCAAATTTTAACAGAAATATCCGTCTTGTTTTCTCTGGATCTGTTTTGGTCAGTCCGAAAACTAGATTTCATTTTAAAAGTAAAATAGTAATAACAATAACAAATCGGTTTACCTCCTTTTATGAATCCATGGAAGGCGTCCCATATCAATAATTATGGACAGTATATACCGGCAATTTTTAAATGAAAACTATTCCAGCACTGATTCGTGAAATACAACTATCAAAAACTTTCACAATCATAGCGGATTGCCAAATTTTCATCAATATAATGGAATAATATCGATGCATCGCAATTAACAAACTGTTTTCCCACAACTTTAACCCTTAACTTTTCCGTTCCAGTTTAAACGAACATTTAGCTAGTCGAAGATCCTCCCGCTCAAGAAAGTCTTCAAGAGAAGGTCCTGTATCACTAAAGATATGACCTCGTAGTCTAAGGATGGCCAGCACACTGAGCTTCTTAGCAAAACTTAACAATTTATTATCCATCATAAAAATCCATGAATGGTAACTTAGTGAACCCAAATTCATGGAAAGGTATTTCACTTAAGATTATTTAATTTTACTTGTTAGTCTATGATTTGCTTATTCATTGTATTTTGTTTTCTTCAATGAAACAGTAGTTTATGTTGTTCGTTCTTGTTTCTGTTATTCTTAAGGCATAGTCGGGCAATTTTTGTTTTTTTTTGTACCTTTTTTGTTGTGGTGTAGAGAAGACGCGGCGACGTAACTTAATTTAACCAAAGCATATAAAACTTCAGCAACAACATTATTATTAAATTCAAATTTAAAAAAATGCCTTAAGGTTCAAAATATATAATATAATAAAAATAAGGCATATATAAAGTGGTTTTTGGTTTTTTATTTTATTTTTACTGTAATACTACATAATTTTTATATAATATTACTAATAAATTATTTTGACAGCATTTGATTACTAAAATATCAATATTTCTTGAAATTATTTCTAGGTTAATTTTGTTTTCTATTTGATGACCAAACAGTTAAAGTTCTCTAAAATCTACGCTGTCTTTCGAGCATCGTGAAAAATGAATGAGTTATAAAAAGTACCTATACAAAAATTTGAAATAAATGAAAAATTTTAGTTTCATAGAAAAATAAATAAGGTATTTTTTTGGAGAAAAACTGTTTTTTTTTCCATTTCTAAATTTTGTAAATGCTTTATGTGACTACAACTATGAAATATTATCTTACATTTTTTCAAATTGGTTCCTAAAACCAAGCTTTCAGTAAATTGCTAAATTTTTGAGATCAAAATCTGTATTTCTTGAACTATTTAAAAAACTCCCCCAAAATTGGTAGTTTTACAAATTGGGTTTCATATATCTTTGTAACAAGTCTAGCCAATTTAATTCGGACCTATTATTCTCAATCACCTAGTTGAAAGGAAGTCAACTCCGATACTTGCAGATTTTTCTTCGAATTTTTGACTGTTTTAGGAATTTAAATAACTGAGTGAATATAGTTCGATAAGTGATTGGCACGATGAAAAAATAATATCTTGTTATAGGAATATTCAAAAATTCAGTAGACCACACTTGAAACATAATGTTATATGTAAAAGCCTACATTAAAATATAATTATTGCATGCTTAATTATTTATAATAAAAAGTAAATTAATATTTAATAAAATTTTTACAACAAAAAACTCTTTGATTGTTTTTTTTGTTAAAAATCAAGTTAAAAATATTTCATTATTTAAATAATTTTTATTTTTAATTTATTAGTTTAAAAAAATCAATTTTATTCAATTCGATACACGTTGTCCATTGTTTAATATGAATACAATGACTATGCATAAATTAAAGAATGTGTAAACATAGGAGAAAGTTGTATAGGTTATATCCCATCCAAGTAGTTATAATGTTTTAATTTTCCGATCAAATGAAATAAACTTTTTTCCTGCTATAAAATGAAGAAAAAGTAAATAATCTTATATAACTGAAACAGAAACAAGAAATCATCATGATAAGTGGTATAATATATATAGGGATAATAAAATTCCGTTTTGCTTCTGTTTTACCTTTCTGTTTGGGATATTTCTAAAACTTACGTGGAACTTGGTCTAAGCAACTGAAATTTACAAAATTTAAAAACCCCCGAGAAATTTTTCGAATACAGAGCCCTTAACTCTCACTAGAAACGTAACTAAAAACACTATTCATTAAATTACCTTTTCGAAGGTATTTCCGTGGGGAATAAGAGGCAGTAGACAGAGGAGGTTTTTAGTCGGTATTAAATACACTGACATACAGACAGACACACATAGCGGTCAACTTTATAACACCCTTTTTTTGGTTCGGGGGTTAAAAAACAGAAAAAATCAACAAAATTAAGCTTCTTTTTATCTAATTTATTTTCCATAACATTTTTGAAATTTTAACAGATTTTAAATTGCTTGATTTTAGCTTTTTAGTTTTTAAATTGTTAGATAGGCTAGCCTTGCCTAGGTTTTTTCAAATTTCTTAAATAAATTCTACTTTTCGTTTTGTATCCAAATTATTTGTGACATTAATATACTATTCGTCGCTGAATTCTTTTTGAAGCATTAATTATAGAATTAACTTAAAAGTATGGTCGTCCTTAACAAACTTCTCATAAACAAAAAAACTGATGGTCAAATATCAATTTTGTTGTTTACGTGGTAAAGACAGACCATACTATACTACGTGGTCAATACATTTTTTTGTAATTTATAGTATGTACTTAATTTTTGCAGAATGTAATGAATTATATGATTTATAGCAGATATTGTGCATATTAAATCGAGAATCATTAGCACTCAATCCATTATCAATTATTATTTGAATAGGGAGTCCCACCTTCAGTTCAATTAAAATGAAATTTGGGCGAGAAAACCGTTGTATGATGAAATGGCAAATCAAATGACAGAATTATTAACTTAATTTCATAGTTTTACAAATATTTAAAAGTGATTATCATTTAAAAAAATTTAGAAGGATATTAAATTAAGAAATATGTTTCGTTTTATATAAATAATCAAAATTTATGTAAATGTTTTCCTTAATATTTATTCTATTTATAAATATTTGTCCTCCATTATTTAAATATTTCCAAGTTAAAATGTCAAGCATGGCCTAGTTTGTGGTTAAATTATTGTCACTTCAAAGTGGTTTGAGCGTGCATAAACTAATAAAAATATATAAAAGTTAAATATTGATAATATTTATTAAAAAAATAAAAATAAAACTAAAGAACCTTTAACGATATAAGTACGAAGTTAAGTATCACGTAAAATTTTCTAAATATATATATTAGGAGAGTCAAAAAAGGTTGCAAAGGCTTTCGATGTCACTTGAACATCGATTGAAATAAAAGAACATAAATATTTCGCGAGGGAAAAATTAAATTTGTTACTTTTGGAGTTGGTAGAGAGGTAATTCTAAGGTAAAAATAGCGCTTTAATGTATGTTAGTTCCATAGATGGAAATGTTTGTCAAACAGCAAATAGCAACTTTTTCATTTATAAAGCATCTAAAAATTTGCCAAAATAATTAGAAAGCCGTAAAATTTATTGAAATTAATCATCTAGTTGAATAACTACTCCAGGAAAATGTATTTTGTTAGTTTATTTTCTTTTAGCTTTAAAAAATTTAGAGATATTGAAGTTTATTAAAGTAGCTGAAACAAAATTGCTTAGAATTCTTACCAAAATGGCTTATAAACTTGCTGACATCCCCGTTGGATTCAAAATTATGAATTGATACACAAAAATTTGTAGGTTAATTGTATAGAATTTCGAATTCTTACAGTTTTGTACAAGTTTTCCCAAGAAATTATGTTTTAATTTTGCTTGTAGCATTAAACATGACGTACCTATTAAGGATTATTGTTCATAGCTTTTCGCATGTTGTTCCTGAGATTTAGTGGACAAGTTATTGCTTTCCAAAATTTTTCCAAAGCTAATATCTGTATTGAATCCACTATAGATAGAACATATATTTAGCAAGTTAAACTGTTGTTTTTAAAAATGATAAATGTATCTATATTGGAACAAGTAAACTATCCATTTAAAATACTAACTTGATACTAAATAAGATAGTCTATTTATTTTTATACCATGTATATATGAAATATACATAGTATATTAAGTTAAGTCCCAAGTTTGTAACGCTTAAAAATAATGATGCTAGGAAAAAAATTTTGTCATAGGTGTTCATAAAATCACCTAATTAGTCCATTTCCGGTTGTCCGTACGCCCGTCTGTCTGTGGACACGATAACTCAAAAACGAAAAAAGATATCAAGCTGAAATTTTTACAGCGTACTCAGGACGTAAAAATTAAGGTCAAGTTCGTAAATGAGCATCATAGGTCAATTGGGTGTTGGATCCGTAGGACCCATCTTGTAAACCGATAGAGATAGAACAAAAGTTTAAATGTAAAAAATGTTCCTTATCAAAAATTAACTTTGCGTATTCCATTCAAAATTATTAATTATTCCAAAATTACAAGTATTGGTTTTTTCGATTTTTTTGAATTTTTTTAAGGGGTACCCCTTTATACAAAATCGAAAAAATCGAAAAAAAAAAATGTTGGCTCCGCTTTCGATAAAACTCTGTTTATAAGGTAATTTTGACCCATAATTTACAAAAATCGTATTTATATAACGATTAGGAAACTAGTTTCGGAGATATCGAGCCAAAATATGGGATAATGGGTGATATTTCAAAAACTATGCTTCCAATCATCAAATGAATACGATTTTTGAATTTTTTGGGTCAAAATTACCTTATATACTAAGTTTTATCCAAATCAGAAACCATAAATTTTTTTCGATTTTTTGGAATTTTTTTAAGGGGTACCCCTTTACAAAAATCGAAAAAATCGAAAAAAAAATGTTGGCTCCGATTTCGATAAAACTCTGTTTATAAGGTAATTTTGACCCATAATTTACAAAAATCGTATTTATATAACGATTAGGAAACTAGTTTCGGAGATATCGAGCCAAAATATGGGATAATGGGTGATATTTCAAAAACTATGCTTCCAATCATCAAATGAATACGATTTTTGAATTTTTTGGGTCAAAATTACCTTATATACTAAGTTTTATCCAAGTCAGAAACCATAAATTTTTTTCGATTTTTTGGAATTTTTTTAAGGGGTACCCTTTACAAAAATCGAAAAAATCGAAAAAAAAATGTTGGCTCCGATTTCGATAAAACTCTGTTTATAAGGTAATTTTGACCCATAATTTACAAAAATCGTATTTATATAACGATTAGGAAACTAGTTTCGGAGATATCGAGCCAAAATATGAGAAAATGGGTGATATTTCTAAAACTATGCTTTCAATCAACAAATGAATACGATTTTTGAATTTTTTGGATCAAAATTACCTTATATACTAAACTTCATTCAAATCAGAAACCATAAATTTTTTTCGATTTTTTGTTTATGTATATGAAATATACCAAGGTTTACTAAGTTTTGTCCCAAGTTTGTGACGCTTAAAAATATTGAGGCTATGAACAAAATTTAGGTTTAGGTGTTCATAAAATCATTAAATTAGTCCATTTTCGGTCGTCTGTCTGTCGTCTGTCCATCTGTCATCACGATAACTAAAAAACGAAAAAACATATCAAGCTGAAATTTTTATATAATGCATCTAAGTGAGCAGTATTATATACATGTGTTCTCTCCCACTCTATGATCTCCCACACGATACAAGTCTTTTTTGCAATTTCATATAACATCTATAATATCTCTTACTTAGATGCATTGCTTAACGCATGTACTTTGTCATACTCGCGATATTTATATGCCTAGATGTAAATCGAACTAGTGGTATATGTGTGACATGTATGTATGTGTAATGTGAAAGAGTAATCAACACTGCCTATACATGGTATTTCAACAATTAACTCAGTCAACTGTTTGTTTTCACTTGTTATAACTATATACAGATATCACACTGGAAAAACTGTTTTGCTTGTATATAGAGTGATACAGTCAAATCAAATCGATAGTTTTACAAAAAAATTTAAAGGCCTTATTCATTGAATTTCCTTGATAAACCAACCTTTAACAAGTTGAACATGAGATCTGAAACAATCTTTACTTTTGCTCCCTAGAAGTTTCCACTTTCCACCTTCGTTGTACGTAAAAATAGTAAACACAAAAATAGTATACAGAATCAAGTAAAGAATGTCTCAGTTGTCATTTTCATTGTCGCTCTAGTCGATTTTCATAATAATATAAAAATTCGATTTCTGACCGTGTGATTTTCGTGGCAACACGTTTTCAAGATTTTACGGTGGAACAAATTTAAAATCATATTTTTATCATTTTATTAGCCTACAGGACCCTGACTTGATGATTTTCATTTTCAAACAGTTGGTCACACTTACATAAAAAATAGGCAATAACTATTCGGATTGGATTAAACCGTAAATAATAAAAACAGATACAGATCTTTAAATTGTCTAGAAATATAAAATCGCTATTAAATTCTTTTACATAGTAAACAAATAAATTCTAGGACTAGAATGTAGTGGAAGGTAAGCCTTATTACGATATTTCAAGAATACAAATTTTAAAAATTAATTAATTGTATTTTAAACCCTGCATATACTTAAATAAAACGGTCAAACTGGTAGAATATATTTTTGGGATGCAGTAATGAATCAAATTGTTGTAAAAAAAGTTGATGACAATTCATGCTCGTGGAAATTTTCCATGTCTCATCTGGTATAAAACATTTATAATATGTTTATGAATTATTATATATATATATAGTATGAAAACAAAAATTATCATAAAATAACAATAAAATGAATATATTTCAGAATTATATCATATTTATTTGAAACTAATGTTGATATATACCAGGTAATGTAAACATTTTCATTTAATTTGTAGCATTCATTATGCCTCGAAGATAGTTATCAAACCTCACCAAATATACAAACATTTATGCTCTGCGCTTCAATCAAAAAGTCTAAATCATAAAGACAGATATTTTGTTTGCGAAATTTTTAATTTTTAAGATGGAAGCTTAAAGTAACATAAAACTTGAGATACTTTTGCATGCGTCCAGGAATATAATGGGTTTTTTAAGTCAAAGTTCTTATAGAAGTATTCGAGCAACTAAGGGTCCCATATTAAGTGATTGTATTTAAAAGGGCACTTCTAGATTCGATACCTTAAGATTTTGTATATAAATATATAATTTTTTCTTTTTATAGGGCATTAAACAAATTATTTTTATTGTCAGAATATATTATTGTAATATTTGATATGTGAAGTTCAACTTCCTATCTTGTCGTGGTATAACAAATTAAGATTTGTACCCAAAACAAAAATTTGCTCGGTCTCAATAATAATCTCATATTGCTTTATACCGGCTGGAATTTGATGGCTACGCTGCCGGTAACCAATTCTGGTGACTGTGGAAACTCATTTATCACGGTAGCACTAGTTTTTTCGATATTTTGTTACCGAATAAAGCAGATTCCCAATACTGGTTTTAATTGAATAATAAAAACAGATTATTATTCCTAGAAACACATGTCCCATGTCCAATTATATTACTGAGAAAAAATATCATATCTTTCACTTTCAATTATTAACAAATGTTAGCGCTAACAAAATTTCAAAACGTGGTATCATCATTAAACACTGACAAAAGCAACAAACAAATAAAAAAAATGAAATTAAAACACTTCAAAACGATTCTATTCAAGATGAAATGAGGAATATATAAGATCGTTTATCACAATTCTTTCTTAATAGACGACAGTTAACTGTGTAACATTTTGAATTGATTCAAATTTTTACTCTTATTATATATTATATTAACTTCCTGCTCGAGAATTATTTATTTCGCCCCGTAAACCGAAATTAAAAATTATGGCTTATGTTAAGTGCCACTCAAAATATATTTTTTATTTCTTATGATAGTGTTAGAAATAATCAATACATTTTTGGATGTAAAATTGAAATATTGAAAATTAGATACTCATTAAAGTTTTGGAATGAATAATATTTAATAAAAACTTGCTTTAATATTTTGAATTTTTGTTCAAATATTAATATCTGTTAGGTTTCCCGATGTTTACCATAAACAATTCTTTCTATTATCTCTAGAAGAGGGTTAGAATTTTATAGAAGAAAAAATAATTCCCACTTATAGATTGGAGCTTCTTTCTTAAGCATACTTAGTTGTCTAGAAGTGGCCTAGGCGCACTATTTCGGGCATACCAAGAACACTTCAGGGGTATTACTAGGAAAGATAACTTGAAAGGTACTACCAGGAAAGATGACTGAAGTTTTCTTAAAACAGATAATTAAAAAGGGAAAATGAAATTACTTCTTATTTTGAAGTATGTATAAAGTACTAGCTTGATACTCGCTCGCTTCATTGTTATTTAAAATAAAACCACCGCTTTATAGCTTCCACTTCTCTTGATCTCATTTATCCTCCTTCCATAGCAGTCGAAGGGATTGTTTTACACAGCAAAAATATATGCCCAGTTTTTAATTTTGTTAAGTGTAAAATAGTCATAATTCATCATGTTATTGATCTATCTAGTATATACCAATCATATCCATCGTGGTTCGTATAATGTTATAGTTGAATGATAGTGTTGACGTCGGAATATGTCTAAGTAATATCCAGAAGAAAAATAAAATAGAATAAAGTGTAAACACATCATCAACATCATATTTTAACTACCATCTTCTTCTTTTCCTTGTTATAAAACGAGCTTATATTCCATCTTTTGATGAATGATTTTCAAATTATAAGATAAAATGTCGTTTTTTACAACATATTTGTTCGTAAGTATCTTTCTAATAAATTATTGGGTGTCTTCATTCTTATTTTATTTTACTTGCGAGTTGCAGTTTTAATATAATTTGCTTGAGGTATCGATAGTGGATACAAATAATTAAAGTGTTGAAATTGATTTAATATTTTTTCTTATTGAATTAGAGCATTCATTAATTGTAAATGCTGCAGGAATAACCTTTAATCACATTAGTAAGGCCAACTATATACTTGTATGCCAAATGGTCAATTTACTAAAAATATTTCTGAAACAAACGAAAGTAGGCACAGAATTAAAGCGAATACACATTTTTATAAAAATATTTACATGTTCCCTAAGCATAGTCCTCAAATAGTTCATTACCGCTATAAAAAGAGCTGAATTTTTAAGTGCGAAGCTCGTCGAAAATTTCAATTACAAACTTTCTACTAAAAATCTATTTATTTTGCAACAATGATGATTTCATTTGTGAAAAATAATCAGTAAGCAGCGGCCGATTCTGTATATTTATAATTTACTTTATTGGTAATGCGGCGTTCTGCGAAAAAAAATTTTTTAAAGGGTAAAATGATAATTTTTTTCAAAATATACTATTTTAACTCTATTTAAAGTGGTATAATCTTATTTTAAATACGCACCAGGATATTATGTTGTATATTAAGACAAGTGTATTATGACCATGCTTCGGCATTTATTATCCTTGTCAATCTACTTTGAGACCTGGTTCTCACTCTGTTAACAATTCCAGTAGTAGTCCAAGAGCCCGCTTCGGCCAGACGCACATCATTTCATAAAACCCTAAAGTTTATCTGCGCACGTCACCAACACAGGTAAGAACGATGAGCGACTATGTAGTTTAGGTAGTGGTTACCTTGGCAGGTAACAGGTAACAAAGGTGTAAAAAACAGCACCTCAAGTACATTAAGACATAAAGCTCTATTTTTTTACATTTTCTTCAGAATAATATTTAAAATGACGTCATCCATTGCCAGACACTTAGTATAGTTTCAACCCCCTGCCGGACACCCCCAAACTCTAAAAAATTGTGATTACACTTACATTATAGTATAAAAGCTGAATTTTATATATGTTTCTTGGGGGGCTATGAAAAGAAGTTACCCCAGTAGCCGGACAGTTTTCAAGGTTTTTTCCATCATGCCAGAGGCCTTGAGAGTCCGCCGTCGGTGTAGCAGCACCTCAAGTACATTAAGATATAAAGCTCTATTTTTTTACATTTTCTTCAGAATAATATTTAAAATGACGTCATCCATTGCCAGACACTTAGTATAGTTTCAACCCCCTGCCGGACACCCCCAAACTCTAAAAAATTGTGATTACACTTACATTATAGTATAAAAGCTGAATTTTATATATGTTTCTTGGGGGACTATGAAAAGAAGTTACCCCAGTAGCCGGACAGTTTTCAAGGTTTTTTCCATCTTGCCAGAGGCCTTGAGAGTCCGCCGTCGGTGCGAGCGCGAGGCAATATATATTCAGGCGGGTTTAAGTGAGATGGTGAGTTTAATAAAAAAACAAATCTAAACAAGTGAAAACAAACAATTGACTGAGTTAATTGTTGAAATACCATGCATAGTCAGTGTTGATTTCTTTATCACATTACACATACAAACATGTGACACATACATAACTGATAATCAACTATAGTACATATAATAAAATTTCCGCCTAATTGGCGCCCTCACGGGTAAACAGTGATGTTTACGAAAAAATGTTTCAAACAAAAGTTGTTTAATTTTTGATAAGGAACATTTTTTACATTTAAATTTTTGTTCTATCTCTAACGGTTTACAAGACCCAATTGACCTATGATGCTCATTTACGAACTTGACCTCACTTTTTACGTCCTGAGTAAAAATTTCAACTCGATATCTTTTTTCGTTTTTGAGTTATCGTGTCCACAGACGGACGGACGGACAACCGGAAATGGACTAATAAGGTGATTTTATGAATACCTATGACAAAATTTTTTTCCTAACATCATTATTTTTAAGCGTTACAAACTTGGGACTAAACTTAATATACTATGTATATTTCATACATGGTATAAAAAGTAATCCATAAATTTTTCGAGTTTTGTTAATATTTTTGAGAAATTCAAGTTTTGACTGTGTGAGATAATAATATTGTTTATCGTATGAAATCCAATGAACAAATATTTTTAATATATTCATAGCCATATTATAGAAAGTAAAAAAAATTCTTATAATTATTACAGAGTTAAAAAAAATATTATTGTATACAAAAAATGATTTAGTAATGCTCAGAATTTTCATCGTTGTGGCCACTCTCAAGGCCTCTAGCAAGATGAAAAAAACCTTGAAAACTGTCCGGCTATTGGGGTAACTTCTTTTCATAGCCCCCCAAGAAACATATATAAAATTCAGCTTTTATACTATAATGTAAGTGTAATCACAATTTTTTAGAGTTTGGGGGTGTCCGGCAGGGGGTTGAAACTATACTAAGTGTCCGGCAATGTATGACGTCATTTTAAATATTATTCTGAAGAAAATGTAAAAAAAACGAGCTTTATATCTTAATGTACTTGAGGTGCTGCTACACCGACGGCGGACTCTCAAGGCCTCTGGCAAGATGGAAAAAACCTTGAAAACTGTCCGGCTACTGGGGTAACTTCTTTTCATAGCCCCCCAAGAAACATATATAAAATTCAGCTTTTATACTATAATGTAAGTGTAATCACAATTTTTTAGAGTTTGGGGGTGTCCGGCAGGGGGTTGAAACTATACTAAGTGTCTGGCAATGGATGACGTCATTTTAAATATTATTCTGAAGAAAATGTAAAAAAATAGAGCTTTATATCCTAATGTACTTGAGGTGCTGCTACACCGACGGCGGACTCTCAAGGCGTCTGGCAAGATGGAAAAAACCTTGAAAACTGTCCGGCTACTGGGGTAACTTCTTTTCATAGCCCCCCAAGAAACATATATAAAATTCAGCTTTTATACTATAATGTAAGTGTAATCACAATTTTTTAGAGTTTGGGGGTGTCCGGCAGGGGGTTGAAACTATACTAAGTGTCTGGCAATGGATGACGTCATTTTAAATATTATTCTGAAGAAAATGTAAAAAAATAGAGCTTTATATCCTAATGTACTTGAGGTGCTGCTACACCGACGGCGGACTCTCAAGGCGTCTGGCAAGATGGAAAAAACCTTGAAAACTGTCCGGCTACTAGGGTAACTTCTTTTCATAGCCCCCCAAGAAACATATATAAAATTCAGCTTTTATACTATAATGTAAGTGTAATCACAATTTTTTAGAGTTTGGGGGTGTCCGGCAGGGGGTTGAAACTATACTAAGTGTCTGGCAATGGATGACGTCATTTTAAATATTATTCTGAAGAAAATGTAAAAAAATAGAGCTTTATGTCTTAATGTACTTGAGGTGCTGTTTTTTACACCTTTGTTACCTGTTACCTGCCAAGGTAACCACTACCTAAACTACATAGTCGCTCATCGTTCTTACCTGTGTTGGTGACGTACGCAGATAAACTTTAGGGTTTTATGAAATGATGTGCGTCTGGCCGAAGCGGGCTCTTGCTCTATAGTGTATATTTCCAAAGATTGGCAATACAAGTTTTTCTGGACATAAAAGAGCAAAAATTGAACTGAGACGTTAGAGGTGAAAATTTTTTAATTACGGTTTTTTTATCGTATTCGGTATACTCATCAAGTTCTAGATGTTATCCAAAGTTTACCATGTATGCAGAAAATGCGAGGTAAAAGCCCAGGATAGTTGTACTACATTAATCTATATAAATAGTAATTAAAGTCGCATATCTTAATATATATATTTCTTGTGTGTGTGTGTATGTGACTGAACTCCTCCTAGACGGCTGGACCGATTTCGATGAAATTTTTTGTGTGAGTTCAAGGGGATTGGAGAATGGTTTAGATTTACCATTCGGTCCACTACAACTGTTTTTGAGGGCTCCGTACCAAAAAAATGAAATTTCATTAAATGGTGGGAGCGCATATAAATCATATCACATTATGTATACTATGTGTACTATGTATTTTTAATAGTATTCAGGTATTGTCAATAGGCATTTATTAGAGCCATATGCGAGCGCAGCGAGCTCTAATATCAAAGGTCAGGCCAAAGGTCGAAGGTCAGGCCACTCCAATAAATAGGAGTTAAATTGGGGTTTAGCGGGATGGGTTTAGCGGACAGGCTAAACGTAGTATAGGTATTCATGAATTGGAGTTACGTTTTTACGGGACAACGTCCGTCGGGGCCGCTAGTTTTCTATAAACTTCAAAAATGTATGTATGTAACATGTTTATTAACCCCATTTTTTTTTTTTAATTATAAAAAATAATCTTTAGTAACAACAGTATATGAAGCACATACTTTGCATTTATTATTACAATACGTTAAATAAATATGGTTGAATATATTTTTATTGTTTATTTTTTCAAAATCAACTAACTCTACATATTGGAATAACAACTTTAGAGAGCAACAAGCGATAAAATATATACATTTTAAATTATCTTCACTTATTAGCATAATCACTAGAAAAAACAAAGTGAAATCGGCACAATAGATAATCACATTGAAGGGTTCTAGTTGATAGACATACAAACTAATTCTAACAAGAACAAGATATATAATTTATAAACTTTACGGTAGAAAAGGTTGAATCTGCCATGAAAATAAAGATAAATAACTAATATCTTCACATTTATTTGTGAATGTCTTCAATACTCATATATTTTAAGGATGATCGAACATTTATTCAAACATATAAAATATTTTTTATTTATATATTTGCTTAAAATCTAGTGTTAGTGGTTAAATTAAATGTGTTTATTTTTTATTGTGGACCCCATTTTGCGTATAAACCTCCTCCAACCTTTTCCACCTTTCTCTATCTTTGCTCTGGTCGATCCAGTGTCTCCCCACTGAAAGAAGTCGCTGGGGAGCTGCTTTTGTCTACCGATTTTTCTTCTGAATGATGATCCTTTCCATTTGGTGGTATCTATTGTAAACTTTATATCCTTGTAGTGACCAGCTCATTTCCACTTTATTGTTAGTGCTTACCTCAATGCATTTGTAAACTTTGTGCTTTGTCTTATCTCCTGGCCTCGTACTTTCTTTCTTATAGTATTTTAAAATGTTTTGTATGTAATCTTTGTAAGTCAATGGGTCCTGTATAAAGTTTTAGTTTTTAGTATTTATAGATTCAACGAGTGTTCAAGTATATTGTTGCTATATATAATAATACATGCATTCCTATACGTAGTTTTTAGTATATAGGTATTGTATTTGTCACATATTAGACAATAGGCTCTGGCAATGAGTAGGATAATCTCAAGTCTAGACAAAGTGTATATAGATTATATATACCTACCTATTTATATACACATATGTGACATACATACGTGGTAGTATATTCTTTATTTAGGTATATAGTAAGTAAAACTGCATGTATTTATTTCGAATAAAACTACAACAATATTTGTGTTAAGTTTATAGAATTTCAGTACATTGTGACTCAGGAGATACAAAACCAATGGATTGAATTTTATCATAATTTCGACTTAAATGTTTAAGCGCCAATAGCCGATATATCATCTTTTAAACTAGTAACTCTCTCCTCCCCTAAAATTTTCAGAATTCTTTAAACTTAGTCCAACTCATATATAATAATCAAGTTTTAATGATAAATAAAGTTTTGTCAATACTTAGTTGTTATTGTAAATTAGCAATACATAATTTGATCTAACAGAAATTTTGAAAATGTTCCGAATACGTTTGGTTGGTCATTAAAATATCTATCAACATTTTATTCGGAAACTTTGCTAGCAAAACTGAAAATATACGATTTTGAACTTTTATAAAAATTTGTTATATCTAACTGCTGGTACCACTTTTTGATATTCCGCTCTCATAATTCAGAAACAACGAGTCAAATTATTAAGGAAAAATTTGAATGAAAACAGCTACCAAATACGGAGCAAGATAGCATTGGCTACTGTAATAATACGAAGTTTTGCAATCGAGAAAGAACACATTCCTGCAATGTATTTCCCTCCCGATTCATCCTATATATTATAAGTACTTCCACTTTCAAAAACAAAATTGTAATATGTATATACTTAAATATATATACAAACATTGATATTTTGAAAGTTGCACAAAGTATTGTTTTATTTGAAGCACAATGTATACATACAGCATGTGTAAACGATCGTTGAGTACACTTATATTTCATGTTAGCTTATTCTCTATACATATTCACAAAGTTTTTTTTTTTATCTTTCAATCAAGTTTTAATGAATGTGGTGTAATTTTTGGATTAATTTTCCCCCGAGTGGCAAACAGGCAAGGAAAGAGACATGAATAATACTGTTTATATATCGACAATAGTCGGGTACGGATAGAGCTCGCACTTGGACTACTCTCCGTTAAATTACCTTTCAAACGAAACCATAAAAATTAAAATCGGTCCATCCGTTTAGGCGCTATGATGCCACAAACAAACAGACAGACACACACATAGCGGTCAAACTTATAACACTCCTTTCTTTTAATTCGGGGGTGAAAAAGTGCTACCTTTAGTACCATGACTACGCCTCATGCTTCAAGACTCTACCATTACATTAACGTGATACAAAATCTACATACTATTATATTTTTGTAACTTCTTAAATGTGTAAGCGAATATTCAGTTATTGTTATAAGGTATACTCTTTGGTATTAGTTTTGGTATGAAAGTTATGTTGTCTGTAACATACTTTTATATGTCTTTTCTTTGTTTTTTCCCTGTTTTAAATTTTTGAATGTCTATACTATTATAAATATTACTTTCTTGTTAGGAAGACTACTGAAGAATCAGAATCTTTTTCTGTTATTTAGATGTTGTAAAAATTTTCCACAGACAAAAATTATAGACCGTGAACTCATTATCAAGATACTTCTATGATTCATTTTGCTGACCTTTTTAAGGACTGAAACAGTAGTTTGGTAAAAGAAGAAATAAAAGAAAAAATTTAAAGAATTCGAATTATTTGCTTTTGTTTAATATTTTTTGCGGACAATTTCCAATGTTTTCCAGCTTCTTAATTAAGTTTGCTGCAATGGAGCAAAAATATTTCAAACGTTAACTTTGAGTGACATGGTTTTATATTTGTTACAAAGTATTTTTGAATCATCCACATATAGCATATTCAAATATGTTCATTCTATATATTCATAAATAATTTAATTTATTAGTGTAAACCTATGACTCTGAGCAATATTTATAAATGTCATATCAATTTGAAACTTTTAATTAATTGTTTTGATTAAAATATCAATCATTCAAACTTATAAAACATGTATACATCCATACAATATAGAGACCGTGAGCGTACAATAAATTGAAACTTCTATTATTCATTTGGTCTTATTCTTGGAGATTTATAAAATGGAGAAATTTGGTAATAATGAAGGTTTTAATACTAGACAGAGTTCCAAAATTGTGATAATCTTGTTTTTCGATAATTTAATTTCTCGGCCCCGCATTTGTTAAAAAAAACTGCCAAAAAGTGGCAAGAAGTTTTCAACTACCGAAAATATTGAGAAACAGCGGGCATTTATATAACAAAACCAATTTTCAAATTTGAAAGGTTTATTCTTATACATTCCACTCCAGAGCCACAACTTATACCTTATCTTTTTAAATCAGACAAATAGTATCAGAGAAATAACGCTTCATTATGGGCTCACGATCAACATACAACACCAATATGAATGAATTTGAGTTTAAATCATTTTGTCAAAAATAACAAATTGTTGTAAGCATATTAATTTAACAAGCTATTTAAAATGAACTTTTGAAAGTTTCATACATACCTATATTTTTTTTACAAATTAGGTATGAATACAGGAAATTAATGCATTTCCTGTCGAATAGCGTTATATACAATTTCTGCATGATGTATTTATTTTAAAATATAAAATTAAAAATTGTATATAAATATAAACAGGATGGACAATAATATTTATATAAAAATAAGATCGTATCAAATTTTGTGAAAAAGAACTATTTTTTTATTAACAATCATAATATTAACTTATCAACACTTCTAACTTATTAACTCGTCTAACATTTTCTAAGAGTCGGCCAACAGTTACTCGATTGAATCAAAACTTATTATTATTTGAATATATTTTAGTTAGAATTTGAAAGAAAAAAAATTTTTTTTTTTTTTGTTAATTTGACTTCAAATAAACTGACCTTAATATCAACTTGAATCGATGAGCCGATTAGAATATTTTGCCGTTGGTTGGAGCCAGACTTTGATATATCAATAAGCTGTTGAATGATGAATAATCGGATATTGTAATAATTAAGAGTTTATTGGGTTGAGTTTCTCGACTATAGAGGAATTCGTTGGGTTCTGAAGTTTTTAGGCCTTGCGTTCCAAAATAGGACACTATTACACAAATGTTTTTCGGTTTATTTCTTACAAGCTTATTTTTCCGGTTTTTTTCTTAAATCAGAATGATGAAAAGATTCGAATATAAGTTTGATGGAGGTGAGGAGTACATGCGATTTTAATATAAACATTTAGAGCCAAGTCCGCTCCCGCTGTAATATGAACTAGTAAAAATCTATCTTAGGTTTCTGGAGCGTTGGCCTTCAAATTGTTTTGTCTAACAGAATTTATTATAAAAATTAATTCTGTCTTTCGGGGTATTAAGGACTACCAGGCTCATTTTTTCCAATAAATTATAATGGTTATTCTCAAACAAATTCCTTTAGAGGAATTAACTTAATATTTCAAAAAAAAATTGCTTAAATACCGAAAATATAATCATTTTATCATACTGTAGATATGCTTAATATTATTACTTCTTTTATTTACAATACTGTAAAAAACTTTTCGAAATAAAGTTTTATTTCGAAAAAGTTAGTTATAACTTTTCTTGGAAAATTATAGTTAGACATTATAATTAAAATCAACTTCATAGTAACCTACTCCTTACTATACAATACTACCACTACGATATTACCCACAAAATGCAATGAGAATATAATGATTTGCATTTCGCGTGTTATTTTTAATTTGATTTTTGTCATTGTTCAGTATATTTCTTAGTATTATTTTTTTACCTTTTCATACACAGTACATAGTCTGCAATACCTATACGGAGTATTTCTAGTTCGAAATCGATAAACAGTAGGTCAATTGATTGGCTTTGGGAGGCCTCAATAGTGTAATTCAGCTTTTGTCCAGTACTGAAGATTATAAAAACTGGGTACAAATAAATGTGGATTCCGTGTTTATTTCAATCGTTACAACTGCTCAATTAAACGAGTAAATGAGTAAATGGCAGTCAATTTTCTCAATATGACAAATATTGGCGATAGTCTAGAATCCAATAATCCTAGCACAAAGTTTATCTGCTGTGAAGGATAATGTGAGAGGTCACCTTAAACTTGAAATATAATTTATCATAAGAATTAAAAATTTCAGGAATAAATTAGTACGACTACAAAAGTGTAATTTCATACCGTACTCGCTCATACGATTAAGCATCTCTTAGTTTTCGAAAAGTTAAAATGCAACGGAATTATTGTGATAAAATTTTGATCATTAGCTATACTATGTAACATTTTTAAGACAAGCCGTGTTGAAAATTTGAATTTGATATTACATTCCAATGAAATATGAAATAACTAACGTAAACGTTTCTTTGAAAACACATACTTGATTGTATCGATAATTCTAGCAACGATATGTTTAATTTCTGCCGCCTTAGTTGGCAGTTCCAATACTTTGAAAGTAATAAAAAACAATAATAATATAATGTATCATTTTCAAAATATCATTTAATAATTTTGAGGAAATTGTTACAAGAGTTCTGTAAGGCTGTTTAGTTTTGTTGTATTCATGTAAAAACGATCAAACTTTTATTATGAAGTGGCAATTTATTTGATTAAAATGTAATTTACCAAACTAAGATTGTATTTTTACTTAAACCAATTATGCTTCCAAAACTTAGGTATTTCCAGCATGAATACACTTTTCGACCGATTTAGCTTATTATTATCACAATTTCAGAATAATGTTAGTTGTGGGATTTCAAAGTTCCAGAATTTTTAGTCGCTTAGATTGCGAGATAATCAGCTATAAAGTTCGCAATTTCCCAATTAAAGCATGTAAAACTCATTGTCCCTCCAACTATTTATAACTAAATTGAAATCAATGTTTTTTGAATAAAATAAATTTTTAAAAATTTTAGATATTAATGTTCGCGAGATATTATTTTGACAATAATTGGTCAAAATTGGAAACGTAGGCATAATTAATTCGTGTGAAACCTTGGAGTAGGCATTATTAAGGGCAGAAATTAAATTTTTCGTGAAATTTTTTCAAAAAAACAAATGTTATCCAAGCTTTAGCATAAGAACTGCAAGTACCATGATGGAAATACCTTAACAAATTACCATACAAATTTTTAAGATGTACGTGTTATAAAAACGTTTTGAATTATGATTATTAATCTGATTTAACACAAATCGAAAAAAAATTCATGAAGGATATTAACCGTTGCTGAAACAAAGATCGCATCAAGTTTCAAGCAAAAAGTAGTACAATCGGTCGGTATTATAAATATTCTATAAACAAAACATATTTATTTTCATTTATAAACAGAAAAGTTGTATTTTTTTGTAAAATTTATTCGAACATAAATTCTTAAGAAATATATTTCACACACAGAAAGATAAAAATATTGTTTCTTGTATTTTTAATCAAAGATAAAAATCGTTTATGTAATGGTTGTGGCTATGGCATTGAAATTCAAACATGTTATTTAATATAATATAAATATAAATTAACAACGAATGAATTAAATGAAAGGAATTATAGGTGGAAGAAATGAAAATATTTGGAAGAAATATTTAATTTAGTTTATTTTAACCAGTACGTCATATATTGGGATTTATTTAATTGATCTTAATTGTATAGGCATTTTCTTGAAACTGGTAAAATCCTAGGTAATCACTAGTTGTATCCCCAAATATATAATAAAATATGAAAGAAAGGGTGTTTATTTGTTTGTTTGTAAAGACAATAATATTCCCATATAATACATACTATACAATTTGTGCCTAATTTGCACCCTCGCGAATAGACAGTGATGTTTACGAAAAATTGTTTTATAGAAAAGTTGTTTATTTTTTTATTAGGAACATTTTTTACGTTTAAACTTTTTTTCTATCTATAATAGTTTACAAGATGAGACCTACTGACCCAAGACCCAATGGACCTATGTTACTCATTTACGAACTCGAACTCACTTTTTACGTCCTTAATAGGCTGTATATATTTCAGCTTGATATCTTTTTTCGTTTATGAGTTATCGTGTTCACAGACCTATACTAACTTTTTTTTGGTAGCATCAATATTTTTAAGCGTTACAAACTCGGGACTAAACTTAATATCCCTTGATATATTTCGTATATATGGTATAAAAATTAAAACCGTTTCTATGGTTTAGACGCTACGATGTTCCAGACAGACAGACAGCCACACACATATACAACAATTATATCACGTTTTTTTCTTCGAATAAAAACTGTTTGATGTAAAATCTTAACAACTGCTCGTCAATAGTTCTACGACGATATATGCCCATAGGTAATTCGGTAATTATCTCCAACACCAACAGGCTGCCAACAACCCTAGCTCGTACATGTAACAATGATTTTTATATCGCTTACTGGATTATTTATCTTTATCTTTACATGGATGTAAAAACTGCATAGATGCGCAACATAAAAAATTATGCATATAATAATTATATAAATTTAAACTTATCTGTAGGTACGCCTAATATACAAGCTAATAATGTATATACAATGAATATCGAAAAATCTGATTATTTTTATATAAAAAAAAAAGTCTGATTCTAAGATAAAAGAATTATTTACTTACATACAAATGTTTGTTTGGCAGTATAAAGAAAATGGTTTTATTATTTAGTTACTTTTAATTTTTAATTTTATTATATTTTTTTGTTTATTTAGATACATGTTTGTACATTGGATACTTTATTGGGTATAATGAGTAGTGTTCTGTTGGACCGTTTACCCATAACTAAACGAAATTTTTTTAATTCATTAACCCCCGAACTAAAAAAAAAAGGGGTATTATAAGTTTGACCGCTTTATATGTGTGTCTGTCTGTTTGTGGCATCGTATCCATTTAGGGATGAGCCGATTTTGATTTTTTTGGTTTTATTTGCAAAGTAATTTAATGAAGAGTGTTATTAGATACGTTTCAAATGCAAGTTTAGGGTTCCGTCCCAAAAACTTGGGTTGTATTGTATTTGAAGGGTGTATACAGATTAAATTAGACCAAGTGTCGAATTTATGGAAATCAATTTTATGTTTTACCTGCCGTTTATTTCAAGTTATTAATAGTAAAATAAGTTGACACAAATTGTCGAAAGCTTGGAATTCCTTGTAAAAAAAAATTCAAAAATTGATTAACATTTTTCCACTTTTTCGATAGATCCAACCTGCTTACCATTTCCTTCTTTGTACTGTATTTTCAAAGTCTTTGAATATAAACGGCAAGAATAAAAAACATATCAAAATACGAAAATCAAAAACTCGATTTCTATTAACTTATCACACGATCTACAGTTAACACATCTTATATATTTAAACGAGCAATTCTTGTATATATATATATATATATCAACGATCTTGGAAATGGCTCCAACGATTTTCATGAAAATGAGTATGTAGGGGTTTTTTGGGGCGATAAGTCGATCTAGCTAGGTTTCATTTATCAGAAATGTCGTTTTATCCGTCTTTTCATGAAAAATTGAAACATACAATGTAAATAGGACTGTGCCTGACATCTATTGGTGTATAACGTAGTTAATGAAATACAATGCAAATTATAACATAACAAAAAGGAGGCGTTTGAGTAGTCTAAAGTGAAAAATATGACTCTTGCTGACATCTATTGGCGAATAACCGAGCAAAGCTCGGTCATCCAGATTTTAATTAGATAAAGCTAACATTCGGTCCTGCAAATAACAAAAAAAAAAAAAACATAGATTTTTCCCTTTCTTTTAGGCTCACGGACTGTGTGTGTTCTCTTCTTATGTTGTTAAAATAGACAGGTCCATTATAAACAAATTGTCTTAAGATTCATGTATCCATTATTGTTTTAGCTTAAACTACTTTTTATCTGGATTTTCATACTTAAGAAATGGATTCATTTGAAATAGATACAAAACAAAAATTTTAGCATCAAATATTTTGTAATAATATAATTGATACAGTTTAAATCAAATAGTTGTTCCTTATTAAAGGGTTAAAAATTTTTTTAAATTTCTTTTTTTAAAAAGGGTTTTACAAACATTGAATTCAAAAATTCACCTTTTTGGGTATTTTTATTTAATTTTTGCAAAAATAAGAGATAGTGAAAAACCACAAACACAAAAAATCGTTTTTATAAAAAATGCAACTTTTACTATAAAATTAGTCATTTTCTCCATTTTTTAACTAGGAGCAATAGTTTTATTCTTCCTTTTATCGCTACGAACCAGAAAGAGTTTTTGATTGAACCTGAACGGCTAGAAATATTTGTGTAAGATGTTAGTGCGTCTCGGAACATAACACAAGGTATTTGTTTGATGAATTATTCTCGACTCATCTTATAATTCGAGTTTCAGGCAAGTTAAAAAATTTCTTTGCGAACTGGAAAGTAACTGTCTTGTGATTAATTTACAAAATGACATATACGGAAATTGCAGGAAAGTATCAAGAATTAGGTTTTCGATTTTCGCTTCGAATTTGGATGGTTTGTTGCCAGCCATTTTCTGATTGCAAAAATCTGATTGTATGATAAGCCATGCTGCTCTAGACACCATTCCTCTCAACCTCTTAATGTGAATTTCAAGATTGATTTTCATAAATTCTAGCATATGCATTGTTTCGAGAGAACATATTTTTCAAGCGTATATTATTCGCTTCGTTTATCGTTTGTTTTTTTTGTTACAAAAACAGCAATCAAATCCGTGACCCACGTTTTACGTGCGGATTGCATTAAAAATTTACACAAGGTATAAAAATAATAAATTTGCTTCACAATATAAAAAGAATATCATCCTATTAATATACGTTTTTTGTTTTGGTACGAAAACAGAAATCAAAACTGTGACCCACGTTATACATCCCGTTTGCATATAAAATTTACACAGGGTATAAAATAATAAATTTGCTTCAAGATATAAGAAGAATAAAGTAAATGGATACCACCTGCTTAAATTGTATTCATTTGATAGTAAATAGTTGCGCTAAATTTACATCCAAATAAAAAAACTCAACGATGTCTTTTACAATATCATTACTACTATAAAATTTACTACTTCATTATACGGTTGCCAAAATATTTTTGGATCAGATACAAAGATGATTGTTATGCGTTTAATTCGTTTTTATTATTCGTTATTTATTTTTTTCAAGTATTTTGTTAATTTTACATTCGTATACAGATACAGAACGTCCCATGACCTTAAAAGGTTTTCCTAAAAGCTAATATTTAAAGCCGATTTTTTAATAGGATGCTACTTTTTTGTACTAAAACGTAGCAGGAACCCTTTTTCCGATTTTTTTGTGATTACAAGGAACTTGTACTATAATTTTATTCTAAAGCAAGTGATGAAAACAAACCAAACCCTGACAATACGGTAGCTATCTGATGTAGAATTTGCCATACTACGCTAAAAATTGTAAAACTAGACTTGATACCATGACAAAATTTGAATGTGAAATTAAAATTGATTAAAAAACGAAGAAGTTATATAAGAATTCAAAGATTGATTGTCCATCTCTTTTTAGCAATACAAAGTTTTATATGTATTTTATATACCCGTGCAAAGAGAATGTTTAACCTGAAGTGATAAAAAAAATTTAGTCAACATGGCCATTGACCACTAATTTTCATTTGTTTCACTTGAGAAGTATAAAAATCATTTAAAAATATTATTCTTTCAAAAGATACCATTTTTATCAATAATTTTAGAAAATTTATAATATTAGACCAAATATTATAAAGTTTTAAAGCTGCTAACACCAAGTAACGGTCATAATATTGCTAAAAAAAGCACCTCCTCTATTCTCCCTGTAGGAAACACTACAAGCAACAATTCATGGGACACCCTACTAAAATAATTGAACATTGGAATTTTACTATTGAATTTACTACGAGTGCACTGGACTTTATAGTGACGTGAACTGACGAGACGAAAAATTGTAAATAAATTACATGAAAACGTTATGTTTTATTTGCGATCGATCCTATAAATAGAACAAGCACATACATATTGGTGTGTTGCAACATAAAATTGTACAATTATTGTAAGCTATTAACATTTACCAGCCATCATAAAATGTGCTGTGCCATTTTATGAACATCGTTTACCTTTTTTATAAACAAAAAAATTAAACTAAGTCTTAAATGAAAAAAGAAAATTTCAAAAATAATTTGGTAAAAGTTTTTACTTTTACCAATTTACAAAAATTTGCAAAGCATTCAATACTTATTTGATATCAAGATTGAGGGCGGACCGGAAAGCATTACCATGTTTGCTTTTACTGTAAGGGCTAAAATACTAAATAAAATCCAAAGAACTATATTTCATAATTTATTCCGCAATTATAATGAGTACAAACAATAGGCGTTGCTTGGTAATATTTGTCTACAAAAAGCAAAGTCGTATCTATCGAATGTATGTACCTACGAAAGAAACGCAATTGCAATGTCGTTACAGTACCGTAGCATTTCTACTTTTTTATACTTATACGTAAAGTTTGTCACTTAAACGTAAAATTTTTTATAGGTAAAAGTCAGTGGGTATATTTTCTGCAAGGATAGAACTTTTATTGTGGATATCACTATGTCAGTATCGTTGTGAACATCATACTGTGATCCGAGATTGAGAGATTAGTAAAATTAGCAATAGTTATGCCAGGCAAGACAATACTCCCAATACTTCTGGCGGATAGCCCTATACAATACTGTAATATTACTTATGCTAACATAGACACTATATGATCTGTCTTTATACCATGCCAGTATCATAATAAACGCCATGCATTTCTCACCATCGTGTAGCATTGAATAATACATATTTCACTGTAATAAAATGAGAGAGAGAGATAAGACAAATATTTACTCAAATAATTAGAAAATACCTCAATATTATACATAATCTTATGAATTGTCTTAATTAGATTACCGCATTTTCCACTTACAAAAAATTAAGTCACACATGAAGGTGCAACAGTATGTTTATTACCGCAATTGTTGATTTAAAACAATTCTATTTTGATCATCCAAAGAATACAAAATCTTTATCTTAGAATCTTTATCTATATAGTTTTAATTATCGGTAATTTAAAATTCAAAGCGTCGATATATAGCATTGCGTGGTCGATATCTATGGAATGAGCTAATTTAAGGAATGAATGTAGAAACCATCCCATCTCTATGGGTACAAAATATGTATAAACCGTGCCTTTTTCATAAAATTTCGTAATCTAAAAATTTCTATTACCTACGTCATAATTAAGGTAGCACAAGCTTACATAATTATACTTTAGAAGTAAATTACCATACAAGTAAAATATAATTAATGTTTTAACACTAATTAATAACTTAATACGTTTGAAATTATTAATAAATATTATGTTTTTATTAATAAGTATCAATTTTTAATCAGTTAATCGATCGAAATAAATTAGAAAATATATACTAAATATTCCAAAACAATTTGCTTACATAAATGGTTGAATTTAATTAAGTTGTATATTAATAATTATGACGCAAAATAAAATAATAATAATAATAATAATGATTTAAAAAAATCGATTTAAGTAGATGGTTATCAATTATTTAAATCTGTTATAAAATGTTGTTATACTTGTCATCAAATGCAAACAATTTTTTTAATCATTTTGGTTTAATTTAGTAAGTTGAAAGTAAATTCATCGAAATTTATAATAACAAAAGTTCGCAAAGACGCAGATTATAAATAATAGTTTTTCCGTTACCCTAGAACCCATTTAAAATATTTTTTAATTAAAATAATAAAATGGGTAGAGGGGAGGATTTTAAGTGAGGAAAAAATCAACAATGACGATACTTTGATGAAATAGCAGTTTAATCAATTAGCCGCTTCTTTATTTAAATGCACAAATTGTCGCTGACAGGATTTGATCACTAAGCTACCAGCTCCAACCAACCAAACTCTATAATGCTATTCTGCTCTTGGGAATCCATTTTGACTAAATAAACTGTTTTTCTAGTAATCAGTCCGATTAAAGGAACCGCAATACATTGAAGCTGCAATTAAGTAAACGTAAACCTTCAATCCAGTTGAAGTAGGAGGCTCAGCAAAGAACAACTAATGCGTGACGAAAGTATTGGTCCTTTAAGTACATCTTGAAGAGCAATTTACCTTTGGCCCTGAAAAGTATTGCAAAGTATTTGACAGTTGCATTCTTCCAGTCCTCACCTATGGCCTAAGACCCTAGCTTACAATACCTCTGACTTTACAAAACTTATAACCTAATTAAACAGAAATTCATAGTGACAAATATCAATAAAATTCACAAATTAATTTTTCCTATATTTTTGTATCGGTAAATTTGCGATGTTTACTTACTTCCCTTTAGCAATAATCATCAAAGCCTCAACAAGAGCATATTTAAAATTGGTTTATGAACAAAAAAAATAACTTTCACTTAATGACACTGTCTGTTAAATACACTGCCAGTGTGCAAGTTTTTTTTATTTATCTAAATGACCACACCTGTAATAAATAATAATTTAGTTTAAATTATCTTTAATGACATTTGTCAGGTAAAATGAACCCAAATCAAAAAATTAACGGTACCCGAGATATGTAATAAATATTAAATCAATTATACTGTTTGATTGCGTAATAATTTAGATATTCAACTAATTCCCAAGTTGATGCACTAATCACTCAGAATTAAGAGGATTACCAAATAGCTGGTAAAGAATGTTTGAATTTTGATAAGAAGTTTTTACTCAGGTAAAACGAAGTATATAAAACGCAACGTTGTAAATTTTATTAAAAAATATAAATATTTTTGGCTTACACTTTGTTCTTTGTTTGAAGGCTTTATAAGTGGTAACAACAACGTGATATAAATCTTCAAAGGATAAAATTCAAAAGAACTTTGTTGACAAATTTTGAAGTATTTCATACTTAGAAAGTCAGTTGTGTAGAAAGTCATTAACTCAGTTGGTTAAGGCGTAACCAATTCCGTCTGCGGTATGCTTTGGTAGCGGGTTCGATTCCCGCCGTCGCAACAAAATTAATTTAATTAATAGTTGTGATCGACTGGTGTAGTGCATGGTATATGCATGAAGGAGGTGCACTCAGCCTCTGAAATTGAAGTGCTTATAAATGAAAAGAAGCAGCGGAAGGGTGGTAAAACACACATATGGTATCACAATGGGCTCTATAGCCTAAGTTTGTCCTTTGTGGACAGCCAATATAACCCAACCTAACCTAACCATAATTAGAAAACCTAAAAAGATCATGTGAATCTTACAGGAATACAAAATTGTTTTATTAAACAAACGTACATTCCACAACATAAATAAATTAAATTGTACATATTTATACAATTAGCAATTACATCCAGTTGGGACACTTGGTTATTGCTTTCAATTCAGGCTTAGCTTACGTCTTAAAATACTCCCTATTGGCTTCGGCATTTCGATTGTGGTTGGTTTTTTTCAGAAAAAAGGGATGATTCGTTAGATAAGTTGCACAAATTCTTAGTATGCTCCGAGTATTTTGCTTTCTAAGTCAATTTAGGCCGCAAATTTATAATTTACAAACTCATGTGCTAAATTTGATAAACAATGTTTTAAAATAATTTTATTTTTATTTTTTGATGTTTGCGTGCATATAGTCCACATTTACCTTATTTAATGATTATAATATTTGAGACTATTAAATGCAATGAGTAGGTTATTATATTATTCATATAATTATTAATAATATTGAACCAAATTAATAAATTTATTACAAAATTACTTAACTGCTTAAATTCAATAAGTAAATTTGTTAAAAAATAATTAATTCTACAGGTACATTGTTTTAAATTATCCAAAATGTGTTAATTGATATGTATGATATGAAGTAATTTCGTAATTGGTATCAACTTAATATTAATACAAGCACTTCACTTAATATTAAGCACAGCAGATGTGCTTAAAATAATTTTTGCATCTATTAACAACTAGCTGGCAATAAAATGCCTCTAGTTTCCTCATATCTTTTAAGCACATCTGCTGTGTGTGTCCTTAAAACATACTTAAACTCATTGTAATTTGTGTTACGATTAGATGTATTGCGTGTACAATTTTAAAATAAATTTGACGTGATTTTCTGTATATATCTAGCTGTTTATGACATTAAAAATAGAATCGACAAAAAATGCCAAAAAATGGGAAAATGAATTTACCTTTCACTTGCTAATTGAGAGTTGTGCAGTAAATAAATTATGTTTTCATGTAATTTTATTATTCTCGAAAACTATCGAAGCAATCTCGATCTTTCAGTTCTGTTAAGGTCTACACATTATTTAGCATAAATTGTAACTTTTTGAGATTAACAGATTTCTATATGAACTTAATTGATAATCGATTGGGAGTGAAAACTACGGAAGAAATTACATATAGTGACTCGTGTTTGAGTTACTCATTTTAATCAGCATTTGTACCCACACTTTCTTGATTATAATAATACACAATTAGAGGGAACAGGTTAAGAGTTTCCCACAGCCTTCTGCGAAGAAATTCGGGCTAAGAGAATGGTCGGACGATTACTTGCTCATTTTTTTTTTTGTAAATTTATATGATCTTTGAAAATATCTATCACTTTTGTACTGTTATTAATAATCAATAAATCAGTAAAAATCTGTAGATGGTCCGCAGGTGTAATTTTGAAGAAAGAAAAACACTGTTTGGATAATTATTGAAGTCTTGCTAAGATAAGCTACAATCGTATAAAATGTTTTGCATATTTTATGTTGTCTTATCTCATTTGTTCTAGAAACTCGCTTACCATACAGTGATGAGTAGTTTTTATTTCAACCGATTGTACTTACTTAAATACTTGCAGGCCCTAGAAAGTTCTCAAAAATTATGCAAATATTATTGACCCAAATTTAACGATTATAATCGCAAAAAAATAACATATTTCAAAAAAATAAGATAAAATTGTGAAAATATTCGTTTTAGTTCATATGCTAAAAATATAAAACTCCAAAGGCAAAAATTTTATTTACAAAAAGTAGATAATAGTCATTAAGTAAATGCACACAAGTTTATTAAATAAAAATATGAAATATCCTGTTTTAAAAAGGCATAATTATATATAAACTTTTTTAATTTTTAATTAATTGTCTTTACTTTTATTCTTGAATTGTTAATACAATGTCAAAAGTCTCGATTCAATAGTCCGACGTCCCTTGGGTGTAGTGGAGTATGTTATGGATAAAGACGAGGAAATTTAACATTTTGCCGCGAAAATTTCTAAAGTAAGATGGACCGTGGTGCGGTTTCTGGCATTAGGTTCTGGAAGGCATTTATTAACTTTGTGGACATTGTAAATTAATTTAAGAAACAAACAAATTCTTTATTAAATAAAACTATAAATATCCTGTCTTTAAAATTAATAATCATACATTAATTTTTTTTTAAATATTTATAATTAATTGCCATTAATACAATTACTGGCATGTTAATGAAATGTCAATCTCAAGTCTCCCATTCAATATGTACGTTTTTTTTATATGGAATTCTTTCTTATGTTTTTAATAATAATTACATATTTAAATAATTATTATTATTTAAATACAATGAACAAAAAATGTTTTGTTATGTGGTTTATATCATTTTAATTAATTTATTTACAAATAAGTGAAAGTGTAATAATTAATTTAATATAAATAAATTCGTTGTCATTGTTTTTTTATTAATTTATTTTATTTATTATCGTAAAATCTTTGTGTGTTATTAGGTTTACATACCACAAAATTTGATTTATTTTTTGGTGGCCTATATGTAATAATATCGGTGTGCGTTATGGAGTATAATTTTAATTATAAAATTATCTACTCTTACACTCTTTTTGTTATAAATATTTTATCATTTTTTAATTATTTTTATTTTTGTTCAATGTTTACTTTACATTACAGTATCTGCAAAGTTAAATTTAAAATAAAATAAAAAGTACTCGACTGATTCGACTCCAGTTTTATCTTTATTTCTTATAAGATTTATAATTAAAATTTAAAACAAAAGCTATCACGTTATAGCCATCACTTATCCTCACTCATCCACTGAGTTTCATCAAATTCTAAAACAAAAATGTTTTTGCTTTTTTCTCGTTTTTTTTAAAGGGGTCCTCAAAAGGGCTCCCTAAAAAAATTGCAAAAAATCGAAAAATTTTTTTAATCTACAATTTCGATGAAACTCAGTATATAAGGTAATTTTGACCCAAAAAGTACAAAAATCAGGTGAATTTGATGACTGGTCGAATAGTTTTTGAGATACGGAGTAAAATCGAACCAAACATTACGAATAAATTTTTATGAAAAAAATTAATTTATTATTAAATCATTAAAGAATGAATATTTATGAAAAAAGTAAAATAAACTTTTGTCTCAAACCATGAGCTTATATATCAAGTTTTATATTTCTAACTTCAAAAATGACATAGTTTCATATAAACTGTCACCCCCTTGAAGAATGATTTGTTTGAAAATAGTAATACTCGAAACTTTTGTAGTGAACTATGCTCATATAACATTTTTTTACATTTGTAATTTCAAAATTGACCAAGTTTCATACAAACTTCCAATCCTTATTTTAACTCCTTGAGGGATTGATTTCCGAAAAACCTTTCTTAGTGCTCACTTACGTTACTTATTGTACAAAATTTCAGGCTTCTAGACCCAACAGTTTCAGCTGAGCGTTCAGCTTCCATTCTTATAGGTATATATATATAGATTTTATAGAGAAATACTTGAAATACTTTTTTATCAAAAGTTTGAACGGAATATTTATAGTTATAGTTAATAAATTAATTACAATAATTTCGATTATACGTAGGTTTACAAAAACAAAGAACTTACTATTACATCCAGCCAATAAATATAATAAGGTTTCAATATCACATTTTGCCTTTCACTTCTTAGTGTTTTACACATGTTATTACATTGTAAATAAATACGTAAAATACTGGCGCTAAAAGAATTATTGCTTAATAAGATCATATTTTATCTCTACTGTCATTTGAAAGTAGTTGCTGTCATTTAAATTCCGGGAAATTCATATTTCCTGTATGGAAATAGTAATCAGATGAAACAATTGTCTCTATCAAATGGTTTCTCAGTAGATCTGTAGACATTTTAAACCAGGGATATGAGACATCGTGGAAATTTCGATTTCAATTTGTTAAATTTGGAAAGAAAATCGAAAACCAGGCTAAGAGGTTTCAACTTAGAAAACTTGCATTTACAAACAATATTATCGATTACTTGGTAGATAGTTCTTGAAATATTCTAAGTTTTGCGTACCTCAAATGTATATTTTAAGTTTTATAAAGCATAATTTGAAATCGAAAAAACCTGCCAAAAATATTATTTGATTCAACTGATGAATTTTGTTTTAACTTGATGAAAATAAGAATTAAAACTAAACCAGATATCGAGAAAAATAATTCCAAATTGAAAAAATAATTTGTTTTAAAAATTGTAAATAAAACTATTTAAACATTCATCGTAAATCCTTAATGAAATCGAGCGAGACGATTATCTTAATTGTTTCAATTCTTTAATAAGATCTTAATTTTTAATTTGAGAATTTGTTTTTCATTTTTTATGCTCGAATTTGGGTGAAATTATCAAAATGTCCCATCTATCAGCCATTTTGTCATGAGACCAATGTTAAATATTTTCACAATTGAAGTCAATTATTTGTCTAAATATCATCGGTGAAAATCCTTCAAACATATTTCAACTACATATTTTAGCAAATCAAACCTTTTACTGACAGATGTTAAGGAAGTCGAATAAAAATGATCGAAAATGTTTTCAAATTGATAAATAAGTACCTATTTTAACTTGTCTTCTAATAAAATAAAAAGCATATAATTAAAAAAACAAAATATTTAACTTGTCACACCAAAATGTGTTAATTTATTCAAAACAAGGGTCTTAAATTAGATAAAATAAATAAAATACAACAACAAAAATTGTATATAAATATTATTATTTTACAATCAGAAAGACAACATAAGTTTTACCTGTCAACTAAGGCCACAAAACTGATAGATAATAACTACCTTTAGTTTTAATATTGAAAAAGAATTGAACTAGTTTTTATTATGATAACATACTTAATCACATATTTCATAATTCAGTGATTTGGGTGTGGTGAAGTTAGGTAGATACTTACGCAAAAATAATATGTAACTAACGACATTTTATTTATTTTTATTTAATTTTAATTAGATGTATTTAAATTATAATATTTTATTAAAGGTTGGGTTGATAACAGTATTTTATTTTGTATGAATAGGTAAATGCTGCTGTTTAATAAAAAAAGTACAAATTATGATTATAATATAAAAAAATTAATGTTGTTTACATATTTGTTAAACATAAAACAGTTAAAACTATGTTGTTACTATATATTACCCACCCGCTTCGCTTGGAAATTTCAATTTTAAAAACAAAAATCAAAACGTTTTAATCTTCACCTTCTTTTCCCTCGGATGAAGGAATGGTAATAAAATTGTATTTACCAATTTTTTCAACTTTTTGTTTATCAAGTTATGATAATAGACATTTTCTTACTAATTATTATAATAAAAATATAAACTAATCAAGAAGTAAATCTATAAGAAGTTTCTATAAATCAAAATCATTTACTTAATAGTTAATTGTACTGCTTTAATTATTACTACATAGGTGTGGGGTTTTTATTGAAAAAAGTTTTATTTTCCTAGATTACGGTGCTACGTTTCATTTTGTGTGACGATTACACATTAGTTTTAGAAAAAAAAAAGTTTTTTATATTCAAACTTTTAGCAAATACAATTTATCAATGAATACAATAATTCACTTAATTCCGCCTCTTTAAGGGTTATACCCATCCTTGATTTGAGATTGAAAAAACATTAATTTCTGATATATATTTGTAAGTATACTTTTATAATGATGAGAATAAAATAAAATTTATATTTTATATTTATAACCCGGAATTAAAAGTTTTTATAATCATGTTTTTAATTAGATCAAACAAATGTTATTTATAAAACTACTTATAAAGTAATTATTATGAAATCATATTTTATTTAAAAATATCAAATTTAAATTAAAAAGACATTAAAAATTATTGTTAAGAACTAATCCAAATAAATATTATTATTTATCGAAAAATTGTGAAATACTTTTTCAAATTTTTGTGTGTTTCAATACCACTTTGTTATCGATGCAATTACTTATATTAACTTTATTATTAACTAGTTGACTTAGCAAACTTCGTACCGCCTAACAGTTGATTCTTTATATTGTTTAACAAAATTTGTAGCTTTTAGATTTAGTAATATTATAGATGCACGGAAAAGAGACGTTTACATTTCAATTGACATTTTACCACAGACAATTTACATTTTACCATACCCACAATTTTGAGTAATGCTAGCACTTAAACTTTATGGTATGGTATTTAAGTTCAAATTGACTTTTAATTATTATTACTAATCTTCTGTATGGGAATGTAGAAAAGTGTTGTTTTTTGACTTTTTTAGGCAATTATTAAAACCATCCTCGTACTTCCAGGAATATTATTTAAAAAACTATCGAAATCGGTTCAGCTGCTCGCGAGATTTGCGCTTAGCAACACATTCAACGACTCATATTTATATTATAGATATAAAGCAAAACATAAAATAACTAACAAAGTCTATTGTTTTAAAACCCTGTGTATTTAAACCTAATAAACTACAAAAGTAGGGTTTAAAAAAAAAGTTTCACATAAAAATATTTTTACACTACTTACTAGCTTCTCAAATATTATGAAGATTGTTTTATAAAGAAAAGAATGTACTTTTATTAATTTTATATGGCCTCTAGAATAAAGAAGATCTATCGTTTTTATGGGAGAGAGGTAAAGTAAGCTGATGACTCGTACTTGATAGTGTCGTGAATCGTGATTTAACAACCTGTAAATTTAATAAATATATCATAAAAGTAATAATATTACAATTATTATTACTTAAAATGATCGATAGTCAACGAATGAATTGACATTATAACCTTACCTTTCATACAATTCCAATTCAATATAAAATAACAAATTTTTGTTTGTAATTTTATAATATATTAGCTTAAATAATATTTTTGAAGTTTAAATTGAAAGTCAATGATCTGACAAATATATATACAGACTAAAAAGTTAAAGTTCTACGATGACGTTCAGATTCATTAAATATGTGAAAGTAATATTACATTTTTGTGCTCCAGAAAGAGTAGCGAACAAAATTAAATTTATAATTTATGATTTATAAAGTTGTAAAGTTGTCTTTCGAGCAACTTCTTTCAAATACATCTCAAAATTATTTTGCTGTTATCAGTTCAGTAAAAAAAAGGAATCTATGGCCATGTAAATTGTGTTTGAGGGAACCTCAAATTATAATATATTCTAGTCCAAATTTCCAAAGAAAGTGAAAATCACATTCAAAGATTCCGTAACCTAGATACAAAGATACACAGATAGATACATACGATACATACCAAGCTAAAAAAAGGCGTGTTAAAAATGGGAGCTAGACAGGTTTTTACAAATCAATTTATTAATCAATTATCTTATTTCAACAACAACAAATTTTAGGGATAAATTATGAATAAAAACTACATTCTTATTATTAATACGTTCTGCAGATAATTATTTATTGAAAAAAAAGTTTCCAAAATCATCATTTTATCGTAAACATACGAATATTTTAAAGAAATCGCTTCAAAATCCTGTTTTAGTTATCCCGCTGTGTCTTTATGTAGGAGTAAAAAAATGATTACCTACATTAAATATTCTATTTTTATTCACAAAAATGTTGAAACCATTAAAAAACACACGTAATAAATATTTTTATGAGTTTGTCTGTTTTACGATATTATTTAATAAATTAAATAATATTGATTGATTTTCTTTAAAAATAAATGATTTTTTAAAGATGAAACAAATCTGTGAATTGTTTTCAATCCATAATATTGTTTTTAACAAAATATAAAACTCATAAAATGATTCTACTAGAGTTTTTATAAGTATATTTCAAAAAATGCAAAAGTTTTTTGGATCGCTTTGGTTATGGTTTTCCATAAAAAATTGTATGAATGAAAATTCGTTTAGTATAATGTAGTTTCCGAAAATAAGATTTTTTGCTTATTAGAATAATTTTGGAAGAGTATTTTTTTTATATTCATAATAATAAAATTTTGGATAATAAATAAATAGCACCTCGAAGCTAGTTACTAAAGATTTTTGTCCAGGCTTTTATACAAATTTGGATAGATAGCCTTTCTGAAAACCTCTAACCTCTGTAAACAAATTGGAAAATAATATTTTCTGATAAACTTCGGTAATTAGAAGACAGAAAAAAAAAGAAAAACGGATGAAAAATGTATGCAGTAGTTTGCCCGTAATATTTTCCGATTTAAGAATATATTATAGTCCTAGAACTAGAAGAAATGTTGTTGATTACAGAAAACAGAAAAGTATTTCTTGGTGCAAAACATTATTACACAGTAGAATTAAGAAAGACCTTTGTCTGGGTATAATGATGCTATTTATCGGTTTTTTTATTCCCGATTAAGACGAGGTATGTTATAAGTTTATCGTGCCTGTGCATCTCTGTATTTGTATGTGGCATCGAGGTATTTTGATAGAGAGAGTTCTTACCTATGTTTCGAGTGCGAGCTAAGTAATTTAATATTATCTACTAAATCGTACATCGACATTTTTAAGGGATTTTCAAATTTTGTTGCAGTTAAAATGCGAAATGCCAGCTTTGAGAGAGAAGTTTAAATGATTGTCTTTACTGAATAAAGTTCATTCCTTTACAATAGTTTCTATTTCATCTTTTCTTGCCACAAATGTAAATAAAAGGTCAAATAAAATATAAAAATATATAAAAAACACTTTTAACGAAAAGAAAATCGACTTCAAAAGAAAAACTTTTCCAAAACAAATTAATATGATCTAAAAAGTAAAAAAATACCGATAATATAATGCAGTTAAACTTATTGTTAATTTTGGAATCGATGTCAGCCAAGGAAACAATTGACAGAACAGTGTGCTACAATAGCTTGGCTGCTAGGCTGACACCGACTCCAAAAATAACAATAATTTTAACTGCATTATATTATCGTAGTATTTTAACTTTTTAGTGCATATTAATTTTGTTTGGAAAAGTTTTTCTTTTGAAGTCGGTGTTAAAAGTTTTTTTTATTTTTTGATTTTTAGTGAATCTGAAATACACTAATTTGTCACTTGTGATATTGAGATATTCGTCCTCTTGTCGTGTATACTTAATGCAAATTTAAGACTTATATGGTTTTCTCGTGGATGCCGCTGTCAGAACTGGGCCAAAATAAATTGGGACCACACAGGAAGCACCAGCTTTCAAATAAATCATCAAATTCGGTTCACCCCGTTGAAAGTTCTGAGGTAGCACACATAAAAAATACAGTCGAATTGATAACCTCCTCCTTTTTTGTTTGAAGTCGGTTAAAAATAATAATAACCATTTAAAATTATCTACCTTCTATTTATATGGACATAATATTATTATATTATTATAGGTAGGTATTTATTGAATGAATGAGTGATGATTTCATGCTGCGAAAGTTAATGTTAACGCTTTTTAAAATAAATAATCTAAATAAATAAATATTGTCTTACTATACTACAATAAAATAATAATAACAATATATTGAACTGTATAATTGGTTTTCATTCTTCATTTTAAAATATATTAATGAGTATAATAATATTGTTCATGTTATGTGAACAACTTTTAGTTAACAACAAACATATTTTAATACCTTGTATATATGTAATATATATCAAGGTATACTAAGTTTAGTCCGAAGTTTGTTACGCTTAAAAATATTGTTGCTACGAAAAAACTTTTGGTATAGTGAACACCTAATTAGTTCACCCGCTCGTTCGTATGTGAACACGATAATTTAAAAACGACAAAAGAGTTTCTTCTCCGATTTTCCAAGTAAGGACAAATTGGTTATTACCTATTAGCCAGCACACACTTACTTATCTCACGTAAATTTGAGTCGCATGAAAATCAGTTACAATATATACCTAGATCGTGTAAAACAGAGCCAAGAAAATTGTTTTTTTTTGCATGAAGTTATAAATTTAACTAACGTTATTCTTGGATATTATAGTAAAACTTTAAAAATAAATGGAAATATATAAATGATATAACTTAATTTACGACCAATTTTTATTTTGTGTATTTCAAATGACCTAAATTAGTTTTCATAAAATATATTTGACCAAAAGGTCTATTTTGGCATTAAATATTTAAGATATAATTTTTATGATTGTTATACACTTTAACATATTTTTAAAGTCAGAAAAAATGCAAATACTTTTTAAGCATTCCGTAGTTCAATGACACAATATTTCTTGTTTATTTCTGATAATGTAAACAGCGCATTTTACGCTTAGGCGATGCAAAATTTTGGTTCATAATTTTTTGTTTTTTAAATTTTTTTGACTTTTCTTACTTTCAAAATCGTTACAAATATGCAAGATATGAACGTTTAAAATTCCTAATTAAGCAAAGAGGAAGATTACTAGGGACAACAAACGTGTGTATTGCCATAGGGATTACATATAAAACTTTGCTTTGCTACAAAAAAGGTGAGCCATCTTTGAATGAAATCTTTGATTTCTTATAACTTCTTTGTTTTTTAATCAATTTAAAATTTCACTTTCAAAGAAATGTTATCAAGTCTAGTTTTGCATTTTTATGGATAACATGGCCAATTCGACATCAGGACTATCCACTATTATGTAATAATCTTTCTAAAATTGGTATATATATATATATAGTCACTTCCTCCAACACTAGTTCTCAGTAATTTTTGGAGACAAATCTTGAAAACTAGAATTTTTTACAATATTGTATAATTTAGTAACACTTTTTTAACTTTAAACGATATTGTTGAAATAAAGCCTTTTGTTTTTATTTATACTCGTGACTGTACATATATTATAAACATAAAAGGTATATAATTTAAATGCGTCTTTTGCAAAACGGTTTTCAATGGTTGAGTTGTTCAAAAATATTGATTCTGTTAGATATATCACATTTACTAAGTCACTTAATCATTATAATTTGTACGCCACGTTTTAAATTTAAATTTAAAAAAAAAAATACGTTAAACATTATATTTATGTTATGTAACATTAACTACATTTTACCAAGTATGAAAGACCTTGTAGAAAATGTTAAAAAAAAGTATGATATCAAATATAGTATTTATTTATGAAATACGAAAACTGCCTACA
Organism: Chrysoperla carnea; assembly: GCF_905475395.1. Taxonomy (NCBI): domain Eukaryota; kingdom Metazoa; phylum Arthropoda; class Insecta; order Neuroptera; family Chrysopidae; genus Chrysoperla; species Chrysoperla carnea. The sequence goes on from NC_058341.1 coordinate 28,612,213, forward strand.
GTTAATATTGTAAAAAGGATTGCAAATATGTAAAGCAAAGTTTCTAATGTCTCTAGAAAAATGGTACCTTCTGAAAATTGATAAATTTAGATTAAAAAATTAGAAAAAAATTTTAAAATTTATTCACTTCATTTTAAAGAATAATAGATTTTAAATAAGTGAATGTGAAATGATAGTTGTGCCCTTCTTACTATTACATAACCTAATGAAATAATTTTGACAGTAAAAACCTTTGGTGAGACTTTAGTTCGCGATACACCTTAATGAAACTCATTTTTAATTGTAAAGTGCTAAATTCAAATCGCAAAGTATAATAAAAATAATTGCATACCATTGGTCAAAACAATTGTTCAACAATAGAAATCGGAAGAAGTAGATTAAAATAAGCTGATTTAGTTGTAAGATACGTAATCAATTTATATTTCGATCAATATGTTTCAAACAAAAACAAATACTCGTCATTTTATTAGAAACCCGACACGAAATAAAGGCTCAAGCCAATAAAATCGTCGTTATTAGTGGAGCCACAAGAACATACGAAGTTGCCGAAAGCACCGTACATCAGCTGATCTGAGTAACCGTCAGCATAGTCGTTCAATCGCGACAAATAGAATGTATTTGAATAAAGTCGTTATGTTCGCACACGAAATTAAAGCTATTTATAAATTTCCAACTAATTTTTTTAAACATAGTGACAAATTAAAAAATCTATTTGTTTACATAAAAAATTTTATGATCCATGAAATACCTAAATTTAGTTGCACGTAAGTTTTAAAAACAAAGACCTCACTAGAAGATATTTTATGCGTTACAGCTTAGTCGACAAATCATGACCGTTTTATAGACAACAACGCTGCAGATATATATAATAAATATATATTATATCAATTAAAATTTCACTTTTAAAAATGACATACATATAATATAGGAAGGTTGTTAAGGTCGACCCTACTTTTAACTAATATTCAACATTTTCGATTCAAAAAAAGAATTGAAAAATCCAATCACATAATGAAAGAAATAAAGAGGATTAAATAGAGTAAAAAAAGGTAAACCATTGAAATAATTTACAAAGTCACTGAAAATCTATCAAATAAATGCTGCAATGAAATAATGAATGAAAAGAATAATGTAGAAAATTAAGTGAATGAAGCTCAATTTTATTGATTTTTTTTTTATATTTTTTATATGTGCAGAATTTCGACATTATCGTAGCATTCAAGGATGTTTGCAGCGAAAATGAGTGTCATTGAATTTACTTACTATGCGCTATGATTCGATAGACTGTTAAAATAAAATTTCACATTAATTTCTTCCAGTGCATTGAAAACAATGAAAGGACCTTTACTATAACAAGACTACTACGACCCTTATTCCTCACCGCAGGCAAACATGTGGAAGGATAGGAAAACTCTCACCTACACTATACATTTACAACACTCGTCTTGTTTCACTTGCATTTCACTCAAACTCCCAAAATAAGAATAAAATTTGATTACTACTGATAGAAAAACAGATGTTTATAATCGAAGATTATTATTTAATTTAGTTGAACGAAAAACATAACATCGGCTTACCAAGACAACTTACTTCAGAAAAATGAGCCTACCAAGACAACTTACTTCAGAAAAAAAAATAAAAACTATTGCAACGTGCCGAAAAACCATTACATTATTTTATTACATCCGTTTGACTTTAAAACTAAATAAAGCCAATAATGTTCGCTATTAGTTACTACAAGCGATATTTTAAATTTCATTAACTAATTCATTTACTCTAATTATTATTTTCAGTTTCAGTACATATTTTTAGTTACCTATTATTACTAATCATTAAATATTTTATTATTCAATATTTTATGATCAGTCTTAATTACCGTAATTAGAATTTGATCGTGAGTCTATCATGAAGCTAAGTTTCTATTCCTATTTTTTTTACTTTTTGAGGCTTGATTAAATTGTATTCGTTCATAAAAATATCGATTTTTTTAATCGTGATTTGAGTATCGAGTTTATGGAAATTAAATTTTGCGATTTTTATGCTTCTGCTGAAAAAAAGTTATTGACTACACAATAGATGTAAAAATGATAAGATGTTTTCAACTGTCGAAAGGGCTGAAAATAAAGTGCTTTTCTACAGGATTATGCATACTATTTAAATATATTTTAATTGGACGAAGTGGTAACATCTTAATGAATCACCATAAAGTAATTTCTTAAGACAAAACAAATCATTGAAAGGCACGAAAATCGAAACGGTAGACTTTTATAAAATAAATACTAGATCCACGATTTTCTTTTAAAAAACTTATCTTTATTTGACTTCAAAAAGGCAGACAATTTCACTATATTATGGTCTCTAACATAAAATATTTCAAAACAATGATAAATATGAAACTATTTTATGATTACCTGAGCTAGTTTTGCTGAAGTCAAATTGATAATAAATCGACGGATAAGTATGTATTAATTTTAAGAAAATAAAACAAATGACTATAAGCCGTTAATTCATAATTTTTACTTCCTCAGCCTACATAAAATTCTCTTCTTCTTGCTCCGTGAAAATACCTAAATAAAATTTTATTTTATAATACATTTATTTAGTGCAAGCACTAAAAATTATACACTTGGAGGCACTGCCACAAAATATTTGAGTTATTTATTACAAGCATAGCAACCCATTGATAGATATATAGGTAGAATTACGTAGCTATTGAAAAGAAAATGAGATAACAGCGCTGACTTTCGGGGATTATTCGCATGGCAGAATAATTGAAAAAATTACCTTACAGGCGTAATTATATTGATTACTTGCTAAATTTTGGCTTACTAAATTTTTTCCTTCAACTACGACGAACCGTCGGAAAAATGTTACATAAGAATTTTAGTAAATAATAGAAGCGAAATTATTAGTTAGTCTTTAATAAACACACACAAAATTAGCGTGTAAGAAACAAAACTACTCCCGTGACATATCCTTTTAATCCTGCCCATACTGTAACAAATGACCTGGAAATTTTGTGCCAATGCAATTAAGTTTATTTATACAAATTAATGTTTTAAGAGAATTGGTAAATCTTCATACTTTTCAAATATAAACGCCGTAAAGTATTTGATTACTAAAATATTTTTGCATATTATATTAAAATAATAAAGTTATAAAATTGATCAATATTTTATAAAATTATATTAAACTAATTTTATTCATCGACAATTGAATCACAAAAGTGAAAGTGAAACAATTCTTTAATAAATAATATTAGTAATGAATTGAAACACGATCTAATTTTTTTAGTACTATGATTATAAAACAATAATATCATTTTATAGAATATGAAATGAGTACATAAACTTTATCTAGTAAGCATCATATGTAAAGAAATAAGAAAAAACTGTAATTAACAAATTATATTTTAAATGTACACCTGCGATAAAAAAAATTATATCTCATTAAAAAACGCCAATTTGAATTAATTGTAGAAAATAAATAAAAGAAAATGAATTTGGGAAACTTCATAAAAGTTTCATCATAAATGCCTAGACGATAATTGAAAAAAAAAATTTGATTAGGGAACAATAGTTGAATGTCGGCTTCAAAAAATTACGCCTGAAAGATAACTCTCATTAATAAAAATTTCAGAAAGGCTAAATACGGTAGGCACGGCCATGACGATAGTCGCTTAAAATTACGATTAGTTGTGGTTCCGTTCTTTGTTGATGCCATCAGTCATTTGAAAGCCTGTGATTCAGATAAAACGTGTCTACCAAAAATCTTCCCTAAAACATTTTCCTTGAAAACGTCAAATTTCAGTTTAAAAACTTGTTTATTTCTACCGAATGAAAGCATAGCAAAATGAGCCGGGCTATGTAGCTATACTGATTTAACCTACTACTATCAACAAAATGGTTAGCAGATTCTCCTCTTATATGTCATAACTATCAGTTACCCAGTAGATTCGCGGGCAAATTTAGCGTTAAATCCTTCACCTCTTTTGCTTTTATATAACATGATAAGTCCCCGGTCTGACACATAGATGGCGTCGCTAGTATTAAATGCATATTATTTTTATATAGTACCAACCTTCAAATGATTCGTGTCAAAATTTGACGTCTGTAAGTCAATTAGTTTGTGAGATAGAGCGTCTTTTGTGAAGCAACTTTTGTTATTGTGAAAAAAATGGAAAAAAAGGAATTTCGTGTTTTGATAAAATACTGTTTTCTGAAGGGAAAAAATACAGAGTCCGGAAACTCATTATCAAGCCAAGTTTTTGCTTCCACTGTATTTTTTCCCTTCAGAAAACAGTATTTTATCAAAACACGAAATTCCTTTTTTTCCATTTTTTTCACAATAACAAAAGTTGCTTCACAAAAGACGCTCTCACAAACTAATTGACTTACAGACGTCAAATTTTGACACGAATCATTTGAAGGTTGGTACTATATAAAAATAATATGCATTTAATACTAGCGACGCCATCTATGTGTCAGACCGGGGACTTATCAGCCAACCTATTATGTATGTGTACTATACCTAAATGATGAGGCTACTAACTGAAAAAGAATTTTCTAATCTATACCGCAGGCTTCTAAAATCAGAAAAATTGGTATAATTTCGAGATAACGTAATTACAATTAAAGTTTTAGTTCTTCTAAGTATCTTTTGAAAGTATAAATTTTTGGTAATACTATTTTAAACGTATTGAATCAAAAAAGTTTAATTCTTTTTACGCTTTTAAGGACGTTTATTCATCAACCTGTTTTGCTGCGTCTCTTAACAGGGAAACGGTATGTAAAATTTTAACTAACAGAAAATTGGGAATTTTTTTGGAATTCTGTTAAAATTTTAAATAACTATTAAGTGGTATAAAAGTTTGAGGTATAGTTATCGATATTATATTTTAGAAATATCGATTCATATTTTCTTTTAAGTCCTATGTAAATCTTGATTTTTGTCAGTTGTAAAACTTAAAAATCGACGAAATTAATTCGATAAAAGTATATTTTTTGTTTCTTAAATCATTCAAAATCATTTAAACTCTTATATTATCACAATGTTTTTTCTTTGTCTATTAATAAGCACGTGCTTAAAGTTATGCTAACAGCGAAAGAAACACAGGCGTACGTTATGTCTTATCTTGCAGATTCCAGGAATTTGTAGCTGAGTATTTTCGAAAATTAGTTTCTGTTTCCAAGCAGGTTACAGCTTCTTAGGAGTGGATTGACGAAGAACAACATAAGAATATAGAATGTATTGATACCACTCAAATTCTTATCATTTCTAGAAAATTCGTTATATAATTATTCATATCCAGTAACATAAACATTAAAAATTAAAAATTAAATTGAATACTACAGATTATCCCAAAGGCAAGCACAAGCTTATAACAAAGATATGCAACAAGAAAATGATTTTATGTGTAACATAAGAACAAAATTATATACATAGAACTAACTCGACGTCAAATATACATAAACTTATCTCTTATATTATATATAAAACAAAACCATAACCTATGTTATAATGTAGAATATGTTGGTTGGTTACTTTATCATGGAATCAAAATCTTTGTACATACATTTATGTTTTGTGTGTGCAATTATATTGTTAACTTAACCGCCTTATTTACAACTTATTATCTATTCATTTATATAAGATTGCTGCAGTATTATATTATATACGTACATAATACTTATGTATTTATTTTTCTGATAGAAAATTACTGTTTTCCAGCTGAAAACTGTTTTGCGCATGCCAGCGAAAATTTTGTATATTTTGGCCTGATAGATTCATTTCAAAAATTGAATTGTGTCAGCTAGGCGGTTTTTATTAACGAACCCATCTAGAAACCTCATTTCGAATTTTTTGATATTATTCTAAACGTGTTTGTAATCGTTTGTTACCGACTCTGTCTGTAAGACGCATAATTTATCAGAATTTAATAAAAAACCAAGTGAAAACAGACAATTGACTGAGTTAATTGTTGAAATACCATATATAGACAGTGTTTCTTACACCTGTCACATTATGCATACATACATGTCACACATACATTACTGATATTCTCAAATAATACATACTATACAATTTGCGCCCTCACGGGTAAACAGTGATGTTTAAGAAAAAATGTTTCAAACAAAAGTTCTTTTTTTTTTATAAGAAACATTTTTTACTTTTAAACATTTGTTCTATTACGGTTTACAAGATGGATCCTACACTCCCAAGACCTTGTTCTATGTTGCTCATTTACAAACTCGACCTCACTTTTTACGTCCTTAGCACGCTGTAGCATCAATATTGTTAAGCGTTAACAATTTGGGATTAAACTTAGTATACCTTGATATATATTACATATATTCATGGTACAACAACTACTGAAACCATCACTCCCAAATCTTCTTGGAATAGTTTTTTAAATAATTTCTGTTGATTTGAAACTCACTCTTGAAAGGAGGACTTTTGGACTATCTTAAATGATATTTCAAATTACAAAAGGTATTTGAAAGGTGCCAGGTAATTTTATTCTTGAAACGAGCGGGTTTTGGTTCTTTGTATGATGACATAACTCCCAGAGCAACCATATACGGACATTTATTTAACCGCAGAGTTACTAGTTACTGGATACTGTATTGGTATGTAAAATTGCCAGAATTCCGAATTGGCTTTTGATGTAATACTTTCGGTTACTTTACTTAACTTTGATATGCGAAGTCAGACCTGCTAAACACTTTAATTTTCGATTAACCACTTTATTATAATTTATAATGCGACATATATGTTTCAGATATTAATCCATATTCAACTGCTGTGAATTTACTTTGCGTAATATCGACTTCTTAAAGATTGAACCTTGATATAATTGAGATGGCTAAATCATTATTTTAAATTTGATATATGAAACTTTGGTTTAGACGGAGAGTAGAGCTGTGAAAATAGATTCAATCTGGGGACTTAAATAACATCCACGAAGAATATCTACGATTGACTTCTAAAGGCCATATCCACTACAACTTGAATACTTTAGTTATATATTATGTGTACTTTTTTATCGATAATTCCAATTTATTAACATACCTTGTGTGCTTCTTCTATAATGTGTTTCCATTTTGATATAAGTACTTGATATAAGGTAGCATCTTTATATTTATATTTATATTATATTAATACAATTTATGTTGTTCCTTTTATTTTAATTCAATTTAAATTATTGTCATGTTTATAAGAAAATTCTTTAAAATTCTCATAGAATTTAAATTTTTTAGATATTTACTTCACCATATCTTGTATTGGTAGTAACATATAGGATCATGATTTAAAATAAATTAAAAGCTTTGTAATTTAAGTGATTTGCATGTTTTTTAACCCATTTTTGCTATTTAACAAGAGTGTACAATAATCTTGATATAATCTTACAGTGAATCAGGCGCAGAGAACAAAGGTTTCCCTCAAAATTTTCTACGCCTTTGTCGAGTTTTTTGCATATAGATCAAGAGCTGGTAATCGAGAATTTGTTATGAATATCGAGAGTTTAAACAAAATAAATTTGATATTCGTGGGTTCATTAATCCGTAAGTATGTTAAATTAAATTAATTATTCTTAAAAAGCAATTATGTTCCACGATGATCGTTCATGGTGTGTTTAATAGAAAATTTCATACAGTTGACTATCAAAAAATCAATTCACAAACTTTAGCGACCAAAAACGTGGAGATACGATACGATAGAGATTAAAATTTCTCTGTTATCACGTATTTCATGTCGTTCGTTGATATGCAGGCGAATAAATTGTCAAATGTAGGTACTCAGTATACCAGTTTTTTTGCATTATATCGATTCGCATCAATTTCAAAAAGCAGTAAGTTCAAAGAATTTATTTTGATGTAAATATTTTTGTAAAAAAAAATATATTGTTTCTTAGATTTAAAGTTATATAAGGGCAAACACTGATCGAAATTTGGACGAAATAAGGTGTGTCGGTTGGTTCTTTTTCTAATAAACCATGAAATTTCTCATTGAATACGATATAGAGAATCAAAATCTGCAATAAAAATCAAGCATGACCACCTCTAAGAATATAAATATACCTTTTCTTCTTCATAAACATTTGGAGCCAAGTGGCTATCCCAAGTGGATAAAATTGTTAATGCAAAAAATTATCATTTAGTTCGAGAACAAAATCCTTAATTTATTGTTGACATAATATAACGGATGATTCATTTAGAGGAGAGAGATTCGACTTTTTTCAATCGATTATTTGACAGACAAACCGTGCTAACACTTCATGTTATTTTTTTCAGTATAGTTTGGCAGTTTGGCAACCGTATAGTTCATTGGGCTTTTGAAACGGTTGAAGAAAATCCAATGTTTTCGACAAAAATTTTGTTATGTGATGAAGAGCATTTCTGACTTAACGAGTATGTTAACAAATAAAATTGCCGCATTTGTCCTTGAAAGCAATCTGAAGTGATTATACAAAAACGTTGTCGACTAAAACGGAAGTCTAAATAGCGACCGTTATCGTGTCATGATAACGAACTGTTTGTTTCCTGACATTTTGTACCAACAAGACAAGATTTGGCGCCACTTGATTTACAGCACGTTAAACCATGAATCTATTGCGAAAACAAGTTTGTCAAGAGTTAATTTCGCACTTCAAAGCGGTGAGCTGGCCACTTAGATCCTGTGTTCACATCCCAAGGCTTTTTTTAGTAATATCAAGCAAATTGAAACCAGCATTATTCGTGTTATTTGCCAAATACCACTGACAATGTTCGGACTCGTTAAATAGATCGACAACATTTGAAACGAATAATCTTTTAAAGCTAAATAATGGTTCTTTGAATGATAATAAAGATAGCCCGATCAATTTGTTTACTTTTTAGGTTTGAAAAGGTACCTTCAAATGAATCACCCGTTATTTACACAAACACACGTTAATTTTCAATCTGAACAAATGAAACCACGGTCAACCGTATAGTTTCATTCAAATATACTTTTAAAAAATATAAGCCAATCAAAAGCTATTACATATCAAAAATTGAATTAAACAGAAAACAGAATATCTGCCTCAAGTGTCTATATACTTTAATTGGTATTTGTTTAGTTAATATGGATATAGATATATACGTTACATATTTAGTTTATTTAAATTTTGAATATTTGTATTTAAATATGTATTTTAAAATGACCCCATGAGATTGGTACCCACTACCGTTTTATCAAAACATAAAACCATAATTCATACATACGTAACATTTATCTACGTAACCTTTTGTTGTAAATAGATATCTCTTATGGTTCAACAAGGAATATTTAACATGGGTAGAAAATGTTGGTCATAAAATTTTTTACAACTTACTACCACTAAAAGGTAAGTTTTTATTACTTTTCTAGGTTAATTGTCAAATAAAATAATTCAAAAACTGATTATATAATTATATAAAAAAAGGACATTTTAATAAATGTTTTTGTTTTCAAATTATTAAGTACATTCATACGAATAAAAGATAGATAGAGATTATTGAAATGGACGACGTAATTTTAAGAAACAATTTTGGGAGATTTTAATGAGAAAATACTTTAAAAATCTCTTTAGGATTTAGTTCAGCCGATAACACGCTAATGATTTGATATACGCAAATAATAAATGAAAATAAAAAAACTCAGATGGCTAAGGACACAAAAGCAATACCCGCATTTCGAATTTATACTAAATAGAATTTTAAACGAAAGTACAGTGTTGAACTTCCCTGAAAAGAGAGGAATAAGAGAAACTTGAAAACCTTATGTGATACCCAACCAGTAATATACTTTTTGTATACTATGACTTCTTTTAAATTAAGAATTAAACGTTAAGTAAGCATACGAAAAGAAAATATTTTTTGGCCGGAAAACTATTTAGGAACAAGATGTCAGTTTTCATAGCTCCTCGACGAATTTAAATTAATAATATTATTGTATTTATAAACATATATTGTTTTGGTCGGGTCCTTTGTGGCTACTTTAATACAAATACTGTGTTTATGTATTCTGATATCTGCCTAAAGTATCATGAACTTGGAAACCTAAAAATCCCGGAAGGTAATAAATATTAAGTCCGATTTGAATCAAATTTGGTATCAAGAAGGGTTTTGATATTTAAAAAGTCAAGTTCGTTAATTAGAAAAATCGATCGATAAACAAGGGTGAGGGATGAGAAGTCCAAATTTTGAATATTTTCAAAATAAAAATTATTTTTATATTTCTTGATCAGTTTTATATAAAGAAATATTTTAGTGATTTTTTTCTCTAGACGCTTAGTTTTCGAAATAAAAATTCTTGAAAAATCAAAAATGCAATAATCGATTTTTAGAAAAGTGTGCTATTTTTTCAATCTCTGAAGAAATTTGATTAAATGGCCTCTTGCCTCTTGGCCTCTTGTAGAAAGATCTATCATTCTAAACAAACCACTTTTTATATGTTAAATGTCATTTCATTAATAACCTTGAAACTATAATTAAAAAAAGTTTATATAGATATCTCTGTCTTTATTGCAAGGAAATAAACGGATAGAAAACAGACCACCTGTAATATTAATTAAAACATGATCATATAAAATAACCAATATTGTTTTATATTAGCCATATGAGTTCAAATGTTATTAATACATAATTGTTATATGTATGATATTATGAACATATATTTATAATACCAAGCAAGGGCCAAGGCTACGGTAAAGTACATCATAGTCCAGAGACTAGTGATAAATCGGTAATTTTTACTTTATAGTCCAGTGAAGCGAGCGAGTATCTGGCTAGTAATCATATAAAGACGATACATATTCCTTGTGGTGTAAATATGTCAAAAGTAACCTCCCTTTTATTCTCGATACCCGTTACCAGTTTATCATCAATATCACAATAGTTAATTTGAGTTCACTATAGCCTCTAAACATATAATTAGTAATAATATAAAATGACCTACTGTTTTAGCATTTAATATAGTATTATGTTTTTAAATAAACTAAAAATAAGGACATATTATAATACTATTTATTACATAGCTCGTACATACATATTGTATTATGTATGCACTTAAACAATAGTGTATGTAGTGTATACACACAAAATATATTTAGTGGTTGTGTTATTTACAAGGACACGACCATTACCCGATACTTTTAATCAATAGGGTAATTTAATTTTATGGAATATACATGTATTCAATTTATTATAATGTAATATATACATACTATACTAATGCTGTCTACGATAAAATTCCATCTCATTTAGATAAGATTTGTAGTTAACTTTTTGGAACTATGTTCCTTATCGCACGTTATCGCTCTGGTTTGTTTACTGGTTGAAGGAAAAACCAATAAAAGTGCAACGAAAAAAATCGACACCAAAAATCAACCATTTTCACCTAGGTCACCTAGGAAACTAAAGCTTTTTTAAACGATTCATCTTGCCATGAATTTTGAGAATATGCAAACATATTTTTATGTTTGTAAATGTGTATTTTTTATCAATGTTTTATGTTTTTTCATTTCCAAAATGTCGAAGTGAGTTATCAGTCAGTTATCAGTGGAAGTGAATTACCAGAAGTTAAAGACAATACAGATAATTTAAAGTACCTACAAGGATATTTTATGTTATGTCTTAATAAATATGCTGGTCAAATCAAATGTAGAAACGCACATATAAGTTTGACTTCTAAATCAGAAGTATGGCTTTTTTAAAGTAATATTAAAATTAATTAATACAATAAAAAATAAAAGTAGCTGAAATAAAGTTCTTTAAAGAATGAACTTATTCGAATTAACAAATTCTTTGTACTCTTTATGTGTTTCGTATTGTTAAATATCGTTTTTGGTAAGCAATTATTGAAGGCTAACTAGAACATATGCAGAGTGAATATTGATGAAGTTTTTGAACATCAACAGTTGTAAAAGCTTAGTCCCCAGAATCCCTCTAAGAAATAGCTTTCTGCCAAATTATATGAGAAATTGGGAAATTAGTCCTTAAAAGTATCTATTATTATAAATGTCTCAATAATCGACAAGCTCCCAATTTTTTGAGATATTTTACCTAATACATTTTACCTGTGTTTTTCTATACTTTTAAGTCTTGTGGATATTGAAACTTTTATTCTACACTTCAAGGATGGGCATTACCTCATTAAGAAAATGTTTACAAAGTCTCATAAGGTTTTTGCGGAATATTTTTTTATATTTTTAATGATCTTAAAATGTTAACACAGTTTCAGTTTTTACTATAAATCTCGGAAATGGATTCAAAACAATTTATACTTGTGAAAAAAATAGCTTCTACTGAGTATACTCAGGGTTAGATCAAACCCTGATTTCGAGATTAAGTGCCCAAAGCGATTTTAAAAAAAAGATTATAAATTATTAGTGTTGAAAAATATTCTATTAATGTATGACGTAAGAATGTACTCAATCACCATAATGTACAGAAGTTATTCTTCAGAATTACCCTACTACTGGTTCGTATGTTTATTATCCAAAGTACAGCGAATAATTTTATAATTATAATTTTACAATTCTACATTAATATGCCTAACCGAATTGTAAAGAATGATCTAAATCACATGACTCATACTTTCATTAAAATTATAAGCTTTCATAACTCATAGAAAGATATAAAAATAAAATTTTCAAAATATTATGAAGTATCTACAACTCAACTAATAAAGCACCAACACTTACCAAAATAAATACAGAGTTGTTTGAGGCTTGGAGCGGCATACAAGATTCTACTTCCTATTCTACTACTGTGCAATTTTCCAGCTTGAAAATAACTACTATTAAATTTAAAATTATTTAAATGTTGTTTTATTTTTAGTCGGGAAGCTGTTCAGTAGAAATATTTTGTGAGTAAGTAAATAAAAAGTTGATTATTTATGTGCCACATAACAAAAGTTTCCCAGTTTTTACGAAAATTCTACCGTCGATAACTCTTGTCTCATATCGTGTACTGGCATCATGATGTGCGTTAATCTATTACCAACCATCATGATGAAACTAGTTTCAATAAAACAAAAAATTACTTGCATGTATAAGTTAAAAAATAAATAAAATTAAATGTATCTATATTACATCACTTTGTACTTGTACAGATTGAATGTATACAAGTAGAGATCAATATCATTAATTAATTACCTGTTTGTGTTACTTACGTGTTATTGTTATTGTTATATATGTGTATGTTTGTATGTATTGTAAATTATATCTTTCAGCGTTACGCTTTTAAATTAAATTGATTTTTATACTTAAATTTAAAAAAAAATTATATACAAACTAATATACCTACAAATAAATTCATAATTAATTTTAATTCAATTTTAACTTATATTCATATAATAAAATAATCATGCCAAAAAGTGACCTACTTTAGTATGATTATTAATAATAAATTATTATTATTATTTAATTTGTTTTTAATATTATTACTTTTAATTTCTTTAGAATTATTTGATGTAATTAATTATTGTAAGTGAAAAATATTTTGTATTTACACTAATTCTTATGTAGGGTTTATTTAGATAATTTAATTTTAACTTCTATTCCCGTATTTTTTAACGAATAAATGGACAGTATTGTAATCAAATGTGAAAAACAGTTTTTAACCATCCCCCCCTTAAATTTTGCGTTTTAGAGTAAGCAGATTTCGAAAACGTAAAAATGTACGAAATTTTGGTAGTAAAAACGTAAAAAATGTTTTGTTGTCGATTTGTTTTTTGGAATGTTTATGCTTGGAATCGTATTTTAAATTGATTCAATAACTTATTGACAAGACAGAAAAAAGCTTCAAGAGACAACGTTAAACGGTATAGGAGTTTTTGAGGTATATTTGTAGTGTTTTTTATGAAATGAAATGAGTAATATTCAATTTATTAAAGATTCTGTGAGATCATCGGAATTGTAATCATATAGGGAAGAAAATTTAGGATAAAAAGCCTTTAAATTTTCCAGATTCTTTATTTTATTAATTATTTATTTTTTATAGCATTCCTAAAAACTGATTTAATGTAATACAGGAAACTATGTCAATCATAATTATCTCGCTTCACAATCGGTTTTTCTTTTTTGTGACAAATTAGGAAACAACTATATTAACACTATATTTTCATTTAACCAAATTCTATTGAAAAGTGATTTTATAGTCAAACTACAATAATAAGAAAACTTTCCAACGTTAATACTTTAAATAAGTCTGTAAAATATTCGCAGTACATTATATTACTCATATTATATTATAAATGTGAAAGTAAGGATATTTTTTTGTTTTTTGTTGCGCTTTTACGCAAAAACTACCGAATGAATTTGAATGAAACTGCACAACAATATAGTCCATACATCAAAATTACACATGAACTAGAATTTATGAAAATATATCAAAAAATAAAATTTAAATTGACATTTTACTGCTCCATCTATGATCATCATTTTAAACCATAGATTAAAGATTTCTGTAAAATTTTAAAAAAGTAAATGTCAAAGAAGTCATGACCATATTTCCTGATATGCACAATGAATTATGACTATTGCACACTTAAAAAATTTAAAACTGTACATGTATATATAAGTTGTGTAAAACAATTCGTTTCAGTGTTATGGAAGGGGAATAAGTAAGATCAACAGAGGGGGAGGCAATAAAGTTGTGATTTTTATTTTTAAGCCCGGTAAAGCGGGCGGGTATCAAGCTAGTAGTTAATATTTTTCGATATAATAATATTTGGCAGACAGGGCATAACAGGGATTTAATAACCACAAAGGTTATTATTTTATTATAAACTTTAACATTATTAACTTTTGATCAGTTTGCGTGTATTTAATAATTTACTTTTATTATTTCTTTGCAATTTCATTATTTCAAAATATTAGTAGATAATTTAGTTCTGCTATAACATATTAAAAAAATACTACGGTACACCAGAAAAAAATACAAAAAGGTCTATCATTACGTTAAAAGGATAATAAAAATATTATGTAATTATAGCTTCAAATATAGGTAAATATATTCGTTAATATTAAAAAAAATATAACGATCAATATAATTAATAAAATTTAGTATATATTTCTAAAATAAAATTATTGGTTACAGATAAAAAAGTATAAACGTTTTACACATCTCTTTTATATTAAATATTATATTTAATAAAAAAAATTTCAAAAATATGTTGCAAAAATTAGAAAATAATCTATTGTTTGGTCAATAATAATAGGATGATCGATTTTTTAATAATAAAATGTTACAGTTGTTTCGTTTTATATTTATTAAATATTATATTATTCATAATATTGAAAAATATGTTTTTATTGTTCATCGCATGCAATTTTATAAAATGCCACAGTATGGGTTTAAAGGCCAAATTTGCAACCATCTGGAATATTCAAAACCGAAACAAAAACGAAACCGCAAGTTTAACACATTTGAGTAAAAAAAAAGTAGTGTTCCACGTGTCCATTGTTTTTTGTTTCGATAGAAGCTCCATTGATTATAAACATTTTTATTTTACTTATTTGAAACAAAGATCTCTTGTTCATAGATTATTTAAACCAGCTCAGTTTTGAATTTGAAAATTCACCGGCTTCATTTTTAACCCCCGAACTAAAAAAAAGCGGTGTTATAAGTTTGACCGCTATGTGTGTGTGTCTGTCTGTGATATCGTAACGCCTCAACGAATGAATCGATTATAATTTTTTTGGTGTCATTTGAAAGATAATTGAACGAAGAGCGTTTATTAGCTTGTTTCGATTCAGTTTGGAAAAGACATGACATATAATTTTAACATATAAATAATCACTATGGAAATGAATGGTCAAATAAACCTGGCTCAATTCATTTAGAAAAGTAAAATGGTAAAATAATTAGGTAATTCAAAACAAGAATTACAAAGAACAAAGTAATATTTCAATTTCAAGTAAAATATTTCCAAAAAATTGCCCCCAAAACATGATAGTATCCTGTAAATATCCTTTTCATTCCATCTGATGTCCTTGGCCATCACTTTGATATTGGTTTTAGAAGGAGTGTTATAAGTTTAAAGTTCTTTATCTGTGCGATCTGTGTGTTTCTCAGTGGAATCGTAGAACCTAAACCCAAAAATCGGTTTACAAGGAATAAATCACATTTGCCGAGGGTTTTTTAAATTTTGTAAATTTAACTTGTCGATATTTCTTCGTTTAGAATTTTCATAAAGCATTGATTCATGAATATTTTTCATTTTATAATAAAAACATAACAATTTGATTTTTAATTACGTTTATTAATTAAATATCATAATTAATTAATATACAAATTATATAATTATTATGACACCATACACTCATAATGGATTGTGTTTGTGTTATAATATTCTTTAATAATAATAATATCAATCAAATTAAACCACAATATGTCAAAATTAATTATTAAATTCATTTGCATATATGTGTGAATTAATATGTATTCAATAATAGGGGAGAATATAATATTTTGGATAATAATTTTCATTTGTATGTTTGATACAATTCTTAAACTTACACGGGAAATGGTGACTCCGAATCACACTACTATTCCTACGCTCTAGATTTGTTTCAAGAATTTTGGAAAAAAGTTGTAGACATAAAACATTTACTACAATTGTTAGATATCCTAAAATTTTTTCTCTAAGATTAATATTAACGGAAATATTACGATCTAAAATATAAGCTTTGAAACTTTTCGACTCAAAATCAATACAAATATTCACTTGCTGTCCCATAAATATAGTAATACTTTTTAAGAAACTGGTGAGATCCAAGTCATAATGTCTCCAAGATACAACAATTTACCCTATTGGAATGAAAATATACCACAAAACTATTGTAATTATATGGATAGACTAGAAGGGCATGCTTAAATTTTTCGAGTAAAGTGAAAGTGAAGTAAGGAATTATTCTACCTGGATCCTACTTGTAAAAGTATGTTTTAGCACCATGGAGTTAGTTTTGCGCGAGTATAAGTGAGGACGACGTTATTGGATACTAACTCTAACACTGCGTAAGTATATAAATATTTGAAGCAAATTACAGAAATTGACGAGAGATTTTTTTTTTAATTTTCGGTACACATATATGGTATTACAATGGGCTCTATAGCCTAAATGTGTCCTTCGTGGACAGCCAATACAACCTAACCAAACATAACCTAACGGTGCGGTACATTTCAGACCGTGGGTCTTGTTTTGGTCATTAGCCAGCATGGTAAAAATAAGGAGTAAATTATTTGTCTTTGTTGACATACAGGTCCAGTACATTTGCTGAGAATAACGCAGAAAATGTACATGACATAAGTATGGTAATGCGAAATTATGCATAATCACACAATCAAAATTGGTGGAACGGGTAAGCCCTTGATCAGACTGTCAGCGTATAATATGCACACTTTGAGAGTTTGCTTAGTTAATTTCGAGTAGATGAATCCCAAAAGACTTTTTTTTTTGTAGTATTATAATTGTTTCCACCTTACTCGAAAGAGTAATATCTTCGAAGCTTCAGGGAAAAATTTTTTTTTAGCAGCTTTTTGAAATATAGATTTATTTGGGTAGATAATATAGATTGTCTGCCTATTTTTCATCGTTTTGATATGATTTGTGACAGTTATTAAGTTGATATAACATATTTCAATATTATGATTAGAACTAGAGATTTTACTTAATAGACCAATCAGACGCTGCTTGCATTACCCTAAAGCAATTCAAGTTAGGTTATATTTTCGTCTTTAAAAAGAATAAGATTATTAGAACTAGTTGAACAGTTTGAAAATATATTCAAAGGAATAATTAAACTGTTATCATATCGAGGCTGGGTAAAGAAATAATGATATAAAACTTTATAACTTGTAAAGATATGTACCCTAAATATAATTGACATATCTATTAGGAAACATTCTTTATTTTAGGAACGAATATCGCAACTGAGCCAAAACAGGTAGAAAGCGAGAAATAAAAAAAATTCATATCATATCGAGGCTACCAGATAAAATAGTTTTACTGGTCATTCATCATGAAGATACCTATCATAAAAATAAAAATATCTATTATGAAACATTTTTGCCCACTTTTAAAGTAAGTAAATAATTTTGAGTGGCAAGGTTTCCGATAAACAATTGATCAATTTTTTCTACCCCTGAACTAAATAAAAACTAAATTTGACACCTACAGTCATTCATTTGTTTTATTGAAAAAATTTATTTCACATTGACAAATTTAATTAGTATTAATTCAAAATGCTTCAATCAAATAATATAAAAAATTAATACCAGGGTCATGCATTATTTTTAAATGAAATAAAATATATATTAAAATGTACATATTATGTAAGATAATGTTTTTTCAATCAATATAATAAATATTACTTTTATTTGTAGATAGCTCTACTTAGATAATAATTGACATTCATCAATAAATATTTCTTTTTATATTTTTTTTTTAGATTCATATCATTTTATTTAAAATATGTTAATAAGTTTTTGTAATATTATTTGAATAGGTATTATATGTATATAGATTTCATATATTCTTGTGTAGTGTAGTAATCGATCGATACATTTTAAAATATACCGAGTGTTAAAGTTATACCGAAATAAAAACCAAATTCCCAATATTACATTTTACGAATCAAGAAGTTTCCCTCACAAAAAAACAACTAACAACATCACGAAACATATTCCATATTTTTGGAACTATGTTCTCTATCGTACGTAAAAAAAGGGCAACAGAAAAAAACGACACTAAAAACCAACTATTTTCATGTAGGTTAACCGTGTAGTAATCGATCGATACATTTTAAAATATACCGAGTGTTAAAGATATACCGAAATAAAAACCAAATTCCCAATATTACATTTTACGAATCAAGAAGTTTCCCTCACAAAAAAACAACTAACAACATCACGAAACATATTCCATCTTTTTTCAACTATGTTCTTTATCGTACGTAAAAAAGGGCAGCAGAAAAAAACGACACTAAAAACCAACTATTTTCATGTAGGTTAACCGTATAATTCTAAGGTTTTTAATTTTTAGATTTCAATAAATTTATTTATTTTGCCTATCATTGGATTTCCTGAATAGACCTTTTTCATGAAAAACATAAATGCTTTTTGATAATTTTTTATGAAAATATAGGTCGAGTAGAGCCTGTAACTCAAAAATTACGCATTTTTAACAATAAAAACACTATGAAAAAAATTGTTAAAAAGTCACAATATTTGAAATATTTAAAACGATTTTTTTTATCTCCACCGCACACGTGATCTATGATATCAATCCGACAAGCAATGTCAATAAAACAGTGTCAACAGCTGTATTAATATATCACTATTATCTACTTTAAATAACGTCTAACCAACCTTCGTGTAACATCGTGAGTTTCCGGATCGTTTTCGCCAATTTGAATTTTAATGATCTTCATTGTCTGTTTTCTCGGTCATATGGCTTCAAAAAAATCGGGGAAAAAATTAGAATATTTATCAAGACATTTACTTTCATTTACAAAAAAATGTGAAGAAGGTCTATTCATTTTCATATTGAGTGTATATTTCTTAATGAAGTTTAGACCAATTACCAATGCAAACTATTATATTTTGTTAGGTAGAAGAAAAGCTCTGAAAATATTGTAGAGAGATATTTTCCCATAGACTTTGAAATGTAACTGGAGATAAAAGTCAAAAGTTTAAATAAGCATCCGGTATATTTTTGAATTGGGTATTTAACATTATAATTTTGTAATAATTAATCATAACAATATATTGATTATTCTTTTATGAATTAAAATGTCGATTGATAAATTGAAGTTTTTGGTTATTGTATGCATTTTATGTGTGGGATTTTGATGCTGTTTAATTTCGATTTTGTTTTTCAATGAATTATAATTATTAATTTGAATTCTTTTGAAATCGCCTTGGGAAAGAAATTTTTTTTTCTTTATCGAAATTGGAGAGAAAAAAAATTTTTCGATTTTTTGCAATTTTTAAGGGGAACTTACCCCTTTGAAAAAATCGAGAAAGACGCCAAAAAAATTTTTGCTTTGGAATTTGTTGAAACTCAGTGATTGGGGTAATTTTGATCCAAAAAGTATAAAAATCAGGTTAATTTTATGATTAGATGCAGAGTTTCTGAGATATCGCAATATTTGGATCGATTTTAGTCCGTATCTCAAAAACTATTCGACCAGTCATCAAATGTATTCCCATTTTTGTTTTTTTTTTTTGGTCAAATTTACCTTTTACTACTTTACCTGAGTTTTATCGAAATTGGAGATAAAAAAATGTCTCGATTTTTTGCAATTTTTTTAAGGGGTACCCCCTTTGAAAAAATCGAGGAAAAGGTGGATGGGGTATTTTTGATCCTAAAAGTATAAAAATCAGGTTAGTTAAATGATTGGACCTATAGAAAGTTACAGCGAGTATCATGGGCAAAACTTCATTTTCAAAAAAATTCAAATCCATAAAATTGTGAACAAAAGGGAGGTTAAGTGAGGGCTATAAAGTGATAGTCTTTGTTTTTAACGGAGAAATTGCCCAACGAAGCGAGCGGGTATCCACTAGTTAATAATATAGTTTTTAAACAAAGTCAACAAATAAATTTTTGATTAAATAACAGTCAATAAACAATATTTAAAATTAGAAATGATACAAACACAGGTGTATACATGGATTTGGAAATTCATCACTTCAATAAAATGATACATTTTGTTAATATTGATAAATAATATTAAATTAATATGCCTAAATAATATACGGATATATTTATATAATCATTTTGAGCAGGTAAAGTGGCCTTTTAGCACGATTTTGTGGATATAATACGTGATTGTAAATTTATCAATAAACACAGTAGGGGAAAGTGTAGTAACTAAAATCAAAATATATTTTGTGTGTTTTTTATTGTCATCTTTTATTTCAAAAACCACTATTTCTCAATAAACCATGTTTTCGACAGTTTAAATATGAAAAAAACATTGATAAAACGTGCGAACTATGGTATATGAAGTGTGTTCCATGGGACAGTATCTGTGTAACCGGAATCACAAACACCGGGAGTACTTAAAGATTCTCTCTTTGTCATGTAGTCCTTACACTCAATTCTAAGAAACAATATAAAAACAATGAAAACCATAAAAGTTTCTCTAACAGTTATAATATTCTCTGAGGATTGATCGGGATTGAATAAAGCTTCCATTACCCCATTTTTACCATAAGAATCGAAAACTCACGATATTTAATAATGAAAGAGAAAATAATTTAACAATTTAAAATGAATCTATAATTATTGATCTGTGATAAAACAAGCTATGTGATTCGAGGTACATTATGTTGTATCTTTTCAAACTTTACTTTCACATTTTTTGTTAATTTAAAACTGAAATAATATAGTAGTTTGAATAAGTAGTGATTTAAGCGGCGTGATTTTGTTTACAAAAGACCATAGGCAACTTATAAACAAATGAAAAGCAAAAGGAAAATTTTATACTTTGAAACAATCAGAAAATGTTATATTCACTTAAGTTTATAACAATTGTACATTATAACCATTCTCTACGTCGATTGGCTTCTATTAACTTAACTTTGTTTTCATATAAATGATACCTCATAACCAGCAATATTTGTCGAAAAATTTTAGAACCTGTGTTCATTATACTCTTGGTACTACATCTTACCCTAGAAATCCTATCTATATCTATATTTTGTATATATTTTATATGGTATTAATTTTATATTAATAATTATTTTATATAACATTATTTTATTACAATTTTTATAACTAATAACAATAAATGATTAGGTAAATAGTAAAGTCGCAAAAAGAAATACGGAATGCAAACTATAGAAACATTGAGTAATGTTGGTTAATATTAATAGCCAAAGCATATTCTTCTCCTTTCTCAAGAGTAGGGCTGGTTCAGCTTATTAATCCTAACTTGGAGTGCCGAACCACAGCCAACGTACTCAAACCATTCCCGGATTGCACGAGCTCATTGAAAAATCAATTGCACATCAAATGCTTAAAATAACTATCATTTATTCTTCAAGTCTATGTATTCCATTTCGGAAATTACATACACATTTTCAATACTTGTATACTTTAAGGTAAAACGAAAACTTTGGCCCCAAACTAAATCCTTAAGAAAACACAATGAGGTTTATAAAAAATATTTCAAAAAAAGTTGTTTAGAAGATACATTTTAAGCTTACGGTATAAAAGATGAGTCCTACGAATCCATGGCTCAATTGACTTATTATTCTTGTTTACGAACTTAAAGTCAATTTTTGCGATTTAAACACGCTATAAAAAGTTTTGGTCAACATTATAACAGCGGATTTTATATGTAAAAGCTTGATCCTAGCCCGACCATCCAGTTACTATAAATTATTATTAGCATATTTTTGATTAAATATTTTTATGTATATTTTTGTTTAAATATGAAGCTCCAAAGGCTCCAATTTCTATGTCCCGCTTTTGTCGATTTTTTCAACACATCTTGATGTTGTTACGAAACGATTATTGCAAATGAGACATCAGTATCAACACTCATTCACAAGCAATTTTAAACGAAAAAATGGCCTCGATAACACTCACACATATGACTACACACAGACGTCAATCTAAGAGTGGTGTCAAAACATTGTTGTGACTATGTAAGGTAAAGATATGTTCAAAATTTCGATATGCATTTTCGGACTCATTCCAAGAACTGTTAATAACTTAGAAGTATGTACGTTACATGCCCCCATAGTCCAGCCTATAAACGTAGCATAACCAAAATAAAAATATCATAAATTTATAGCAATTTTAAATTTATGATATTAATTACAGTGTGTGTACTAACCACAATATTTGTACTAATTATTACATATTGAGTTTATTAGTATGCACATTAATAACTTTATCACACATAATTATTTTATCCATTGAGCGAAAAATTTGTAGCAATAAACCGAATTTTAATATCTGTTTAATGTTTATATAACATTGGTTAATTTCCCATAGGGAAATTCTGGTACGGAATCTGGCAATCGAAATTTAAATTTTAAACAAAATTTTGCATTTCATCCCTATCCCTATATATTATAAATGTGAAAGTAACAATGTTTGTTTGATTGTTTGTTTGTTTGTTACGCTTTCACGCCAAAACAAGCGAATGGAGTTGAATGAAATTATACAGCAATATATCTCATACATCATAATAACACATGAGCTATAAATTATAAGGATATATTTTTAAAAAAATTAAATTTATCTGACATTTAACTGCTCTATCAATGATATTCAATTTAAACCATAAATTAAAGATTTCTGTAAAAATTTATAATAGTAAATGTCAAACAATTCATGGCCTTCTTTTCTAATATACTCAATGAAATTACTACTATTTTACACTAAAAAAATTGAAAATTGTCCAAATATTTTAGCTATGTTAAACCATCCCTTTCTTAGAAATCAAGTCAACAATAATTAATCTAATATCTGAAGGTTTTTCTTTTAAATCTGAAATTTACAGAAAAATGTACAAATGTAACGAATTAATTTATATAAATTACAGAAAATATTTTTGCAAGTGACGAGTAATGTTTATTTAGTCGGTGATCTGGACCATAAGGATCATATTCATATGAGTAGCTTGTTTTATTTTTTAATTTAGCTTTAATTAATTTTATTGATATTGAGGTAGAAAAATTTTGAGTTTTTTTTTTATTATTTATTATTCGATAATATAATAATGTTACCTCAATCTCTATTACTATCCCTATTCCTTTCCTAACCTAGTTTTTGTTCTGTTCAAAATACACAATATTTGTAGGCATGTTCCTTTATAATCGTGGATTTCTTTTGGACTTCACTCCAGCTCATTTTAACGGTAAAGAAGTAACCTTGAAGATATGGTTCTCCAATATAATCAAAATTTAGTAATAGCAATCGAAAATTCAATACCTTCTATAAAAGAAACAAACTTGAATGCTTTTTCTGACACAATTCATATGTTACGCATCTTTTATGAAAACATGCTCTTAAAAAATTGTTGTTTTCTCTTATTCATATAACAGAACTAACTACAATTCATATTTATACGATTTTTCTGTGTCGTGGAAGGAGCAATTTCATAAGATTCCTTAATGTACAATAAAATTCAAACAAGTATCCGGAAATATCCTGAAAAAATTCAAACTGATATTGTTGATTTTATAAAGCAATGTTTATTCCTGAGTCGTTTTACAATTATCAGTAAACAAAACACTAAAACAATAAAATCGTTTTACTTCACAAAAGTTTTATATGCAGACCGTAAGATAGTGGTGCGTTTCGGTCAGATTTGGATTAAATATCGAGGACGCCCTAGGACCCCTTATCGACGTCCCTGTAGCGGTTATTTATTATAAATTTTAACAAGTAGCTATATAATAGCTTTCTAAATTTCCACACGCACACTTCTAAGGGCATCCATTTAAAATTTTCAAAAATTCGAAAAACATTCCACTATGAAAAATTTCTGATTATGAAAAATATGGTTTTAAACTAATTTTAGCACGTGCAATTCGATTAACGGTTTCAAGATGTCACTCTCACAGCCCTGGAACTCCAAACCCGAGGGATTGATAATCCAATGCCTTGACATTTTTAGAATTAAATGTTGAGTGCACCCTAGACAAACATTAGTCGAATATTGATGCATACACATCTTCATACGATCTAATATTGATGCATACACAAGTTGAGATGAAATTTGTATATATTTGTATTTGTAATATTTGTAAAATAGCATGTAATATCCATAAGTGGTATTATCGCGTAGCAATACCTCGATCTTGACAATAATAGTTATAAGTAAGTCAATTGCAATATAATATGGCCTAAAGTAAACTATATTGTATGTATAACATTATATACATGTATTTATATATTATTACTTTTAGATTTAAACTGCAATAAGCAATAATCTAATAATATTGTATCGTTTACTTGCAAAGAAGAAATAAGAAAAATAAATACCAATATAATATGTATTGGTAAGGGTACGATCTACGATCAACTCATATCAAGAACGGTTTCAAATGTTAAACGATTCTTGAAAGTTCCTTTATATAAAATGAAATTTTGTATCCAAATGTGTCAACGAAATATGAAACTTTTGATCGTGAGTTATCAAGTTTCCACACGTTCGAGCTAATCATTTCTTTCCACACAGGCGGATGGTTCATAACAAGAAATTTTTTATACAGAATGCTAATTTCAAAAGTATCTAACTCTTGACCTGATGTGATTACTTATTGTTTTGATTGAAAATACGTCGATCTAGATATCGCGGGAGAAGTTAAAAAATGGTACCTAGAGAATTTTAGGTATGAATTCCAACTACGGTGTAAATAGAAATGTTAAGAATCAATCGATAAATTTAATTTTTATCATGAATAAAGAGGAAATTTTATGCCCTTTCAAATGAGGTACAACAAGGTACGGGGTGCCATTTGAACTTTCAAAGTTGGGGTGGGTGGGAATGAAGAAATGAAATTTAAAATTATCTTGGTATCATTTTTGACCTCCCCCATCGATATATTAATCGACGTATTTTTATTCAAAACAATAATCACATCAGGACAAGAGTTATTAGTGGAAAACACAAAGCGATTGCCGAATATTGTGCCAAGATATAGAGAAAACGAGGAGTAATATCGTTTTCCAGAATAAATGGGGCTAATTATATATACTTTTGACAGCAAGCTTTGAACTTTCATACTACCTTTCTCAGCCCGTATAAACATTTATTTAAGATATCCAGCAACTTGAAAAATATTTTCTAATTTCCTTTATATAGCATTCTTTCCAACTAGATCAACAAATGTGCCAAAAGACACAAAATAAATACTATCTAAAGGCTTCCATCTTTTACAGCATGAGATCATGTAACTATTTAAAATAAATTAATTTACAAACTCGAATTAAAATGCCTCACAATTGGATACATTCCTTAACAGTATTCGAAGTTGAAAATAACCTATTTATATACGTATATACTTTCACAATTGGCCATTATACACGGAAACATCGTAAAACCTGATTCATAGCCAAGGATCTTTTCGATAATATGATACTATAGATATATTTATATTTACTTATACGATAACATTTAAAATTTTTGACATTATTTATGCAAAATAAACATCCAATATTCATAAAATATTAGTTTTGATTTTCTAGAAAACTATTCTAATTTGATATGAAAATGATTATCTATAGAATATAAAATCTAGATTATAATTAAATCAATAAATTATGTAAATTAAATCAAATTATCAACAATACCAATTAATGTAGATAGTTTGATAATGAATGAAATATATCCGAAACTAAATTAACATAAATTTTTGAATTGTTTTGTGATTTCTTCACATTTCTTTGTTTCAGATACTGCTGTTTTAAAATTATTATGGACTGAGATGATCCTGTTTTTGCGTGGAAAATCTAGGAAGATGAAGCCATCCGTAACAAATGAAAAATGAAAATTGACAAAAACTGTCAGTTACGTTTTTTAAGTTTTCTTACTTTCTTACAGCGGGCTTACCTAAGAAATAAAATTAGTGGTTACTTAATAATTTTTTGTTTTAAAATTATTTAAACAGACAAAAATTTATCCATGTACACATACAAAACTAGCTTTGTCAAGCAATTTTCATTTCCAAGTACAGTGCTAAAAGAGCAAATATTAGGGATTTTAAAAGCCATTGTACATTTGAATGACCAATCCTCGAAAACTCGAAGTTATCTAATTATGCGCGTTTTTTATTTCCACAGATATAAAGAGAACTCATTTTCGTTTAACATCTTAACGCTAAGAAGTTAAATAGAAAAAGGCACAAAATTGCAAACATTGTAGTGATTAATGTGATATGAGTATTACTTGATTAATGATATAAGTTAATTTTAAAAAGAAGATCAAAATTTGTATTGAAGGTAAAGTTGGATACAAAAATATACATGATTGGTAGACCCAATAATCACTTATCGAGGTTGCTCATAATTTTCTTGATATAAGGTTAAATTCCAACTAACCATATTTGATTTATTTTGATAATAGAGATTGCTTCAGCACAGTTTTTTTAATTTTATTATCTAACTATATTGATACCCGTTCGCTTCACTGGGCTTAAAAGTAAAAATCACTGCTTTATAACCTCCACGTCTTTTGATCTCACTTACCCCCCTTCCATAACACTCGAGGGGATTGTTTTTTACAGCTAAAATTTATGGAGTTTTCAATTTTGTAAGTGTAAAATAATCATAATTCATTGAGTATATCAGAAAAGATGGCCATGAATTATCTGACAATTACTATTTTAAATTTTTACAGAAATCTTTAATTTATGGTTCAAAATTATGATCATATATGCAGCAGTAAAATGTCAGATAAAATTTAATTTTTAAAATTTTTCTTTTTTTAATATATCTTTATAAATTACAGCTCATGTATTAATCTGGTGTATGAGCTTCATTACTGTTCAGTTACATTCAAATCCACTCATTAGTTTTTGCGTGAAAGCGTAACAAACAAACAAACATTCTTACTTTGACATTTATGATATATAGAGAAAAAAACTTTGACCACTGGATTATATCCTTCACACTTACTAGGAAATGGTCTCTGTAAAATTGTAAAGTTTTGATGTATTTAATTGCAAAAAAAAAAAAAACAATATTCAATGATGATGTATTGTCAAGTTGCCAACCTGCAAAATGTTAGTGATTACATGAACTTTTTCACCTTCATAAATTATTTAAAATAAACAAACATACAGAAAAGTAAACATAAAATATGGTAAACAAACCGTAAAACTACTTACAAATAAATTA
Organism: Chrysoperla carnea; assembly: GCF_905475395.1. NCBI lineage: Eukaryota > Metazoa > Arthropoda > Insecta > Neuroptera > Chrysopidae > Chrysoperla > Chrysoperla carnea. The sequence continues at coordinate 28,640,083 of NC_058341.1, forward strand.
AATCATGCATGCTGTATTTTATAAAATGTTACGTTTTAATTCATTAACATATATTATATTAATATAAATTTGCCATTAGAAAGAGAGCATATGATGTGCTTTTTGTTGTTTTTTGTTTTTTGATAGCAAGTTGTTGTATTCGCATAGAAAATTAAAAACGCTTATTTTGTGATTGCTTTACGCTCGGAGGTATATATACAGTGCCAATAAACCATAGAAAAAATTTATGCATTGCACTGCTCTGTACGTAAACGTAAAAGTACGAAAAGCTCTTCTAGAAGCCAGGCCAGGTAAAGACATGCTCTATGGCCCTACATGTAATTTCAGGTCGCTCTAGAATTTTTAACAAAAAGCATTGATTACACAGGTCTGCACAGTAATTTTAACTACCTCTTTGAAACTTTTCTCAATCAAAACGGGGGTACTACATAAAAAAACGTAACCACATAAGTTATCTTAGAATATTCGAGACATCCAGGAAAATAAATGATGATATGCTGACTCAAGAAGGAATCTTGCAGTCTTTAAAATTGTCGGTTGATCGTATTCCAAAAAATTAACGATGCCAGATTAGTCTGTGACAGCTCATGCAGAATAGAAGATGATAAGCGGAAAGTGCTCGGAGGTGTATCAAAAACCAACAACTCAGGGACTAGTGTGATTCATAGTGTTATTCAATTCCCAAAATTGTAACTTAAATTGGAATTATTATTTATTGTTATAAATAACATATATTTACCGTAGACAGAGAAAAGTTATTATTCTGGACTTCAAAGGTCACACTCATCGTGGCTTGTTTTTTGTTACATATCTGCTACTTTGATTGCGTGCTAGACATTAATAAAATGGATTTTTCGTTATTTAAAATGTTAAATAGCCGCAGTAACTAAGAATTAAAATAAATGGACTTAAATGATACAAACAATAAAGCACGTTTTAATTTTATGTAATTCTTTTGTTTTGCTATTATTTAATTTAATTTAATTAATTAATTGTGTAATATAATATAATAATATTATATTATAATTTTAAAAGACTTATGATTGTATGAATTATGGTACTTGTGTGGAAGACAAAAGGTTCAATAAATTAATATTTATTATTATTATAAAATATTAATTGTGTTTTTACCATATTTATTACATGTTAAGGTATTTTAAACCGATTTTCTACGATTCTTCTTTTATAATATCCCAATATTTCAAAGATTTAACATATTTCAAGTTATATTCATTTTTTAGTATTTATTGACCTTGAAATCTCGAAAAGCATTAATAGATTTTTTTTTCATTTTAGTCTACGATATATGAAAAATTGAACTATGAAAATTTGATTTCAAGAATCGGACTCATTACAATAACTTTCTATCCAAGGAAGTTAAAAATATTCGACATATCGTCCATTGAAGAATATATCCTCTTTGTTATTAAAGCAAATCTGGTACATGGACGGATCCGAAATCGAAGTAGTTTCAGTAGAATGTACTTTGAGCATATATACCTGGCATATATATAGAGAACATAGTGACCAGTTTTGAACGCTGCACCCCTTTTTCCTTACGATACGAAGTTGTGAAAAATTAAATATACATATATAATCATTTTAAGTCTAGTTTATTTACAGGCGAAACATTTTTTTCGATCCATCAACCCAGGAGGTATAGCATCTAACTTTTGACTTTCAAATGAACGACCACATATAACCAAAAACAACATTTATGGCATTAACCACGCAAAAACTCTTTTAAAAGACTTTAGAACGTTTGCAAGTTTGAATAATCATTTAACGATACTTAATGGATTGCTTATTGGAAACTAAAAAATCATACGCACAAAATAAGTTCTACAGGGAACCATTTCTGAAGATTTTTTCATAACAAGGAGGAAAAAAATCGACACCACCACCCTTATAGGCAATTCTCCTTTCGATTGAAAAAAACCGCCACGTCGACTTATAATATTCCTTTATTAAAAGTCTAGAGACTTCTGGAGCACCTTTGAAGCAACAAAGATCCAATAGATTAAGTTCGTTGCCTTACAAAAAAGATCTTCTAATATATAATAAACAAAATTAAATATACTATCATGACATTGAATTTTTCACATTATAATCACACAAATCATCCTGTTGTTCACTACCTTTAGGTAGGTTACACTATATAATTTATTTACTATTTAAATAGATAAAATATTGTTAAGTGTATTGTAAATCTCTTACCATTACACCTTATGCAGTATATAAGTCTTGGTAGACCTATTTAGATCTAGGAACAAGCATAGCATTTGTTAGTTATATCAGAACGGCCTAAATTTTTTGGCAAAGTTTTGTTCAGCAAATTTTGTAAAACACAGTAGAGTATGTCCCAAAATTTCTCAGCCGCCATTTATGAGAGCCTTGTCTTTCAAGGTAAGTTTTAGAACAGAAAAATTTTACAAGCAAAAATTTATTTTACCTTGGATTGGACCTTGATTGGTCCGCTATAAATCCACTCGTTTTTACTACAGCTAAAAGATAGATATACATACGGTAGTTTCCTGGTGTCGAATTTGCCACATTCCCTCTTCCACTCCTTTTAGTAAGACAGAAATTTTATATGTATTTTATATTCATCTCTATGATGATATTGGGCAATGGCATCACTAACCTATATCTTCCTCTTTGTTATTATGAATTTTTAGTTAATTATGCACTTTTCTCCCCGTGAGAATTCTTATGCCTAAAAAACAGTCTTATATAGCAGGGTTTTCTTTCAGAGATCCTGGAAGCTTAAACTTGACGAATACTCATTGAAAACGATATTCAGGTAAGAAGATATTTTGAATGAAAAATAGCCTCTGACACATTAAAAATTTTAAATTTAAAAGTGTTGGAATCAACGAATATTCGTAGTTTTTACGCCTGCCGAGAAATATAAGTGAAACTAATCTCAAAAAAGAAAACCCATATGTTTTGAAAATTGCTACCTTGACCATATTCTATAAATTTTTCAGCGATTCATTACATATTTGTCAAATATTACGCCTGGCTCTGGAGCTGTTAGTAAATTTCCTACCGTTTGAGTTCATAGTATAAAATGAACGAAAACTTAAAAGTATTATATCAGTTAAGTTAAGTATTAAGAATACCTACTTGGAGAGAAATAACATTAGAAAAACAGCGGTAAGAAATATAATATAACAAACCGGCTATTGTAATGTCGCTTAATTGTTTTATATGTGACTATAATCGTACGTATTATTATATTATTGCTGACTGCAGTAACTTACCAGTGCTATTTTATTTCTCTCTACTCGCATTTTAAACTGTGTAGTAGACCAGGCGTAACGTATCTAAACTTTAAAACTGAATTGGGATTAAATAACCGAGAACCAAATAGCCTGAAGAAAATCATCTCATAAATTATCAAATATAATTTTAAGTATAGGTATTTTTTTTTTTTTTAATTTGCAACGACAAATTTATCTCTTGGTACCATAATAAGTTAGGAAATAAGTGATATTTGCTAATTAAGAGTAACGATTTTGGTAGACCAACTCATCACAGCCATTTCGTTAGATCTTCAAGTTAAATATTGCTCACTTATTAGTGTTCAAGCTAAAGTATCATAGTTTTAAGGAGTAACGGTTTTGATAGGCCAGCAGCTAAAAACAAACTTGGAACATAGACGTACCATCAATTTTTTACTTATAAGTTAAGGCTTGGAAGCTAGAGTCCCAAATGAAAATTTTAAAAATATAAACCAGTGCAAAACCATTGGCATTGATAGTTCTTAATTCATACTGATGAACACTACATTGTAGTAGAAATACCCTAATAGGCCCATTTTAAATTTTACATAAATATGTCTTCTAAAATTTGGTGGTACAAAGAAAGTAACACGATTTTAGACATGTTTTCAGAGCATAAATTTTCATTCTATTTGGTTGGAAAGTTTCCAAGAAGCTGTTTATCCGTTTAAATTCATGATCTTAGCGCTTGGTCTTAATAAACACAAATAGTTGTATCAAAAACTATTTACTACATTTAAATGTAATGTAAAACTATAAATGTATTTGTAATATGCATATATTATCTAAAATAACATGAATACATGCATAATACAATATGTTCAAAAGTTAATGGCAAATTATGAACAATTTATTGTTTCAACAGAATATTGCCTCTTTATTTTACAAAGAAGAAAATACTTTAGCAATATTCTATTAGTAAAACGAATAGTAATGTCATTTTTCGGGATTAAATATCTTACAAGCGAAATTTACAAAATTTAAAAAACCCCTGGCAAATGCTATTTATTCCTTGTAAACCGATTTTTGGAAACTAAGCTATAAAATTTTCTCAATCAAGTTGGTTCATCCGTTCAAACGCTACGATGCCACAGACAGACAAACACACAGACACACACACATAGCGGTCAAATTTAGAACACCCCTTTTTTTAGTTCAAGGGTTAAAAATAGTAGTTAAAGAAAACGTTCTGAAATTATTTTTAGTTTTTCAAAAAAGTTTATAAACATTATTTCATCTTGGTATGAATCCAAGAAGTATGGGTTCGAATCCTGGCTCGAGTGTATTTTTCCCAATTATCTTATTTCAGCTTTTTTGATATTTCAAATTTCTTGGAATTCAGTAAAACGTATTTGTCCCAACATTAACCAGCTGAAATAAAAGCTGCTTTGAGTAATCTTCGGTGAAATGCAAACTAAAATAATATTAAGTACCAAGACTACTTTAAATATGAAAATATAAAAACTTCGAAAACACGCAGAAGTCATTTTTGGACCGTTGTTTCTCGGACAATTTTATCCCAAATTCTTCATTTTGACAAATGATACATTAACAGATGAGAGTAATAACTATTATCAATCAGGTAATTTTACTAATCTTAATCACAACTTTTAGACAACCCATTACAAGATATATGTTAACATTTTACATTTCATCTGGGTGAAGGTCAATCTTATTTCGTATCTAAAACTAACAGGACACCTTATATGCATGCTTAAAACATAAAATCATGATACAAAAAATAAATTATAAATAGTTCAATGCAGTAGTAACCGTTTTTAATCAAATCCTTAACTTTTATGTTCCGGGAAAGAAATCACAATAAAATTAAATTACCATAAGATACAATAATTAAGTCTCTCTATATTAACTACTTATATACATTCTTATTCTATAAAACAAAGTAAATAGTACAGTAATTAATTAGAAAATAGTGCACAATTGAAAACAATAAATTTTAGTATAAAATGTTAATTAAAAGTATTAAAATATTAAAAGAAATTAATGACAATTGGAACACACAATGTATAAAATATGGGAAGACATTTAATATTTTCCATATAATGTCGTTTGTTCCTCACAATATTCACTATACATAGTCCAGTAAATGACGATATTAATCCCGAAATTCGAATATACGTAACGGATCATCGGAAAAGTTTTGGACATTTTGTTTTGGCATAATCACATTTCATTTTAAGACTGGAGGTCGATTTATGTAGTTTGCTTGTACCGCTTCTTGGGGGGGAATTCTTAGCAAAAAATATCGTTCAATTGACATTTAAAAATACAAATTTATCATAAATTACAATTTACAATTGCTAATAGCCGCAAAACAGCCGACTTTCGATATTTTTTGCTTAGAAATCATTGCTCTACGGATAACAGAAGCAATGTGACTTGAATTTTAATGGCATTTCATATTAAAATTAGTATATTTACATTTTATGTTTATTATTTTTACATTTTAAGTTAAAAAACCTCTGTCCTTGAATAAACGCATATCTACCGCTCATTAAAGTATTAAAATCACATTCACTGACTAAACTGTACTAAAATCACATTTACTGCTCTATGTATCCAATCTATCTCTTTGAATTCCCACAGTAAGCTTCCTATTGCTTTGGTCAGAGAAAGCATCAAAGTTTTAATTTATGGTTGTTTTTGTTAATTTGTTTATCGTTAAAACTGTCTCCGTGGGGCAGACATAGTCCATAATGCCCAATGAGAAACCTTCCGTTGCCTATAACAGCTAATCCTTATCCAACTGAGCCACTAAAATTGGCAGTTTTAAAATGCACCTCGCTTACTATACTATTAGTATACCCATCTCATTTCCAAAAGTTGCAATTTATTCAAAAATCAAATAGATTTGAATTTCTATTTCTAAATTCTGATAAATCGTAATTTTTATATTACCATACTGGACTAACTACCACATTGCACAAGCAATTCTCTTCACAGTGTTGTAAATAAGTGTTTCTATAAAATATGTAACTATAAATGTTATCTACATAGAATATCTAAATAAGTATATACAAAATTATATATTATACAGAAGTGAACTCGTCTTCATGATTGTAAGAAGTTCATTTGTGAATAAGTTTTTCAATATATTTTGTAAAATAAGTTTCATCAACCAAAATTAAAAACGAAAATTATTAAATGAGTTGTTTTAAACGAAAAAGGAGGCATAATATTAAAATTATAGACAGCTTTTCAATATTTTTTTCTTTTCTCAGTCATTCTTCAAACATTTTACTTTCTTGTAACGAAAAGTATTAAATTAATTGTATTAGAAGCCATGATATACAAATTACAGACAGCTTTTCAATAATTTATTCTTTTCACAGTCATAGCATTCTTCAAATTTTTCCCTTTCCTGTTAACATCAGTCATTCTGTTATTTGTGGCATGAAAGCTTGCTTACAAAGTTTTTTTAATAACAAAGGCCTTAAAATCAGAAGCAGGTTCAAATATTTACAAAAAGATAAGAACTCATGCTCATAGCTGGGCTATGACAAATATCGATTTGCTTTTAAAAACCCACAGCTCATGCAAACATCTTCTGTACTTCAATTTACTTTTACTAGTATGTTAATTTACCAGGTGGGAAAGACACTTCTTTTGATCCGTTTTAACTTAATAAGTCTATGCATGGTAACCAGTAGCGAAGTAGAATGTATCGGTGGTACAGCGCTTCCCCGAAGTACATCATAGTACGCTTTTCAAACTAACCATCTCATCATTTAATATTAAGTTTAAAATTGAATTGAGCATGATTAAATACCCACTAATTAGTACAAATTTAGGTGGAATGTGAGATAGATCACAAAAGTAATATTAGTCGAGAAACTAGAGAATGAACCAAGATACACATTGTACACTCTTGGTACCACATCTTACCCTGCTTAAAAAACTTATAATGTGTAAAATTTCTATAACAAATGCATTTATGAATTCCAAAGTTCCACAAATAGAGTTCATCTGCTTTTTTATTTCTTTTGTCAATCTTTTGCTTTTTATCATTTATATTAAATGACCCTTAAATGTATTTTATAAACGATTGAAATAAAAATAGAAAAAAAAATTACATACTTCTCGTTTCAATTTAAATATAAATTCAATTTTCCATTTTATTCTTTTTACAACAAATTCTCTCGTCTATTTTACATTTATTTTCGATGTAATCGAGTTATATGCATGATATTATGTAATATGTATTCATTTGTTATATTGTACACTTTTGCATTATACCTATGAACAATTTGAACAAAACAATAACGATCAAATTATGCTTATGTTCCTAGGTAATAAAAATTAGTCACAGTTTGAATTAAATGGACAAGTAAATTTTGCACCTTGCAGTTGTAAAATTTTAAAGGTTCAACACAATGCTTAATTGAAATGAAATTAAAAAATTTATTCTTTCTTTCGTTTAGACTAAAGGCATGGACGAGTTATTTTAAGTCAAAGCCACCATTGTTATAACTTTATTGGGTGCCATAAACTTTATTGTATGTCCTTTTATCCAAGACCGCATTGCTCATAGAGGAGGTAGCGAGACAGGTATACAACTCGTTTACCTGTCTCAGTTTCTCTTATGGTAATGACATAGGTAGAAAAAAAATGTTGTCTCTCTGTCTTACTCAAATTTTTGTTGTCACTGGTTAGGTTGTCACTGTCTTACTCGTATTTTAGATACAGAAGTATGAGTGTCTTCTTTAAGCCACGTTTGCCCATGCACGTAAAGTTTAGATAAATATTTAAATTTTTTTCCTCACAAAGTACAAAAAAAAAACATAAAAAAGGTAGTTTTGAATTTGCCCAGTGGTTACAATGCGTGACATATAGCTCAAGATTATATCCAGGCAAAGAATAGCTACATTGATTTTATAATGTTAAAATTTTAATTTATAGGACTGATGTAACATCTATTCTGGACTGATTGATGTATTCAACATTTTTAATAGCACTGAATTAATACGAATGTTTCAGATAATTAAAAAGTGTGAAATATAAATAAAAAACAAACAAACTGTTTTTTTTACTAATATTTATTGCAGTAATAATTATGCATATCAATGGAGTTAGTGGTGTCACCTTTGATGTTAAATGTTCCATGCATAAATAAACATTTTACACTAAAATGAATTATTTCAATACATATTGAAATAATGTTGGGTGAGTGTAATAAGAATACACTTCAACATTTTTGTGGACTTCTTTTGTATTGAACAAAATTTATGTGAAAAGCTAACGAAAACAGAATTTATGATACTTAAATTTTCTTGGAATCGACTTCATAAAGGTATAGTCCAGGAGACAGTATAAGGTCGACCTCATTCATCCGATAACCAGGTGATACATAGTTTTCATAAAATTGTATTAATCCGTAAACACACCTTTGATGGCATGTCTATCGAAAGGTGTTCATGGCTTTTTTTTCAATTTTAATTATTTTTTTGCAGGCAAGTCTATCCCATTATTTTCGTAATTAAATTGTTTGTCTTCTTATACTAATTTTGATTGGTTAACAGATCGGTGTTGTTATCTATAAAGACTTAAGTTATGAACAGCTGACTTATAAATAGACCTTTCTTTTTAAATAGGTCAATTATTTACTAAAACCTTTCATAAGTATATATAGGTGATCTTAGAAATATGTTTAAACAAGTAGAAAGTAAAGAAAAAATTACATAGTCAATTAATTACAAAGTCATGACTCGAACCCGGGTACTAGATATCTTGTGTAAAGCGTAGCCAACTTCTTTTATTCGTGAGAGACCTAAATTTTTATCTTTGTTTCTTATACTATAGGTATCTTTGAGTATAAATTATAAATTAATACTTTCCCAGCTCAACGGGTGAATTTACAATTCTGCTTAAACTTATTTATCCTATACCAAAATTTTAAAGTATAAGCCCAGGAGTGTTGTAAGATGAAAAACTTTTTATTCTTCGATGATGGTACAGCCCATGCGTCGCCAATAAGCCTCTTTTAAGTTTGTGTCTCTGTCGAGAATTTCTTGTAATATCTATGAAAGACATGCGTTATCATGTACTACCCATTTCAGACTTTAAAGCTCCCCCGTTTGAAATTTTACATCATATATTTTTTTCCATGAAATTCATGAGACGCCTAGCTACATTATGTGTTTAAACTTTGGCCTCAAAAATACTTGTAATTCATCATTTGGAGTGGATTATAATTTTGGCCAGCTATTATTTTTAAGCCGGAGAAATTTTTGTATATTTGTAATTTATATTCCTATACATTACATTCAAATCTTTTGATTGGAAAACATACATCAAACATTATTTACTGATACTGTAAGAAGTAATACTTCACAATAGACTTTTAATAATTGACACAGGGTATATAAATCATAAAACGGAAACTTAGAACAAATAAAACATAGAATTTATTAACTTGTTCATAAACACTTATTTTGATATGTGTTGTAACTAAATTTTAAAATGAATTTTCTTTGAAGTAAATTAAAAACAAACAAAAACTTTCTCGTAAAATTTAAACATGTGAAAAAGCATACACAGGCAAATAACAATATAAATAACATTCCTTGATAACTTGATTTTTATTAAACTTCTGATATCAAGTTATTGACTTCGAATTGAAAATTTAACAACAACTGTTTTTATGGTGTATACATGAAATGCCTACAAAATTTAAATACCAACACAATCACTGTAATTATGTGAAAGTTTGTCTATCTGTCAGTATGGAATTTACTATCACTATCCAAACGATACAGCGACAGATTGCAATATTGATAGATATAATAACATGATAAATATAAGATACGTCTTGTTGAAGAACTTGAACCTGTAAGCTTTTGAATGAGCTGTTGCAGATTTCGTTTCGACCATTTTGCGCAGAGATGCAGTTATTTAGTTTTTTTGTAGAATATATATCATCACAATTCATATTCATTTTTAATCGGACTTCCATACTTCAGATCGTAACGGATCGAAGACCATTTGATGAAGCCCTAGTGGTATCATATGACTGGTATTAAGAAGGGGGAAGGAATTTTGTTCATATATTAGAAGTGTTTACTTTAAGGGTTTCTAAGTGGGCAGATAATAGCTAATGTATTACTAAACAAAATTAGTTTTGCATTTAGAAAATTATTGGTCTGAAATCTTAAGTGAATTTTCACCACAGTGTGTTTGAATTGGCGTTTAATTAATTTAATTTTAATTATTTTTATTAGTTTTTAAAAGCACGCGTAAAGGTGAAATAACAGAAAAGCAGGTGGCATACGTTCTTATTACAGAGACATTTTTGAAATCTTAATTGATGCATGAAATAATAAAACATTTTGTAATTTTGGTCAAGGCCGGTGATAAGCTAGTCTTCCAAATAACGATTAAAATTCGGCGTTTAAATTTTGTTTTTGCTTGCGAATGTTCATGATAGGTATCGAGTCCATGAGACACAAGCTAAACAGGTGAAGCTACTAGGTAAACTCTGATAGTAATAGAATTTGTGGTGGAGGAACAGTGGAAGTTAATCATGTAAACGATTTAACTACTCTCCAGTCAATATGGCAGGTAGCAAATATGTTCTAAAATAGTTTTTAAGAAAATGCGGAAAAATCATACAAAAAAACACACATACGTATTGATTACCATTGATTTTTGTGTGTGTACATTCATATAAAGTAAAAATTAATTAACTATTTGAAACAAATCTACTGAATTTAGTTGATCCCTAACTGTACGATATAGTACGTGTCGTGTATATCTATCTATACATTATATTTATTTAAGAACCTACCTACTATGCTTCAAATAATATAGAACAAGTAACTCATCATATAGGTAGGTAGTCATGTAGTCATATACAGAGAGTAGGTACCTATATACAGTGTGTCTGACTTTGAATGTATTCACTCGTGTATTTTAGAGTAACGTAATCGATTCAAGGTTGTTGTCTTCTTATGGGCATAGTGTCAAAAGATTCTTAAATTCTTTATACTTTCGATTGTGTCGATGTCCATTGTTCTTCTCTAATTTGAAATAAACTTAATTAAAGTTCAAATCATTTATCACGAAAAGCAAAAAAGAGGTTGCGTTTTAAACAATGTTTTTAATCCTAGAAAAATGCAGAAAGTTTCAAATAACTAACTGTTCGTTGATGTATTTGTGCTAAGTTAAAAAGAAAAAGAACAAGTGAAAACAAACAATTGGCTGAGTTAATTGTTGAAATACCATGTATAGGCAGTGTTGATTACTCTTTCACATTACGCATACATACATGTCACACATATAGCACTAGCTCGATTTACATCTACGCATATAAATATCGCGAGTATGACAAAGTACATGCGTTAAGCAATGCATCTAAGTAAGAGATATTATAGATGTTATATGAAATTGCAAAAAAAAGACTTGTATCGTGGCTTCGATGTCTTTTCAGCTATACAACAGTTCTTCTGTTGTGTGCCTGCATACAGTGGGAGAGAACACATGTATATAATATTGCTCACTTAGATGCATTATATAAAAATTTCAGCTTGATATGTTTTTTCGTTTTTTAGTTATCGTGATGACAGATAGACCGACGACAGACAGACAGACCGAAAATGGACTAATTTAATGATTTTATGAACACCTATACCTAAATTTTGTTCATAGCATCAATATTTTTAAGCGTTACAAACTTGGGACAAAACTTAGTATACCTTGGTATATTTCATATACATAAACTAAAGTACATAAACAAAAAATCGAAAAAAATTTATGGTATTCATTTGTTGATTGAAAGCATAGTTTTAGAAATTTCACCCATTTTCTCATATTTTGGCACGATATCTCCGAAACTAGTCTCCTAATCGTTATATAAATACGATTTTTGTAAATTATGGGTCAAAATTACCTTATAAACAGAGTTTTATCGAAATCGGAGCCAACATTTTGTTTTCGATTTTTTCGATTTTTGTAAAGGGGTACCCCTTAAAAAAATTCCAAAAAATCGAAAAAAATTTATGGTTTCTGATTTGGATAAAACTTAGTATATAAGGTAATTTTGACCCAAAAAATTCAAAAATCGTATTCATTTGATGATTGGAAGCATAGTTTTTGAAATATCACCCATTATCCCATATTTTGGCTCGATATCTCCAAAACTAGTTTCCTAATCGTTATATAAATACGATTTTTGTAAATAATGGGTCAAAATTACCTTATAAACAGAGTTTTATCGAAATCGGAGCCAACATTTTTTTTTCGATTTTTTCGATTTTTGTAAAGGGGTACCCCTTAAAAAAAATCCAAAAAATCGAAAAAAATTTATGGTTTCTGATTTGGATAAAACTTAGTATATAATGTAATTTTGACCCAAAAAATTCAAAAATCGTATTCATTTGATGATTGGAAGCATAGTTTTTGAAATACCACCCATTATCCCATATTTTGGCTTGATATCTCCGAAACTAGTAGCCTAACCGTTATATTAATACCATTTTTGAATTTTTTGGGTCAAAATTATCTTATGAACAGAGTTTTATCAAAATCAGAGACAAAAAAATTTTCTCGATTTTTTCGATTTTGTATAAAGGGGTACCCCTTAAAAAAAATCCAAAAAATCGAAAAAACCAATACTTGTAATTTTGGAATAATTAATAATTTTGAATGGAATACGCAAAGTAGAGCTGCCTATTCGTTTAAATAAATGTTAGTAATTTTTTTATTATTGAATAGTTTAAATATTTATGAATAAACAAGTGAAAACAAACAATTGACTGAGTTAATTGTTGAAATATCATGCATAGTCAGTGTTGATTTCTTTATCACATTACACATACAAACATGTGACACACACATAACTGATAATCAAGTATAGTACATATTATAAAATTTCCGCCTAATTGGCGCCCTCACGGGTAAACAGTGATGTTTACGAAAAAATGTTTCAAACAAAAGTTGTTTAATTTTTGATAAGGAACATTTTTTACTTTTGTTCTATCTCTATCGGTTTACAAGATGGGTCCTACGGACCCAAGACCCAATTGACCTATGATGCTCATTTACGAACTTGACCTCACTTTTTACGTCCTGAGTACGCTGTAAAAATTTCAGCTTGATGTCTTTTTTCGTTTTTGAGTTATCGTGAGTTACGAAAGAAAAAATTACTTAGATTGAAAATTGGCCTTAAATTTTTTGCTAAAACGCTTAAATATTATTCATATATCAAAAAAAATGATCAACCATTGTATAAATTTGGGTTACCTGGATAATTCGACGTGATCTACTTCCATATTCTTTAGATAATGATTTAGCATTTTCGAAGTTTAAGGTTAGTTTTCAACATTTACTTAATAACTGATTATCTTCATTTCATGTCCAAATTAAGAAAAAAAACTCAATAAAAATATAATTTTTATAAAAAATAGGAAAGAAACATTCTTGGTTTTGCGATTAAGATTATTTTTTTCAAATTAGGTAATAGGAAGTTAGAAAATGATAGGTCCATCTCAAGTATTAGACAATATGATGCGTCTGTCTCTTCGAGTAGCTATTGCACAAAAAAATTATATAAATTGTTATCCCTTCTTGAAAACATGAGGATGATTACAACCAAAAAGAGACACACTGTATAAACATATTAGAATTAAATGATATATGATGACTAAATGACAATATGACATGTTCATATCATAGTCCCGTAACTGCTTACTTCTCTCTAAGCTGAGTTGCGCTTCAATTGCAATTCTGTTCTAATATTATATACTTCGTACGTACACTGTATAGTATTCAGTAATATACTAACTAGTACATCATCATTTGTTAGCTCTTCTGGTATAGCTCTGTTAAAACATCTAGTAATGATGATATAGTACTATTAATATAATAATATTACATCTGTACAAGATGTTAGAAAGTTGCCGAGACACTAAGTAAATGTGAATATTTGAGATTTTGGTTTTAAATTGATGATGAATTATGTTAGGACTTAATGAAATGAGCCAAAATGCACGAATCAATTTCGATATTTAAAGCTTAAAAAGCCTAAAAAAATAAAAATTCCCTCGTTTATTACATAATTCATTATTTCAGTAAAAAACAAATTTAGTTTTTGACAAACATTTGTCATGTCAAACAATGAAATAACATTCGTTGATTAAAAATTCAAATCCTTACTTCGCAAATTAGTAATTCAACTCCTAACGCATAAGAAAATTTAAAATAGAATCTCCTACGAACATTGGTAGATTATAGCTCTCAGTTTGCCATAATTTTTATGTAAAGCAGGTGCACTACTTTAAGATAGCCAAACAATGTGTGTGGTAGTAATGCCAACTTTAGGACACTACTCAATTTGAGACCAGGTAATCAGTGCATTCAGCAAAAAAATGTTAATATACTGTGATATTCCCTTTATAACAATAAATATCAATACAAATACTAATCCAACGGAAAAAGAAAGCTAACACCTCCTTTTCCTAGACCCTCTCTAAGGAATACAAACACTAGAGGTATAGATAAGAGTATACTTTTTCTGAAGGGTAGAATGAAAGGAGTAAAATTTCATTTGGCTGTTTGGTTAAAAAAATATCCACAAAATTAAATAGCATTAAATAAAGTGGTTAGAATGCCGCTCATGTAGCGAAGCAAATGATCCAAACTGAACTGTATGTATGATCTGGTACTTCTGTACCATGATCATACATATGTATGATCTAGATCAATTGGGGTCACTTTTCGTTACACAGAGATCGTACTTCTTGAACTCTACCCACCATAATACTATGCTTGAACATTTGCGTATTGTTAAGCCGATTTAGTTGCAACACTACATAGTTAATGAATTGTGATCACTTGAATTTTATAATATTCAACTTTTCTCTTCGATCTCATTTAGAAGTATATACTTAAATATATTTACAAAAAATATCCAGTAGAGCAAGTTCAGAAACCTAAGAACGCAGCCAGGTCTTGAACATTTTCTAAGTTCCCCTAGTCTTGTAATTTTCTTTATTATTTCTTTCAGTTACATTCTGTATATAATGATGATGATGTTCTAGGATCATTACAACTACGTACAATCGGTGTAGCATTACGTTAAACTACATGTGATATAACAGCAGAACTCATCTCTCTGATATTATCATAGAGAATATGCATGTTTGAGTAATATTCATCAGAATATATGTGTTAATATATTACATGATGTATAATACATGGTTTTCGCAATTAATTTCAAGGAAAACGTAAGCACTACTGCTGTTAGTAGAGCTACACAGATGACTTAAAAATAACAAAATCTATTGTACTCGTGTGATAACTTTACAATATTAGGTTTTTCCTCAGTAATGAACTAAGTATAAATTTCAAGGACAAATTTTTCATAAAAATTAACTTCTCGAAACAATTCTACGTAAGTAATTTTCTTAGAAACTAGTTTTATTAAGTCGTAGATACAATTATAAGAATCTAATTTTTCGTAAAAAAACAATTTGCCAAGTTGAGAAGTAAAAAGTTCAAAATTAGTTCGAAGCCTCATAGTGATAACAAAACGTAAAACGCCTTAATATTAAAAGGCGTAGCTGAAAGGCAGACATATTTGGAATATATTTTTATGTAAATTGACATTTCATTAGTATTTTTAAAAATAGCAGACAAAAAGGTTGTGCTGTATTAATATCCTTATCAAATTTACTTTATGATATCGAGTTTGTAGTGCTTAGAAAACTGGCCAGGGTAGGGAAATGTGTTTTTGTATTTTCACAACCAAATTTTTACTCTCTGCTCTATGAAGAGCATGTTGGCTCTCTTAGATCGCGAGCTCATAGAATTAGTGTTATCTGCCACATCAATATCAATAAGTTTGGTGAAAAAGAAAATTCAAGATGGAAACATGGCATGTTAGTTTGTAATAAAAGAAACTATTTTTTAACGATTTCATAGTTGATATGACGCTCACATGTACTAAAAAACATTGGACTATATTCCCTGCTCTTACCTTGTTTATTTAGCTTATGAAAATTATGGTGGAGTAAAGAAAAACTTATCATTTATTCTATTCTGCTACTGACTGTCACAGAATACGTGATTTTGAAGTTTTTTCGTGTACCTATTGTTACAATCAATCTTTAATAATGTATATCCGATTCAACTTCTTATAACTAGTGCATTTCGTAATACATTTTTATCTCGGTTATAAGTGTTTTACGCAAATCATCATCTAGTCATTTTTATGGGTTTAAAATGACAAATTTACTATGGTTGAGTCAGTATTTTGTTACAAGATACATAAGCGTTATTATGATTGGGATTCAATGAATTGAAATTTAATTCCTAATACACAATAATATATTTATTCCTATTTTATGTGTTCCATAAAATTCCATGAATTTTAGACAGTAATATTATCGTCATGTGTGTTAATGATACGTTCACATATTAATTTCAAACATGTATAATAATTCTTTTGTTTTAATATGAATACACAAATTGCAAATGCATTGCAAATGTTATAATTAATATATTTCTATATTCATGTGTTAATGAGTATAACAAGTGAGTGAAACCAGTATAATGTATCTGTATGGCATAGAACATTTCATATAATGAATACAGTGTGCTACATTATAAATTATGTTATGTAATATCAAATTGTCAAGTAGCTTTTAACCAGCCGTTTCACTAGATACCTTTAAATCTGAATTTCTTATGAGCTAGAAAATATTTCCGATTGTCTTAAAGAAGATAATATTAATAGAGTTATACCTTCCCTACTCTAGCTAGAGTTATTTAGCACGTGAAATTGACGAAATATGTTGTCAAATAAATTATATATGATGGAATATGATGAACAATTTAGTCACCTGCTAGAAAATTTTTGTCTGAAAGGATGTGATCTTACCTGTACCATTTTTGGGACTCAACTCTATTACTTAATACATTTTCTTAATTTTTTGCAATGCTTTTAACTTTATGCTTTTAAAAAAAACTTTTAACAAAAAGAAAACCGACTTAAAACAAACTATTTCTTTTTTCTTTTTCTTTTTTGAAGTCGGTTTCTTTTTGTTAAAAGTTTTTTATTTTTTGATTTTTAGTGAATCTGATAAACACTTACTAATTTGTCAGTAAAAAAGAATCATCGAAATCGATTGGCGTGATATTGAATTATTCGTCCATTTGTTGCGCACATACTTAAAGCAAATTTAAGACTTATATGGTTTTCTCATGGACTTCATTTTCAGAACTGAACCAAATTGAAATGTGTCCACACGGGAAGCACCAACTTTTAAATAAAAAATGAATCATGAAAATTGGTTCACCCAGTCGAAAGTTCTGAAGTAACAAACATAAAAAACCTCCTTCTTTTTTGAATTTGAAGTCGATTACAAATACAATTTACCCAATTAAGTTAAACTTACAGTTTATAATTTACATGGAAATATAGTTGATGAAATTTTCTCAAATGCATTTAAAGATTTCTATAGCTGACAGAGTACCATAAGATAACAGTAACATATTTTGAAAAATTGGTTTCTGTCTTACACCGTTTTCAAAATTGTATACTTTTGTAACCTATCATATGTCAGTCGAGTAAAAATCAAGCACTTACGGATTAATTAGAAAAATGGTCTAAAAAAGACTGATATAATCCAGTTTTGTACCTAAATATTATGCAACACTTTTTAAAAAATAATATCTCACTGTATATATAGATTATTTTATATTATAGAGA
Organism: Chrysoperla carnea; assembly: GCF_905475395.1. Taxonomy (NCBI): domain Eukaryota; kingdom Metazoa; phylum Arthropoda; class Insecta; order Neuroptera; family Chrysopidae; genus Chrysoperla; species Chrysoperla carnea. The sequence goes on from NC_058341.1 coordinate 28,658,095, forward strand.
GTAACTACATACATTTAAGAGCATTGCCGAGTCAGCATAAAGTGAATGTTACCTGATTAATGACAAGCAGATGACTTCGCGAAATCGACTATATAAATTTTATGTATATTACAACTGCAACGTTAACAATGTGTAGTTAGTATAGTAAGTAATACATATAGGTACTTTTAATAAATGTATGAATTTATTGCAAGTGTACAAATTTCACTTGATTATACCTATGTTCTAATATATATTATATATATATAACAAAATAATGTGTTATGAGTTAATAATATTGAATATAATTTATTATACACTTCAATATATTTTATAATACTAATCAATTTATTTATCAATTAATATATGAGAATGTTACAAAAGTGACAGGGCATTGCGTCTATGGTCTTTCGAAGATTAGTCCAACAACTTTCTGATTCATTGGTAATAGTTATTCTATTGAGTATTATCATTTTGTCGCTCTATTTGCTCAGTTGGTTAAGGCGTAACCAATTCCGTCCGCCGTATGCTTAGAGTAGCGCGTTCGATTCCCCCCGTCACAACAAACTTAATTTGATTAATAGTTGTGATGGGCTGATGTAATGCATGGTATATGCATGAAGGAGGTGAATTTAGCCTCTGAAATTAAGGAGCTGATAAATGAAATTATCAGCGGAAAGATGGTAAAACACACATATAGAGTATCACACTGGGCTCTATAGCCTAAATGTGCCCATCATGGACAGCCAATATAACCTAACCCTGACCATTATCATTTTGGGGCATTTGCTCCCAAACAAGAAGAATGAACAGGGGACTGATTTTGAAAATGTACTCACATGCGTTTCGATGTTGTTCGCGTGCCAAAAAGGTTTGGTCAGAAAAACAGGATGGAAAAGTGGGAAATATCTCTAAGGGCGATCAAGTCTCGTTGCTGGATATTTCTTGAACGCTGCACATGATGTCACGTCTGTGAGTTCAAAAACACAAGTACGGAATTCAAATTTGATTAGAATATAAATTCAGACAATTCATTTAAATTGTACACTAATTGAATGGATTTATATTTAAGTTACAACCGAAACACATCAGCTCACGAGTTATGCACGTGGAATGAACGAATGGCTCGAGAAACACATCACCTTTACAATCAAAAATTACGCAAAATCACAAAAATGTAAATTAATAGGAGGAAAAACACTTTAATTAAATTGAATTAAAGTTGGAGAAAAGAGGTTTCTCCAATAAACGATTAATTTTAACGATTTAAATGAAATTAATTTGTACGGTTAGAAGTTGTAAACATATTTGAAATTGTACGTGCTGTCAGCTATCAATCATTTAGCTGTAAAAAGACAGAACATTTAGGGAGCGTTCAACTAGTTTATGATTGAACGACCTAAATAGACAGGAATCATAGTTATTTAAAATGATTCATTCAAATATAAAAAATATACATTGATTTAAGTCTACAGAAAATTTAAAAAAAAAAGTTTTTTTACCCGTATTTTAAAAAAATCCAAGGAAGACTATCATGTTATGAAGTTTGTGCTAATCGAATGTATAAACTTGGATGTATTGGGCCAAAACACAGGCATAAGGTATCCCAAAAGCCAGGCAAGAAGAAGGACCCGATAAATGCAGGCAAGTTTTTTACGTAATATCAACGTAATGTATTCGAAAATCTCTGCCTCATTGAATATAACACTGAAACATTTTGTATTATTCTGTAATTTTATATTGTTTTATGTCGAGAATCCTAGAAATTCACTTGGCATTTTTCCTGGAGTCAAATTTATTAAGATAGGTATTTACCTGTAGGTAGATATACCTCATAATTATAACCTCAAAATAATAAAATTTTGCAATTAAAATATTCATATATAGATATTTATTTATATAAATACTACAGTTATTTAAAACAGATTATTCCACAAACCTCTTAATTTTTACAAATATATGCAAAGAATTTCGCTCGCGTGCGATTTTTCGTCTGATACAAACAAGGCCAGTTATAAAGCTTTAATCGATTTTTCATCGGGCCATGTAAGAAATACGAAAATGTTGACAAGGAACTTTTATACATAGTTATAGATCTTTTAAATCGGAAGAGCAACGATATTTATTTTAAGTTGCGCTTACGTTAGACATGTAAACATTTAATTTATTTTATGTATCACCAAAATTATACCTTGTTTGCAAGAAGTACGAAGTGGAAATCCAAGATGATTGTACTAAAACATAATATACAAACATACATTGTATATAATTAAAAAAGCTTATCAAAGCTCATAAAACCCAAAGTTAGTTGGTTTCATATTTACATTCATTGTTAATTATATATTTAATCCTATATTTGGGACTAATAAAATGAAAGATACAATAATTATCTCATAAAATTTGTAAGGGATAAAATGACTCGAACTAACAAAGAATATGTACGTGTTTTTGTAAACAAAATTACATTTAAAACTTATGTAGTAGGTATTAATATATTTGTTAGAAATGTCCTTATGGTTAAGTCAAATAATAAAACAGCCCATAGCTTGAAAAAAGTGCAGATGAATTAAAGAAGTTTGTGTAAGTCCTTACGATATCGACAATTCATTTCTCAATTGCGATTCATTTCTCAATTGATGAAAATCACTTTCTATAAGGGCTTAAAACACTTCAATATTAATTACTAGTATGATTCCCGCTCGCTTGGCAGGAGTAAAAACATTCGCCCAATATTACTTCAACTCTCATGCTCTTTCTTATCTCCCTTCCATAACACTCAAAACAGGGATAGAGATTGTTTTCTTAGGTAAAAGTATAAGAACAGTTTTCTTTGTTTTTAATATGAAAAATAGTCATTACGCCTTGGATATGTCAGAAAACCCTGGGTGATCAGATGGCCATAAATTGTATCTCGTTCACCCATTTTACAGAAATCTTTAGTTTATGCTCTATAATGATGAAAAAAATTAAATTTAATTTGTTTAATATCAAGTTTCATTCAAATCCATTCAGAAGTTTTTGCATGAAAGCGTAACAACCAAACTCACTTTCACACTTATAATATATAGGGATATGGATTATATTTCAGCAGAGATGTGCACCTGAGAGGTTAAATACTCTCTCTCTATGTAAGAAGTACTGAGACCCAAACCCGGTGTTTGGAACGAAATTTAAAAATTATTTGCATTTAAATCAGCTAATGAAAGTTTATAATTTTGACAGGCTTTCGTATTTTATAATGTACTACTACAAACATAGCGCACTGTGTCTAAATAACGTTTGTAATCTGTGAATTCATTTGTACAGTTTTAAAAATTTGTACAGCTTTCTTAGGGAATTTCAATATTATTTATGATAAAGAATTGAAATAAAAAACAAACAAATTTAATTTTTTTTTTATTAATAACAACCCAATTAACACGGTTTCATTTTTTCACTGATATTATTTATTTGCTGATGTGTTTTATTATTTCCAATCAATAGTTTGTATGAATAAATAAAATAAATAAATAAATAGAAATACGATAAGTTTTATTTATTTTGTAATTTTACATGACAATAATTTTTTATGATTCAACAAAAAATAAAAACAGGATTTAGGCGTACAAATTTCAAAAATATTTTTTAACTTACTTTAATCAGAAACATGGTTGAATAATTTCCTATTTTTTTTTAATTGATTGTATAGGATGTCTCGACTAACTTGAGGCTGGGCTCTAACACAATGTTGTATTGACTTGAAACTAAGTTATAAGGATAATTATGTGGGTGGCATCTGTTATAGAGGTATATATCTTAGAAACGAAGGTTAAACGCCCCAGAGTGGCTATTTTATCTAAAAGTCAACTCTTGCTCATCACTGATAGATTTATGCTCTTCTGCATAAATAAAAATTTATTTTTCCACAAAGCCTACAACTGTTGTCCAAAAAACGAATACATTTAGCAAAAATCTAATGCAAAATGCATTATAGTCTTATCAGAAAAGTACCAGCAGACAGTACCAGTTATTTTTTCTTATGGGCATTTTTAAAGTCATTTACGGTAAACTTTCTAAGATAAATTTTAATACGAGAGTCAGTAATGAGTAAGTATTGATTTTTGAAAGACCTCGAGAGTTTAGGTCAATCTCATAACTAACCGTACAACTTATTTAGTACTTACATTATTGTTCAAAAGTGCCTTTTATAAAATTTGTTTTATTCAAGTTAATTCTCATTATTTTAGCACCCTGTATATATAAAAATATTTTATTTTAAAAAATAAACATAAATATATATTATTATATGTAATTATGATTTTGTTTATGTTTATTTTTTACTTATTTGTTTACTTTCTGGTTAAATAATAAATAAACTTTTTTTTTTTTTAAATTTGGAACCTCACACGAGGAAGTTTTTCTCTATTAAAAATATAATTTTTGCGTTTAAATTTTCGCCAGAAATTTATATAAAAGTTTAACTCACAATCTTATGCTCTTGAGCGGTGCATGCTGCTCAAGAAACGTTGAAAAAAACGTCTGTCAACGACGTCTTATCAGTTAAAATTGGTAGTGATTGATTAAACTGTTGGTGTATTAATAGACATGAGATAACAAACTGAGCTTGGGGCACTATTCTGCCGTATTCTTTCAAGTAATTCAGACGTATATCGCCGTAGTTATTACATGGCTAGTAAACTATAAGAAGTTTGTTTTTAGTGAGAGTATCGTATAACCTTAAGTCAATTTATTAAATACAGATATCGATATATTTTATAAATATATACCGATAAAAATATTGATATTCTTATACATATACACTCGGAAAAATAATTGATACCATTTTTAATAACTAGCTATAATTTTGAAGAGATGCAGTAATCATTAAAGGATTTCATTATATTATTCATGTATATATTTGGTTAATACTAGATAAAATAGTATATCCTCGACAATCAAATCGTTAATATCAAATAAGTTTACCTAATAGGATTGTCATGTACTACAAGACGACCCTTCTTTTGATAAAATTCCAATAAGGTTCAACTTCGATTTTTTGATAACACAGGCAAATTTGATCCGATCTCATTGGAAGTTCTTTTTTTTTTCAGCTGTGATGCCAGTTTTTTGCTACTTATCACTGATATGCTTAATTCCGGGACAAGAACTCCAAATTCTTGAAACCTATTAGAGCTAGGTTAATTTTGATCACAAAGTTGTAAAGTATGACCCAAATTTAGTAGGATTACATACTTGGTTTATCAAAATTGGATAAAATTTGGATGTGATAGAAAAAATTAAATTTTTTTGATTCTGATGACGTCATAAAGTTAAAAAATTTGATGTTTTTGATAACACAGGCATATTTGATCCGATATGTTTGGCATTTATTTTTGAAACCCAATAATTTTGGGAAATTTTTATCAACTGTGATGCCAGTTTTCCCCTAGTATCACTTATGGGTTTAACTCCGGGACCAGGATTCCACATTCTGTAAACTTATTAGAGCTAGGTTAATTTTGAACACAAATTCCAAAAGTAAAGATACTTTTTGATACCTTGGAGGAATCAGTTCCTTGTGCAAAAATTTTAGTATCAATTAGGATAGTAGTTTGTTTCTTGTTTTGCTCGGAAACGTAAAGATGAATCAATACTTTAATTTGATACTCTATCATTTGAATTAATTTAAAAAGTCCATCAATTAAATGTGTAGACTGTTTAAGGTTAAGTTACATAATTTAGACAATTCTCTCCTATTTTGCCTTTACTCTTATGTTAAATACTACCAGTATATGAATTTTCATCAAAATCGTTTGAGCTGATCCCAAAATATATAAGGCACAACCTAAATACTTGCCACCGGCGCTATGTACCCTCGTTACGGCCCTGCACACACACAGAGACACACTAACATAGCGGTCAAACTTATACACCCTTTTTTTTTTAGTTCGAGGGTTAAAAATGAACACAGTTATTCTATAGTTGTAAGTTTTTACTTTTGTCGATAGTAACTATAGCTGATATTTTTTTTTTTAAATGGCAACCCCCTTTCGCAACTAACTCGTCATATGACAGTAATTATGACCATTCACCAGTACTAGTATTAATCCTCTGCCAACTGCCAACTCATAAACCTCTTCATAACTTTGAATGCGCATACATACATAATAGTTAACGGCCAGTCCAGTATTATGTACTAGACAATTATAATAATAATCTGGTTACACATATCTATCTCGAAATGTATGTCAATGATGATGACTTGTTCATAACATATATAAAGATAATAGTTGTACAACATTCTCCTGTTATGTCCTAGAAAACCGGATTAAATTTAAAAAAAAGAAAAGTATCTAATATCACCTTTTGGAAAATATAACTGATTCATTAAACGAAACATGTATCACCTGATCGAAACTACATGTTCGGTGATAATATAGAATTTATATAACGTAAGCGCTACATAAAATCTCTATTTTCAAATGAATCAGGTATGACTGGATTCTTTGGCGGTCAAGGTTTTTCCACGCCAGAAACAAAAACTAAACTGAGGGTTTTAAATAAACAAGGCGATTTTGTTCAGGATTTGTGAGCACGGTAGTGGGGGAACTTTAAAAAGTATATATATTCTATTTTGAAGTTATATTATAACATGACGATGTAAGACGAAAAGTAAGAATGCAATTTTTCGATATCTGGCGTAATTTTCAAAATATCGAAAATTTAAAAATTCGATATTTCGAAAACCAAGGCACATAGAGAAAAATGTTATTCTTATTTTTCGTCTACATTCATGAAATTTTAACCACATATTCTTTGAGTAATAATAAAGAATGCCCATAAAAAAATGTTGAGCCTTTAAATCAAACATTGTTTTCATGCTCATACATCCATAAAAGGTAAACAGCAACGGGTCTTATTATTTTCTACGGGAATGACAAAAATGTCAAACAATTAGTTTGAAAGTTTTTTTCATAAAATCAATTCTTCGATTGAAACTTTCGAAAGAAACAATTTTTATTAATTACGCATGCGAATTTTAAACATTTAATTTTTGTGTTGTATTTTATAATTTTTGACATTTAATTTTTCAATGGATGATTGTGTATGGGAAATTCGAATGTAGCTCTAGATTTTGTCATTAAAATCCGTTATTATAAAAACAAAGTTTCTCAAATGGATGAAATTGATGTAGGATATTAAGTCCGTAAGCAATTACCTTATTTGTATGGAAACAAGAAATTATAAAAACAATTTCCTATCATCTTTCTATTTTCATTCAGAAATAATGACTGTAATAATTTTTTTCTTCTATAAATATAGAGTGTATGCGATTGTATAAATATGTGGGTTACCATGTTAGTTTTTGTTGTATCGAAATGCACGAGAATACGTTCAAAAACTTCGAGAGTACGTCGAGTGTGTTTGAACTTTTTATTAAATTTCTTTGGAACTTTTTATTAAATTTCTTTGGTTCTCATTAAACCATATAATAGTGCATCTATTAATTTGTAAAAAAGTACTAGTGATCCCCCACTCGCATTGCTAGCTAATTTCAACTTCAATTTTTGTTTCAAGAATTAAGATCGAGAATTTTTACGATTGTGAGAAAAAAAAATTGTTAAATCTTCAATTTCTTTAATCATATCGATCAAAGTTACGCTATTGCATTGTTCCAAATAATTTCTTCAAGCATTCATCTCTTATATGCCTTCACAAAAGTTTGTTGATATTTTATATATTTTCATTGAGTAAAAATCTACAAGGAGCGGTTAAAAACTATTATGCAAATTTTTCATTGCAGACCTGTGTTTACTATTATTTCAGTATAAAAATAGTATTTACGAAACAATTGAGGTAAAAGAATTAAGTTATTAACATTTGCTCTTGTGCAAACGAAATTTGTACAACGAGAGCGTTGCACGAACTGTGGCAATCGCAAAAGTAAGTTAATAATATTATCACATGTATATCGTACAAAACTTCATCTACGTCTCTTAAATTGTAAAACAAACGGTCATTACAATTTAAAATTAGTCCTGACTTATTGAGAAAATTAAAACGTTAAAAATTTGCTATTGTTACTTGTTATTAGCTAAGATTTTGTCAGTAATTTTACCAACTTTTTTGCGAGCAGTAATAAGATATTTATTCCACGCAAAATGAGTAGTTCTTACTTCTAGATAAATGCTCTCTTGAAGCTGTATTTTACCAAAAAGTTTTCAAGTTGTAAAGGATGGCACGATAGGGAAGACGGTACAAGCAAGAGTCGTCTAACCTTGACTTTTACTTAAATTTTAACATTTTTTTGCAGTAGTTTCAAAAAAAAAAAAAAAACAAACAAACAAACTGGAGCTTATGCCTTTTATTTATAATGCCCTTTTTGGTCGGATTATTATTTCTATTATAAAATGACGACGGACAAACCAATTGTTAAACAAAAACTGTTCGATATTCTACTAAATAACAAACTATATACATAGTAACTAACTATTGCTCTGCACTTCAGTATTACATCGTTGTTGTTACGTGTCGTCGTCATTATTGCTTGAGGGGTTTTAAAATATGTAAAAATATGGACCGAACAATGGCTTTTATGATGGTTTCATTTTTTTTTTGTTACATATTGTTTAAATGGAAATTACTAGAAAAAAATCAAACTAACTAGGACACATATTTATTCAAAGACGGTATTATATAGGAAAAATGTAGAACAATATGTTTAATTTATAGAAAAAACTTTTCTATGGAAAAGTCACATTTTTCAGGCAAATGATTTTAAAACTAAGTGGGATGTTTTTCATACAGTGAAAACAATCTGAAAGCTGATAAGATTTTAAAATTATGTTATTCTTTAATCAAAACTTCCTCCCGAAAAACTATATACAAGTAGTATAAATAATTGGCGTTACTTGTAAAGATCTTCTGAAATTTTCTTTTTTCATTTTTCTGAATAAAAGTCTGCAGTTCCTACAAATTCCTACCTTTCAAATTAGTTTCTACATTTGGCAATAAACCCCGTAACGGTCATACAAAGGAAGATCTTCTGTTGTTTCCCACGAGGGTCTAGAGAGGAACGCTTTTGCGAACAGAACGAGTCAAATCATGTGAATGGAAAAATATTTTATTTGTATCGACAGGCAGGAATTTGTAGATTTTGCTCCAATTAATTTATTCACAACATTATATTGAAATTCGAATACAAATTCAAGATGAATGGGAAAACAAGAAAGTAATAGGTTTTGTTCATTCTTCATTACTGTGCTCCACAAGTAAACAACCACAAGTGGCTTGAAACGGTTTAGTATTCTGCTGATATCACTTGTGTCAAAGCATTCGGTCAGCTTCCACGTTGACGTGAGATGTAAGCCGTTGAGAATGAACACGTCTTGCCACTTAACAACAGAATTAACCTACAAATTTAAAGCATTCTTGTATCTTTTATCAGTAACGGGTCCAAGTTTATTTTAAAAGATATTTTTAATTGTGCTCTTTACTCTAGAAAACAAGTTTAGTTATTATTAGTCGCAGTGGAAATGGGACATACGGTATTGTATTATGCAGTGCTTGAATCTACTTCATCGAAATTTTAAATAGCTTCAATAATATTATTAATATAATTTAATAGTTATCTGTTCATTTTATTGCATATTTTGTATGCACCAATTTGATTCTCTAGCAGCAATTATGCTATCAAATTTATAATCAGTTAATTAGAAATGAATGTTACCCAACCTACCTAATATTTATTGTAAATACTAATGTGTGTTTGTTTGCTACGCTTTCACGCAAAAACTACAGGATGAATTTTACTTCACAGTATTATAACTTATATGAAAACATTAGGATAGCAAATGAGCTATAATTTATCTTACTATGATAACGGTGTCCGTAGATCGATAAAATTACCCTTTCAGATACAAAAAAAGCAGGATATAGTAAGAATTACTTCCTAATGTAACTGAAAAATTTGATACTTTACATTACATTTACAGATATAAGAAATATCATTCTATAACATACAAGAATATTTCTTTGAAAATTCGTTCGGTATTCTTTACATTTTCATGAGGAACCTCAAACAGAATCAGCCATTTTCAAAAAAGCTATTGCCTACGTAAAATATTTAATCGTAGCCAATAAAAAAACAATTTATTTAAACTCCCGTCGGTGGACCTCTGTAAAACGAATTTAAAATAGTCAGTCAGTGCAATCAGTTACTCTATTAAAATATTCATAACTAATTACAAACATTTAATTATGTTATGTAATTAATCATAACTTATACAATAATTAAATATATCAAACTTCATATTTGCAAAATTCACTTCATATTATTATTGTTATTATATATTCGTTGCGTTACACAGCTGAACAGAGTATATTATCCATTGTTATCCAAAAATTATATTTTAATTCTTTTCGTTTGAACATTTACACGCCATTCTTATGTTTGATCTAAGTTAGATAGAACAATAATACAGTTTTACATCGGTTTTTAATGTGATAATAACTGAAAGAAATTTTTGTGATATCACTTATGTAAGTATGAAGAATGACTTGAATACTACTTATCTAAGCAAATCCCTCTTTCCTTTATCTCCATTCTTTTCTTTCCCAAACAAAAAAAGGTTTTATATTTTCTTAAAATTTTCCACGGCGTTCTGTTCAACGTCTACTTAGTTTTCCGATTCTTCGTTCGTTTAGGGTCAAGCCTGTAACATAAAATGACCATTGTTTTTATTTGTTTTTTTACTAACATACCGGAAGCACAAGAAATTTACATTTAGCATTAGTACATTTAATTTTTTTAAGCATTAAAGACAGAAGAAAGTTTTGCGGATATGGTAAATATATGCAACCTGAGTATACAGTTTATTGCCATTCATGGAACCATATTTGGAGTGCTAGAACGGGCTGTAGTTCAAATAGTTCGCATACTTTTGTCGATGTGCTCCATATTTGGCTCCGATCATTCAACATAGACTTCTTGCAGACAGCCCAAAGATATTATGCTGGTGGAGGTGAGGTGTCCTGCACATCATTTTGAACTGCATCCCTAGCCAACATATCAACAAACTCGTTCCCATTTATATCAATGATTGATGGACACCACACAAAGGCAACGGAAAATCGATTTTGAATTAGTTGAAGTACGGTATTTTTAATCAGTGCTATAAGGATGGAGTTTTAGAAGAGATCGAATTTTGTTTAAGAAGGAAAAGGGAGCTTAGTGTGTCCAGTACTTTCGGTAGTTTAAAATTTTCATCAATAATATTAGGGGTAAAATTCATTTACTTGTACATGAAACCATTTATTTTAGAACACATTTCTATACTGATGAAAATATTTGGTGCCTGCATAGGACTATTTATATTCTGGTATACGTACTAAAGTGAAATAGTAACTGGTAGAGCTGGGTAACTCTCATTCATTGGTAACAGATGTTAGTTATCCTTCTATATATCAAAATAATATTTTCTGTTATGCTTTTTCAAAAAATAATATGCAGCAGTACATACAACTAATATATCATAACCAGAAATTCAAATGGCTAAAATGGTGACGGCATTCATGTCCTGATGTCGCGCGTTTGTTCACAATATTATATAAATAACATGTTGCCTATACTGGCTTGCTGCTGCATTCATCTATTTACTCAACAAATGACAGATAGCATTACATATTTTTTTAAAGTTTATTAAAAATTTTCAGTCGTAAGGAAAATAATGAAAATATTTATTTATTGTGTTTTCCAATATGTGATTTCGAAGAGATAACTTATTTGGATATTTGTTATGTTTGTATAGTATTATTAAGTTACTTATTTGAAAATATATTTGATGATAAAGTGTACCAATCTTTTATAAAAATTAATACTTCTTCTCTTGTAAATTTTACATAACTGGTGGCAATCGAGCCTGCTCTAATTTCAATCGTATCGATTTTTTTTTTACCTTTCAGTAGACCTAGATCATATCATCTTTTTTCTCTTTGTTTGATGATTTTCATATTAATATTTTACTGATAATAAAATTTACCTTACTGACATCAAGCCTAGTTTGTGTCAGCAAACAAGAGTATAATACAATTCTGGCAACAATACTACAAGCGAATAGATTAATTATTTAGATTTAGGATATACATTTACTCTTCTTGATCGTTATATTTTTCTAAAAGAATATTTACTAAATATTTTCATTTTTAAACCCCGAACTAAAAAAAGGGGTGTTCTAAGTTTGACTGCTATATGTGTGTGTGTCTGCCTGTCTGTCTATCTATGGCATCGTAGCTCCCTAACGGATGCACCCAATTTGACTTTTTGGTTTTGTTTGAAAGTTAATTTAATGGAGAGTGTTTAAAGCTATGTTTCAATTGCGAATTTAGAGTTCAGTACCCGAAAAAACTAAAAATTGGCGATGATATTCCAAATCGGCTCAGTTAGGAAAAGGCTTTAAGGAAAAAGGATATCTAATGGAGAGTGTTCTTAGATATGTTTCTTATGCGAGTTGAGGGTTTTGTAGCTGAAAAATTTGTCGGATTTTTTTTTAAGTTTTGTAAATTTCACTTGTCTGTCATTAAATTCAGAATATATAAAAATACATCAATTCTTAATCATGCCTAAATAAATTTATTTCAAAATTATTTGTAAACTATTTAAATAAGCCATGCTAATCCTATGAAGTAATTTGATCGATAGTGTTCTTAGCTATGTTTGAAGTACGAGTTTAGGGTTCCGTACTCGAAAAAACTAGAAAAGTGATGATGATCTTCAAATGACAAAGATTTTCTTAAAACATAGTTGGACACTCTCGATCAAATTTTCTTTCAAACAAAAAACCAACTAATTAAAATCGGTTTATCCGTTTAGAGGATACGTTCCCACAAACGAATCAATAAGATTTTAGATAATGATTGGGATTTTTTTAAATTTATAATTTACTTTAAATAATTTACCAGTAATTTTTCAATTTTCTTTTCTACAAAGAGTGATCAATATCGTAATCGAGTGTCATAAAAACCTACTCAAGTATCTATGTATAATAATTATACAGTTCCTCTCATTACTATAAAATTTTCACTGCAGTAATACCTACACTAATATTGATATTTTATATAAATAAAAGTAAAAAATTTATTTGCCCATATCAATTTAATTGATAAATTTATTATAAAAAGTTTACAAATATTTAATGGTTTGTATAATCACAATTTTATAATATATGTATAATTTGTATACGCATTCAATTTAAATTCAAATAATATTTATTTTAAAACATTATAAAATATAAAAGTTATAGTTCAAGAGTTAAATTTTTACTCGATTCACTAACAAGCTTTTAATATTTTTTTGCAAGTGAAGACAACAGCTGACACCCTGCTTAATGTTTGAAGTTTTTATAATTAAGCCATTCAAATTATACTTAATTGCCATACAAACATGAATTGCAAAGATGATCTCGTAAATCTTGAGAACGGAGTTTATGAACAAATTTTGCAATGAAGATTGTTTATTTTAACAACTGTATCGCCGTTTTGAAACAACTCAGTTTGAAATAACTCGATTTTTCTCGATTAAGATTTCTATGTTAATTTTTAGATCTTGAATACTACTTTCGACTAAATTGAGTATACTTCTTACTGAAATATTATGATATTTGTTTTTTTTGTAGTTACGAAAGAACTGAAAATAATTTTGTTTTTAATTTCGTTAAAGATTATTTTTTTAGGAAACGCTTAATTTCAAAAATTATGTTCATTTATTATATAGGTAAGCTTCGTATGATCAACAAAGTGCTCAAGTTTTATAGAATTGATATCACCACAACTCTTAATTTAATCAATGTTAATCATTACTAGGTAATTTTTGGATTAAAAATAGTATTTGGGTAAAAATTGTTTTTTATAATTTCGTTCAAGAGCTACAAAAGTAAAGAAATAAATCTTTGGTAGGACATAATCCTCAAATTACAGGAAAAATCCAGGGTTGTTTTAATTCCGATTCAGACCCTTTCTGTGGACTTTTACTCAGTAACATATTAGGAAGAAGTTCGGGGTTGAAGTCCTGGCATAGAGACATATTTAATAGTTTCTCACTTGTAAATTGAAAATATTTTTACTTGAATTAATTTGTCCTCAAAATCTCTAATCAAATGATTTGTGTCTATCAATACACGAAGGATCAACCAAAATCAATATCTGTACTATTTTATAAAAAGAGAATCTGACTGACTGACTCATCAACGTAGAGACGAAAACGCTAAACCTAGAATCATGCAATTAGGCTAGTAGGTTCATTTTATTAATTAGGTAATTAAAAAGAATGGATTTTTTCAAATTTTGCCCCTGAGGGTATAAAATAAGGGTTGAAAATAATATAGAGTAGATATTATTTTTAAATAGAATAATTTGAAATTTTGCCAGAACTGCAAGCCTTGGTACATTCTTAGTGGTGCGAACTAGAGGGTGCAAAAATTTTTCGTACCAAGTCGGATTGGATCACTAGTATATTCATACAGGTCTTACTCCAGATTCATTTTTCATCACCACTATCGCTATCGTTGGGTCCACAAAAGTTGAAGTTTTCAAAATATTTGAATCGTACACTTCAGACTGATAATTTTATTTCAATAATTCTAGCTCTCTGTCTATTTTAATAAAAAGATTACACATATACCGAACAGAAATGATTTTATTTTTGGTATTTTGATAGTGACCTCTATCCATTTAATTTATTTTATTGTTCAAATATTACTATTTTAAAACATAAACCTACCATATACATGTGACAATGTAATATATGTAAACGTATAGCGAATGTAACAGAATAAAGGATGTATCAGATAGGGCACACGCAAGAGCTTGTCTCCGTTAATTTTTTCCCACGAAAATACGACCATTGGTAACTTTACATACAATGTTGAATTTCTTTCAAATCCGTTGGATTTCCGAAAAATTGATTCAGACACATTGTTGGTTTATGAGAAATATTTTTGATACTAGAAGTTTTGCTCTACCTCTCGCGGTTAAAAGTAATACTGTAACTCTCAGTCTATTCAAGATTGAGCAAAGCGATTAATAGAACAAAGCTTTTCTTTCCAACAACTTCTGTTCAAACCATTTTTTCGAAAACCTCGGCAGTAATCAGACACGGTGTGCAAAACGCCTGGCATTACTAATGGAGCATTTCTTTCTCACACCAAAATGCTTGCATTGCAGTTCCCAATCTTCCTCTAGATTATTTACCATTTATTCTAAGACACCCAATATAATTAATACGTGTATAATTGGAAAGGACAACAGACACATTACAGATAGTTTAATAAATGAATAATTAAATTTTACAAAATTAATATAAATCTGTTTATATCTACTGGAAATGTAACACAATCAAATAATATATCATTTGCTACAAACACTTCAAAATATCGGATTTCAAAACATCCGCTCATGTTATTTCTAAGAACTTTTTGAATTGAACTGGAATATCAGTAATATTAAAAAAACAAATCAATATATGGATTTCGACCCGATGACCTTCAGCATACGGGCACCGTAATTGACCACGGCCTCATTGATTAAACTATTAATCTTTCAAGATAATAAACTATAAAAAGTGTTGGGTGGTCAATGTCGGACACTTTTTTTTAGACTGTATCTGGAAATGCGATTAGAAACATAGTTACAATAATGTACTTTTGAAGAAAATAAATAATACGTGGAGTAAGACGTCAAAAGTTGTGTATTTCAGTTTATTTCGTCTATTAGTTTTATTAGACCCAGATACTTTTCAGAAAGTTCTGCAGAAAAACAAGTAACATTTAATAAGTGATTATTAAGTGTCATAATGAATTTTTAGAAATATTCACATGAAACAGAAGTATATTTGATAAGCAACTTGGCCACAACCTGATTTTGAACCAGTGCTTGTTATAAGTTAAGTGGCTTTGCTCATAAGGCCACATCCACTACCATACGTTTGGGCAAGTTTTCGTTAACTAAATATTGCTCAACCTTTGGCAAAATCTATTGAATCAAGCGTTGATTTGGTAGCCTTTTGGTTTTGGCTGAGGGAAATAAACTAAATTTTCTAAAATAAACTTGAAGGTGTATGTTTTGCTATGGCTGATGGGCAGTTTTGGGTTTTAATATACTTGAAAATTATTTTGTATATAACATATTATTGAAACGTTGATTCAACGTGTTTCAATTACTGCAAAAACATTATTCAATTAAAGTATAAACGAACACATAAAATTAATTTATATACTAGGTGTCCCATTTTAAACAATCAAGCTGAATATTTTTTCAACGAATGTTAAATTATCAGATTTTTATTAGATATTGTTTATATCGAATGAAAAATTTTACGTTCCATGTTGAACAATTGCATTTTTTCCAGTAGACTTTCATTACAATCCACCTGAAAAACAAAACTTTCAGGTTGATTATTTAAAATGGGACACGTTGTATATTTGCTTTGGGGGTTAATTACACTTCATTTTAAATTAATATTATTATTTTGTGATATGTAATGTACGTATTATATACAACAATAAACAAATTTATAGTTCATAAATAGACAGAAATAGACTGACCCCCATACCTAACAACCATATGCAGAGATCAACCACACTATCTAACAACGTCTATAGTTTCTATAGTTTTTAGTCTAGGCAGTTGGATATGTACACCACTATAATGTAGGAAGTGGTAATAGCCTTTAGGAATCATTCCAATTACTTTAAAAGAAAAGGAAAAATTTAATGATATTAATGATACTGCCAAAATTCAAACCCATAACCCTCAGAGTCAAACTTTAAGGCGGTGAACACCTCAGCGTTCTCCGCCACTTGGTGAACTTATTGGGGGAGGAGAGTGCAATTGATAAAGTGTCGGTGATTACTATTATAGTAAAATATATTTTCTATAGCTTTGCTCATGATAAAAATTTTAATTTGATCTTTATGCAAACCGACATATTCCTAATTTTGCTTTTTAGAGCCTATTCGAGTGATGCTGGGAAGGCATTTGATTTATGCCAGCTATCCTACCTGTAGTTTTCTATGGTTTTCCATTAGCTTTGCCTTCCTTTCTTTTCCCCTATGCCTTTTAATGACAAGTTCTGTACAATATTGTATTGTTTAACAAAAGAATGAATAAAATGAATTGAATTAATCATACAATCGAAGTAACTTTTAGACGTAACATATAATAACGCAAACCATATGCTTAGAAGATAAATTTGTATAGAAATTTACAAACACTTTGGATTCAATCTCTTATTTAAACCGATAAATTGAAATGTATAATGAATACACTCTTATCGAATTACCTACGTGCAAGGTCGACCAAAGACAATACAATATGTAACTGTAGTAACAAATTTCAAAAGTATAAAAGTATTAGAAATAAATATAAAATAGTTTAAAAAACTAAAAAACACGCTTTTAGTACACATTAAAAATTACAAAAGTGCATTTCAAATAGCCTGTCCGCCATCTTGAACGTCCGCCATATTGGATTTAAGTTACGTGACAATTTTTTTCGTTTTGCTGACAGCAAACCCTTTCATTTGATATCCATGTCATGGGATTGATTTCAAACAGCTAGTCCGCCATCTTGGGGAGGCCGCCATATTATATTTGTAATGAAGTTTCTTAGCTAGTCATGTATTGTCATCAGAAATCAGAGCGTGTGCAAAATTTCATCCTAATCGAAGGCCGGGAAGTGGGTCAAATTAAGTACAAGATTTTCTTACATACATATTTAGTTACAAGTGAAGCTAATAAAAGTGTGTTAAAAATAACCGTAGAGTATCAGGAATTCATATTGACTGTCGAATAAATCGAAAAGGGTTTATTCCTTATTGATCCATATTTTCGGTTCCAATTTTTAATTGATCGATTGATTTTTTAAGAGGAACAACGTGACAAAAATATGGTTTAATCAAATATGTAGAATTGTAGATACAGGAATATAAATGTTAAGATATGATATGAAAATGTTATAAAATTTCTCGTTTTGTTTTTCGAAATGAAAACGATAACTTTCTATCAGATTGTTCACACAGTAAATTTGATATAAATTATTTATGTTTTTATTATTCTCGAACATAAATTTAATTAATTTTTCGTAATTAGATTTCATATATATTATATAAACTAATTTAATTTCGGGAAAATTTCCAATTATTAAATTTAAAATAACTCTTAATATTGTGTCTACTATTAATTATGTTGTCATCTGATTTTTCGTTTTCTTTTCTTACTAATTTTGTAACTAATTAATTAATGTAAATTTTGTTGAAAAAATTAAAATTAAAATTAATAGTCCAACGAGTTTTGAGAAAATGAGAAGCTAAAAGGACGTTTGTGGAATATGTACCGTGATATTTACTTCTTTATTTTGTTTTTTTTGTTTCCTGGTATAAAAAATCAATCTTTCTACAATTTGGAAAAACTAATTTTAAGTTATTTTTAGAGGCACGAATGACCACGGATACCATTACATTAACTTAACTCAGATGATGCGGGAGGACGAAAAGTTGTTCGAAACGACTAAAATATTAGTAAGAACTTTGTGCAACACACTTGTTTAACAGAATCCCTGGATATAAAATGCGTTTTGTTTTGAAGGGTTTTGTTAAACAGCTCCCTCTTGTTTTTATAAAAATCAGAATCACTAATATAAAAAAGAATCAGAAGCGGGGAAATAATAACCCTTCTAAAGTTCCCAAACTCAGTAAACTGGACTTATTCACTGCACAACTGTATTTACAAAAAATAAAACAAATATGTCCTGGTTAAAATTAAAAATTTAATAAAATTATTTACAATTCATGCTTAAAATTCATCATGAACGTCTTCGAATTCATAATAATTTTCCATTTCATCCATATCAGTATAATTTGGAATACCTGATGAACACAGCACACCTTGATAATTATCAATTTTTTGTGAAACACAATCACGAACTTCATCCTTAGTCTTGGCCAAGACATCATGTGTATCAATGAAATCTTCAACAATTGTTGAGGCATTTGTATAAATTTCATTCAGTGCAGTTGTATAACAGTAAAATTGTTGAATATATTTTGCTGTAACTTTTGCAACTTTAACCGTTCTTTGTGCCATAGGTCTGAAACGATCCAAAACACGTTGTGCCACTTTTCGCATTCGTGTACGCATTTTAATATATTTAGCTTCCATATATGCACGTAAACGTTTCGTACGTTCTTGGACAGCTTTACCAACAATTGTTGCATACCGAACTAACTTTGTACCAACTTTCCGTGCAAACTTTGCCCCCGATGCGATAAATTGTTTTCCTCTTGAACGAAGTGATCGTTCGTGTCGTACAAGGTGATCAAGGGAACGCTTTGCTCGCAAGAGCGGGGTAACTGCGACTTTTGCATTAGGATCTGTTGATTTTTTATGTTCTCGACATTGATTTAGTCGGTTGATTGTGTTATTTAAAAAGTTGGCAACACCTACCAACTCATTTAATGTTTTATTGAAAGTTTTAAAACCACTGTTTAATGCTTTGGCACTGCATTTTACTGCATCTGCATACACATGAGGAGGGATTGCCGTGGATACATTCCAACAATGTTGATATCTGTAATTTATTCAAATATTTTTTATTATATTTACTTAAAAAACTTATTCAGTTTACTTTTAGCAAGAAATTATTTTATAGAAATAATTTTTAAATGTGAATCAGGTTCGTAAATCAAGGGCTCGATATAACCACACAGTATATTTGTGTTAAGAGCGTAGCGAAAAAATTTATTTTGTTTCATTTAGTTTCTGATTCTAAGTGAGTTCGATTCGCGTTGATCCTATTTTGATTATGTGTTATTCCACTCGTAAAAGTGTGCCAATTATTAACAGCATAGGCGTAAAGACAGCTCGTTTTCAATACATTATCGTCAAAATGAGGCTAATGGATTTGGTTATTATTGATTGGTATATTGCACCTAGCGCCACATCTAATATTTAGCATTTGACCCATAATGTTCAAAAAAATCACTTTTCAAAAAATTTTTATTAACTCGCTTCTGGGTGGAATTTTGTAATTGATTTTAAACTAACTTCCCGATGAGCTAAAAACTTGAAATTATGACCACAGCTTAAAAGTTGGTGGCAATGCATTCACATAACTCTAAATAGCAGAAGAAAATTAAAAAAAGTTTTTAATGTAACCTGTTTTCATAACAGTCTTAAATGTACACACTAATAAATAGTTATAAAAAAGGGAAAAACTTTGGCCACATGCAATACATAACTAACTATAAAGATTGTAGTGGATACTGCACACGCGCCCCATGATTTTCGTTTCCAATCTTACCAAGTATTTTAATAGCTATTTATTCTTTTGTACTTTTTAGTCTGTTATAAAAACATATCACATTACATTTTTTTCTGCTTTTTTTATTATTTGAAGGGACAATATTCACAAAATCATGGTATAAAATAAACTTTTCCGTCATCTTAACCAAAACCATAACCTAATCATTTTTATAATGCCATGTTTGTAACATCCATATTGTTGTAAATGACCCAAATTAAACATTTAATAAAACTTTATCCAAATTTTTTTATCAAAGACCTTGAAATGTTCTCAAGTTATCAAAAATATGTGTACTAAAATATCAACAACGCTGATTTAATGTATTGTTTTTTTATTTGAAGAAATTTAATCGATAAATTAAAAATTTTATAAAATTTTAACCTTAATAGGTATTAAATTATAGTATTTTTCAAAATACACTCAATTTTACATAAATTGGTGTTTCTTGCAAGAATTTCATAAACACGGAACTGGGTCTATTTTTACAGAAATGGAATTAACGGTTTTAAGCAATTCCCTTATTTTTCTACCGTCTAAACCAATTTTTTACGTAGCGTTTCTTCTTTTAACGCTAAACTGGTTACCTGTACCTATAGTACATTGAAGAAGATTAATTTCAAAAACATTACCTGTGATTTGAGTACGAAATAAATGCTTTATAAGCTTCTTCTTGCAACGATCGATTTACAGCAGCCTTAGATTCAGGTAATAATTGCAATAAAGTAGATAATGTCTCATCATCATGTGCTTCATAAATTTCAGTAACATTGCCCCCAAAAAGATCTAATAATTCTTGCTGTTCTTGAAATATTTTATCCAATCTACCTCCAGGTTTTCCAAGATGTATAGGTTTTTTAGTTGTAGCATCTTCAGCATAACTTGTATAAAAATTTACAAAAATAATTTGTAAAAATATAATCAATTTTAGAGAGCACATTTTCAAATTAAATAATTATTTGAAAAAAAATAATATATATATTTATTTCTTATGCTTATATTTTAATACATTATAAAAATATTGCGTTTCTGAACGTCTAACTTACTTTCCTGATCACTTCTTACTAAAAAATTTTTAAAAAGTGATACCATAATTATTGACATTTTGAACTTTTGTACGAAATTTGTATTTATCAGTATAAATTAAGAACATTTTTTATATGTTTTTATGTACTAAAAAATATAATTATTAACTTGGCAAGCATTGATATAAGTGATGCCGCAAGAAGGCGAGAGTGGCATGTCTCTCAATTTGATATAATTTTATAATACACCGTCTCTGTTCGTGCCTACCGGTTGAAGATTTACTTCAAAAAAATGAAATAATTGTTATCAGTTCATGTGCGTATTTAAACAATTGGACAGATAAATAAACGACTAAAAATAGTGATCGAACTACGGTGTAAAAACACCGATAAAATATTTTCGGGAAAATTTTAATTTTTCAAAATACTACATTTAAAAATAATTTATTTCCGATTTGTCAAAATATTGCCATAGATGCATCCAAAATACCATGGACACACCCAAGATTCATACAAGTGAATATGACTTTCCATTTAAAAAATGATTATTTTTCTAGCGTCTCGTGGCATCACTAATTGTTATGTATATAAAATTAACATAAATAATCTCATTAATTTAAAAAATACTGCAACCAAATTGGTTCTAGCTATTGGCCTTCAACTATTGAATAATCTTGCCAATTAACCTATGGAAATTGAGATAGGTAGGTACTAACTGCCTAAATTATGGTGAAAAAGATTAATAATTGTCCAAAACACTGAACTGTTCTGAATATTTGTTGAATGACTATGGTTTAAATTTTATTGCTTGAATTACATCTGTCAGATATTGATTTAATCCTTATAATGAAATCAAAATATGACAAAGACAATTCTGGCAATAAGAAAATAATTTAACATGGCTTCAATAATTTTCCGTGAAATTAAAATTTTCGCATCTATTATTGATCACCCTGTATAATATCTCTCGTTTTCATAATGTCTTTTATTTTTGATACAAATTTTATTTTTATTTTGCATATTGAATCATTTCTTGAAGGCAGATTTCGGTTTTTTTTCTATTTTCAATTTTATTTATTTATTTTGAAATGTACTTATTTCTTCTACACACACCAAAAATATGCATGTGTTTCTTTTAAATATCTTCTAAAAAATATTCTACAGTAAGATTATCATGTACATTTTACATTGTCTTATATTATTTTCATCTATCATCCTTAGGGAATTCAATATTCCCATTTGTGGAAAATAGCAAACATAAAAATATATGCAGGAACGACTAAAACTGGTATATTAAAAGGTTTGTACAAAATGTAGCACACATTGAAAGTAAAAAATATACAGTGTGACCACACATGAAGTATACAGTGCAACTAGAGTTATGAGAGTATGAGAGTAACTAATCGAAAAATATAAATAACTGCTACGAAACGTAACGCGATCGTCGCATCCAAAAAAAAAGAATGATCTAGCACTCTCCTAATTTATTCTAAGAACCTCTTAACGATTAGATCCGGTTATTTTTGAGATACCCGCGCATATATGTTCTCTGTTAATATGGAAGACGATTGGTTTAAAATTTGACCTTGAATTTTGTGTATATTTTGATGGTACTACATTTCATCTGCACGTTTATATCACGCGGAGTTTGTCTTAGTTATTTTAACAGGAAAAGTACACAATGAGTGCTAAGTTTCTAGAAAAAATACTGGCGCAGTTTACTGTAGAACGAGGTCTGTGTATTACATTTTAATGGTTCAATGATTTACCAAGTATATGACTGGCCACACTGTATTTTCTCTTTTTTTTTTATATTATATTTTCCCGATTTTTTTCCCATTTTCAGTTTTTGTGCATTTTCTTCCATACATTGATGTTACACTACATAAGGCATTGACGGTGTTACATAAAACATCAATCTATTGATAATACTTTTTGACATTTCTTTTATTATTTTGCACAATGTTTTTCTCATAAATTGGTACAACAACATCGTTACAATCAGAATATTTACTTTGCGATTTGAGCAACAATTGTATTTATTTTGTGTATGTGTTTTACCACAACATAATACTAAAGCTCCTCCGAGATGCAAAAGCCCCATAAAAAGAGTTATAACTCTTATCGACACGAGATTTTTCAACGAGTGTAAAAACAAGTTCAAAATATTATCAATGTCGGTCAAAGAAAATTACAAAAATATCTAAATCAAAATGGTCCATTGCCCTAGTAGAAAATGCCAAACTTGACGATGAAATTGTCAGGGTAGCTCGATATTGATTTACCAAACCTTGATTCTTCAGCCCTTTTGCAAACCTAATTAGCCAAATCTTTCCTAGATAGTCCTGCCCAAGGTTTGACCATTAACAGATCGCCAAGCCTTGGCTTTTTGGTCATTTTCTTATCGTTAGCCAAGGCTAATGAGTTCTTCTTTTGGAGTTCTAGTGGAATAGTGGTCATTAGTCGTATAAGCAAGGGCGTAACTGTAGTACACCAGAGTATGTGGGTACAAGGTTGCTAGCATCTATGGTTCTGATCCCAGACAAACCCTTTTACTTAATATACTATCATGCTATACTAAAGATTGCCAATATCAGGTTATCAAAAGGATCAATTTGGGTAAAAACTGAACATGATACATAAATAACGTTAAGTTAAATTTTGTAAACCAATATTAGCTCAACCTATCCCTCGTTTTCTCATTAACTACATTTATAGAAGAATAAACATCTATGTTAATCAATATATTTACCACCTAAATTTACCACTACGAAAGAAAATATTCCTTTAAATAAATCATGACACTAAATTTTTTTTTGGATACCGATTTAAAAGACATAAAAAAACTGTTTCACTTTGAATATTGCATATACCTAATGATAAATTAAAAAATATAATAAAAAATTATCTATAAAGTTTTGACCTTCAAAAAAATATTTAAAATTAAAGAAGAAAAGTTCAAGTACAAATTTCATTATCATTTGTTTATGTATTTCAAAATTAGATTATTATTTAACTTTAGTCAATAACATAATAATTAAATGGGCCAAATAATCCTACAATATTCTAGGGATATAGTTTACAGTAAGTTTAAATCGTAGCGAAAATTAGGTAAATATTACTATTTAATAGGTCAGTACAAGCCTTTACCCTTACACGGATCTTTGTAAATGCTTGGAGGCGCTTAATTTAGTATGATATATAATGCGGTCCCTATAAATGGATGATTCTGGTCAAAAAATAATTTTTTAACAAAATATAGCGGAGGTCTTCGACCATATTTTTAGCTTATCAGTTTTAAATTATATCGTCTTGCAAAATAAATTTTGGTCAAAACTATCAAAATAAAAAATTCAATCAGCATTATCGTGTTTCCATCATCCATCGTTCCATGATCGTACTAACTGATTTCTAAAAATATCATTGCCTCCAACAACCGTTTTACTAAAGAGAATTTCAACACGTTGAGATTAAGTGAAAACACCATTTTCAAAGAAAAACTATGACTTTTCAATTACATATTTGTAGTAACTGTTCGTTTTTAAAAAAAATATAAGTTTTAAATTCAAAAATATTCGTTTTATTTGAAACCTAGCACTTTCTCTTGATCGTCAAATGTCGACTCACTTTTACAATGGGCCTTTGTCCTAAAAATTTTTGTATTGCTTCAAAAGACGTTCGTAATCTAGCCAAAACATCGTGTAAAATCAATTTTTAGATATCATAATAACTACGAAAGTATGAAGGATTTAAATGTACAAATAGAAAGAAAGGAAAACAACACTTGGTGACGTCATAACCAGTAATGGCCATAGAGACGACAAGTCAAAATTTTTTTTGCAAGTATAAGATTTTAACTTTGGTTTTATAATTTGTCCTCTATTCTCCCACATTTTGAAATTTTAACGAAAGATAAAATGAAATCGACATCAGGGCAACGGCCTATTAAAAGGTATATAAATGATTGACTTATTTTATTTGGAGAAATCGTTCCTCAGTGGGTTACTTTTGGAAATTGAGTTAATTCAATTTCCCAAAAGTGACAATATAGTTTTAAACTTATAAAACAATAGTTTATAAAAGTGCAATAATATTTTATATATTCAAAACTCTGTGTACGTACTTCACACATTTAAATGCCATTTTAAAATGCATTTCTAAAATGACATAAAATTTTAGTTTTAAAACAAACAGTTCACAGTGGTTGGTCTACAAAACACATTTTGTTGTATGTATGAGTAGTTGTAAGATTTAAAAAAAACATTTTAAAAACATGAAATTATTATGAACATTATTTTA
Source organism: Chrysoperla carnea (assembly GCF_905475395.1). NCBI lineage: Eukaryota > Metazoa > Arthropoda > Insecta > Neuroptera > Chrysopidae > Chrysoperla > Chrysoperla carnea. The sequence continues at coordinate 28,683,729 of NC_058341.1, forward strand.
TTACTTATACAAAACTTTGAATGCGAACGTATAATACTAAACCACGTATGTATTTAATGTTCACATTAGAATGGTTATACTCAGTTTTATTTTATTTCTTTATTTTTTTCTTGAATTGTTTTAATGTTTGTTGTGAAACAGATGGAGGTGGTTAATCGAATGGAGTGTCTTTTCTTGTATCCATATGATGCATTTTTTATGCAATTTTATAGGAATGTCGTCAAGGTCAACCATACTTTTGATTTATATAACATAACTTTCGTTTAATGAATCCAATGGTCAAATAAACCTGACTCAATTCATTTCGAAAAATGAAATGGTAACATAATTAGTTAATTCAAAACAATAATTCAAAAGAACAACCTCATCCTCCCAAATATTTCAATTTCAATTAAAATATTTCCAAAAATTTGTCCCAAAAAATGATAGCTCTCTAAGTATCCTTTTCATCTCATCTAATGTCCTTGACCATCACTTTGATATTGATTTATGACGGAGTGTTATAAGTTTAAAGTGTTTATCTGTGCGTCTGTGTGTTTCTCAGTGGCATCGTAGTGGCAAAAATCGATTTACAAGAAATTTTTTTAATTTTGTTAATTATCTTGTTGTATCTGTTTATATTAATAAAGAAAGACCAATTGATCGTTTAATTCCTTAACTTCCTAAACACTTTTCGAAAGGGTACATATTCATAAAAAACCTTTTTTTAGGTGATACATAATTGAACCTGGAAAGATGGGGAAATGGGACGGAGATTGAGTTCAAAAGCTTGAGGCATATTAATTAACCCGTCGAAATAAAATAATTAAAAATTATATAAAAAAGAAATTATCTAGTTTTTTGTGTCTGGTGTAAAATAATTCAAAGTGAACCTCTTCTACCCTTTTAGCAATAATCAATTCAATTGTAGTTGTGTTGTACAACATTTTATAAAAGTATTAACAACTATCCAATATGTTGTTGTTGTGTTGTTTACATTTTAACAAACTTAACTTATGACTATTGAACTTTGATAACAATATGTAACAACTTTATATAATATGCGACTATGAAGGGGGTGGAATTGAAAATAATTGTGTAAACAACACGTAATACAATCCAATACATGTATTAATTTATATATTGCAAACAGATATTGCATTATATAATATACACAATATAATATATATGTATAACAAACTCAACTTGTAATCAAAGGGTAACAACCCTAAAATGCACACACATATTATATTGATATAACATAAATTTACTCAGGGTTGGAGTAAGGTAAACATATTGCAATAGATAACCGAACTTCTTGGTAGTAAATCTACATAATTTCTTTATTTTAATCTCTACACCAAGTTTTTTTGTTAAATTTTGACGACTATGACGACTTTGATACCTTAGCCTAACTTACTGATATGTGGCCGTTGCCGCATTCAAATTTTAGGATGTTTGTTACCATTTGATAACATTTTTAAGAATACATTCAATTTTTAATTTTCAGCAACTTGGAATGAATTTGCCACATTGTTATTCCTATAAAAACCGTCTGCCATTGGTACACCGCATTTTTTGGTGTTTTTTTTTTTTTTGATGAATGTTTTCAATTTTGGGAAAAGTTGTTGTTTTTCACCTCATATAATCATGAAGAGCAAAATGTTTTGTAGCTTTATAGGAAAAATAATCCTAGAAAATTCTCTAAAAAGGAGCAAAAAGACTTTTCAAACACAAAACACTTCAAAAAAATCAAATATTATCTATTTGAGCCCTGAATAAATTATGGGAAGAAAAAGAATCGGTTGGCGTGATATTGCGTTATTCGTCCATTTGTCGCGTCAAATGGATGCCATTGTCAGAACTGGGACCTTAAATGGGACCACACGGGAAGCATCAGCTTTCAAATAGAAAAAGAATCATCAAACCGATTCACTCAGTCAAAAGTTCTGAGGTAACAAACATTAAAAAAAAGGAGGAAGTTCTCAATTCAACTGTATTTTTTTTAATGTTTGTTACCTCAGAAATACAGTCGAATTGAGAACTTCCTCCTTTTTTTGAAGTCGGTTTAAAATAGAACTATTTCTTTGTTAGGAAATATTAATAACGGAATAAAAACGAGAGAATAAAGTTTCATGAATTTATTTACACAAGTCAAAAATACAACAAACATTAATCATTGCTTAGGAAATATTTATTGACAAAGAAATAATCGTATCTTTCGAATGTGAAATACATTCGATAAAAAAGCATTACAATCTTACGACAAGTTCGAATGTGTTGTACAAGAATTTGACGTAGATGTACAGTAAAATACGTAAATTTATGAAATTCGTAGACAACATTATACGTTAAAAAATACAATTCGATGATGGTCCATCCATTTTATCTCTTATATCGGTTGGAAGATCAAAATTTAAAATTGATTTTATTTGCTTTTTTAAAGTCTCCAAATCTGATAGCCGGAAAATAAAACAGAACTAATTTAAAGACTATTTAACAATTTATTTTTAAATATTGGACACGTGTATTAAGAAAATATATTTAGAACTACACCTCACGTAAAAAAAATTAATTTTCGTAGTTCGTGTTCAAATAATCAAAGAGCCGTTACTGAGTATACTTCATATTGATGTTTTTTTTATACAAGTATATCCATATAAAAGCATTTTTTAAATTCATACTACAATTCATTGATATTTGATGTTATAAAACATTGTGTGTGCAGTCAATTCGATGTAAAAAAATTGTAGTTAAAAATTCATTTATTTCTTTCATTCGAAGGATTGTTAATCCTTCAGAATGATATTTCACCAGTACTAACAATAAACTCTCTCGTAATACAAAAGTCAATCTGGGTAATGATACCAATTATAACGAACAATGTCTTGGAATCTTTGGTTTTCTTTTTGTGACATATTATTGCACCGAGTGTCCATGGGATAGCTATATAAAAATAAATTTCATATCAGTTAAATTTTGTAGTTTTCTGGGAAACCAATCTAATTTCCTTACTTCTAGAATAGAAGTAAGAATTCTCAAAAAGAAGTTAGTCAAGCTTTTTTAAACATTGATCTCTAAATTTCATGAGCAATGATATATATCAGTTAAAATTTTGTTTTACGGCTAAAGTTCCAAAATTTAGATTCTAAAATCACTGATATTGGCAGGAAACATAGTAGATGGAGGAGACAGCTGAATCAACCGCAGTGCTGTCCAGTGTCCATACATTTACAATATTTACAAATAAGAGACGAAATTGCATAAATATTATTTTTTAAATGAAAATTAACATCATTACTTAAATTTGCTACAAAATAATAATGAATTTTCAATTTAAACCTTTTATGTTCTCCATAGAATTATATTTCCATTCATACAATTATGTTAATAAAGTTTTGTATCGTAGCTATGAAAAACGCCTGATATAAAACTCATGCACGGTGCCAATAATTAATATAAAATTCATTTCATAACAGATCATTAAACTGGCAGATGCTAAATCTGAGTATATCCGAGCCCATATGCGTAACATTATCAACCGGAATGAGTATTATGTTTTGTTTTAATTTAACTTGCAATGTATGAAAAGAAACAATGTATGTAAGCATACAATGTTTGTTCATGTGGAATCTTGCAGCTCAATTTCGAAGCAGCTTTTCTCAACTGATTGAGTTCAAATTTCAATGCACATACAATGCATGGTAAGGTAAGTGGCATCCAGAGTTGAATCTTGCAATTCAATTTCGAAGCAGATATCTTCAAGCGATTGAACTGATTGTGCTGTGAATTGCCTTGTGTATTCTTACGAACATAGAAGAAATCTTTGTACATGCAAAATTCAATGAAATTTTCAAGATCTCCTGTAACATATGCAGAAGTAAGAATCTGCTGTAAACCATAATTTAACCCGCTGATTTCTTTTTATTTTGAGACAACGAGCCTTCTTGTGCCAAAAACAATTGACAAGCACTTAATTTAACACTTTTTTTTCCGTAATATACATGTGCTTATGAATTATAATTTGAATACAATACAGAATAACGCAAGCTGATCATTTTAATATTACGTGTATTTGCTGCGTTATAGCATAGGGTTGACGTAGTAGTAGGTAGGTATTATACATGTAGGGGTTGGACAGACGTTTGCCTTGTTGATAATAATTAGTAGTGGTGAATGCGATAATAAGTGACATCGTTAGATACTGATATCATCATACTTATATTCTTATATTCCATCATATTATGTATGCCCTTCTATAAAACTGCTAGTCTCTCTGTGTATATATTACTAACGTTAATGAATCGGATGCGATGGTATAAAATAATTTACAAGGGAGTGCAAAAGTAATCTTTCTTTCAACTCCTTATAATCAATAATAATCATGGTACAAAGGTTAGGTTAGGTTAGAGTAGCTGTCCTGGGGTGAGACACACTTAACCATATGGTCCGTTATGATATCGAAAAGGGGTTTCTCATCTCCGGCCACTACTCCATGAACAATTTGGAGCTGTTATAGAACAGCAGGAATGCTTTAACGTCGACGGACTTTAGGTCGGAAAGGTCGTCCAAGAGAGGCTAGCTGAAGTAAGTCCATCTCCTCATGGCAAGAGATGGGCAGTGACAGAGAAGATGAGACATTGTCTCCTCCTCCTCACCACTGTGACAGCACCTGCAGTAGTGCAGTTCGAAATCCATACATTATAAGTTTATTACTTTTTCACCACCCAGTATCCGTACATTTTACTATCTGGTACGTATCTATCTCTACTATATAAACCTACTCATCAAAGTTTATGAAAGTTGACACTTCACACAACATACACCCCATCATAATATTTCAGTGTATTTTCTCACACCGTTATATTTATGCTTTCTGTACTGTTGCCCTTTATAATCAAAAATATCATATATCTAATTTCCTTAAACGTACGATGTCACCTGTCACATAAAGGATTATATAATGTACATTTACGATTTACCAGCTACTCGTACCCTTTTCTTAAACATTACTTGAACAAGAACGTAACGAAGACGAAAAGGCAGAATGCGATCTCAGATAAAGGCAGCCATTGTACTGTTGAATTTACAACGGGGTTTTAGATAGAATTATTATATTGTTATTATGAATGTGTTATGTATGGTACGAGATAACAAGTTTAATTCTATATTGTTTATATAAGTTATTTAAAAGTAATATTATTTTAAATTTTGACGACAGTTCACGTTTTTATTTGCCAACGCTTTAACAGTAGCATTTTTATTATAACAATCGACTAATTTAGTGTTTCAAAAAGGACCAGAAAATTTACAAAGATTTTATTTATAAGATCTCTTTTATAGAAATGAGAATTAATTTAAACTTATGGTTCAAATTTATAAATTAACCGTACAAATAGAATCTAAGCTTTCGTTTGAACCTTGAAAATGAAAAGTATGTGAATTTTATTTACTATTTGTATTATAGAAATGACGCATTGTTTATCCTAAAAAAAAAGTCTTTAACGCGATAGGCTTATAGGGTCTTGTCCATACATGCAATAACCTAAGAATTTTTGCAATGTTAAAGATACACCTAAGTACCTTATAAATACACTTCCACTTAAAGCTCACTCAAATGAAGCTGATGTATACCAAAATTTTGTTCATAGCATCAATATTCGTCGTGATCAGAGCCTCAAACTATTTTTTGGCGCTAAGAACCGGTCTAAATACTTTTTTGTTGCAGTATAAATATATTTTGTTACATTCAATTTGTTTTATTGGATTACAAATAAACATTTTTTGTGCATGATGAAATTTAAATAACGATTGTTTTGAACAAATAAATTTAAAATAATAATTGTTTTAATGTCAAATAGGGAAGGTAATAATGTAACAATATTTAGAATGAAAACAAGTGAAAACTGACTGAGTTAATTGTTGAAATACCATGCATAGACAGTGTTGATTACTCTATCACATTATACATACATACATATCACACATACGTAACTGATATACCCATATTATACATACTATACAATTTGCGCATAATTTGCGCTCTCACGGGTAAAAAAAAAGTTATTTTTTTAACTTTTTTTACATTTAAACTTTTGTTCTGTCTCTAACGGTTTCAAGTTGGGTTCTACGGACCATCGGACTCATTTACGAACTCGATCTCTCGTTTTACGTCTTGAGTACACTGTAAAAATTTCAGCTTGATATCATTTTTCGTTTTTGAGTTATCATGTCCACAGATGGACGGACGTTCGGACAACCGGAAATGGGGTAATTAGGTGATTAGCATCAATATTTTTAAGCGTTACAAATTTGGGACTAAACTTAGTATACCTTGCATATTACATATTTGCATGGTATAATTTAGTTCACAAAATAGGTAGTAATATATTTTATTTACAATAAATATACGTTTATAATAAATAAATAAAATATATTGTTATATTTACCAATTATTGGATTGATCTATTTCATTGTATTTTGTTAGGACAAAAAAAAATTATGGGAAATATTTTACCCTCTATATATAACGCCAATATTGCATCTGCAATTAAATTTATATATCAGAAAATAACTCATTTTAAATATGATTAGTTTATTCCAGGGCTTTTTACACAGTCCACAGAACATCTTACGATCGATTGCATAACGCATTTGATCGAGGGCAGAAATTTAAGAGGCTGCTAAAATGTCTAACAACTTACAAATTTTTCTTCTAAGAAAATTTTTACAGGCAAGGGTCTCTCGAGAAAATTTTTTTTTTCACCACAAGCTTATGCCTTATCGTGTGAATCGAAATGGTAGATAGCGTGCATTCCATTTATTTGAGTATCCGAAAAAGTTAAGCCTTTGTTATTCAATTTGAAGATCTACAAAAACTATTCTATTTATTATCAGTTTTACGTTTTTGTGCTTAAAACAAGTTTACTTTTTTTCAGTAAGTTTTTTTACACACCGTAAAACCAAGAATCACCAGAAACCAGTGTTTTTTTAATGAATGAGTTGAGAATAATTTTTTTGAAATGGAATAAAATCTCGAGAATTTAACTATTTATTATTTGAAATTATTCTCTCACATTCAATTTCTGATAAACTAAACTCGTTTTGAAAAGAAACCAAACTCGACATTTTCTTCATCAGTTCGAATCTATGTTTACCATTTTCATAGCTTTCAAAAGTTTTAACTTAACTTGTATACATATACTAACATATGAATTTCCTGCCTTTAATCGAACATAATTACAAATTTTTTTTTGAATTTAGATATGAGACATGTTCATATACCTATTTTGGTATGAGTTGCAATCGAATTATTTATTCCATCAATTAATTTTTATTATTTAAAACAAATAATTATTTGTTAAAATAACAAGAACAAACTAAATAAAACAATAAAAAACAAAAATAAATTTAATTTTACAATAATAGCAGTAAATTGTTCTTCAATGTACAGGGTAGATTGAGGTACCTAGAACCAAATCACCTGGAAACAACCTTGACCAATTGTGTGTTTCTCGGTTTTTGTATCATATATAACATACATCGTTGGTTTTTGGTGAGTAATTATACCATACTTGTGCTTTAAACACAACGTTAAATTTTTACCTTAAATCTAAGAACATGGTGTACCTTGATTTATTTGAATGAAAAATATATGCTCAAATTTTACAACTATAAGCGAAATATAAGTGGGAAATTGAAGTCCCATTCGCCCATTAAAACTGTTGTTGCTGGACTTTCAAAGTAGTGAATGTCTGTAAGAGAAACGTTTAAGGTTTTCATGATTTATGATTTTGTCACATATTCTCTATGATTCTGTTCTCGTTCGTGAACTTGAATGATTAACTGTTGATAAGAGTGCCTTGAAATATAATCGTTAGGTAATTTGTACATTAGTGTGTGAATCGAGGGTGTGGTAACATTTTTATGGATAACTTAGAATATTTCTAGAAAAAGAAAATATTATGTTAAGCAATAACAGTGCTATGAACAATGATTCCTTTTATGATATTTGTTGCTTTTAAAAACATAAATGTAAATTTTGATTCGAGGTACTACATATTTGTTTTACTACCATTTCATTTAATTGTTAATTTCATTTTTAATTACAAAATGAATATAATTTACACAGAATACAGTCATTTCATTACAAAAATATAATTGTAATAATTAATTATTTTTAAATAAATTATAATAAATTATTATTGATATTTAACAAATCAATTGTAATTAAAAATATAATGTTATGATAATTAATAATATTTTCCTTAAAATTGATTTGTCCTTGGCTGTATACCTGATTAGACCAGAGGCTACATACAAAAAAATGCGTCGATGGATAAGGAATCGTCTTCAAAATTTTGGAATTATGTAGACGCTGTACCAAAAAAAGTAAAAGCCAGAACTTTTTTTCATAGTGTATTATCTTGACTCTTAAACTCAGGAAGCCTTGCGATTAGTCTAAATCCATCAACGTCAATCAATTTTTTTTAAAATTAATTTTCAACTTTTATGGCTTATTATCTTGGAGCCTTGGAACAAGAAACACGCAGTATAGTTAATCGATTTTTGTCTTTGAACAATTTTTTCTTGCCTGGCGTATTTTCTAGTCTGCTTTTCTTTAAATTTATACGGCATACAAACAAACAAAAATATGCTGCATCGTTAATCAATATATTTCAAACGACACTTGAAGTCCGAAAGGCATACACGGTAAAATAAAAAATTGTTAATTTTGCTATGAAAAAATCGTTATTATAGAAAATCAAACAAAATACTTGTGTTATCAATTGTGTGGATAACACAAAACCTAAATAACTTTTCATTTAACCAATTGATTTCCTTAATTTTGCAGATGATAATGCAAAATAAAAAAACTTTTGCAAACATATTTTCCAATAGCTATTTTCCCAGCATGACGTACAAAATGAAAATACCGCCTAGAGTTTGGAAAATCTTATCCTATATAAGAAGACACTGTGTTTATACCGAAACAATCAATAAATCAACATTAAAAGAGCTAATAGTAAAACTCTTGATAGTAAGTTTTCATTTTAACATCTCTAACGCCATCTTTTAATGGAAAGCTAAACTATTGGTATGTTTTCATTCATATGAAAACATTTTCACAAAAAAATTCTTTCATACAGAAATGAATAATTTTTCTCCCTGATATTTTTTTTATCAAATGGCTTGTTCCGAAAAAAAATTCAAGTATAAAAAATTCCGTTTTTCTTTTCATATCACATTAAATATTACGTTATATTTTTCTTTTTGATGAAAATGGATATGCAAATAAAAATAATAGCTGAAAATATTTTTTTGCTATACATTTAAAATATTTTGATATGTATGTTTAACACATTTTTTGACTGACAATTGATGTTACGGTATTTAACCCAAATAAATATATGCATGCTGATAAAAACGAAAATAAAAAAAGATTTCCACATCATTTAATGTTTTTCGTGAACATTATTTATTTAAATACATCGAGCGCCTCATGTCATATGGACTAATCCGCCAATTTTAGGATATTTTGTTTATGAGTACCTATAGCTGTACCTATAGTTATGGAAAAATAAAATGTTCATCTTGAGGCCTCTGACTTTGATGAAATAATTTACTCGGGCAAAAGACAAACCTAACATATTAATAAATTAAATCATTTTTTTGTTAGGAGAGTATACCCAAGAGTTTTTCGGAGTTTGAGGAAATGTCCAAGTTCCTTAAAATCCGTTAGTTTTATAAATTTGTATGACTTTATATCGATTTACTCTACAAGGGACTCTTAATTTTTCGAAAATATTCTTGATATGTTCTTAAACTGCTTCCAAAGATAATTTTCTACAACACTACTAATTTTTAATAGTTTCAACTTTGATAATTAGGTATTTACAGGGTGTCTAAACATTAATCTTAGCTAGGAATAACCTTCACTTGTTAAATAAACCCAATGTTATAGTTATTCATGTTTATGTATTTTTTATGTTTTCCGTCCCCGATTTGAATGTGATATAATGGTTATAAACAAAACTTATTAATATACATAAATTTTCAGTAAACTGCAATATTTAGCTGAAATAACATAATATAATAGTTAAAACGACAAACATTTTAGAAAATTATTAGATTACACTATCAAAATGCGTTTGTTACTACTTTATTATACAAATATATATAAAGGAAAATACAGTCATGAATATTGTTAACTCTAAACGTATAACAAAGCTGAGGTGAATATTACCTTTAAACTAGCTAGATCAATAACTTTTTGAAGAATAAATAGCTTAAGGTACAATCTATAATAAAAGTATAATTTTCCACGTAAAATTCCAAAAAAGTAGTTTTCAAATCACGATTCTGCAAAAAAAAATTGGAAAAATTAACCGTCTCAATTAGTTGCTATAATTTTCAAAGCTGTCAATGTTTATTATGTAAAGGGTAAGCGCTATGTGTGTGTGTGTGTGTGTGTGTGTATCTGTCTGTCTGTCTGTGGCATCGTAGCACCTAAACGGCTGAACCGATTTTGATTTTTTTGTTTCGTTTGAAAGGTAATTTAATGGAGAGTGTTCTAAGCTATGTTTCAAGTGTGAGTTTAGGGCTCCGTACTCGAAAAATTTGTCGGGATTTTGCAAATTTTGTAAAATTCACTTGTGAACATTTTATGTTCGTGCTATTGCTAAAAAAGGAACTGTGCAAACAAAACTAGATAATTGTAAATAATCAAATGAGGGATCTTTGAGCCAAAAAAAAATGTAATTGACCATTTAATTTCAATCTATTTTTTAGCAATTCTTAATTTTTTTCTTAAAACCAAAAAATTGTAATTTAGTATTAAAATAACTACAGTCTCGTTGCCGGTAAACACACATTGGCAGTGGTTTATACTCTAGAAATCTATTATTCTCTATGTTTTGGTTCAATTATGCTTGAACCAAAACTACAAGACCGTAGTTTTTAAATGCGGGGAGAAGTTACAGGAAGAACATGGAATAACAAATGGATATCCTTTAGTTTTAACACAATATAGAAGTTAAGTAGTTGAGAGAGGAATACATGTTAATTTTTCAATTTTACTTTTAATAAACATTTTCAGTTCTGTAACAGACACAAAAATAATTTTTCCAGTGCTGTTAATACATTGTAGATAGAGATAGACCAATTAATTTTCGAGGTTGAAACAAGAACTTTCGATAAGAATGCCTAATATACCACAACAATACTACAATATGAAGGACCCATTTATTATCTTAATGCCTTCAGCAATTTTAAATATTATTATTACCATTATCATCTCTAAAATATTGTTATCAAAACTATATATGAGAGAATATCGTATTGTAAGAGGTAGAGAAGAGACATACACACAAAACCTTATGTCATGATCGTTGGCATTTGTGGGTAGTTTTAATATATGATGAATTATTTTGTATACAAAAAAAAATATTTATACTATTTTGGTGGAAAATTTCATGCCATTTCATAGGATGAATTGGGTTCAAAATTATTATGTAATATTCTTATCAAAGTGTAGTAAGTTTATTTTTGAATTTTTATGTTGTACTTAAGATAGGAAATATTTTTATTTACTTGAAGTACCACTCTTACAAAAGCTTTTTATTGAGGTTCCGATATCTATAGACTCAATATTTTCTTGTATAAAATTGTACCGAATTTTAAAAATTATAAAATCTATTACAAAATCTTGAGTATTCAACAATTGCCGGTTTTCCAAAAGATTAAACTTTTTTGATAATCTTATATAAATAGCGCATGAAACAAAAATTTTCCGGAATAATGATGTTCGTTTCATGTTCGTCATAAAGAACACACGTACGAAATTATGTATAGCCGTGGATTAGACACACTTGGACTAAACTTTAAAATCATCCTGCTATAATTTATTATAATTTTGATAAATATCACACACAAAAATCGCCCTGATAAATGATTCACCCGTAAATAATGGTTTCTATACATATTTTTCTTATCAGAACAATCTAATGAAACAATCTTTCGAGAATATACTGTATCCCTAACCCTAAATGTTACAAATGTGAAAGTAAGGATGTTTGTTTCTTTGTTTCTTTGTTTGTTTGTGTGTTTGTTACGTTTTCACGCAAAAACTATTGAATGAATTTGAATGAAACTTAGCTCATACATCAGAATAACATCTTCGTAACTTTTTTAAGTTTATACTTATACGAGTCAAATGGGCCACGTCCGATAAGGAACCTTGGACTCCGCTAAATGGAAAATGTTAAAATGAAATTTATTTTAAACGGCCGTACTATATCAATTGTATTTTGTAAGAGAGCCTCTTTATTTTAACAATTTTCAGATTATGTACTTTTGTTGATGTAATATATATTTTTGAATTAAAGTCTTCGGCAATTATATGTTATTATACCATGTATATATGAAATATACATAGTATTATAAGTTTAGTCCCAAGTTTGTAACGCCTAAAAATATTGATGCTACAAAAAAAAAATTGGTATAGGTGTTCATAAAATCACCTTATTAATCCATTTCCGGTTGTCCGTCCGTCCGTCTGTGGTCACGATTACTCAAAAACGAAAAGAGATATCAAGCTGAAATTTTTACAATTTGCTTAGGACGTAAAAAGTGAGGTCAAGTTCGTAAATGAGCAACATGGGTCACTTGGGTCATGGGTCCGTAGTACCCATCTTGTAAACCGTTAGAGATAGAATAAAAGTTTAAATGTAAAAAATGTTCCTTATCAAAAATTAAACAACTTTAGTTTGAAACATTTTTTCGTAAACATCACTGTTTACCCGTGAGGGCGACAATTAGGGCGGAAATTTTATAATATGTACTATACTTGATTATCAGTTATGTATGTGTCACATGTTGGTATATGTAATGTGATAAAGAAATCAATACTGACTATGCATGGTATTTCAACAATTAACTCAGTCAATTGTTTGTTTTCACTTGTATATATATATATATATATATATATATATATATATATATATATATATATATATATATATATATATATATATATATATATATATAATGTACATAATTTAGATGTTTTGATTTAACTTCTATATATTGGTACACCTGATAAGTTTTAGCTAGGTGTTGGACATAGCGTGTATCGATTTGACATGTTCTAGTAGTTGAAATCATAATTAATCAATATATTAATTAGAAAATCCATACATTCAGTTAAAGTGTGAATTATTAAACTTATTGCAATAAAAAAAAACTAAATTGATGTGTTTCGAACAATCTTTAAAACATAATTTTTGTGATAATTAATCAATATAGTGCGCTTCAGTTCATGTAAATTACTGTCAATTTTTATTCATTCATTTATTTGATATAATAATCAATTTTACAAATTTTGACATTAAACGTCAAATTATCAATATAAAACAATTACAAAAACAATAATTAATTATAAATATTCTAAATTTTAAACATTAAAATTACATTCCAAATATTCTAAATTCTTAATATTAAAAATAAATTCTATAAATGTTCTAAAAAAAAACGTAATTCTGTAAATGAATCTATTCATGAAGAAAAAATACAATTTTTAAGTGATAAAATGGCAAAAAATAATTAATAAGTGGGCAATATATGGATTCTGGTTAAAATATGATTTAGATAACATTTATTTGATATAATAATCAATTTTACAAATTTTGACATTAAAAGTCAAATTATTAATATAAAAGAAAACAATTACAAAAACAATAATTAATTATATTAAATATTCTAAATTTTAAACATTAAAATTACATTCCAAATATTTTAAATTATTAATATTAAAAATAAATTCTATAAATGTTCTAAAAAAAATACCAAAAGTAATTCTGTAAATGAATCTATTCATGAAAGAAAAAATATAATTTTTAAGTGATAAAAAAGCACAAAATAATTAATAAGTGTGCAATATGTGATTCTGGTTAAAATATGATTTAGATAATCTGTTATGATGGGTACCTTTTTTTCGTCATACTCATTCAAGATGCTTAATGCTGAAAACAGAGTGAATTCGTTGACCTTGTCTCTTAAACATCCAGCTTTACCTTCGCAATCTTCCAACAAATGTTCCACACTTTCTATCCTGCCACATAAAACACAAACACGTTCATCATTTATCCCTCGGCTGTTCCATTTAAAGCCGTACTTATACTTGAAAATTGATTTTTGAAAATTCAAATTGATTTTGTTTTGATTTGTCGATTTTTCATTTACCTTTCTTTGGATAACGTTTTTGTTTATACTATCATAAGGTTCCCTGATATTTAATTCGTTCATTTTTATAGCAAATTCGTCGCTCAAACTTCCGTTCATACATTGTGTAAATATTTGTCACTTTTCATTATTCGTAAAAAGTAACACAAGGCTTTTTGTATGAGTTCTTCAATGGATGTCACACCTAATTCAATATTAATTGCCCCGAGTTAAGGGTAGATTTCGGAACACATAGAATTTCTTTATAAAAATTATAAGCAAGTGCATTGACAATTCTCAACTCATTTTTGTTGCAGTTTAGGGTTCATATTTCACGGCCATAATGGTAAGGTTTAAATTTTTTTCGAGTGATTTTTATACTTCATTCTTCTACTATCATTATACCATGCATATATGTAATATGCAAGGTATACTAAGTTTAGTCCCAAGTTTGTAAAAAATAGTTTGTTGCATAAAAATATTGATGCCATGCACAAAATTTTGCTATATGTGTTCATAGAATCACCTAATTAGTCCATTTCCGGTTGTCCGTCCATCCGTCTGTGGACACGATAACTCAAAAACAAAAAAGATCGAGCTGAAATTTTTACAGCGTACTCAGGACGTAAAAAGTGAGGTCGTGTTCGTAAATGAGCATCATGGGTCAATTGGGTCTTGGGTCCGGAGGATCCATCTTGTAAACCGAAAAGATTACATGTAAAAAATGTTCCTTATAAAAAAATAAACAACTTTTGCTTGAAACATTTTTTCTTAAACATCACTGTTTACCCGTGAGGGCGCAAATTAGGCGTAAATTTTATAGTATGTATTATATAAATTGTATATGTGCAATGTGATAGAGTAATCAAAACTATTTATTCATGGTATTTCAACAATTAACTCAGTCAATTGTATGTTTTCACTTGTTACAATATTAAGAATAACAATGATAATACTAATAATCATATTTTTGGTATAAATATTAAAGGGAGGATCTATTTCTTATCAATTTCATAAAGATATTTAAACATACGCATTCACTTAAAGGGCTTTTACCATATGATTATACAAAACATACTTATCGTTAGGGGAATCATTCTAATCATATTAAAATTTATTGTTCTTGTTCATTTTCCTATTAATAATAAATTAAATTGTGAGTATGCAAATACAATTTTTTTTAAATATTTTTTCTGTTCATAAGATACATGCTATCAAAAATATGCAAAACAGTAAGTTTTTATTAAGACAATCATTTTTATTTCACCGTAGAGCTGCTATCTCTTAATGATTTAGTCAACTATTTTATGGATTTAAAGACAAATTCAAGAACTTAAGTGTGTGCTCCATCTATTTGTGTTTGAATAAGCAGTAACGAGCCTGCACTGTATTATGTCTATTGAATTGAAAATGATTAATTTTAAAAAATACATTAAATCGTTTTTTTTCTCATTTTAAAAAACTGTAAAATCAATTTATTTTATGCTTCGGCAAACTTTAGGGCTTAGCAACATTTACGTCAAAAAATGTGAAGAGAAATAATATAAGTAGTGCCATCTGGTCGTGATTTATATTTAACTGTTTTATAGATTTCCTATAACGATCTTTATTGAGATTACTAGTACCATCTAGGCACCGTTAACAAAAGTATCGACAGAACTAACTTTGTATTGCCTGTAGTACCCATTGATCTTCGTGATCTTTATTAGCTCCCATTGTTCCAGATTTAGGCAACAGATCTCAATTTCAGTAACGATTAAGGTTGTACTAAATTTCGGCATTAATATTTTAACAAGAAAATATTTTTGTGAGCCACATCTGCATACTTTTACATTTCATGTAGCATGTACTTAGCCAACAAAATCTAAGTCTACTTACGGGCAAGAGAGGATAGATAGTTCCTGACAGATAGCTCCAGCACGGTGGGACTGTATATCTGTATTCTTTGGTAGGACAATCTTCAAATTTAAAGAAAAATGTTGGTTTTTGTTATTATTAAGAGCCAAAAAGTAGGTCTGCAGTATCATCTTATAATGACTTTGTGAGCTGCTTTATTAATTCTCACATGATCTATAACAAAAAGTTTATATATGTATTATCTCTATGATCTATAATCGTATTAGGCTGCCATCTATACACGCTCAACCCAAACATCAATGATCCGTACAGTGTTTGTGTAATACGCTACCTATAGGCATTGTAGAAGGTTCCAATTAAAATCGATAGATAGAATCTTCCTTAACAGGATTGTCCAATACTCATAACAATCAAATATTAATGATCTACGCAGTATAATTGCCATCTCTACGCATTTGTCAACGATCTAAATGATGATTGACGCGTAAACTTTTCAGCAATAGCGTCAAGTTACCTTTTATAATTTATAAACTTGTTTCTTTCTTTTCTATTTTATTTAACGTAGCCGTTTTTTTTTTTTTAATTAATTATTTTATATTAATTTCCCCGGCACACTCTTATTGTAACATAGATAGTTTAGGGCACTTGGGATTTTGGAAGATACTAGGTAAGGAAAAAATTTACAAACAAATATACATTGACAGTCGGGTAAAAAGATCATTATTCAATTTCAAGTTCAAATGTGATATTTTTTAAGGTTTTATTACAATAACTATTATTTAATATAAAATTTGCAATTATAATTTACGAAAGGTAACATTTAATATTTACATATAAAATTTAATCTACCCTACTTGTAAAATTTTACTCTCATAAAATTATATACAACAATTTGAAAACAGTTTCATTGAGAACAAAGTCGTCTATTAGGAGAAATCTAATTCCCATCAAATAATAACAATGGCCTAAAGCTATATCATCCTTTAACTTACTAAATAGCTTGGTATTATGTAGTTTACAAGACAGGTCGTATAGGAATGTAAAATTTATCAGTCTGTGTGTACCTTACAATATTTGTTTGTAATCTTACACGTTCAAGAAAATTTTATAACATTTAAATCAGTATAATGAAGAAACATCTTTGTTGTGATTATTATTATATTTTATTTAATATTTCTCTTTCTCGATGACTTAAGTCTTAAACTTTGGTATCGAAAATGAAAAAAAATCCACATTTAATTTTGAAAAGTTAAAAAAATTTCTGACTGAATTAATTGCGCTTTTAATTTTTTTATACTTTATTTATATGATACTAGTTTGATACCTGCACGCTTCACTGGGCTTAAAAGTAAAAACCACCGCTTTATAGCCTCCATCCTCTCTTGATATACACAGTTTTCAATTTTATTAAATGTAAATTAGTCATAATTCATTGAGTATATCAGAAAAGTTGGCCATGATTTTTACATTTGACATTTACTATTTAAAATTTTTACAGAATTCTTTAATTTATGGTTCAAAATGATGATCATAGATCTACTCCATCTATAATCAACATTTTGAACCATTAAAAACCATTCGCAAGTTTAAGCGTGAAAGCGTAACAAACAAACAAACAAACATGCTTACTTTCACATTAATAATATATAGCGATTAATCGAGGAGCTAGATAAAATAAGTCGTAGGTACGTGTCCTTACGTCTTTTTTGCGCTTTTTGGTTTTTAGACACTTTCTGTATTCATGTAGAAAATAGAAAGGTTATAATCATCTGACAATAAATTCTTAAACTTTGGTATTTATTATTGACAAACAATGAGAATCTCACCGAAAAAATTGAAGGGATTTAAATTCTCATGAACTCTGATTTTAAGAATATTTTCATTAGTTTTAGTCAATCATTCCGTATTATTTTTTATTGTTAATATATTTATTTATTGCTAAAATTAAATTAAACACTAAAATGTTAATTTTAGAATAATACGACCTAACTCAATAAAGTAGAATAATAATAAATTTAGCCCTAAAACTTTCAAATTTCTTAGTAGGTACCTAAATAATAATATAACAACACAATCCAAACAAAATATACGTAATAATAACAATTCGTGATAAATATGATCTTTAGAAATCAGCCCATCGTTTTCTAGTAAATTGATTCCCTTATTATATCTCGATTTCATTGAATATCGTCACATCTATAAGCTTCATTCGGTAGACAGATGGGTGAAGATTGGCTCTAATTTGGCTCTTGTACTATCAAAAAACATCACTTGAAAAATGATAGTAAAATTTATTTTTCATAAGAATGCTTTTCAAATTTCTATCGATTAATTTTTGTTAACAGAGCTTCGAAAACAGAGTAACCAAAGAAAAAGTAGGTTCCTTTGCTCATGTTTCTAGAATTTTCTTATGCAGTTTCTTTTCCGACTACTTTTTTTAAGATCAACTTCAGTCCAAAATAAGTACAAAAAATCACAAATATTCTTGCAAACAATATAATTTTCATCGCAGTAGCAGGATAAAAAAAAATTAGCCATGGCCTCTGATCGTCTAACTGTACACACCTCAAATCATAAGGTTTGTGATTGGGTTTGTAGGGATTAAAACAATAAATTTCTACCAGAAAGATAATAATGTTAATACACATTGAGAGTTTTAGAGTTTAGTAATATAGTTGATCATATAATAAAGTACACAAAATCATGTGCTTTTATTCACAAGGGATATCTTGTAAACCAAGTAAATTTATTAGAATTTATAATGAAGTTTATATTTACAATATTACTAGTTTGACTTTAAACTGCAGCAATCGCCTTTAGCTTTAAGTGCTTATTAACGTTGATTTTATTGGTGTAAATTACAAAATTATATTTCATCTTATTAAATTGAGATGCATGCTATTTTGTTAGTAGCCGCACCGGAGTTTTATTTCAGGGGTTTCCATAGTAGTGGCAAACTTGAAACTACATTATTAATACAATAGTACCTGGATGACTGAGCTTTACTCGGTATTTTTTGAGTTAAAAAGGCACAATTTTTTTCATTAATATAAGAACCATTTAAAATATCTCCACACAAATTCCAATTTGAATATCCCGGTTATGTACTTTATTTTGTTCCTACATATAAATACAAGAATTGCTCGTTTAAATATATAAGATATTTATGGTTTACAATAAAAATTCGATAATAGTTTCGTCTTTAATTTTCACAATTTTGAATACGAAAAGTTTAATTATTGTTATACTTTGACATTTACTATACCAATTACATGTAAACAATTGAAAATAGCCATATTAAAAAAGAAACCGTGTGATTTATTGCATATAATATGCAAATTCATAAGAGAGCAGCGATCGATTTAATTGTCCCCTCCACCTGCAAACAATGAATATTGAAGAGTCACATTTATGAGAGACTCAAGTTAAGGACTACGAATTCTAATAATAATTTCTAGTTCGAATAATGTGTCGGTCTTGTTGATCTTATATTTATAGTATTTATGGATATTGTATAATTGATAATATTGTTTTAGGACGTTTTCATATCTTTTGTTTGGATTCTAATTCTTAGTTTATTAGTTTAATATTGATGTTTTTGAAAGATAACGATCGTGTAAGTGACAGTGCATTGTATCCCGGAACGTATCCTCATGGTGAGAGATACTAAAGGTGACCTCGAAATTTTAGTAAGTCTTTTTATAGAAAAATACTTTCTAGAAAAAATCGATAGGCTCCCTCGAAAGAAAATGTTGGGTACACTCTAGGAAACAAAACTGGGAATAAATGTTAGGTTTTTAATCAATAATCTTTTTCTTGGCAGATTACGGCAAATAAATTTGTAAAGCCCATAATCTATACATATGTTACTAATTATGACAATATTTTTCATAGTACCAAATAGCCTATAATATCAAGATTTCACAAAGCATAAGCTCTTGATGGGGTTTAAGAAACACCATGTAATAATTTATGTAAAAACAAAATCCAGACGCTATAATTTATATTAAAATAAATATTAATAATGATTGATTTTCCTTATATATACAAAAACATTCATAAACCATTATGTAAACATTCCTGTTTGAAAAGTAAAATTACACCCCTTTCATTTAATACAAATACTAGCTAACTAAGCACAAGACTTGCTTATAATATTACACTGAATATAATAAATCTTTTATGCAATTCTATTTATAAGCTGTTTAATAAAATATGCAAAATTTTAATAAACATAAATTTAAAGAAACTTAATTATGTATTCAAAAATTCAACAATATAGTAATAATAAAGTTATTAAAAGAAAAAGAGCTTAGGTTTGTATTTTATAAAACCAACCAACATATACAACAAACATACATAGCCACTGATATTTTAAAATATCAGATATTATATTATTTTGAATAAAACTGTGAATGTAATATTGTAAAACGTATTTAATTATTAATCTCTAAAAACCATTTGACAGTTAACATATTTATGACAAAACAAAAACCATACACATTAGAGTAGGGGCTCTAGCTTGAGAAGGAATTTTAAAACAGAGTAGTTACTCATGAGCGACCAGTACTTGTACCGTGACGAAAATGGACAGAGATAAACAGAAATCTTATAAACCAAGGTGGTCAAAAATTTTACGTTAATGAATGATTATTTATAATTCAAAAAAATCAAATAATAACACAATAAAGTACAATTAGTGCCAACTTCGAGGCGTGCATCACCCGAAAATGTTGCACACAAATTTAAGCTTCAGTTCACGACATTGTTATACGATTATACCATAAACAGTTAACATGCTCATTTGGTCGATTATATTTGTGGAAGAGGTTTCATAATATCTTACTTGTAAAGTAAATCCTCTTTTCAAGCACCCGAAAAATTTCATAATCTGAGTGAAAAGAAATGAAAGGGCTATTACAAATAAATAAGCTTTACAACTTTGAGCCGACTCGTAACGCCAACAACTTTTGGCTTCTACAAATACAAACACCTTTAAAAGAGGTGTGATCATTTACCAGACGCGTATAGTCATATCGCTAGTTTATCTCAAACTACCTATATAGTTTGGAGATAAAAAAGGAAATAATCTCGAAAAATGAATCTTCCATACGTGAAAATTCAACACAGTCTGGAGAGATATTCTTCGTAAGACAGTGTTAAAATGTGCATGCAAAATTTCAGCTCAACCTGGAAGTGGATAAATTTGACTTGCAACTAAATAAAAGCTTCAGGTTAAAGAACATTCGCAAGAGTAGTCATTGTTTCGCAAACCTTGCCAGATTCAGACATAAACTGGAAGTCCAAGACAAATTTGGTCATCGCTACTACTCATAGATTTTTACATACTCAAGCTCAGTCAAACACCGTCCTATACACAATGTTTTTCGTTCCTTAAGTCCGTACTGTTCTTTGAAACATTATCATACTCAAATAGCTCACACAAATATAGGCAGCGCTAAACAAAATACTTCACATTGTTAATAATAATGAAAACTTTGATAGACAAAAGCCGTTTTATTCATGTTATAAAATCAATCAACTAAAATGTTTGCTGCTCATCTAATTTATTATTCGTCGACGAAAATTCCAACGCGAGTTAAACCCATTAAAGCCCTTTCTCAATCATTCATTCGTGACAGGAACGTAATCCTACAATACCTTTTTCGTACATACTATTTAGTAACTAAACTATATCTACTATAGAAAGTGTTTTGTGTTATATCACAACATTGCGAAAGAAAGTATTTTCTCTCGTCATTTCATTTCTTTCATATTATAACATTATAATATAAAAATTCATTGCATAGATTTAGAACTTTTATAACGTCATACAACATGATTCAGATTTATCAAATTTCATCCTGTCTTAAATTCTTGCATGATGAACATTGTTAAAGTAGTTGGTATAAACTTACCCAACTCGAAATTTTATGTCGCAGAACCAAAAAAATGTTTCAAGAATTTTTTCATTCAAGACGAGTGGTCGGACTATTTAACTGCATTTTTCTATCTGTTATAGTTGCATTCAAAATTATTAACACCCGAACTAAGAAAAGGGATATTAAAAGTTTGTGTGTGTGTCTGCCTATGGCACCTTAGGGTCTGAACGGAGGAATCTATCTTAATTTTTTTGGTTCATTTGAAAGGTAATTTAACGGAGAGTGTTCTTTTCTAGAGCGAGCTTAGGTTTCCGTACCCGAAAAAACTAAAAAATTGGCGACGATCTTCAAAATCGATTCAGTTTGAAAACGGATGGCATTTTAATTTTAATGTATAAATAATTACTATGGAAATGAATGGTCAAATAAACCTGGCTCAATTCATTTCAAAAAGTGAAATGGTAAAATAATTAGGTAATTCAAAACAATAATTCAAAAGAACAAAGTCAACTCAAATATTTCAATTTCAATTAAAATATATCAAAAAATTTGTCCCAAAAAATGAGCTCCCTAAATATCCTTTTCATCTCATCTGATGTCCTCAACCATCACTTTGATATTGATTTAAGAAGGAGTGTTTTAAGTGTTTATCTTTGCGTTTCTCAGTGGCATCGTAGCCCCTAAACGGTCGAACCCTCTACATTGATAACATTTATAGCTAAGTTTCCAAAAATCGAATCGAATAAAGAAAATGTGAAAATGACGTTTTCACATTTAAATATAAATGAAAACTCAATTTTCATGACAATTCAGGACAAGAAAAATTCTACAACGTATAGAATTTCTTCTGTTTAAACACTTTTCATCATTGAATATAATAATCTTCACTTTCTATAATTCTTATTATATATAATTTGTCATTCAAAATTTGAATAAAATGTTTAAGAAAGAAGAGACATGAAAATATAAAAAAAAAAAACGAAAGATAATACCTTCTACATTCACGTTAAATAATGACGTAAATACATAATTACATGAAATATGTGTACAGGATGCTTTTAAAGAGTATCAAAAATTCTGGGTTAGATTAGAATTGTATCAGTTGTCGGGATAGATCAAACTAAGATTATTTCAGTCCATTATGATAATAAGTAGGAGGTTGAACCATTTTAAAAAAGACATCCTAAGTAAGACGTACAAAAAAGTGCAGGTCATAAGCAGACCCACCACTATTATTATAGACTTTCTGCAAATCCAAATACTACATTCCTTTTATAAGCACTAAAAATGTAAAAGCTTTTAAAAAGTTTAACCTTAATTTTTTTTCTCCTGGCAGTTTATGTTGTCGACTCAAAGAAGGACAGTGAGTTTTAGTTTCTCTTCTATCTTTCTGAAAATTAGAAGATTTATGAAGATCTACAATTTTTCCTCATACGCTCATAAATATGTTCTTCGCCTGAATTGTACCCTAACTATGCTCCAGACTTTTTATTCAAATCCCTGAATGTTTAATAATATTTTTTAATGATCTTTTCGTACCAATTCTGGCTTTTCGATAGCAACAGACAAAAACAGGAAATTGTCAAGCTAATTTATGTGGAATAATTTTTTGTGGAATTTATGTGGATTTATGTGGTGGAATACTCATAATATTATAAAACTACTTTTAAGAGACACAAAGAAAAATTGTTAGCGCAATTCAAATGTTTCTAGCCTATTATAATTAACCAATTCGTATTTAAGTTAAATACTTCGGTAAAATCCGGAAAAAAGTCATCACTGAGAAAAAGTGACATAGATAAATGTTATATTATATTATCTGATGTAAAGCATGGCAAGTTATTAAGGATTTGAATCGAAGATATGGTTAGAGCAAAATTCTATAGTTTGAAAGATATTATTGAAATGTTTCAGTTTACATCTTACGAAATGCCATATTCCGTTAAAATTTAGTTAGAAGTTAAGTTTAAGGAAGGAGTTACTGAAGATTGGCTGAGGTTAGAGATAAGTTTGGAAATAATACATATCATTTTTGGGAAATCATTCTATAAAAATTATTTCGGTATCTCGAAAAAGCTCACATAAAGTTTTAGTGTATTTTCCAAAAACAACCTGTACCATAACATTGTCTACATGAAAGGAAAAGATGGTTTTTTATTTTACCTAAAAAAAAAAGAAGAAAGTTTTTCACTTTTTCCCATCATCATTGTCATGATAAGGCTTTACTATTTGTTTTAATTCATTTGTTTGTGTTTTACAAGTAAACAAACATTAAAATAAGATTATGTTTTGTTTGTTTATTTTGATACAGATTATATAGCTCACTTTGTTTGTGTTATATCAACTATATATGGTCGTATTCAAAAATGTTCCTGAAGCATTGACTAAGAAAATTCAATAACAGCCATCATATTCACAGACGAAAGATATAAATTTATTCGTTTGTTGATCAAGTTTATATTTGTTGGGTATATTTTACTTATTCGTTACGCGCTGAATCAAATTTAGCGCCGCTAGTGGAAATATTTTTGACTTCTATATCGCTTCATTATATTTTATTAATTTGATTTCTCACACAATGGTTGAATCATTAATAATTTTGCTTGTCTTTTTTAATAATGATAGTAATAAGTATAGGCAATATTATGACATAAATAGTCAAATCATTGTGTGAAAACTAAAGATTATGGTCAAATCTAAAAAGTAATTTTCCCACAAAATTTGTCATTTCCACGTTTTAATTGACGTATTTGTTACTCTTTCACGCAGAAACTACTGAACGGATTTAGATGAAATTTGGAATACAGATAGCTTATAACCTGGATTAACACATATTATATCCCGACAGTATGTTCTCGTGAGACAATTATTGGCAACCTTTGTTTTTTCTGGTACTTCATAAGACTTAACAGCTATTTACAACAATTCCACGACAGCTTAAAATTATTTCACCAATAGAAAATTACATTATCAGCGAGTATGTTGGATTAAATTTTATTTTTAATAAGATTAGGGTCCCCGCACCAAAAATTTAGTTGAAATTCACAAAGCAAAGCGGGCGGATACCTTTGAGTATAACATAGGCCTTTATGTGTTTGATCGTTAATGATACCGCTCTGGCATTTTCACCAACCGTTGCAATATAACATGGATATACGATAAAAATTTTGGCAAAAAAAGTAGAAGTTGACGGAGGTGAAAATAAAAAATTAAGTCTTACTGGTAATATTATAAAACTGCAAAATCTGATCATTAGTAAAGGATATAGAGAATCAATTAAATAATAATTTATGCTCCGACCATTTGTTCTTTGATGAATTTCTATAATATTACAAAAAATATTTACAAGTCCCGTATTGATTCTAGTACTACCTGTATAAAGAGCGCGTGCTTAGCCATCTAACGTACAAAAATTTCTGCGAAAAAATACATTAAAAACATATTTCTTAATCATATTTTGGGAAGTGAAGTATTAGGGTCGTTGTTAAGGTCGCTCTTTTAGTTCATTGTTCGGAATGGTATTTTAGGTTATCAACGATTTCGATCTCGAGAATTGTTTATTAATCAAATAATTAATATTGTTTATTAATCAAATAATTAATTGAATTTTTTGGACTTTTTTATAATGATAACTCTAGTAATGATAATTTCCAAATAAATAATACAAAATCTACAAGTCATTTTTTTGTCAAAAGTTCCTCCAAAAATAAAATAAAATGATTAGAATTCATATGATCGTTTTTTAAGGGAGTGTACGCTTTTGTATAAAAAAAACATTTGTTGAATACTTTTTTATTATAAATTTGGAAACATTTTTAAGTAAATCAGATCGAGAGATGATGGTTGTATACCCTCGCTCTTACAAAATAAACTTAGTGTATTATAAATTTGTTTGATACGAAGAATATGAGATTTGACTATCCAAATTTAATCCTCGATTAATTTACATAACAATTGAAGACAGGAAGGAAGTTTTCAATGGTATGTTAACATAATCTTATAAATTTAAATGAATGTGGATGGAGATCGGTATGAAGTTTGAATGAAGTGTACAGTCTAGTACATATTATTATTATACACTTTTCTTCTTATTGTTGTTAGAGATGCATTTCTTGAATTCATCTAGAAACTACGATCATATTTGAAATACAACCAGTCATAACTTGTTGAAAATTATCATAATCATAATCATAATAAAGTATTTTATAAACCGATGAAAAAGGAGGATGGTTCTCAATTCTATCCGTGTATTTTTTTTATGTATGATCACGTATAACATTTTACAAATCCGATTTCGATAATTCTAGTTTATTAGATATAGGGCATACTTCGAAGTTGCTATCGATTATTTGAAAGAAAATTCCGCCCCTAACGGAATTCCACCCAATGAATTTTCATGTGATTCTTGTTAATTCATCGATTTCTCCTTTGTAAATGTCCTTTGAAAATTGTAGATCGATTTAGATTGTGTGAAAAGGTTTACTATTCAAGTGGTGCCATAGTTATTTCATAAAAATCGGCTTAGTAGTTTTAAATGAGCCAATAAAAATTTAGATGGTAGGTACTTTAATGGTAAGAAGATCACATTTTTTTCTCGTTGCAGTCAGATTAGTTTTGAAGATTATTCGCATTTCAATTACAGTCATTTTAGATGGGGTTTGCATAAAATTAGGTTCACTATAAGTTACCAACTCGAAGCTTGTTTCAAAATATTCCAGTCTTATAGCTTTTATAAGAGACGTAAACCGAAAGGCAGTCATTCGAATTTCACGTTTTTTCTATGAAAGAAAATGTTGAAATGTTGGAACATTGAAAGAACGACTCTAAATGACATCGAAAGTTTAATTTAGTTACAAGTTTCCATAAAAATTTTATTTCGTATACGATAATACGGAGATAAGAATCACCAATTTTTTTACACTGTTTCATCGCCAAAAACTTTTCCCGAAAACCAAACAGAATCAGTAGAATTAAATTTTGAAGTCTATTCGTTTATATTCTAACATTTAGCGTTCAGTCAATTCGACACAGTTCTGGTTTTCTGTTATATTCCGGATGGTGGATTCATATGATTTATTGAATGAGTGCTTGCCTGTACTTATTACTTAATTTCAGCAATTATTTTATCGTACATAAGCTATAAATATCATAGATTTTCGAGATGTTTTTAGTACGAATAAAATTTTTTTTCTCCCCCTTTGATTTGTTGCTTTCTTCAAATTTAGATTTTAATGCAAACACATGAATTCTTTATTATATTCTCTTGTTACGATGTCAAGTGTTTTTTACATAATAATTGTATTACAAAGTTATCTGTCTATACATTTAATCAGTCAATGCAACCACTTGAATATTTTTCAAATACAATCTTGTGCTTATTATTAATTCAACTAGGTAAGTATCAATTATTTATACAATTATTGTCGAAAAAGTATGTTTGAAAGTGACAAAAAAAATTACTTTTTTGTTATAAACGAATAATCTGAATAAAAACGCCTATTTATCGTTTTGAAAATAGGTACTTTTGTAATTTTGTATACCTACATAAATTTGGAGCGTTTATTCTAACAACTACCATGTCCCATTCATCCCCGTATGATAATTGGTTGATTGTAAAATGTATTTTTTATATGCATATTACACTTGTAACGCGGCCTACGATCAAAAGGTGTTTCGCTCGGGATACTTAATTCGCGCGCGCGACTTAACTGAACCTAACAAAGTTGGGAAAATATAATGACTCTTGCATGAAATGACCAAAGATGAACAATCCTGAAAAGCTTGAATATCGATTTGGTTTTTGGAATTTAAAATATTTTACTGTTCTTCAACAGCCGCAAAGGGTTCGAAAAACATTTGTAGTAACTAGAAGAAGACAAACAGAAATAAAATCATTCAAGAAGTTGAAAAGTTTTGTACTAAATAAACACTTCAAACAAAACTGAAAATGTACAAAATTAAACATAACGATAAAACGATAAATAATTGAATAGGAAATTTTTAGTAAACTTTAAATATAACAGCTAATAATAGAATGGACATCGACGTTCATCATTAAAAATTAATAAACGTAGTTAATAATAATTTGTTCTTTTAGCTTCGGTGTAGTTCACAAAAGGAAAGTAGAAAAGGATAATACTATGCTTTAATATAAAGGTAAGCTTTTCTTCTTTCACTCAGTGTTTACACCAGTATACAAAAAGAACACTCTTTATGTTTAAGATATGATTATTTAACGGACATATACACACATATACATACATTAAATAATAAATCAAAAGATGTAGTTATTATTAAGGCCATTAAAATCGTTAACCCTTTCATGAAATGTAAATAATTTGTTCAAATTAATGATTGTATATCCATGCTACTATATTATTTTCTGCCTCTAATTATTACTCTTGTAAAACCTTTATAGACATTATTATTGTAATATCAATAATCGTTTTGTTGACGTCATAAAATATTTTCCATACTTTTACCTATATAGGTATCTAAATAGTATGTAGGTACTCCGCTGGATCATTTCAACGAGGAGATTTTAACGGATCTAAAAATTCCTTGAATCCAAAAAAAAACAAAATTTTCAATTAATGAAAATTTACCGCTTATCTTTACCGTTTGGAAGTATTAGTCTTACAGTTTTTCGTCTACTTTTTGTGTGGAAATATTATGGATTTTCGCGCTGTTTGAGGCTTCTCAATCATCATAGTGTAACCAAATTTGTATAAAAATTGGATCAATTTAAAGAAAATGTCTGGTGATAGTGTCGATTCCACAACCGTCCTTTAAGGGTTTAAACTTTTCGAGACAACTCAATATATCAACTGTACACAACACAAATTCGGAATCAGTAGTGCTTGCAAATCTCAAATCATGAAGGTCGTTGTGTATGATTCTTGGATGTGTAAGAGATTTTTTAAATATTGAATCGAAAATAACCGTTGAAAACAATTTTGATTAAGATGGAAACAAAATATTTGCACTTATTTATTATAAGGAATATTTTAGAGTAACTTGGACCCATAAAAATAATCCCGCTAGTTTAAATGCGACACGATTTACACTATCTCGATGTATCAGCTCTTTCAAAATCATATCTTGAAAGTCATTGATCATGCGTTGCCACGAATTTTCATTATGTTTGGGTCAAAACTACTTGAAAAAATGATTTTCATTGAAATCGGAAAAAAATATTAATTTTGTTAAACCTCGTCTCCCAAATTTTATATATCCCCTTCACCCAAATTTTATATCGAAAATGGAAAAATGCCATTTCAACATAATAAATAATAAGAAGCGCATAATGAGTCTCTCAAATTTGACCACCTATTATATCAATACAGATCTAGTGCTTCTTGACAAGTGGCGTATGGGGTAGTCGCTTTCCCTTTTATTGGATTAACAGATTTTAAAAGAGGTCAGAATTTTTATCAATAAATGCTGTTCTTTAATAAGTGTTCTCGCCCTCACCAGTTTCGTTTTGTTTATCGCTGGTATAAACGGGAGCTAGTTTCAATCTACGAATCCCAAAAAAAGGTTATACTGTACTATTTCGACGCACGAGTGAGAATTATCGAAATATGCTTGGCAATGCGCTTAAAAGAATTCTGAGAGTTGCACCTGGACCAGAGTCAAAACTCATGTTTCGGAATAGAGAACGATCTATAAAAAATGAACTCGTACAAAGGTCATATGCATATGAATCTAAAGGCTTAGATAACACGTCTGTCAATGCTAGCGATTTATTAAAAAGATGACGCTATGAATTATGATATGGATATTGATATTACTTATACCCTTCAAATTAATAATAAAATTTATTATGTATATATGTGCTTTTTGCATTTAAAAGTTGCAATTCCCTTGTGTAACTAGGCTTTAGGGGTTGTAAACATACAATAAGGGCAATGTTTTGTATAAAATTCATAATATCATATAGGTAGGGTAAACAATCGACATGTCTATATTGTATGACTTGTACTACTAGTGATTGTTAATATTATGAATATATGTCTATCATATAAATAAATATTTCAATCATGTTTATATTATCATATCAAAAAAATTTTCATTTAAACAAACGTTCGTGATAATTTTGAGTGGCATATTATCACAAGGTTTAATACATTCATTATTGCAAACAGTTAAGTTATAATATATACTCAAACAAACTAGACTTTTGTATGAGTTTCCGTAGTGTAGTGGTTATCACGTGTGCTTCACACGCACAAGGTCCCCGGTTCGATCCCGGGCGGAAACATTTTTAATTTTTTTTTTTTAAATTTGCGTAAATAATGCTTGCATAAAGCATACATTTGTTTTAATCAGCTTATCTACAATTTCTTGGATAGAATTAATGGTATTTATGTTTTACGTTATTAGACCTCAATCATTACTTAATTTCGGGTGACACAGTAAGTTTTCTAGGCGTTACCTTGCAGTCTATTAACATTTTCAAGCGAACAAAAAAAATATTCGTTAATTAAGGGTAACATCGTTAATTCAGATTTGGTAGAGATGTTAATAAATATTTTGTGACCTAATGCTTTGTAACGGACTTCCTTTCCCTTAGTTTTTAACAACAATTTATTGCAAACTACGGAGTGACAGGTCCCTAAGTTTATTTGTCAACCCGTGTTTCACTCATTATACCACACGTATATGAAATATACCAAAGTATACTAAGTCTAGTCCCAAGTTTGTAAAGCTTAAAAATATTGATGCTATGAACAAAGTTTTGGTATAGGTGTTCATAAAATCACCTAATTAGTCCATTTCCGGTTGTCTGTCTGTCTGTCGTCTGTCCTTCTGTCATCGCGATCACTGTTTACCCTTCAGAGCGCATATTATGCGCAAATTGTAGTATTATATGGGTACATCATTTATATGTGTGTGACATGTATGTATGTGTAATGTGGCAGAGTAATCAACACTGTCTATACATGGTATTTCAACGATTAACTCAGTCAATTGTTTGTTTTCACTTGTTTTTCATTCGTTTTTTACCAATATTGTCATCATAATAATTGCATTGCAGTAATAGTTTTTTAACTACCTATGAAACTTTATTATCATCAGAACTTGAAGATGAGATATGTAGATATTTACATTTTCCAAATGTAATTTATATTAATTAATTTAAAACTTATATTATATATTGTAACTTATGTGTGGAAAATGAAAATATATCATTTTATAGTTTATGATAATTTTAATTATTAGTTTATCATTCATTTTAGACTCCTCAACTCCTCAGTGATATTATTAGAGTATACGGCTGATACAATATTAAGTTACATACAATACTAACAATAATAGTTAACTAAGTTACCGTTTGATATTAATGCCTACTTCACATGTTTCAGTGCTCTAGAAATGGCTGTACTGAAAAATCGTCCAGGAAACGCGTGGTAATTCGAAGTTCCTGTTAATAATGAAAAAATCAAATGTGTATTAATATTGGCGGCGAAATGAGAACACAAACCTCTTCTTCGGAGTTCAGTTAAAACTTAAACTATTTTTTTCATTGACTCCTGGTGAATAGGACTTCGATTTGTCGAGCTTCGTAGTAGAGTGGGGGAGGGAAAGTGGTGGCTTTGTGTGAGGTGGTTAAAATCACGTATTTCGCTAATTTAAAAAATGAGTGGGACGAAAATTTTGTAAATTGTACTTGGATGTAAAATCCAACTTGTATAACGTGGTATTCTAACCGATAAAAAAGGATAAAACAACGTTACGTTAAGTATCTATGACCCAATATGTGCGGCTATTTGTTTTTCCAAGCTGTCTGTCCAATTTCCTCAGACTTTTACATTCTGCTGATAAAACTGAAATATGTGGTTTAAAATTAATCATTTATCCTGAGTTATTTCGATAGATTGTGATTTAAATAAAAAAACAAAATATCCACTTATTTTATAAACATTTTTGCTCTTCACTTTAAAATAAAACTACATGGACAATCATTTTCCCCTTTTCCGGCAGCCTGCAAGAATGTTAATATAATAAATAATAATAGTCATAAAAGGGTTTAACCTCGGTTCCTCTGACATATACGCCTATAACAGAGGCCACCCACATCATTATTTGGGATGATTATTTGTTAATCTTTATTTATTAAACTATATTCATATATACAATTACATTTATGATGTGGGTGGACTCGGTTACTTCGTTCTTCGTTCTATTTTATTATAATTACTCACACTGCCGCTGCCTGGATTCGGACCCGCAACCTAAGTCTAAGTAGACAAACGGTTGAATTCTATCGCTTTAGACTGCTCGGATACTTAGGCTCCAGGAATGTTAATATGTTTCAGTACAGTTTCATAGTCGTAGATAATACCACTCTCAAAATGTTGAAGAAGACCCTAGGTACACTGACCACGCGTATAATAAAATATGAATCTAGATTCAATCTCAAGAAATATTCTAATAAATGTGAATCAGATTTTATAGAAACAATATGTGTGCTTTCATAAAACCAACCATTATTTATTACAAGTGCAATGTTAATAATAATTATTATTACATTTGAATATAATAAATATAAATTTTGTGACAAGTCTTGTTGACAAATTATTCTTGATATTATAATAACAAATATATATAGAGGAGAGATATGGTAATATGAAATTTGTATGGTGGCATTTATTTTGATGGGCTAGATGGATAGATGGATGATGTGTACATACACTTCGCTACGATTCCATTGTATTATAGGGGGCTATACACATTCAGCTTTAGTTTAACTGTGGTAATAAGTCAGTAACAAATCTAAAGTAAGTCGTGAAAATAGAAGTGAATCAAGTTAAGTATGCCCACAAATGTAAACGCAAATGCATTTGCGCATATAACTTTTCTGCAAATATATTTTCGACCCAGCTTAACTTTACATAGCTTGTATTTCCGACGCTTTCTGTGACGTTATATATCTCAATTTAACTAGTTATCGTTGCGCTATTTGAATGCCTGTGATTTTTCAAGGTTACACACGATTGATGCACATTTTTGGTGGTTATACTTTTATTCGACGAGATTAATTACTAAAAATTAAAAAGAAATTTTGAGAAGTCCTAAGGTTTTAGAAAGTCAATTGAACAATAATTTATGATCTGTTCCTTAATTTATATTTTTTCTGTAAAACAACATAAATATTTTTCTACAGATTTATGAATTTGTATAAAAAAAAAGAAATCAATATTGCAGTATTTAAGGCAGTTGTGGTTATTTTTAATATTACAGTTATTTTTATGCTCTCCGAAAAGATACATATTAAATGCAGGTATCTTTATAAGACATAAAAAGTATTTATATAAATTTTTGGATTCCTTTCACATTCTGGAAAGATAAAGGTCGCAAAAGAAAGTAATATTTTTGATATTTGAGTAAGTAATAAGTATTTACCTAAAATGCACTATTACCTCAATGAGGGCTAATCCTGATGTCCAATTGGCCATATTACCCATAAAAATGTTAAACTAGACTTGATACCATGACAAAATTTGAAAATGAAATTAAAATTGATTAAAAAATTAAGAAGTTATTAGCAATCAAAGATTGCTTTCAAAGGTTGCCCATCTCCTTTTAGCACAAAAAAGTTTTATATGTAATCTCTATGACGATACTCACGTATGACTTCTCTAGCGGTTATTTAACTCTTTGTTTAATTAGGAATTTCAAACGTTCATATCTTGCATACTAGTAAAGATTTTCAAATTCATTTTTCTATTCGTAAAGTAAGAATTCTTCATCCGAAGTGATGTAAAAAAGTCCGTTCCCGTATAATCGTACAAATTTAACGTCACGTATGCCAAACTGATCAGTGTATAGGCTGCTTAAAAATGTTGTTTTGTTATTTGATATGTGTGTTTTCTGGTAACAATATGTGTTTTGTTTTATTATTATGGGACATAAATATTTTACATATATGTATAGTAATAATATGAATTAATTATTTAAATAAAATTATACAATACTATTATTATTATTATTAGTGTTGTTGTACAAACGACATCGTATTAGTTATTCTGTTTCAATTTTATTAAGTAACTTAATGAATAATATTAAAAATTAAAAATGATGTGAATCCCTGTTTGTTTTGTCAATCATCGTTATATGTATGGATTGCTTACATTTATGATAAAAATTTAAACGAGTCCTTCATGTGAGGAATACCCTTGTAGTCCAAACCATCAACTTACCAGTTGGTAAAAATACTTTCCATGCGTTCTTTTTATAATGAATAATGTTGAGAATTAAACTCAAGAACTTTGAAGTGAAAGTGTCAATGATTTGTATGTAAAATGTTTCTAAGACCGGGCATATACGTTACGCTAAGGTGTACATATGTAGGCTACAGCATACACACAACTCGTTTATTCGAAAGATTTTTACTCAGTGAAGAAAAAAAGAAAAACGACGAATCAAAAAAGGTGTGCTCAAGGACCTAGCCACAACAAACCTTATACCTGTACTGGTTGGCAAGACGGACTCACATACACGGTTACGTCTAGTTGCCTTCGCAGGTAATAAGAATCTAATTTCGAATCTTCTTCGGCCGTCTACACAGGTCGCTACGCCTGTACAGGTATGTTTACAGTGGCTGACACTCACGCGCCGGTTTATATTTAAACAAAGATGTGTACTTTATAGAAGTAATTAGTTAATGTAAGAAGTTCCAGGATCAAAAGTTGGAAGTTGCATAATTGTTCTAAATATTATGCAAATTTATTAAATTCAATTATCGTGAATATATCTGCAAACATTAGTTTTACAGAAAAATTGATAGCGGATAACCAAAATTACTAATAACCAAAATTTTCAAGTTCTTAATTTTTCTCTGTCCCTCCAACGATTCAATTTCTACCCGTCGCTTGTGTCAATCTTTTCAGCACATCTTGAGTCTAGCACAAAACGTTAGATCGTTAGCACCTTTCATTCACGAGTAATTGCGAACGATAAAATAGGTGAATTGCTTAGATATCCCAAATGTTAGGTACATGCGCTCAAAACTTCCCAAATGTTCGAATAAATGCAAAATAAAGTGTACAAATAAGTATAAAAAATTTGAACACTATTACTAACAAACAATAAATATGTCAAAAACAGATGATATGAATAAAATTAAAATATGATCTTGTAACAATAACAACCACAGAATCATAACTGATCAAAACATTGTATTTTCGTGCAAACTTTCCTTGTAATAATTTTTCCTTAAAGATTTTCACAACAACCACATCAAACGTATATTAAAATTAAACAGACTCATACACATCTTAAGAATGATATTAAGTACGGTATCTATCTACACAGTCTTACTATTATCTACATGGTGTCTAATTTAAAACCACTAAATATTTCTTATCCTCCTTACGCTTCCGAAAAAGTATTTTTTGAAAAAGTATTACTCTCTTTGATAATGAATTAGATTATAATAATAGAGTAACTATATTTGAGAAAATTTTCTAAAATTTTTTTTTTGTTCAAAAATGTCACTAGCCAGTGGGCCATGAATGTATCAAAATGATAGATTTATAGTTGTAAAATGTAGAATTTAATAATTAAAATAAAATTATTATAGTGAAATGAGAAGTTTTCTGGATGACAAAAAAGGATAAGGAATTCCACCAACTTTAAATATTTTATCTTTCAGTCGAAAAATATAAACCGGGCATTCGAAATCTATGTTAAATTTTTCCAACTAAACTTCCACAATCTTCCTCCCCCCACCCTGGTGACAGACTTGAAACACCAGCCTGATTTAAAATTTAGCCAAGACTTAGAATAGTTTATAGTTTTGATCGTGCAGTGGACTCCTTTCTGTAGAACCTACATATTCATAAAGCCAGCGGGAAACACTAACTGTACTCGAAATTGAAATGGGGTTGGTTACGTGAGTCTAAACAGCGGTCAAAATACCTTTAAATCATTGTGTGTACTCGCAACAAATATCAGGTTTGTGTAAAATTAATCACTGTGTATATAAATACGGAAAGAAAATGGTAGTTAAGCCAGAGTGTAGTTGCTCCAGAATTGGAATAGCTAATACTAATGTTACAGCGCGCGTTAGATACTTGGTAAACAATATATTTTATAATATAATATTATACTATATTAACTATATATTATTATAGTAATGAACAAAGAAATTAATGTTTGCGTCATATAATTCACATGACAATTAATTAGTTTTCTAACAAAATGATGAAACGAAAGCAATAAAGTAATCATCGTAAAGTATCTTTATTATTATTCACTTATACGTCTATACATGGCAAAATGTTATATAAATACAGTAAGGACCTTGTAATACTTGTCTTTATGGAAACTACACTAGTAGCTACTTTCTTAATAAAGAGGATCTAGTGGTATATGATTTGGCCAAAACCATCAAAAAGACTGATTTATGATGATTGGATGCCCGTGTACAATTGACTATTTCTCGTCTGTGGCGCACGATATACTTTTATAAGATGTTACAAGTAACTAATAAGCTAGTAACTTTATCCGGTCAAATTAAATATAATAATGGGGTTTAACCTCCGTTTTTCTGGCATACGCCTATAACAGAGGCCACCCACATCATTATTTGTTAATATTTATTTATTTAACTATATTCATATTTTACAATTACATTTATGATGTGGACGGAATCGGTTACTTCGTTCTTATCCAAGCGATGACAATGTGATCAATTCTACCGCCCCCATTATCTACACTTGTTCTCACTGCCGCTGCCTGGATTCGAACCCGCAACATAAGCCTAGGTAGTCAAACAAAGACTAACGCATTTACCGCTCGGCCATTTAGGCTCTATCCGGTCAAAATAAACATTCGGTGCGAATTTTCATACCTTCACTTCTATTTTTTGGTTTAATTTAACCAGATAATCTAGCAAGATTGTTAATCTTTTCTCCAAGGAGATATTTTTTTAGTCGTGACATATCAAGCTTTTCCTAACCATTCAAAATCGTAGTGTAGCGAAAGATACTACACCTACAAGAACTAACACAATTTGGTCCACACTGTCTTTACAATATTCGTATTAAATTATTAAGATGCTATAATTTTAAATTATACTCTTCTCCTGTTCTCTTACTTCGAACATTATATTCCGAAACAATGTTTTCTACAACGTTGTGTGTGCACTAATATGATAGTTGTAGGAAATAGATATGAAACAGTTACATTAGTTAAAGAGTTATTTGCTGTTGATTCACGTCTTTGGTTGACAATATTATCACTTAAAGTTTTCATCAACAGTAATTATAAATTACTATTAAACAGGTAAAAACTATTACGAATCTAAATATCTAGATACGTATTATTTTACAATTTATCGATGAAATTAATTAATAAATATTCTTGATAGCTTTACTTAATTTGTCATTAAATAAAGCTATCTTCTTCTTTCTATTTTTCGTGAAGTTTTCGAAAGAGTTCTTTTAAGCATTAACTTTGTAACATAAAGTTTCGATTTATATTCGTGATAAAGTTTTTTTGCGAAATTCAGTAAAATACGTATTTTACTTTTAGTATCCAAAGTAGTCCTGAAAACAAAATTGTAATGGTAGCGAGGTTTTTATCTTTTTCCTGGCCGAGCACCTTTTACAGTTACCATTCACCGAAATAGTTTCTCCCCTGATTGTCAAATGCGCGACATCACTTGATAAGTTGGTCAAGTTCAAAGGAGATTACTTTGCAACGAAACGTCCAATAAATTACCCAGTGTCAGTGGTCGGAAAAACATATCTAGATGGGTCTATAGGTGGATGGGTCTATGGGTTGGAATTAAGACATGGTGCACGTAAGTCAAATGATAACTAGGTTTAATTCCGCGAGTTTAATTCCGCCTACCCACATTGGGAATGTTTAGAAATAAAAATTTGATGATTTTTGTGTTAAAGAGTAAATGTTTTTCTTTATTGTTTTTAGCATAACTATTTTGACAAGATACTTGGTAAGAGTTTTGTAGTTCTATGACTGCACTACTACTGCTGTAGTCTTATGTAATTCTCATGAAAATTATATAGATTTAGTAACAATACATTTTATATCATAAGAGATTCTCTTTTATAATATATCTATCTAATATGTAATATATGTATTCGTTATTTGCAAAATAGGTGGAGAGGACAACTTAATTGGATGCAGCGCTACTCTCTAATGAAATTTGCAATAAATTACACGTTTTATTTAAACTTAAATATTTTCAATTATTTACATGTAACTGGTACAGTAAATGTCTAATAAAAATTATTGAATAATAACAATTAAATTATACTTATTGCATTAGAGATTGTAAAAATAAGAAACGAAATTGTAATAAACATTTTTTAAATGTAAATTAACATAATAAATTATGAAAATTTGTAAAAAATTCCAAAGAATAGACTTATATGTCCATCCATACAGTTATATTAATAAAGTAGTGTGTTATTACCGCGGAAACTGAAATAAAACTCATGCACGGTGCGCATAGTATATAGTCTTTATATTTTAATTATGTTGTTATATACTCAAGAAGAACATAGTATTTCTTAGCATGATTGGCGTATATTGTAGGCTCACATTGTATGGGTAAAGAGAGTCGTCAATACACGTCAAAACATTTGTAATAATAATAATCATTCAAATACCTCATTCAATTATCATTTCTATTGAATAATATATCGTTTCGTATATTTCAATTCATAGAAAGTACCTAAAGTATAA
The DNA here is from genome assembly GCF_905475395.1 of Chrysoperla carnea. NCBI lineage: Eukaryota > Metazoa > Arthropoda > Insecta > Neuroptera > Chrysopidae > Chrysoperla > Chrysoperla carnea. Next base: position 28,722,389 of record NC_058341.1, read on the forward strand.
CATAATCGTAAATATGAATATAATTATAAAGAGAATTTGTAACATCTTCAAGTGCTTAAAGCCTGTTGAAAAATGAATGGTAGGTTATAGTAACAGTAGTAATACAAGTCTCGCAAGTGAACCTTTGGAAACCTTTTTAAACGAACTCCAATTTTTTACCAATAGTCAATTATGAGGCTGGCGGAAGCCTTTGCAGAGATTTCCTTTAGCAAATATCATAATTAAGTGATACATCTTCTATACGAATATTTTCGATATGTTTTCGCAATATTACAATTTCGATGCAAACTAAAATCAAATAATTCAACTTGGCGTGTTTGATTTACTGCCAAAATTAAATTAGTCAGTAGCAACAATATTAAATAAATTTAATATTAATCAAACTAAATTGACACAATATACCTAAATTATTTTTTCTGTTCATGTTATTCTCATCTACCCTTTCACAATAATTTTTTAGGTGAACAAACCATACTTTTTTAAAGGCAAAATAAACTTTGAAGCATACAAATATCTTAAAAGAATAGAATAATTTTTGAAAAATTTCACTAATGTATATAAATATTTCTCAATGTTAGTTTCAACTTCAAATCGACGCTGTGTTTGCCCATAGAAATATATAACAATACCAAGAATAGCCCAACTAAACCATTTTTATCCCAGAAAGGCATCCCATTTCAACGGCGATAATTAGGTCTTGTCGGCGATAAAAAGTACACAAAATTATGTATTAAGAATAAATCGAAAATAAATCAATTTTAGATTTATTGTAGATTCGTATTACCTAACTGCAAATGTTGATGGTGTGTTTATGTAAATACTAGCGTGATACCCACCCGCTTCGCTGGGTTTAAAATTAAAGATCACCACGTTATAGCCTTCACCTCCATTGCTCTCACTTATATCCCTTCCATAATACTCGAAATAGCGATAGGGATTGTTTTACACAGGTAAAAGTACTACGTACCTTCTTCAATTTAAAAAAAATGTAAAATAGTCGCAATGCGTTGATTATATCAGAAAACGCTGGTTGAACAGGTTGCCATCTCGTTCCCTTTTTTTAAAGAAATGTTTAATGTATGCTTAACAATGATGATCATAGATGATTAGATGGCACAGTGTAATGTCAAAAAATAAACTTATCTTTTTCTTAAATCTTTATAAATTATAATCTATTAGTTATTCTGATGTATGGGCTTTATTATTTTAAAGTTTCATTAAAATTCATTGAGTAGTTTTTTCGTATAAATGTGTTCAAAAAAATCTATGATGTCGTTTTTACAATTTCTAAGACCAGGTATCAGTCGATAGCGGTGTAAAACACTGACGACACAAATTAATAAGTGAACAACAAAGAGATCTAGAATACAGTGAATATTAAAAATCAATTGTACTATAGAATCCCTACACTTCTTAAATTAATATTATTAGCTGATACTCGACAGAAGCCATTGTGACATACTGTCATCAAACTTTTTCATTTCAAACTAATATCGTTTGTTTTTCCCTTTATATTGTTTGTAAGTAAACCCAATATTGTGAAGTTCATTCATATTATTATTATTTCATGTTTTCTTTCTTTTCCCCCAATAATACTGCATACACTCACTACACACGGTAGGTACAAATAAAATGTCACACAACTACACAAGCTAATCTATAAAATTACTACATATAATCATACATAATACATTTACCAATTACTTACGGGTAGAATTTTGTATGAGTAATATTGACTGAATGATTTTGTGGAAAACAAAGCTTGTGGTGAATGTGATTTTTATGGAAGTGATATATATTTCCTATCAAAAATTTTTTGACCAAACTGAAACAGTACAGTAAAAGATTTTTATAGGTGTCTAATATCATTGGTAACGCATGAGTTAGTAGTGTAAATATTTCTTTTTGTTAATAAAGATCAATGTTAAAGTTCACTTTAAAAATTTGCAAATAGGCAACTTGTATGACGTAAATGTTAAGTGTTTGTCAAATAATCGAAAACTATTATACATGTTTAACGTATATGCAATTCAAGTTGCCTATTTATTAATTTGGTAAGTAAACTTTAACATTGATCGTTTAATTGAATTAACAATTTATTGTTTATTAACAAATAGAAACATAAGTACCACTAACTCATGCCTTAAAAATGATATTGGTCACCTAAGAAACACATTCCATGACGAATTAGCAAAAAGCGACCGATTTGTTTCATTTTCCTTTATTTGTAACATTTTTAACTATATATACTAAATCATTTTGAAAAATTTTAAATTGTGTAAATAAATTAAAGAGTACTTCAAATACATCCTCTAAAAACTACGTGTTGATGAACAATCCTTTTGCTTCGTTACCATTTGTATTAAAAACCATTATAAATATTCTTTAAATCTTGAGTTTCAACATGATACCGAAATTGGGAACTTATCATGTCTAAGTATTTAATGATCAAGGCCAGTATTCAAATATCTATTACATAAATTTCTTGTTTGTATGTGTTCACTGAACTCCTCCTAAACGGATGGACCGATTTTAATGAAATTTATTGCGTGTGTTCAAGTAGATGCGAGGATGGTTTCGATTCATTATTAGGTCCTCTATAATTGTTTTTGAGGGTTCTGCACTAAAAAATTAAAATTTCATTAAATGGTGGAAGCGCATAGAAATCATATATTACATTATTATTACTATGATCTTACTATGTATTTTTACTAGTATTGAGGTATTATTGAGCTCCACTATCAAAAGCCAAGCCACAAAAACTTTTCAAAAATAAACTTTTTATTTCCATTTTCGAGATGAATGAACAAGTTCTTAGCAGGAATTTAAAAAAAAAAATGTATAATTGTTATGAACTCACTACAAATAAATTGTATATTTCATTTCGAATGTTGACAGATTTTATGGACATGTTATAATTATGTATTATAATTCATATATTTAAAAATTTAAATGTAATAAATACGTAAGCGACGTGCATTATAACATGGACAACTTACTTTTAACTCTCGACTAACAAAAAGGAATGTTATTAGTTAAACATTCTCGCGTATTTGTGCATCTGTGTGTCTATCTGTGGTATCGTAGAATAATAATTTGATCGAGATATAAGAACACTACTAAGGAGGCGCCATGTTTCAAGTACAAGTTTAGATTTCTGCATTCCAACTAAAAAAGTGGAGCTGATCTAAAACAGGCTACATTCTCTATCAAATAAAACTTAGAATAATAGTAATACTATAAATTGGTTCACAAACGAATCGATCGGATCTGATTTCGTATCGGGTGTTTCTCTAAATTTTTAATTGATGTGATTTAATAACTTTTTTTTTAAGTCAAATGAAAATCCAAATAAATTGTCTGAAATAAAAATAGTTTCTAAACAGTATATAGTAAATTGTTATTTACTACCCAGCGCTTTCAATAAGTCACTAAATTTCTTTAACAGATAAATCTGTTTCAAATAATATAAGCTTTGCGCTCTGAAAATCAGTAAGTTTCTTTTCTGATAATCAATTAATGGATATAAACGAAATTATAAATCGGTCCAAAATGGCCTCAGTATATAACATGTTTCACTTGCACACAGTTTTTATTTAAAGGAATAAACGAAAGACGCTTTTATTTATTTTGATTTCTAAAAAGCAAATATTAAATATTTTGAATAAAAAGCTGTAGTACATAATTTTTTAAAGTTGTTACTAAGAAATTATACGAGAAAACTCTTTGTTTCCACGTTATTAATATCTGACAAATATACATTACACTTTGAAAGTTTTTTGTTATATTTTTTTGTGGATGGAAAAAGCATGCATGAATTGGAAGTGAAATGGTCGTTTCAATTGCGTGACCTTATATTCTAGCGTTTGCATTACAATTAAAAAACGAATTTTAGTTGCACGGATATTGATTTGAAGAGATTTTACGTTTTAGTATAAAACAATGGAATTAAAAATTTGAAAAATAAAAGTTTATATTTATTTAAAAGTCTTTTAAAGCGGTACATGTAGCTACATTGAAGGACAATGGAAATAATAAAATTATCCACATTTTAGTCCAATAAAGCGTGTTTTCTTAGTTTATTAAATTATCATTTATATAATTTATTTATTTTTAATTTATAATTTATTTATTTATTTATTTTTTTCTGAAAGGTCAGTGTTTTTCCATATTTAGAATGTCAATGAGTTCAATTATTTATAACCAATATAAGGAATAATTTCTTTGATATTTTAAGAAAGTCGTTTAATTTTTCTGATTTATTTTATCAAATTTATACAAATATCTTTCAAAACTTGCGTAAAAAGAAATATTTGAGTAAATTTTCCAGATTTATTTACACAATTAGTAATTTGTTTCCACACTTGTCTACATCAATGATAGATAGCTATTGATAGATATAACCAAAGGTATGCTTTATTTCAGTGTTATTGTTTTTTTTTTTCTTATATCGTGAGGGTGTATTATTATTCCTTGTTTATACAGAAAAATGTTTCAAAAACTATACTTAACTAGAAAGTTTTATCAACATATTTTGGTCTGAATACGACAGTTGACATGACAAATAAGTTTTCACACTATGATTAGATATCCTGTGTCTATACCATTATTAGTTACAACAAACAGTTATGGTTAACATTTCGACAATGTTAAGACGATCTGTTGACGGCTGTTCCACAATCTTTTCATTCAAAAAAATTTACTCAGTTCGATGAAAAATATATTAAATATGAAGTTGAAAAAATAACTTCAAATTCGCATATCGTAAGTATGGGTGGAGCAGATTTTCATAGTTTTTTTTGAAGGCTAAAAAAAGATTTTCTTTAAAAAACTAGCTAAACTTTTTCGTTGTTTGACTTTCTTTATGCAGGCCAAAATAAGTATTAAAACTCCTGTCCTTTATTTTGTACGAAAACTGAATTTCAGTTACAAATTAATTTGAACTCAAAAGTGTTAAAAGACTCGCTTTTTTTAGTTTAGGTGCGTAGAATTATTTCATCCAGGAAAAATGGTCATTCATTACTTTATCAAAAACGAACAGGCCACATTTTATGACTGTTTATGGGAAATAATGAAGAACTGTGTTGGTAAAAAAAGATATACTTTGAGTGAACAACTTCTTATATGAAAGTCAATCGACAACAGACATGTTTATCATTCTTTCATTTAATTTTAAATCAACTCACTACCTTCTTTTACCTATTCGGGAAAATTTAAACCATGATTTTTCATTCAAAATTACACCAACTTTTTGACTACACACTTGCTTCCTCAAAATTCCAAGCACTCATTCAATCCATCAATCAAAATTTCTGGCCAAAAGTAAGTAACATTTTAGATAACGTAGCGAATGACAATGTAATTAGTTTAAAACGATCGAAATATTAATTACATTAGAAAACGAAGCATTTATCGAAGTCACCTTTGCAAAGCTATAATATTTAACGTTTACTTTTTGAAGAGAAGCATACTGCACTTTATCCAGTCAATACTTTGGACAATAAGCCATACTTCTGTCAATTATCATCACCATTTAAGGATGTATGCACGATAGTACAAATTTAAAAAAATGAATTTTCAATTTTGATTGAGAATGTAATATTTGATATTTGGTAAACCAAGGCAGGTCTCGAAAAATTTAATACTTATTTTTCGTCTACAATCATAAAGATATATTAAAATTCATCATCAAAGTTGAAAATAAGATAAAAATAATTTGAACCCTTAACCTACCCTGCTCGTACATCCCTTATATGGATGGAGACACTTGATTTTTTCTTTTCTATGTCATTGCTAATAAGTTTAGGTACTTTTCATTAAAATATTTTTTTTAATTTTGTTTTGATTCGTTCCAAGTGAAATTTATCAATAACTTTCAAAATATGTCGTTTTTTGAGATTTCTTCATAAGAGCAATGTATTTGATATCGATTTTCAATGATATTTTTCTTTAAAATTTGCATGGATACCCAACCTGAAATTTTAACCACATATTCTTTGAGTATAAATCTACCAATCTATCAATTATTGTTGCCATGCTAATACATTCTTAATAATTTCTAGCTTTAATAAAATTGTAGATCAGGCGTATTTTATCTCTAGCACACATACATGTACAAGGATCGCACCCACCCAAACACTTACATAATATCACTCTTCTGTCATTGAATTCAAACAAGAAATCTTCAATTGTTTCTGTCATCCAGGCGTTATTGATGACAAGTTCTATTTATTATTCGATGATTTTGTTCGGAATGGAGGGTAAACTAGAAAAGAATATTATTATATTTGTGAGAAATCAATTTCTTTGTGTTCCTTTTTGTATTCTGTTGTTACCATCAACATACATACATTCATACATACATACATACACACTTGCACGTCAAAGTACTTTTATTTTTTTCGTCTATTCATTTTTTTAAAAGAGTTTTCGATGTTATTCTGTTCTGATTGATATGTTTTTTGTGTGTATGTTATGTTCGAATATAGAAAAGATATGTCAATAACATTTTCTATATTAATATAAATTATATATTTGTGTCAAAACAATGGATGTCAGAAGATTATTGTGTTTTTTCTTTTTTTGTTTGGTCTTTTTAACTAATACACAAAAACGATTTTAGTATGATTAAAAAGTTACAAATTTTTAATTTAAGGGAAGTGCATCAGAAACAAATACTTTACCATGAAATTCAAAAATATTATAAGCAAAACTGAATTTATAAAAAAATCCTTTCTGAAACTTAGAAGAAAACCGTGCCAGATGACAATAAAGGCGTCGAACTTTTTTAAAACCATAAATATAAGCTTTTATTTTATACATTCAAATTCATTGATCTTACGTTTAAATGATTGAAAAACCTGTCAATGATTTGAAAAATGTAAGTTAATTGTTGAAATATCATATATAGACAGTGTTGATTACTCAATCGTTTTTCGTGATTTTTTTACGTCATGTAAGAAAAGAAAAATTGCCAATATACTGCCGGCGTGAAATCAACTTTCTTGTGGGATGGTAGCGCTAAAATTTTGAATTGGATTGAATAAAATTGAATTGGAAAAAGTAATGCAAACATTTTTCTCAATATATATTTTCTTTCAATACTCTAATTAATTTGTTTTATGCAATGTTCACATGCTTATATGTTGTTACTATTGCCTAGATGTACAATAAATGCTATTATAGCTTTAAACAATAATCGAATTATTTTCTTTTTTTTGAAAACTGTATGCATATTTGGGCTTCGCTAAAATATTAGCTTTTCTGCGTTGCCATAAAAATTAGTCCATTTTAGAAGTTTAAGCAATATTCTAACACGAATTATCCGTAAATTTAAATTAGTATCGAAAAATATATAAAAGGTATCATATACCATCGGCACTCAGCATGTATATGTATAGGTATAATATAATTTCAACACCACTATTACACCAATTATTGGAACCAATTGGATAGTCACGATTGGATTGTATATGATTTTCAAACTGAAATTCTTACTAAATATTGTTTTTGATTTGTATAATATACTATTGGAAAACATATGTCAATATTTTATTATATAGAACAGGACTTTTATCCATTCATGGGTTTCTAATTTGAATTATGTAGGTAAAGAAACTCTCACAGGGATTTTAAGATTACACTGTATATATAATAAATATTTTATACAAAGTCCTTATCAGTTCATAACAATGTTAACCCGAAATTAACCATAACAAGGAAAGAAAACTATCAAAGGATTGCTACCCCATTCCGAAAATTATAAATGTCCGCACAAATATGGGTGAAACTATAAACCAACATATGATACCTTTTAAATATTTTCTCTTCATATAAATTTGAGCAAATATGGCATATAGTAAAGATTACCCAGGGAATTAAATTTGAAAATTCATTTGGGGTTCATTTATAATTTATTTGTCCTATAACTTCATGTCCTAAACACTCTTGTTAATGCTTGAATACAACCCTTGTGATACAGTTTTCACGCGGATATAGATAAATTTACCCGATCCCGTTAAATGAACTAATTTCTAAGCAAATTTTCTACAACTTAAACAAATCAACTGGGAAAATAATAAATTTTTCTCAAAATTAAAAAAAAAAAGTGGAAAGAAGTATCAATTTAGTAAAAAAAGTGCACAGTTGGTTTCAATAATATGAAATTTTTTTGAATTTGGTTTAATAATAATGCTCGAAGTCGTTTTTAAAAAGAAACCTATTTGGTGTAAATTATATAAATGAAAAGTATCATCTCTGATAAGAAATGATTAATATTTCTCTCGATTTTGAATTGAATTGAGCGTGTGTTTCATTGGCTTTATGTTTTCTCGATATTTGAATATTGAATATATTTTGGTCTTTAATTAAACATTTGGTTTACATAGCCATTTCTAGCAAGGCATAAATTATAATTTTTTCTCTCGAAATAATTTTTTAATACTCCTATTGCACTCTATACGCATCATGCCGAACTCAAAACATTGTGCGTTGTGGCTTCATGTTTTACTTCATAGATGACACTATAAGGCACTTGTTCAATCCATAGTCGTGTATATTGCATAAAGATATGAAGAAAGTTTGTTATACATATTTTCCACTAATATATTTCTTCTATTTAATTTCTTGAAGGATTGTCATCGGAAACGCAGACTGAAAATCTTTATTTTCTCTATGTTTTTAGTATAATATATTAAAAATTTTTTCAAAGTTTAAGACATAGAAAAGAGTTACATTTAAACAAAATATTTTGAAATTTTAAACCAATGACTTGAAAAATTCATTCGGTTTGTGCCGATTTCCACTCTTAAAAAAGTTTTCCCCTGGTAAACTTGATTATTCATGGTAGATTTATCTGCAAGTAAAGAGTCAAAACAGTGTTTATTAATATTTACCAGAACTTTTATTTTCAATAATAATATTTTTATTAAATCTTAAAAACTAAGTTCGAATTTCAGAAAATCTTCATATAAACATTTACTCAATTTTATCTATTCAATGATTATATTTTAAGAATGATGAATATAAGTAACATTTCCAGCGTCTTCAAGAATTTTGTTTGTTTCTTTGCTTCTTTTATCTATCCAGCCTCCCTAAAATTTAATATTGAATATGTGCTTTATACCTTATTTAATTGGAAGATAATTGATTCTTCGACTCTGTAGACTTTGTTTCTACTTTCAAAAAAGCAATTTTCCTGTAGTCCGACAGTGAAAGTTTCAATTATAAAAATTTAAAAAATTTACCGACTCTAAAATTTAAGTAGTGGAGTTCTCTGAATACTAAACAATCTTATTAATATCATACGAAAATCCAATCGATACTTGACTTTATCAACAATTCAAAAAAGATTTTTTAGCCTCGTCCAAAAAAATTTGTCTGAGTTTCTGACTGTCTGTGGCACAGTAGCTTCTAGAGTGATTGACACGTTTCTATCGTGCAATCTACCGACTCAAAATCTGTTTAGTGGATTAAAAATTATCAGATTTGTTTAATATGCATACACACAATGGTGGAAGCGCAAATTAGTATACTAAACATCTCCTTTCTATGAGCACTGAAGGAAACCAATAAATGAACTGAACCAATGAACGCTTTTTCCAAAATTTTAGATTTAATTTTATCTCTTTTTGGTGGCTATGGTATTGTATTATTATTTTGTAAGCTTCACTTCAAAAAAACTCAATTAAACTTGTAAATTGTTGAAAAACTTATAAAAACAGAACAATTAAGTAGGAAGCTTGAAAATAAAAATGTTTTTATAAAGTTTTTAACATAATTTTTATATGAAAGTTATATGAGTATCTTTCATGGCCAATTTTTCTCTTCTTTTTTTCATAATGCTTTGAAAGTAGTTATTGTAAATAGAATATTGCGCACGACTAACCATTATTTTATAAATACACGCAGTACTTAATATATACATATAAATGGATACATACAGCTTTATAAAACTTTACACAGTATGGCAAAAGTAAGCTTTTTAAAAGATTGTCTTCTTTTGCAAGTTCTTTATATTCATTTGTGATAAGAGATTGGTTGTTTTCTTGACAGTAGCTATTTTCAATTTTTAGAAATATATTTTCTGGTTATCTTTGAATCCCTTTCAATTTTTTAATGAGTGTAAAAGACGTCATATGGTGCTTAAATTAGATATTTCAGAATATGTTTATTGTTATTTTTTATGATAGGCAACTTAAATATCATGGATGTAAGAATATTGTTCATGTCAGTCGGAATTGCACAGTCTGGTGTTACAATTTGTTTAATAATCAAATTTTAAATAAAAGCGTATGTTAACACAGACACAAACCATTTACGCAAAGTTGGTAAAATAGAAAAATATATATGTCCAGCCTAAAAAGAGTTTCTATGATTTTTACTATTCATTTTTACCAAGAACTATATCGCGTTTTTCAGTTAGGATGATATCTATACACGAATCTTATTTCGTATTTGAAACAAAATTTGCGGCAACTAGACTTGAAATACGTTACTCTAAAATTCAAAACCAGTTTTTTTGTTTTTGTCTTTCCATAATTTTTTGTAGATCAAATATGTCAAAAGAATTTCGTTTGAGTTTTCAATGTATTTCATTTGACATAAGCTGCGAAGAGAAAAAACGTGGCAACATGAAAATCAAATTACTCAAACCGTTTAAGTTGGGCACACAGTGCATAAATAGTCATAAATAAAAGTTGAAACTACTTAAAAAAAATAAATAATTGAAGAAATAAAATGCCCGACTGCGTTAAATATTATGTGAAACGAAAGAAACAAGTTCAGTAGTTTACATAGCGCCTTTAACCGGCGGGGCCCATTAAAACTTAGACCGACTCAAATTTGGCTACTAATGGTCCCCGACTGTTGAAATCGCTAAGTAAACTACTGAATTTGTTTCTTTCTTTTCACATTTTATTTAACGCAGTCGAGTTTTTTATTTTTTCAATTAATTATTGGTCAACTTTTCTTCATGATTATTTTTAACACTGCTTCTAGTGTCATTACCTCATTAGCGAAACTGAGAGAAATGAGGCAAGAAATAATTAGGAACAATTTTTTAACCTTCAATTTTTAAACCCTCGTACTTCCATTGGCCATTTATCAGCAAAAATCTATCTAAAATCTAAATTAATCTAAAATTTATAATAGGTTCTTTTTTCAATGATATAACAAATATTTTACGTTCATAAAAATAAAAGCGTGGTTCATTTAAAAAGCTTTTTATTGTAACTAGCAAAAGGTGTAGGTACATTAATTCGAATGGTAATTACTTTTATGCCATCTTGTACTTTCAACAACATTGCATTTTGTATTATACAAAAACAATCTTGTTTATTTTTCAAAATTCAATTTTCAATTCACTTCATTTTCATTTTGTAGTATTTTTTTCTACAATATGGTTGTATATCTGTATAGATTCCTTATTTTATATTCAACCATAGTATTAATATCTAGTACAATGTTACGTTTTTTCATAAATAATTCTGTTCAATTTTTTTATCGGCGCGGCATTACTTCGTTTTTTTTTTTTTTTATATACATAACATCTTTCACACACAGGAATAGAAAATATAGTATGTACACCAGTACCCCTATCTTTTATCCAAATCTTTTCTTATAAATATATAATTTTCATAGAAATTAAAAACTATTCGTGCGGTATAAATTAAAGATTCGAAGGGCAGATAATATATTAGATTTAAAATTGAATATTTCTAAATTTCATCCCTTTAATACATCGGAAAAATAATTTTCAATTGGGTTTGGGTATATGGTGAATATTTCATTTCCTTTTCAATTAAAAATCGAAACTAAGCATTCTCGTTTAAGTGAGATATAAAATTCTTTATCGATCCTGTTGATACTGACAATTTGATATAAGTTACGTTTTTCACAACTTTTGCACCATGCTATTACAAAATCAAATCAAAGCTTGATAAGTAAAAGGAATAATTTTTTTGATTAATTTTAGATGGAAATGATATTTAACAGAACCTCATTTCGACTTCGAAATTCAACGGATAAAAGTAAATCTATACCAAATTTTCTCTATTATATTCTATTTTGCAAATTGTTATTTCAAAAACCATTTTTTATCTATCTCCATTTCTTTTTGATAAATAATAATCGAATAAGCCAATTTTCTGAAATTTGCAAAAATTGTGCACTAGGTAGACAAGCACCGTGCAAAACAATAACATATAGTCACGAGTAGGTAATCACAAAATGAATATTTACGAATTCGTGTATATAATACTACAAGTCCAAGAGGCTGTCATTTAATTAATTGGCAGATGAAAAGGACCATTGATAATATTTTCTTAAGCTCTTAGTTAAAAAATTCACGGATATGTGAATTACGAAAAAAATATGATATTGATGAAGTTTTCCCTCTTTTATCGGCTTCTTTTTTTTTGTTTTTATTAATTTTAAATTTGTAAGATTTCTTTTAATTAGTTTAAGATTTCTCCTATTGTTATCCTATAAAGGTCAAATTACAGTGCCGGACAATATACGTGAACTAAGTGTTGTCTATAAGACGTCAATTTCCGTAGAAATGCGACTTAAAAACATGTCATCATTGCATATAATGGAAAGAAAAAACGTTAACTACGGAAAAATGCTCGAGCTAAAAGTTATTAAGGGCAATAGAAGACATTCCCAAGTATCCATGACTTCGACCTACAATGATCGATAAACTGTAAGGGTATTTGTTTTCGATTAAATGCAATAATGATATATTCGTCACATTTTCGTAGCATTTCCACACAGAGCTAATGTTTATCTAAAAAAAAAATTTTTTAAACAAAAATTGTTTATTTTTTATGAGGATCAACTTTCTAATTTAAAGTGTTATTCTAACTCTTACCGGTTAGAATCTAAATTGCCTATAAGAGCAAGCCGAAGAACTAGGTCCAATCTGATATCAGAAGATGACGTCCCCCACCAACTCTACAATTTTCGAAATGCTGTCCCTCTTCAAACTCTACAACTCTACAAATGAACCACCCTGTATTGAGCAAACAAACCTAAAAAATTTAGGAAAAATAATTATCTATACAATTTAATATTAATAACGAAAATATCATGTTACTTAAAAATTTCATATATTATGCAAATGTTGTGACGTCACAATTTCTGTTTACTGTTGTTTTGTTTTCTGTCATGTTATCACCGAATAATGTAAGTACTAAATAATTAAGAGTTGATGGGCTAGATGGGTGTATAGTATACCTACTGTTAGAACACCAACAAGCATTACATAAACCGAAGGTAAAGGTATCCTTTAGGCTAGGAGTTGTAGGCATTCAAAAATAAACATGGAATCATTTTTTGTTATTGTTATCACTTGTAAGAAACTTCGTGTATTGATTACGAAAATCTATGCAACACAAATAATATACTAAATCCTATATTATAAATTTTTAAAGTTTTACATTTCCGAGTTGGCTTGTTTATTGAACATTTAATTTACACTTGCAACAATAATTGCAAGACCAAGACCAAAAGTAAAAGACTAAATATTCAAGTACGCAATTGCATTTAAAGCAACGAGCAAGAAAGTTACTTCTAACCAGAAATGTTAATAACCATATTTTGAAGGGGTAGGTTTGTTTCTTGTTTAACACTGCACTTTCTGTTAAGAAGCCTTGGTTAATGTTAGAAGAAGTGTACTTGAATAGGTACATTAATGATTAAAATTTATACGACGCATAGAGAGTTTCTTGATTCCGAAAACTAAGTGTGTAAAATCAAGGCCAATGCTAAGACTAAATGAGGAAATTTAATTGAAAGATCAGCACTTTTTGTTTTTATATCATGTATATGATATAAATCAAGGTATACTAAGATTAGTTCCAAGCTTGTAACACTTAAAAATATTGATGCTATGAACAAAATTATGGTATAAATTAGTTCATTTGCGGTTGTCTGTCTGTCTGACAACACGATAACTCAAAAACGAAAAAAGATATCAATTTGAAATTTTTACAGCGTGTTCAGGGCGTAAAAATTGAGGTCAAATTCGTAAATGAGCAACATAGATCAATTGAGTCTTGGGTCCGTACGACCCATCTTGTAAACCGTTAGAGATAGACCAAAAATTTAAATGTAGAAAATGTTCCTTATAAATAAACAAAAAATAAACAACTTTATTTGAAACATTTTTTCGAAAACATCACTGCTTACCAGTGATGCCGCAACTTCGGTTTGAACATTGTGTAGAGATTATATGGGAATATGAGCCATGTGTGTGTGACATGTATGTATGGCTAGCTAGCTATCTCTCTTTACTTACATGACGTGAAAAAACAAACAATTCAATACATGGTATTTAAACAACTAACTAAGTCAATTGTTTGTTTTCACTTGTTGTTTATGCTTTTCGAATTGCAGAGAGGTTGTGTAATGACCGCATTCGGCTAATACAATGTTATAAAAAATAATATTTTCGGAAAGAAAACATTTTGTGGGCTTTTCTTTAAATATTGCTAATCAGTTACTAGTATCGTCTAGTCTATACATGAAGTAAGAGGTATATTAAATGTGTATGAAGGAAGATGTTTGTGTTAATTAGAAGAATTATTAACAGTATGAAATTAAAAGCTAGTTGTTTGTTGTAGATACATAAAGAAAACAGCATGCATTGCTGTTATATATATATTATATATATTCTGTGTATAATCAAGGTAGAATAATAATTATATGAATAATAAATGCGCTTTTGTAGGCAGCTATATAATGTATACCTATGTAGATAGCTGCTTTTTTTAAAGAATACACATAATATGAAATGAAAATCATTTTTAGTATCACAAACGTAAATAAATTGGCATGTTTTTAAAATTTACTTTTAGATAATCTTCTTTATAGAGTGACCAATTTTTAGCCAATTTATTCTTTTTATACACAGATTTATATATTGTATCAAATAGCTATATATTGATTTCCCGCTACACTAAGCTTCATCTTCAGTGGCCTCTGTTTTTTCTAATGAGTTGAAATTCGATATGTAATGTTGTATACCAGGCGAAATGGTGTTATTAAAGTGGTTTAACGTTACCAAACTTCAAGTCTGTTAATGCTATGCTTCAGACTTTATGTATCTCAAAACCTTTCTAATATGAACTGGACGGTTTAAAATTTTTATGTTAGTTTATTTTTAAGATAAGTGTCAATGTCTTCTGGTGTCATATCATGTTTTAATGCTCTAAAGCTCATTCAACCTACCAGGAGAAAGCGAATGTTATAGACATCTATCATCATTAGGAAACATTCAAATTTTCAAGCCCCTCATTTTAAAAACAGCTTTAAGACTTTCAATTTAACAATTTATTTAAAATATAAAATATCTTAAAATAATATTAAAACTGTATACGTTTCAATAAATTATGTCTAATTTTAGGATAATAATATTTGAAAAACTTATGAATTAGAAAAAGTAACGTTTATTAAGTGGAAAATAGATTTTTGATTTTTTTAACATACAAATTCACGGTGCAGGTGTATTAGGTTCACCTTATAATATTAGTAAAATTATTTATTCTATCAATTTCTAACAAAATATTGAATAATTTAGAAATTTTGTGCAAATTCTAATAATTTAATTATGTTTTTCATTCTGTGAATAAAGTTTGTCTGGATAGATTATATAAAGTTAATGAGAATATAAAACTCAGAAACAAAATTAAAATTTTTCGTCAATTACTGGTACAAACTACTAATTATCATCCAAACAAACATTGTAATATCTCTTAAAAGAAATATTTCGATTATTATAGAGAGAGGACTCAAATCGTACTTTGAAAAAAATAATATTCTCAAATTAAATGAATTACCTGTTTTGCTTAAGTTGCATATTTCAAGATATTATAAATTTTTATGATTCTTTTGAAAATATTTAATTCCCCTGATTTTCAGCACTTAAAAATTCGACTACGAACGAAATTATATGTGTTCATTAGAAATTGTATGTGTTGTTAGAAAATATAATTGAACGACAATTTTTAACTATGGATAATTGAATTCCTAAACATATATATTTATTTCTCTACTTGCAGTCACCTCAAATATACGTTATGAATATAAGTGGCGCCAACTGCTTGAAAATGAAAACAAATCTCTTTTGCATAGAAAATAATTAGCCATGCAATCCCTGGACACGTATTCCAGATACATAAATTCATATGAAGTAATATGATATCTGTATTTATATTATTATACAATGAGTAAAGTGGACAAATATAATAATTTTAAAGTCTCTCTAGAGGTAAAATTGCATTTCTTAATGAACACAAACTCATAGATATTATAAGCTCTTCCTTCTAGTTAGCTTCGTTTGGTCCGTTTATATGTTGTAAGCTATAAATCGTAATACAATCTTATAACGGTACTTAAAACCTTACCGACTACTACCGCTATCTATTTATACATACTTAGTTGCAACTAACACGTACAATTTACGTGTTTCCTTAAAATACTTGTTTTATTATTATAACCACAATTATATTAGGTTCATATTGTTGTCATATTATATTTTATAATATATAAATGATTATAAAATTGGTTATTGCAGGCCATAAAACTAATATTTTATCAGCCTTCTATCAGTCTGTCGCCCCTTCAGTCTCCTATGTTCACCATTTACTTTTATAGGATTTATTGGTTGCATTTGATTGGCTTTGGTCTTCTTTCTGGTTTGGAAATTTTCAACATATCTTTACGTCTTATGGTTAGGACAAAGCATTAACACTAATTTTGAGAATAATTACGGGTTTGTGTGTGTGTGTGTGTGTGTGATTAATTATATCATTTACTTGACGGGTTGCAACCTTGGCCCAAAGCCCGGGCTTGTGGGTGATATCTCTCTTGCGGGCGCTAGAGGCCTACACGGGGGCTTTAAGGAAAATTTTTAATTTAATATTTATATATACGCACGCATCAAAAAGCACATTTTCAGCTTAATTTATAACAATAGTTTGCCATTCACGAATAATTAGTAGACAACAAGTTCCAGTAGCTTACGCAGTTTTGTGTAGCAAAGAAGGTTTTCGTTAATATAAATCGATGAAATTCGTGAACACCCTAGTAAAATAAGCCTCAATTTGTGGCCAGAAAACAAAATTTGTTTACCTATCCGTCCGAATAAATCCGCTTAGCAGACAAAATGGCCAATTTTTAATCAACCAAGTTGGAAAGTTGAAGCTACTTTTGTTTATACGTTCATTTAAATATTTTAAATTCACGAAAAATTTTTTTCCGAGCTTTAGTTAAAGTAAAATTGCATCAGACTTTCTTTCTTTCTTTTACAATTAACAATAAATAAGTTTTCAAATGTCAATTGCTACAAATTGCAAGAACCTGTAAACCTATCATTAAGCTTCAATATTCAATTTAAGTTTTTGGTTGGTAATTTTAGTTTCTGAGGGCCCTGTATAATTAATATAATAAGACCATATATTTAATAATAGGACATTAAGATTGTAAATTTAAAGACAATATGTCTCTTGGGTATATGAAAAATGATATATGAGATAACATACTATTTTGTACATGAAGATGCTTGTGTGAAACTTAATTATTATGCACAAGAAAGTATATTGCTTCAGAATTAAAAATTATGATTGTTCGAGATTAGTTTGCGAGAAAAAAAATTTAACATTCACCCAGTTTTGACACGATTTGGTTATAATTTCTTTTTTTAAAGTTTTGAGATTAAAAATTTTCTGTTTTTGAAAATTTCGTTAATGGAATTATAATTTTTTGATTAACATTCTCAGAGAGAATACAAATTCATAAATCATGCTTGTATTATGATGGCCATTCTATGAAACAACTACAAAAACTTGCTTTATGGAAAAGTTAACCAAAAAACCCATTTTTTTAATTCTCCAAAATGATATTTAGTCACATCGTATGTTAGTATGTAATGTAAACTTTGAGCATGACGACCCCCTCCAAAACGTCAGATAAACTCGAAATTTTTCATACTTCTAGGACTGATGACAAAACAATAATTTAATAAGTTTATTTGATTATCCTGATCAGAAATTTCAGGATTCACTATTTTCATTTATGAACATTTATACATTTATTTGCGCTCCCACCATATTTGTAATGAATATTTGATAAATAAATATATGAATCTTTGATAAAAAACTAAAAAACGCAAAATAAAAAATCTCGCTTTTGTAAGTACATAAAAAGTAGAATTCAATTTCTTCAAAAAGATCATTTTAACAAAAAAAAAAGCATGGGGTGCTTTTTAAGATATTTTATAATGACTTTTTTACGATAAAATGATTTTTTTGAATTTAAAGAAATTATTATTTTCTTCTACCTTTCAGTTTAGCTTCTTTCATAAGCGTGTTTTTTAGTTTTTAAACTATTATTTCTTTGGTCATGAACATTGAAAATTAAACAAACACCTCCAAATCTAAACGATTTTCCAAAATCTTCTAAATTCGCCGAATTTTCATTATTAGGGTTACGGAAAAAACGGAAATGTACTCTTCTGAATAGAATAATTTATACTTCGGAAAATTTTTCTGCCAAAAACGCTTCACTGAAGAAATATTCATCTGGAGAAATTAAAATGAGACATTCCATACAAGCCAAATTTGAACGAATGTGCAAAAGTATAAAAAAAAAATTTCGTCTCATTAATTTATTTATTTATAATGTATTATAAATTTATGTATCAAGATTATATTTTTAATTTATACGCCGCCCATAAGTCGCAGTTCATTTGTTACATAAATGAATTTTTTTAATGTTCATTGTTTGCCATTGTGTTATTATCAGTCTGTGAGCCCACAATGAAGCAAAAATTTTATGATTTGTATTAAATACCTGATTTTTGATTAATAAAGACAGTCAAGTGCTTGAAAGGTGGATTTAGTTTTAAATTTTTTGATTTTCTAGTTTTCCGCTTTTGCATGCTTTTAAGGTGTTTGTTTCCCTACAGTGTTGTAAAAAAGTTGTGGTATACTGCACGATACATACATATAAACCAAATACATGCTTCCGTACCTAAATATCGTGTTATTTTTAGCTTTACAATACTACGCAACTACAAAAATATATAATATATTGTGTACAAGTGCTGCTTATAAATTTGATAATATAGATATCTCTTTTTAATCATAAATACTCTAACTATAGTCGTCGATGAACGATAATTAAATAAAAATTTTGTTTTTATTTCATCGACATCCTAATATTTTTAGAGTATTATTATAAACTACAGGATCTAAATATTTTAGATAGTTTTTTATCACACCCTCTAGATTTTTTGATATAGAAATAACCAATTTAAAAGGATAAGCTCATATGATTCATCATTTTTTCAGCCAACTTTGAACGATAAAATAATAGTAAAAAGCCCGGTGACCTAGGAATTTTTGGAAACTTTGTTAATCAAAAAATGTATTTATAAAGATTTATTGAAAACCATTTCACTGATGAACTTTTTTGAAAATTTCCTAACGTTTTTTCACGTTTTACTAACTTTCTTAATAATTTCCTTTTATTATATACCTACGGGTGGTAAATAACTCCATTTTCATAAACTAAAAAGTCAATATTAAAAGTCAATTCGCTTTAAAACTGAACATACTCTTGGCAAACCTTCAATAGACAAATTAAACAAATCGTTAAATTGTCTCTTCGTTGTAAGCTTTCGGTCTGCATTATAATGTGAACGTTTTTATGTTCATTAGTACACACACGGGGGCTTATTCAAATTCTAGCCTCCCTATTTTTTTTAAACATGAATGATGTTAATAATGACACGATAATTGTTCTAATACACGAACTGTACACAAAAGTTACGCGTATACTAGTTCAAACATACACGTGTAATATTTTTAAGAAGCACCTTCTGAAATCCTATAGTTCTTTTAATGTCAAAATTGATTTAAGATCTTGAGCAATGACTTCTTGAGATATGTCTAGAATATCACCAGATCTATTGTGAAATCTTAACAAGTGAAATCTACGAAATTTAAAAATCCTTGACAACGGGGGGTACGGACTACGGAACCCTAAACTGACACATGAAACATATCTAAGAACAGTCTCCATTAAATTATATTTTTCCTTAGAGCCAATTTTTAGCTGTTCCAGGTATGGATCCTTTAATTTGCACTTGAAACATAGCTAAGAACACTCTCTATTAAAAAACCTTTCAAACGAAACAAAAAAATCAAAATGGATTCATCCGTTTAGGTGGTACGATGCCACAGATAGACAGACAAGCACACACACAGGCAGACACGCACACATAGCTGTGACACTTATAACACCCCTTTTTTTATTTCGGGGGTTAAAAAGAAAGTTATGAGAGGGCGAACGTAGTCAACAGATATCGAAAACAAAGCAATGGTCTCTATCAAATATAGATTGTGTTAGGTTTCCTTACTTTCTCAACAAGAAAGGATTTATAAAGAATAATTTTTAGATATATACAAAAAATTATCTTATTTATTTATTAACCTTATCGACACTCTGTATTCGTTTAAGACAGTTAACGTGAGATCAAATATTTATCTATCTAACTCATTATTACATGCCATTAATAGAACTTTGTTATGACATTACAACGCGTGCGATCTATTGAATTATAGGTAAATGCGCTGGCTGTGTATTGAATTTTTGTTTAGTAAATTATCGTTTTAAATGGTTATTTGTTTACACATAACAAAACGCTTAAATTTTAATATATATTAAATTTTTTAATTGAATGTTTTTCACTTTAAGAAATTCGCTGATAAAGCACACATTTAGAAGTATAAACGTAAATATTACGAGCCGGGTGTATCAGAATAAATAGTCAATGATGTAGAATGTGGATAATAAGGTACATCGATATAAGCATTTTAATGTGGGGATCATCTGCCCGAAATTGTTCCCTTTCTGTTTCAAATAAAAAATTGGTATTTAATTGAGAAACATGTTTGTTATTTACAGATAAATCTAGCCATAATATATTGTGAAAGATACTGCAAATCAATTAAAGGACTCTAGTAGAAAGAGTTAAATTGTTGTGACATAAATTTAAAATTCAGTTAGAGGTAGAACAAAAGCAAAAATGTTCGAAACAAATTTTCGAAAACCCAAGGAATTCGCAAAAAACGGCACGATATATAAAATTGCTAACGTCTTTAGCTCTTAAAGAGAGCTATCCTGTATATATTCCTGTTTTGATCAACTTATCACCCCCTAGATTATTGACCATTTATTCTGATACATTCGGTATTCAAGTAACGCTACTTAACGAGCGTTTAGTTAATTTTGTTTCATATTAAGGAAGGTAATTGAAAATTATTTGATCTAGAATATTTTAGTGCACGTTTTGTTTCATTATGGAAAACATTATCAGATACGCCATTATATTTCTCTTCGGTCTATTGACAAAATTAAATAATTGATTTCCATTATATTCGATACCTATATACGTTAGAAGAACCATAAAAATGTAACAAAATTTTCATTTAATGTTATAGAAACTAAAGGGAGTTGGTTATAATTAGTTTTTTATAAATGTTCGTATTCTTACGTTATCTTAGTTTTCCTTGCTTTAAAAAATAAACTTTATCCAACATAGAAAATAAATGTTGTCAATAATCTTGATGACACTCGTCTTAAAATCTTGTATGAGGCTTCTAGATATCCTAGAATTGGAAGAAGTTTGATTTCACCCATTTGCTTTTTATCAACTTTGTTAAATTTCCCCGATTAGCTTTTAATAGTTTGTTAATTGTTTCTTTAAGAAAATATCCAAATAAAAGGATAAAAATTTGACTCAAAAATCAGGTATTTTGACCATTTTAATCACAAAATAGAAGAACGCAAAAAGATCATTGCTGCGTTACTATTCATGAAATCACAAAAAGTATATCCCTTAACACCTGCGAAATAAGTAACAAGGTATATTTTCGAAAAATATGATTACGTTGTTGTCGAAATAAGCATTTTGATTATCGTTACAAAACAAAAATTATTCTAGGAATTAGGCCGGAATGTTATATTGTCATTTCAATTACCAAGGTTGATTTTCTGTTCGTAAATTGGATATGACAGTCAGATATAATATCTATCTTCGCCACTTTTTAAAATTAGTTTTAAATTAATGTGTCTCATTCGTGGTTTACCTAGGACTCTTTCTCCCCATTCTCTTTTCTATTGAAGAATAATTTAAAAAAAATTGAGATTAAAAAAACTACGCACAAGTACTTATATTAACAATAAAAAAGACTACTTGCAAAATAAATTATACATTAATTAAAAACATCATAAATTTTATTCCTTCTTTAGGAAAAAAATATACAACTTTTTAATTAATGTTTGACTGAATATTAAGACTAAGAAAAAACTATTTACGTAAAAAACTTCCGTGAAAAAATGTAATAAATTATATTGAAAAATTTTTACCGTTTATTATAATAATTGAAAATGTCAAAGAGTAAAAAAAATAGTTATGCAAATTCTGTACTTTTTTCTTTGTATTCACAATCACGTTTAATAGTTCAAGCTCCCATCTTAGTGAAAAATACGTCTCAAAATTAACGAATTGATTTTATTTTAATTACGATTAAAACCGATTACGGTTAAAACCGATATCGCTCGACTATTTTCGGATAGGGTATTATAAAGTTGGGGTTAATCGTCGGGTAATGAACCTTCAATTGGTAGTAGATTTGAAATATTAAATTTACTTTATATTTGATACTTTCGGTAGTAAAATTCCAAAAATCTTGAGAAATGATGTTGTTCTAACGGCTATATTGTTCTAGATATTTTTAACGTATTAGTTACTGCTTTAAGAACTTGGACTTAAACTACTATTTGATTAATTTCTACGAAATATTTCATTTATCGGATGAATTTTGTTGAAATATATTTCCGTTGAAAATTGTAGTATAAAGGATACGTGTTGATATGATGGTTATCTTGAATCATAAAAATTTTTTTATTGTATTTAAAAAAAATTTGCAGTCACAAATCCATACTAATTCCTACCCTGATTCATTTAATAGTTATAATCATAGTTTACATATTATGGAAAAATGGTGGAAAAACGTGAATAGATCACAATTCGATAACATTATGAAAACAAAACAACTATAAAATACAAACAATATTATTAAATGTTCCAAGTAAAATGCTAAAATATTGGATTGGCACGAACCGAGACTAATAAGGCTAAGAAACATTAATTTTCTTCATTTCAATGAAATGGAAACAAAAAAAGGTCCCGGATTAAACATAAATGAAAAAATGTCTCTCGAGAAATGATCTAAAGGCTGAAACTGCAACAACCAAGATATATTTCAAAGTAAAAATCTCGCAAATTTGATTGTAAGCCCAAGCCAAGCTGCTCCACACTTTTATATTCAGAAATTTTTTTCACGTACGTTTTTACAGTTTTAGTTTAAATGCCAAAACACCAAACTTTGAAAAAAATTCCTATTTTTTCCTGATCCTTAGCGATTGACTATTGAATAGAAAAAAATAACAACTATCTAAATACTTATATAACATTGTAAAAACGATTGATGAAAATACAATTCAATTTGTGAGAAAGCAAAGAAAGTAACGTCTGCGTAAGAAAATATCCACTGTGGAAAGCTCGAAATCCATGAACCGGCGTACAGTAGGCTTCCTCAATCATTCG
The DNA here is from genome assembly GCF_905475395.1 of Chrysoperla carnea. Taxonomy (NCBI): domain Eukaryota; kingdom Metazoa; phylum Arthropoda; class Insecta; order Neuroptera; family Chrysopidae; genus Chrysoperla; species Chrysoperla carnea. The sequence continues at coordinate 28,746,066 of NC_058341.1, forward strand.
ATTAAATCCCAACTTCAGTGCATACTGAGACGGAAATAGCAACATTACAAACCTATATTAATTCAAAATTCAATTTTTTTTCGGCAGCCAAGTTTCATTTAAGCAAAACGGATGTGATTACTTCTATAATTAAGTGATTTTCTATTGGTAGGTATTAAGCAATTGTTAAATTGGACTAGCAATGATTTATCTAAAAACCAAGGGAATATTCTCATTACTGGCCTCAATTTTAGAATATATGTCAACAAATATGTCGATTCTTTGCTAACAAATTTTTCGGATGATCATTGCTTATATTAATAAGTTTCCGAGCCCCCAGATAAGATGCTTGTCTAACTGAAAATATATGTCGAAAATTATTATAAAACGAAATTATTTGGAATTCACTAATTTATAATATTCGATTTTTTTCCATTCATTTCAACATATATTTTCTCTCTTTATCCGACTGTTGTGAGTTAATGCGTGTCATGTCAGTTGAATAAGTTTAGTCACAATAGCATGTATAGTAACTAGGTAGGCATAGTAAAATATCCAAAGTATCGCCCTTATTGCATGCTAAATAAAGTTAAAATGCCACATGCAATAATAGTCATAACGATATATGATATCTCATGTCCAAATAACTAAAGAACACGTCGACAGCTTTATATTATTATGTATGGTTAGAAAGTATATACCTACCTACTGTATTGAACGAAACAAGTGAATTACATAATGAGACTTAAAAAAATCAAATAATTTTTTAATAAATCAAAGAGCTAGCTAGACCATATGGGTTAACAGTCAATGGAAGTGAAATAAATATGTTAATCTAGAAAACCATGATGACGAAGCTGAAAGTGATCTCAAAATTCAAACACCTAAGAAAGCGTACTCCTTCCAAAATGTTACAGATTCTGAAAACTTGGGTGTCTTAATTATTGCAAATGTCGATAAAGAAATGAAATTAATAACAGGCTTCAAAAAGGTATCAAGGTCGCTAGTACATTGAGAAGCATAATTTTATCAAGATCGATGAAGATCCGGATTTACAACACAATGATTAGGCCGACGGTACTCTATGGATCGGAAACGTGGGCTATGAACAAGGCAGCGGCTAAATTACTTATTTGGGAGAGGAAATGAGGTAGTTTATGTAATGTATAGGAACCCGGATAAAAGAATTCCTCCAAAAAATGATTACAGAAGGTAGAGTAGAAAACGGAATAGAAGGAGGGTGAAAAGAAGGTGGTTTGTAGCCATGATTGAGGACCTTCAACAGATCGGAATTAAGAACTAGACAGAAGAGGCAATGAACAGGAATGAAAATCAATTTATAAGAAAAATGGAAAAAATTTATTAACAAAAAAAAATGGAAGCCATGGTCTCTTGAGCCCGGCAGAACTAATATATATATAAATAAATAAAGTGTTTATGATTTCGATTGAAATATTACCCTATGGGTATAAAAGTTTATAATCCGATGTTTGTCCTTTCTCCATTTTGATACTGAAAAGATGATAAGAATGAGTGTATTCGGGCATTTGCTCGTGCATGTGTGTATTGAAGAAATTACATTGTAAAATATTTTAGGTAGATGGAGAAGAACAATTTGCTCCCATTTGCTTTAAATAAACTGAGAAAATGGCAACTACAAACATTCAGTAAATTCCGAAGACACAGAATACGTAGCCATGAGGCTACAACATTGATGTAGTATTCAGTACCTACATTATCCAATGAATAAAGAGCTCTTAATCTCTCGATAAGAATGATAATGTTTTCATCACTGAAATAGTTAATTTTTTAGAAGAAATAGTATCCTTTCTGATTTGCAGCAACTTTTCCTGTAGTTAATAATTAGCCATCAAATTAACTGGGTGCAAATGACATTTACAAATATGCGTTCGAAGGTAAATTTTAAGTGATAAATGATTTTTTTTATACATGGAAAAGTGCACGATAATAAATAACTTTTCCTTCATGACTATCGAAAAAAAAAACTATGATTTGTTCAAGTTTCAAAAACAAAAGTTGTGTGAAAAGTGTTTTAAGTAAACCTTTTTATTTTTCTATCTATTAGGTTTTGAGTAACAAAAATTAAATTTCGTGTAGTTTTGTTATAAGCTAAGCCCAACAAAGATTGTCTCTAATTAATAATTAAAATGAAGATACATTACAATTATTATTTAGGTCTAAAACAATATATTTATATAAATGCAATACAATACATTGTTTATCTTTTAACAACTAACAATTATTATACCCAACTATTTTATACATAAAATGATACATATATGTTTACTTAATAGTAATAGCAAAACTTTTATACAGAATGTCCGCGAATGGATATCTAAAAATGCATTGCTTGGACTATTTTATGCCAAAAATGACACTATAGCTAAGTGTATACTCCGCCCGCGATATGCTTAGAGTGGCGGGTTCGAATCTAACCTTACCTAGGTTTACACGATAATTCTATTTACGTAAATCGATTTGTTCATGAAAATTTGTGCAAATGAACTGAACTTTTGTTCAGTTTTTATACATCCAAGTAGTAGGCGCAGTTTTCTTTAGCAAGGTAGGTTTCGATAAATATTGTCAGATGAAGTACAGGACATTTCAGCCACTTGGTAAAGTGTGCATGTTTTTCAAGAGCTCTTTTTTTTAAATTACTGCTTCTTGATTACCAGCCGTTTGGGACAAGTTACTTTCGCCACATAATAATTTATTATTTTAAATAAATTTGTTCGATTTACAAAGTCTTCCAGTTCTTTGTCTCATTGGAATTATCTGAATTTTCCATTACAACATTAGTAGCAATACAAATTATAGGATTAGTTAAAAGATTAATAATAATCAAATATAGATTATGAAGCCTTAATAGAACCCAGAAAGCTGTAAAGAAATACGTCTTCAATTATATGTGAAGGCTAGAAAGCTAGAAATGCACTGATAACCAGCTGGATAACTCTAAACAAAAAGAAAGAAAATAAATTCAATTTGTGATTTAGTAATAAAAAAGTAGTACATACTAATCTTTATTTACAAAATAGTAAATTTGATAACATTTTCATAATTTTATTCAATATGCTTTTTCTATTCTAAAATTTCTTGAAATTATTCCCTATCACTTTAACTAGATTTTGGTTATCAAATTAAAATTTTCATTTTCAATGTTTTCAAATTATAGAATATTCATTTAAAGTTTGCATATTGCTCACCAGGACATCTTTTACGTACGGTAGATTCGTACTAAGTAACAAAATGGTTTGATTATTCGTCCATATTCATTAAACCATATTCTAACATTGTAAACCGACCAAACATCTAATGGACATTACTATATTATTCATCGTTATATAATGATTATAACATGCAAATAGACAGAAACATTATACATATATAAACTATTATGGCATAGCATTACTGTTTAGGTATATCTATATGCAAAGGATGTCTCAATAATAACCAAAATTTGATCCCTGCAACAATTATATTGGACAAAAAAATGTTTTCCAATCAGCGTGCTTGGTACTACACTGCTATAGCCTATAGCAGTGATAAGCCTCAAATTTGGAGTGTACCTAAGGGCTCATGTATTTTACAAGCTATTAAAGCATTCATTTAAAGTCACGATTTGCCAAGTGCGAATGAAATTAACAATTCACAAAGTTTTAAACTTGAAAATCCGACAAAGCAACATTCTCTATTTGTAACCCCCGAACTAAAAAAAGGGAAGCTATAAGTTTGACTGCTACATGTGTGTGTCTGTGTGTTTGTATGTCTGTAGCAGCTGAACGGAAGAACCGATTTAAATTTTTTTGGTTTCATTTGAAAGCTAATTTAACGGAGAGTGTTCTTAGCTATGATCTTCAAAATCGATTTAGTTTGAAAAAGGCATGACATATAAATTCAACATATAAATAATTATTATGGAAATGAATGGTCAAATAAGCCTAGTTCAATTCATTTCGAAAAGTGAAATAGTAAAATAATTAGGTAATTTAAAGCAATAATTCAAAAGAACAAAGTTAACTCAAATATTTCAATTTTAATTAACATATTTCCAAAAATTGTCCCAAAAAATGATTGCTCTCTATAAATATCCTTTTCATCAAATCTGATGCCCTTGACCTTCACTTTGGTATTGATTTAAGAAGGAGTGTTATAAGTTTAAAATGTTTTCTGTGCGTCTGTGTGTTTCTCAGTGGCATCGTAGCCCCTAAACGGTCGAACCGACTCGATTGAGAACATTTTATAGCAAAGCTTCCAAAAAACGGTTTACAAGGAATAAAGCGCATTTGTCTGGGGTTTTTTTAATTTTTAAAATTTCATTTGTTAATGATAGTTCTAGGAAATAATATTTTGGGAATTTTATTTTAAAATTTAGGAATATTTTTCCATAAAATTGGATCACCTATATAAATCCAATAGTTTGTATATAAGTATATCCATGTATGAGTTTATAATATAGAGCAGTTTGAATTCCATTTCGTTTTGAAAGGTATTTGTATGCCATTAATGAAGATTAAATAGTCTCTTTCCTGTCTGTGATAATTTAGTTTTAATAAAATCAGTGAGTGATAAACTATTTTGAATTAGAAATAATAATTTTAAAGTTTAGACATGTTTTATTTTGTTTCAGTTAATTCGTTTGTTTCATAATATTGTAGTTATGTATTAAATTTTGAAATTCCAACCAGAAGTTTTCACGTTGGTATAAATGTGCTGACAATTGAACAAGAGTTAAAAAAGGTTTTAAATTTCATCTAAAACATTCTACACATTGGATATCTGCATGAATTTCTACTTATACAGTGTGATCATTTCAAAAGTATCCCTCCTCAAGAACTCTTGAACTGATATGATTTATGTTTAGATTAAAATACGTCGATGTAGGTGTCGACGGGAAAGTTCAAAAACAGTACCTAGAAAATTTTAGTTTTCATTCCTTCACCCCACGCACCCTAACTTTGAAATTTCAAATGGTACTTCCTACTTTGTTATTCTTCATTTTAAAGGGCAAAAAATTTTCTCTTTAACCTTGATACAAGAAATGAAATCGATCGATTAGTTCTTAAGATAGACTACAAAGACGATGGAGGGTACGAATTCAATTTTCTAGGTCTATTTTAAGAACCAATCGATCGATTTCATATGTTTATCATGGATAAAGAGAGAATTTTATGCCCTTTCAAATGAGGTTTCACAAAGTAGGAAGTGCTATTTGAAATTTAAAAATTATGATGAGTGGGGGTGAAGGAGTGAAACTTATAATTTACTGGGTCCGATTTTCGAACTTCTTTCTTCTTTTTTGTGTATAGGTACTGAGTTTAGAACCGGCGTACGTTCCGTATAAAACACGTATATTTAAAATAAATGACACAGAACTAGAAGTCCCTTAGAGACTCTTCAGAACCAAAAAACTGCCCTTAAAAATATTATCCATAAGATGAAACGAAAAAATTTTTTCTTACTTATTATGACCTTTTGAATATGGAAGTAACAGAGGAATTGGCATATATGAATATTTGTGTTACCAATCGATAACACAATTATGGCGGAAATGGTATTACACTGATGTACTTAAAAGGTGACGGGGTTTCAATATATCATTGTTTGTGGAGAAAAAAAAATTTACTTCAATGATATTTAGAGTAGTATTTCGAATTGTCATACTAAACAATAATTTGATAATATGTGGACTGATAAAGCCATCTTAAATATCAGTTTTGAGGTCATTAATATAAATAATAAATGAATATATAAACGACACGAGCACTTTAGTATAACGAGCTAATTTTAACACTAAATTTTGTGTATTTCAAAAAAAAACTCTCGCTCTAGAGTAGAGTAAGTCTTTATGATTAAAAAATTGGAATTGTAATTTTTTTAATTTTTACAAACCAAAAAATAAACAAGTTTTGTGAACACATTGTTAAGGAATATTTCGGTTATTGTATTGGAACTTAAATTAAGCACTTAACCATAACACGGCTTATTCATTTCCGAACATAATAATAATCCAAAATCCTAAGAAACTTTTTCAAAATTCTCAAACTAGCACAAATTACTATATTTAATATTAAATTAACACATTAAACAAGTAACAACACTTTACAAATAATTATAATTTATTAAAATTTAATTTCAGACAATCATAATAGCTGCTAATATAACCTGTGTAATAAATATTTAATAAATAAAATTAATTTTACTTGTTTAATAAGTAAGTATGCAAATAAACATACATTAACAATTTAAGGATTATAGTTACATTATTTACTGGAATGTATTAGGATTTTGTATCAAATTGCTTGGTAAAATGTTTGAAAATACAGAAACCACAATTTTTGTCACAGCACATTAAACGTCATTTTAACATGATTTTTCTTGTCTTTCATCTTTTCATTTTGTCGAAGGTTTGCCATTTATCACTATGAAGTAATATTTGATAAAAGATCGTGTTGAAATTTTTTAATTTCGGTGTAAAAATGGAGAAATTATAGAGAATTTATAACACTTTTTTTAAAACTGAATATTAAAAGTAGTAATAAACAGGATTTGTAGTTTATGAATTTTAATTTATATTGGGAAAATTGCTAATAATATCAAGCAGCAATATGATCTTAAATCTTAACAAATTAGTTGTAGATATCGAATGACTAGACCAATAAAAGAGTGGAGTAAAAATAGACTTTTCATTCATATATTTGAAAACTATTGTTGTAAATTACTATGGTTTATTTATACTTGTCTACTTAATTAACGGTTCTAAAACCCAGTTCAAGCATGTAATTGTTGTTATATTTAAATGTGAAATATTATTGCTAAATAGATCTTACAAATAATTTTCGGATTGAATATGGATTGCTGTTCAAAGCCTTCTTTATAACGTACCTGAGTGACTGAAACGTAGCCATACTACTGATTACTAATTAAAGTTAACTAACTTGGGTGGTTGTTGGGAAGTTAAATTATAAATTATAGTTGGGAATTATTTCATGTTAAAATTGTGCTTTTTAACACAGTACCTTATGAAAGAACTCAGAATAATGTTAATTGTACAAAAATTAATCGGTGATAAATTAAAAAAGTTTTCATCATAAAGAAAATTTATCACAGATTCTGTTTTATTACATTTACGTCACACAAATTGCCTAGTTTACGATATTTTTAGGGCACTTTATTACATTAACGTCAAACAAATTGCCTAGTTGACTACACAGTTGACTACACAACATCGGACTACTATAACTCACCTCTATTATATCATCTCCAATAAGGTTCAAAGGCTCATGAAAGTGCAACCATAGCAATTGTATTCAATAACAATTTGTTGCTTTGTCATTTGCGGATGGATTCCTTAAAAATATTAATGCGAAATTGAAGCAAGCACTCAACAATTCAGTGGACATTTTAAGAACTTTACTAATTAAAGTTAATTTTACAATAAGGCTATTCATTTATAAAAAAAAACAAGCTGAAGAATACGGAATCCCCTACGTAATACACATCCTCCCGCAATAAATTATAACAATAAAAGATTGTATATAAAAAAAATGGTTTAATTTTATAGTTTACTTAGGCAAACAAACAATATTTAATATAGACTTATTTCAGCACATTGGTTAAGTATATAATTTATAACCATATAGCGTGTATAAACTATATAACGTATATAAAATTATACAGTTGGACACTTTGGGATATATAAACCACCATAGGTGCGATATCAATTACTATATATACTGTGTTTTATTATATATGGATGTGGGGGGTTATTACCTACTATTTAGTCATACTTAGTTATCATATGACCAATCTTAACACACAGTTTATTATTAAAGCTCTACTTTCTACTTTCACTGTGGTGGGTTTTGTAATTTTCGTTTTATTAAATTATTAAATGAAAAAAAAAATACTAATATAGGGGAGCATGCGATTATGGGACCCGCGTGAAATTGGAATGACCACAAAATAGACTTCTCTTATACTCGTAATTGTGTAAATGACGTTACCGTCTACAATGGAAAATCATTGACTTTCACTTTTTTCGTACGGTTGTTTGTCTTTTACTGCACTATTATAAAAAATACAAAAGTAATGCAAGTAAGTGTTTGAATTTTACTTTTAGCAGTTTCTACTGATTGAAACCTAAGGTGGAACTGCTTTAGACTGATAAATTATCAATGGCTTCCATTTGACTAATTAATAACTTTCCCGAAATTTGAGCTAATCGGATCGGAAGACGCAATTAAGATTTTTAAGAATTTACGATAGAGATTCTTTAAGTTTAATATTTTTTGCGGTTTTCTGATAGACAGATCAGTAGTGCTTGATTTCTAAATAAATGAAATTTTAAATTATAGAAATAATTAGTTTTATTAGAAATAGTAGGCTCCCATTACCCCCACGTTCCCCTACCAAGGGTCAGAATCAAATAGGGCATGTCATAAGGCAAGCGATATTATAAAGTAATTCAAATTGAGTTTCCTAATTTTAATTTTTCTTTAAACACATAGAAAGTGATATTATATCTAAGTTATATTTTATTAATCGAATATTAAGATAATTCATTGGCCATGAAAATTTTTTAAAACCAAATGGCTGCCTCTGGCCCTTCTGCTTTATTCTATCGAGGAAATTTCTATGACTTTTCGCACTTTCAGGCTATTATTTCATTTATAATTTGGCGGCTGTTGGCTTTGAGGTGCTTCAACGACGCGGATGTTGATTGTTGATCTAGACGCGACTATAAAGACAACCACACAAAAAGAAATACAATGCTGTATTCTAAGCTGAACGTACGCTACGATAATACACGCAACTTACGTTTTGCCCAAAAAATAGTTGTGCTTCCTGCGTAATAGGTGAGAAACTGAAAAAAAAGGCGCCAAAATTTAGGGCACAACACAAAACGTAGTAACATACCAAAAAAAGCAGCTTTACATCGCGTTTTGCGACTTTAATGTTGAATTTGACTGGCGTACTGGGAGCCGTTTCTCATAACGTCTGGAATCTTAGAAAAAAAAATTTTTTAACAAATAATGTAATTCTCCTCGGTTAATGTAATATTAAATTTGCTTATAATGTAAATAAATCTTTTTATGTTGTAAAATTTGTTTAAATCATTGTATTTAAAAAAGAAACATAAACATCCTACTGTTTTATGAGTAAATAGTCTAACTCTAGCATAATGAAGCATATCAAATTTTATTATATGATGTTTTACCGCCGACCGTGAATATTAATTTAAACATAATTACTAAAAATTAATTAATCTAAATATTATGTGTAGAGTGAACCATTTGAATATATAAATAGAAAAATCACAACCAATTTTTTGGCCTGAGGACCGATCTATAGTAAAATTCAATTGAATAGACCTTTTCAATTGAACAGAAACGGAAACGGGTTAATTTCAATTTTAAAATTATGAAATTTTTATTACTAATGTTTTAGATCCTTACCTCTGCCTTTAATTTTTTCGTTTGTTCATTGTATACAAGTGAAATTTACAAAATTTAAAAAAAAAAACCCGACTAATTTTTCGGGTACGGAACCCTAAACTCGCCCTTGTACGTATATATAAGAACACTCTCCATTAAAATGCCTTTTTCCTTAAAGAATTTTGAAGATCGTCACGTATTTTTTAGTTTTTTTGGGTATGAAACCCGAAACTCACACTTGAAGCATAGCTAAGAACACTCTCCCTTTAATAACCTTTCAAGCGAAACCAAAAAAATTGGTTCATCCGTTTAGGCGCTACGATGCCACAGACAGACACACACACAGCGGTCAAACTTATAACACCATTTAGTTCGGGGGTTAAAAATAACATAGTTAATGCCAAGTGTCCCTAGACACCCCTTGTAAGTTATTCGTTTTTTATTTTTATTTTTAATATGTTTGCTTTTTGTTTTATTTTGTTAGAGTTTTTAATCGTTGTTAATTATAGCTTATATTACCTCTGGAGGTTTTTAAAAAACTTGCAAAAAAAAAAAACAAAAACACAACTGATGAATATACGAGCATTTAAAATTTTTTACATTATTTTCTTGTGAAGGATCCTGGAGCTAGGATTAAATAATAATTTAGAACACTACCAAATTATGCTATATTTGAATAAGAAGCATCAAAATATTAGTAATGCTTCTTCGTATTATTATTATTATGCTTAACAAACAGTAATCCTTTTGAAGTGTATAATACTAAAATTCAAATTACTTTATATACAATTGTAATTATAAAATACCTTCGAGCTATTGTTGTGAAATAAGTTTACTTGAAGAAAATCAACTTAATTTTATTATCATAAAATATAAACTATTGAAATTATTCATTTTAAAATTAAATACTAAGATAGTGGTCTATTAATAGTCCAGACTAGCAACAATATGATGAAGGCTAGCAACAATAATTCTTATAGCAACAATCGTGGTTTCAACATGTGATTAAGCATCTCATATTGAGGTAATTATTATAATATATTCTACACCGACTTGATTATTATTACTTAGTACCAAAGTATTAATTTTCATAGGCCAAAAAATTTTAACTAACATATTCGGGCCAGCGTTGATGATTCATAGTGGTTTCGATAAATTCGAAAAAAACAATTTTGGTGGAATACCGAAGGTATACCAGATTCTAAAAGGTTTTAAGTGTGCTACGATAAAATTTTTACTTGAGCTAAAAATAAAAAATCTATGATTTTTGCAAAATATTTATCTTATCCACTTACTAATTAATTGTATAATGATCTTTTCAGCTTAAGGATATTATTTAAATTGTCGGCTTTTTTTGGATGTTAAAAAGGGTCCGGCTTTATAGCTACGTGCCGGGCGTATAGATTAGGAACTAAGTATTATTTCGCTTTCCCACTTTAGACGAAAGCATTTTCAATTTAGTATTATTTACGAGAAAACAAGTGTCATACCGAAGATAGATTTCTGGTCGAAGGAGAAGCCGATTATGACCCTAAAAATTCAATTAAATTGACTAAAAGTCGACAAATATAATTACTTCTTCTGTTGACTTTCTATGAACAATTCTAATCTATGAACAATTTAACGATTTTATGTTTTTATCCCTGGCCCTTCTATTTTGTAATCAGATTTGAATATGCCGAATTTCCCTGCATTCGGATAATAATTATTTTTCGAGTGCGAGAAATGTGCTGATATTAGCAAAATAACTACTAGTTTCTCTGTGGTATTGTAGAAATCTACAATAATTGAAACACTAAGTTTCCATTCAGTCGTTATTTGTATGTGTTATTTCATTCATTGACATCTACAATGTATTCAACGAACTAAATGTACCGACCAACTTAATGTATGTTCTTCAGGATGTTGCTAGATGGCAGTGTTAGTATTACAATCATAAGAATTCGTAAGATCTTAAATAATGACGGTCTGTTCTCCTGGTACATTATTGCTTTTATATTCAAATTTATCTTCGCTCCGCCTTCTATCACATTTTGAGATTGTGGAGAAGAAACTTCCATCTGACTCACAACATAATAAAATTTTATAGTTAAAAAATGTGAAGGGGAGTTAGTTAATTTATCAGTTTCAAAATTAAAGTTTATAAATATTGGGCTAGTGAATAACCATCAAACAATGTAATAATTAAAAACATCCTAATTTATTCCAAATCATATTTAAATACATTTTTTTTTATTATCTCTAAACTAATAAAATTTGTGGATTTTTTTTACTATTATTCCTACTGATCTTCTGATCAAAGCGACAGCAAAAAAATATCATAAAAACGAAAAAATAACATGTGTAACTTTTAATAACAAAACATTTTTCTTCATTTGTTTTTAAATTTATATCTTCAAGTTTCGTTTAGTCTTTTGTTTGTTATTTGTGTTTTTGTTTTGTTTTTTTTTTTTTGTTATAACTTGTTATTTCTAATTTTGTTTTTCTTTTTTATTTGTTATTTAATAAGAAGTAATGATTTTTGTAAATATAGAAACATTTTCTTAAAGAAAAGAATAACTTCATTAATCTTCCAAGTGCAGAGAATACCAATGAACGGACGTCGCGACGTTATATAAAACGTAAAGTGTTGACATCCGTTCAACTATTCAATAATAGATTTTCTAATTATTTTTTATGTTAACAGAAATAGTTTGTAATTTATGTATAAAACGGATAAACTTTCTGATAGAAAGTAATTTGTATTGCCTTCGAAAAAACCAATAAAAAAATTTGTTGTTATACCTCTACATTTCGACTGTCGAGGTATCAACAATTTTATGGGCTGCTTTAAAAAGTGTTGCGAGTTATGTGTGTAAATGTGTTTTAGTTTATATTTAAAAAAAAATATCATAAGTTAAGTTGTGAAAATTAAATTTCCCAGTATTTATCACAAGTATTATATTTTGTAAATGTCATGAGAGGGGATGTATCAAATATAAAAAGAAAAACTATTTATTATTAGGAAAATTGTAGAAATAAATTTTGAGTACGCTTTTATTAAGGATAATAAATTTTAAAATAATTGGACCAGATTTTTGCCTGAATAACTCTTAATCCTTTTTAAGGCACTATCTTCAAACGACTTGTTCAAAAGACTCAAATCTGAAAGGGATGGGCTCCTATATGCTCCACTATTGAATTAAAATATTTATTTTGAGCAATGTAAAAAAAAAATTATTATCTGGCCAGTAATTTGGTTTGTCTGAATGTCTCTAAATGTCTCTAATACTAGATATTATTTACACCTTGAATGCTAATAAACACAAAATTAGGGTTTTTTCACTATTTAAGTAAAATGGGAATCAATATTTATCAGCCTAGGTAGTAGTAAATCTATTTTACCGTGATTCAGTGCTTTTTTTCCAAAAACTTATGTAAATAGACATTTGTGATTTTAATGTTTTGAAACACAAAATTGGAAGTTTATCGCTTAGTATAGTTAACTATTTATCATATCATATTTATCAAAATTAAAGAAAATGAACTTAAATTATTTAAAAATAAGAAAACCCTAAAATTATTCTTAGACATTTATTTAACAACCTTGAGTTGAACTTTCTGATGTACCGCGAGAAACCAAATTGGATCATGAGCTGAATTTTTTACTTTTCATAATCATGCAATTTTTACTATAAATAAAAACACAAGTTTTTATCAAAGGAATAGTTTTTTTCGGGATAGGCACAAGTTTGAATATCTTCGAATTTATAATAATTTGCCCTCATCTGGTAGCTAAATATCAGTGTTAAGTACCAATATGCTCCAACACATAATTTGAGCCCTTGGGTACGAGATAGTTGTTCCTCAAACATGTGCTAGGAAAGAGTGTCGTCAGTTAATAAGCTCCACGGTCTGATCTGTCTTAGTAATATCCACCTCGAATTATTTCATTTTTTATTGATGAAGGCATTTATTGATTGACTATTTTCATATTGGATTTTTGTTTAGTGTTCATAGAAAAAATAAACCATTTTGTTGATGTTTTGGTTACTGTTTTGTAAGAAGGTATATAATCGTTATTTATTCGAATATATCCTGTCAGGGATGTAGACAAACATATTACATAGGATCGAGACGTTAGAAGTCTGGTTATATGTGGTGTATTTATATATCCAATGCTGAATATACTCTAGAAAACGACGGAAGAAGACGAAACCGTCGTTTTCTTAATCCTATTCATTCTTACATAATCACCTAGCTTAACAAATACCCAACATTAGTATACTAAATGCTATATACCTACTTACATAAGTTATTTGACAAGGATAAAAGAACTTTGGTACGACAAGTATAAGAGACTATACAGGGTGACCCGTTATCAAGGCTTCACCTCCTTTTTTTATCTCAGGATGTAAAATTTAAAAAAAAAAATAATTTTTTTATCTATCTTCTTAGAGGGTACTGTATCCAAAATAAATAAATGTGAAAATAAATAATCAAACTAGATCAGGTTAATGTCAAAAGTAGCTTATTTGTTTAAAGATTTTATTCAAACCATCATTCACGCTTAGACAAGTTTTATGTCTGATTTGGAATAGTTTGATTTGTAGTACCAAAGGAACTTTCATGGGAGGTGACTAGGAACACATGGTCCAAACAAACGATCTTCTCGGCCTCTGGACTTGACTGCAATGGATTCAAGATGTCTCAAAAATCAGCTGAAGTAAATTGCGTTAGATTTTATAATTATTTTCACATTTAAAGTTACCATAACTTATCAAATTTAAAATTTGGATTGTACTCTAGAAGCTAAAGTGCCTATCTATAATTTTAAAATACCTATGTATAAACCAAAATAGTACCTACCTAAATATAATACGTTGAAAATCAAAAGTTGTGTCCGTAAAAATTATTAAATTCTCATACAAAATTTATTAAAAATTTGCATCAAAAGAAAAAAAAGGAATAGAGTGTTCAAAATTAATCATTCGGTATATTAATGCTCTTTCTTCTTTATATTATTCACAACACGGGACGAATTTCTGTACTGTATGTATTTGCATTTTTATGCTACCTCGGTAGGTATTCATTTGATAAGAAGTATATTCCAAAATGCTTGAATTTACTTACAAATAGGAAAAGTTTTGCACGTTGATATTAGAAAAATCACTGAAATTCGAATTAAAATTGAGGAGACGCTGTTAAGTAAAATTGCTGGCTTATTATTTACTTATTTGAATATATGAGAGTTGATTTATTTTACTTATTTTAATCTCTTAGTTGTAAATGAAAATGATTTAATGCTTAAATTCAAACCGGGGCTATACTGTTTCTTGCAATAAGTAAATTTTTTAAAAACCAGTCCACTGGATTCTTCCAATTCTTTTTATTCGAATTTAAAATATTATTAAATTTGTTAACTATAAAATTTGTGAAATTTTAATTTGGGGTAATAAATAATAGGTACTATATTTAACTAACTAATGTTAGTTTTTTTGTGGTTTTAAGAATGGGAAAAAATGAAATTTTTCGATGTTTTTAGTTATTATAATGTTATCGATTTTTTTTGATAATTATGAAAACTCGAAATGCACCCTCTGCATTATGTAACGATTTCAAACTATAACAAAGTCAATGCAATGCAAATAATAAACAGGTTTTATTATTCAAATCTGGTTTTTCCCAAACCCGCACCGTTTCGTCATATTTGCATAAAAATATATTTTAAAAATGTAATTTTAATTGGAAGACTTTTTGTCAGCTGATTGATTGTTTATAATATTTCATAAATAATTATCTACATATTTTTGGATCCCTACAATAATGGAATTTATTCACGTTAAATGATAAACAAAAAATTATATTATATTTCATTCGGGCCCTCGTCGTTAGTTCAGTGTACCTATATACATATCTCTGTGTCATTTTACACTTATAATGTGTTAACTGGTCTGATTCTAATGTCATAAAGTAGACATATTTGCCTCGCAGCCCTATTCCAGTTCAACAATTTTTTAACCGGCTAGTTTACGCTGAGGATTTTGTATTTATACAAAATTTTCTCCATTTTTACGACTCATTTGGATGACGAAGCGACTGTAAACTATCTAGTAAAAGAATAAAATTCAAATAAAATTTTAATTAATTTTATTTCCTTGTTGAATATAAAAATCTAATACGTTACAAACATTCAACAATATGTTATAAAACAAACTATATACTTTTTTCTGAATCGAATAGTAAATAATCCGGGGTGAATATAACCTTTTGGAGATGATAAATAACTTTATAGTTAAAGAAAATTATTGTATTAATTCGTAAATGGTAGTAAAGTTTGTATAGATACTATGTATTTTTGAAATTGGAAATCGTAAATATACCTAACTTTGCAAAAATTAGAATAAAGGAAAACATGATTAAAAATTCCGATCTTAACAACAGTTTTGGTATAAAAGCTAGCAACTTCACGAAAAATTTTATTTTTGGATTTTGTATATTTCCTGGATTCTTTGAGGAATGTAAATAAAAATTTTCAGACAGTTTGCTGTAGCTAACACTGAGCTAAATATTATTTTAAGTAGTTAAAGTATCGTTTTCAAATAATTTTTGCCTGGTTGTAATTATAATACCTACGATTAATTTTTATAACTGATGAATGAAATTTTAATTTGTCGGAGAGTAATGCGAATGCTTTTGAAGTGTCATTTAAAAAAGAAATATCGAAAATACAGCCATCTCTTTTCTGAAATCAATTCCTAGAAAGATTTATCTTATAAAACTTTCTTAATTCTAAACTCTTACATTTTCCTAAGTTGTGAGGAAATTACAAATTAGTTAAATCATACACAAGCAGTTGACAGATAGACAGACAGGCAGCAAAGCACTTATGCAAACACACTTTCCTTAGTGTTCATGGACGTATAATGTATTATTTATAAATACTATTTTACAAATTCTTGTCTACTTAAATTATGCTTAGAAATATTTTAGTAGGAAAGCATCAATTTTGGATTTCCACTTACAAACAATAACTTTCTATCAACAAATTGATAGTTGGAATCAAACCTAACACAACTGCCAGAAAAAGCTAGTAGATAGTAAAAGGCAATGATGATTGTAAAACTGACTAAATATCACGGTTCCGGATCACAAAGATAATGGGTGTCGTGCAATTGCCCTAACGTTATAAATGTCTCTTGCTTAATTTAAACGTATTGTTATTATCTATAGGAATTATTTTCAAAGAAGGGATTCTCTTTATATAAATACGATATGTACATCTATTTTCTATACTGTACAACGTGACTCAATCACGCCTTTACACCCTCACTATATATATACTAAAATTGGAAACTTAACAAGTTATATAATATACAGAAAACTATTTACCTCAATATACTAGAAACCTGGTATTAAACATTACCTATTAGTCTTAGTCGCAAGAATCCATTTGAAAACGACTTAAGAATATAATGACTGTCTACGAGAGACACTTCTAGGCCCTGTGTGATACCATATGTGTGTTTTTCCTCTGACAATTTCATTTATCAGCTCCTCAATTATTTTTATAGGCTGAGTGCACCTCCTTGATGCATATACCATGCACTACACTAGCCCATCACAACTATTAATGAACTTAATATTTTGTTGTGAATGCGGGAATCGAGCTCGCTAGCATAGGCATACCACGTACGGAAAAAAACGACTTAAAGTAAGGAATGCGAAATCTTATAGCATCTGCGACCAGAGTGAGAGAGCTTTTCCGTAGTTATTTTTGTCAGAATACGATTTTTATAAACTAAATATTGCAGAAGAAGTTTTCGCTTATAAAAATCACTCAAAGTGACTAATTACAGGATTTTTGGAAGAATAGAAGAAGGTATTTTTAAGATAGTAAAAGGGCAAATGCAAGAATAAAACTATGTAACGAGCACGAGACATACAAGTCCATAGAGTACACAGTAGTTTGCTCCAAAACTACGACATTAAAAGAGCGGAGTGAGTAGAGTTCAAATTTCTAAGTAGAAAGTTACTTTGCAGTTTTTGGTGCTCTTAGAACTTAACTGTTTAAGAAAAAATTAAACCTAGTGAATGCTTAATTCTTAAAAGATAAATTATATAAATCGTTGTAAATTCCATTTCAATAAACTTTTCTTGTTATGAAAATTTAAATTTTTGGCATTACAAAATAATCAGTATAGTTCTTGTTAATAATACATCGGATGCAAAAAAAAAAACTGCAAAGGAAAGGATTTCTTAGAATTTTATTATTTAAATCTATTTTGCTCTTTGAATGCCGTAATTTTGAAACACATATAATCGCGTTGATAAAAATTTTAAAATTATATTGTGTATATAGATGTCGTATGAGGTTTTGTCATAAGATTTTTAATATATGAAAATATAACAGATAAAATGACATGAAAGTACATTCTAATCAATGTTTTCTGCCCTATTTGATAATTTAAATTTTGTTTTAGTTTAATATTTATGAGAAACAAGATTGTTAAGTTTCGTTTATATAATTTATGTGTTTTTATGGATAAAGATAAATTTTTGTTTTCATCTGTAAAGAGTAATTTATTTTTATTGATTGGGTAAGAATTTTTTTACTGTTTTATTTTTCAAATGGTCATCATTTGAAGTGTGATTTGTGGCTTGATACTATCGGTTTTATAATTATTTAACATAATATTTATTAATTTTTTTTTTTTTTTTTTGGACTTTGAAATTTTTTTTCTGTAAATAAAATAAAATCCGTAAGCTCTCTACTCTATTCTCTCTTTCGGCGAAAAAGACAAAATTTTTATTTTTTCAAAATAAATATTTTCGTAATTTTTGATCAGTTTAAAGTAAAAAAGTGCAATTGTGATTTTTTCTCTAGGCGCTTAGTTTTCGTAATAAAAATACTTGTAAAACTAAAATTGCAAGATTCGATTTGAAGAAAAATGTGAAAAGAAAAATGAATTCGTTTAGATAACGAAGCTCCTGCGCTACGAATTTTTTTATGTGTTCATTTTGATATAGTTCTATTTTTTAGTTAATGTAGTTTATGACACATATCGTAATTCAAGTGAATGAAGGACACAGAAAATGAATTTCATACAAGTGGACAAACATACTTTGCAAAATTTTTTCTATTTACTTCATTCGTGCCGAGAAAGAGTTTACAGATTTGACACAAATATGTCCTAAGTCGTTCCCAAACAAAATAATCTAATATGCAGTCTTTAATTTGAAACCAGCCATAATTGAATTAATTCTTTTTTAAACAGTCATTAAAAAATAATCCAGTTTTTTCTAGTTAATCTAACAGTTTTCCCAGATTGTTAAATATTTTATTAAAATTAACCTTATCTAGCGGCATCACGGGAATTCCGTAAATCATAAAAAGCTCAAACACAAAAATCAAATTCAGTTCCTGTAAAGCGAAATCTCTAAAGAAATTTAGGGACAAAAATACTTTTCCCCTATTCAATACACTTATATTTTTGGTCATAAATTATTAAAATCTTGAACTAACCCAGAAAAATTTTAATTACATTTAAAATAATGGATCATTTACCTAAAAACAACCTTTCAATAAAATTAATTTATTAAATTCAAAATCTTAACATTATTATATGTATCTATCTCTATGTAACAAATGCAAATAAAGGAAACAAGAATATATACTATGTAATAAAATAAACAAAGACAGTCAATTGCATTATTATACAATAGAAGAATATGACCTTGACTTTGTATAATATTTATCATTTATCAAATGAAACATAAAATGTAAAGGGGATGCTGTGTGATGGTAAAAAGGGAACATAAAGACGAACTATATGGAAGGTATAGCTGTAGAAAATGAAACAAGAGATTGTGATTTATAATAAAAGTAAAATATATTGTATAAAACAAGTGAAAGTGAGATAACATTATATAAATTTCAGAATCAGTTTTAACAATGATAGAAATTTTTCATACCGTGAGTAAAATAATTTCAATTTTGAAGAATTTTGTAAAAACAATAGGATTGTGGTGTTAACAATTAACCCGACAGTATAAATAATCCGTCGTTATAAAGAACCCGGCGATATATTCATTCAGCGGTTCATACACATACAGTACTATCTTAAAAACAAATCTAGACATTTCTAAAAAGTAAACAATGTCGTTTTATATTAAATAAACAAAGATAGAAAACACATAAAAGTAAAATATATGCAATAAAACATACGTGACAGTTCCAGAATTTGCTAGCCTGTACGGTAACAATTGACAGCAACTATATAAACAGCGCACAGTGTGCGATACAGTCAGATTACAATAAAGACTCTTCAAGTTCACTACAGTTAAGTTTTATCGTCTATCAGAATAACAATTAAATAAAAGTATTGTAAAAAAAAATACTTAACAATAAAAATTCGTATAAGTATTTGAGTATAGACAGTTCATTTTTTTTACACAAATTTGATTACGTTAAGCCCGCCCGCTACAGGATGTATAATGACTGGAAGTGTGGACACGGTTTCTGGCATTCGTACAGACGATTATTAGATAAACTCGTTGGATGTTGATCTCACTAAAACTTGCCTTCGTTATAATAATATAATCCTACCTTATGCTTAGGCTTTCATGGAGGGCGGTATTTAGAGGCAGTAGTTTAACTATGACTCGTTGAATATGGAAGTAAAATCAGATATCGCGACCACAGACATATTTTATCAGTGCGATACTTCTGTTTAATTCCATATTCAAATTAACGTTATTTAATCGAACCATCTCCTTCCAGTTCAAAAAACAAATATGCTGCATTGGAGATAAAGCCAGCCCAACTCTGCACTGGAGATAAAGTCAGATTTGATAAATCGGCCTGAATATCTTTGTTGAAGTTGCTTATTTATGAAATAATGGCGTTAAAGCACACTATTTATTTTGTGGCCCTTAACGACGTCGAAACCCAACATAACAATATCCTCGAATTTGACGTGCAAAATATCTTCGCTGTGTGCCATCAATATCTGTTAGTTTTACCTGATTGTAAAGAATAAATGTATTAAAACAGCAAAATTATTTGCAGATTTCGATCAAAACTTTAAATTTCTTTGTATCCGAAAATATTTTAGAAATTTGTGGGGAAATAATGTTGAATTGATGCGATCTTGTATTTATTTCCATTTCAAAAAATTACATATCTAAGTTTCACTTATTTAATATTTGAAATTTAATCGAAACAGGACTGAAACTTTTAATACAACGGGTAATTTTACTCATGTCATTATGAAGGAAGTCTTTTTTGATATACATACTATGTATTCTTAGTGTGTTATTCATCGACGGACAAAACAGACATAAAACTAATTTGTCGAAGAAATCTGTCGGGGTAAATCGTGATGAACAACTAGGCAGTTAGTGATGGACTATATAGGGTTGCTTGCAGTATATTCCGTATATCACTAACACATTCTTTTATTTTTTTTATTCAATACAATGAATGGCTGGAGATGGACGGATAGATATCTAGATGGATGGATGGATGGATGGATGGGTCAGTCATGGTACTAACCATGACACAGCAAAAGTAAATTAAACATGTATACATATTTGTTATGTTATAAACTGTTACGTATTTTACCTATAACCTTTCATTTTACAACACTAAATTAAAATTACATGAGTGTAATTTTATTATTAGTTGAAATTTAAAAAATATTTGATTATGTATGTGTTTTAGAAACTTGATAATTATGTCTGATAATAAATTTTATTGGTTCTTATACTTGTCTATTGGAACGTGATTTGAACATTGATCTTTATTTGAAAGCAAATAAATTTTAAGTCGAACATAATAAGGAATATGGTTGATTTTTTTAAATTGGTAAGTTCCTTATGTGCGTTTTATCATTTTGGGATGGGGGAAAACCACTGATCTCGCGTGACTGTTATGTTAAACAAGTAAAATTAAACGCTAGGTTAGGTTAGGTTATATTGACTGTCCATGAAGGACACACTTATGCTATAGACCCCATTATGATACCATATTAGTGTTTTACCACCTTTCCGCTGACAATTTCATTTATCAGCTCCTATCTAATATCTGTCTAATTAGTAGATTAAAATGATTATATCAAAAAAGAAAAATAAATATCGAAAGATATTCGTAAAAGAAACCATCGAAATTCCCTATTATAAACTTGTTTTTATTTTTCATTCCCTGAAAAGTTTTTTGTTCCGATTTTTTTTAACTGTGTGGAGTGTGAAAAGTTAACGTGAATTTTGCCATTAAAACTATGCTTCTCTTTCAAAAATATTTTAGTTTAAAAACAATTTCATTTAATGTTTTAAATTTATAATTAACAAAATTTATTTTAAATGCGTACGTGCAATATATCTACTCTCCTCTTTGTCCCCTAATAATATAACTGGACAATATATAGTTATCTATGCGCCCATTGCACTAACTAATTTTACCATTAATCTCTCAGCGTGTCTGTATGTGAGTATACAATTTAACATTCTAACCAAAAATTGCCCTCATTAGAATTGGAGTTGCAAAAGAGAGGAAATGATACAGATTTAAAAGAAATATAAGCTAGGGCGGGCAGCAATTGACATTATTATTATTACTATCGTATAGTTAGAATTAACTGGTCAACTAACTTGTCATGTCCTATAATTTACTTCGTATATAGAATTTTTGCTTAGTGCATTCATGGGGTGAAAGCAGGTTTCGCATGTATATATTATTCGTAAATGATAAATTCGACCATTATTCGTTTATTTTCTACCCAAAATACGTTGAGTGAGGTTCAATAATAATGTGTTCATAGGTCATTCAAATTTTTTTTTGTGGTCTATGTTTACTGAAATTAGGTAACAATAGTTGGTTTGGAATTAAGCAATGCTTTATGCAAAAAAAAGGGTGTTAAAAGTTTGACCATTATGTATGTGTGTCTGTCTGCCTGTTTGTGGCATCGTAACGCCCAAACGGATTTGTTTGAAAGGTAATTTAATGGAAAGTGTTCTTAGCTATGTTTCAAGTGCGAGTTTAAGGTTCCGTACCCGAAAATCCAAAAAATGGCGATAAATGGAAGGCGATGACCTTCAAAATCGACTCAGTTTGGAAAAGGTTTTAAGAAAAAAGCTAATTTAAAGGAGAGTGTTCTTAGATATGAAACATATCTAAAGTGCGAGTTAAGGGTTTATTACTAAAAAAAATTGTCGGGGGTTTTTTAAAGTTTGTAAATTTTACTTGTTTGGTTAGTAAAGAAATATAGTTGCAACCATAAATACTTATTCAAGATTGGAGATGCCTCCTGTTACAAACATTTTTAATTCGAAAGGTATATTCTTACAGGTCGGATAATATGGCACAAATCACTGGTATATGCTGAGTAGTAACTTTACGATAGCAGAAGTCTGATATTTACTAATGTTCTCTCTTCAAATTTAAAACCAAAAGTGTTTCCGAAATTGAATTAACGCGAGGAATTATTGAATCGTCTTCGTAAGAACACTGAAATTTCTCATCACAAAATGGATGACCATCAATATAGTTCCTGCTAAAACAAAAAATAAAAAATTTTCTTATTTCCACAATTTCCAAAAATATTACCAAAGTAGTGCTAATGAAGCTTTTAATATAGTGGTCTAGGTGTGCTTTTGCATTAAATCATTTTTAATGAAAGCAGTTAATCTCCATTATAAAATTAAAAAGTATGAAAAAAACTGATAAAGTATTTCTGAAATGGTTAGTATATTCTCATTGGTAAAAAGGTTTCCTTGATCATTTATTAATAAATGATAAAACTTGGTATTAAAAGCAATGGGCAAATTCTTCGAGAAATGGCCAAATTCTTTTACTTCGGATAATATTTGACCACCCTGAAATCACAGTTACAATAATTTATGTGTGTCTGTATAGTAGGTAAGTACGTATATTTCCCAAAAATTCAATTACATGATACAATTGTATTTATTGTACAATGAACAATTAGCATAATATTAAATCCTTCTTGATTTCCGTATAAGCCAGTATTATCAACCAGATAATATTTTATGGTTGCAGTGTATCAAAGGGAACACCGTTATTTAACATTACAAATTTGAATCGAATACATGTATTTTTGAGTAAAATATATTCCAGTTTTTCTAGCTTCAATGATGTATAAGAGATTCCATGGGAAAGAAAGGGTGGCTTCTTTTTGGCGAGTCTACCAAACTTCTCGAATTCAAAGTCGGGAAAATTATCATTGTCATTTCTTAAAAACCATAAGTTGTGCGCCGTTATAAACCTATTTTTTGTTATTTTCGGGTCAAAATTACCTTTAAAAATGATTTCCATTCAAATTGGAGTGAGAAAATATTTTTCGATTTTCTAGAATTTTTCTAAGGGGTACCCCTTAAGAAAATCGCAAAAATTCGAAAAAATTAAATTGAAACCAATTGTAACAAAAACTTGGTTTTAGACTAATTTGAACCCAGCGAAAATGATGCCGTCGATTAAAATACGTTACGATATATGGTTTTCGAGATACGAGCTTCATAGAGCTCGAATTCGAAATCGGGAAAATTATCATGGTCATATTTTGAAAATCATAAATTGTACATCGTTATAAACCTATTTTTTGTTATTTTCGGGTCAAAATTACCTTTAAAAATGATTTCCATTCAAATTGGAGTGAGAAAATATTTTTCGATTTTCTCGAATTTTTCTAAGGGGTACCCCTTAAGAAAATCGCAAAAATTCGAAAAAATTAAATTGAAACCAATTGTAACAAAAAGTTGGTTTTAGGCTAATTTGAACCCAATGAAAACGATGTCGTCGATTAAAATACGTTACGATATATGGTTTTCGAGATACGAGCTTCATAGAGCTCGAATTCGAAATCGGGAAAATTGTCATGGTCATATTTTGAAAATCATAAATTGTACATCGTTATAAACCTATTTTTTGTTATTTTCGGGTCAAAATTACCTTTAAAAATGATTTCCATTCAAATTGGAGTGAGAAAATATTTTTCGATTTTCTAGAATTTTTCTAAGGGGTACCCCTTAAGAAAATCGCAAAAATTCGAAAAAATTAAATTGAAACCAATTGTAACAAAAACTTGGTTTTAGACTAATTTGAACCCAGCGAAAATGATGCCGTCGATTAAAATACGTTACGATATATGGTTTTCGAGATACGAGCTTCATAGAGCTCGAATTCGAAATCGGGAAAATTGTCATGGTCATATTTTGAAAATCATAAATTGTACATCGTTATAAACCTATTTTTTGTTATTTTCGGGTCAAAATTACCTTTAAAAATGATTTCCATTCAAATTGGAGTGAGAAAATATTTTTCGATTTTCTCGAATTTTTCTAAGGGGTACCCCTTAAAAAAATCACAAAAATTCGAAAAAATTAAATTGAAACCCATTGTAACAAAAATTTGGTTTTAGACTAATTTGAACCCAGTGAAAACGATGCCGTCGATTAAAATACGTTACGATATATGGTTTTCGAGATACGAGCTTCATAGAGCTCGAATTCGAAATCGGGAAAATTATCATGGTCATATTTTGAAAATCATAAATTGTACATCGTTATAAACCTATTTTTTGTTATTTTCGGGTCAAAATTACCTTTAAAAATGATTTCCATTCAAATTGGAGTGAGAAAATATTTTTCGATTTTCTCGAATTTTTCTAAGGGGTACCCCTTAAGAAAATCGCAAAAATTCGAAAAAATTTAATTGAAACCAATTGTGACAAAAACTTGGTTTTAGATTAATTTTAAACCAGCGAAAACAACATAAGATGAATTTGTTAAATGTAAATTAATTGGGCATCAATTGAGTTTGTGCAAACATTTTTCACAGGTATATAAATAACTTTCAAACACTTAATTAGTACACTCCCTTGTTTTAAAATAATGTGATTGTTGACAATAGAAATTTTCAAATAGGTATAAATAATATGCTTAAAGTTTTGTGAATATTATTACAAAGATAAACACAATTAATAAGGTTGGAAAATTAAGTTTAAAATATTAATAAATTAATTCCCATCAGTCTTATTTATGTTTTACAAAGTTTTTCAGTTTATCAGTTTATTATAGACATGAGTGTACGCTTATAATATAAATACCGCAAAAAAGGTGTTTTCCATGGAGAATAATTTAATGTGTGAAAAAGATCGGTATCATTTTAATAAACTTCAGGTGTTTTTTGGGTAATTATGAGTCACAAAATTTATGTATGATTTTATATCTCGAGTGATATATTAAGTTATACATGGTTCAATCATTTTCGGATAAATTTTTACATATGTCTTGTTTAGATTTTGAATGTGTATGTTTAGAATTCTCTAGCGTTTTTAATTGGTTTGTATGAGAAGCCAAGCATCTACATAACGAAACATGTTTGTAAAGGCCAAACCTAGAACTTACAAATTTGAAGTTTTAATGTGATAGAGTAATCGTCACTGTCTATACATGGTATTTCAACAATTAACTCAGTCAATTGTTTGTTTTCACTTGTTTTTTTCTAGATTATCAATAATAAAAGTTTGCTATCAAAAATTATTTGCTTATTAGCATGTATACATATGCCGGTTTTTTTTATAAAATGCATTCAATTTAAGAAGTCATAGTTCGATTCAATATTGTTAGCTAATTAAACTGAACAAAATACAAATCAAACTTTAATTAATTTTATTTAAATCTATATATATATATATATATATATATATATATATATGATCGCTATTCACTATCTAAACATTTTCTTCTTGTTCAATTAGACAATAACAAGAAATAACAATTATTATGTTTCCAATCTTCATTGCAAATTAAATTTCAATGCATATCATATCTGAGAAAGATGCTTTACAGAAGTTTGTATTTGTCAGATAAAGACACATATAAACACATATTAATAATAGAATGACGATTTCAAAGATGATTCGAATTTCAAATGGTATTGAAATATATTTATTAATATTATGTCATTAAGTGGAGATAGAAGAATAAGATTCGTTAAAGTGAAATGAAGACAAACAGATTTTAAATACGTTCCAATTTTCGGTACAAATTACATAATAAATCGAAGTGCCAAAAGTTGACTTTTAGAGAGCAAAGAAAGATACTGAAAAGACAACATGTTAAAAACTATCGAAAATTTTGTGCTGGTTGGGATGCGTTCACTCTATTGCGATATGATTTACGTTCCAAGGAGATAAATAAATGTAGATCTAATAGGATTTATCCTAATACTGTGATCAGCTATTTATGGACACCCGTACCCGTATAATCGGATAAAAAGGTTTACTTGCTTAGTATTTATTGTCGACAACGATACATCTTCCGTGATAATTACAAACTTTAACTTTTTAATTGTTGTAACTTTTTAATATTTACAAATCTAAGAATAATGATTAATTAATTTCGTTTCTTCGTGTAAAAGTTTCATGTAAAATACACATAAATTAATACAATTTTTTCTTTCCATTTTTGTTTTTATCCTTTCAACAAAAAGATAATAATAATACAAGAATATGCATTTTTGTTTATAATGTTGTTAATTAAAAACAAGATAGTTTGTTATTTTTATTAATTTAATTATAATAAAATAAAAGATAATTTTTATTTCTTTTATTTCATAATAATAATAATAATGTTATTATTAAATACACTCATGTGGGAAATATTTATTAATAAAAATATGTATGTTTATTATATATATGTATATATATCAAGTGTTGAAAAAGCAACGTATGGAAAAAGTATTTCTTTATCTAAAGAGAACAAACGAAAATGAGGAGGATACGAAAGAAAGGATGTGTAAACGTTCTACATTTACAAAATTTTAAAATTTTATGCATCGACTCCGCGTTTAATTAATTATCTAATGTTTATTATAATTTTCAAGCGTTTGTACGTACGGAATCGACTTTTTATTAATGGGTTGAAGGATGTACGAAAAAAAAGTACAAAATGAGTAAAGATTTTATTACCAGTAAAAGATCTTCCTATTTGCTGTATTGTTTCCAGAGTCGATCTTGTAAACCCAATCAGGGAGTATATATAACTCCCCAAAATTGAAATAATTTCGGATATTTAAATATTGATGCACCCGTCTCGCTCGGGTTTCTTCGTTTCTTTTCGTGGACTATAACCCGACTCATGATCTTAGTGAATGATAGCTTCTGGTATGTCACTGTTTATTTAATGAGTTCGATAGCCGCCTAGTCCTTGTCATAGTGATATGTAAAAATCATACGATGCATAAAGATAAAGAGGTACCTTTTGACGTTTCTACTTCTTGAATAACTTTTAATGTATTAAATAATATTCCATAAATTGTTTTTTAACTATTTACTTAATAGCAATAAAGTAAACAATATGTACCCAATGACATGTAGATTAGACAAGGATACAAGGAAACTTACTGGCAGTCTTGTGTCTCATTTACTATAACGCAAGTTTTGAGCCTTGGCGTTCTCTAGTTTTAAAAACTCTTCGGTATACTATGAATTGTCATAATCATGTCTGAATTTTTTTTTTTGGGAGTATTTTTATTACAAAACACTTTTAAATGTGAATATACATCGAAAAATTTACTGGAAGTGTCTATTAAATTATGTCTAAGCCGTTAATTATAAAGAAAGTTTCAAACAAAAGCTGCGCGAGTAATTAAAGCGAATCTAACAAATCTCATTTGTTGAAATCTTTCAAGGCACGAAGGTCACAAAGAGAGTAAAAACAATATAAATACAAATATACACTCAAAATTTACTCTACTTCTGGAGGCAACCGAGTTGAGAATTCCTCCATGCAAAGAATATTTATATAAATATTTAAACAACCGGTAGATACACCGCTATAGTGGGTTTGTGTTATAGTTTACGTAACAATAACAAAAACCATATACTAGGAAAACAATATTATTAGAGATATAATGTTATTAAAATAAACTATGAAAAATATAAAAAAATTAGAATTGTAATTTTATAGTCGCAAAGAAACTCTTAATATTATTATTATTATTATTATTATTTGTATAGAATAAATATTATTCACATTAGACTAGTTTGTTTGTGTACACTTAACTCTACATCTATAGGTACAGTCTACAGTCTACACAGTCTACGTTAGAAATAGATAACTGCAATGCAATAATATTATGAAAAACATAATAACAAAAAACATTTTATGAATTGTTTTTCATATAATATATTGTTGTAATAGCCATTACCATATAGGAGAGCTGTAATAAATTCTCGATCATAGGTTTAAAGGCCTCCACAATAATCTTTCGAGAATAGGGTACTTTCTTCAAACTATGAAATTTGATAAAAATGAAAATTTATGTAGAACTATATTTAAATATTCTGATTTTGAGTCATAAAAGCACATTATTGTTTTATTATATTAAAATTAATAGTCGTTATTTTTAATCTGTATATCACGTGACCTAAAACACGAGCCGCCATGATGTGACATCATATAAGCAAAAAGACTGTTTCGTAATTAATACGAAATAGAATCTAATTTTTTACTGATATTCACACAGACAGGTTCGGAAGCTACAATACCAATTTACTTGCGAATGCCTAATTATCATGTATACATATGTATCAATTTTGAAATCATGGGATATCTTATCGGTTTGAATTTCAATTTTTACTGCAACAGGAAATAGGAATAAAATAATGAAAAATTGTGAGAGCATCCAATACGAAGATTTATAATTATTTTAATAAAGTTGAAATTGCTTAAAGCTAGTTCGAATTAACTGCATCAACATTTTTACATTCATAGAGAAAAAATCTGGTTTGGAAGCCACATTACCCTCTTCTACGCCTTAAACTTGTCACAACGATTTCACTAAAAAAATTTTCGATACCACTTGGTACAAGGATTGCCAAAACAGGCGTGTAAAACCAAACGTTAGCGACCCGGCGCGCCTTCGACGTTTTTATTAAGGATGTACTACTGATAAAACTGATTAAGAGTACCTGCGTAATAAATTAATAGTTTTAATTTTTGCGTACGCACCTGTGTCAATTGAATTCACTTGTTTTATATATAAAAGCGTGATAAAAGTTAAAAAATATAAAAAAATCAACATACTTATTATTTTTATAAATATTATTTAAGTGTTAAATGTTACGTGAATTGTTTTATAAAATGTTATAGCGTCCAACGATATTTCTTTGTAATTGTTTTAACTTTAACATTATAATAATATCAAAATAAAATGAATATGATGGAAAATTACCGATACGAGTTAACTTTTATTATATTTTCGCCGAGTACCAAATATTAAACTTAACACTTTTCCAATACACCTATTGTCCAGATACCGAATATTTGGCGAAAGAAGTATATATCAAATGCATACATTTTCAATTCAAAAAGCTTTTAATTAAAATCCTACAAAAATATTAATTTTATTTGAAAATTAATACTGTTCTTTAAGTAGCCATTTTCACTAAATATATTCCTACATTAATGGTGATGATATCAAAGGAAAGTTGTGTGCTTTATGCGATTTATTTGTGATTGTGTTTACAGTTAAATTTAAAAAAAAATTAAAATAAACAAACACCAAAAGGATGCAAAATTTACGAGCTTAACTCCCCACTCACAAATCTGTATAAGAAAGAAACGGATATAGAATGAATATGGTACAAATAAAGATATTTTACTAATGGTGAGTATCCCCGGATCTGTATGCAAATGGAGATTATCAAGCTCATCATCTCACTATATCAATAATGATTTTATTTCCATTTCTTGTAATAGATAAAAAACAAAGGAGTAATTTTCATAAATATTTTTCAAATTTACAGTAAATAAAGTTGATTTTGTTTGGCAAATACTGTATCACATTCATTATCATTGTTTAATAAAAACAGTACAGGGTTTTTCATGTGTCGAGCTTATCTATTCTAGTAAGGTAGTTGTTTTACAGTATGAAAAATAGACTTATAGTGCAAAGGCTTTTGACCTATAAAAATGATTCTAAGAGTATGGCTCAAGGCCTAATCCTGATCATGAAAGTGTTGGAACTAATATTGAACTAGGCGTGGCAAAGTCAAGAAACTGGTAAATTTCGATTATTTGAGAGTTTTTTAAGTAAATAGATTTTTGTAGTTTTAAATTTCTTAATTGCCTAGTTTTGCGAGTTATTCTCGTCTTTAAAATGAAGATTTATCACATAAACTATGAGTTGGAGCTCTTTGTAGAGTACCTAGTATACTTTATTTACAGAGTATGCATAAGTGGCGTATACATTTTCACATCATGACATTGAAATATGAGGTGATAGAGAAGAAATTAGGTTGCCATTTTCACTTTTAATGGATTAAATTTCATAGAAAATACCTAATATTTTTGTTAGTACCAAAATCCTGTTATTTTATATTTTATATTTCAGGATACTTTTCCCAAAGTAGTTAGCAGACCGATGAATCATTCTGTAAAACAATTATATGCTTTTTTTTTAGATACCTATATACAATTTACAATGTTGGAAAAGTATTTGGTTTTATAGTGAGTTATTATAAAAATGTAACGACAAAATAAACAAAGATACCAATCACATAATGCTGTATGTGCTATCAGTATGTTTTTTTCTATTTATTATTTTAACAATTGATAGTAAAAAGTTGTTTTAGAAATAAAATACTTAATACGTATAACTGTTATTAGAATATAATTGATCTTTTATTATGAAATGTCAATAAGATAAAGAAGATAACCTTTCTGAAAACAGTTCTTAGTTTGTTACGAAATATTTACAGTACCTGTTGGTTGGAGAGCTGGCCGAGTTTTTGAGATGTTTTTTGGATATTTCTTTCTTTTGTGAAAAGTGAGGTCAAGTTCGTAAATGAGCAACATGGGTCACTTGGGTCATGGGTCCGTAGTACCCATCTTGTAAACCGTTAGAGATAGAATAAAAGTTTAAATGTAAAAAATGTTCCTTATCAAAAATTAAACAACTTTAGTTTGAAACATTTTTTCGTAAACATCACTGTTTACCCGTGAGGGCGACAATTAGGGCGGAAATTTTATAATATGTACTATACTTGATTATCAGTTATGTATGTGTCACATGTTGGTATATGTAATGTGATAAAGAAATCAATACTGACTATGCATGGTATTTCAACAATTAATTCAGTCAATTGTTTGTTTTCACTTGTATATATATATAATGTACATAATTTAGATGTTTTAATTTAACTTTTTTATATTGGTACACCTGGTAACTTTTAGCTAGGTGTTGGACATAGCGTGTATCGATTTGACATGTTCTAGTAGTTGAAATCATAATTAATCAATATATTAATTAGAAAATCCATAGATTCAGTTAAAGTGTGAATTATTAAACTTATTGCAATAAAAAAAAACTAAATTGATGTGTTTCGAACAATCTTTAAAACATAATTTTTGTGATAATTAATCAATATAGTGCGCTTCAGTTCATGTAAATTACTGTCAATTTTTATTCATTCATTTATTTGATATAATAATCAATTTTACAAATTTTGACATTAAACGTCAAATTATCAATATAAAACAATTACAAAAACAATAATTAATTATAAATATTCTAAATTTTAAACATTAAAATTACATTCCAAATATTCTAAATTCTTAATATTAAAAATAAATTCTATAAATGTTCTAAAAAAAACGTAATTCTATAAATGAATCTATTCATGAAGAAAAAAATACAATTTTTAAGTGATAAAATGGCAAAAAATAATTAATAAGTGGGCAATATATGGATTCTGGTTAAAATATGATTTAGACAACATTTATTTGATATAATAATCAATTTTACAAATTTTGACATTAAAAGTCAAATTATTAATATAAAAGAAAACAATTACAAAAACAATAATTAATTATATTAAATATTCTAAATTTTAAACATTAAAATTACATTCCAAATATTTTAAATTATTAATATTAAAAATAAATTCTATAAATGTTCTAAAAAAAAGTAATTCTGTAAATGAATCTATTCATGAAAGAAAAAATATAATTTTTAAGTGATAAAAAAGCACAAAATAATTAATAAGTGTGCAATATGTGATTCTGGTTAAAATATGATTTAGATAATCTGTTATGATGGGTACCTTTTTTTCGTCATACTCATTCAAGATGCTTAATGCTGAAAACAGAGTGAATTCGTTGACCTTGTCTCTTAAACATCCAGCTTTACCTTCGCAATCTTCCAACAAATGTTCCACACTTTCTATCCTGCCACATAAAACACAAACACGTTCATCATTTATCCCTCGGCTGTTCCATTTAAAGCCGTACTTATACTTGAAAATTGATTTTTGAAAATTCAAATTGATTTTGTTTTGATTTGTCGATTTTTCATTTACTTTTCTTTGGATAACGTTTTTGTTTATACTATCATAAGGTTCCCTGATATTTAATTCGTTCATTTTATAGCAAATTCGCTCCAACTTCCGTTCATACATTGTGTAAATATTTGTCACTTTTCATTATTCGTAAAAAGTAACACAAGGCTTTTTGTATGAGTTCTTCAATGGATGTCACACCTAATTCAATATTAATTGCCGAGTTAGGGGTAGATTTCGGAACACATAGAATTTCTTTATAAAAATTATAAGCAAGTGCATTGAAAATTCTCAACTCATTTTTGTTGCAGTTTAGGGTCCATATTTCACTGCCATAATGGTAAGGTTTAAATTTTTTTCGAGTGGTTTTTATACTTCATTCTTCTACTATCATTATACCATGCATATATGTAATATGCAAGGTATACTAAGTTTAGTCCCAAGTTTGTAAAAAATAGTTTGTTGCATAAAAATATTGATGCCATGCACAAAATTTTGCTATAGGTGTTCATAGAATCACCTAATTAGTCCATTTCCGGTTGTCCGTCCGTCCGTCTGTGGACACGATAACTCAAAAACAAAAAAGATCGAGCTGAAATTTTTACAGCGTACTCAGGACGTAAAAAGTGAGGTCGTGTTCGTAAATGAGCATCATAGGTCAATTGGGTCTTGGGTCCGGAGGATCCATCTTGTAAACCGTTAGAGATAGAACAAAAGATTACATGTAAAAAATGTTCCTTATAAAAAAATAAACAACTTTTGCTTGAAACATTTTTTCTTTAACATCACTGTTTACCCGTGAGGGCGCAAATTAGGCGTAAATTTTATAGTATGTATTATATAAATTGTATATGTGCAATGTAATATATGTGCAATAGAGTAATCAAAACTATTTATTCATGGTATTTCAACAATTAACTCAGTCAATTGTATGTTTTCACTTGTTTCAACGTATTTTTTGGCGTGCTTTTATAACCTAGTACCGGTTGTGTGTTTTGATTAAAACTTTATTTCTTGGTAATGATTGTACAATTGAAATGAATCGTGTGTTCTTTCTAGTTAAGCCTTACAAATTTTATATACATCTGAACTCAATGTGTGTTTATTGGAAAATACTTGTCTGATTTATTCCCACCGATCACGGATTATCCAGCGTTAAAGGTTTGATCTTTCTTATAAAATATTTTTCTTTTTCCCCCCATTTTCCTAATAGCACAGTCTCAGGCTATACTTTGTAGTAGAAATTACAAAACATTGAAATTTACATTAAACTAAATTAAGAATTTCATAGATTTTTCTTGTGATCAATATTTTTGAAACGTTTTCAATTGCATTATTTTGAGAGTGAAATAATTAACCGGCTAAAAGAATAAGCAAGTTTAAATTTTGGAAAACCCCGATTATTGTTTACCACTTATTAGAGAGAGTTAATCAATATCAATTTGTGGATACTGCAAAAAGAAAAGATAAATTCTGGTTTCATTCTAACACGAATACTTAAATAATGTATCAAATTCTCTTCTTAAGGAATAATTGATGGATGATTTCGATTCAAAAGGAATTTTGTTAATCTCATATGTACTAACATCCCTGAATAACTTATTACTAAAGCACTAAGCCGACCATCATAAGAAAGTTAAACCAACTTTACCAACAGCATCAGAAATGGTCGGAGCTAAAGTATCTTTTCGCTCATAAAATATTCAAGGGGCAGCTGGGCAATAATGGCAGATATAAGAAGCAACTTTTTGTTAAAATTTATAAATCTCGCGCCTACAGAACTGATGTGGAAGAATATTTCTTTATATTCAAGTTGCAGCCGTGATATTAGAGCTTTTTGCTTGGTCAAAACTTGACGCTTCTCTAAGGTGACTGACTTGCTAAATACCATCAATTAAAAAAATGTGACCATAATATAAATTTGTTAAAATACCGCACATCTTCCGATCATTGCTTTTAGATCATTCATAAATCTCCCGCTCACAGAAGTGAAGTGGAAGAATATTTCCTTAATACCTCTAAAAAAAAGTTTTTTACAACGCCATCAAATTATAATTTAAACCACCCCAAGATAATATTTAAAAGTAGTTGTATTTAATGTACCCCAGTAAATCTCTCCTCTCCACAACGAACACAAAATTCGCTTTGATAACCATTAATAATACTAATAACAATCGTAATCTTTTATTTACGACAACTCCCTTCCCAAAATCTTTTTAACACTGTTTATGTCATTGTATAAGACCACACTTTTAATTCAGATTATATACAAAAAGAAATAAAAAAAATATTTTAAAACGGTAAACACCAAACAATTTACAAAGTTAAAATAGTATAATTCATCAAAAACCCCTAACTTTTTCGTCACACAGGTGGTCTCTTTGAAATCAGAGGAATAGGACACATATTATGTTAAATGTGTCCTTTATTATGTCTTGTAACTTTTATTTTTTTTTTTTTTGAAAAAAAAAGCCACAACAATACATTTTGGAAATGGTAAAAACATTATATTATATTACTGTTTAGAATTTTATTTTATATACAATTATTTTAACTGTCTGATAGAATATATTGTTAACACGCTCAAAATAGAAAAAAAAAATTGATCTTAACACTATTAAGGCGTCCCCAATTCCGTCCCGGGTATACTTAGGGTAGCGGGTTCGATTCCCGCCGTCGCAACCAAATTAATTAAATTAATAGTTGTGATGGACTGGTGTAGTGCATGGTATATGCATGAATGACGTGCACTCATAGTCTGTATTTTCAGTCTTGGTGTAGGGAATACATATAAAAATACGCAAATATATATTTATTCTGCATAACCCACAAGAAATGAAAAGTCACGGAGCTCAATTGAATATAGATGGATAGTAAACGTTCACACTATCAACTAAGCAATACAAAGCTTTTATAAATATTTGCATCGCAATAGCCCTCGTTTAAAAGTAAAATCAATTCATAACGAAAATTTAATTTATAACGAACTTTTTTGAGAACAATAAGGAAATTTTTGTCAAATTTGGACATAAATCGCAAAGTTTGAAATATTCTGTCTGTTACAGGAAGATCCAGACTTATTTCACAAAATATTTTCTTGTATTTTGTATATTTATCGTATTTTCCAAAAACAAATTATTATTTTGAATTTTGCATACTCATGAAAAGTGGTAGTAAACTTAGTTGTAGAAAATAAATTGTTTATGAATGACCAATGAATACAAAAAAACTAAATCAGCAAGTTATTCGTATGAAATTTAATGATCATATACTCCACTACTTTGTTAATACTTTATATGTGACTTATAAATGTTTAACAATAAGGGTATAAGGATAATAGGTTGTCCTAAGACATCTCACACGTTATGTCATAACCATTCATATTATATTATATAAAATTCTCTTATAAAATGTTTGTTTGTTTACACAATTCTATGTATTTTTGCTTCGATGTATAAAACATACACAATATATTATGTATTTTTAAAAGTGTTTCACCGAAAGGCATTTCCATTTTTCAGGTTTTTATTTTTCTTTCAAAAACAACATTATTATTTATTTAATGTATGTTTGATTGTCTTTATATTTATAAATACTTTTCCTTGAGGTCATTTTTATGTAGGTATATATAGATACAAAGTATATTTTCTTTAGAAGAGACGTTCGATTTGTGATTTAAGCACCTCGCACTTCTTTGGTTTTCTTTGGTGGTTTTATGTGGGAATCAACAGAAATAATTCATTAAAACAGTGAGGAATATGCACGATGTTTTTTTTTTTTGCGTTAATAAAAGCTCATTCATGTAACACAAAAAATAAAAATTATTTTACGAATTATAGTAGGTCCACACGAGACCAACTTCACACAGACTTCTATAGAATTTTGCCTGCGCAACAAATCAGTGCAAACAAAAGTCGGTATGATGGTAAAGTCTTACATGAACATTTTTACTCAGACTTTCAGTCTGTACAAACAACAGTCTATATCGCGTGGACTCACCATTACTATAAAAACAACCAAGATAAAACTCATCAAAGATTTATTTGTATCTCTTTCTAGCAAAACAGAGTATATAGAAATGGGCATGGTAGAATATGAACGTACTAGACTTTGTATCTGGGCGGAGTATCACACGTATTTCTTTGCCCATTCTAATTTTATTTCTTTTTGTCATCTTTTTTTACGGTAAATTCCAATTTTGTTAAGCAATGCTCCAAAAACATTTTACATTCCTCATTTTTAAGTCCTCAAGTTTTTTATGAAAATGTTGTTAAAAAAACATGAAATAGAACCATATTGAACTATCACTGATTGCAAAGAACAAATTTCTTTTGCAAAAAATTAATTGTTGTAAAAATAATTTTGATAAAAATTTCATTTCAATTTGAAAAATGAATTATGTTAGTACTCATTTACGATAAAAGTAAAAGTATATTAAAAAAATTCAGAAATTATATATCCAAGTATTAGGCCAGATTGTTACTGATTGAAGTGTAAGAAGATTCATTAATAGGTCTAAAATTATTAGGTTTTGAGATGTTGAACAATTTGTGAATTACTGTTATTATTCTTTAAGAAAATTAGTGCAGCCATTATAATGATTTTATTACGCAGAAGGTAAATTATATTTATGGCTTGTAGTATCTATGCCAATACATTATTACAAATATGATGAGATAAAGACAACCAGTTGAAAAATTAATGGTCCAATGAATCTTGACAATAACTACAGAGAGGCTGTAATTTTAAAACTGTTTTTATGAAGCTTATATAAGATACTAGTGTGGTGAAAGTGTAGTTTTACCAGATGTTGACGACTATTAGATAAGTTTTTCCCTTGTCACCAGTGAGATTTACAATGCTAAAAATAGATAGTGATCTGAGAAAAAATTTCAGCTGGTGTATGATTCATTCGTAGGTACGATTGAATCGAAACTCCGTACATACTTTACCCACCATACATTAGTCTGCGTGAGTTTTTTTTTCTGTCTCTTCCGCTTTTGATGTTTCTATGGAGCATATTTTCGGGTCAGAATAAGAGAAAATGGCATGAATACTCAAGAAATTGTTTTATTTCTACTTTTGCTTCATTGTTTTAGTCTGAAGCATCGATTTCTGGAATTCTGACACT
Organism: Chrysoperla carnea; assembly: GCF_905475395.1. Classification (NCBI taxonomy): domain Eukaryota; kingdom Metazoa; phylum Arthropoda; class Insecta; order Neuroptera; family Chrysopidae; genus Chrysoperla; species Chrysoperla carnea. The sequence continues at coordinate 28,783,976 of NC_058341.1, forward strand.
TTAATCAAACAAAGATAGGATTGATTCTTTTCAAAACTATTTGAGCTGGAGCAAAATATATTTGGTATTTTCTTATGAATATAATAAAACTTAATAGTTTGATGACGAGAAATAGACAAATGGATGGACGAAAATAGATAACAACGACGAAGAACAAAGGTTATTCCCGGTAAACTTATGAAGACAAAACCACAATAAGCGGTGATATAAGGATACTGAATCTATGTCATGCAATCTTTTCTCAGTCTAGTTCTATTTTATTGCCTAGCTCATCGAATCTCAATGGGTTAAAAACACTTTTCGGATAAAAAAGAGCATACATCAAAGGCTATGCAAGATATTATATAAATGTTAATACTTATGAAATATCCTGACCAAAAAACACATAAATAAAACCGTTCATAAATACTTTCATCCCTTAAATAATCAATAAATGATCCTTTTAATAATATTAACCACTATTTATAAATAGCACAATAGAAATAATGTATAGATACAAAAATATTCAATATTTGTATTGGTTAGATAGATGATGTGTGTGGTGAATTCTTATTCTTTGGCAATGATGTTCGGTTTTTTTTTTTGCATCACACCATATGTCGTCAAAAATTTTCTATTATCATTGACAAAAATCGTTTGGATCATTTAACATTTACAATATGCCTTTAAATTTGTTTTGATTTTTATTTCGATTTATTTTGTCAACATTGTCACCTATCTTTTTTTACCTTTTTAATTTATGGTTATGTAATTTTCGGTTTCAATTCATTTTAATTTCTTGCCACAACTGTTAGATAGTTTGGTAATCGATTCTGAAAATAAATTAAGTTTCATGGTTCATATGTGCATAAATTTATCACACAAGAAGTACTTAAATTTTAGTCAAATAGAACGTGTGAATATTAAAACTATGTAAATAGCTTTAATTCTTTGTTTTTCCAAAATAGGTCATTTTAAAGTATGCAAAACTTCTTGTCTTTTCTAAAGAACTTAGGTTTCTAACTTGTTTACAGGAACGATTTATATATCTACCTATTAGATCTATCTTAATTAGATCAACAAATATAATGATGCATACGTTTTAACCTTTTCGTTCAGGACTGTGTTCTTTACATAAATTCTGAGATACGAAGCTTCTTTGAATCGCGAAGCTGACAAGTTTTTGATTGCGCAAACGAGCTTTAAGCTCTCAGTTGTAAACTTTTGTAATAGGTGAACATTAGTGCAAAAATAATTCAAAAAATCAAAAGTTAAATTTTAATTTTGACGGTTTCGACGGCCTCTTTGAATAACATTAACAAGAAAACGAATATCCGCCAACATTTTATTTGTTCACACGCTCAAAACTTTTCAGGCACCGTGAGAGAGGAAAAATGCTTAATCTAGTAGAATTTTGGAGGGAGAAAAGTAATTTGGCTAAGCAAAACTAAAATAAACAAATATTTCTAAAGGTGTGCTTATCAATGATATCATTAAAATTACGAGTACTAAGTTTTTGAAAGCTTGAAACTAAATTTTATGTGTGTACCTACAATTGTTCAGAAATTAAAAAAAAAAAAAAAAAAGATTCCGCCAAATTATTATCCTACAGTCAACGTTCGCACAATTATAGTAACTTCAGCTGATAAGTGAGTGATTGTTAACGCATTTGCTGCGATAAAACATTGAGGTTGCGTACGTAAAAATAATTTTAATTCAATTAGTTACAAATGTTACAGTAACAGATAAAGCAAAACGCCAAATCTATAGGCACAAAAGAAAAGCATAAATCTATTTACAATGAATGTTTTATTGTACTTCCAAAACAGTTCTTATACTCTTTAGTGTCTAAATACTTATATAAAGCGGCAATTCTTTTTTGCATTACGTGATATATCACAAAAGCAAAATACTACGGTCATCTTGTCTTTTTTATTGTTCCAAAATCCAATAAATTTTGAAAATCGAGTCTTGAGTGAAATAAATCTTTTTGAATTTAAAAAATAATGTTAGCGTCAATAGTTAGCACCTGTGTTCACACCAATACAAAAAAAATGGTCAGTCTTCGGGATTGTAGATGGAACAGTAGGTTTGGTAGGCTAGGTTATATTGGCTGTCCACGAAGGTCACACTTAGGCTTCAGAGCCCATTCTAGTACTATATATGTGTTTTACTTAAAGAGGTTATATAAACATAGAGGCTTAAAAGTATAGAAAACTCAAGAAGTGGATTATTGACCGCTTAAAAAGATACCGAAAAAAAGGACCGTCTTGCATGTGTTTGCGTTTATTTCATAGACGTAATAGACACACGAAGACAGCTATTCGCGTACTTTTTTAAGGTCTCTCTCTATAACGATCAACCGTTTGGAGGCCACATTACGGTTCTATGTTATTAATTCTATTCTTTTATCACCTTCTCCCCAGATAATTTCATTTATCAGCTTTACATTTATTTTGAAAGACTGAGTGCACCTCCTTCATGCATATATCATGCACTACACCAGCCCATCGTATCTATTAATTAAATTAATTTTTGTTGTGACGGCGGGAATCGAACCCGCTACTCTCGGCAAATGCGCGAATGGAATTGTTTACGCTTTAACCAACTGAACACCGTATGTTAATAGTATAATACACTCGCTAATTTCTCTATAATATGTAATATATTTATTCATTGATTATTATATTACTCTTATTATTCAATCAATATATATAAATAATATACAAAAACAAATTATGCTAAAATAAATAATTATTAATGTATATATTTTGCATACGTCATTATTATTGGCCGACTATACTACACTTACTTGATACTACATAAATTATTCTGACGTGTACTCAGTAAGTGAGTAATTAACAAAACGTAACAACTTAATTAATATTACTAAGGCATATATATTTAATTTTCATTTTAACATTACAGATTTATTCATTTAGTTAGCATACACGGTGTTATAAAAGTAACGAGACAGTTTAAAAAAATTCCAGAGAAGCATAGTGAGCATATTTGTGTGACCTTGAAATAGGAACGTAAAAAAAAACTCACCCGACTCGACTGAATGTTATGAAATCAAATTCGGATCGTATTTATATTAATACGCTTCGATCGACACCTCAACGAAGTCGATCGACGACAAAAAAAATATCTACGGGAACACACACACACATATATATGTACTTCTCAAAATTGGTGTTAAAGCCTTGTCCTAACCATGAACCGCAAAGATATGTCAAAAATTTCGATTTCGAAAAACGCACCCATTGAAACAACTTCCTATACTGGGAAGTTAACAAAATTACTGACTTTAAATGTCTGAAACGAATCGACAACAAAAAATATCTTGTTTTTTCATCTTAAATTTTGAAGTAGGTCTTCATAGAGTCGACCGTGGTCATTTCAAGGTCCTATGAAGCTCACTAAAAATAGTCTTTGACCCTTGAAACATTAGTTTAAAAGTAAAAAAAAAATAGTTCTCAAGAACGTTCTTGAGCCACCTATATCGTTACTTATGCGACACTGTGTGTAACATATGCGCTGGCAGACTGTATGCTCTTCATGAATGCGTATTAATAATGAACAATCAGTCTTTCATAAAATTAATGTCTTTTTGAATGATAAATATCTTTAACTAGATGTTTATATTTAAAAGATACTTTGTATATGTTTTTTTTTATATGTTTCTCAAACGATATGTGGGATTAAGATACAATTTATTAAAACAAACGTGATGTTAAGTGAAGAAGTTCTATTATGATTTTTTTACAACGCCCACTCGGGAAGTAGACTTTTCGAGCGCTGTATGTCACCTTCAAAATACACAATAATCGCATACTTAACTATATGTGTTTCATAAACGCACATGTTCGGTTATAGGTGTTTCATAAACGCACATGTTCGGTTATAGACTACATAATTGTATGTACTACTGACACGCCATCTGTACTAAAAAAAAATAAGTAATCAATCTTAACCCTCATTTATTAAAGTTACCACACTGATTGTGTCAAACGCGAGTGTTACATACAAAAAAACAAAATTAAAAATTGAAATTAAAATGAACGAGCAATAAAAATTTGTATGCAATAAAATTTAAATTTAAAATAAGTAAATAAATCATTTCTCAAATTGATAAATTTCTCTCAAAGTCAACTTCCCGAGCGATTGTTGTAAAAAGTATTGAATGCTACTTGCGGAATAACTAGCAAATATGACAGTCGTGATTACGGCATTCGCTCTAAGGTTATGAGACATTCTTATGAAGACTCGTGTGGTTGTCGCAACTCGCCTACGGCTCGTAGCGACATCTACCACACTCGTCTTCATAAGAATGTCTCATAACCTTACGCTCATGCCGCAACACCACGACTGTCAGATTATTTGCTAGTTATCCCACTTGTAGCATTAATAACTATTGTGCTATTTTTAATTGCTTACCTCAACTTCTAGTTCTGTATATTTATATGTACATTAGTTAGTTAGTACAAGGGGGTATTCAAGTAATCACACAATCCGTTTTATGTAAGGTAAAAGTGTAGTCTTGAGCTGGTACTCTGAATAAACTTGTTTATTTGACATGGAACAATAGCAGAAGTGATAAATTTCGAAACATTTGCTAACTCAAGTAAGGAATGATAATAGTAAGAGGAATTGGAGTGATTTGGAGTCAATATTGAAATCATTTGAACAGGTCGTTCAAATGTATTGGTTTTTTGCAAATATAAATTTGTATATTTAAGATAATGGGTATAAAAAAACTATTATAAATAATAAAAAGGCAACAGCACACAATTTTCGGAAGAAGTATCCCATTCAAGTACTGACTGTGCCCAATGTTGCTGTCTTGCTGCCACAGTCAGAGCTGACTGTACCAAAGTACTGACTGTGCCCAATCTTCACTTCAGTGATTGGTGTTTTGAACGGGGTATGTATGTCACATAGCATGCAACATAACTGTTTCCCCTAATAAAGAGTATTATAATTAAATCTCTCATCGCTAAAGAAGTAAAAAAAATCAATCAACGCAAAAGATTTAAGTTGGCCAATTCCTGTATAATAATTAGTTCCGTACAAGGCTGTATAATTACCCAAAACGTAGGATGTTGATCAATAGTTTCTTAAATTAATTTTTTTTTCAAATTCATTCAAAAGTTAAATGTAAATAAAAATCAATACACCCCACATGTAGGAGGCACAATTGTTTGTATAGTTAATTTATTAAATAACAAATTTAAATAACAAATAGAAAATATTGAAACAATTGAAAACGATTTATATTTAAATTAATATCCATTTTAATTAAAATATTATTTGATTACTTGTGAGTTGTTTTTAAATACACTCTGCGCTCGCTCTGAGCTGTGCTGTGGTGCTATGCATTATGTACTTGATAAATTGATATTAAAAGAAATCGAAACACTTGACATTTGTATGCTTACACAAATGCCGAAAGTATACAATGAAATCCACTAATGTCTATAATGACTAAATCTTATTAACAAAGTATGGGCTAAAGGACGTTCATGTCCTAAAAATACTATAACTTATTCTAATTACTTATAAGTAATTTTAAATTATTATAAAATTGTATAATAATTATAAATTGAGATAATAGTCACATTAAGAAATATTGATTTATATTTTCCGTTTAGTCCCACATAAAACCTTGCTTTTCGTCACTTTTCGTTCAAATTAATTCGAGAAAATTATATTTTTCTTTCTTATGTCACTATTTAAACTTTTGTAATGTAATAATTTTGTTTATTTCTTTATTATATCATTCGCAAAGTTGTTGCGGCTATTACAGGACACTGATTGGGTGGCAGGCATGCTGAACGCCTGGGCCTGGCAGTGTATCACGACTTCTGCAAGAGCTGCCACAATTGTGAGGAGGAGGAGACAATGTCTCATCGTCTCTGGCACTGCCCAGCTCTTGTCATGAGGAGATGGACTTACTTGAGCCCGTCTCTTTGACGACCTCTCCGACCTGGAGTCGCCGTCAAAGTTCTCCTGCTGTTCTTAAACAGCTCAAAATGGTTCATGGAGTATTACACCGAACCCTATGGTCTAAGTGTGTCCCACCCCAGGACAGCCACTCTAACCTAACCTAACCCAACCTATTATATCGTTGAGGTATGAACGTCCTTAATATTATATGTAAACTTAACGAAAAAATATCCCATTGTTTTGGTAAAACTCTTGTAGAATGTACATTGAAATTAAAAAAAAAATTTTTAACTGTGGGTTGCTTCCACATCAATAAATTTTATCGTATTATTAATATTAGTGGTTTTTCGAATATCAAAAGAAGCAAAAAATAAAGATGCGGATTAAGCTCGAAAGATTTTGGATTGAAAATAGTTATAGTTCGCCGATACAAATTTTAATCTAAAAATAAATAAATTAAGCGGATTCCCTCAGATATTCGATTCAAGTCGAGTGTTGCATTTTTAATTTTTCAATTGTTATTTTGAAAACTAAGAGTCTAGAAAAAAAATCACAAGGGTTTTTTTTACTTAAAACTAATCAAAAAATACAAAAATATTTAATAAAAATTAAAAACCTTTAATTGGCTTAAAAACCTGATATCTTTATTGAATTTATTTAAATTCTTAAATCAAGGTCGTTTCAATGGCACTATTATTGCTTTTAAAATACACAATGTTTATATTATTAATTATTATACATATAATAAGTACTCTTCAAGATCTTTAATTTGACACCAAACATTAAAATTAAGCTCAATTTCTTGTTCGTTCGTAACTTATCGCTTATCGTTTCTATTCTAAAAAGTTTATGCTTTGTTTCAGCAGATTTTAGATTATGATGCGATCGGAAATGACATTTAACTGGTCATTGGTTTGAAGGATTGCATTAGGAATCCACTTGGCCACAACGTTTTCTCTGCAATGTTTTTTAAGACATTTCTTACAGTTTTTAATGAGTGACTTCTTTAAAAATACTTTTATGAGGTTTAAGATTCTAAAATGCAAAATTTTATGTGCGTTGCTTTTTTCGCTAGTCATAACATCGATTAATCAATTGCAAATTAGTCGTCCACTTGAATATATTTCTTAAATATATTCATATATATTTATGTGTACAATATTATACAATAAAACTAATTATTCTGATGTATTAAACATACATAAATTTATTAAATACAAAAATAAATTAATCTATATGGTAAAATATTAGTTATTAGCGTATTGCTAAGATGCAGTGGTTCTTTGCGTACATACTATATACTACACAGAGTATAGCAGACACGACGTGCGACGTGAACGAGTGTGCGTTCGTTCAACTTAAGTCTGGTTCGCATCCATCAACTTCAAACTCCAATGACCAGTTTAATGAGCAGTAATGGAACATTTTATTTTATACATAAGTATGATTTTTTCTTTCAATTAATTTATTTCGTTTGATATGCATAAGAACGTCTGTTTTGCTTTTAATTTTACTTAGGTTCATTTGAAATATATAATATATATCGATAGTCCGTGGTCCTATATTAAAACGAAATTTAACTATTTGTGGCAACCATTTGTGGGATATACATATAAAGGAAAGTTTGGTAATAAACAAGTGAAATTTACAAAATTTAAAAAACTTTCGTCAAATTTTTCGGGTACGAAATCCTAAACTCTCACTTGAAACAAAGCTGAGAACACTCTCCATTGAATTACCTTTCAAACGATAAAAAATCAAAATCGGTTAATCCGTTTAGGCACTACATCGTCACAGACAGACAGACAGACATGTACACACACACACAGCTTTCAAATTTCTTACACCCCTGTTTTTAGTTCGGGGGTTAAAAAAGTTTTCATCTGATCACCTCAAAAACATCTCATGCTTCCGTTTCCTGCTTTATTTTGCCTGACTTCAGGTTCATAGGCGTAGATTTTAAGTGCCAAGACTTGTAAGGCACAACGTTTATAGAATGCTTGGCTTCTCTTTTCTCTGAATTACTCTTAAGCGGCCCCTTTTTGATAAAACAGTTTTGGCGAGTTGACACGGTTTCTAAGATTTGAAATAGAATCTTTGTTTAATTTATTTAGTTCATAAAACTTTTCATGTTCATCAATAGATTGGTACTGGACCTAAATATCCTGAAATATTTTAAATTTGTGGTGATGAAATATAAAAATTTTCAACTTAATGATGCCATTAACTCATTCAACCAACAGAGGAGTATAAATGGTCAATTTCTAGTTAAGCTTCACACAAAAATATAACAATTTACCATCATTGTTCAATCAAATATATATTTTTTTGTACTTGCCCACAAATTGACATTTATTTTAGTAATTTAGATTTTATATATAATTTTATGACTATTGTTATGCTAAAATTGCAACTAATTTTAGATGAATATTGCTTTATTGAACAAAAAAATTTAAAAGTGTAAAGCAAAAGTGCAAATAAAAAATAATAGTCAAAATAAAATGAAGCACATCGTTATAAAATTCATATTTCAATAAGGCCTACTTGAGTTAAAATAGCTTAAAGTTTATAGCTTTAAGCTGATAAATAATTAAATGTGTGCAACATATAGGATGAAACAGGACAGGGTGTGATTTTGAAAAATAAAAACCATTATTCCAAATTATTTGTTTATCGCACTAAAAATCATAAAAAGCTTTAAAGAAAATTACATAAATTTAATTTGAAGAAATTTATAAATTAGAAGGAAAATTTGGTATTTTAAACTAAATATGATTTTTTGAGAAGGTGTGTTATGGATTAGGAGGATTTAACAACTTGCAAAATTTTCTTGTGAGTTAACTGTCAAAAACTGTACCAGGATAACTGGGTATCAATAATTCAATCGTCAAAAGATCGGAAGATCGTAGCTAATCCTGGTTCAAATCCTGTTATGATGAACTTCAACTGGATGAATGTACACGTCTGTAATTGGTAAAATAAAATTCTTTTGAAAATACAATCTGTGTAATATCCTTAAATACTTTTTTATAAATTTTAAAATGATAACAAAAAATTGAAAAAACTGATGAGGTTTTGTTCTACAACGTTTTAAAAATGGTACACGACTCTGTCCTACCATAGCTAGAGTCCTACAGTTTCCTGTATCAAAATATGAAGTGAAAATGACAAAAATACATGGGAACAAAAATTTTGGATTTTTGCATACGCATATTGAGTATTTAACTAAGCAAAAACTTGTTTCGTTTTAGTTCAGATAATCCGTGTTACTATGACCTCTGATACGGTAGTATAGCTACGCGTCTGATTTTAATTTCATTTACTAAGTATTCTCATTAGAGAATTGCAAAATTTAATAATTATTAAAAAGATATTTTTTGTCATCTGCTTAAAAATATCATTTTATTATAAAGAAGTTCGTGAGGTAACTTTTCATTTTCCTTGTTTGGAATTGAAGCAATGATACCACTGGTTGTAGACACTAAGTCAGTTAGATACCACAATTCACGACACCGAAAGCACATAAGAAATAATAATCATAATAATAACAATAATATAAAAACATTATAAGAAATGAAATGACACAAAGAAATGGAAAAAAACCATAGAAAAGTAACCTACAATTTTTATATTAACAACTAATACAGGGTGAGACATTATTCGGTAAGGTTTGATCTAATAGTTATTTTACTACCGATAACTAAAATGTTATCTGTCAAGTATCAAAAAAAATTCAATGTTATATAATCAGTCAACGAAACAAGTTGATGTACGCTCAATTAATGTTGAGAAATTTTGAAAATGTTCAATATTTACAATAATATACCTACCAATAAAACCTCATTTATCAAAATTTTTAAAACGTAATATTGTAAACATGTAATCTGTTGGGCTATTATTTGCGGTGATTCAAATGAAACTCAATCATTGAAAGGGTCAATTAAAGTGACTACATGAATCTCAATCCTAACAAAGAATCAACACATAAAAATTTACTTAGATTGGGTTGTAAGAATCGGCAAGCGCTCCAGCAGGGCCCAATATAAGAATGAAATATTATTCCATCCTGAATCGGGAAGCTTTTCATCAAAATAAAGTAATATTCACTTGAAAATACTCTTTTGATATGGAAATATCAAATTGAAAAGGATAACCTAAATGATTCATCATTTTTCAGCTAACTTTGAACGATAAAATAATAATAAAAAGTCTGGTGACCTTGGAATTCTTTGTGCTTTTTGGAAACTTTGTTTATCAAAAAATGAATTTATAAAGTTTTATTGAAATTCCTAGTATTATTCAATCCTTGCATATCTCCTTAAATTTTAATTTAATAAACATATTCAAATCGTACAAAAAGATATTCCTCATCCAATACATATAGAACATTAATAGAAATTATTATGAAGTATTCCTTCGAGAATTGTTCTTCTTGTTTTTGTGTACGAGGAACAAAAATTAATAAAGAACTCTCTCTCACTGTTTTAAATATTATTTTTAAAATGTACCCAGTGTCTGTCTTACGTTAAAAATTTTAAACATATTTAGAATAAAACACTCTGAAAACAAAAATTCTTAATACCAACCGATATGAAGTTGTCTCAATCTTATCGCGAGATCAAATATCGCAAATGGTGCCACGAATGTGATACGACTACCGTACGGGGTTGAGTGGTGAAGTTGACACAAACGCATGAAAATACTGTAATATTGTTGTTTTTGATTGGTTCTACCACTTCTACCACTAAATATTACTAACGATTTTAATTACTATTGATTTTAGTGTCTTAAGTCTAGTTAGCTACAACAATCTTAATGTAGTTGACAGAGTCACATATAGACTAGACGTGATATATATATGTTCATAATAACCAAATCCTCTATTTAAAGTAAACGCAAAGAAATTTTCTTCTAATTCATCGATTCGCTTTATTTACACGATTATATATTCCAAAAATTTTATTTTCCATCAATAAAATGCATGACTTTATACTAAAATCAATCTCGTTTATAGAAGTAATGATTTGGTTTATTTAACTTCAGTGATTTTGTATCAATGAATTCTTATTTTAAATTCAATCCCATTCTACTGTAAATACAAATATTGACTATCAAAATCCGATAGATTTACCCCACTAATTAGAATTTGAAGTTTGTGGCTAAGCCAGCTCTCTAATTCCTCAGAGACACATAACTACAAAATATTTTAAAGAGATAGTTTCAGGGTTTTAAATATAAAACCAATTTCTCAAGAATTAGTGTTAACCACAAAAAGTATAAAGGTCATGGACAAATCGCTATGAAATGACAATGTTTTCACTGCAATGATTTTATGGTTGCAAGTGTTTTACTGCTTTAATTCTCAAAATATATATTTTTATAGTTTTATCAACGGTATTATTTACATAAATATAATTTGTTTTTAAATAAGTAATAATATATTCAATAATATAAAATGTTATGAATAAACATAACTGAAATGTTTATATTTACATTTATACGATCCTTTTTATTGACTGTTATTTAATATAGTAATATATAAAATTAATAATATATAAAAATGGACGATAAGAATAAATATAATAATCATAAAAATATATTTTGTTTTAGAAAGAGGGTGCAAAAATATTCAATCACATTTGATTAAAATAAGATATCGTATTTCTCTTAAATTAAAACATTATGATAAATTTGTTACTTGACCAATGTTAAAATATTTTAACTAATACACAGCTTACACAATTGAGTTTAATAAAATATTACCAACCTGAATAAAATAAATAAAACCTAAACGTTCATCTATCTATAATATAAAATGTGTTGCTGAATGTGTTGCTAAGCGCAAATCTCGAGAGCAGCTGAACCGATTTCGCTAGTTATTTTTTTATAATATTCCTTGAAGTACGAGGATGGTTCTTACGGAGAGAAAAATTGACTGAAAAAGTCTAAAAACAACACTTTTCTATATTCCCATACAGAAAATTCGTAATAATAATTAAAAGTCAATTTGAACTTTAATACCATACCACAAAATTTAAGTGTTGGAAAAGGAGTTCCCGGAAACAAAATAATTGAGTGACAAAATTGTCAAAAACAAATTGTCATGGTAAAATGTAAATTGTAAAGACACTTTTCGTAACTAAAAAAAGAAGGATATATTATATAATCCAAACTTCCTGGCATCTGTCAGATTTTTATCGTACTTGCTGACCCGGTGTCCCGAATAGCAGAATAAGTATTTAAAAAAAGCATCGACTGTTAGGCGGTACGAAGTTCGCCGGATCAAGTACTTTTAAATGAGATAGTCGTGAAACATTCACCATAGGAGCGATATTTAATTTCTTTAATTTAACTTAGCAATACATTCCTCTCCTTTGAATATCTTTTTTCTTTAAAGACCGATTTAACATAAAAATAGATATAATAAGCAATATTTGCCGAATGACATTTTTGTGATTAAAGTCAAGCAGCTTACAACATTCTTTTATAAACTAACGCTTGTTAATTAGTACCTTATAGTACCTTATTGTAAAATATGATGAATGGCACTGATTTCCAATTCACATCCTGGCTATCGAGGAAATTCATATTAGAATGTTATTCTCTGTACTATAAAAAATATTTCAAAGACAAGGTTATTAAAAATGTCTTACTAGCATGACTTGAATCTTTCCTTGCGTCTAATATAGTAAACAAGTGCCTTACAGCATATTTTACAATGACTATATCAGTGGTTGACTAAAGCATAGAAGACAACTTTAGTTTGTAATTTGTTAAAAAAACCAATTGTTATATCTCTCATGTATTTGTTATGAAAACATATTACCTACTCCTACTATTGTAAATCTTTCTCTATTTATAGGGGAATAGGTGCGTTCCAATTAATTGTTAAAAATTGTAATTATTATGAGCAGTATCGATTATCCAAATTGGAGATGAACTGCTATCATAATCATAAAAGTATGTACTAGCCATAAAATTTGAGATGAATAAATAATATAATTAAAATCATACAACTCAGAGTTATTATACAAGATGATATAAGAGTAGTCACTCTGTGTGTTGGCAAAAAAATCGAATTTTTTTTACTTAATGACGTCATCAGAATCCAAAAAATTTAATTTTCTTTATCACATCCAAATTTTATCCAATTTTGATAAACCAAGTATGTAATCGTACTAAATTTGGGTCATATTTTTAAAATTTGTGATCAAAATTAACCTATCCCTAATTGGTTTCAAGAACGTGGAGTTCTGGTCTCTGAATTAAGCACAACAGTGATAGCTACCGAAAAATTGACATCATTAGTGGGTTTCAAAAAAAATTATAATAAGATCGAATCAAATTTGCCTGTGTTATCAAAACAATCCAATTTTTTAACTTAATGACGTCCTCAGAATTCAAAAAAATATAATTTTGCTTTATCACATCCAAATTTTATCCAATTTTGATAAACCAAGTATGTAATCCTACTAAATGTGAGTCATACTTTCAATCAAAATCTTTTGATCAAAATCAACTTATCTATTGTAATTTTGTATATATGAACACAAAAATTACATAAATAAGTTAATGTTGACTAATTAACAAAAATAAAACTTGGCAGACTTTACACTCTGAATCAAGAGCTCGTATGGCTAAACTGGCTAAGGCGATCTTGGTCGAATGTTTTTTCAATTTTTTTTAATAAAGAAACATTTTTATACTCAATGATTTTAAACCACGTTTTGTTTTTTTTCGACAACATCTCTAAAAACTACTAGAGTAAGAAAACTGCCAAATATCACCAATAAGTACATTATCGCCATCTTAAAAAATTAGTTATAAAAGAAATTAATATTATTAGTATAATACATCTTGTGATAAGATGATTACTTCTGTATCACTTTGTATATTCAATGAACATGAGTATTTTTTTGTTAGTCAATGAACTAAAAAATGCCAAGATGACACTATGGAAAAGAAGTCATAATAACATAAATTTAATTTAAACAAATGACCGCAATGAATTATTCTAAACAGTAAGTGTGTGTGTGTATGTATGTGTTCACTTTTTCTGGAAGTTTGCCCGCATAAATAAAATTTCAAAATTATTATATACCATGATAAACAAAAGTTTTCTCATATATAAACGTATTGTGTTTAGAGATTATTTTGTAACTGATCATTTTCACGCTGATAACAATAATAATTGCTGTACGTTCCCTGTTTATTATTGGTTTATTTTAAATTAAGTTGTATGTAATATTTTTTTAGACATTTTTCCACTTAAATATAGACGTATCATCGAACCAAGCTGGTTTTAGAAAAAAATTTTCAACTAATGATCATATCTTTACCATAAACCAAGTGACAGAAAGAAGTTGGGAATACAACCTAACCATTTATTTAGCTTTTATAGACCTTAGTAAAGCCTTTGATTGCTTAAAACACCATATTAGAATTGAAAACTTAAAACATGCTGGTGTTGGTACAAAGTATATGAGACTTATACATACAATTTATTCGCGCGGAAAAGCCTATATCGAGACAGAAAAGACGGGAGTTTCTTTTGAGTTAAAACGGGGAATTAAACAAGGAAATCCCCTCAGCCCAAATCTATTAAATTGTGCATTAGAATAATATGCCTTCAGAAAAATTGACTGGACTAAATACGGTATAAATATTAATGGTGAGATTTGTTCAAACTTGAGGTTTGTAGAAAACATTTGTATCGTTTATACAGAAGACTACGTGTACTTGGGTCAAATTGTATCTTTTAAAGATCGCTATAGCAAATCGTTGGAAGTTTTTGGGGTGCGGAACTCTAAACTTGCACTAGAAACGTACCGAAGAACACTCTCCATTAAATAACGTTTATCCTTAGAGTCTTCTCCAAACTAAACCGATTTTGAGGATTTTTGTTGTTATTATTATTACGGGTATACCTTAACTCACACTTGAAACACACACAGCTAAGAATACTCCCCAATTAAACTACCTTTCAAACGAAACAAAAAAAATCAAAATCGGTTCATCTGCTTAGGAGCTACGATGCCACAGACAGACACACATAACGGTCAAACTTATAACACCCTTTTTTTGGTTTGGGGGTTAAAGACATAAAAAACAAGAAGCTTGTTTTAATAAAAAGCATGGGGGGAAATATGACTATGGCATCTAAGTTCCGTTGCTCACGAAATATTTATTAAGAGTTTTGTTAGTCTTTTACAGATATATCCATATAAAGTATGTACGTAAAGAATATTTTAATCAATCACATTTGATCTTAGTTAATTGCTTTTAATGAGAGTCATTAATCATTTATTTATTATATTAATTGCTTTAAGGAAAACATAATTTATTATAATAAATAAAGGCTAAAATACAAAGTGTTTCAAAAAATATTCGAGCGAATTTTGATTCAACGCCTAATTTCAGAGCTATAGTTTGTTCGTAAACCCACATTTTAAGTATTGTAATGACCGACACACATTTTCCAACCCAATCCCACAGCACGGTAATATAAAATGCTTGTAAATTTCTATATTGCCTCTTATCTTCCCATCGGCTCAATGGATTCAAACATTTAAGGTATCTTTATATTTGTATCAAAAATCCAAGTGTTCTTAGATACGTGTTTGAAAAAACAAAATAAAATAGCGAATTTTTAGAAAGTTGAAAAAAAAAATTAACAAAACCTATCGAGGTTTCAAAATAAAGGAAATTATTAATCGGGTATTATAAAAATATATATGTTATATGTTTAATTTTAATTAGAAATAATAAATAGTTTTAAAAGTTCTAATATAATAAAAACGTTATTTTAATGCTAAATTTTGAAATGGTCGCATTGTTCATTGAAAAGTTTTATAGTAAATAATTAAAGATTACAGATATAAAGAATTACTTTACTTTTGTAAACCTTGGTAAAACTTTATATACAAAATACATAGGCCTGTGTGTCAAATAGAATAAAATTATAAAATTTAAACAGTAAACATATTCTTGAAAATTTGATGTTACAACTATCGTATTTCTTTAACATAAAAAAACTAAAAAAAAGCTTTGTATGTGTTATTTGTTTTTGTGGTGAAGTGAAAAATCTGTTTTATTAAAATAAAATTAATTTGTCAACTGTTTATGATGTTAATTAATTGTTATGTAAAAATAAAATGATCTTAATGATGTTAAAATCAAATTATAAAATACATGAAAAAAGAAACATGGATACAATTTGTTAAAAATCTTTCGTAGATGTATATGCTTGTAGTTTTTATCTAATTCTGACAAGTGTGCAAACGTTTTTTATGTAAAAAAAGAAAAAAGTTTAAAAAAGAAAAATGTTTTTAATAAAGTTGGTACTTTTTATAAGGCACAAGAATATAATGAAGAGCGAGCACAAGCAACGATGCTATGGGAGATGGCGTCCTTCTCCTGAACTGAGTTCCTAACATATATTTGACTAGTAATGTTTGAGAATTAGCATATGTTTAAACTGATGTCCTCTACATTTCTTTTACAGTTGTTTTGCTTTGGCAGCAAATAATTTTTGGTTTGCCTTTTAATTTCATTAATATATTATTCAGCATTGCCTTATTTTGGAATGAGGAGGGGGTTAATGGATTCTATTCACTTGAAGGTCATTTTTAACCCCCGAACTATTAAAAGGGGTATTATAAGTTTGACCGCTATATGTGTGTGTCTGTCTGTCTGTGGCATCGTAGCGCCTTAAGAAATTTGACGGGGGGTTTTAAATTTTGTAAATTTCACGTGTAATTTTTTTCCAGATATTATAATTTGACTGGGAACGAATTCCAATAAATAAAGCACAGCTGATATCTACTAAATATTAATAAATTCTCGGGCAGTGGCTATTTTTGTATTTATCTAAATTTTTGTGAGAATTGAATACATAATTATTTAATAGTATTCAGATTATCATCATCATTTTATAGCATAACTTTGATAAAAAACATAAATTGAGATTTGGTCGTACTTCAATTTGCGATTTTAAACGTGCTTGTGTACGCGCGATTTTTAAACGTCATTACTTACCACTTTCAGTTTGAATTTTATGGAATGGTAGACATGTTCATACGTAATTTTTCTCTCAATTAGAAATTATCATTTTACCTATCTGTTTCCGACAACAAAATAAATTTTGAGATAAGGCTTGATGTTAAAATTTTTTTAAGGTGAGCTTTATTTAAAAATTTTCTTATCCATCAAATGAATCTTGCCAATCACCAAAATTAAGAAATACTTCCATTCTTTATTATTAAAGCGTAGGTATATAAAATAAAAGCACTGTTTTTTGTCTTTAATTATAATAGAAAAGTAGTAAATTTCTTAAAAAGTATCATTTGAATCCAACCACATGAAATTTTATGTTTATAATATTTTAGAGTGAACATTTATAGGCACATTAAATGAGGAAAGTAGTCTAAGTACGTCCGCTATGTAGCTTGGATGAGTGCAATTTTTTATTCTTTCTATTATTTATGGTGAAATTTGTTTGATCTAATGAGAATCTGCGAATCGCTTGTTCTTGTTGGAATCAATGAGATCAACATAAAAGATGAATCGAATTTGGGGAATGAGGGAAATACACCATTATAGTTTCAGAGAATACTATTTATTTCATTCAAAAACAGCCAGACCCAATCAAACAATAAATTATTATTTTACTTTTGAAAACTATTAGAATCTCTTAGCAACAATATACATGAACTTCCCATTACTTAAGCGAAAGCGCTATACAAGTGAAATTTACAAAATTTAAGAAACCCCAGACAAATACGATTTATTCCTTGTAAACCGATTTTTAGAAACTTGGAAGCTATAAAATATTCTCAATCAAGTCGGTTCGACCGTTTAGGGGCTACGATGCCACTGAACACACAGACGCACAGATAAACACTTTGAACTTATAACACTCCTTCCTTTATCAATATCAAAGTGATGGTCAAGGACATCAGATGAACTAAAAGGATACTTACGGATCTTTCATTTTTTGGGACAAATTTTTGGGAATATTTTAATTGAAATTGAAATATTTAAGTTGACTTTTTTATTTTGAATTATTACTTTGAATTACCCAATTATTTTTCCATTTCACTTTTCAAAATGAATTGAGCCAGGTTTATTTGGCCTTTTCATGCCATTGCCAAACTGAATCGATTTTGAAGATCATCGCCAATTTTTAGTTTTTTCGGGTACGGAACGCTTAGCTCGCACTTGAAACATAGTTATGAACACTCTTTGTAAATTACCTTTCCAATGAAACGGTTCATTCGTTTAGGCGGTACGATGCCACATACAGACACACACACACATAGCGCTCAAACCTATATCACCCCTTTTTTTCAGTTCGGGGGTTAAAAATAGTCAAAACTAAGGCCAAACATGACAACCTTCTCATATATCAGTAGTTTAGTACTTTGTTCCATGTGCATTGTATTGGAAAAACAACTAGACACTTGATGCATAGGACCCAATACACTCATAAAATGCGGGGTTGAAATGCACTATAATACATTTTCTACAACAAATGCGTTGTCTTCTCGTACACTATCTGATAAGTTATCGATTTCAATGTCACAATACATAATATAAAATTATATTATATTCATATAAAAAATTATTTTTCTCCCAATATTATATTATCATTACTAGTTAATGCATTATTTCTGTTCATAAACCCTCAATCATAACAATACGTACCGCCGCGGCCGGGTCGCGTCATCAAGAATATTGAAGAATTGACGACAGGGTGGAAGAGAAATAATTTACGAATGTTCATAAAATTCACTTGGTTATAACATTAGTAAATATCGGTCAGGTCTAGGTATACATATTTACCAGAAATAAAAAAAGGCTCATAAGTATTTCTTTTACTCTTGATTGATTGTTTCATGAAATTTAAGGATCTATTTAACGCTTTCCCACTCCGAAAATTTAGAAAAAGTCGGTTCAAATCTTAAGTATATTTTTCGAGTAAATTTCGATATAGGGTGTTTCAAAATTTAATGCACACTTGATCATCTCACTGTCCAAATGCAACAAATCAGAGGATCACCAGATCAACATCAATTGACAGGCTCGTTCTTGAAAGTTTTTAGTATACATAGATCTTTTCTCTTTAGCAGAGTGTGTGCACATTGCACAAGTTTTACAATAGTAATAGTTTTCCTCAAAAATACAGTCTCTTGCCGAAGAAGGTTCAACGCGATCTTGAGGGGTGCTAGGGGCATGGGGTTTTCGCATGGGGCCAAAATATTAACGCAATGTGAACGAGTGAAAACTTTCCTTTATCTTGTTTATTCGAGTTGGTATCAGACTCTGTACGGATTTAATAATCCTAAATTTTTCATAAACTTGACAGTGTCTATATATTCGGTTCAGATATATAAAGTTCATATATTCCCTGCCATCCTGTATACATTTATTTTCTTTCCCCTAAAAATAAACTAATATTTTATTATTTACAGTAAAATAAGATAAAATTTTTTGTGCTGTAATAACAAAAAAAAAAGTAAAAACTATTCTGTGATAAATTACTAGAGTTTTTTTTGTGTGTAAGGGCTAAAATGATAACAATTTTATTTATCTACCCCTTAAATTAATTCATTTTTTTTGTTTTTTGTTTTAATGAAATTTAATACAAAATTAAATTTTTTATTATATTTATTTGGGATGAATGTTTCTATTAATGGAGTCAATAACATATTTAATTCAATTAAATGAAATATGAACGATATTTTTTCGTGGAAACGATAATGTGCAAACTAATATTGTTTAGGACTGATAGTTTAGAGCTAACAATGTTTGTTTGGAGAATTTAAGCATTGGTCCATAGTCTAACACCAACATCAAACTATAACGGCTGGCTTATACCATCCGCAATCTCCTTGCGAAATTCAAAATTAATATTTTATTGTAAAACAAAGAATCTTTCCAAGGTAAAACCACCAGCCTGGCTGGATTGATATAACATATTTTTTATTTCCAACTTCGACCGGAAAGGCCTTTTCCAAACTATATCTTGATAAAACTGGTGAAGATTGGGGTACCCTTCCTTGCTAAACTAATAAGTTTTGTTGAAAACATTTTTTGTCGAAAACAAATAAATTCGCCAAAATTATAGAGTCTACAGTCTCAAAAGTGTTTTTCTATCTCCTACCAGATTCGATATTCCTATAGTTTGGAAATCATGCCAGGTCGAGGCCAGAAGGAAAATAAGGTAAATCGATTTGGTGTGGACGTATTACAAAAAGTATGGAAGAGATTGGAAAAATTATAACAAAATTTATTTCATTTATTTCGAAAAAAACATGTAAATTTATTACCTATTACAAAATTTTAAGTGCAGAAAAAATATTGAATCGAGTCTTGACATAGGGATTAAGTTTTCAAAAATGAGAGAATGATATTCTCATGAAGAGGAGTTAAGAAGTTATGATTAAAAAATAACCATACCTTCGAGAAATATGTAAGCACCATGAAAATCAAAACATTTTTGATACAAGATTATTACATTTTTTCATTTTCTTTATATTTCAATATACTTGTTCTTTTTTATTTAGCTAAAAGTTTTTTTTGCTTACGGTAACATAATATTTCCCCAATAGACAGTTTTAACTTTAAATAATTGTTTGTTTTCATTCTGTTTAAAAAGTAAGTAATCCGAAAAATGTTTAATTTTATTGTTTAAATTTTGGTTCTTAATTTCTGTAATATTGGAATGCCTGTGTAAATCGTAGAATGTTATTCTAAAAAATTTATAGGAAAAAAAATTACCACGAAGGTTCATACGTACGTAAGTACTCATACACATGAAAAACGGAAAAATATGATGAAAATTACGTTTTTGAAAATCGGATCCAATTAAATAACTTCCTATACCGAAAAATTAATAAATAAAATTATTAGTATTATCCAACAGGGCCATTAACAATTTTTTTTCGTTACAAAAAATAAAATAAAGATTAAAACTAAACCTTGTAAATCTGGACAACTATCTTCTACCTTTCAATCCACTTCAATTTGGTTGAGAAACATAAAACCATGGAACAATGTAAATTGTTAATGCAGACTGAAGCATTATTTTTAATTTGTCCGCATCTATTTTTAATCTCTTCTATAAATTGACCTTTATTGTGGTATACACATACAACTACATAGTATATACACTGAAAAAAATTAAAATAATGACAAACTCATCCCGAAATTGGCCGATTCATATTGAAATAAAGTAAAAATACTTTCGAACAGGTTCATAATGATTGGAACAAGTACAGCTAAATATTTGTATTTACAATTGATTGGGATTGAATTTAAAATATGAATTCAATGATACAAAGTCACTGAAGTTCAATAAACAAAGTCAATACTTCTATGAAAGAGATTGATTTTAGTTTAAGCTCATGCATTACATTGATGGAAAATAAAATTGTACTTAGTTGGAATAAATATAATGGTGTAAATAAAGCGAATCCATGAATTAAAAAAAATTTCTTTGCGTTGCTATAAATAAAGTATTTGGTTATTATGATCGCATATCTATCATGCCTAGTCTATATGTGATTGATCCAACTTCATGAAACTTGTTATTACCAGTCAACAGAGAGTTTAAAATAAACATATTGATAATTTTTATAAGATTTACCACATTCCGACTTGAAAATTTTTTTTTTTTTTTTAAATAAACCTATCTGCACGAATAAACCTTTTGTTTTTTTTACCTTCTCATGTAGTTGTGACAATCACATCAATATTTTGTTATAATATTGATAAGTGGTAGAACTAATGAAAATAAGATTGTTTAATTCTATGTTGCACTTCGAAACAACAATATTTGGAATTTGTTGGACAGTATATTACTTTCATAAACTTATGCTTTTTGTCAACTTCACCACTCAACTCCGTACGGTACCTACTTGTGTCACACCGTGGCACCATTGACCATATATGATTTCGCGATGAGGTTGAGACCACATCATATTGGTTGATATTAATAACTTTTTTTTCAGTGTACCATATATGTAACAAATTTGTTCTATTATTCGACACTGTACGTAAAAATAAAATCCTACAGGACATTTTATATGCTGATTATATACTACCACATAACGGTAACGAGATCTATCACCACGTGAATTCCAACAGTAGGTAGTACGTCGTACATTACATATACTATACATACCTATGTAAAAGAAGAGAATATAGTTAGTAAAGTCTCCTGGTGATCTCCCTGGGTGGTTTTGATGTATAAACTAGGTACCTAGTGTCATCAATGAAGATAAACTTTAAAACAAATCAAAATATTAAATGGTGTATATTTGTATGATTATAATACATTATTGTATACTTTTTGTTTAATGATGCCGCTAGAATTAAAAGTGTGAATGTCTAAGTTCATGAAAATCACATTTTTCATCTACATGATATGAATCGAATAATACTAGGGATTTCAATAAAACTTTATAAATATCGGGCTTTTTATAGGTTATTCTTTTCAATTGGATATTTCTATATCAAAAAATCTAGACAGTGTGATAAAAAACTATCTGAAATATTTTAGACAATCTTGTAGTTTATAATAATACCATGAAAATATAAGGTTGCCGATGATATAAAAACAAAATTTTAATTTGATGATCAGTTCATCGAAGATCCATCATTTGATTAACAGAGACGACTATAGTTAGAGTATTTATGATTGAAGATAGATATCTATATTATGAAATTTATAAGCTTCACTTGTACACATTATATTATATATTTTTGTAGTGGCGTGGTATTGTAAAGCTAAAAATAACACATTACTTAAGAGAGTTCTAATAGGTACTATATAGAGTTCAAATGTGTACTAGGTCCATATAAAAACACAATATTTTTATTAAATTCTTATTATTTAAAAATAAAAGTACCAAATTTTTTGACCAGAAACAATTAGGTAAGGCTAGCGATATTTAAAATCATTCAAGCTCTAATATCAAAAGCTTGTGATTTTCTTTTTACATGATTTGCTTTATTTTGTAATCGATAGTAAACGTGCTCCACTTCAAATCGAGCACCCTGTATGTTTGTATAATAAAATTATATATCGAAAGGCTAGTTATAAGATTAAAAGTTAATTTCGCCATGAATTTTCTTCTCTTATACAATATCAAAACTGAACAAGAAAAGTAAAACGACTTACACATCTAGACAGAAAAAGAAAAGACTGTCTCAGATTTCATGTTTATTGTCATTTTGGCGAACATGAGATCTGAGATATTCTTCACTTGCTTCCGTGATGTGTATAGTACTTTTCTGTTCGACGGGAGCAAAAGGCGGTAATGGGAGTATTTCAAGTCTTGGCCAATCTTAAAATCTGAAAGGAATCCTTATATGCAATTCAACTTTCATTTTTTAGTTATTCCAAATATCAATGGTCGTTAATTGTTCGCCTATATTACCATTTTGCACAAAGCGTACGTAAATGTTCCCAATTTTTAAGATATTAAACCAAATTATACAAAGTTTCCACTTATCGATTTATTGCGGCACATTTTCATTTGATCTTAGCATACACGTATAAAATATTTCGTTTTTAATTTTGATTATAATCATTTAAAAATGTTATGTTAAACACTGTTATTAATATCATTTTATCTTTAACAATCAATTCATCATCTTAATGTACCATACAGTAGTTAAAATATATTAGTAGTGTCTTAGTAACTATTTTTGTAAATTATAAATAATTATTAATAATACAAGGTTTACAACTATTTATTTTTCTAGTCAAAGTCTGTTTCAAATTACAGAAACCATAGCATACTGTTTTTATATATTTAAATTACTTATAATAAACTAAATAAAAAAATTTTGGACAGTAGTTACAATTGATTTGTGTACAAAAGTCAAATGTCAATAGAGGATCAGAAAGTTTTTTTTATCACTACACGTGAAGTATTCTCACTGGACGCGCAAAAAAGTGAAGTTGGTTTTTAAAAATCTTTACTAGTATGCAAGATATGAATGTTTGAAATTTCCAATTAAACAAATAGGAAGATACCCACCTGTGACGTCATATGTGGGTATCACCATAGAGGTTACATACAAGTGAAATTTACAAAATTTAAAAAAACATCGACTAATTTTTCGGTTAAGGAACCCTAAACTCGCATTTGAAACATATAAAAGAACAGTCTCCAATTAAATTGCCTTTTCCTTAAAGCCTTTTTCAAACTGAGTCTATTTATAAGATCAACGCTAATTTTAAGTTTTTTCGGATTCGGAACCCTAAATTCGCACTTGAAAGCTAAGAACAGTCTTCATTAAATTGCCTTTCAAACAAAACCAATAGAATCAAAATCGTTTCATCTGTTTAGGCGCTACGATGCCACAGGCAGACAGACAGACACACAGACAGACATACACACACATAACCGCTGTCAAACTTTTTACAATCCTTTTTTATAGTTCGGGGGTTAATAAAACTTTGTTTTGCTAAAAGGAGATGGGCCACTTTTGAATGCAATCTTTGAGTGCTTTTAATTTTTGCGTTTTTTAATCCATTTTAACTTCCCTTTTGTTATATGGCGAATTCGACATCAAGTTTCTCGCAGTATGTTTTTCGTTTGACGAATTTTTTTCTAAATTTTCCATTCTTTGCATCGTTGCTTTGCAGAAACAAACATGTGGGCACCAGTTTCAAAAAATTTACAATAAAAAAAATTTACTCTATCTAGATATCCAATGGTCTGAAGTGACGTCTATAAAGAAAGAGATTCGTTTCAACAATATTTTACTATTTGGTTACACCATCTGCATTCTTCATAAAATTTATACTTTTGAAGGCTATAATCTTTTTATTCTATTAAGTAACGTAAGAAGAAACCAAAAAACGATTATTGAAATATAATATTCCACCTCTTTCATGTTTCCTAAATAGCTTTTATGTGTAAAATTGCTATATCATTGTTTATGGGAGCGGTTAAGTACAATTAATTGACTAAAAACAAAAAAATGAATATAAATAAATAATATGTGATTGTCTGCATTTTTTGCATAAATAAAATAAATATTCTCTATCATTTTTCTGTATCCTCTCGTCTGTCAAGGGTATAAAAAAAATATAAATCGGTTAAGAGCGTGTTCGACATGAATTGAGTAGGGTTCCGTATGCCTATAGTGTTTTATTGCTTTTTCACAAATGAAAAAGAAGCTCGTTAACTGTGTATAGACTCTTGATGTTCGTATCAATTACATGCACTCGTAATTACTAAATAAAGGTCACGTGGAAACAAAAACAGAATCACCTTCGAGTCAAATAAATGTCAATATTTGTTCGATCAGTTTGAAAATACCAAACTGATGTTTGCAGTTTGAAGTCAGAATGTAGAGCTTAAAAAGACGCATATAATGAAATTTTTTTATGGATGTACGAGCACCGGGGTAGTTTTGGATAAAAGGCTTGATTTTTATTTTATATGAAATTGGACTAAGTTTCAATCAATTTTGAAAATTTTAAGAGGGGTTGCCGTATTATTTAAATAAGTAAATGACCAAAAGTAGGCATATTTAAGGTTGGTCTTATGGGAAAACGGTAGATGGATTATATGTTTTCCTTTTTTTCCTCCAAAACTAGTCGATGGAAACTAAAAAAAAAACTATTTAAATTAAATTAAAAAACTTAATAATTTTTTGAAAACGAAAATAAAACCGTTGTGCCCGACTAATTAAGAATGTTTAATCACAGGAGTGGATCCACAAATTTAAAAAAATGTATTTTTTCAAGTTTGATCGTGAATTATGTTATTTCTTGACAATATAAGACAAGAAAAGTAAGAATAAAATTTTTGATATCTGGTGTAAACAAAATATCGAAAATTGAAAATATTTCGAGGCAGATATCGAAAAATGTTATTCTTATTTTTAGTCTAAGTACATTCCTGAAGTTATAACAAAATTCATCATCAAAGTTGAAAATAAGGTACAAATAATTTCAACCACAAGTTTGAATTTCCCTTGGCGCTTGTACTACCTTAAAACGAGGAAATGTGGTTCTAAATAAATAAATGTAATTTTTTTTAGGGCGCATATTTTGTCTACGGATGAATAATAATAATACTAACGGCTACAGGGAATAGTGATATGTGTTATTTAATTCAATTTGAAACAATTAAAAACACAATCCTCACATAATGATATTTATATTGAAAATTGTTTCTTATACTTTTTATTCGAAAAAACTATTGTGTGAACGCCACATAGCCTCTATGCAGATATGTGCTTAAGGTAACTACTTAGAGGTTGAGTATTTAGTGATTGTATGAACAATTTTCAGTTGTTTGAATTGAAATGCCCTACTTATCCACAATTGCTCCACAAATATAATAAAACAAAATATACCGATCGTGGGACCCCTGTAAGGATTGAAGTTCCTTACGAAGCTGTATAAAAACAAATGTTAACGCAAAACAAATACATATAGGTAAACTGTTTTAATTGTTCACATACACAAAGTTATACATTAATTAGTTATAATAATTTAATAAATAATTAACGTTTAGAAATTGATGTTTGATTGACAGCTTACAGAATAGTAAGGGATTATTTGGTTAATGTCAATTAGGCAGTATTATCAGACGCACATAATTATAGTACACGAATTTTTCCTTTTTTGTACTATTTACACCCAAAAATTCAAAATTAGTGTACTGTAATAAATAAAAATGATATAAAGTAGGTGAACATATCGTGGTTGTAATGCATGTGCCATACACATACACACGCAAAGCATATGTCACATTTTAACGTGACAGTCTCTGCCAGTTTACTCACCATGGCAAGCCGCGTTAAGGAACTTCGTTCCAAAAATGATTTCCAACAACAAATTCAAGATTTTGGAGAAATTGCAAGAATGAATTTGAACATCAGAATTATTGACGTTCTTGTATACCATTTAGCTTTTAATGGATCTCGGAAAATTTCAAAATTCTTTAGCTTTGAATTATTTATGCCGGAAGTATTGTTCGTTGTAATAGTTACATGTCCCGTTACCCGTTGCATGCTCTTTTAAACAAACATATTTAAATAAAATCAAATTCAATTGAAGAAAAAGAAAAATGCATCAATGTTTTTGAAGAGTGCTAATTTTTCTGTTTAAAATGCGATCACGCTTAGATTTAAAAAAGTCAAGTAAGGTTCGTAATTGATGAGAAACTGAAGAAAAATTTTTTTGCTTAATGATTCTGGCCAGCAAATAATTTGCAGGGTGTTTTTACATTTTGTAAATTTTACTTGTTAATGTAAGATGATAGCAAAATCAGTGCTCACATCATCAATATAATTTTCAATACCTTATGTATATATAAATTTAAACACAAAAGCTTATTAGTTACTCGTTGCTTTAACTATAATTGAATGACAAATTTTAATACATGTACAACCAGTTGTGTATTATAAATTTATATTCAGTAGGTACTCATATAATATGTATAACAAATCAGAAATATTAATTTATTACACCACAAACCAATAATTATTAGAAACAAGCACATGTCATTTAATTTATAATAATGACTGCAATTATATTCAACCTAACTAAAGATAGACTAGACGATACGGGTATCTGCGATCCGCTGTGTGCTCATGTGAGGAGATTAACTTGGTTTTTAACCCGCGACTAAGAATAGCGGTGTTATAAGTTTAACGTATCTGTGTATCTATGAGTTTAGCTATGTTATATCGTAGCTTCTAAACGGGTGAATCGATTTTGACTATGTTTGAAATGCAATTTCATTGAGAGTGTTCTTAGCTGTCTGTCGAGTGCGGGTTTAGGGTTAATATTGACTACAATTATATTCAACCTAACTAAAGATATACTACACGATGCGGGTATTTGCGATTCGCAGTGCTCGTGTGAGAAGATTAACTTGTTTTTTTACCCGCGACTAAGAAGAGGGGTGTTATATGTTTAACGTTTTTGTGTACCTATGTATCTACGTGTCTATCTGTTATATCGTAACTTCTAAACGGGTGAATCGATTTTGATTTTGTTTGAAATGTAATTTCATTGAGAGTGTTCTTAGCTGTGTTTCGAGAGCGAGTTTAGAAAAGAGGTAATGATCTTCTAACGGATTAGCAGATTTTATTGAAACATTACTGTCAAGTAAATTACTTGTGCTTCAAACAAATCGATCAGGCTTGCTTCTATGTTGGGAATTTCCTTAAATTTTCATTGTAATATTATTGATTATTGATATTGTGACTTATTTGTGAGAGGGTGGGTAAATTTAACAAGGCATTTGTTAAGGGAATTGTAAACCTACAGTATTGTTAAAAAGTTTTGGTTCATTGCACGGTACATGCATATAAACCAAATACATGCTTTGTAGTCAAATAATGTGTTATTTTTAGCTTTACAATACCACGTAACTAAAAAAAATATATAATATATTGTGTGCAAGTTCTGCTTATAAATTTGATAATATAGATATCTCTCTTCAATCATTAATACTCTAACTATAGTTGTTTCTGTTGATGAAATGATGGATCTTCGATGAACTCATAATTAAATTAAAATTTTGTTTTTATATCATCGACAACCTTGTATTTTTATGGTATTATTATAAACTAAAAGATTGTCAAAATATTTGAGATAGTTTTTTATCACTTTCTCTAGATTTTTTGATATAGCAATATCCAATTGGAAAGAATAACTCATTTGATTCATCATTTTTTCAGCCAACTTTGAGCGAGAAAATAATAATAAAAAGCCCGATTACCTAGAAATAACCCAGCGGGGTCATCTTTATAATCGACGCTCATAACAAACAGCTTACGCGGTAAAGGAAAATCAATAAAATTATTCATGAGAAGAATTCATTGAATTTAATCAAAATCAGTACTCAAAAGTGCCAAAGCAGCCCAGTTCAATCAATACCATATTAGTTGGTGCTATATCCTTAAATGATTCCATCAAGACACGTCTCACATTCGAACCTTGGATCCCATACCAACTAGTTTCAGATACAGAAGACCTATATATTTGTGGGAGTGAGAATAGTTATATGGTTTGTTGTTTTGCTCAATATAATACCTACTGAAATGACAATCTCATATTATCATTATTATTATTATGATTATTACTATCATTGTTGTTGTTGCTGTTGTGATTATTGTTGTTAGATGATGGAGAATTGTGAGGTATTAAGTAAAGTAGATATATAGGTAATACATAGACTTGAATAGATATTTAGAGTGTAAACCCTGTTTAGAACAATAATAATATATAACTCTAAATTTATATGTATGCATGTATATATTTTGGTATAAGAGCTGGCAACGTCACGAAAATATTGAATTCAAAACGGATGGATACAGTTAAAAGCGATTATAACGACGAAGGGAAAAATGGTCGTGTTAGGCAATATACACAGTTTTTTAACCCTCTGAACTTAAAAAAGGAGGTGCTATAGGTTTGACCGCTATTTGTGTGTGTGTGTGTGTGTGTGTGTCTATGGCATCGTAGCGCCTAAACAGATGTACCTATTTTATTTTTTTTTGTTTGGTTTGAAAGGTAATTTAATGGGGGGTGTCTTAGATATGTTTCCAGAGCCAATTTAGGATTCCGCTCCCGAAAAAACTAATTGACAATGATCTTTCAAATCGGTTCAGTTTGGAAAAGGCTTTACGGAAAATTAATGGAGAGTGTTCTTAGATATGTTTCAAATGCAAGTTTAGGGATCCATACTTTCCGGGGGTTTTGTAAATTGTATAAATTCACTTGTATATTAACCCGTCGTTAACACAAGTTTTTTCACTTTACTGAGCGCGAATGATATTAAACTTAATTTCACGAATTACGAAATTACAGGAATAAGTCCGAACGAATTTCCTAAGTTAACATATTTTGCTAACACCAATACTGTCGCAATGAGAGAAATTCTCTTTTCTGTTGAGCTTGAAAAATTTATATATTTTGAAAGGTTAAAAATCTGAAAAATTCATAGTTTGATAAGGGATAAAATTATATGAAGATATAATTTCAACCACATATACCATTTGAAAAAAAAAAAGTTATGTATGTTCTAAATCTAGCGAGAGCTATATGATTATAGGGTGAGTGCCGACGGGTTAAAGTAAAAGTAGTAAACGCATAGCATGTTCGTTATCGCTCGCTAACTAGAATAATAATTCGTTGCTATAATCCATGTATGAATTAATTTAAGGTCCAAAATAATGTTAATACCTAAGGCTCCAATAATGTTATTAAGTTCAAATTATTTTTATGACGTTGCTTTGTTACTACAATGCTGTTGTGGTATACAGATACAATATTATCTTTATTAGCATGAGTAATACTTTAGTATTTTAGTATCTGGGCTATCCACCAGAAATTTTGCGCCAGAGATTCAATAATGACAGAAATATCCGAAATTCAGTCTTCTAAATATTTGTTCTTGAAAACGTTAACAGTTCTCGTGTCACATGTATATATGTATGTGGTAGTTAATTTCTAGATAATATTAATTAATCAATTATAATGTTAATTACAATATTTCATGCCTTGTCAATTAGTGTAATTGAATTTAACTGAAATAAATATTATTTACAAGATAATTCATTATTGCCAATGTTATCTGTTTCTCATCAAATAAATAAAGCGAGGGATTTCAACACTATAGACTACATAGGTGTGAAGTTATGCAGGGGCTTAAAAAAAAGTAGGTTCGTAACTAGGCTATTACTTGTAGGAGACAGTTGTCAATAAATTATATTAGAATGTTCACCATGATAAAAAACTATAATAACCTTCCCTCAAAGTGTTTTTCCGTAAACATGATAAATTCGAAAGGCATCAAATACAAACATTTTCTTTGTTCGAACAAAAATTGTTTGTTTCTTTATAAAGAATAACGTTCTTCTTGGGTCTCTGAGTCGAATATCATTCCATTAATATAAATTGAAGGGTGAATGGAAATATTGTACTATGTTTTCATTCCCACCAAAAAGATTCATTGATTTTCCATTCTGTTTACGGAATATAAGAAATCACCTTATACATAATTTCTCTAGTAAGAAGATAAAACACTTCTTGAATCGTTGATAAGACATAGACTTGTATATTTATATGAGTGACTTCCTATAGTCTTATTGTCATTAAATACAGTTTAAAATGGTTACAGCACTAAAACATAGAAATTTCACCCAATTGCAATATCTTTAGTAGGTTTTCAGTTACCATTTTATTCAGACAGATTTTAACATTGATTTCCAATGAATTACAAGTTCTACAACGCCCATAAATGATTCATAGTTTAAGAATACAATAATTATTTATTGGAAATTAATTGTTAAAAAAATTATAGGTACATAATGCTTATACTAATAGCTTGATAACTATAAACTATTCTTTTGGGCATCAAAATATATTCAACAACAAAAAAAAAAAAAATATAATGTATGCTTTCAACAACATTTTTCAATACCACCCACAATTCCTTATTAATAAATCATTTTTTAATAACTATTTAATTTTGTTTACATTTTAAAATTAATTATGATAGGTATATACAAATCATTTTGTGTTCATATATTTTTCTGCTAATTAATTTTGCAACAATGATTCAATATTCATATGTATACTTTGTATATATGTAATATATATATCAAGGTATACTAAGTTTAATCCCAAGTATGTAAGACCTGAAAATAATGATGCTACCAACAAACTTTTGGTATAGGTGTTCATAAAATCACCTAATTAGTCCATTCCCAGCTGTCTGTCTGTGCCCGTATGTCTGACAACGATAACTCAACAGCAACATAGGTCAATGGGGTCTTAGTTAATTGACTTATGACCCATCCTGTAAACCGTTAGAGATAGAACAAAAGTTTAAATGTAAAAAGTGTTAAAAATTATAAAATTATAAAAAAAAATAAAATTAAACAACTTTTGTTTGAAACATTTTGTCGTAACGACAAAACTTTGGTGTACATTTTTTCCAAAATTCCAAAACTATGAATGATAGACAGTTGAAAATTTGCAGATAGCTGCAACTAGTGGTCTTGTGAAACATTCTCCCAAAAGAAATAAATGCTAGAAAATACTTTTTTCGAAATTTTCGTTAGCCAAATAAATGACGGCCGACCGGACATCATAATTTTGTTGGTTTTTTAAACTCTTCTAATTTTTAAAAAAACAAAGCAAGCTCTGATTTTCAACTTTCTATACAAGGTATTTCAAAAATTAACTCAGTCAATTGTTTGTTTTCACTTGTATTTTTTTTTATATTGCCAGTCTATTAAAAATGTTAAAATTTAATAAAAAATACAAGATTTTTTATGATTAAGATATGAAACATAACATTTCATGCAACAACAATGTCATACATAGGATTGGTATCTGTAACTCAATTTTTGTATTATTCGAAAAAAAAACTACGACCTTTCAGGTCTGTATAATTGTATCTCAAAATTTTTGAATGTTAATGGACATTATATGCTTTTCATATACTAAAAAAAGGCCTAATGGTCTCGTCAAAGGTCATAATTTCGTCAGTTAAAAGTAAGTTCGAATTAAAAAAAGATTTTGTATCAAAACCCTTTACGCAAAAAAAGGACAAAAAACGTGTTCCAAACATTGATTTAAAAACTATTTATATTTTCCTAAGAAATAACGATAGAATCTGATGCGTCCTTTCGAATAGAGTTTCATTTCGGAAAAAATTACATTTTTAACAAATTTTGGGAAAAATGTCTATACTAAGAGTACCTCATGAAAATTTATGATAACAAATTTTTATTTTTAAATAGGTTATGATACAATTTCCACCATGTATGAACCCGAAAGTCCTTCATAGTATAAGCTCATTTGACTTTCGAAGTCAAACATTTTCGGATCCCTATTGTTCTGATCGGATGTGCAGAGTACCGTCACATATCCGTCATGTTTTTTTTTTTACATTTTATTATTGCAACAAAAAGCATTTCAATCAAGAATTCTGCGAACGGTTAGAGTTGTATTATACAAAGTTGTTGATAAGCTGTAACCGCGGAAATGGGTAATATTTTGTCCAAAAAGATGCAACGACTTCAATAGAGAAAACGTTTCTTTTAAAAACATAATATCAGAGAAATATACAATACACGTCTCACCCATTTAAGTGGTAACATCTCTTTGGAGAACTCTGTACAATACAGTTATGAGACAGTTTTACTGAATTGGTATGATTTGTTGAATTTTTGTCTAGATAGAAAATTAAAAGATTCGATGAAACGACATCAACACAAGACAGATGTCACCAATATATCGCGCTTCGTGAAATGATGGCCATCTATTTTAAAATAACATGGTTATCGTTTTTAATAATATCCAATAAATATATTGAATATTATTGATCTTATACAATGCTTAGGTATACTTTTACAATATCTTAAGGCTATGTTGTCGGACGTTAAAATACTCGTCCGGTTCCTAAAAATAACATAATAATAGTATTTTCATCATACCATCATTATCGTACCAGGCATTAGTCTGTTCATCCGTTTATTTAACCAACCGACCATCGGATGATGATAGACGTACACACACACACGTATGTATAGCTTGCTGTTGAATCATCATATTGTAATATTTAAACAGGGATATTATTATTACAGTAAAATGGTAATTGAAAATAAGAATGATGCGATTTTCTTGCAATTTTCCGATTAATGAGCAGCTTTTTTTCGATTGCGGTTCTACAAGATATAACATGACAAGTGGCCGTCTATAAAAAGCAATATATCTTAATTGATATCTTTAAGCAACTAAAACTGTCTATTCATAATTGATACATCATCTAATGTCCATCAGAAAACTCCTTTTCTTGCACTGGTTTCTGCTGGATTTGTAAAGATATTTTATTAACCCCCGAACTTAAATAAAAGGGTGTTATAAGTTTGACCGCTTTGTGTTCGTCTGTGTGTGTGTCTATCTGTCGGTCTGTCTGTGGCATCGTAGCGCCTAAACGGATGAACCCATTTTGATTTTTTTGGTTTCGTTTGAAAGGTTATTTAATGGAGAGTGGTCTTAGCTATGTTTCATATGCGAAAATTGGCGATGATCTTCTAAATCAGCTCAATTTTGGAAAAGGTTTTAAGAAAAAAGGCAATTTAGTGAAGAGTGTTCTTAGATATGTTTCAAATGGGTGTTTAGGGTTCCGTAGCCGAAAAATTTGTCGGGGCTTTTTATATTTTGTAAATTTCACTTTTTTTTTTATATTTTGTTTTGATCATTTACATTTCAACATTCAGCAACGAAATGAGGGATTCTAGATATCAAAGGTTAGTTCGATGCTATTTCAATTTATATACGATAATTTGTTTTTATGGAATGGTTTCTAGTTATGTTTAAAGAATATCAGTTCTGTAGCTTGGAGATAGTAACTACTTTTCAAGGATTACGGTATCTGAGAAACAATAATGTCTCAGTCCTCAGAGCCCTCACTTCTTGTTGCAGAAAAGTTTGCTTTACGGGATGGTTTTTTTAAATTTTGCAAGTAGTGTGTTTTTTAAGTTTTGCATCAAATTTAGCAAATTGTATGTATCATACAATTGAAATTTACAACATTTAAAAAAAACCTCGACAAATTTTTCGTGTACGGAACCTTAAACTCGCACATGAAACCAAGCTAAGAACACTCTACATCAAATTACCGTCCAAACGAACAGACAGACAGACACACACACAGGAACCTTTTTTTAGCCCGGGAGTCACAAAATAACAGACTACTTGGAACAAAACGTTATGCTTTTTCGTGTTACTTATTAATAATTAAAACTAGTTAAATAACATAAATGCATTATAAATAATAATTAGAAATAAATTGCAAAGACAATATTTCACTGTAATAGTAAATAATAAAAATTTTGCCATGTTTGTATAATAATTTTTTTTTCTTTAATAATCACCCCATTTAACTTGAGAATATTTAATAAGAAACTAATATTTAAAGAGATCGAAAGACAATGGTTAGCTGATAATACTTACAATATACAGCATAGCTGAAGCATTATATATATGAAGGAGTGTTGTGCCTTGAAAAAAATAAAATTTTGTATGTTTTTAAAGCATGATTTTTTGTTTGTTTTGAGAATTCAAATAAAACTAATATATTCATTCATATTTTATTTATATTAGAGGATTTCAATAAAACTTTATAAATACATTTTTTGATTAACAAAGTTTCCAAAAATTACAAATAATTCCTAGGTCATCGGGCTTTTTATTATTATTTTATCGTTCAAAGTTGGCTGAAAAAATGATGAATCATATAGTTTATTCTTTCCAATTGGATATTTCTATATCAAAAACTCTAGAGAGTGTGATAAAAAACTATCTAAAATATTTAAACAATCTTGTAATTTATAATTATACCGTAAAAATATAAGGTCGTCGATGATATAAAAACAAAATTTTAAAATATTTATGAGTTCATCGGAGATCCATCATTTGATGAACAGAAAAGATTATAAGAGTATTGATGATTGAAGAGCAATATCTATATTATCAAATTTATAAGCATCACTTGCACACAATATTTTATATATTTTTGTAGTTGTGTGGTATTGTAAAGCTAAAAATAATTCATTACTTGACTACAAAGCATGTATTTGGTTTATATGTATGTACCGTGCAATCAATCTGGTGCGACACTCAAGGTAATACACATGACCCTTTATAAAAATATCCCATCTTTAACTATATTTATAAATTTAATATTTCATTATCGATATTTGTATTATATGGGGCCACCTTTCGAAAAAAATACAACAAAATACACTGAATATAATATTCTTATACTTTGTGTGTAACCTATACTTAAATATTGACGTCATTTATGTTCCTTGTGTATAACATTTTTGATTTACTGCCTTGATGATGAAGGTATTTTAAAAAAATTAACTGATGATACACCCATAAGTGATGAATGATGAAAAGTATATTGTTAAGCACATACAGTATGTATTAGAAACATTCATGGTGCATTACTGGCGCACAAAGTAGTCGCGCCAAAACATGCACCATAAAACATCCTACAAAAATATCGTTAAACTAAAATCAGTCCAAAAATATCAATCGAATATATTATATCTGAGTTCGGTTGTCCATAGATATTATGTTGAAGATAG
Organism: Chrysoperla carnea; assembly: GCF_905475395.1. Taxonomy (NCBI): domain Eukaryota; kingdom Metazoa; phylum Arthropoda; class Insecta; order Neuroptera; family Chrysopidae; genus Chrysoperla; species Chrysoperla carnea. Next base: position 28,820,060 of record NC_058341.1, read on the forward strand.
TTTGTTGCGAAAAATGTGTACGTAAAATCTCAAAAGAGTTGGGAAATTTGGACTATTTCAACGGGAACTAAATTTCGGAGAAAAAATAGAAAACCAAAATATTTTGGTCCCTTTATAAACGCTTATATTGTTTGTAAAGCATACAAATTTTTTGGAACGAAGTTCCTTAACGCGGTTTGCCAAGGTGAGCAAACTGGCAAAAACTGTCACGTACCAAAATGAGACATGATTTGTGTGAGTGTGTGCCATATCCATGGCAACCACGATTTGTTATCCTACATTGTTTTGTTTTTATTTATGGATACATATGTATAGGAATTAGTTTTTCCCGTATCTCTTTATTTAACGTTTACATTTGTGTCTGTATAGCTTCCTAAGGAACTTCGTTCCTAACGAGAGTCCCACGATAGCAATCATTTTTTTTATTTGTATCACATAATACTCATATCCATATTCACAAAAGGAAAAAACTCACCATCTTCGATTTTGTAAAATTAATTTTACCTCGGTATTTTCATTTATGGAGTAGATTAATGAAGACATTTTTCGCTATGTTGAAGAAGATTGGATCACCTATCGAAAAAACATTAAATCATTAATATTATACAAGAATCTGAAAAATTAGTAAATGATTTGGGCTCTACCCACAGAAAAAGGTAATAATTTTTTTACGCAAAATAAGAATTTACTGTTTTACGTCGAATGCGTTCAATTTTAATTAATCTTCAACTTTTGTCCTGGAATAATTTCAGATAGACTCAACTATCCTAAATATAATTTTTTTTACACGTTATTCTTTACAGTCTTTTCAAGCCAATTTACTTTAGTTTCAAAAAATGGAAGCGATAAACTTGAATTCATTGAGAAAAATGTTCTTTATATCAGTAGAATATTCATCATTTGTTCATTATTGCAAAAACTACATTCAGAATCTAGTTTAAAAAAATGTTTAACACGATTTGGAAATTTACTATTTTTAACGATTTTTTTGATCACTCTGTATGTGATATTTTATATTTCCTAAAGACAACCAATATTAGTATTATTTAAAGTAATAGTATGTGTATATAATTTTAAAAGAATGATTTAATTAAGTAATATCAATTCTTGTTCTAAATTTCTACTCCAAAATAATAAAAAAATATATTTTTTCAAAATATGTGTAGCGGGTATTTGGTTGTAAACCGGAAGTCTATAATCAAAACGAAATTTCCATGATTCGTGTTGGATTGTAAGAATTGATAAAGATACGACTATTATTAAAGTAATAGCTTGAGTGTCGAACTTGTACACTTTGCCAGTCGCGTACGTTTAAAGAAAGTTACTAACAAAAGAATACGCGGAAAACAATGCTGGAAATTTCCTATAACGATTACATTCCATTTTTTGTCATTTCGACAGTAAAAACTTCCTGTCATTTTTTTCACGTTTTTTATGGGCGTTCAATCTTTTAACATATACGGTTTAGCCATGTCTGGACAACCGGATTTCTATAACATCAATACTCGAGCCTCAGTTTTCGAGGCTTTTTTATTCCAAACCCTACCGTTATTATTCTCTAAAATGGTATAGATACAATGAATAATGAAACTTTCGCTTCATTTTGGGCTCAAGGTCTAGTATTAGATTGTTCCAGTTGTTTATAATTATTAAAAATAAACTAATATAATATTAACTTCAGAGAACATAAAAGGGCATTAAATACACATGTTACTGCAAAGTACTATGTTCTGTGTATGTAGTTTTAGTTTTTTTTAATATTATATTATTGTTTGAAATTCGTTGCATATACAATTTAATTTAGGGATGCGTTTTATAGATCTATTTTTATCTAGTTGAAATGAAACTAAAGAACCATATATATAGTATTCAGTTTTTTTTATATTTTCGTAAAAATTATGGTGAAATCAGTGGTTCGAAAAATGTTTGAAAACAAGAAAAAAATTACTGCATGTTGATATTATTATTGCAAATTACAACTTTTTATTTTGAATGTTACTTTAATTAAGTTACATTACATAGTTCTGTTACAAAAAAAAAAAAAACAGCTAAGGAGTTGTTATAAATATAACTCGAGCTCTTGGAAATGGATAATTGTTTTGTATTGTTCGAATATTTTGTGAGAGTCTCTGCGACAATGAGCACCAAGAAGAAGAAGAAAATGTTTCAAAGACAAAAAATCCTCTTGCGATTAATATTTTATGAAGGAAATTTAATATTTTCTGAAAGTTTGCATTGCTTATGCAGTTCATTACTATTGTGCTTTTAAGTACAACAAAAACGCATATTAAGACAATTGACACTTTCCCAGATCTCGAGATATCCTTTTGGTTCATTGTCTGAAAGCCCTCTTACGAGTCAGTATCCTCAATTCCTTTAATTTACGATTTTTCGTGTCATTTTACAAGAAAACTAAACATTTGATACACGCAAGCGAAATTATCTTTGGTTTTGATATCGAACGCACTTTAAATCTACCTTGACTAGTAAACCTATCTTATTTATTGATGTTTATTTTTGGAAAACTTAATAGGGTAGTTTTTGCTAATTCAGTAGGTAAACATGAAATTCCAGTTGACAGTTTGGGGAATATGAAACAGATTAAATTGATATACTTACCTCGAGTTTACGTAAAAGATAACTAAAAATTTTACTTCTATTGTTTTTTATAGGAACTCGAGCCCTTTTATTGTTTTATGTAGGAACTAACATACAGTTCATTTTTTAATTTATTCGAAAATGGTGATAATTATGATAGCAAATTTCATGGGAGAAAGCTATGAATGTATTTACCGTATTTCCACTTGAGAAAACGATTCTTTTTGCTACAGCTTTTATTTAAAACCATCACATTTCTCATTATTTTCGATGAAATTAGCCAATAAAAAGGTTTTATTATTTCTCTTTGCTTTATGTAAATGTTAGTTAAAATTTAACATTAAAATTTTTTTACTAATTTAAAATTAGGTACCAAAAATTTTCTGGTCTCTCGATAATTTTAACTCAGCAGCTTTTTTTAAGGATCTAATTAAACGTGTAGAATTTATTATACATTTTTTTTGAATATTATAAAAAATCCAAGGAAATGAACAAGGGTGGAGATATACGGTAATAAGTAGTTGAGTTTGCTAACCGTATCTATCATAATTCGAAAGATCCCTTTTCTTATTAATATCGAACTGTATTTGTTACAAAAATTTAGAGCCACTATACATACATATTTGACATTTTGACGTTGTTATATTATGCTCTTTTTTGTTTATTTGTTTCTGATATAAAGGGGGTGATGTTACTTTTTTTTACATTTAGATAACAATAAAAATAGTAAATAATCGTTCTTTTTAATAAAAAATCCATGTGTGTGATATAGTGTGTCAATATTGTGTTTATTTGACAATACATTACATGTGACATATATTGTGTCATATTATCGATGGATGTCAAAAAAATATGTGAAAAATTATATTTGATTTGTGATGTCCACACACAAAAAAATAACTGATAAAAATCTTTTAATTTAAAAAAATATAAACACACACCCACAAACACACACACAAATTATCGAAGACTCGGATAATCGAAACAGCATTGTTGCAAAATTATTGTTGGGTATATTATTCTGATCAGCTTGTTATATGCCTGAGCCAGATTAATAAATAAGTTTAGTAATAATAGTGACGAGGAGAAAAATTATCATTATTTTTTCGTTTAAAAAAGCTTGCACTTGAAAAAGTATTTTCATATTTTTAGCTAAGGTACTTGGAATTTTTCCAAGAGGTTCGGGTTCGACTCCTGGTCCGTACTATTTTCATTTATTTTTTATTATATAAAAATAACTTATAAGAGCAATACTTTGACTTTTAGTCGCTTTTATCATTTTGTTTTCAGTAATAATATTAGTATCCACGAATCAGAGCGGCTTTACGACTTTCAAAGCTTTATTATTTGTAAGAATAACTTGGTTTTCCCGTACTTCCAACATATTTGAGAATACCATAATCATAATATCAAATAATCATCCGTCTAATACAGATTCGGAGATTTTCGAATTACCAATCCGAATTTTTAAATATACGATGTTTCTAGAGCACATCTCAAAGTGATCTAGAAACCAAAAAAGGGAAAAGAAGTGAACGGCGTTAGGCATTTCAGCATATAAAGTACTATAAAAACATTAGCCTCGCATTAAAAAAATCTCACAAAAAGGATTAAAAACTAAAAACCAATCGATCATAAATTAACATGGAATGTCTGTTGTTGTATGTGCACTAGGCAATAATTTTTTATATAAAATCGATCAGACGTGTGTAAATTTTTGTTGTTGCTTAAAACATAATGTTTGTTTTGTGGTTTTTTCACAATGATCATTCTCTTCTCTTAAATAACGGGGTATCGTAATGTTAGTTAGTGTAACGTAATTGTAGTCGTTAGTGAAGTGGGCGGTACTTGATCACTGGTAATAACCATTACAATGTTTTGTAAATAATACTGTAACGTTATACTATAAAGTTACTATATACAGAGTGGGGAAGAGAAGTGTACGATCTTAAAAACGATATAAAAGCAAAGCAGACAAACGAGCATTTAAAAAAATTAACGAATGAACCAATTAAATTGTGGTTTTATGGAAATTGTATCGTGTTTTTACGTGGTTTATTATTTTAAGCTATGCATACAATTACAATTGAAACTGATTACAACTCAATATTCTTAATTGCTCGACTTTAGAGCTTATGAAAACAATTACGACGTATTTGCGACATGTATTGATAATTCAACCACAATTGGGCAGTAAATACCCTACCATTGACTGATGGAGTGAAATCGTTAAAAAATTTAAGCACTGAGTGAGTAGATCTGACTAAAAGTAGATTGAAATTCCACTGAGCATACTGCGTCATGTATTGGGTGACTTTAAGACTGATCTACATGTCTACCTCTAGTCTAACATAATCTTTAAGGAGAAGTTAAAAATTATATGGAATTCTACTCCATTTAATAAATTATTTGAAAACAATACAATTTGTTTAAAAACCGCCTTATGGCGTTAGTGTGTCTTTAGAGGACCGCCAATAAAACCTAGCCTAAGGTGGTGAAGAAATAATTCGAAAAAGTTGATTGGATTTATATAGCGTATTCAAAATTGCACAATTTTCTGCTCCACCATTTACATGTATTGAAGTTAACTATAAATAAACTGCTTTTTTGTTGTATTTATTTTTTAAATTCAAAAATTATAGTTTATGTTTTTTATTTTGGCTATTGCAAATTTTTTAATTATATTTTAATCTTAGGCGCCAAGGATTAAATTGCTATTAAACAAATCATTTATAGGATGATTTTCCAAATTCACGTTTTTATGAAAATTATATGTCACGAATTATATTGTTAGAAAACTGCTCATTCTTTGTTTTAGGTACAACACTAACATGCTAGTCGTCTTGAGAAAAAGTGCAGTAAAAAATCCTGAACACACTTTTGTAAAAAATTTTATTTGAAGACGTTTTATTAAGGTAAAATGTATTTGTACAAAACTTCCACAATGCGATAAAATATGCAAATCAGTGGTAACATCTTTTTGAACAACGTGTATTTTCCTTTTAAGTACTATCCTTTCATGTACTTGGTAACATTTTAGACAACCCTGTATACTACTTCCAATTGATGAATTGATTTGGTAAGTAGTGAAAAATACAAAACTTTTTCGTATAAATGGTCCATTTTGTAATTTAACGAAATGTATACAATTTTGAGCTACTCTTAAGGCAAAAGCATTGAGGTTAACACCTTAGATTGACAAATAGTCCCTCAGCTAAATTATTAGGGGTTCAGGATGTTCAGGGGTTCAGTATGTGCAAAGTAATTTAATTACAAAAATTATTTAATAGAAATTTTGTTTTATTGTTCAAATTCAGCAGTTTTTCATTAAAAGGCATAGATAAACGGGCAAATGGAAGAATTTTCTACCAAGTATCTTTCAGAATACAATACATGGTATGTATGTAACACAATATAAATAGTCTTTAAACAAATACAATAGAAAATTACAGAACATAATAAAAAAACGAATGTAAAGAAATGCAACGTTTAACCTACGTTAGAATTGTTGTGAAATGAAATAACATCAGAAGAATTATTTGTTCTGATACAAAAAGATTTCGCTAGCATTTCATTCAGAACAATGTACCAAAAAATTATATAAATACTTAAGGAAGGTGTCCAATAATGATACACTTAGTCCAGAAGTTAGTGAAATGAGTTTTGCATTTTATTTTCTAATAAAAATATTTCAAAGGCGTCGAATTTATCTTACGGCTTACCGTTTAGCAATAAGGATTTGCTAAAGCCAGTTATCAGTATAAAGCACAAAATATTCACCCCTCCTCAATGGTTAGTAGCATGGCCACCACTAAAAAAGAGTAACCTTTGAGTGTACACCGAATGTTTGCAAAATTTTACTTCAGAAAAATAAAGAAGAATGTAAGCTTAGTTGACACTTTTTGGCATACGTAGAAAAAAGAATCTGTAGATGTGAGCCCCTTCTAACAACGCACATGGCCTTAAACAAGCATTTAAAATTTAGTTCTGCCTTCACATATGGGTAAGGAGCCATTTGTATGTAGGCAATAAAATTTCCTCCTTTCGTATAGATTTTTCAAAAAAAGTATGTTAGCACTTTTTTACGTCATATTATTTTAAAACATGTTAGAACTGATTACATATCTTTTTGTAAACATCTAATATAAGAAAAAGAATCTCGCTGTAGTCAGTCAATTGTTTGGAGAACATATATGTAAACGTTAACATTTAATAATGTGTAGACATATATGTATTATATTCCCATTATATATAAAGGCTACTCTTTTAATACTTCATACGATTCTATTTAAAAAAAAAAGCTCATTTTTCAATTTTTTGATACCAAGGTGCCTAATATCTTTAGAGTTAGCGGACATAAATATTATATAAATATTGTATTAACATTTCATATCATAATGTTGAATTAAGTTGGTGAAAAAGCCAGGAAAGTTAATAAGAGAATAAAAAACAAACTGATCTAATGTATTTCGAGTAAAAATCAAAAACAGTGTTAAGTATTCTCAATTCGTTGGTCTTTCAGATGTCCCAGGTATTAAGATTTAACTAAACAGAAAGAAATAGGAAAAAATAGGAAAGAAACTCTTAACGATCAATGTTTGATTTTGTCGTACGTTTCATAAATAAAGTACAATATATATTTCATAAAGTACAATATGTCGCTCGAAGTGGTTACTTATACCATAAAAAGTTAATTTCAAATTTATTAATTAACAGTAAGTAACTTTTATAAAAACCGACTATTTGTAAAAGTTGGAGGCGCTCAATTTAAAATATCAAAAATGAATCGGAACGCCTCATCTACTCCTCATGCCTAATTATTCACGCCTCAAGCTTTTACAAATAGTCGGGTATGAGTGACTCATAGATAAAATTATTTTTAGACTAAAAAAATGTATATATATATAAAATATGGTGGAAGCGGTGGGAAAATCAGGACGCTACAACATTATCATGCATTTTCATCCAAACTAAATGTGCATGCAAAATTCAAGCTCAATCGAAAACCGGGAAGTGGATCAAATTTGACTTGCAAGTTTTGATTACAGACAGACAACGGGACAGCTGAAACTAAATCAAAAAAGTCAAAATACCAGTTTCAAAAATGCAATATTTTTGTAGATGTGCATAAACATGTCGTGGTTTATACATATAAATAACTATTATATGTATATAGTTATGTAACATTAAACTTATCCCATTACCAAGAATAGGTTTATTTGCAACGGAACACAATTCCGGAACAGCACAAATCCGGCTTCCGAATATGCATATACATATACATTTGTTTATATTACCTACGTGTACCGTATATAACTCTAAGCGAAATTCACGATGTAAATATATACACATAAAATTTTACGCTTGTTTGTGGTTATTTAAATAACATCGTTTCATTTATTGTTGTATTTATTGAACAAAATAAATGAAAGTACAACAATTGCATATTTATTTGTTCATTTCATTTACGTTTAAAAGGGAAATTTTACGGTAAAGTGTATTTTGTAAATTTAATCTTTTATTTCCTAAATTTTTATTTTATAGAGTGGATCATTTTAAGGAAAGAAAACTTAAACTAAAGTTGCAGAGTTTGATGGGGCACATCATTTTCTGATAACAGAGAAAATAGATGGAATTACATTTTATCTAAGAAACTTGATCCTAATAAATAAAATCAACATTTTCTATTAAAAATCGTTTTAGTCGTTAGCTTTTGGAGGAAATGTGGCTAAAAAATATGTCACTATTGCATTTAATCGAAAGAAAATACGCTAACTTAAGAAACATTTTTTAGACAAATGTTATCAAGGACAATAAAGGTCATTCGACTGTGTAAATAACTTCGAAGCACTGATAATTTTTCAAGATTATTTGAAGATTAACGTCAAACGATCTAGAGTTTCATGGACACAAGCAAATGCCCTCTTGTACGATTGACAACTTTTGTCTGAAGTATTTTTTTATAGCTAGCGATTTTCGAAAAAAAGTTTAAGTAAAAAGTGTTAGTTTTTATATGAGGATCAACTTTCCAATTAAAAGTGTTATTCTTTCTTTTTTCCCTTACTTTTAGGATATAAATTGACTATTAAAGAGACCCGGTGAGAAAAGTCATTATCTGCGTTAAAATAGACACCTGGTGGCCCAAAGTTGCTGGTAGCTTTTTCATTAGAAACCAGTGTAAGAAGTTATTAAGCCTTACTATTGTTTGAAAAATTATATTTCAATTAACCTTTGAAAATTTATAATTGTATTTAAAGTCGCTTATTACTGATATTAGAGAAATTTTTCGCCAAATAGGCATCTCTTAGATAAAATGAGAAGCAAGTAAGCTGGTTTATTCATACACTTTAAGATTCATATTATAAGAAACGAAGTATAAATAAAAGTATCAATCAAAATGATAATTATGCAGCTGACTAAAACAAAAGTTGTATATTAAAAAAAAAAAGTTAATAACTTAATTTAACATTCGTTTTTATACTCTTTAGTACTTACATGGATGAACATCTGTAAATCAAATGTAAAATATAAAAACCAATAGGATAAATATTTAATAGAATTTGATTCAGCCTGTCAAATCTTATCAAAATCGAATATTATCGGTAACATAAATCTAATTTACAAGGTGAGAAAAAACCAAGTACGTAAATTTAATTATTTTCAACGTTCTGTTCTATCAGGTAATACAAAATTTAACAAAATTCAGTGATGTAGTTTTTGAGTTCTTTAAAAAGACTTTTTTCTGAGTTAAGATAAAAAGTAAAGAAATAGGCGCTTCTTATCTTTATCAATCTTTACTTTTAAACCCAGCGAAGCGGGTGAGTATCACGCTAGTAAATAATATTTATTCAATTAGATTCAATATTATTTTTGGAATATTATTTAAAAACTATTCATGCTTATATAAAACATTATAAATTCTCGGTAGTAATACAATTGTTTCAATAAAAAAGTAAACATTATATATTATGTTGTATTTGGTTTATATCTATAATTATTTAATTTCAATTAAAAGCAATTAATTTGCCACATTGAACAACAAAACTTTTCATTATTTAAATAAGGGTACATATTTTATCAGATGGAATAAAATTCCCAGTAGGGCCGATATAATCGAACAGAAACGTATATAGTATATACCTACCTATACTAGTATACTATGAAGGTTACAAACATGAAACAATGTATAATGCGTCAGCTCCACATATAATATTAATGTGAATGGCTCCTCATCTTCTTAGACGATAGAAAAAGGACCAAGTGATCTTCAATAAGAATTACATTAGTAATGTTTTTAAAATATTTCAATAATCGATTTAAAAGAATTGTTTAATTCAAAAAACCTGACTGCGTAAAGTAAACTTGAAATAAAAAATAAAAAAGAACGAGAGGTGTCACGACACCCCGTAGAAACTATATTGTTTTTGTACCTTGGTACCTTCTTTATTTACATTTTATCATTTGATAATGTATTTTTCTGAAAATTTAATTTAGGTATTAATTTTAGAAGTCAAATACTTGTTTGATTCTTTAAAGAATTTAATTTCATTGCTATACTTTTAGATTGTACCGTATGAAATAATTGTAGTATTGGTTTAAAAAAGACATACTTCTGATTTATGATGTTCAACTCAAATTTATTTAGTTTTTTCAACGAAAAAACCTACGATTATAAACCATCTTTACTTGTGAACGAAGAAAACTTCAACAACTTGTTAGCATATAAGAAAAGGTCAGCAATCAGATAATTTTTCTCAAAAGCATAAACAATGAGGGACAAGTATCAGTCTCTTTGAAATCATTTTACAGGAAAATGGAAGAGAATAATATAGTGCTAATGAAGAAATGCGTGTCAGGCAATTTTTTTAAAACCGTAGGCCTTAACGTTGTTCTTCTATATATGTATAAATGCACTGGTAACATTCACAATAAAATAGTCTATGAGTTTGTTCTCAAGAGATTTTATACTAATACACATCGAAATATTGAAACATCTACATAAGTAATATATTCACAGGATTACTTATCTACCTGTAAACATCTTCCTCAAAGTAGGTATATTTGATTAAGTTAATTGAATTGAGAATACTATAAAATATTCCCTTATTCCTAACCTGTATTTATTTATATTTGTTCAACATTTCCGGGAATATAACAAAACACATTTTTATTAAAATGGGTGATATTTAATCTTATTTTGGGATTTTTTTTACAAAGTAATTTCGGTATGATAAAAATTTGTATATATCCAAAAACCACAAATGTATTTAAATACTCTGGTGGGGGTTTTAAAAAATCAAAAAATTCGTTTCTTATCCTAATAACAAGACAATGGATTCTCCGAAAATTTCAAATTTCAACTTCGTTTTGTTGAATTTCGAACAAATTTTGGTAGTCCCGGAACGTCGACTATAATCTTAATAGCAGAAAACAGTGAGGGACAAGTATCAGTATACAATTTGTGCCATCACGGGTAAACAGTGATGTTTACGAAAAAATGTTTCAAACAAAAGTTGTTTATTTTTTGATAAGGATCATTTTCTATGTTTAAACTTTTGTTCTATCTCTAACGGTTTACAAGACCCAATTGACCTATGTTGCTCATTTACGAACTTGACCTCACTTTTTACGTCCTGAGTTCGCTGTCAAAATTTTCACTTGATATCTTTTTTCCTTTTTAAGTTATAGTGTCCACAGTCGGACGGACGGGCAATCGGAAACGGACTATTTAGGGGATTTTATGAACACCTATACCAAAATTTTGTTCGTAGCATCAATATTTTTAAGCGTTACAAACTTGGGACTAAACTTAATATACTATGATATATTTCATATATACATGGTATAAAAACCTTAAACCTTACAAAAAGACAAAATAATTTAATGTTACAATGAGCAGTACCTTTGCTATAACAATTTAAAAAATAATCTATTTGTTATTTTCTATTATGTTTATGAATTGATCAAAACCAAATAAAGAACACAAGATGATATTGCGATATCGTGTTTATTATAATTATTCTCGCTACATATTTTTCAATATAGATCCAAGTGAGATAGCAATATATTGTTACGTTTGTTTGCTTTCAATTTATAATATTATGGTGTGTGAAATATGGAGTAACGAATAGAAATTCATAATATTCCTTTTGCAATCGTGACTGTTGGTTAATAGACCTCCTAGTGTGTGACGGATGTGCTAACTTCTCGATCAAACTTGACAACTTCAATACATAAACAAAAATATTGTACGTAAGATTTATACAGTAAATATATTTTGGAATATTTATGCAGGTATATGGTATTCGAATCGAAATGCATTACTTTGAACAAAGATATACCGGGGCTCAGTAAAAAATCCCCAGAAAATTTCATCATTGCTGTGGAAAAGATATCGTATGATTACGGGGTAGATGAGAAGTCTTCAAAAGCGAAAGATACAAATCATTATATATTAATTATATGTATGTCGAGGTATGTCTAGGGTAGCGGGTTCGATTCCCGCTGTCACAAAAAAAATTAATTTAATTAATAGTCGTGATGAGCTGGTGTAGTGCAGGGTATATGCATGAAGGAGGTGCACTCAGTCTCTGAAAATAATTGAGGAGCTGATAAAATAAACTGTCAGCGGAAAAGGTGGTAAATCACATGTATAGTATCACAATGGGCTCTTAAGCCTAAGTGTATCCTTCGTCGACAGCCAATAAACCTAACCTAATTATCTGCGCATAAAGACGAATGGAATTGAGCCATTTCTTTTTCACTCACTCCATCGTATGGGAATAATGGACTCGTTTTTTAATATACGTTGAAACTGTTGGTCGGATCAGAGTCAGTAGTTTCAGGAAGTTTACCCGCAATTCATTTTCACAGAATGTTGAAAAAGGTATAAAATTTGGTTTTTTTAATGTTAAAAGGTCACGAATTTATAAATGATTTAACCATTTCATATATTATTTTCTCAAGTTCTATTTTTTCTTACCTCCTTAAATGGTTTACGATATGATCATGAAATATTGTGATACTTCTTCTTCCATATACTTAAGAAAAAAAGATTTTTTTCGTTGCCTTACATCATTTTGACTCATTGTCATTCATTTGTTATTTATTATTATTTTATTAACTTTGACATCGTGATTTTTGTTGTATTCTCTTTTATTTTTGAATAAATTTTTTCATTCATTTAATATTATAACAATATTTTTAATTCATACAAAATAAACAAAAAAAGATACAACAAAGAAATTATTAAATAAATGTAATAAAAGAATAAAACAATAAAAAAAAAAGAATAATAATAGCAAGAAGAACTGTTTTATATTTAAATGTAAATTAATAATCATACATTTGTACAGAGTGATTTACATTTGTAAGTGAAATTAGAGTATAATATACTCTAATATTAGTTGGGCCGTAGGTTTCAACAGTTTCATGGTTGTAATCTTCGAGTTTGTACCACATTTCATTTTAAAAGACCGAAGTTAATACATATTGGACATTCCTAAACATAACGATCGCTGGAAGTGGTAATTCATTTCATTCATTTAGATTTCTGTATCAGCTTTGCCAGTTCATGTGTCATACAATTGTCATTCAAGTTACTAAGACCCACTTCGCCTGTTTGCTTCGCCTCGAAATTTGTCACATGTGGTAAAATTTAATTTTTTATTTACTGTTTCCATTTTATAGTTTCTAAAAACTATATGCGAAGTTTCAAAGCTGTACGCAAAAAAGCAGTATTCAAAAGCGTACCATAACCTCACTAGGGTAATGAATACATTCGATTGACAACATTCCGAATCCACGAATATTGAATACTTGATAAGTTAAATAAATTGTTCTACCTATATATCCATGCTAACCTGCTATCCTTACATTATCAAACACAATATAAACAATTTTATTTTCCCATATAACTTTGTGGAATATCATTTTTTACTACGTTCATGTGTTTGTGTACTTTTTATCCTTTCAAACCGAAGTTTTTTTTTGTGTTATTTTCATTTTTTTTTGTTCCCGTTTTATTTTACAGTCAGTGTTTACTTCCTTGTAAAGTAAAGGACATTATGTGATTTGAGAAAAACAGCGATGTAGAATTTTCAATAAAAATATCCGTTTTGAGCAAAAATCAACGTCGTATGCATGACATTTATCTCTCAGACTTCAGATTCACTCAAAATCACAAAAAAAAAAAAAAACTTTTAACAAAAAGAAATCCGACATTCAAAAGAAAAACTTTTCCAAAACAAATTAATATGCACTAAAAATTAAAAAAATAACGATTAGAGTTTTGAATTAAAAAACAGTTGTGATATTTAGTTGCGCATTTCCTCTGTTCTACTTCCCTCCATTTCATTTTGACAATTCCTGAATCCATTGTGACCAGTTTATAAGCCTACAAGGAAGTCATAAGGTTTCCGCATCAAATTTTTTTTAAATAATTCACTGTGTACATGGATGGCATGTTTGTATGTCAATTGTTTTATATGTAGTAACAATATTTATGGATTTTTCATACATGACAAAAATGAAATATAAATTTCCTAAAGCTATTTTCTTAGCCTTTGTAACAACAAAATGCATCTTTATATATAGCCTAAAGCGTTCTAAGTAATGTTGAGATTATATTTTCTTTACGTCCAATAAATATTTGACTCCGTTAAGAATAGCCTTTGCAAAATTATTGTAAAAATAAAATAGGCAAGTTAGATTAATTGTAAAAGCGACTCAAATTCAAAAAGGAAAGAACTCCTTAAATGTTAAATCCTTATCAGAGTTCATAAGATATATGAAATCATTATCGGTGTTCACCTGTTTTTGTGTCAAGTCTTTTCTTCTGGAATAATAAATTTGATGAGGCAGCCTTATTCTGGGGCCTTTTGATTTTAACGTCTCCCGCTAGTGTATTTGTCTCATTTTTTTCAGTGTAAGCAAATTTCGCTGCACAGCGGCTTTATCGTTTTAATCATTAAAGGAAGATTTCACAATTATTCTTGAATTTTTTAATTATTTAGCATCATGCTATTACCTGTAAATATTAAACTATATATTAATATTAAACTGAAACTAAGCCCTACAGTTTTTATATAGCAAAAATTTTACGGGAGGCTATTAAAGTGCGATGGTTATTTTTCTTCGGCTGGGGGAGCTACGGAAACGGTAACGGTCTAAGGTTCATCCTGTATAAAAATTTACACCTAATTTTTAAATAATTGGTATATTTAATTAATAACTAAGGCTTATCCCATAAATTTCGTACTTATTTTTAGTCTTTATATCACTGTGTTATTCAAATTAAAAGGAGTGGTTTTTTACCATTTTATTAAAATTTATTCGCTCTAGAATCGCAAGAAAATTTTTTTTTTACTAAATCGAAAGCTCGATTTAAACAGTTGTCCGATCTCCGAATGTGATCTCTAAACGTACCATACTATTGATAGTAAAATAAATAAACAATTTTAGCGTATTTTTGAAGTCGGTACTTTATTATTCTTTCTTTAAAACACTTTTTTTACTACTTATAATATTTACAATTAAAAATAATAATAAATTTATTACCTGTTAAATTTAAATATTAGAGTACCTACTTACTAGATGGTATGGTGTTGATAATAACAGAACATAAATAAAATTTATTCTATTTTAAAGGGATTTTCAGCTGTGTAAAAGTGTGTGTATATATCAGTCCTTTTATTACAAAAACCAGGTGAATCAACAAGTTGATAGGTATGACTTGTTGAAGTTATGCAATGTTCTTCTCTTTTCTATTACACCTATTAGAGTAGGTGCTAAATGACGTTGAGTATGTAAGCTTTGTAAAGCGCACTTTTCATTTTGGAAAAAAAATGATCTGAGCTTTAATTTTAAAAATTAAGTTAGAGGAAAAAATTTTAACTTAATTTTAAAATTCATTCAGAAATGGAATTTAAATTCGATTCTAATTCCATTGCAGCCTGATTCGATAACTTTCCGGAAAGGGAACTATTACCACCACGAAAGTCTCTCTTGTAATAAAAAATTATCTTGCATGCCTCAAATACACCGCCCTAAAAGCAATACTCTCAGGGAAACCTACGACACTTTGTATACCTAATTAAACAAAAAATTAATACACATGATTTTTACTTTGCCTACTTTAAAAATTTAACTTTACTTAATTTTAAGGAGCACGAAAAAAGATTCCATGAAAAAACTCTGAGGTTCAATGGAAAAAAAAGTTTCATTTTATTCTCTAGTTGACCTTATTCCATTCCCTTCTGGGCTTCATAGTGCTTAGAATTAATAAGCAAAAGTCAGTTATATTAATTTTTGAATTATTTAAGAGCGCTGGAGTATTTTCTTTGTAGCCAGCGCCAGCAAAGTGGTCGTCTATGTACCCCTTCTCATCACCAATATAGGTCGATGAAGTATTTTTGGTCAACTGGAAGAAAATCAATTGCATTGCCTAAACGGTTTTGAATACAGAATGATCACAATTCGAACTAGGAATAGTCCTTGGTTTTCGTATACTCCCATGATTAATCTAACTCGTAAGATAATTAATGGCTCATTATTTTTACATGCTCAATTTTATATAGCTCCTCCTCTATATATACCTATAATATAAAACACATGAATGTTTAGTTGGTTGAACTTGATCACGACGGTGAAGAGAATGACGACGGTTGTGTTGTACTATGTACGTCTGTGGCCGTTTATATTTGACTGGCAGCATACGACCTTATCATCGGCCCCCTATTCACATATAATATAATCTTGCTATATTCAAATTGCATTTCTTGTTTATTTCTTTTCCTTGTGTTTTTTGTTTTACGTCCATGAATAAGATCATCATTGCGGTATAATAGATTATTAATTTTGGTTTTGTAAATAGGTTTGGAAACTTTGGTTTAGGTGAATAAATTATTTTAAATAAAAATTATATCCAGATTTATTATTTTACTCGCTTATCTTATTTAATAAAATCATAGTCGTCTTCCTGTCTTTACCAAACTGCTGAAGATATCGAGATTATTTTTTACTATTTTTATCTCTATTGTCGTAGTAATATGGATATATATTTTTTCTATCGTAACTTTGTATAATCGGCATTTTTCAAATAAAGAAACAATATTTAATACACCTTTATAAATACCCTGCATTAACCAACCCACTTAATGTCTATCAAGATGTTGTTTATGTTGTAATTTTCCAGCTTTATTTTTTCGGGAAAGACTGAAAAGGAGTAGTATCTCTTTGTTTTTTACTGAATTTAGACATTTGTTCTCTCTATTTTTGTTGAAATTATTAAGATATGAAAAATCAGATTTAATATCAACATTTTATTTTGAATTTGAAAGATGTGTATAAACTTGAAAACCTATAAGCTGCGTTATTACTTCCAACATGAACTAAAATTTCTAACAGCTAAATATGAATTTTAATTTGCATGGCTGTTTTAAGACCCATTTTTATTACACATTTTCACAGCTCTACGTTCATTTTATTGAAGAAATTTTTATAATTGCTGTAGTTCTTTAAATAAAATGAGGTATGAAAATAAAACTGAAATAGCATTTTAATATGGTAATAAAACAAAAATTCTAAAAATGATAACACATGAGAATATTTATATTATTTTTGAACTTCATACGTTCACACCATCATTTGTTGCATATGTTCTCGCCATCATTAAAAACAAATGAATACACATTATTTAAAACACCAGCCATTTGTTTTATATGCAATTATCATTTTGACACCGCCCATTAACGGAAATACACTAAAATGAAATGTATAAAAAAATAACTTTTAACCAATAAAATTTTTCAATTTAATACTATAAATTATATAGAATTGTTAATGATGATAAAATCATGTTAATTTTTATAGACATGTGTTCTTATAAGCCCTTTATTTGTTCAACAATCCATTGTTTTTGCTGTTATTAAGACTTCTTCCCTGTACGAATTTCTATCAGATATAATTTGCAATAAAATCCGTTTATTTGCATGGCCATATGTAAAATAAAAGAGGAGGCAGTCGTAAGGATGAAAACTGTATTTTGAATTTTCAAACTGATTTTCTTATTAAAAATTAAAATAAATTTATTAATTAAAATTTCATGATACGTGTCCTATAGCCCAATATTATATAATACGTCAGACCAATTTTTTGTAAGGTATATTTCATGCAAATATGATATTAACTAAACGAAATAACTATAAGAAAAAAAAAAAAATTAAGAAAGCATACAAGACTCTTGGGTTGGGTTGGGTTGGGTCACCCTATTAGCTCAGTTGGTTAAGACGTAACCAATTCCGTCCGCGTTATGCTTAGGGTAGCGGGCCTATAGCCTAAGTGTGTCCTTCGTGGACAGCCAATATAACCTAACCTTATAAGACTCGACCGAACATTATGAAATTTTTTTGGGATCATATTGCCGTTAATACGCTTCGATATCGATTAGGAAATAATTTTAGAAAAGACTAGTTGTACAGTTCGATTTGAACATTTCTATCTAAAATATTTATAAAAATCATTTTAAAATTTTGTTCTAGTTGAAAGAATTTGATAATGACAGTTTGTTTTCTTTTAAATATACAGTTAAACTTCGATAAATCAAATATCACAATGAAACACAAAATTTGGCAGATTAAGTGTCATCTATGAACACACTATGCTTATGTAATCAAAATTAGGTACAGTTTCTTTTTGTGAATGCATTATAACTATGTATTATTATTTGTTTCGATTATTTATAAAGTATTACATTTATTATAAATCCTCTCGCGCATACAAAAGAAAACAAACCTTTTTTGAATCATTTTTGTTAAATTGGTGATAGAACAAGGTATGCCACTAAAATAATTAAATCGAAATTTTTATTTTGAAACATTGCTTAATTTAATTGATAATTGCTTTTAATTAAAATGGAGTGCAATAGTCTTTGGATCAGAAAGAGAATTTTAAATATTGAGGTTCGACTGTATTATGACTGCATAGTTTTCGAATAAGAATAATAATATTTTATACATATTTATATTACACTTTCAATTGTTATTTAGAGAATAATGATGTATGTTTTAGGTTTTATATTTAAATAAATTATACATGAAATAAAATCGTGATGAAATTTAAATAGATCAATTATTATAAATGTATGTTTAAATGAGATTACCAAAATAGTCTTGATTTTTTATAGTTATATTATACCAGTTTTATTATTCACGTTCAAATATTAGAGAGTGTAATATACCGTTCGCCAATATTTTGCAAACTACGCAATTCACTAACTTCTTGTTCCTTCAAAACATCTCTTATAATTCGATACTAGAGCCAACAAAATAAATCAGCTAGATTACGATGAAATACAATTCGTTAAAAACTTTAATTTGTTTCTCTAGAAATATTAACTAATATTATCAATAGTTAATGGTATACTCTTAAACTGTTGAACAAGGTGAGAATTCAATGAATACAAAAAATACACTACAAAAAACAAATATAAATTTAAAAGAACATTCCATCAGTTGAATTCTCAAGATACTTGAATTATTTAATTGGCTTAAAATGATTTTTTTTTTATTAAAAAGGATTTAAACATAATTTTTTTTATCCTTTGATTTATGACTCTTGTATTTATGTTCACTTGATAAATACAGATTTTGTAGAAATAATTGGGTGTTGAATTTAATTGAATTTAAAAAAAATCATTATAATTGAATTTGAGGGTGAATAATATAATAATATTTCAGAAAATTCAAATGAATTAAAATATATTAAATGGCACTTCGTCTTATATTACGGTACCTCAGTTTGTTTCATAACAAAAATATATTTATGAATGGTTATATACTTGGTAAGGGCGTATGTTCTTCGGCTGTCAGAGAATTAAAAATTCTTTTTTTAAATAAAGGAAATAAAAGTTCTATAGTTTCCCTAAAATGGCCGCTTCAGGACATTAAAGTTCAAACGTTCGTTTTAGAAAAACATTTATGCCCATTGTATTATTGATATCGCTTACGTATTGCATTAATAACACAGTACATTTTCACAGAAATACATCAGAAATGAAACCTTAATAACGACGTAAAAAGTACAGAAAAGGAAAAGTAGATGATAAATATTCTAGAATAGTTCACGAAAAGATAACAGCTGAGAAGCATCTGTGTGATATTTTTTTTTTTTTTTAATATTTCTTTATGTATTTACATTATTAGTCAATTGTATAATGTGGCCTCGAAGCATGTTTATCTGTATCTATATTTGCAAAACTTTCACTGATTCAAAAACGCAGTAAGAATACAAGAACGGAACTTGAGACAAAAATATTTGTTCCTTTTTAAAACAGCTGTTTTCTATGTGGAAAATTTGTATCATTTTCGACAACTTTTATTACTATTTCTAGGCTCTTTATTAAATTGTTTTGTGTCAGATCATTTTATAGTGACCGCAAGATTTTGTGGATTTTGGTATTCTGCTAATAGGCTCCGTGTTTCAAATGCTAAAAATTTAGATTTTTGGGTACTGGAATGTTAATAATCTCTTAAAGAATGCTAATAATTTTTTCGTTTCTATCGCAATATTTTGCGTTTGTACATTTTGGAGAACCACTCCTATACACTCACAAACTGTGTTGTATTGGGTTCGACAATAGAACCTTGTGTCAGCGGTATTATAAATGAATGATCGTTGTTTTTATTTGGATGTAGGATTTTTTCTGAGATTTTTCGGGATTGTAAGAATACAAGTATGTCCAACTTAGTTTTTGGTAATGTCAACAATACAACATTGAAACTTCTTTTTTGATTCTCCAACAGTGATTTTTGACATTTTGTAAGTTCTACATACTTTTCGGTAAAATAAAACACTGAAATCTGAACTTTCATTAATAACAAAGAAAACAAAGAAAAAGTTCAAAATAGTTTCTTCTAAAGTCCATCTTGAGAATCCTATTTTGAGGGTTAAAAAAAATTCAGTCATGGACACTGCCGACAGAAATGAAAAATTAAAACTTTGAAATAACTGTGCTTTTTTTAAATTTTTTAACTATTTATATTAGGTTTGAATAATTAACATTTAAAATAAAATTTTTAACATATATACGGTGGGTTTTTATTAATAAATATTATAATTGATAAAAAGGCAATAGCGCACAGTGTGCGCAAGTGGTCTCCCATCCAAGTACTAACTGTGACAAACGTTACTTACTTCAGTGATCGAGTACAAACGGGCGTTTCCAACGTGGTATGTATGTTACGTAGACGGATGAATGCAGCTTCCTACGTGAGCATGACGTCACCAATTTAGAATTATTGAAGCTTTACCGAAAATCACTAAGAAGTTTGCACTTCAAAAAATGCAATAAATTATTTTATGAAGCATTAGCATATTTGTGACAACAATATTAGTGTTGTAGGTTCTTACGTATTTTCTTATCTCAACTGATAATAAAAAATCCTTGAAAAAAAACGTAGACTTCAAGAACAGTAAAAGAAAGACTTGATAATAATATATCAAAGGTAACATGAAAAAATAAATTTTGGAAACAAAAATATAATAATAAATATAATACTGAGAATTGTTTTCTGTATAATTTAATATAAAAAGAAGGGTAACAGAAGTTTCAAAATATGACGCGTGTTTTGTCACCCTTATTCTTTGTCAAGTACTTAAACTTTTGTACCTTTATATATATAAATACAAGTGATACACAAAAATACAAAATGTAATCAGTATCTTTACAGGTTGATTACAAAAGTTTCTTCTCAGAAATTTTTCAATTTCAAATTTCCAACTAATCAATTTTCTGAAAATGATGTAGGTTTATTGAATACAAGTTACATATTATTTAAGGCAGAGAAATTGAGTATGCGAAAGGAATGTTTTAATTTGAAAATTGTTGATCGAATTTTGTAAAACTCTTTAATGGTATTAAAAGGCAAAAATATGTTTAAATATTTTTATTTTCTGATTATAATGGAACAGTTTTTAAAAGTAAGCCAATTTTATTTGATTGCAAGAACGACATATTTTGAAGTCGAGAACAATTAAGAACGATCGAAAAATCTTTCAAGGTCCTAAGATGATTTCGAGAGAAATGCAAATTCAATGATTCGATAGTCCTGGCTTCACGCTCTGTTTACTTATCACGTCCCTATCTATGCTTAGATCTTTAAAACTACGCAACAGATTATCAGGTTTTTTCTAATAGATAAAGTGATTCAATACCTGGACCTCCCGATCGATTAAGCTCAAATATTGACAAGATATACCACCAGCTTCAAGGATTATTTCATGTTTTTTTTACCTTCCTGGGAGGGAAGATAGTGGAGATGAATAATCGAATATTTTCAAATATAACCAAAGTGGTATATCAAATAAAAGAGCATGATGTGTACATTACAAAACTGTAACCCCTACGCAAGGGGATATGGGGGATATAGGCGAGAGGGTGAAAGTGTGGATATGGCTCAGCAAAACGGGTAGTTTAAAGCCAGTCTTATATAATTACATAACAATCAGCTGTATATAAGAAGTATGTCACATACAACGTATTTCATATAATAGTTATTTGTAAAATGTAGTCAACGAACCATTTCAACGGTTTGTTTTTGAGATTTAAATTTATATTGTGGAATTTTGTTATAAGAAAATGGTAGTTTGATGAGTTATTACTTCCGAAATTAATTTGTAAGATGACTATATTTAAATGTATTTACCAAAATAATAATACATAAGTAGTTTACATTTTAATATATACGTACACTGCCATGGGTAAGGTATGTTTGTAAGAGTAAAATATGCACCCTCAAGAGAGATCTTTGACAAATATTTTGTTTTAATTTAAATATCAACTGAATGTTTTTAAGTTTTTGAATTCAAAATATTGATATTTTGCATATTTGGAAATAAGTTATGCTGAAAGTTTTTAGCAACTCATGCATGCACAAGACAAATTGTCTAGTCGCAAAAAAAAGTGTGTATGTACCTTTGTTTAAGATATCGCCCTTTTCAAATTAGAGAAGAAAACGGTGAACATATTAAGCTGTTATGTTATAGTCTATTAGACCTTTTCATCATGTCATATGCGCAAGTGCAGAATTTATTTTTTCGTACTGACAGCAATGAGTAGGACTAAGATAGAAGATATTTGTTATGCATTTTATCACATTGGTTATAAATCATTTAGTACGAAACAAATGTGAATCGTGATTTTAAAATGAAAAGCCCTATAACGTAAATAATAATAATGTAAAAACTTTTGTTTAGCAAACTTTTTTTAGACATCAATTTTGGGAATCTAATTTCAGATATTTTCAGGTTAAAAGTTATACCAGTAAATTCTCAAAATAAATTTTTTGACCAGATTCTTAAATTTTATCGAAAAATATATTTTTTCCACAAACTATTTTTGTTAAATATTCATTTAGATTTTAGTCACAGCAGGTCAAACATCATACATTTTTTCATGTATTTTTTCAAGTTGCTTTTTTGTGCCAAAGACAAAAAATCTACCAAAAAATATGCAGTTTCATTTAAAAATCAAAGTTGACTTGTACTTGGCCATGAAGATGCCCCAGTGTAAAGAAACTAATACTGTATTTTTATTCCTCCTAAAAATAAGCCCATACATGTTTTTGTGTTTAATTTAAAATCAGACTCTATCTGAGATCTGATATATATTATTATCGTGAAAGCAGGATGGTTGGATGGATGTTGTTATTCAATCACAGCAGAACGGGCTGAACGAATCTGAACAAAATTGTCCCAGCGATCGATTATAGTTTGGAATAACATATAGGCTATATTTTTATCCTGATAAAATGCAATATATCCTGGTTTTCGTGGGATAAATTTGTTTTAATTTTCATAGAGCAATGGATCGGCATGGTTTGGATTGATAGTGGTAGTTAGTGTTAGAAAAAGACATAGACTAAATTTTATCGATGCAAAATTCACGGTTCCTCTGGAATAGCATTCAGGAACCGTGCTTTTTAAAAAGTTTTGTAAAAGTTCGTGAAATGGATTTTTAGCGCATTTTTCTCAAGAAGGCTTGAATAACACCATTCTCTTTTAATCACGAGTAACATCGCGGGTTGCAGCAAGTATGCTATATGTGGCCCACGAAAATTTTAATAATAACATTCTTAGAAAAAGTAGTTTTGAGAAATCATTTAGAAATATTTTTAATAAACTGACTAATAAACTCAATATTAACGCGTTATTAATTGAATGAAATCATGCCAATTTTTCTGTCATGAACTCCTGCCAGGCATCTACCCATAATTTTAAAAAGAATAACGAAAAAATTGGGGTTCAAAATTTAAAAAATCAGTAATTTACATTATATTCATAATTTCTAAAAAATAATGCAATAAAGCTGCGTTTTACTGCGAAAGCAATTAATTTTTATAATAAAAATGTTTGTATATATGATTATAAATCATTTATCTTGAAATATTTTTTAAAAATGGAACATATTTTGCTACTTATTTGTAACAAACATCCTGTCAACATTGAAAATACATTAATTAGAACATTTGTCTATAATTAGTTTCAAGTGGATATTAGGTCATTTGAGATAAACAAAATGTGTTATTTAATACTCAGTAATAAATACCAGAGAAACATGTAAGCCAATTAATAAAATACATATTACTATATCCGGTAAATTCTATGATTACCAAAATTCACCGCAAACATAATTTTTTAATTATTGCGTTTACATATTTGCTTCTTCCACTCGGGATCAAAATCGAATAAGTTTATATATTTACAAGTTATATTGATAATTTTATCTTTTATACCTAAGTCGAATGTCAGATGTTAGTAGCACATTTTTGAACTGTGTTTTGTATCCGACATCGACTGACTGACACTTTCACAAGTTATTCTCTTGAAATCGTTTTATGGTTTCGAAGCCCGCTCCTCATGTGAAAGAATTTAATAATAAATAAATAAATAAAAATAAAAATACGACTTTTCGACAAAACCTCGCGCTCTGTTTTTTAAGTAATGAATTGCTTCAAGTATTTCCTTTTTTGCTTAACAACAGCTTTAAAAATATGATGACAAATTGTCCCGCACAAGAATAGAATCATTTTGCTTTTAAACAATAAAATTGAAATGAAAGCTTGGTCTTACTTTTCAAATTGTTTTTAGAGGTCGATAAAAAATTACGGTGTACGACACGGCGCATGAGTAAGTTCAACATATTAACTCATAAAACTTACGCGTTTCAAAAGTTTTATGACAAGCGTACCTAGATTTTTTACTGCATGCATTGAAATTTTTCCTGACTTTGAAATGAGTCACTTTTTTTTCAACATAATTCTCTCAATTTAATTTTGAAATACATAGTTAGTAATGAAGTTGTTTCAGAATTATTGTTAAGCATAAAAATAAATTTCAAAGGTTCAGTCATCATGTCAGCTGCTGTTTCATAATGCCTTCTCCACACTCTCCTCAGTTGTTAATTATGGTGTCTGCCCTGAAAATTTCTTTGAGTTCAATCTTTTCGCATATGTGCATAGCCTACGGAACATAAACGATACTTATTTCTAAAACTATATTTTAGTTTTTGAAAAAAAATTTGATTTATACATAAAGATAAAACATAAAAATTTAAAAAAGGTGACAACTTAATGTTGTAATTATAATTTTTAACATCAATGTCGTTTTTTAACAAATTATAATATACATAATATTTTTTGTTAAAAAAAATATATATATATTTATTTTAGTTAATAAATTTTATTAACAAAATTAAAAATATTTTTATATATTCATTTTATTTTATCACACTATTTTAATCTCAAACGTATCATAAAAATGAATGAAATATTTTAATAGTATTTTTGGAATTTTTTTGTTTATAGTTTAAGTGTGCGCATACCTAATATAAAAATGAAATATGATTTTCATTTATTTGGTATATTTATTTTGATTTATTATACGTATGTATGTCTTTGAGATGCTATGTAAAATTATCTTAAAAATTTACAGTTACTCATTCGTACCATATCTTATATTTTGTAGGTAATGTAACAGTTTAGTTCAGGCATGGGCGAGTTATCACCAAAGTCAAAGTGACCATTGTGATAAGTTTATTGCGTACCATAAACTTTATTGATTGTCTCTTTATCCAAATAGGCATTTCTCATAGAGGAGGAAGCGAGACAGATATATGATTCTTCTACCTATCTCAGTTTCTCTAATAGTAATGGGATAGGTAGAAAAAAAATGTTGTCTCTCTGTCTTACTCGTATTTTTGGTTGTCACTGGTTAGGTTATCACTGTCTTACTCGTATGTTAGTTACAGAAGTATGAGGGACTTCTGTAAGCCACGTTTGCCCATGCCTGGTTTAGTTCATTCTATAATTTAATTAGCCTTTTTATTGAAACCAATGCAAAGAATATGGAAAAAAACCGAAAAAATTTCATATTATTTGTTTCGATAAATTGTCAGGAGGAATTTTTTTAGTGGTAAGAAGGATGTGTAACTTAGAGAGAAAACATGCGTTTTCTTTTAACAAAAAGTACCCGGAAATTAAAAAAAATATTAAAAAATTGTTATGATCAACTATTGTAAAAATTAATTTAATAAAGGGTTAGGACCTAAATTATAGTTAAGTTGACTTTCTGCAACTTTACTAAAATTTTCTGAGTTTTTAATTCTCTCGTCAAACAATTTTTATGCGTTACTCGCGTCAGTTTTTTCCACACTTCTTGGTGTTACAACACAACGATTGGTGCAAATCGGAAATGGTTGTCACCTACCATTCACAATGAATCGTGAAATAAGAATTGTAGAAAATCGACTTGTAAGATTTATTTTACAGAAAGAAAGTGTTACACAGAATTTAAGTTAACACTTAAGTCAAAGTACAAAGTAAATTGCGTAGAAACCAATTATATAATGTAAGATGAATAAACTGTTGAAAGTGCTCCTTTTTTTCGCTTTTTCCTAAGAGTGGGATGAAACTTATATTAACTTTTGGCCAGAATGAGATAACATATCCATGAGGCTGGCATGCTAAAGTCAAAATTTTGTTTTTTTCTTTTCATAAAATCTACGATTTTGTAATCCTTATGGTTGATAAAGAATTTTTGGAAAACGATATACATAAAGGGTCACAAGTGGCATAAGGGTTGAATTAGGAACATTATTTTTCTAGAGAAACAATTTCTGTTTTAGAAGTTATTTAAAACTGTGCGGCCAGTCAATTGTAAGAAATATGAAACCGTAAGACCCAGTTAAATTTCCATAAGTTCAGTGACAAGTAACATTAAGGAGGATCTCAATAATGTCAAAATAAAATTTCTGTATGATATACACAATTCACATTAGTATTTTGATTCATTTTGGTAATAAACTCGAATACTTTTCAGCCTCTTAAGAGAGGTGAGATAATGAGACACTAAAATTGGGCAACATCTAACAGCTATGTTTTTTTATTTAATTCGAGTTTCCTCGAACATACTCGATTTGATCTGACCCAGTTGTTGTATTGTTAATTACGACAAAAATCTTTTAGCTTTAGTTTTAATTTTCATAAAGAAATGTCATAAATTTCCGGACAACTTTATTTAATAATTATTCATATGTGACACATATATTACTAAATCTCAACAAATATAATAATCAGAAAAATTATTCTACGAAATTCAGTTGGATTAATAATACAAATGTTATGTATTTATAAACTTAACACAGAAATGATTTACTATAGACTGCGACGTTTATTATACCAAGTGTTTAAGATATAACGTAATATGTATATATATAAATAACCACAAAAATTATCTGAGGAACTGTGGGCTAGCGGTAGGAACTACGATATTTTCGATATAATTTATGTATTTTGATTTGTTAAAACAATTTTTATTATTTGTAATTAAAAATTTTTATAAACAATCTATTGACGTGAATGGGTTTTGAACTGATGACCTACCTCAGAAGGAGCCGGAACTATAAATACCAGACCGTGGGTCCATTAATACTAGTATTAATATTTAAAAATAATATACTATAAAAAAGTCGGTCGGTGTTACACACTTTTACAAGTTTCTACAAGTCACACATTTGAAAAATCCTTACATATTAAATAAGTTATTAATCATCGGATCATAAAGTCATTTTGTCATCGGATATAATTTCTGTAAGTGTCGATTTCTCGTAGCAGAAATGAGCTAGCACTTATATGTACTTAACTTTATAAGAAAAACTAACTACGTTAAATTTGACGTACATTAATATCTCATTTTTAACGCTCGTGTGATCTCAGTTTAAGAAAAAATAATACGAGAAAATATGAACAAAATCAATCCATAATATTTATGTTAATTGTGAGAATATTTCATTCGTATAAAAAAGCTGAAGCCAAAATGAAAATTTACGCTTCATATACCTTACATGCTAATTAGGTTTGGTAATTTAGTTTGAAGCAACAGTAAACATTCTGTGTCATACCAATTACAAATTTGTATTTCTCATTAAATTTACAGCTAAAGGTTGATTCAAACTACGAGTACAATTCTCGTATTAATAACAATAATATTTTAGGATTATTCATGAAAAAGGAAGAAAATAAATGAAATTTTTTTTTAATTCCTCGCTTCTTAATTAACGGTTTATCAAGTATGACAAAACAAATAAAAAACTTGCCACATGAGAACAACTTTAAGGATGAAGGAAATATATCACTGATAAAGGATTTTTTCACGGATACC
Organism: Chrysoperla carnea; assembly: GCF_905475395.1. Taxonomy (NCBI): domain Eukaryota; kingdom Metazoa; phylum Arthropoda; class Insecta; order Neuroptera; family Chrysopidae; genus Chrysoperla; species Chrysoperla carnea. Next base: position 28,848,374 of record NC_058341.1, read on the forward strand.
TGAAGAGGTACTGAGAATACCGTAGTCGCACTTCGTCAAAGATGTGTAGACATAATACTGCAGTGCTGAATAGAAAAAACTTGGGGATAAAATGATTTCTTCCTTCATTTAAATGACAGATGTGTCTTCGCATCGAACTTGCTCCGCCGTCGCGTAATAGACATGTGTAAATAGATCTTTATAAGCATCACTTGAATTCAAGACTAGCAATGTAAGTCTCTCAACTGTTATTACTAAACAAAATGTATTTTATTTAAACTGATTAAAATAATTTTGGTTTTTTTTTTTTGCTTCTGTAAGTTTTGAAATGTTGATAAATAAATCACTTGAACGAAATATTTATTAAATATAAAACATATCTGTTTGTATGTTTGTTATGATATAGTGCACCAAAATATTCAAACAGGAAGTTATTTTTAAAATTATTTTAATTGGAATTTTATTTACGACCAAAAAATATACAATTAGTGTCCTGTGTTAAATCCAATTTTTTGAGTGCCATTGGTGATCGAAAAATTTGATACACGTGTTAAATACAAATTAATTATTAAGATATGGATAGAACGAAGGTAAAACGAAAAATAATGTTTGCATTCTGCAAGTTTCTTATTGATTAATAATCAATAATAATGGATGAAGAATCTCAAGGTCTAATCTAGATGGTGGCAATTGAGACGCTAGAATAAAGATAGGAAAACAGGAAAAGCAGTTTATTTTATAGCGAAAATAATCCTGTTGATTAATCTTGGGCTTGGCAAAATAACGATACTTTATGTTTTTCACATCGGGTTATCACAATAGGGGCCTCCTTGGGTCTAATAGTCCAGATACGTACTATAGGTAAACCCGCACTCATTTATAGTCGGGTTCTGATATCATTCCTAATCTCATTATTAAGCCCATTTTCTACTCCTTTCGTAAAAAATTGTCTGCAATCGAGTTGAATGGAGGTAATAAAATATAATTATTTTGGTGATATCAATAGCAATCATGTGCGTCTTTTCGTAACTTCATAGACTAAAATTTTATCTCTTGAACAACCACTTACGCCTGTTCCGATGAAGCACGTACAGTACAAGTAAGTAGCTTTTTCATCTACTTATCCTAAGTTTTATAATTTTTACTGAGTGCTGTCACTGAACCACAAAAAGCTCCAGTTCACGGCAGTTTTAGGTGCAGCTATGAAGTTTTGCGCGAAGTTCTTGGAACCATAAAATCAAATTACACCCAATTTGATCAAATTATTTTTCTTCGGTGAAAACGAATAAATTTACTGAAAATAAATATTCTAACAAACTTAGATAATAAAATTTATACATAAATTAATGGTCGAAATATGACTTTAGTATATTTTGATCGTGGCAACTGGAGGGGATCCTAGTTTGGCTCGGAGATTCCATTTTTTGGTGAATTTTAATTTTTTTATTATAGTGTAAATAACTCAACGAACCATTAGCAGAATTGAAATATGCGTAAATGATAATTCGATCGTCAGTATAATCCTTTTTTCTTAATTTGGCGAAATTTCATTTAATAGTTTCATCGAATGAATTTCGTTGTTTCTGAAAGCTCTATGCTCAGTTTTAGAGATATACTCAAATATGCAGTGTCAAAAAATCTACCGATTGCTCTATTTCGTTCAGATTTAATTACGAGATCAACTTTTTTCAAAAAAAAAAAAAAATATTGCACCTTACTTTCTGCTCCTGTTTGTTAAATAACAGTCTTAAATTTTTTCTTTTTCAAATTGTATACTTGATTTTATATTTATAATAACGAATGTAACAGCGCTATGCAATCTTAAAACAGAATTACTGCTCAATAATTGAAGCATAAACGTAGTATTTTTTGTAAATTCTCTTATCTACCAAACACATCACTTCTATGTATACCAACATAAAAAAAAATAACAAAACAAAAGAAAAGAAAGTAATAAGGAAATAATGATTTTTGTAATTTATGGTTTTACATTAGGTACTTGTTTATGATTTTTAACTTTCTGATAGAAGGTTTTTGTTTCCATTCAATATTTTGTACATCATTTTTGCTGTGGTTACAAAAACGTAATAAAAAATAGAAATATATATCTCATCGTTTAGTTTTTTACGGACGAAAAGTAAATCACTAAGGCTCAGGTAAATTACAACAAAAAGAAGAAGAGGGGGGAAATACAAATATTTAAAAAAGAACAAATTTATTAGAATTATCAATTTTCAGTAACTGTCTTAATTTAAGTTAGACAGTTTCATCTAATCCTTATGGGGGATGGAAGTGTCCAATAGACAAATGCACAAAAAAGTAAACAAGTGAAATTTACAAAATTTAAAAAGCACCGACAAATGTTTCGCGTACGGAAAATTCGTAAATTTGTACTTGAAACATTGCTAAGAACACTCTCCATTACACTATATTTCAAACAAATCATAAAAAATCCAAATCGATTCATCCGTTTTACAGACACAACACACACATAAAGCGGTTAAAGTGGTTAACATCTCCCTTTTTGATTCGGGGATTAAAAAATAATTTCAACAAGTGAAAACAAACAATTGACAGAGTTAATTGTTGAAATACCATGTATAGAAAGTGCAATCGTTTTTTTTTTTACGTCATGTAAGTAAAGAAAGATAGTCACTCATAGATAGCTACAGTTGTGTAAATATAGCACGACTGTGGTGTCACACACATATAACTGATATTCCCATATAATGTTCTAACCTAATTTTCACGAGTAAACGGTGATGCTTACGAAAAAAAGCTTCAAACAAAAGTTGTTAACTTTAGTTCTATCTCTAACGGTTTACAAAATGAGTCTACGGACCCAAGATCCAATTGAACTAACTATGTTGCTTATTTAAAACTTCAATCTCACTTTTTACATCCTGAAATTAACTCTTTGGAAAACCAGAAATAGACTCTTTAGGGGATGTTATGAACAGCTATACCTATAAGTAGTATGAAAGCCGGCACCGATTGAGTGATATGTTGATGAGTGTGTAAATAAAACGTAAGCTGTTCTCCAACATATTCGCGTACAGATACGCATCCCATAATCTAAATCTAGAATAAATTTAAGTGCGTTGCTTTGCGTATGAGATCCATAAAAATAATTGTCGTATTTTTAGGAATAAATTTTCCGACCATAAATTAAAATTTTCAAACCATAAACTATTTTGAATATTACTTTACAACCTCCGTAAATATGAGTCGTCCGTAACACAAAATTTTTCTTCGATGTAATAAATATTATTAGATAATATATTACCATACTTACAAAGGCTTTGTTAGAATAATGATGCAATACAAACACCTACGCTTCTTTTTAATTTTGGTTAATCCATAGATTAAAAAGAATGTTAATCCTAAATTCTAATCAGTTAAAAGATTTATTTGACGATAGAGCAAATAGTTTTCACACCCACACCCACACCCACACCTTCACCCACACCCACACCTTCACCCACTCCCACTCCCACTCTCACTCTCACTCTCACTCTCACTCTCACTCTCACTCTCACTCTCACTCTCACTCTCACTCCCACTCCCACTCCCACTCCCACTCCCACTCCCACTCCCACTCCCACACCCACTCCCACTCCCACACCCACACCCACACCCACTCCAACACCCACACCCACACCCACACCCACACCCACACCCACACCCACACCCACACCCACAACCACACCCACTCCCACACCCACACCCACACCCACACCCACACCCACACCCACACCCACACCCATACCCATACCCATACCCGCACCCACAACCAACCCAACCCAGCCTAACCCAGCCTAACCCAGCCTAACCCAGCCTAACCCAACGTAACCCAGCCTAACCCAGCCTAACCCAACCCAACCCAACCTAACCCAACCCAACCCAACCCAACCCAACCCAACCTAACCAAAAATTACAAAAATTGTGTTTTTTTGAATTTTTTATGATTTTTTCGATTTTTACAAATTGCAAAAAGTGTAAAAAAGTTTTTGTTTCCGATTTCGATAAAACTAAGTTTATAAGGTAATTTTGACCCGAAAATTACAAAAATCGTGTTTATTTGACCATTAAATGAGTAATTTTCGAGATATTTTATGAAATTGTATTGAATTAAGCGATATCTTAAAATTTATTTGCTCTATCGTCAAATAAAACTTGAATATTTGGGGTCAAATAAGCCTTATAAACTAAGTAGGGTTCGTATTACAAGGCTAACTTTGGACTTGATTTTATAGGAAATAAAAGCTGATTCACAATCCAAGCCTTGGTAAACCTGGTAAACCTGGTAAACTTTGGCAAAAAAAAAAGGTCTAGTCTTGATTCCTTCGTCAGAATTACCAAATCTTGTAATGGGTATGTTCACATATGTATTTGCATCGTAATAACCGATTTCGTTGTAAGCCTTTGTGTTGTATTGTAGGTAATATTACATTTGACACATATATAACTGATAATCAAGTAAAGTACATATTATAAAATTTCCGCCTAATTGGCGCCCTCACGGGTAAACAGTGATGTTTACGAAAAAATGTTTCAAACAAAAGTTGTTTAATTTTTGATAAGGAACATTTTTTACATTTAAACTTTTGTTCTAACGGTTGGTTTGTTCAAACGGTTTACAAGATGGGTCCTACGGACCCAAGATCCAATTGACCTATGATGCTCATTTTCGAACTTGACCTCACTTTTTACGTCCTGAGTACGCTGTAAAAATCAGCTCGATATCTTTTTTCGTTTTTGAGTTATCGTGTCCACAGACTTACGGACGGACGGACGGACAACCGGAAATGGACTAATTAGGTGATTTTATGAACACCTATGGCAAAATTTTTTTCCTAGCATCATTATTTTTAATCGTTACAAACTTGGGACTAAACTTAATATACTATGTATATTTCATATATACATGGTATAATAATAATTAAATTTCTTGTGAGCAATTACGTTTTGAAGTCGACGTCTTTTTTAAAGCGTAATTGCTCTCAAGAAAATTATTCTTTACTATTTTGTTCTAGGCTGGTTCTATTTAAGGAAAGGGAGTATAATAAAAACTTGATTTTTATGAGTAATTACCAGAAAGTTACCGGAATAGCTCCCAAAGTCTACATTCACCACATCTCGTTTTTTTTTGTTCGTTGATATGTTTGCTTACCTTGGTATATATGTACATTGTCAATAGCAAATGTCGAATATAAACGATCGAACATATAATAATAATATATTCACTGTGAAATATGTCAAGATTCATTACAATCGATGTAACCATGTTCAAAACTCCAGTATATAGCTATACAGACTCTTTGTGCATCATTTTCAATCAATCAAAGATAAACTGACATTGATGAAGTAACTTACATGTCATTTTAAGCGCTTATGTTACATTGTAAATTTTGTTAGCTATATATACATACACAACATATACATATAGGGTAATGTGTAGTATTGTACTCCGAATAGAATGTACCTTGACTTACCCTATAGTTTCTTGACTGTACAAAAAACTGAGATAATGATTAAACAAGTGAATTTGTTTTTAATTACAATTTAAATAATGCAGTTTTTATTCATTTCCAAGTAAAAACATTTGCTTTACCCTTCTTTATTTGGAAAAAAACTATTATTCTTTGTGTTCACTGTAGGGTATTTGATGGGTGGGTATTTTGATATGCCCTATTTCAGTTTAAAAAAAAATAACGTAAAATCTTGAGGAGGTAAAGTTAGAGAAGAAGATGTCTCTAAGAGATACTTTAGGTTTTTTAATGTTTCAATTGCATACATTATTTAAAGCTGTTATCTAGAGAAAATTTCTTAGATTATGGTACGAAAATGTGTCTTCTGATACATTATGATAATACATCATTGGCCTCAAAGCTTGAACCGTGAATCACAGGTTCTTATCAACAGTTGCTTATCATTCATATTCTGAAAAAAATAATTGTATAACCATAGGAAGAATCTGTACGCTTTAAGGAAAGACTATTTCCATTGTTTAATCTAAAAAACGGTTAAAAGAAAACATTAATAACTGGTACTGCAGTCTCCCCTAAAGTATGTGTGCTCATAATGTAACTGTTAAGTTTATGTGTATCTGTACATATATTAATAGGGTTAGTATCCCCAAATATAACAAGTTAAAAACTTTTATATTATAATGTGAGATTATTAAAAAAATAGGCACTATTGAATTTACTGTATACTCAATGTATACTCAACTCTATTTAATGTATACTCAATGTCACAAAAAATGCTCGTTTTAAAACATTCTAAGTGTTACTATTATAACATAACATATAATGAGTACGCTTAGAATGTTTTAACTGTGGCACTTTTTCTGACAGTGAGTGTACAATAATCTATGAAATTACTTGATACTTTTTATAATTTATCGGAACATGTGTCTTGTCTAAAACACATCTTGTCTAGACTCAATGTAGTTTGTTTGTTTCATCCAACTTTGAAATAACAAACTAATATTTAATAAAATAACCAAAGATAAAGCATAATTTTTATAATACTGCATTCAGTGATTCTAGACTAAGAAGAAAGTTTTCATAAAAGTGGTTTTCTAAAGGCTTTAGACTATTTTTCTACTTAAAATAGAAATACCATTATAAATAGAATGATCTCATAAGAGTTAAGTTAAAATCACCTATAAAACCAGTTACTCTTCAAGACTAAATTAATACAAGAAAAAAAAATTGAATGATTAATGTTTAAATGTCAAAAAATTCTTCGCAAATGAAATCGTTCGAAAATAAACAACTATCGTAAAGATATTCAGCCTATAAAGTGTGTATATATTACTAGTTCACCCGTGTGGAAGTCCACAGTGATGACCAAATCGTTTTGTGGGGCATTCCATTCTTTTAAAAGTTGGGAGAAACACCATTCTTCAAGTCGATTCGTGTCAAAATATCAACAGCAATTTACTTGCTTTTTACTGCGTTTAGGCAATTTTATTACAAATATGATATAAAAATTACATAATTAACAATATTATAACTTAATAAACAAATCGGTGCGCCCCAAATCAGCGCGGTACATTTTAAGACCGCGTGCGCAATTATTCATCGATTAGCTTTAAAATGAGAGGTAAATCATGGAAATTGATAATGGAATGAGAAAAATATGCTAGACAAATAATATAAACGAAAACCACAAAGCAATTTTTTCGTAATTAATAATCCACCAATCATTGAATTTAACAATAAAACCGACTTTATTTTCAGACAAAACTATTCTAAAATTTATTTTATTCTAACAATAAAGTAACTTTTTTTCTTTAAGAATATTTTTGCCCAAGGATATTTTTTGCAAGGTTGTATTTGCACAATCTATCTTGATACCACAATCAAATCATTCCCTTTGAACCTTTTTGTAAAGAATTTGTACCCACGTAGACGTGTAGTTCGGCTATGCATGGCTTTAGTACTTTTTTGTAATTATTTGTTTTATTGATACTATACTGCCGGTAGCAATGGATTTTTCTTATTCAATTTCAATCGTAAAACTCATAGATTGCGTATGTCATGAAATTTTTTTTCTTCACATATTATAGTCGAAGCCCGATAAACGGAATTTCTTGGTAATTTAATTTATTCCAAATAGTTCTTGTTTTAGATGCTGAAAGACTTGGAATAAAATAAGTAAAGACAAGCAAATGAAAAACATTAAGAATTATTGGAGTATATATAACTGTATTATTTATAAAAACTGATGCCAAAGGCGTTTGGTGTTCCCACCCGTTTTTCGTGGTAAGAACTGGGCTATTATTGTTCATTTCAGTTCCAACACTTTTTTCTGGATAAGGACATGTAAACGCGTAAATCCAGTTATCTTACTAACTTTATCAGTGATAGTTTTCTATTTTCCCGGCTTCTTCTTGATCAATAATGTTTTCGAATTCTATGTTTTCACATTATCTGTACAATTTTCCACCAATTTTATTGCTTTCTATAAATCCATACTATAAAACTGATGATATGAAGGATTCCATTTTATAAATGTGTTTATAATAGAATACCATTATTGTTGAGCTTACATGTATAAATTTGTATACATGTAGAACGGTAACGGTGACAATATAAGCATCTTTATTGTGTACATAAGGTATACAACATGTGCATATATTACACAATAGTGAGGAGTTTGGTACGATCTTCAAAATACTGTAATATGTCTGCTTATATTTTTTGTGATATCATGTAGTTATTTCTTTTTATAAATATGAAGTTCATTGCTGAATTTATCGATAGGTCGAGCGGAAAAATTATAAATTGAGACGGCACTGCACGGTAGATAACCAATGGGGTTCACTTCTACTGAAAAATTCCTGAATGTAATACTGATAAAATGGATAAATTATTTTAAATTAAAATACTCATACACTTTCATTCCTTCCACCTACATTGTGATATCAGATGTCATTTGAAGTAACAAAATTTATTCAACCCAAGTTGGAAACTCGCTTTATATAATCATGTGTTTAAAATCTTGAAATTTTTCATTATAATGGAGAAAATAACACGGACTTCTTCAAATTTTACCATCCAAACATTTTACGCCCCAACAAATGCAAAGTTGAAATATGTTAATTTAATGACATGAATGGATATTTCGCTCAAGTGAGCATGTTTTGCAAACTTTTGATATGTAAAACTTGCTCAACATATTTAACATTTCAAAATCCAAAGAATTCTATAGGTAATAAAAATTTTTCAACAAAAATTGTAAAATTTTAGAGGGCCATAATATTATATTTACCCTATGTTATAAACTTTATGACTAGGAAAATTTTTCACCACATATATACATTCTTATAAGGCCATATAAATGTTACCCTATATAATAATTTTGAATATTAGTAATGTAATTTGGATCCCTTGAGATGCTCGGGAGGGTTTGAATGATTTGTATAAGAAGAAACATATTCTAAGCTCTCTAGGGTGTGTTGCATATGAGTTATTTAAGAGACATCAAATATCCCCTGTAACATTCAGAAAATGTAATAACAAGTATATTTGTTTTCAGGTTAATTTTAATGTTTCTAGATATATTATATAAGGAAAGAGCAGAAAAAACTTATTGGAAAATTTCTATTCAATTACCTGTAATTAAAAAAAACTAAGAAAAGTATAAAAATACAAAACAAATTATAGACTGGGAGTTCGTGACAACTATTATTACTAGCTAAACTAAAAAGTGTCACACTATAATTGAGTAGAGCCGCTGTCCATTGAAGTATTTTTCATAAGAAGCCAGACAAAAGAAATAAAAATTTTGATATGCCTGAAATTTAAACTTATATTCATAGATAAGATAGCAGAGTCATATGGTATCTATTTTGGGTTCTTGAGATCCACTCATTCAAATCAGTCACCAAAAAGAAAAATTGTTAAAGATTTTTCGTCCTTACTATAGCCTTATTTGAAGCTGGCACACTGACATACCGATACAAATTCTAAAGAACTTCTAGACGTGCAAGAAAGATACAGTTTTCGGCATTCGACCAGGAAAACTATCGGAAACTGCTTTTTTCTGTTTTACACTTATTAGAAAGGTTGGATTTCTACCAGCCGGCACGAAATAAAGTCAAATTAACAGAAAAGTTCAAAAAATCACACTTTTCACACTCATCTCCGGCGAAAATGGGATAAAACCCCAAAATTTCGTTTTTCAGTTCTATACATACTAGACAGATGGGATTTTCGGCATCAGAAATAATTTTATTTTTAAGAGAGAATGTGAGGGGGGGGGTTGATAAAATTTGTTTGGAGGGATTATTATGGTAGAGCAAATTTGGATGTGAGTTTTGAGCTGGGGATTTTTAGGAATAAATTTTTTGAGGAGGAAAAATTTTGATGGGCGGAATTTTTTTTGGGGATATATTTTTTAACAGGGGGAAACATTTTTGGAGAGAGCATTTTTAACTAGATTTAAAAACAAGAAATGGCATTTTCTTTGACGCGGAGCTAATGCTACGGGGATCAAGCAAAGCAAGTTCATTTTATATTGTTACATTTTGGAAAGCTTTTAATGCAAAATACCCCAGCCTAGTTTCCTCCCTGACTCTTGAAAAGATCTTGAATCTGTATGCAATTCTTTCCAGCCGACATTCAACTTCTCACAGTCGATTTTATGTACCGTTTGGTTAGATAGGATTTAATTCATTCTTTGGCAAGATTGTATATTTTGATATCATAGTTTCCCAGGCTAATACTAAATACACGATTACCGTACTATATTTACTTAAAAAACTTTGTAAGAAAAATGTTTTAAGAAAATTTATTTTAAAAACTTTGCTTTTTTAGAGAGAGAATATATAGTTTTCGGTAGGTAGGTATATGAAAATTGAAACGAACTTTTCTATAACAAAGTTATATCTATTTTGTTGTTTTTGTCGTTGTTTTTTTACTTAAAAAATGATGCAAAATTTTAAGTAATTTTTGTAATTTTTCAATAAATTCACGTAGATATATGAGAATATTTGAAATAATTTTGCAATGTCAGCAAAAAATTATTTAAATTTAATGCATTCAGTATAATCATTATTGGTTGTTTAGTTCAAATAAAGTTTATTATATAACGTTATGAGCATTTATATAAATATTTGAAGTTCAGTGTATGAAGATGATAATGACAATAATCAATGATGTAAACCTACAATATTGTAAAAAAGTTTTTTGCACGGTTCATATATATAAACCAAATATATGCTTTGTAGTGAAGTAATGAGTTATTTTTGGCTTTACTATACCATAGAACTACAAAAATATATAATATATTGTGTGCAAGTGATGCTTATAAATTTGGTAATATAGATATCGCTCTTCAATCATTAATACTCTAACAATTGTCGATTTTGTTCATCAAATAATGGATTTCGATAAATTCATAATTAAATTAAAATTTTGTTTTTATATTATCGGCAACCTTATATTTTTATAGTATTATTATAAACTACAAGATTGTATTATTATAAACTACACTTTTTAGATTTTTTGATATAGAAATATCCAATTAAAAAGGATAACCTATATGATTCATCATTTTTTAAGCCAACTATAAACGATAAAATAATAATATGCCGGTGACCTAGGAATTTTTTGTGATTTTTTTTTTGGAAACTTTGTTAATCAACAAATGTATTTATATAGTTTTATTGAAATCCCTATTTTTACCCAATCCTTGCATATCTTCTTAAAGAATATAGGTGTTTGGTAGTTCGATGGCCATCTTAAAAGATCGCTTATACTAGAGCTCATTTGCTACAAATTCTAATGATGGTTTGATGTAGTGAGTAAAAAAACATTATAGCATTGGCCTTTCGAAAAAAAAGTTGCAAACACTCTGTAATAACATGAATTCCAGAGTGAATTTAAAATTAAAATATATTTTCAAATTTTTACATAATAATGATTTTAAAGTATTTTGACATGTTTGATTGATCAATAATAATTTCTCACTATGTGGTACATACGATACAATCGATTAAGAGATTTATCAATATAATCGTTTTATTCATCAATTTATTATAATTCTTTTTATTTTTTTTTTTTATATTTTACTAAACATCACTCAAAATCAACAATTAGTATTTATGGATTTTTGTGTCTCATAGGAAAATAAATATTTATACTCCAACAATCACTATTAATTTCTATTTTCTATGACGGTATTATTATAGTTCATAACATATTACATCTATATACAGACTATAACGTAGTGCTGATGGGTATGAAATTTTTGTTGCTTGTAGTCCGATCCCAAGATGACCTAACAATCTTGGTCTAGGGTGCTGACAAATTTTATATTACACTGCTAGCTTTAAATTGATGAATATCTGCTTTTTTCCATAATTAACTTTCCAGCACTGTCGACTTCGGTGCGGCACTCAACAAAGGGTCTCTAGACCCTAAAATTTGAAATTTAAGTATCAGACACGGTTTCCAGTGTTGAAAAGTCGATTTGAAACTAATATTTTAACGTTTTCAAGAACTTTATACAACGCAATGCAAGGTAGTGATAAGAGTATCTTAGTGGGTTATGTTCTTCGTTGTTGGTCGTATAAGCCCGTTAAATTTATATTTTAGAATTATTTGTATATAGAAGTATAACAGAGTTTTTTTGTTTGACTTGAAGTATACCATAGTTTGCTGAAAGTATAGTTGAGAGAAGGTTTATATAATTGACAACTGGTTACCAACGAACTGAAAGAATTAAGTTAAACAAATCTTGTATGTCTTTACTTTCCAAATAATTTCAATTATTTGTAAAGATTAGTTTATTAAAAAAATAGAAAGAAATAAAGAAATTGCACAATAGTCTGGAATCGGTCTGAGTGCTTATATATTACAGGCAAACCAGTTAACACTACTCATATAAATGATACAAACTTCATATTTATTATGAAACTAAGAATATGTTTCTTTAAAATTTGTATCTACTTTTTACATATGTTAACAAATTTTAATTTGGGTTCATAATAAGAATATCAATATCAAAATTATTCATTATTGAGGATCTGTCTTGAAGTCAACCAAAGCGGCTTGATGCCACCTTGAATCCTATAAAAATGCTACTTTTATTATGATCACAAATGAAGGAAAAGGAACAGAAAAGTAAAGTACAAGAAATATATTAAACTTTAAATAAACATTCTATATTATAAAAAGAATTATGATATTTTTAAATATCAATTTATCGGTTGTAACAGTATTTAAAGTCACCTGTCTGCATTTACTAACTAAAATAAAAATATTATTTCTCAAGTTGATAAACACACCGGATGGATCATCATTTATTTCCGTGTGTTCGAACGTATAAACATATAGTCAGTTACAACACAAAATATATAATATCCCATCTATGTAACACTCATAAAACTTTTATCGAGATATGTTTTTTTCATAATATTTACGTAAAAAAAATGACTTATAGTTATTTTTAGTATATGTCATATAACTGTATTCAATCCCATAGACTTGTAAATCAAAACGGTCAAGTTCGTGTGTAGATTGAGACACAGAATTCCTATGGATGGAAGTGAAAAGTTTCACACTCGAGTACTAGGAGCGGAACATTTTCAATTAAAATCAATCCAGCTAATCTAGTAATGAATAAGAATAAAATGGTTGCAGTTGTGCACATTGTCTTTCACAAGTTCCACGAATTGAAAGCCAGGAGCCGGTTGTGAACAACTCGTATTCTGCGTACCAAACTCTGTTCTTTGACGTAATAAATATGGCATGGCTCAAAAAATATTTACTTGTAAAAGGAATATCAAAAGCCCAGTAAACAAGTTCACTTTAATCCAGTAATTTGTTGGAACTATGTTCCTTGTTGAGAGGTAAAATCAAAAAATGTGTAACAATTTAAAACGACCCCCAAATCCGACAATTTTACCCCGCAAACTTTTTTATTCGGTTCAGCTTGTCGTCAATTTAGAGAATATTTTGAAAATAATTAACAATCTGTCAATTTTTTGTCCAAAGTTTATGTTTTAATACAAAAAGATGAGTTGTAAGTTATCAGAAGAAGTTAAACATAATAGAGACTTAAAGATAATTTAAAGTAAGAACAAGAATATTTGAAACAATAGACAGAAGAAAAAAGCACAAATATCAAAGAAAATCTGAGTAAAAAAGTAAGCGCTACATTTATATTACACGAAGATACGATAGGAACATAGTTTCAACCGGGTGTTCCATGACACCTCTCTTTTTTTTAAATGTATAAAAGAAATTAAGCTAGCTAACAAAAAAAAATAATCTTGCGAAAATATACTAAAGCAACTCTGATTGAATCGCCTAAGCTCCATTCTAGTATATTACTATGAAATCAATGATATTAAAATTCTATAATTTTATAGACCATCATAGGTAATAATAGTTATACTATAGGTAGCAAGTTTATATGTACGTTACATAATGCATACAATATCGACGCCTGTTAGCCGCGACGCATCTGTCACTGAAGGGTGGCGGCAATGGCGCCCTGTCAGATACTCATGGATATCTATCTATCTCTCCATATCTTCTACTCATTCATATATAATAATAATATACACATATATATGTTCATATTCAGTTGTCAATTACGTGTTTTAAATTGTTGTTATTATTATTATATTATGTTCGATTAGAATTAAAGAATGGAATTTAATACCAACAACACATATTAAATATGTGTGTGATATGCTCAGTTTTTGAGTTCAGTCGCCAGCAGAACTTGTTAAGGGAATGGGGAAATCACGGATTTTTCTAGTTGAAATAAGCTTGTACAAGTTTTAAAGCTTTTAGCGGAGGTTTGTCTTCGAAGTAAGTCAAAAATTATAAGCACGTTACGCAACGCCACTTCTTAACCGACTTCAAAAAAGGAGAAGATTCTCAATTCGTCTGTATATTTTTATGTTGTTGTTACCTCAGAACTTACGACTGAGTGAACCGATTGTGGTGATTTTTCGTGCTTCCAGTGTGGTTCCATTTCAATTTGGTTCAGTTCTGACAATGGCATCCTTGAGAAATCCATATGTCTTATATTTGCATTAAGTATGTGCGCGACAAATGGACGAATAACTTAATATCTCGCCAACCGATTTCGATGATTCTTTTTTTAGTATAAAATGAGTGAGTTTACTTATAAAAAAAATTATTCCAAAACAAATTAATATGCACTAAAAAGTAAAAAATAACCATAATATAATGCATAGTAATATGGATAGTGCAAAACAAATTTTCCCCATTTTGTTAGCCATTTTTTCTCAAGATTTAATAATTACAAAAATGTCTAGCTTCTTAGCTTTTAAGTTTTAAAATTAGCTTAGCTTTTAAGTATTAAAATGAATAAATACATCGATTTGAAAGCATCTGTTTGACTTTTCGATATCGAATACGGTCTATAAAAGATCGTAACGATTTAGTACTGGTGGAAAAAACAAATAGACATTGGTTGACCCATTCAAGCTTATATTAATTAGCAAAATGTGGTACCCATATTTTAGATGTTGTATTCCTTCCACCGCACCGTCTCGCCTATATGTGCTATAATAATTATAGTATTATTACTTTTAATTTAGGTCAGTAATAGAGAGCATCTACTATTGATATCGTTGATGTGTGACATTGTTTGAAATAAATATAATGGTAATTGTTATTCGAATATTTGTGGCGTCTTATTTAATCAAAAATGTACATCTTACTTATTCTAGAATATGAAAAAAAGTATTCATTGTACTTGATATTTTTCTACTAGAATAAGAATGGCTCCAAAAATAAGTACCTAAAAACAATAACACGATTATTTGTTGTTTTTAGTTTCCGACGAAAAAATATATTTAATGTGATGGGGATTTATCAGGATCTTGAACAGTGAATAAAAACAAATGTTAAATTGTCAAATATTGAAACGTTTCACTGCTATTTACAACTTCATCTGGCAATATTTGAGGGTAACACTTACGTAAAAATTAAAAATAAACTTGTCTGAAAAACTTCATTATTTTTGTTTAACGATGAAGTTTTTCAAACAAGTTTATTTTTAATTTTTACGTAAATGTTAACCTCAAATATTGCCTAATGAAGTTGTACATAACAACGAAACGTTTCAAAATTTGACAATTTAACATTTGTTTTTATTCACTGTCCAAGCTCGTGATAAAGCCCTATTACAATCAGTTAATATCATGGATGAAAGTAATTTTTCCAATATATTTAATGCGCTTTATGCCTGTTTGTTTAAGGATTGGTTTGATGAGAAAGGTTTATTAGGAATGGTTAGAAGTTTGTTTGATTAACTATGATGAATGACTAAATATGATGAATGATCCAGACATCTGTAAAGTTTATAATTTGAAACACTCAACTGCAGGAGGCTTTGCGATTCACGCTTGGTCTAAAAATAAGGTATATATGCTTCTCTCTCTTAATTATGAAATTGTATATAGCTAAAATTATTTTAGTTTACATCACAACGAAGTTTGTCCACTAACTTGCTTCTCTATAACAGAGACTTACATACAGTTCTGAAGTAGATACACAGATTTTTAGGTATTACGAAGTTCTCTCAATAAAAAACATGAGTGGCGTTGTTTGTTCATTTAGGCTTGCTTGTTTTAACTTCCATTGGGAAAGGATCAAAGTGCTTAATATTAAAATTTGTTAATATTGGCAGATTGGACGAAAAAATTCAAAAAAGGAAGAACACAAAGATTGTTCTTGAAAACTTCATTGCGAATTTCGCATACTTTTTATGTATATTATAATATAGAGAATACACAAAACACTTACATAAGGAATCAACCCCCTTAAACAACACTACGTAAGAATCGTTTTTCGCCTTTAAAATATATAAGAATCGTTTTGTTCCCTCTTTTGTGTATAGAAAGACGTAAAGTATGAATAATATGTTATATAGTTCTATTCTGCTTTACCCTGTGCATTCATACTGCATGCATACATGAGCCTAACTATTCTAGTCGAATTGTAGAAAACAAGGTGACATTATCTGGATGGGTAATTTTGAAATAGCACATTACAATACTTTGTACAACGAGCTCTTATACTTAGATGAAATAGATGTCTTCGTACTGTAAAGCATGCAACGCTACTTTCTTTCACTGAAGCGATACCATTGCAATGCATTTATGTTTAAATAGTTTTATATTTGAATATAGTTGAGTCAACATTTTTTTATTTCTTCAAAGATACATTAAGATTAAATTATCGATCCGTCCTGACAGCCGTAGTTTATATTATATGTTCTCCAAATTTATTTTACCAATAATATAAAAATTTGGGCATCTTAGTCTTTTCAATATCTGTGACGTCTTCCTTCCAAATAGAGCTTGGAAGGTTCATATTCGGTTTTTCCAATGGCAGAAAATCATTGTCTCATTTGTTTCCTTATTTAATGCTATAATTTTGGATAATAATTTACATTTTCTTTTACACGAAAACCTACTTGGATATTAAAAACGCCTTCGTTAGTGGTTATCCATGAACAATTACTATTGTTCAACCATAACGACTGCATTAAAAAACGAAGTTAAATACGAATTTTAATTAGTTTTAGTATATTAGAATTATGAACAGTAAGAGCTTTGTCTTGCAAATAATAAGGTAAGACTTTGACTTGCCACTTATATAGGCTTAATTTTATTGATTAAGCCTAAGTTTTGAAACCAATGTGATTCACTGTATCCCATTTGCTTGACCACCGTAAAAGAAATTGAGTAGTATCGACAAACGTTATGAAATCTCTTCGCCACACTTTATTAGCGAAATGCCGAAGGAAATGGAGCTATTGCTTTTATACTGATGATGAAATTTTGTAAAAATTTCTTCAAATTTTCATCTTTGATATTTGAAAGGTTAATGAGAAAAATTGACGGATAAATAAGGGAAGAAGGATACGCAAAGTAAAAAATTTTGAATTTTTTTCAAAATAAAAAATGTGTTTTTTTTTTTTTTTTTATCAGTTTTAAGCAAAACAGTACCTACTCTTAGTTTTCGAAATAAAAATTAAAAATGCAATAATGCATATTTACTCAATATACAGGTTTCAACTTTCCTACCTTCAAGCCAAAATATGAAGGCAGACTTCCAAAAAAATCGGAATAATTCAAATATTTGTTATTTCATATAACTCTCGCTTGGTCTAATAATTCTGACTAAGTTGTATGCCTTGTGAATATTTGATACAAATTAGATAACCAGAAGACACATTTTATTTATTTCGATTTAGAAATTAAATTTTCGGATATGAACTATTTTTTTCTACTATTACAATATTGAGCTTGGATCTTCTATTAAACATTTACAAACCCAATGTCTATTTAACATGAATAAATAGGACATCTTGTAGAATTTTGTGGTGAATACAGAATTCATGTGTAAATATTTATGCGTTTTGAAGTGAATAATATAAAATGAATACGTATGCATAAGGGTTCTTCAAGTGTTAAAATGTTGAAAGACTATGTATATATTATATATACCGCCAATATTTACCACATCGCGTAAATGTTTTCTTTTCAATTCATTCATTTTATATGTCATTTCATCCACAGACATCCATACATACATACATACATACATACATACATACGTGTATAAGAGTGTGGGTGGACTTTGTATGTTGTTTTTTTGCTTTATACATGATGTTATTTTTGAGGGGAATAATAATAACTTAGGGGTTTGTTCAAGCGAAATAACATTATACTCATGTTTTTTTTCTACTTCTTTTGTGTGTCTTTTATTTGAATAAATAGTTAATTTTTGTTTATTTGTGTTTTGAATGTGAAGTAAATAGGATGTGCATCACTATTTTTCGTGGTGGTTTTGACTCCCTTAAAATAATTATTTACATTAAAACATCTAAACATTGTTTTAAACAATACAATTTCAATTTCATTGTTTTCGTTCCTTGTTTGGTCTCTATAAGGGCAGTTTTACGTCACCTCGATGTATATATGGATCACCACATCAATTGGTACCTACTTTAAACTGTTGATTATCTTAAAATTGATTGATTGGTTACTCGAAGACGAGAGGCTCATATATAGCCAGTATGAAAATTAACAAAGTGGACGTTACATATTCTTGTGATCGATTTCGATAATAATCATTGTTTAGGTAATTTTGACCCAACGAAAACAAAAATGTGGTTTAAATTAATGCCAGAGTTGTAGTTTTTGAGATAATGCTTCCTATGTTACCTGCCGAATGCAGAAATGTGGATTCGAAATGAATTATTCAAATTATTTTGAAAATGATTAATATAATCAACTTTTTAAGTGTATTTTCTTGATTTATAAGTGAAAATCATCCAAAAACATGATTTCTGACAAAATAGGATACAAAATAATTTTTTCGATTTTCTCGATTTTTTTAAAGGGTACCCCTTGGAAATATTGACAAAAATCGCAAAAATTCGATTTTCATCGATTTCGTTAATAATCATTTTTTAAGGTAATTTGGACCCAAAGAAAACAAAAATGTTATTTAAATGAATACCAGAGCTGTAGTTTTTGAGCTAACGCTTCTATGTTACCTGCCGAATCGAGAAATGTGGATTCGAGATGAATTAGTTCAAATTATTTTAAAAATTATTAATAGAATCAACTTTTTAAGAGTATTTTCTTGATTTATGGATGAAAATGATCCAGAAACATGATATTTGACAAAATAGGAGATATTTGATAAATTTTTCAATTTTCTCGATTTTGTTAAAGGAGTACCCCTTGGAAAAATTGAGCTCATAAATTTTTTATTTTTGATACTACACTATCACGTATACTTTTATAAGCCTATATAATAATTTTTCAATTACAATAAAAATATATTTAATTAAACTAATTAAAATCCAAAATTTTTCATTCATAACGTATTCAGTACAATCAAATTTAATGAGCATCAAAGGTAGGAGATTTTAAACATATTAAAATTAATAAAAGCTTTTTATTTTTGGAATTCCGATAAATATTTATCAATAGTATATAAAAACGTTTACTAAATTTTATCGTTAATTAATATTTCTAATTTCGTTTTTAATTTTGAAAATGCACATTAACAATAGTCAAATCATTTTTCTGTTTTAAATTTTGAAATTATTTTTTAGTATGCCACTAAAATTGTTTATACTATAGTTTGAACACTGTGAAACAGAGACCTGAAAATATAAATCGATTCTAGATTAACTCTAATATCACACAAGAAACATTAAATTTTACAAATGGCTTTTTAAACTGCTCGAAGTGGAAGTAAATATTTACATTTAAATAAAAGTAAAATTTTTGATACGAACAAATCCGAACTCCGATTTAAAGTAACTAAGCACGTCACAAGAACATATAACTCAGGACAAAGTTAGATCTTTGGCTATACGAGGCACAAATATTAAAATTTTTAATTTAAGACTAAAAAAATGTATTTATATAAAATATGGTAGAAGCGATGGGAAAATCGGGACGGCGCAAAAAAAAAATTTGAATCAATTTCATTGGTTGAAGATATCTACTTCAAAATTGAGTTCAAAGAATCCACCGTAACATACATATATACATTGCAAATTAAATAAAAACTCTTAAAAAGAAGTCGGTACGTCACATTAAACGATATGTCTTTGGAAGCATAGATTACTAATGAGAAAACTAAGCTTTATTATAATTTTGGTATTTCGTTGAATTAAAATTCGTACCTCTAACGCCAAAGCCAAATGAGAAAACTGAGTTTGGTTAAAATTATTTGATCGTATAAATTGAACTTAACTAAATGTTTACATCGTCATTTAAACGAAGAAAATATTTTACTTTTCTAAAGAAATAATATTTTCATTAAGCTTATGTATCTATGGATGAGAATTTTAACAGTCAACAAACATTATTATTATCACTCTAAAATTATGGGGTGATGTTAAGCATACACAAATACGTATTTTCGTTAGAATATTCAATAGAAACAGAATTGGTTTGAATAATTTTGAAAAGAAAAATATTTTTGAAAGTCATTTACTAAATACACACTTTATTGTTTCCTTTATCAAAATAATAATAATAATAATAATAATAATAAGTTCCAATTGAAAAAATAATTAATTAATATTATTTTTCTTATAAAGATGAGTTTTCTTGCAATTATTCTTAGAAATCGTTTTGCAAGTTGTTTACAATAAATTATTATTCATTTCTTTTATATTATTCACTTCGTTTGGAGATGAGTTAATTTCGCTTGGGTTTTTGATCTGTTAATAAAATTTTCTAAATAGTTTTATCGCAGTAGTATCGTTATATCCCTATATTCTTATTTCTATATATATTATAAATGTGAGAGTAAGGTTGTTTGTTTGTTTGTTACGCTTTCGCGCAAAAACTACTGAATGGATTTGATTGAAACTATACAATAATATAGCTCATACATCAGACTAACACATGAGATATAATTTATAAAGATTTATTAAAAAAATTAAAATAAAATATAAATAAGACGCCATTTTCCTGCGCCATCTTTGAGAATCATTTTGAACCATAAATTAGAGATTTTTATCATAATCGAAACGAAATGCAATTCATGGCCATCGTTTTTAATATACATAGGTACTCATTGAATTATGGCTATTTTACATTTAAAAAATTGAAAACTGCATGTATATTTTACCTGTGTAATCTGTTCCCCTATTTCAAGAATTATGGAAGGGAAATAAATGAGAGCAAGGCAGGTGGATGCATTAACGCGGGGATCTTTACCAATCTTTACTTAAGGGCGGGTATCAAACTAGTATAGCCATAAATTTTTAGTAAATTAATTATTTTTAGTATATAATTGTAACGAAGGGAATATAGTTCCTACCGAGTGTCTCACGAAACCTTTCACTCTTTTTAGTGGTTTTAAATTATTCTGGAGTCTTACAAAATCGAAAACAAATGTTTCTTGTGTAAGTTAATGTTTGCTTCGAATTGAAACGACCTCAAAGTACAAAAGTAGTTTGTTCGGTTTGTATATATTTATTTATATATTTACTAAATAGGTTTACCGCTCAATGACACGACATATGAATTTGTAGTATACTGATGTAAACGAAAATCTTACAATACAACAACAACACTTCCTTTATAACATGTAATAAAAGGTACTAGAATCTCATTTAAAATTCGTATACATACATTTTATATACGATTGGGTTGATACTGTTCTGGTTGTGACGACATTATAGGAAATATTCACCCTATTCGTACCTATACATAGTTTTTCTTATTGAAAATGTTTTAACTCTACACATATATTGATAAAACTGAGTAGATCCTATAAATGTTACACGGGAAGTTTGAATTTTTATTTTCAATTACGAGGTCCGAATTCTTACAAGTTGTCAAACATCATTCATTTCACTTCGGATTAAAATTGCATACAAATTCTCATTAACCTCATTAACAGACTATATTTAAACATCAAAACGTTAAAAATTTTCGACTCAATTGTTACAATGTTGAACGTATATATTGCAATTTACAAATGAATATTCAGAAAACTAAGAGCAGCTAGACATGCAGATGATAGTGTCATACAAACTGAGATTTTCGAGCTACTTTTAAATATTTGCAATAAATAGTATGGGCTTTGGCAACAATGAGTACGTCACGAAAAAATTCTTCCATTATTTATTAAAAAAACGCCCTATTAGCTCAGTTGGTTAAGGCGTAACCAATTCCGTACGTGGTGTGATTAGGGTAGCGGGTTCGATTCCCGCCGTCGCAACAAAATTAATTTAATTAATAGTTGTGACGGGCTAGTGTAGTGCATGGTATAAACATGAAGGAGGTGCACTCAGCCTCTGAAATTGAAGAGCTGATAAATGAAATTATCAGCGAAAAGTTGGTAAAACACATATATGTTATCCAATGGGCTCTATAGTCTAACTGTGTCCTTCGCGGACAGCCAATATAACCTTATTGGCTGTCCACCTTTGACCTAACGTATGAAAAAAAAAAACAACAAAACAAAAAAAAAACGAGGTATCACTAACGACACCTACAAAAATAGTGTTTTTTTGAAGTGAAAGCTTCTATGGGCGAGTTAGAAGACTTTTGGTAGGGTAAAATCTTATCGATTCGCATCAGCAATTCTACGTCATCTTCATCAACATCGTCGTCAGTATCATACTGTAAATGTAGCTAACAGATAAATTACCGTATCGTAGAAAACGACAACTCTTTAAAAATCTATGTAATAATAATTAAAGTTGTACAATTAACTATTAACTAGGTGATTCTAATCTTTAGTAACTTCTGATTACTTTTATAATAATTAATAAAAACACAGATATTCCATAGTTTTTATGTCTGTCTCCAAGATGTTTCTTTAAAAAATAAATGTGATACTTGGCTTTGAAGCTCAGCCCTTCGAGATGGGGTTGCACTAGCAGACAAGCTGCCTTAACTTTATTATTTCCACAAATAATTGTTCAATAATAAAGCACCTATATCACCCTTAAATTTGTTAGAAAAAAGATAGGATTTTGGAAAACCAAAGTTCTGGTTAAAGGCTGGTTTATTGTGCATGTCAATTTAGATTCGTGGTTCCATTTCCATTGGGTTGAGAAACGGTTCAATAAAAAAAATCACACTGTACCCATTGAAAACTAAAATAATAATATTATTTATTTTAATAAATTTATTTGTCTGGTTATATTCTTCTTTCAAATGAGTAATTTTATTTGTATACCACTATAAATATATGTTGTTAGTATTACCTATATAATACCTTATTGTAAAAGTTTCCAGACAATTTCATACATAAAATTTTCGATTCTATATACTATCATTTGTTATTATATTTTTGATAATAACAATAAATCGATATTATGGAACGAAAATATCGTTGAATTCTATACGATGAAAGAAGAAAAATATTACTGTATTTTGTATAAAAAGTTTTTAAACAAATAAGAAATAAAACGTCCGTTAGAGTTAATTGATTAAGTACCCTGTAGAACTAAGAAACGCCATCAATTTTAAGCGAACTTCTATCTGTGTATCTGTCTTTATGGACCAGCAGCTATTTAAAGAAATTCCGTACCAATCGAATCCTGTGGCCTTAAGGATTTTTATTATTTAATAGATATTCATTGATAATTAAGACACTTTTTGGACCAAAATCATATCTTGTATTCTTAGATTTTGTTACTTTTGTTGAAAATATGTAAGTTTGCACCATTTCTTCTTATCGATTTATCTTCTTCTGTTCTGGTTTCAAAGTTGTTGAATTGTTTCTTTGTATTCTGAATTTTGTTTTTTGGATCATATTCTTGATTATTTTTGGATCAAATCCGTTGTATATTGCAACTTGGCGGATTTGCTTTAATTCTTTGAAAAAGTTTGCAGTCCGCCACCAAATTAGCAAAGAGTAACATTCATAATAAGAGTAATCACTAGCTAATTCTTACTGATGATGACTACTTGGTAGTCGAAAATACGTATTTTAAAAATACAAAAAACTGATCTTGGAAATTGGGACAAAAATCGAAATTTATTTCGATATATCCTAGAGTTCTCATTTATTATCTTCGATAATATTTATATTAATACTAGTGGGAAATTTGACTTTTGATAACAAATGTTAATTTTGATGATTTTTTCCTTTTATTCATCATATACACCTTTTGTGATAACTTGTTTATTAATTTGTTACTCATTTTTTCAATCTCTAATCACACTTTATACACAAAACATAAACCACAAACATAAATGGTCTTGTAATAAAAGCTGTTGGTTGGAAAAACTGGGAAAAAGAAGTTTTTAAACAGCAGTTGCTTGTCATCATAAATTTGTAAAACATTAAAAAAAATTTTGTTTAATAACGCATAACAAAAAAAAAAAAAGTTTTAAGAATGCTTGATTTTGGCAACAACGATTTACTTGGTCATTATGTGATGTTTCTATTCAATATGTATATAATGTCTCCGAATAAATACGTATATGTAAAAACTTATTAACGCCATAACGCTAAAATATGTAATATAAAAAATATTTAGCTGCATCGGTGTGAGTTGATCCTTATATTTCAGTCTGCACCTCCGCCACACTGGCTCTTACACCAAAAAATAATTTTTTTAAATGCTTACAAAACTTTTACTTTAGTTACAGAACCCCTAAAACAGGAAATATTTAATTTGTGTGTTTTGCTACAAAGGTACAAACTTTACCACTGACAAAATGAATACATTTCTCTGTACTACTTTATCAACATTTACCAACATAATTTGTAAATTTTTAAACAAATGATTAAAAATTAAATTACCTAACTTGTATGTGTATGATGTATACGTGTAGGTATATCTGAAATACTTTTTTTTTTTCATCTTCATCTTTTTTAGGTCTTGTTTTTATATTTTTCTTTCCATTTTGTCTCCACATTTTTCATTTTACATTTGATTTATACTTCTGTTTTTTCTTATTCTCTCTATTCGGTGTTCAGACAGATCATGATACGGAAATCTCCCCTGATGATATTTTATTATTTATATATAAAACACATTTTCTTTTCTGTGTATCAAACACTGAAATAGATGTATCTGAATACATATCGGGTGTTCAAAACCACTCGCACACCCTTCATCTAATAGAATATGCGCGAAAAATTAAAATTATTTTAGATAATTAATTAAGTTGAATTAGCGACCTCGCGTTGGCGAAAAAAGATATCAAAAGGCAAACAAAGTGCGAAAAATGGAATTGAATATCGATATTACCAAAGACTATATGATAGAAGAAAAGAATTGCATTTGGTAATTTGTGTCCTGTAAATACTACTGTATTTACAACAGAATCAGTACATGTTATTACGATATTACTACACAGAGCAAAATGGGGCAGTGGAAGCGTGCACAGATCCTAAAACAAAAATTATAGAGTTGAAGAGCGTTTATGACTGGACCCAACCACAGAAGGCGTTGAAATTCGTATACTTTTTTTTAACATTGCTAGTAATGAAAGCCTGTTCCTATATCTTATGCTCTTTGGATAATACTAAACAAACACTCGCCTCAAGACACATAGGCGTCCACAATAAGCCAACGATGCGATATGGACTACAGACACGAGGTACAAATTGAAGAACAGATTACCTCTCGATGAAAAAATGACTTGGAAGATACAATGGAACACTGTTATAACCATTTAACAGATACGTTGGTAACTGTTGTATGAAATGGATTAATTCGATTTCACCAAACATAAATGTTAAACATTTGGTGGAATTTAAATGCAAAATTTTTACATTATTTTTGAACATGAGTCAAAATCAGGGAATTTAGGTGGGAATAGAATGCAAAAACTCCTCCATAATTGACATAATTTAAGAAAACAGTTGTTTCAAATGTTGGCTTGATGTTTTTAGTTACACGGTATACTCTACACCTAAAAATATATACCTATTTGTTTATGTTATACATAAACATTACTGAATGTAATAAAATATTTTTTGGTCTATTCATCCGTAACATAAAACATAAAATGATGGGGACAAACAGTCATAAAAATCGATGATTATCGTTTTTGTCTTTGTCTATAATCCATCTTATTAAATCCAATGAATTACACCGTACCATATTCACATTTAGGAATTAAATTACTGTCTTAAAGAAAGATTACACACACTCGGGATTTCACAGGCAAAGGATGGGCATTGATTAAAAAAATTTGAGTTGTTGATATTATCCATGCTCTTCGTTTTAACAAGTGAATGGTATTGGAAAACTTTGGTGGTGTGATATATCGCAAACCTCGAACGTAGGTCTAAAAGTAACTAAATCAAACAATCGGTTGGGAAAAGGGTATGTGTATCCAAGAAAGCCAATGAACGAACATATTTTAAATCTTTAATGATCTGATATATTTTTAAGCGTTTCTCTTGTTTAAGATTTCTCAGTGAATGTTCTGACTATTGTCGTAGTGAAAATATGAGAAAAATGTGAGATTTCTAAGCAAAATTCTTGTGCGTGTGACTCTTATGGTCCACATATTTTACTTCCCAGATGATGAAAATAACTTTAGATTTTTCGATTACTATCTGAAACACTTTATAGTTAATTATTCTACTGAAACAAAGACGTGTAGCTTAGTAATACTCATGGAAAAATATAATTTTTTTTTGTTATGTTAGAATAGTTACTTTTTGTTAATATTAATTTTACAGAAAAAATGACCAGAAAATCAATAATTGATTGTTTAACTGATTGATTGTCTATAACTTTACAAGTTTCTATAATAAATACTTTTCTTGTTAAACCTGGATATTAGATTTGAATTTTCAAAAATAGTTTGATTACCTACACTAATAGGCAAAAATAAAATGATATTTAAAAGCATCTCATGTTACAATCAAAAGAACCGAATTATCTTCTTCAATGACCGAAAAAATTATCTTATCCATTATGTTCAGATGCTTTGCATAGCAACATAGAAGGAAGTATAATTGTATAGTATAATAAAATTGCGAATAATAATTCAGTTTAGTTCATTGTTCATTTTAAAAGAATACTACCAAACAAATTAAATTGAAATTCATTGAATTAGAAAGCAAGAAAACAATATATTATATTTAAAATATTACTTAAGTAAACAAATAAGTTTTATGTTCTGTCAACGTAAATAAAATACTGGAGTAATGAAAAAATAACGTACGTTTTAGAAATTTCAATTAGTGAATAGTCATCGTGAATTAACAACATAACATGAAGGAACAATATAATGCATACAATAATTTAAAAATAATTTGCTCATAATTATCTTTATTTATTTATGGGTACTATTGAGTGTATAAGAATACTAAATATTTTGGTATTCTGAATTCATTTTTTCTTCCGGGAAGAAAGTGTCGCCTTTCGTCCCAATGTGCTAAACTCGGGAGCAAGTAAAGAATTCCTCAGATCTCATGTTTGAGGCATTTGTGCATATAATTTAAAATTACACATATAATTTACGTACTTTATCTCCCAGAAAACATTAGCTAACCTAAAATGAGTGTTCAGTAAGGACTGTTCGTATCAATGAGGGCATCTCATCGGCAAATTTAATTTTCGTTAACCTTGAACGATAGTTGAGGTCAACTAATTTTATTAAAAGATAAGAGATAGAAGACCACTTGAAATTAGAAAGATTTTCTTTATATAAAAATATATGTTTTGTTTGAATTTGTTGAAAATGTGACAACTATGTGATCTATTCAGAAAAAAGTCTTCGAATTTTGAAACTCTGTTTATTCATGCGATTAAGTTTTTGGAGTACCTACATTTTTACTTACTTTTCACTGTCCAATTAACTGGAAAATTTGCATCCGTATCAAAATAATATAAATTATAGTGAAAAAACTAAAAAGCACGCTTTATTGCACTAAAAAGTGGATAATAATTTTAATTGTCATGTAAAATTCAAGGCGTAGGGTGGTTGATATCTGCCAACTCAGCGTATTTAAAGAATGAATGTAGGGAACATGCTTTTAATTTTAAATTACAATTAAAGATTTGGTCCACTTCATAGTGAAATAGAGCGTGTTTGTTAGTGTTTGAAATTATGAACTATTTTAAACTCAATTTCTGACGAATATATTCATATTTCGAAAAATGTTCGGAACAAAAAATTGTCGTGTTTTATAAGGAACAACTTTCTCATTTAAAGTGATATTATATCTCTTACTCATAACAAAAACGAGATAACATTTACTGATTTTGAAGATCAATGTCAATTCAAACTGTGTATGAAATGCTTCCCATTAAAGCGAGCAGTAACTTTTGTTTAAAACATTCATAACTTCTGAAACTTATTGCATATTAAAAATGATGAAATGAAATGGAAAAAGAGATCGAAAAAATATGTTTGAATGTGTGTGAATGACTGGAAAATATTAATGGTCAAGATAAGAAAATATGTTCTGGAAAGATGATAAAATCCTGTAGAATAACATCATCATATCATTCCTATAAAATCTAATCTAGTTTTCTCAATGATTTGTTGTTTACTTTATTTCATTAACTTTTCTTTGATCGTTACGTTTATCTTGATCATATAATTTTACTTTAACTTATTGCATTTGCTATAAAAGGAATGTCTTTATTTTAAAGTAATATTGAAATTATTTTTAATCCCCGAACTAAAAAAGTTATGTTATAAGTTTGACAAGCAGGTGTGTCTGTGTGTGTGTGTGTGTCTGTCCATGGCATCGTACCACCAAAGCGGATGAACTGATTTAGCGAATTTAACGCAGAGTGTTCCAAGCTATGCTTCAAGTCCCACTTTAGGGCCCCGTACCCAAAAAAACTAAAAAATTGGCAACGATCTTCAAAATGCTTTGAAAATTTTGAATACTAAGGGAGATGATACGAATATTCCGCAAAACTCGATGTTTGGCCTACTGTGTTACTGTTTTTTACTCTGTTAAAAACATTTTTTCGCTGTCATACAAGCAATAATACTTACGTTGAATTTTTTACTTTGGCATACTTTGGCTATTTTTGGCATCCCCTATTAGACTTGTAAATATTGACCATTTATTTTGATAGCTCCAGTACAGAAGACAAGTGACGAGGAATGGAATAAAAAACAATTGGGCAAAATGTTCTCCTACCAAAATTTTGATTCTACAATCAATACTTCTACGTGTTACAAGCAAATTTAATATGCCCCTATTGCATTACATATATATGTAGAGTATAAAAAAAATCAACTTCACAGTAACTGTAGGATGATATACTCTCAGATTAAAGTATAATACAAATAATTCTTGTTCATGAAATAAAACCCATTTTTACACAATACGTGTGTGTGTACATTTATACCTTTGACTGATAGACTATAAACAGTATCAAAACAACCTACCATATTTTCCTTCTACCTTTAGATTATTCTATATAAGAAAGATAGAATCACTTAGCTACCATCAACGTACGTGTAACAATATTGTATCTTACTTGTTTTTCGAGTATATTGGGAATTACTTTATAAGGATGCTATCAAATCGAGAGATATATGTTATATAATAAACATGTTTTATTAGTTCAGAACAAATCACACACCTAAAATCATTTTGTATATTGATATTATCTATAAATATCATTTCGTAAAAATGTTCCATCTTGAATTAAACGAAATATTTATATTTTTACTAGATTAAAAAAAGTCATATTGTTAAGTTCATATTGTTACGAAGATAAGCAGACAAAGATACGCAAATTATCAAATATTTAAGTTGGAGAACATTACGATCAAATACAAGAAGTCGAAGAGGTTCGAGTGATCGCATCCTACTCCACTACGATAGCATCGTAGAACTGCTGATTATGATTTGTAGAGTATTAATTGGGATTGAATTATTAGAAAAATGAGTGAAATTTATAAAATTTAAAAAACCCTTGCCAAGTTTTTCGGGTACGGAACGCTAAACTCGCACTTAAAACATAGCAAAGAACGTTCTCCATTTTGTCTCAGGAGATACGATGGCAATAATCGACAGAAAAGACAGAATTTATAAAACCAATCTGTTTAGTTTGGGGGCTCATATATTAAAATTTGATTGAAAACAATTAACTTTTGCATCCTGAAACGACCATAATATTTCGTGTTAAATGCGACTATGTTTGAAGCTAGCTTGATAATAAATCTTGAACCAATATGATATATAATATTTCACAGTTTTCAGCTTTTATAAGAACGAACCATGTTCTGCACCAACTGGTATTTCATGTGTAAATTAATACAAAATAGACATATAGACATCGCATTAGCTAACAAGGTTTTTTTTTGAATAAATACAAATCCAAATGTTATACTTTTTAATGGTTGATTGGTTTTTAAAGAGCATCAAAATAAACAAACATAACAAACAACACAAAAGATAAACCCTCCTCCCCTCCACACATACACTCGAACCTACCTATTAAACAGACGGAAATTAACAAAAATCCAATTAACATTAACTTTGATTAAATTTTAACAACTAATTGTTTATTTATAATATTAAAATAAGGGTTTTAAATAATACATATCCTACCTACCATGTATGTTCGTACAATGATAAACGTAACCAACCTAAAACATTTTTGTAGGGAGTGGGGGTTATTATAGAGTTTATTACAATCCACATAATTTTGCATAGACATATTACATTATAAATAATAAATTTATCCATTTGTAGATGATGCACTTACAGAGTAGGTAACTATATACGAATAGATATCAACACACCCTAAAAATAAGGGTGCATAAAATATTATTTGGTTTTTCTCTCTATTAATCTAGATAAATAATTGTATTAGATTTTGTTTTTTTTTTTTTTTTTGCAAAATGGTGGAATAAAAATTGCATCATAAAAATAATAAAAATTCGTGGTTAATGCATCGTGGTACTACCATGATGATAAATCTATACCTCTTATCTTTCGCTGAAATTGTAGAAATCGTCAAACATAGACTCTGGCTTCTTTTACTCTGTTATATAAAACTGTCCAACGAATAACAAACACTACGATCAACCAAACTAGCTTTCAATCAAAAATTTTGCGACTCTTGAGTATTAGACCCATGTTATCCTAGCCCCCCCCCCCTTAAACAAGGTTTCTTACAGCACATAAATAGCAACTAATTTTCATATATTCTCTTTCTGGATTTGTGCAGCCTTAACGAATGGGGAACAAGCAACTTCCCACCTTTAATCGTTAATTTCTGCTAAACATATAGAGCAACAACATCGGGGATAGAGCAAATAATTAGCACATGAATAGCACTAAATTTTTGAGGCAGAACCTATTGAGTCTGTGATGTACGGGCGCCTAGGGAGACATGGGTATATTTAGGATATGGATTGGATCATTTGCATTTAGCTTCAGTCTCATATAGCTAATGTTCAAGGATATGTCATGGATTTTTTTTTTTTAAATAAAAGCAGTGAAACTTGAGCTTCCTGAGCTGAATCTTCTTATGGTTTGATTGAAATGTGGACTCAAAAGTACCAAAAACATTTTATAGTGAGGAATATATATGTAAATGTTATGTTGGTTTGTGTACGCAAACTCAAAAAGTTCTGCATCGATTCAGCTCAAATTTTTACACGATATACAATCCGCTTAGAGAATGGTTTTAATCTATTTTTACCCTCGGCACAAGTGGGCTATGGAGGGAGAAGTGGGGATGAACAATCAATTATTTTCAAATATACTCAAGTAAGGTATCGAATAAAACAGCATGAAGTGTACATTACCTACATAACTATAACCCCCGACGCAAGGGGATACGGGAGTGGAATGGAAGTGGGGATGAACAATCTGAACTCTTTTATCGGGAGGTTGTCAAATTTTATAAAATTTACAAGCTGTTAAACTTATCTATTTTCATGCAATCATAATGTGCCACAGCGAAGCGTGAAAGGGTACAGCTAGTGTTTTATAAAGATTTAAAACTCGTTGTATTATTCGTAATAAAATTGTATTTTTATGGAAGTAGAAGTATAAAATTGTGGTTCATCCATAAAAATATATAACTACATAAGGGTTATGTACAATATTTCTTAATTTTAAAAGCATAATAATATAAAGCCCCTATCGACATAAAAAGACGACCACTAAACACATCCAATATTGATGAATCTTGTGGTAAATTGACATTTTCAGATTTATGGATGTTATACGATATTAATGGACTTATCGTTTTAAGTGATCATCCAATTTATTTAAGTAACGTTAGTTAAAATTTATGGTAAGTAATAAGGTATTCATGATAATTTTAATATTTTAATCTAATATGGTTGAAACGTTTGGATATTACCAATTTATTAAATGTTTGTGTGAAAATGTCAAATCCATTCATGAAAGGAAATTATTTCAAAATAACTAAGCAAATAAATAGAATAAATTGTGAAATTTCGAGAACGGTTTCTTATTTCAATTTACTTAAACATAAAATTCTTGAGCAGGTGTGCTTCTGGTTATAGTTGATTATTTTAGAGTCATCGGTAAGCGCAGTGAAGTTTGAACGCATAGGTGCCCATAAAATCTACTAATTTACCAATTTTAGAATAAGTCAAGTAATAAACATTGGGATGGAACCTCCCCTTTTATTACAAAATTTGCCAAGATTTGTAGTTCGCAACGTAAGCGAAAAAAGTCATCGGTATTTCCTATTAAATTCCCTATATTTTAACTAGCCATTTTCACGACTTACACAACGTAAAATGTAAAATACCAAGATACTCTGCACACCTTTCATGCAGGTTTAATTATTTATCAGTGTTCTTCTCAATAAAATTAAGAAA
This sequence comes from Chrysoperla carnea, assembly GCF_905475395.1. Taxonomy (NCBI): domain Eukaryota; kingdom Metazoa; phylum Arthropoda; class Insecta; order Neuroptera; family Chrysopidae; genus Chrysoperla; species Chrysoperla carnea. Next base: position 28,881,165 of record NC_058341.1, read on the forward strand.
TAAAGACTTGCTGCATTCCTTTTAAATACGCATAGTGAAAATATATTTTTCAAGACTTTTCAATTCTTAAAACATAATAATCATTATTAAATATTATAAATATAAATGTATGAAAATTATTCATGTAGAGAGTAAATTAAAAGTAATCGTCAACTTTGAAGATAAATTTAATTTTACCAAATTTTAATAAAGAGATGAAAAGCAATTAGTATTTCTAATTTAAATTAATTGTTGTACAATGATTTACTCATTTTCATTTATAATACTTTGGCTTTTGATCCTTTATGAATCTCATACGTCTTATTGTTTATTTTATACAGAAATTAATTATGAAAAATCAGAAACAAAAAAATTAGCTGCGACTAGATACGTTATAGACAAGCAAAATTTACAAAATTACAAAACACCCTTGACAAATTTTCGTGTATGTAACCCTAAACTCGCATTTGAAACATATCAAAGAACACTCTCCATTAAATTGCCTTTTTCCATAAAATCTTTTCCAAACTGAGCCGACTTGGATGAATATCACCAACTATTAGTTTTTTCGACTAAAACGACTTTAGAAACCCTAAATCCGCGCTTGAAACTCTTCATTATAGCTTAGAATACTCTATGAAAAATAAAAATCAGTTCATCCGTTTAGGCGCTACGATGCCACAGACAGACACACACATATAGCGATCAAACTTATAACATCCTTTTAGTTTGGGGATTAAAACTAACACTCTTTATTGTTCATATTTAAAATGACAATTCCGATTCATTTTTAATGCTCCATCGGTGCCGATGACCACTGTGCAAATTATGCATTCGTCTATTTTCCAGGCTTTCTACTTCTAAAAGTTGCATTTGAAAATCAATGTTTTTCCTGGGGAGATAAAAATTGTGCGAGATATGTTAATTGGATCATAATTTGTAAAGTACTATAACAAACAACTGAAAAACTAGAAATACACGAATTACAAAAGTATTCAGAAAACTAAAGGCATACATAAAAAAGCATTTTAGTTTTCAATGTATAGGTATATTAATAACTTTTATTAAATTAAGAGCCTTTATTTTAACTTTTACTTTATAAAACCTATAGGCGCTACGTTTTAGGACATGGAACCATATCATCATTTAGGGAAGATAATTTTAAGTATACTCTTAATTTTGCTCAAAATCAGCTCTTTATTTTGTCCTCGAGGCTAACACCAATGCATTGTTTGTGTGCAGCTCAAAAATACTTGTAAATCACCTTAAAAGGTTAACAAAAAACATTCTATTTTGGTTTTTTTATGAACACCGGAGTTAATAGGACAAGCTTAACATCTCACTTTGTTGCAAGCTCACTCACAAAATGTAATTCTCTTACAAAAGTTTCAAACAATTTGGATGATAAAAAAGCATATTACATGCACAACTATGCATTGAGTTTCTTTTTAGTATATACAGTGAAATCTCGTTAATTTGAAACTTCAGCTCAGGATTCAAGTTTTATTATTCATAATTAATGTCTCAAAAGTAATTCTGATTTCGTAATTTTATTTTGATTAAGCGTCAAGTTATTATATATATTTAGAGATTCCAAGATATTGAAATCTTGCATCATTCCACATTACCTATTTACCTTAATTTTAATTTACACTGAACACGATAATTTTAAATATGGTCAATTTTTTGGTACGAACATGGAACTTTGAACTATGGAGGTAATAGCATTGGAATTAGAAATATAAAAGCTTTCAACGCAGATCTATTTCAAAACCATTTCTAAGCTTTTCGTTTAGTAATTGATTGAATCGATTTGGTTATCCTTCAATGGACGTTCATAGCTTAAAAAACAAAAGGGTGATTGATTGTGATTATTGCAGTGTTTGAGTGTATGTAACGAGCCTCGAGCCTTGAAGATGTAGAATCGAAACTTTATTTGAGAGCTTTTTCGGGACAAAGGTAACTTGGCAGAACAAAAATGATGAAATCAAGAAATTCGAAGAAATTCGCTTGATACGAGGTTAAACTGTATATACAATGTGTCTATTTGTTATAAAACAGTTCTTGACAATTTAATTCTAAAACAATTCCTTTTCTATTTTCCATTAACTATTCTGTTCCCCATTGAGAATAAGCCGCGGCGAACACAATTCATATTACATATACTGTTTTATACAAAAAGAATATATTACTTTATAGATGCACTAAAATACTTTAAAGCACATTTCACGGAATATGATAATAAAGGATTGTAACTTTCTACTTACCATACGATATTGTACGAAGCAATATGTAACACACTATATCTTATTGTAATAAAATTTGTCTCTCAATGTTATTAAAACCAAAGTGTATTTTAGTTAAATGAGTAATTATTATGAATGGCAAATTAAGCACTAATAAGTTATTATAATTAGCTCTGCGGGGTGTATCGGCTATATGTATACCAAAACATGAATTCCAACTGAGAAAGCGTATGTTGATAAGGTTTTTCTTAAGCTTTTAATAATTACTTATTTCTTTATTATATTTTTTAAGAAATTCAATGAAAAGCGTTTTTATACCAAGCATATATGAAATATACATAGTATATTAAGTTTAGTCCCAAGTTTAACAACACTGTTTACTCACGAAGGCACACTTAAGATGCAAATTTTATAGAATGTATTAATATGGGAATATCAGTTATATATGTGTGACATGTATGGGTATATATGTAATGTGATAGAGTAGTCAACACTGTCTATACATGGTGTTTCAACAATTAACCAAGTCAATTGTTTGTTTTCACTTCTTTCATTTAAAATCAAATGAATATTGCATGAGACAGTCATCGTCAAAGTTGGACCAATTCTTTTTCTTCTCTGAACCGACCGGTTCAAAAGGATATTAAATTACGTCCTAAATATTTACTTTATAGCGACTATAAAACTCATATTACATTAAATGAGGGTAGATTTTTGAAAAAGGTCCCTAGTTGTGTCTCTGCGAATGGAAAAACGAAGGCCCAAAACGCTTTAGGTTCAGTTCCTTTTTCAAGGCTAAATGAGGCAAGATTTGTCGTTGATTTTGTTATTGTTTTTCAATGCAATTTTCAGTAACCTCAATCACATATAAAATAGAAATACACTTCTTCTTTTAAATTGAAATATTTGAAAAATTTACCCGTTTAAAATGATAAAATCGTCCTTGAACTCATATTGAATTAACTTTTCTATTTTATAATGGCACTGTGTTGTATATAAATGAAATTTTCAAATTGCTTATAATAGGAAATTATAAAATTGTTTTATAAAATTATTGCATTATTCTTTTAGAATCGATGTATTGTTTGATCGAAAAATAGAAGATACTGCAAAAACAATTATTATATGAAAAAAGTGTCAAGGTTATCTCTTCTAATAATTTTATTGCTGGGTTGTATATGTGAATTGTTTTTTGAACAAGGAATAAAGTGTTTCAAGAGAGATACTCAAACAAAAATTTATTTCTCATTCCGGCCTTGATCCAAAGAAGACATATTTAAGAAAAAAACATATTTACGTCGATGACATTCAAAAAAAAAGTCATCCGATTATCACAATAAGTATACAAATAGTATTAATACTTTTATGACACGATTTAAAAAATTAATAAATTTTGAAGGGTCAAAAGAAATAATTATGTTATTTTTGCTCAGATCACAAAAAATATGCATTAAAATACGAAACACCTACAAAAAATATATATATGTTTCCACCAATATTTTAACAAAATAAATATGCATTTGGAATTCATCGACTTTCAAATTGTTAAACTTTCGTTTGAAACTATTTTCTGTATCTGACTTATTTTTTTTGCTAATAAAAGTTAAAAAAGACACCGTGTACAAAAAATGTTAACTTTTCAAAGACAAACAACTTTTGTTTGAAACTTCTTTCAAATATTTAACAGTTACTCCCTCAGCCTGCGTAGAGTTAATGGAGGAAAGTAAATTGATTAACTATTTATCATAAAAATAATAAAAGTTTCCAGCAAATATAATTTGAAGTTTTCTGTTAATGTAGGTACACAGGAAATTGAAATCTCAGGTTTGCCGTTTTATGCGGAAAGTGGAACCATGTTATGCTTGTTTTCATTTTAGAATTGACTTCTTGAGCTTGATTAGTACTTTTTATGTTAATATTTAATGTATTCGAATTATTACCAGTTTTTTTGTTTCAATTTTTCATATTTTCATTTAGATCTTTTCAGTGCGGTATCAAGTTTTTGTAACTACTTGTAATTAAACCTTTTTTAGAAGATGTCTTCAATTCTAGGCTACTATTATTTTATACATAAGTACTTCTATAAGTTTCGTCTATTGTTGACAAACAAAATGATATAATAATTAAATATTTTAGTTAAAATCTAATTACTTTCATCAAATAATACTCACAGATATTGCTCTATATATTCTTATATTACATACAGTGCAGTAGAAATGACAAAAAAACACACAATACACTAAAGAAAGAAATAATCCAAGTTCACACTGCAGTATGCAATATTCGTTATACAATACTCAAAACATAAAATGGTTAAACATTTTGGAAAAACATGTTACCATAATTATAATTATTGCTATTAGTTTTAATAAATTTAATTAATAAAAATACAAATAAAAACGCAATTATCACATAAGGCTTACTTAAGAGAATTCCGGTGAGTTTTTAAATAATTTACTTGCCTTTTTGGAGAGAGACCTTTCTATAAAATTATCAAAGACAATTAATGAGAAGTCTAGGTAATTTATATTTCGTTAAAAATGGGGAAGGCCCAACTAGTATCCTGAAAAATCAGTCACCTATATTTAATAACAAGTAATATATCACTCAGGGGAATAATTTTGGTTCGAAAATTTAAACTGACGATATATATATTGCATTGGAGTCATGGCAATGGGACGAATTTTAAATTCTGTCTCACTATGAAGAATTTTCACTTTTTGACAATGATTATTATTTTTTCGGTGTCCGTGAGTGCCATTTTTTTCGGACTATTAAAAATATCCCCAAATTGTTAGATATTCACACAATTAAGTATACTATCGTGTCCTCTTTTTCATATCTTTCCCCGTTTTTGTTATAATAGCCAAAAGTTTGTGACGTTAAGAAATATCCCTGGTAAAAACCACTAAAAATTGTTGTAAAACTACTCCCTTTTACATTGTAAAATCGTACTATTACTCTCTTTTCGCCTGTCTTAGTGCCCAACTTGAATGCGTGATGAGATGGCTTATTGGGATTTTTAGAGGGTGTTTAATGCAATATTTGAAATTTCAACGTTTCTGATCGAACAAAATGGGTTCTGGAACAACAGAATCTCAAATAATTTTATTTCAAAGTCATGAATTTAAGTCCAATAGAATCGCATAATTAGAAATAAATTTCTTAAAAATTAAGATAATTATTCTCAAATGTTTGCTGAGTATCTAAATATTTCACGTGTTTTGCGTCTTTTTGTTATTGCCATAGAAACTTGGACTACAATGACAAAAAAACACACATAGTATATACTAGAAAGAAAGAAGTATAATAATACTGAAACACTAAAACAGTAACAAAATTAATTACATTTTAGTTTATATAAAATGTAGAACATTTTATATTATAACATAGAAAATTCTAACTAAAATTATAAAAGAAAACTAACTCTTGCATTGCACAAATAGGTCATACACTTACTTTGAAATCACAACAATTATGTGAATAATACAATATTATTTTAAAATTCTTAATTGTTATTTCTTCAAATTTAACATAACCATTTTTAATTGGTTATAGAAAATGTTATTTCAATATTTATTAAAAAAAAAGTATTTTAAAAGAATAGATTTTGTGGAAAATAATATTTAAAATTATTGGAAAATACATAAAAATTATGGAAATGAATGGACAAATAAACCTGGCTTTTTTAAAAGTGAAATGGTAAAAAAATTAAGTAATTCAAAACAATAATTCAATTTCAATTAAAATATATTTCCAAAAATTTGTCCCAAAAAATGATAGCTCTTTAAGCATCCTTTTTATCTTATCTGATGTACTTGACCATCACTTTGATACTGATTTAAGAAGAAGTGTTACAAGTTTAACGTGCGTCTGTGTGTTTCTCAGTATCATCGTAGTCACATTAATTCCTATACAAGGAATAAATCATATTTGTCGGGGGTTTTTTATATTTTGTTAATTTCACTTGTTTCCAACTTTTTTAATAACAGCTCATTGCACACCTGACTGGATTTTGTTTTTCGCAATACTAAACATATCCCAGAATCTAGTGCAATTACTTGATATTATAATTTGACATTTCAATGTCTTACTTAGGTACAAAAATAAAGTAAACAAAAATAATTTGTAAATTAGAGTAAGAAAATTACAATTTGAAAATTTCATATATATTAAATTGAGTCACGATTTAAAGATTTTATAAATTTTTAAAATTTTACAAATGAGTAGAAGAATTGGAGTTTTACTTGTATGTTTACTTGAAAAATGTATGGGAATTTGTTTATAATTCAATGTAACATGTATCATACACAGGGTGTTTCAGGATTTCACGGCATTATTTTAGGTATGTGTTCTCTGCGTAAAAGTTAATACAAACATTTATCTCTGAACCAGTAATCACGATCGACCGATTGATCGCCGTTAGATTATTTTATGTGAGTCAAGATATAGTGTTTGACGTATTTTCCGTCTTTTCGGACCGTGAAAGAACATCAACAGTTATTTTAAAATTTGATAGTCTTGAACCTAGGTAAAAAAGAAACTTATATTTTTATGTAACTTTTGTTTATTTTGTGAAGCTTTAATGCATAATAATGTAAAAGATAATTTTAAAGTAAATAATCCTATCTGTTATTTCTTTGTTAGGAATTGCGTTTTCAAACAATAAATTTCTCTGTTGGTCTACAATTTTTGGTTGAAATTTATTTAGAACCAACCCTGAAAGTAAAACTTATATAAAAGATAAAGAATCATAAAGTCACTCCATTATTAGCGGAGATATCGCGTAGTACACATACTATAAAAGATACAGTTGTAATTGATAACCTTATTTTTCGTCGATTAAATAGTTTCTTGGAGTTCTGGAACATTCTATACACGTATGGTATATGTTGTACCTTCAATTCTTCTAACTTCTTGCATAATGTAGAATATTGTTGTAGTTTCTCACTGTTTTCCGTACAATAATTCTTTTTTATTCTAGTCAATTTTTATTTACAACATTGTTTTGTATGTAAGTTTGTGCGCACCCAAAGTTGTTGAAGGTGAATTAATTTTTTACAGAAAAACAAGATTTGTAACAAGAAAAATAAGAATTTATCTTAGCAGTTACTTCTAGATAAGCCCTTTAAAACATGTGTAAAGTAGGCCATTGATGCCTGTTAATAAAAAAAAATATCGGATCGAATTTTGGCAGTACTAAAAACTCAACTCTACAAAGTCCAATGCAGGCACTAGAGATACGTTGGAGTTAAGCTACCGTTTTCAAAGTATATTTTTTTGTACCTCAAGATCTTTGCTATTTATTTAAGGGCAAAAATTCGGGCAAATTCGCGGGTAAAACTAGTATATTATAAGAGAGGGCGATATAAAAATGGGTGGAATAATGAATCTAATCATATTCACTGCCAGTTTTGCCCACTTAACAATACATGTTTAATAAATCAATTTGCTTCTTGATGTAAATTAAATTGTAAAAGCAAGCATCTAGTTTTATTGGTGACTTTTGGGTCATGTAAACCTATAAAAATGACGTACAACACAAAGAAAACCTAAATAAACTTTAAAAAAATAAAAATTCACTTATTTGTCATAAAGTATCCATAGGTATACCTATCACATAACTCAAGCAAGCTTCTACAGTAGATCCTTGAAAAACAGTTATAAAATTTTACTACATACATACACATGTTTCTATGATGTTGCTACTACAGTAAGAAACAAACATATTTTCTACAGACATCACGTGCGGTCAGTCCAGTATAGCATATAGAAAGTTATTCGGTAGTAATACTATTTGAAAATTTCACTACATATATCATTCTAGTTGCAATGTGTCCACCATTTAGAGAGGTGATAGTATTCTCAAGGGATGAATAACTATTGTAGTATGAGTTGGAAATAAATATTTTCCTCTTTTTATTTCTTTATCGAAAGTAATTGTATTCACCACGAAAACTGGAACAAAAATCATATGAAGGATTAGAGGTGTCTTAAGCACAAACTTAAAGTATATTCCATAAACATGTATGTCAATTACTTTAATAAAATTTTTGTTTTTGCCAATTTTGAACACCCGAGCTGAAATAAAGGGGTGTTATAAGTTTGAACGCTATGCGTGTATGCCTGTCTCTGTGTCTCCGTGTCTCTGTGTCTGTTTGTCTGTTTGTCTGTTTGTCTGTCTGTTTGTCTGTGGCACCGTAGTGTCTAAACGGATGAATGAATTCTGATTTTTTTATGTTTTGTTTGAAAGGTAATTTAATGGAGAGTGTCCTTAGATATGTTTGAAAAGCGAATATAGGGTTCCGTATCCTAAAATATTTCTGTAAGAACTTAAAATCGAAATTAAAAGACAGCATCGAAACGAGAAAGTTTAAGAAAATATAAATTAACAAAGAATACACTTTTACCTAAATGGAAAATTATTGTTGAGGCTTCTAAGGATAATACCCATTACGGGTTGTTATTCAACAACAACACACTCCTTTTCTACGATGCACAACCTACTGCTTTAGTTTATTCTTTAGTTGTTTTATTTCTATTTTGTTTTTTTCTTAGTTAAATTTCATTTTCATAAATTATATTATTTGGTCAGTTAGAGATGCTTTATTATATCTACCAACGCTATATATAAATTTTTCACCTGTCATAAATGTTTTCGGTTTTGTTTATGTTATATTTAGACGTATGCGTAGGGACATACTGCATAGAAGCTTATAAAGTGTAATGGTCACTCTTTTCTTTTTCCTAGGTATATTAGTTTCTTTTAGAATACCTATTTCCAATTCAATATAGTTTCAATAAATAATTTTTTTTTAAATATGACTCCGTATCAGTGCTGCCTTGTCTAAATGAAAAAATGAAGAATATTAGCAATTTTCTAAATCATAATCAGTTATCATGGCAATTATAGTTTTAATTTTGTGACAGTTGTAATAATTTGTAAGACTAATAAATGCAAAAATTGTTTTTTCATTTTTATTTTAAGATTACATTTCGAGGCAAGCTACTTGGTCAATTGATTATAAAAATTTCTAACTTAATATTTCTAATTCTAAGCTTTTTTGTCAATGTTTGGGAAAACTTTAGTCCGATTGAGTAGGGGGGGGGGGTTTGCGATGTCGAGATTTTCATGTATTTCGTTTTTATTCCTGATCATTTTCAACAATTAGACACATAATTTACTATCGATTTTTAGTCAAGTGCAAACCTTGATTGTATTTGTTATATTATTGCTATTGATATTCTTTTTGATCCATCAGTATATGTTCTAATCTTATAACATAACGTTTTTGGTTTTTAATAAGAAAAAAATCTGTTGAAAATACATGTTTAACTAATTAAGACATGAAGAAATGAAATAAAAAACTTATCATTTCATTATCATGTTTGTCTAGTCTAGTATTATTAATTAAAATATTTGAGTTTCACCTTTCAAATAAAACTTCTTAAGAGAGTTGACTGTTAAATATTGTAGAAAAAAACCGAAAAAAGCAAACTTGCGAGCAGTAGAGTTATGTCACTAAGGGCATATTTTCCCCTCATGTGGTGCTGATTACGTATTATTAAATTATTTTCATTGAAATTTTTTATATTATCTAGATTTTTAACTATACCAGTTTTTTCCAATTGAAAAAAAATTTATATGAAAGGGCGAGGAGGGGAGCTGGAATGTCTACTATAAAAAGGCACATCTTAAACAATAAAACAATAACTTGATCCACATGGACACTTTGAATCCTAAGCTCACTTTGGAAAAACCAAGAAAAACCAGTAAAATTCGATAGAAAAAGGGATTGGGAGGGATGTGGCTGACAGCCTCTAGCTATATGTGGAGGAGCTTTGAAGATTATCAAAGGTATAAAAATATCCGAAAACGGAATTTTAATAACATTGAATAACCTTTCTTGTCGAAATATTATGTTTTTTAACAGTTCTTTCAAACTTAATGCTCTCCTACAGCTGCACTAAATTGAGCAAGACGGTTGGAAAAACGTATTGAAAATCTGTTAATAATATTCTTAGGATTTAACAAGTGAAAACAAACAATTGACTGAGCTAATTGCTGAAATACCATGTACAGACAGTGTTGATGACACAATCATTTGTTTTACGTAACGTTAACGTGACGTAAGGTAAGTAATGAAAGATATCCACTTTTAGATAGCCACACATTCATAACTGATATTCCCATATCAATTTGCACCTAATTTGCGCCCCCATGAGTAAACAGTTGTTTACAAAAAAATATTTCAAGCAAAAGTTGTTTATGTATTCTATCTCTAACGGTTTATAAGAAGGGTACTACGGACCCAAGACCCATTTGACCTATGTTGTTTTTACGAACTCGACCTCGCGTTTTACGTCCTAAGTACGTTTTAAAACTTTCATTTTGATACTTCCTTTCTTTTTTGAGTTATCGTGCTTACGGACAGACACCTGGAATTTGACTAATTAGATGATTCTATGAACACGCATACCAAAACTTTGTTGGTAGCATCAATATTTTTAATCGTTACAAACTAGGGACTAAACTTAATATACTATGATATATTTCATATATGCATGGTATAAAAACGTTCTTGTATCACACTCAAACCTCTCGCCCTGGACAGTGCACGAGTCTATATTTTCAGAGAGTTTAAGTGCACATATAGAACAAAAGTATATTAGACGACAAAAATAAATTGCATATATAGATAATATATAAATTCCACACAAAAATAGAAAAAAAAGTAATACATGATGTATCGTTAAAATTCATTCTTTCTTCATATAAATTAAAAAATATACATAAATTAATAGAAAGACTATAAGGTTGTTATACTTTTTCTGCTTTAGTCCTCTATCTGTACATCATATCATACAGTACAAAGTACAAAGAAATGCATGCATGAAAGAACAAAGTGAAAATTTATATAATTTAAAATTTTGTTAGAGTTTATTAATAAAGAAGTGGTTTAAAATGGGAAATAGAAGTGTATCTCTGTATCTCCATCCACTGTGGCTGTAACGAGACTATAATATTATATATATACGTATAAAATGAATACATACACCCACCATACCAGTTGGAAAGCTCTAAAACGATGACATTCTTTTTTTATTTTATTATTATATTTCTTCTCAAATTGTTCTTTGGCACTCACACATCTTCTTATCTTGTCTTTTTATTTATTAATTATTTAAGGGATGGTAACAATAATGACGTGATGAAATTTGACTTATTTAGTTCAGTGAATTGCTAGGCAATTTTTAAAACTGAACAAATTACTGTGATATAACATCTTTTTCTACTACTTACACATGAGCGTAATAACAACATGTTCTGTGCACAATTATATCTGTAGGTTGTTTTTCGGCCAAGCGTAAGATCTTCCTTATTCTCTTATTTAAAAAAAAAGCGTTTCCCTTAAAACGTTTGATTTAGTTGATAAACTTGTTATTGTTTATTTTAAAATGTATGTATTTTTGTCTGTTCCCTCCGAGCTTTTAAGGCTACATATCATAATTCGACAAAGGAAGAATCGTTTAATGCGTCTTGACCGTCCGCTGATTCCCACGACTGTAATGACGATTTTACTGATAATATTTTCTTGTTTTCATACTTTTAAAAGTAAGATTTTTTAAGAGAGTCGGGGTTTTAGTTTTCGAACTTTATTATATCGCCTACAGTCAAACGTTGTGGTATTTTGCAGTGTGTTCACAAAATAAGTGCAATTCACACAGTTAACTTGAAGAATGGGCACAAATGATACCTCAAAACATGAAGTTTTTTGTAAAAGGTAAACTACAAAACAGAGGAACTTGATCAGTTGTCCATAAAACATAAAATATTGAGCAAATGTATATATGGTAAAGCAATAACCAAAAGTTTCTCTGTGGTTGCAATTGGAAACTTGCCCTTATTGTAATAAATGTATATTTATTAAGAGTTATACAAATTGAGGAACGAACAATGAATTTTAAATAAAATATTATAATTATTTGTCATTTTATTATGTACTTCTACAAATTATTACTTAAGTAAAAATATACTACTTAATTATCATTATATTGTTGATACTGTAATTAATATTTTATCTTCCTTTATAGAAGTCATAATTAAAATGGGTCTCGATGATGAATTACTACTGGAGGTGAACGTTCTGGGATTATTATTTCTTAACACAAGAATATCACAAGTTTTAGGGCACGTGGAACTGATCATTCAAATTTCAAATATTAGTAAGAAAGTTGCAGGTTTTGTTGTGCTTTCTAACGACTTGATGAAAGGCAGACGAATGTGTTCTGACGGCACAGTGCTGGGTGTATGAATACTAGATAGATCTGGGAAGAGCATATTCTGAAAGAATTTACTAGACAACGAAGATCTGCTCCAAGATTAAAAAAAGATCTTAAAGCATGTAACAGAAAAAAAATTATAGAAATTTAACATTTCTAGAAATACAAGCTCGTATATATTCATATGATGACTTTCAACGTACAGCTCCACAGGCTACCAATGCTATATTATTAGTCTATAAATAAATAAACCAATCCATTATATCTAATGACGTATAGACACTTAAGAAAATTAGCTGGATATTTTATCAATTTTAATGATTTATATAATTTTTATTTTTTCTAAGTTAAATTGAAGAATATATACAGCAAAAATAGAAAAACATTATTTTGTTTTTAGGTCATCCGTCGTGCAATCATAAAATGATCATTTAATTGCAATAAAAATTTATTAATCAACTTTGTATTTATTTAGTTGAGTTTTGTTCACGATCAAGAAATAAACACCATGAAAGTATTATAACGTAGACCGATAGACTCACGGTGTTTTTAAAAATTTTACATTTTCGTCTCTGTAGACAAAGAAAAGTATTTTAATCAGTCAATTATTTTTAGTCATAATATTTTGTGGGCAAATTTTCATTGCTTGGAGAAGGTAATATTCATATCTTAGAAAGGCCCATTCTTCGTTAGTAAATTACGCATCGCGCCATCATACACAATCTTTCACAATGTGGTAGGTAGTTGGCCGATATCGATTTTGACATATTACCCAACAATTTTACAAATGTAAAAACACATTAATTCCATAACAAAATTTGAAAGTGAAATTAAAATTAGATAAAAAACGAAGACGCTGTTGTCCCATCTCCGTATTATGTCCCATCTCCGTAAGAGTATTATATGTAATTTCTATGGTGATACCGGTCAATAACATCACTAAACTAAATCATTCTCTTTGTTTAATTAGGAAATTTAATCGTTCATATGTTGCATACTACTTACGTTGTTCAAAAACCGACTTTACTTATCTGCAAATCGAGTAAGAATTCTTCACCTGAACTTATTTAAAAAAAAGTCAACATGCCTATTGTACTAAATTTTTAAAAGGCAATTATTTTCATTCAAGGTCCAAACGTTTTGGTATAGTAATGTACTGCTCCTAACAAAATTTCTTAAACTTTTTTAGCTATATTTCTTTTCTTTTCTAAATGGTCGAGCGGTCTAAGGCGTTAGTCTCAGACCGTTTAACTACTTAGTCGCTTGGATAAGAACGAATTAACCGATTCTACCCACATCATAATGTAATTGTAAAAATTAATGTAATTTAATAAATAAATAATAACAAATAATGATGTGAGTGGCCTCTGTGATAAGGCATATGTCAGACAACGGTGGTTAAACCCCATTATTATTATTATTTAATAATTTCAATTTCAAGTCTTAAAATATGTACCCACTTTGTTACGTCACTGAAAACTGGGTGGGGCTGCCTTTTGTTCTGTCTTTTGTTTGATTGGTTTCATTATCTGAAAATAATTTAAAGCGCAAAGAATGTTTAGGTATACTCTAAAACCCAGCTTAAAAAAAAAAAAAAACTGTAGACATAATTTTAACAATAGTAGTTAATTACATACAAACAGTAGCTAGATCTGTTAACGGATTATAATACGAAATCGTTTAGGTTTCAGCGTAGTTAATCCACGATAAAATATTTCATTTGCACTCTAGTTTTATACGGTAATATATTTTTTTCTATAACTATTATTTTATTCATTCCTGAATTAAATTCAATTAAAAACTAATTTTCTGAGAAAGTTTTTACCATTGAAAGCTAACAGTCAGTACCTATAACAATTACACCAACACCAACGAACCAAGTCGTACTTAATGCAAGTATATGTATGTATGCATGTATGTATGTGATAAACCTGTTGGTAATAGTGCCAGTAGAATGGAAAGTATTAAAAACTTGTCGTAAAGTTCTTTTTTTTATAGTGCTCCTTTTATTAAGCAAACATATTATTTTCCAGGCTATTTTTTTTTTACTATATGCTTGAAATAATAATTTAAAAAATGGTTTGTATGTATAGGCATTATAGTCCAAGTTCCCACAATCATCATATATTTTTATTGAAAAATATACCTCTAGAAGTTGGCGTTTGGCCTAATTATGTTTAGTCGAATAACTTGTTTATTTACGAAAATTAATATATGTGGATGTTTTCTTTCACTCGGCTCGTAAACTTTTTAATCGCACGGACGAACTTCCATTTGACGTATACTCGTTATTATGTTTTTTTTTTATTAGGAAGGTGATTAAATAATAAATTCAGAAACCGTTTTATTAGACATTTAATTAAAGTCGATGTCCGTTTTCCAACCACACGATTATCCACATTTTTTTATTTATCAGCCAAGAATGACCACTATTTATTTAATAAAAAGGGATATATTTATATCGAATCGAACTATTTTTGGATTTATTATTCTTATTAAAAGAATAACTAAAAAACGAACATGCGTCTAACATGTGAAACTCCCAAAATTTTTCTTGTTGATACAAATGTTGTTAAGCAAATTTTTAATTTCGTGTATTAACACTGACAATGCAAGGTGGTGAGCCCCTGTACTATTATGCATATAATATTTTCAAATGAGAAAAAAAAATTAACGAAGTTTTATTGCCATGGAGAATAAGTTCCGATTCTATGATATTTAAATATTCCAAAAATAGAAAAAATCTATTAGAAGAAAAAATTTTTTTAAATAGTAAAAATCTAAGTAATAAAAAATTGTTTTTAAATCCAATTTAAAAATAATCAAAAAAAGATGTCGCCTACGTTAGCTGTATCTGCTATAATGATAAAGGCCCCAGAGTTAAAAATTTCAATGTCTATTTGCTCAAATTTACTTTTTATACCTTTTTTGTTTTGCTTATAGTCTCCTGGCAACAACTTCACGTTGTTGATAAATGTAGCATTAGCTCAGATCGCTTATGGCACTAGCGAAAAAGAAAATGTGACTCTGGGCAGGCGATAAATCGGTAAAAATAATGCTAAGGTCATATTAAAGTTTTTAATTAAATATATATAGGTACTTCTTTTCGTCTAGCTATTGAACATGCGATAATGAACTTCGTTCCTAAAACTTCCCGTAGTCTGGACATAGGACCGGAAACAATAGATGTAAACAGGTATAATAAACAAAAATAATTCGTACAGAATAATAATAAAACACAAAATATTATATTATTTATATGACCGTGGTATAGTTTTATATTTCTAGCAATGAAATATTATTAATATTATGTTTGGTGTTTAGGTGGAGTGCACTGGGTTCACATATGCAGGATGATTTTTTGTTAAAAAGTATCAAGTCTTTTATAACGGAACGGGAAGTGAAAAAACAAGAAAACACATATAGGCTTATTCAGTGGCGAAAAAATTAAGTATTCAGTACTTTTAACTTCGCCCTCATTGCTAAATAGGCATCGGCCTATTTAGCAATAAAGGGATCGGCCTCTTTAGCAAAAGTATTGAGCCGTTAAAAAATAAAACCAGGTATCGGAAATTGCGATTTAAAATAAAAATAGGCATAGTTTATTGAATTTTCTTTCCACGAAATATAAGGATGAAACGTTTTCTCAATCATCCTGTATATGCATCAAGTACATGCCAATGAGAAAATATTGTACTAGTATTAGAAACAAAATGTCAACATGTCAATGAAAAAATATTTCTTCCAATGGCTAAAAATCGGAAAAAGTGAAATGTTAAATTTAAATTTGAAAGTTAAATCAGGAAAAGACATAACTCATTAAATGACAAAAAACTCGGAAAGGACCAAAATATTTGCCACGGAAACGGAAACAGTTAGCTATAGGAAAGTTGATGGTATTTGATAAATAATTACATTTAACATCTGCTGTTTACAAAAGATACAGGTTGTCTATTTAAGTTAAACAAGTTATTACCGTTTAAAACTTAAAATTTTTTAATCAAAATTTTAAGGCAGCCTGGTACAAAATTCAATTATTCACAATTACAACACAAAACTAAATTTTTTAGTGGACAAATAAGCTATAAAGAGCTCCCAGGTTAATTTATTAATTAATTTAGTAAAAATCTAAGAGCTGGTTCATAACAGCGACCTCATAATAGCGGTGACCGATTAGTATTTAGTTTTTTGCTTTTATTTCGGAAGGAGTTGAAAAATATTTTAGTAGTTAATGAAATGACGAACATTTTGTAAGCTTATTTTGTTAGTTGTTTAAAATCCCCTGTTTTAATTTTTGGGAGTTTTTTGACCATTTCTAAGCATTATGACAAAATTTAGGTTTCACAATATCCAGATACATAGTTTCCATTAGCAAAAGAAAAAATTTCCCGATTTCTTACTAAATTTATTTCAATAACACCAAATCTCTCAGATTGTTAAAAAACTTGGTTGAATTATTTTTCGACCGACTGTTCGTATCGTAATACACATAAAAAATTGAACACTTTTTTGTGTTCAAACATTGATACTTCAGGTTGATATATTCTTTATATCTACGTATGGTGAGAGTGTGTAATAAAAACATGATAAAAATATTTTTCAATAAGTACATGATATACAGTCTTTAAATTTAAAAAAATAAGAAAAACTGTATGTACCTTTAAAGATATGAGATATTATCTGTATAAGAAGTAATATTTTCTATATAAATTTAATATATCTTTTATTGATATTAACGACCGTAAAATTTTATGGATACTTTTACAGAGATATGGGTTAATAGTCTATATGTTTTCTGGTATTTTATTCCATTTTTTGTGTGTTCGAAAGGTAGTTTATCAACGAACATGAACTCTATAGATTATGTAGAATTGTATTATAATTTATAAGTGTTATAAATCTTGGTAGAAAAATGTTCACTGTTAAAAATGAATTAAAAGTTTGGAACTGTTTTAATTAGGTATTTCTTGTTTTATGCAAATCCAATTTGAGCTATTCAGCGCTCATATCTTTTAAGCTCCTAATAAATATGTGGAAACGAATAAAAGAGTGGAAGATATTAAATTCTACTTTGTTTATTTTAAAATTTTTGTCCCGGTTTTCTATTAAACCAACTGTAATGGCCATTACATTGCCAGGCTTCAAAAAGTTTGCAAAAAGTTGCTCTATTGTTTTTTTTCGACACTAGTTCTTGTTTTGATTTTGTTTGTTCGTTTACCCGAACAAACAAAATCGGGTTGTTTCGGGTTCCGTACCCGAAGAGCCTAAAAAATTGGCGATCATTATCAAAATTGGCTCAGATTGGCTTAAAGGAAAAAGGTAATTTGATGGAGAGTGTTCTTTGACATGTTTCAAATGAGAGTTTAAGGTTGTAAATCAAATTTTGTATTTAACGCAAAGCGGTTTAATTTGAAAACAATACGTTTTATTGCACTAAAAACTGGATATAAACTTTCATGGTAATGAGAAATTCAAAGCGTGGTAGTACGGGTAGGGCTCTACATTGAGTTTCGAACTGAAGAATTTCCACATAAGAAATACTTTCTTCACATGCATGTAATTATTTTAACAGTTTACTCTGTGCAAATCTGTATAAAATGCTGTATAATCGATATTGTTTATATTATTTATAAGCAATTAAAAATCAAATTGATAAAATGAACAAATTAATTACCCACAATAAAAAAACGGTATGTAATACATATGGGTGGTATAAATTATTTTAAATTTTTTAATAGTTTCATTTTTGTATAATTTATATTTATTTATTTGTTAATACAATAATGTTCTTTAAAAGTTGTTATATACAATAATACAATATTATACGTACACAATATTTTATTATAATACCAGTATTATTTCATTGCCTTTTTTTACCTCTATATGCTAACTACAAATAAGACATAAAGCACGGCCTTACATGGTCGGAAGTAAGAGGTTAACTAATCATATATAATAAGCTTTGGCTAGATTGCAAGGTTCGTATTCAGCTGTTTTTCCTTCGAAACTATTGAATGAGAAAATTAATATTTGGTGTATGTAAAGAGCATGCAAGGGAAATTTACAAAATTTAAAAAAAACTCCGACAAATTTTTCGGCAACAGACCCCTAATTGAGTCGATTTGGAAGATTATAGCCAATTTTAGTTTTTTCGGGTACGGAACTCTGAATTCGCACTTGAAACATAGTTAAGAACACTCTGCATTAAATAAACTCTCAAAAAAACTAATAAAATCAAAATCGGTTCATCCGCTTAGGCGCTATGATGGCACAGACAGGCAGACAAAAAATTCTGAAAAATCACACTTTGCCCAAGCAGCCTCGGTCAATCGCTTTTGGGAGACTCACAAGCATATATTAAGAAGGAGGATCGCAAAATATATCTAAGCATGCATACCTTGAAGTAAGCAAGTATGGACGTCTTGTAAGAATAAAGATGGTCCCTTTTTCTACCCGACTGGCAAGGAGTAGTATATGTTAGATTAGACATTAAGGTGAGAAGTGTACGGGCAAAAACAAATTAAAAATCTTAAACAATTATTCCTTTTTTAAAAACGACTACAAATAAAAAGCTTGTTGATAAAAAGCACACAAGTATAACTTCAATTAATTTCTCAAATTGGCGGTAATTGAATTAACGGGAAAACTAAAACCACGACCATAGGTACTTTGACTATTTAGAAACCTCTCTTCAATTAGTTAGGCAGTTATCAAGTTTGAACATTTTTTGATGCCACGGAATCTGATTATCATTATTTGTCGGAATAAAGGATCGTAGTTTTGTTAATACTCTGCTTAGTTCTACGCACAGAGGTTCTGATTTTTTTTTAAATTTAAAATAAAAATGGTGAAATGTGTCTGTGTCATGCTTGTATGTATAATAATGAGTGAAACGACTATTGATTTTATCAATTTGAACCATTACAAGAGTATTTTAAAGGTACAGTAAATCACACACATAATAACAGTTGTATCATTTCACTAAAATGTTATGTAATACAGTGGAATGTCGGTAGTTTAAGCCTTGACAATGTTTAAACCTCTATAAATAAATGATTTTTTATGTTTTTTTCCACTCGTGAGACTAAAACCTCTTTTTCGAAATTGCAAAGCTTCTATAACATAACAAATAATTCGCATAATTTCGGTATTGAACTTCAGCATCTAAATTTTTAAACAATAACACTTTCTAAGTATTTTTATGACATTTAGTACATATATTTTATACCATTTCTCGGTATATTATTGTCATTTTTTACACAAATAAAATTTTTTTACCAGTGGCTCGAGATTATGCTCTTAAATTTTTGCATTACTTTAGGAGAATAATACTTTGAATACTTTTCTTAATGAATAGAGCCCCATAATAAAAAAAAGCTTACATGTTCAAAGACGTAAACTGGAAAAAAAGGTTTTTTCTGAATATAATTTTATTTGCAATTGACACATTAACCGAGCTTTGTTAATTCTGGTTAGTTACAGTTTTACTTTTCCGAATTTTATTCTCATAAAAATGGATCTAGAATATGGTCTTTAATTTGTTCCAATGACTCAGGAAACCTTATTTCGATAACTTTCAGCTGATTCTGAATGTTGTTAATATTTATCTACCCTTATGGATTACACTTATTAATAACATTTTCAGTTTCTTAATATTAACAGAAAAGTTTACTCCGTAATTTCAACACACCCCTTTCAGCATATCTCGATGTTATTACGCAACGTTTGGCGCAAATTCACAAGAAATCGTGATATCCTTATTTAAAAAAAATTGAAATCGAAAGAACACATGAATAAAACTAAAAGTGGTGTTAATTGTCCTAACCTTGAAACTGAGAAATGTTAAACAAGAGAAAGGGAGGATGTAAGAATTGACATACACAATAGATTTAAATTTGATATGTTTTGTACTACAAGGCGAGAAGTGAGAGTTAGTTAACTGATGACATAGACCACTGCCTACAAATTGACGTTTTCGTTTGCATCTACATTGAATAAATTGTTTTTAATTGACGATAAATTGGTGGTAACGACTTTCAATAATGCAATTGATTTTTACTTTTTTATATATTTTACGGTATAATTAAACTTTTTCTGAATAAAAGTTTTTTTTTCTTTGAAATCTGTCAACAAATCATTCACTTGACTCCACAGTTGGAAACTATAAACATCCTTATCAATTTAACAATTTAGCAATACAAAAACGTCTGTTTTAAAATACAAATTCATACAAGTTAGATAAAATGGATTTCTTTTTCGTAAATTTTCGTTCTTTCAAACACCCTTCACTTTCAACCTTGGCTTTCAATCACTCCAAAAATAATTGCATTCAACGATGATAGTTAAAAATTGCAGATTTAAGAACGATAAAATTTAAATATAAAAATTTACAAATTTAAATATTTAGAAAAAGGGTCAGTCAAACTTATTTTTATCAATATTTTTTTTTTAAACTAAAGATGCCTGCGCTTAGAGATATAAAAGTGATTATTTATTTGTAGTTTTAATTTATGATCAAGGAAATATCTTGGACTCTATTTGAATCGAATTTTAGCTAACTTCACCGTATTCGATGGATGCAAGTGAGTTTTGATACAGTTTTCATGAATAATGATGACATAATAATAATATTTGAAAAAGGCTTCCCTTGAAATATGTTTTCCTTGCTTGATATTAATTTTCAAAGTTGTTTTTAGTTTGATTTTTTAGTGTAAAGCTAATGTATCGAAAACCATGATTTTATCGATCGAAAATAGTTTTGTTAGCAATTTTGCCAGAAAAATTGGATTATTTGTAAATTATTATGGGACGTAAATTACATGAATATTAATTGTAATCCTCGAGCAATTAATATTGTAAGATGTATAAATTTGAATAAACGGATAGGCGTGGACAATAATTGAATGAAGTTTGATTAAAAAAGTTTTATAATTATTGTTATTAATTAATCGAATAATATAATACTTCAAGAAATTCTTCAACCATAAACAATATATTTTACTCAAAAACAAAAAAAATCATTCCCATATATTGTAGCTTTGTCATTGGTCCTAACATCAAAGTAACACATAGAATCAAAGAAGAAACCAGTCAAAGAAAAAAAAATTTAGATCAGTAAATTGTGTAGACATACGATACAGAATACAGAAGTGTGAAACAAATGAAAATTCCAATGGTATGAAATCACAATATATATAATTTTAGAATATATATCCATCTATCTTAGAACACTTAAAAACATTGTACTAAATTCTATTAAGGAAGTTGGGGCTTTCAGTAATGTAACATCTGATCCAAAAATTCTTAGGACAATCGCAACTATAATAAAATAACATTTTATACAATTTTAGTATGCATATCCATGTACCAAATTCTTTTAAAGAAGTTGGGGTCTCAAGAAGTGTAAAATCGGAGCAAAAATAATCACACATATATAATCCTTCGTTATTATAATTATAGTACTAATTCCATGAAATTCAAAAAAAGGCCTTTTTCCTATATATTTAAGATATTGATCTACATGGGTTATCAGTTGCAAACAACACAAATTCGAAATGGATTGGGTTAAAAATAAATCTTATGAAATTGAAGATTTATCATTAAAGTTGCCAATGGTACAAAATACAAGCACTGGAGATGATACTTAAGACTTTTTAAGGCAAGAAGGCAAGAAATACTATAACTAATATACTATTTAAGGCAAATATAAAACTTTACAGGAAATTTATTCCAAATCAAATATATCAAGCAATGTGGTGCTGGTTTACTATGACTTTCACAGAATGTGTCACAAATACGATCAGGAGGCGGTCGATCGTATTCTACGCGAAAATTATGGTTGGTCACGTCTTAGAAGGTAATAATCAACTCGGAACGACTTATAAAACAATGGCTAGAGCAGTTCACTCTATACCTTTGTTGTTGCAAAGCATGGATATAGAAATACCAATGATTTAAAGAACCTTGACCATTCTGAATACGGTAGTGACTGGAAACAACTTATCTTAAGGAGGCGTTGCAACCATATCAGACTTAACTGTAAGTTTAATTTTCTTTGCCACGACATGATATATATATTTCTACAATTTTTTCTCAAAACTTTTTAAATCGTAGATAATTAATATCCCAACTTCCTTTAATGACTTTGGACCAAATTCTTTTAATATCTTGCTACTGCGTTGTATTTCTATATACAACTAAACACACGATGACAACAGCACACATATATAAAGGTTTTATACAGCATTTTTAAAAAGTTAGTGCAGTGAAGCGCAAATATGTGACGTCCAAATAACTAACTCCTTCTATATAATGGATTTTAACTGACAGTGTATATGTTCTTATGGATATATAGAGGATTGGATAGACATACCGCCGCATCGCGTACCTACTAACTTAAACAAGCCGTTCTTGTGAGTTCGACTTTTATGGTCCACACCATCAACTTTTTTTTAAAATGAAAATAAAATTTCATAAATACCCTAAACATTAAAATTTTACTTATTAAATTGTAAAAAAGTTAACGCGCATTCTGTAAATATTAGTTTTATAGAAAAAAGCGCCAGAGCCATATTTATTTAATTGATTTACTACACATTTACTAATGATCGAAATGTCTACTTTTCTTTTGTTTTCGTCTTAACACAGTTTTTGATATTCAAACGGAACGATTTTCGTAAGTTCAAGATCCTTATCGATTGTCATTAATGAGATATACGTACAGATGACGACCTCATAGTGGTTTCAATACATTGTCCTAACTTAGCAACGTTAAGATATGAGGAAAATTTCTTTTTGGATTTCCGGATCCATTAAAATAACTTTCATAAAATGGGACGTTTATAATAAAGTATGCATTACTTAGAATCAACACATAACAATCGAAAATAACAAACGATAGATAGAATTTGTTTTAAGTTGGTTCTTTATGCATAACAGATTAATATACTAGCACAAATCTTTTCTTCGGTAATCTAAAAGTAAAGTGATCTGTGAACCAAAACTAGTTTGTGATGTTTCTGCATAGTTTTTTAAATTACTTGTTAAGATAATTTAACACGAAGTTTTTACTTTTGTTAAATGTGAGAATTCCGTTCCCCGAATATAGCACATAGCCCAAGAAGCTCAAATCAGGAGGATATTGACCATCGAAAAATCAATATTACTTTAACAATGGAATCCGATGAATTATTTGAATACCATTATTTTGAAGATGAATCAAGCAACTTGGTAGCAAACGAATAACTATGCTTGCACCAAATCGAGTAGCTGCTTATAAGATATTAGATTTAGATAACATAACACAGACGATAAAAAATAAATATCAAAGATTAAGTTGTCTAAAAAGTTTGTATTTAAACCAGACATAATTTTTTTTGTTTTGTTTTAAAATGAATATATTATTTTATTTCAGTAGAAACAAATTGAATTTATTTTTATGCATTAATTTTATTCATAACTGACAGTCTTTATCTTGTTAACTCATTTGGAAGATTCTTATTTTTGACTATTTATAGCTGCCAGCACTAGTAACATCCAGTTTCACAAATTGAAAATGAACCAAAATCTAAAGAAATTTCGTTAAAGTTCAACGTCGTTACCATGTTACAATGAAATTTTAGAAAGGACCGCGCACATTTAACATTGGAATTGACTTTTCTTCTTCAAAATTTCTAGAAACCCTACAACAGTACAAATAAAAAACACAATATTTAAATGTACCCACACGAAGCTGTTCAAGGATATATCTTAAAAAATAACATTTTGCAATACTTTTGACTGAATTTTCATTTCTTATGGGTTCAAATTACCCAATTATTAGTTATATTATTAATTTAAATGATTTTTATCGCACATTTATATAATTTTATTAAAAAAATTATCGATAAATTTGTATAGTCTTATTGAAAAAATTCGTAGCTTAGTAGCTGCGTTAGCTAAGCGAATTTCCTTAGAGATTGAAAAAAATAACACATTTTTCTATCCAAGACATATTATTTCGAAAACTAAGTGTCTAGAGAAAAAATCACAAGATTCCTTTTTTCCTAAAAAATTTTTTATTTTGAAAAAATTCAAAATTGTATTTTACTTTTTTTACATTTTGTACTTTTGTATTTTGCCCTTGCTTATCTGTCGATTTTTCTCACTAATAAATTTGACCTTTCAAATACCAAAACCATTCTGGATACCAAATTTTACTCAAATCGGACCTATTGATACATACATATAAATTATATATGTATACAATTTTTAACGATGGTCATTTTTGACATCTATTAGGTAGGGTGAACAAATTTTTCCTAAAATTTCATCATCAGTAGAAAAGCAATAGCTCCTAGTGCTTATTTCTTTGATCCAGAATACTTAACTTTTATCCTGGTAATATTACGTATTGTAAATTTTTAATAAAGTCGTAGACAAAACGAAAAACAATACACATCAATTCTTTGTGCTTGTTTATTTCTTAAAGCAAATAGAAAAAAATCTTCTGACTATTCAATTTTTCATAAATAATCAATGTCTATGCTTGATAGCCATCCATGAATTTGGTAAACGAAGCAATGTAAATGGTGTGCTGATATTTATTTATTGTGCAGATAAATCCTTCGGTAATATGATTGCTGATGATGCGTGTGTAAATATGATATGACATGACATCTTCATAGTGTATCTGTATATCACATACATATATATAGTTGGCTCATTTTCTGATATATTTGAACGTTAGATCTCTTTTAGATGATTTTGTGGTGGATATCATCAACATCATTGTTTTTTATATACACATTTACTAGAAATTCATTGCTTTCACAAAATTTTCTATAGAATTATAAGTTCTTAATGGGTGTATATTTCTAAAATCAAAAACTTTCTTGATTTTTTTATGTGCAATCCTTTCCACCTCCATTGTTATTGCTTACCTGTTTATCATAATCAAGATGGTTAAAGAATGTCGGAAAAGTAAATTTGTTTAACAATTCAGTAATTTGGCTGTATCAAGACACGGTATAAGGTCGTTCTTCACCAATCTAAAGAAAAGGATCACCAGAAAAGAGACATTTTTTATGCAATTTTATTGCTTGATAATCACGCGTAAGGTAGCTTGATTATCGAAAAGTATTCGTGGATATTTAAAAATGAATTTTAATCAATAAATTATTTAAATTGGTTTTTTGCAAGCAAGCCTAATCCATAGTTTTCTTGTTCCGACTCATTATTTTGGTAGTGGGACAGTTTTTTGAATTGTATTTCTGAAAAATAATTGTATTTCTGCCCCGTAAAATGCAATCAATAGATATAAAAATGTATTTTCACCACTTGGTCTATTTTACAATAAGTTGTTTGTAGCTCTATTGTTTTTTTTGTCAAGCTTCTTTTGTTCTGACAGAAAAAACAAAAGAATGAAAAAAAAAATGAATTGAAAACCGAACATATTGAAAGGAATTGAAATAATACGCACAAAAAGATCACATGCATTTGCTTGATATAACAAAAATATATATGTGTGTTGATTTGTACATCAAAAAATTTCATTTTCGTTGTGAAAAAAAGAGCTTAAACGTTATCAAAATGGTATTTTTTTTCTATTAAATGAAAACTGATGAATCTTACTTGTGTCTTGTTCATTCGACTCATAAGTATATCTTTAATAAATGTATAACGTTATACCGAAATGT
Source organism: Chrysoperla carnea (assembly GCF_905475395.1). Taxonomy (NCBI): domain Eukaryota; kingdom Metazoa; phylum Arthropoda; class Insecta; order Neuroptera; family Chrysopidae; genus Chrysoperla; species Chrysoperla carnea. The sequence continues at coordinate 28,907,350 of NC_058341.1, forward strand.
AACGAAATATCTTACAAAAAACCTGTCTCAAAAAAAATTGATCCCTGCTTTAATTTGAAGTGCAACATACGTACATATAATATTTCACAGAATCATGGAAGGTTTTGAGCAATTGGAAAATGAAAAAGAAAAACTTTTTTTTCAATTTCTTTACAGTTTTTCTTAAATAAATACAGGTACAAAGGAAATATACCAAATTTGGAAAAAGCTGAATATAAAACTGGAAGTCTTAGTACCACATTTTCTAATTGATTACTCAAGAAATTTTAATTTTCCTCTATTCCTAGCGTTTCCACTATTTTTGTTCGTTCCTTTTCGCAAAAGGATACTATTTCCAGGTATTTCGAAAATATATTTTTGTAGCATCTTTCGATGAAATTGAAATATTTTTTAAATTTGAATAAAAAAAAATTTTTTTCTCTCAAAGGAAATTGTGTTTTATTTTGAGGCTTTTTGACAATCAAGCATTGTTGTTAGCAAAGTATTTTGAAAATGTCAACCTTGAATCTTTTAGCAGGACCTAAACTAATTTGGGTTTTTTCTTTGATTTATTATTTTTTTCGCGTTGTAGCGTTTAGTAAGTGATCAAATTTACGATACAAATAAGTAACAAACAGTTGAAGACCATTAAATCAATATTCAGCGTAGAATTCAAGAAGATTTGTTTTTATTGAAAAATTAAGATATTGAAATTCATGCCTACAAAAAAAGCTGTGGTGGATATTTTTGTGTGCATGATCACAATATCTATGTCAATAAATTATGCACAATTTCTTTTGATACATTTTTGAGAACTTTCATTGAAAAATCCGATATAACCCGTGATGTGATCTCCCCTTTTTCATATATATTTTATAATAACATTTCATTAAAATTACGAATTTTGTGTACTTTTTAGTTTAATTTCTAATTAAGCGTGTTTTTCCGCGCCAATAAAATATTATAATTTCGAATTCCACTATGATACTAGGCAGATAGACCCATAAAATTGTATATTTGCCGTTTCCTTATAAGTCCGTCTAGTTTCAAATCATATAAACAGACCCAAAAGATGATGAAAGTTTAATTGAAAACTTCTATTTGTGTACAAACTAGATAAGAAAAAAAATCCATTTAAACAAATTAATTTAAAATGTACATAGAATAAATATTTTTTTAATAGTGCTAATAAACAATGATAATAAATAATTTATATTAATTTGCTGACCAATTACTAAAGTAAAGCTGCAATAGCAGTGTATTGGGACTCTAGAGCTAGTGAGTTTAAAGTAGTTATTTGTGAGCGTGTGGTAGCATATGCTGGTACCAACTGGAGCCAATATATTACTATATTATTTAAGTAACCAATAATATAAAATATAATAAACAGGGTGTTTTGAAAGTTATGTCTCTGAACCTTTCCTTATGAGTCTTAACAAATAGACACTTCCAGTAAATTCGATGTACTAAAAATACGTCGAATCGATTGTAGGACCAAAAAAATGATTCCTATAATAAAATATTTACAAAAAGTTTTTGCAAGAAATATACTCGCTTAAAAAATTGTGACATTAAAACACTCCAGATTCGTGCACCATGAATCATGACATCATCTGTTATGACAATTCATAAAATACCAAAGAGTTTATACCACTAGAGAACACCAGGACCCAAAATTTGCGGTATGATGAATGATAGAGAATACTGCAAGTGAGTTCCCCCGTATCCTTGTCTAACCAATATGTCATTGGCTACATATTGCTTACATTATTGCTATTAAGGAATATTATTTAATACATTGGAAAGTTATTCAAAAAGTATAAATATCAAAAGAAACTTTATTTACAGTTAAGAGAGCACCTTTATCACGGGATTATGATTATTAGTATCCGTAGCACGTATTATACAATTAAATCTGTTAACAGTAATTTATATTCTTCGATAATATAACTTGTGGATTGAGTTGGTGTTAATACCTAGTTGAAAATTGCTCAGCAAATATGTACAGAATATTTAAATAATATATTGTTCGTTGTTTTGTTAAAATGTTTATTTTGGGAGTAATTTATTTATTATTTTCAACCGACTTCAAAAAGGAGAAGGTTCTCATTTCGATTTTATTTTTTTTTAATGTTTGCTACCTCAGAACTATCGACTTGGCTTCTCGTGTGGTCCCATTTCAATTTGTTCCAATTCTGTCAATGGAATCCATGAGAAAACCGTATTAGTCTTAAATTTGCAATAAGTATGTGCGACACAAATAAACGAATAACTCAATATCACGCCAACCAATTTCGATTATTCTTTTTTAGTGACAAATTAGTAAGTCTACTTCAGATTCACTAAAAATCAAAAATATAAAAACTTTTAAAAAAAAAAAAAACGACTTCAAAACAAAACTATTCCAAAACAAATTAATATTCATTAAAAAGTAAAACAATAACGATAATATAATGAAGTTACAATTATTGTTATTTTTGGAGTCGGTGTCAGCCAAGGAAACAACTCTGATAGAACAGTTTGCTATATTAACTTGGCTGACACAGACTCCAAAAACAATAATAATTGTAACTATATAATATTATCGTTATTTTTTTACTTTTTAGAACATATTAATTTGTTTTGAAAAAGTTTTTTTTGTCGGTTGTTGTTGTTGTCTTTCTGTGGTTACTTTATTAAAATAAAATTAAATTAAATGCTCTAAATTTAAAACATAAATAATTGAACTTTAGTCAACACCCTTTACAATTATTAACTTTCATACACAAATAAAATAGGCTTGATAGATCATAATAATAACTTCACTATATATTATACATATATTCTATTCCTACTAGTAAATACTGAGTACTCATTTACAACGATTATTATTATTATTATGATTATTATGTATGGAAATATATTGAGAGATATTCATTCTCAAACTGTTTGTTATTATGAAAACAATTTGTTGTTGTTTAATAAACAAATGACAGCTACTATATACAATACTGCTGCTTGGACAATAGAATAATAATTTATGAATATGACTTATTGGGTTAATTACTTATTATTATTATTACTATGTATGTATGTATGTATGTACAGTTGAAATGCAATGTAATGTAATATCATAGACGTAAAAGAGAAAGAGAAAGATGGACGACTCCATAAACTCTGCAACTCTCAATGGAGATCATTTAGTTCTTCTTGTAGTACATATGTGGATATATGTTTTATATGTATAGTTTTATAACTTTGTTCTGTTTTAATAAAAGAAATTAAATTTTTCAATTTACCAAAGACTGTGATAATGGAACCGTATTATTAAACATACATTAGTAATAAAAAAGCTTTTAACAAAAAAAAAATTGGCTTCAAAAGAAAAAACTAATCCAAAACAAATTCATATGCACTAAAAAAGAAACAAATAACGAGAATATAATGTAGTTGCAATTATTGTTATTTTTGGAGTCGGTGTCAGCCACGGAAACAACTGTGACAGTACAATGCTACATTAACTACACTTTGCTACATTAACTTCGCTGACACCGACTCCAAAATTAACAATAAATGTAAACAAACTTGAAAATAAGTTTTTTTCTTTTTTTTTTTTTAAAAGTATTTTTATTGTGTGATTTTTAGTGAATCTGAAATACACTAACTAATTTGTCATTAAAAAAAGAATCTCGAAATCAGTTGGCGTGATATTGAGTTATTCGTACATTTGTCGCGCATTTACTTAATTCATTTTTAAGACTAATATGATTTTCTCATGGATTCCATTATCAGAACTGGACCAAATTGAAATGGGACCAAGCGGGAAGTACTAGCTTTCAAAGAATCATCAAAATCGGTTCACTCAATTGAAAGTTCTAAGGTAAAAAACATATAAAAAATACTTTCGATTCGAGAACCTCCTCCTTTTTTGAATTTGAAATCGCTTAAAAAGTATGTTTAATAACATGCTTCCATTGTTTTTATATATATTCTTCCAAAATTTCTGCTTTGAGTGAAGTAAGTATCGAAGATTGTTAAACAGTTACTCAACAATAAAACACAATTTGCATTACTATTTTTGCTTGCTGTTTTAGGGATTCATAAAGATTGATTTTTATAAGAAAGAAGAAGTTGGAAATTTTAATCGTGGTTTGAGTGTCCAATTGATGGAATTTTAAGTATATGTCGACCTTTCTATGTCTGCCGTAATTATTAAAAAAAAGGTATCGACAAAATTCAACTAGGTATTATTTGACGTGTTACACTATTTACAAATTTTGAAAAGCATTTAATCGGTAAAAATTGATATTTCTAAAGCCATTCATCCCAAAGCCACTGGGATTCTCCAATTGATCAGTCAGTTGTAGTACACCGAACTCGGCAATTTTTGACGTATCAAATTCTGTAGTTTTGATATAGATACGTAAACAGAACAGACTTAACAACAACGTTTATACAACTAAACATCTCGTTACAGAAATCTAAATTAATTGATTACTGTTATTACACTCCTAGTTTCAACAAAATTATAAATCATCATTTATCATTATGCCACAGTTGAAAAAAAAGTAATTAAAATTTATCCTTAAGGTTTAAAAATATATTTTTTAAAGTATATTTTTATTATTATGTTTTTATTTTTTTGTAGGTATGGATGGGGCTTTTTCGTAATTAATATAGGTATGGTTTAATTTAAAGTTATTCTAAAACCAACACCATTTGTCAGAGGAATTGAGATTTATAAAAAATATGTAATAATTTAGATTTATTTCTAGTGCTCCGAATCATACTGTGCTATTGATATATACCTCAAGAAATAATTGTGCCTAGTTATATCTAGCATAAAATTTGTTTCACGGGAAGTAAGGAAAATCTGTTATTGTATCGCAAGTGAACATATTAACATGTTTCTAATCAGTCACTTTTGTATGTCCGGGTGGCATTTTGTACTAACTTCCTGATGAGCTCGATACTTAAAATTTGGACCAAAGCTCAGAAGTAGATGGTCATGCATTCACAAAGACAGAATAAAAATAATAAATAGTGAGTAACTACACTCTTTATAGTTATGTATTGCATGCGCTCCATGTTTTTCGTTTCCAATCTTACAAGATAAACCCTCTTTAACAGAATTCACAACTGTTAAACGGCTGAACTGATTTTCAGTCATGCTCTTTTATTTGATACACCGCCACTTCAGTATATTTAAAAATATTCTATTTTGTTACTGGCTTTGAAGAACATGCGTGTCCATAACAGGAAAGAAAAATTAGTAGATATTTTATAGAACCGTAACTATTAGTAGTTCTGTATCCAATATTCATTCTTTGATTCGAAAACTTTTTAGACTGTATTTGCTTTAGAAGTCTCTTAAAAAATTCAAGTTTATATCTTCAATGATTTTTCAATTATTCTGTTGGTTCTAACTTTACATATTTATTATAGCTTTATAATCATTGTTTCAAATTTTACGTACAACGACAAAATATAGTTTCAGATTAATAAAGGGAACAACATACTGCTTGTGAGAATAATAACTAGAATTATCCTTTGTAAATGTTATAAAGAACATGAAAAAAAACAACAACAAAAAAAACACTAGTAATAAGACAGTTAGGTAAACGTTAATCTGTATATGTCTATAATATTATTTACATTGGTTTTCCATAACTCTTTCACCTTTGGGAGTTAATTATCCTCGTAGCTGTTTGTATATCGTGTAGAACATTGAGGTCAATCGATGCAGAACTTTTTGAGTCCAAGTGCAATACACAAACGAACATAACATTTGGATATTTATATAGATATAGAAAAACTCATCGTTATAATTTGGATACAATCTACTATAATATTTTACAATAATTCATTAAAATCGATTAAATATGATGGACCTATGTACATTAGGTACCTTCCTCCTTATGACTAAAATAGGCATAACATTTATGCAGGTAGGGCTCATGTCAATATTTGTTTATGCATACAGGATATTATTACCACTAAAATGTTCTCTTATACGTGTATATGATTTTGTTGATTATAATTAAATTCAATTCAATATGTAATCACAAATTTTGGTAAATATATATTAACAAAGTACACCATTGGCATGTTGTTACCACTCAAAGCACTATTCGATTAAATATTTTATCTATCACATATTAATAATTATGTTTATTTGTTATTAATTTGATATATGAGAAAAAACCCCCTTCCACCAATTTAAACATTATATTTGGCTTTTGGTTTCTTGAAAGTTTCGTGAAACCATAGTTACAGGTTGATATTATCATCCTGATCGCAAGTACGGATTTTGTATTTTTACTTCAGCTAGTTATAAAATCGTGTATTTTAGTTTTTTAAACCACTATTTTTGCTCTATGATACAGAAACTGCCTATGAACTGTATAAAATAACCAAGCAACATATTTTGAATCAAAAATAATAATTACACACATCAAATTTCAGTATTACCGACTGAAAGCTATTGTCTCAGTTAGGATCGCTTCTTCTCATCATAATACATTTGTAAAGTTTGACATGGTCACATACATCTGATTTGGCACATTATAAACTTGACTTTTCGATCAAGGAGTAAAAAAACATGGCTCTTCAATTTTCTCCTAGAAACTAGGCACATTATAGACAAACTTTATGACTATGACATCAACATTCCAATTTTGGTAAATAATCGACTTCCATAATTATCCAAAAATGTTGCAGATATTGACTATAGTTTTTTGAATAATTTGGCATCTTCCATACTTAAGCTCTAATAAATTTTACTTTGTAATTCTCATAGCTATAATATTAATGTATACAAATTCTCATCTATGCAAATATTGCATTAATAAAGGCAGAATGTATTGCTACAGTACAGGTATACATTTGCAGAAACAGAATTCATTTATCCATTCATACATTCGTGCATACATACATACATAACAAAGACATACTAATAGTCTCGATATGAGTATCATAACCTAAACGTAAAGGCTTTATTGTAACTACACAAGATATACCGAAAGTCATTAAACCGAAAATAGAAAGGCCAGTGTATGTAATACTGTATGAAGGTTCACCATACAAACATAGTTGATACATAATTAACGTCTTACAATTAGGACATAGCTATAATCTTAACTTGAACAGGTCGTTTATTTAATTATTGCAGGCTATTGCCAACAAATATTCACATAGCATTGTTAGAGCCTACTTCGATTCGAGCGTAATAAATATTAGGCTACTTTCTTTATATTATATTTCACGGTATTTATTATTAGCTAACATACATATTAAGGCAGAACAAATAGCCATATGAAATGGTTATAAAGCCAATTATTACCTATCAATTTTCGAAAATCATTTTTTCACCACCTTATACAATAAAAAGCATTCAGAAAATTATACTGACTTAGAAAAATTCGACAATGTCTGGAACGATTTGCTGGCTGCACCATTGTACGTGTGGCCTACGGTTTTGCTACATATTTTAATTAAAGTATTGAAATTTATAAATATAAACATACGACATGTTTATGAAATGAAATATCTATAAATCAATATAAACAAATTTATAATACCCGTATAAACAAGATATATATTTAAAAGTAACAACTATAAATTTTAAATACGATTTAATTTTAGAATGTTTAAAAAATATTATTTGGAATATATTATGTGGTATAATAACATAAAGATACTCACTCTTGTTCATTTAAAAAAATAGAAAAACCGGAGTATACGGGATGTAACAAAATAGAGCTTCCCCAAAATTTTAGCAAAAAAAGACGACAATTTTTAAGATTATTTTGATCTTGAGAATTTTAAAAGATAATTAATTCATTTTTTATATCGGAAATGGGCACAATTTTACGTCGAAACATATCTCGACTTCCCGAGGTAGCATTGAGTTTTAAGGTCGTAAAAATCAACTTCATGGGACTAAAAAACAATTAAAATTGATTTAAAAATCATCAGATACGTATATTTTGTATTTTTTAAATAATTTATTATTTCTAAACGAATTGTACATTTTTGATGTCGATTTTGTTTTGTTAAAAGGCCCTTAAAGTCAATTTTCAAGATCTCTTATAGTTAATCAAAGTTGTCCTAAAACATGTATTCGTTTTTGACGTAAAATTTGAAAAATGAGTGTTTCCCTTGATATTTTTAAGTATGATACTAATTAATCTTAAATATCAACTTTAATCATAAACAATAATTTTGAGGTTCTGATATTTTTTACATCCGGTATATCTTAGAGGTAATGTAAATATTCTCTCTTCAATACAAAAGCATATTGAATTAGTTTAAAAATATTACTCACAGTGTATTTTGTTAGAGAAACATTTTTCAATTCGTGTTCGAAAACTATTTCTGGTCATGACAATAAATATTTGGAATAGTTTATTTAATAAAATAGAACTGTACAAGTTAATTCGAAAATAGACATTCCGAAGAAAATGGCGATGGAAGAGCTCGTTCGACGTTCATTATTGACAGTGGAATTATTTAAGTCCAATTTTAAAAAAAATAATAAAAATGTAATTGAATAATAAAAACATAATCAAATAATAATTAACTAAAAATAAATGCAAGAGATAAAAGACAGAAAACTGAAGACTCCATGAATCTATATATTTAAGAAGACCTAGATTCTAAGTTTTAAATTCAGACAGCCCTTGGGGAATCGATGAAAATTTTTACATGAATACGCGCGAAAAAATATAACCCGTTCTTGATTTCTGATACAAAACAAAGAAGCAATGGCTAAATATCCGAATGGATTACGGCAAGGTCACTATGAGCGTGACGTAAATTTGTACACTTTACTTAAATTGCGGTAATTCCGTTAAATGAAAAGTGTCACGCCTAGCGCAGCCAAAATTTAATTTTTTCAGTACTATTCGAACAGCCTGTAAAGTTACAGTTGTAAATTATGTTTTGCTAACAAATATACCTCTAGATATTTAACTCCTTCGCAATTGTGATAAAAAAAAACTCCCTTTTTCGATAAATGCTAATCAGGCCAAGAAAAAAACAAGGAAATGGTCACGATTCTAGAAATGTTTTGAATTTCTTTAGATTTTATGTTTTTACTATTATAAAATATTTTCACGATCATTGCTTGTTTGCACCGACCTCGATCGGTTGGTAATAGGTAATTAATAGGTAATTAAGAGAAGAGAGAGAAAAACGCTATCAAACTCTGTATATCCAATTTTCGGCTATTTATCGAATGCGTTTTAAATTTAAATTACTTTCAGTTTGAAATTGACGTAAATGGATCTCAAAGTTAAAGGAATGTTTTTTTTAACCTTTATTTCTAAGTAAATGAAGACAAACTAATCGAAGTAGGGAAGATCAATCGTTTTTTGGAGAGATTCTAGTCATTTATGCGAGTGATGCCTAGATATGAACCCCGACACATTTTTCGGTTAAATACCAGTCTATAAAGTTATCGATTTTCTTTCATAAAAAATTAGTATTTTAAATTACAAAACCAGACGGCCCACTATATACACCACAAAAAAAAGTTTTGAAAATTTTAAAAATAATTTTTTAATGAAACAAACATATTGAAAATGATTGCTTTGCTCTAATGCAAAGAGATTATATTATTACTGTATAAGTGTAAATATAAAAGAAATAGATATAATAATGTCTTATAACAAACGTAACTCTTAAGATTTTCGAACATAAAAGAAGGGAGGAGGGCTAGGCACCTAGAGGCTATACAAAAAATACTGTCTAGACATTTATTTTGTGTATATGGATGAATATAAAACGTAAGAATAATTATTATTGTTTTTGTAAAACAAATTATGCATAGCATTTTATTTAGTACTGAGATGACATAAACAGTTGTGTAAAAAATATAACGTTTTATTAGAAATTATTATTATTAAAATATAAACAAATTTATTATTAAAATATAAACAAAAGTACTCATAGTCTGGGTTACTAGAAATATAGATAAAATAAATTTGTTAGTGAAATGATCAAGCACCCACGTGAAAGAAAATATTAAGACCAAAACAATAATTTGGTAACAAAAAGGTAGCCGAGAAAAACTGGTTTACATTTCAGCATATCTGCGATGATTTCTTTTGATTAAAAAAATGCTAAAGCTGAGATCATAATCGTTCTAGTAGATGTACACTTGTTTGGTAGAGTACATCAACGTTGCACGAGAAAAATTTTTGAAAAAACTGCACGGTTAAAAGGAACATTTCTCGCTCGTCTCCAATTGGACATCGACTTATAAAGATGTCAATTTCCTCAAGGTAAAAGCTGAAAGAAACTCAAAACTAGAAGAATATCTTAAGTTAAATTTACAAAATTATAAAAACCCCCGACAAATTTTTCTCTTACGGACAATCTCCATTAAATTACCTTTTTCCTTAGAGCCTTCTCCAAACTGAACTGATTTTGAGGATCATGGCCTACTTTTTCGTTGTTCCAGATGCGAAACCCTAAAAGTGCACTTGAAACATTGCTAAGAACAAGCTCTCCATTAAATTATCTTTCAAACGAAGCAAAAAAAATCAAAATCAGTTCATCCGTTTAGGCGGTACAATGCCATAGACATACTTATACCATCCCTTTTTTTGGTTCGAGGGTTAAAAATAGAAAGTTGTTTGGTTCACCTATAGTTCGAAGTTTGAAAGTATTAATCGAAAAAAAATTGAGATTTTTTCGCAAAACTTTTGCCCAAGTAATTATGTAATTTTTACCCCAGTATGTCTATGAATCTCGTTCTTTTTACATAACAATACCAGATATTTTCGATTTCTTACATAAAGTATAAGAACCTTCTATTTTATACCTCTTTCTACGTATAGATTTTAAAAAAGTTCATATTCATCCATGAGAAACACAACAGCCTAAAGTTAGAAAATAATTCAAGATGAAAGATTAAACATAGAAAAAAAATGTTTCATATTCACTATAAATGATTACGCATTATGTTATAAAGTCATGTAGTCAATCTGATTGAATCTTTCAACATCTTTTGTTACGCATGTCATGTTCACTTGTGTCAGATTCATAGATATAGATTAAAAATATTATTCATAAAACTGTATAAAATGCATTTGATATGTGTGTATACAACAAACAGTTTCTCAATAATCAAATTTTAGGGTCTGGCGTTTTTTCTCTGTTAACCCTCTACAAAATAATTGAATTAGAGATTGACAGATAAATAAAATGGATACCAATTCATGTTCATCTGTGTTCGTATATTGTGTTGTCGAATTTTTGAAATAATCTTTCATTCTTGTAATGGATAATTCGGTCAATCGATTAAAAGAAAATCAAACCAATTCAAGGAGAACCGAGTGTACGAGAATGAAACTTGTGAAATTTTTGATGTGTCTAATTATAAGGTTTAAGCTCAATATACCTTAAATATATCTTTGGGATAACGAAATATAACTGTATATTTTCGTTTCTAAAATTAAAATTGTCTCAGATATTTTTGTGCCAAAAAAATATTTTTGTTTCTCAATTAAAGAAAAAATTTTTAAAGACACCAAAGAGACACCGAAGACACTAGAAAGACACTTAAAAAGACACAAAATATAAGTGTCAATTTCGACTCTCTAGCAAATTTGGGCAAATTTTCTTTGCGATTATGATCACTATTTTAAGGAATGCACCCAATAATTCATTAAAGACGAAAGTTCTTGGATGATCAATCTTTTTAAAGGGAAAGAAAACGTAATTGAAACAATAGTTTTGCGACCAGCAATTTAGTATAGGTAAGTATGTACCGCCTACTACGGAGAATAGATGCAAGAAAGTTCAGCGCACGACAAAAGTTTGCAGATCTGGCATATTGGGAGCTGGCTGAATGTTTTTTCTAGGAATTATATTCTAGGAATATAATTCTGCTACAAAAATCAACTTTTAATCAAATAAATTTCAAATTTGTGACATTTTTTAGTAATAATTTTTTGTAATTTTGCATTTGTGTAATAACTTATTATGTGATTTTATATCAAATGCAAATTATTTAAAAACTCATTATTTAAATTTTTTTTAAATACGACCCCAAAGGGCTTAATCGTACAGTTAAAAAAAATTACGGGAAGTAATAAAATTATAATTAAAAGCAATTTATTCAAATTTTATTCGTACAACCCTTTCACAATATCATAAAATGAATTAACTTAATAAATGAATATTATTAATATTGTTCAAGCAAGCAATAATCATCTGAAAACTATCAAAACAGCAGCGTTATTAGTATTGATCTCTTTGCTCGAACAGTTTTAATGGATATGCTTGGTGCATCTTTTGATATATACCATGAAAAAAAAAATCATTGCCAATGAGTCATTTTCTATAAAGAGGGAATATAAAGAGGGCGTTATCCATTTATGCAATTGTCGTGATGGAAAAGGATTCTAATCAAACTTCGTTATCATAACCATATCATCTTGGGTGGCTTGTCCTAAAATTATACATAGAATACAAAATAAGTTGACTGGCTTATGAACACATATAATATGAAGATATTCGAAAAAATATAACCACGGTTTCTCATGCAAGAAAAGTACTGACTTTTCAAATCCATTTCTTTGCGATTTTTTAATAGAACCAATTGCATATTTACTTGGCAATTACTCTTTTCTCAGTACACAGAAAATCGTGCACAAAATGGTACTTGGACTATTAATAAAAAAGGCCATTCTAGCAGATTCCCAACTGCCCACTAGAAAAGGCCCTTTAATTCCGTTTAATTTAAGGTATGGGACTTTCTCATTAACCTCAGACATCCGTTACATGTTCAAATTAGAAAATTCGTGGTTCAAGCTAAAATATATTGCGTTGCATGTACTCCAGTATCTAACGATAAACATGAAATATTTTTTTGGTGTAAAGTGTAAACTATAATATATAAAAGAAGCTTGGACTACAGGGTAGATTGGGCTATAATTTTGGTATGTCCACCTTTTTAGGTCTAAAACATTCAGATTAATTGGAAAAAGTTTTAAAATAAGCGGATATTTGTTTAAAATTTTGTATGAATTTAATAATTTTGATACAGTTATCTTAAAAAGGTCTTTGGTACAAGAGGTCTTTTTTTTGGTAAAAACAACATTGATTGTCAATTTCTCATAATCTTTAACATAGAATCGACATAAAATTTTTGAAAAAGTTGCATGGATGAAATTTTGATATCGATTTCAATTATACAGGTTTATTATGACTTGAAATTTCATAACAAAAAATTGTCTTTATATTGCTAGTAGTCTACGGAAGCCGATTTTCTTAAGACAGTCCTGTAAATATTGATTTATTATTATTATGAAAGTCATGTGAGTATTTGTTTTTGTTTTTATTTGTTAACATTGACAACATATCTGATAATCTGTTTATCGAAAGTAAAACTCTTTCATTTGAAAACTATTATACTTAAATTATATTAATATTTCTATGGCTGATAATGTCAGAGAGAAAATATTGTCAATTTGTGTAGTAAACTGGAAAATCAAAAACAAAAGAAGACATATAACAAACTTATTGAAATGACATAAATGATGCAGCTTTAAACAATAGCATACATAAATCTAAAAAGAATGACTTTGGTTCTAACATATTTTTATCAAAAAAACTGACACGACAGCAAATACTAAAATTTGCATATTTCAGGCATTAGATTTTAATTCATAATCAATTTTTATATGAAAATAAATAAAAGTTTAAAAAAACTAAAAACCACGCTTTTGTAACTAACTAAACCAAGAGGTAGAAAATAATTTCTTTAAATTCAAAAAATCATTTTATCGTAAAAAAGCCTGGGATGTAACATTTGAAATATTGTAAATATTTTGGTAAAAGTAAAGTCACTATAAAATATCTTAAAAAGCACCCCACGGTTTGAAAAGGTGACTATGAAATTTCCTGCATGTATTTTATTATGACTTTGAACCAAAGGAAACTTTCATTCCCAGCTTTGCTATTAGAAAATATGGTTTCCAAGATTTTTTAATTTTAAAGGAAATGCCAGAAAAAGTAAATTTTTACATATGAAATTCTTAAAAATAAATTTTCCTGAAAAGGCGAATTATATAAAAAAGAGCTTCTCGTTATATTTTTCTAAGAACAAATCCATTTTATTTTTGATTAAAACATTCTTAAAATTTTCTCATAAAATGTTCTGAATGAAACTGAATAGACTAACAGTAGAATGTAAACTACTACATTTGTATTATTCATAAATTCCGAAAAATTCAAATTACCATTTTCTTGATAAAGACACCATACTATTGATAAGTAAAATCCAACTTCTAAAAATCTAACTGCCTGAAGTTAGATTTCATTCTGTACCAACATTTGCGTTTGTTTACCGTATGTGTTGGTGAAAACTTAGATGTATTTTGAAACTATTTAAATAATATAACAGACCTTCAGCATATAATAAAGTACAAATTCTATGATATTTAATTAAGGTGTTAACTCTGACTCGAGTGTCGACTACAAAGAAATAGATTTTTTCGAAATTTCATTTCCAGGAGGTGGAATAGTGGGGGTGAGGATGACATATAAAAGGTCCCAAATAAAATATCATAATGGGTACATTGAAGAACTATAAGTTATTCAGCCGTTTAAAAGGTGTGCACTCTTTTATCGGGGGTTTATCAAATGTCATAAAATCTAGTAGATACTTCTCATCTATTTACATCCAACTATAGTGTCCCACAGCGAAGTGTGGCGGGGTACACCAGTTTCATAATAATTGTTTTAAATATACATAAAATTTTCAATTAGTACGGTGTAAAATCTAGTGCGTAGCCTCGCAACAAAGTTTTTAAAATAAATTCCTTATTTAATGCGTCTCGGCATTTGCTTACGTGGCGTTTTATGGGACTGTGAACACAAAGCGTTAATGGTCTTTTTACTTGAAAAAAAACTTTTTATTCAAAAGATTACAAGCTTTATTATTGTAAATGTATAAAATATTTTTGAAACCATGTTTATTGAAAGACACAATCATGGTATTATTATTAGCTACTGACGACTCTTCCTTTCTTCAATCGTCTCTTCTCTTTCTGATTGTGAATTAGATTGTGTATGACATAAAGTACACAATATGATGAAAACTATCTATGAGAGTTTTGAGTAGGTACCTACCAAGATATGTATGTTGTTGTGTATATACAAGTGAACTATAAGCGAGTAAGTTCAGTTTAGAAAGTAATTTTCTATAATCGGCTATTCATACGTTAAGTCGATGAAAATAGCATATACATATATACTCATGGCAGGTATCGTATAACTGAAATGAAGATACCGTAGATAGACAAAACTATATATACCGGGTGATTCACTTAAAACATTCACAAAACAAGAGTCTATACGCTCTTCAGTCTTTCTCGTCCAATCGCTTACATTAAAATATATTAAACAATCTTTTACATCCTTAAACCTACCGTTGCGTAGTCTGCCTCTGGATCTGGTTTTTTCCAAGAAACTATACGTCGAAGTCAATAAAAACTTTTTTTTTCAAATTTAGTTTTCTTGCCGCACGTAACTTTTTTGAGAGATGAGAGCTAACTTATAAAAGTGTAACATTTTTACCGAGGCGAAACTTTCTTTATAGATACTCTCTAAAAACGAAGTAGTGAAAAGCCTGACAGATCACTATTTTGTAGTCACTATTCACTATTTCAAACTTAAGAGGGTACGAATGAAGTTACGAACCCCAGTTCTCTGTGCCCGACGTCAGATTCACCAGCCCCAGAGGTAGTATACTAATATGTTATTCTTGGTATATCCTGTATTTCCTAGTAGATCTACAAAGGATTGAAGAACAGTGTATTATGATAGACTTCCATAGTTTGTTAGATACCTGCAACATTTTAAGCTAGGCAACTGATGTATGTATATCGTATACCTTAACACGTATGGATGTACATACCTAGTATTTTATGAGGTAGATTCTCATACTTTATTACTCAGTATATTCTAGCTTGTATATATACTAGGCGAATAGATATAGTTTAGAATCCATTTACGTTAAATACAGTATGTACAAAACTAGTCATTAAAACCTGGAATAACTAGTTTATTTTTTTGAAAAGTTACATTAGCAAACTTATGTGACGAGTGACAAATGCAACGTGCACTAAATGTATCTAGTCCTACTTTTTATTGTTTCCTTAATATTCTAGGAGTGAATATTCTACTAAAGCCAGTAATATAATAAAATAAATAACTAAAACACACAAAATCACGACTGCGTTAAATAAGGTCTAAAACATGAGAATTTAACAAAATTTTAAAAACCCTCGACAAATTTTTCGGGTACGGAACCCTTAACGGGTAAACGGGTGATTGCGATACTCAGATTGCTATTAATTATTTTATTCCTTATATTTTATTGATTTATTAAAATAAATTTTTACTTCTTGCTACTTTTTAGATTCAAAACTTTAGATATGTAAATTTTTACTGTTTTCGGTTTTTAAATAAAAAGTCAAAGGTCAATACACACGATAACGAATAAAAAAGCGTTCAATAAATGGAAATAATTTTGCTTTTACCCACTTTTCCATTATATGACCTTATGTACACTATTATTGCTGGAAGGTATTTGCGAAGCATATCATGTTAAAATAGAAACTATCAATTTATATACTAACGGATATCCAAATCCTTAAGCGCTAATTTCATTTAACTTTTTTACAGGATTGAGCCTTCTTGTGGGAGATTGTGGCGTATTTTGATTCACTAAGCTCTTTTCGGGAAGGAAAAGGGAATGGCATAAACACAAATACACGGATATAGTCTTATATATTATGTTACAGAAAAGTGTATCTTTTAACGTCACTTTTACACATGTATCACTTTGCTTATTCCTGGTGTACTAAGCTCTTTCCGGTAAGGAAAATCGAATGGGAGAAACACAAATACAAGGATAGCCAATACAAAACACTTAATTTTGAGCTCGACAGATAAAACTTTTTTAAAACAAACGCGGACGACGTTTAATATTGTAAATATATGTCGATATTATTTACTCTCATAAATAACTCAAATATTATAAACAAAACATTCTGTATTCAGAATATAACGAATTATGTACATATAGTTTGAATTATGATAGTGATAAAGGAAATTAGTTCAGTGTATTGAGAATTTTATACGGTTTGTATATTGTTTAAACACATATATAACACATATAACAAAATATAGGTAATATTATGATCATCATGTTTGTAAAATATACAACAACCTTAATATAAACGAAAATAAAGATATCATAAAATCTATAACTCATATATTTGAATATGTCAAATTACTGATAAACGATACAATATTATTTTTAAACTACAAAAAAAATACCATGCCTGTGGATATTGTTTTTGGGTGCCAGATCAACAACTGGCTGGTTTGGTCAATAATTGTATTTCTGAATCAAAAGTAAAAAAAGTGTATTTTTCAACTTTGCTTTTGATAAATTTTACCATTTTTTACTAAACTAAACGAGGTATTATTCTAAATTTTATATTATAGAATTATATTCCACACTTAAAATATTCTTAATCAAGTCGATTCGACCGTTTAGGGGCTACGATGCCACTGAGAAACATACAGACGCACAGATAAACACTTGAAACTTATAACATTCCTTCTTAAATCAATATTAAAGTGATGGTCAAGGACATCAGATGAGATGAAAAGGATACTTAGAGCGCTATCATTTTTTGGGACAAATTTTTGGAAATATTTTAATTGAAATTGAAATATTTGAGTTGACTTTTTTCCCGTGAATTTTGAATTGTCATGACAATACTTTGAGTCGTAGGCTATATTGAAAGAGCACTCTAGTGTCTATAAGTACGCAGGATACATGCTCGCAAATATCGCTTATTTTTGACGATGCGACCCAAAAAATGACAGATTTTTTTGTGCAATGTATATATTTTGTAATTACGATACATGATTAGATATCAAATTTGTAGAAAAATACATGAAAAACGCATTATTTCTTGTACAATTCAAGAAAGTGATTGAAGAAGAAATAAGTCTCTATCAAATGTTCAGTTCCCTAAACATTATTAAATAAAAAAAATTTAATTTCATTGATATTCGCGTATATTATTAACGATACTAAGTAATCGAAATATAAAATGTACAGGAAATTTTTGGCATGCGTCCAAAAATCCAAATACGTCCGTAAATCAAAGATATTATATTTGCACAAAAGAACGTTTAAATGACG
Organism: Chrysoperla carnea; assembly: GCF_905475395.1. NCBI lineage: Eukaryota > Metazoa > Arthropoda > Insecta > Neuroptera > Chrysopidae > Chrysoperla > Chrysoperla carnea. The sequence goes on from NC_058341.1 coordinate 28,925,546, forward strand.
AGTTACAGAAAAACTAATTTAAAACGTAGAGAAATCATACAACTTTCGATTTCGTTTCTCCAAGTGAGAACAAAAACTTTCAATCAAAAATATTCAAGAGAATCATTCTCCCAGTTTGAACTAATCATGATGGTAAATATTCTTTTAAAGATTTTATTCCTAATCTAATTTGAAACGCTTGAGATTGATAAGTTGTATCGGATAGCCTGCTGTTATGTTAATTTAATATTAATTTATACTATGAAACTAAGTTTTGGGTTTTAGTTACCACTATTTTTGAATTATCTTAATAAAAAATAATATTTTTATAAACTTTACATTACTTTAATTCTTCTAGAATTATTTACGAAAATCTTAGCAGCGCTTAGGATTTTATACACCGTAAAAAAGTATTAGTTGAAAGAAAATTTGTTCTTAACATGGTCGCAAGTAAATATTTTCTAGGTTCTGGAAAATTTTGGTGCAGTGGCTGGCTCAAAAAATATTTCATATTTCAAATATCAACTGGCAGTAAACACGTTTTTTTCAATCTAGTTAATTTTTTGTGTTACTTTGTATTATTGGCTATAAAACGAGTATTTGTGAAAAATGATTTTAAGTCAAGGCATGGGTGGCGAAGTATTATATGGGTTAGCATTGATTTTTAATCCCTGAACTAAATAAGGGGTGCTATAAGTTTGACCGCTATGTGTGTGTGTCTGTCTGTGGCATCGTAGCGCCTAAACGAATGCACAGATTTTGCCTTTTTTGGTTTTTGTTTGAAAAGTAATTTAATGGAGAGTGATCTTACCTAAGTTTCAAATGAGAGTTTAGGGTTTCGTTCCCCAAAAATTTTCGGGGGTTTTTTAAATTCTGTAAACTTCACTTGTTAAAGTTGCAATGAACAGATATATGCATAAAATCATTGGCAAGTATAAAATTGAATTGACTTGTGCAATACTGTTCAACGATACACTCAACAAAAAAAACTATAATTAATTATAGCGTAGTTCATATTTAATATAATTTAAAGAAACAAAAACAATTTCATAATCAAATATTTTTCAATAAACATTTTATACAAGTGAAGCTTTTAGAGTACAATTTTCAATAATCGTCTTTTACGTACCAACTGTGCATATAAACCACCTATGTATGTATAAAATAATAATACGATCTGGTCTTACACTATTTAGAATCTGTGTTAAAATAGAATTGCCCCAGTTTTACAAAACTTAGGTACATGTTAGTTTCAGCAGCTCTACCGGTGAGAATCAAAACTAAAAAGCGATTCAGGTCCATTGATATAAAGAAACAAATGAAATATATTTAAATGTTTAGTTAGAGTCCGCGCTTTCAAGGCCGCAAAATTCGAATCAAACCATTTCAGCGCGATGTGTGTGTGTGTACGTATGTGCGCCTGTTCGTTCGGATTCATTCGCATCGATTATCTCGCGAACCAGTTATGGCATTAACACGTGACTGAGCTTATTCGGCGCGTAATAGCGTATTTAAGAACTGAAAGAGCCTCAAAATTGGTTGAGATGTTTTTTAATGATAATAAAAAAACTGGAAAAAAGTCGACAGAATCTGAAAAGTGGAGATAATGATCGTTCCGCATAAGTTGCAAAACATGATCTATAAATGTTAACAAGACCGTTTTTTTTAAGTAATTGGCATTTTTTCACTCTCTGAGAAGTTAGCCGTGTGGACTACAGGGGTCGCAATAACACGAATTTAGTACCACACCGACTATGTACTGCGAATTTATTTCATTTTCGTTTCTTAAACAAATTAATTTCTTGTAGCATTTTTCGTCACCGGAAGAGCTGCTTATACTACCATATTCACGTTTAATAAACATATATAGCTAGCTATATATGCATACCTATATACTTTCATAATACAAATAGTATGAACGCTAAAACGAGTGTTACGAGGCATATAGCAATGTGCTCTCGTCACACATCTAATAGAATCAACGATAATTAAGTCGGTAATCTAGTTAACTATATGGAGATACAACATTTACATCAACGATTCATCTCCTTTGCATATCTGTTTGGTACTTGTCTCTTCCTTTAACTTTCATCCATACTTTTTACATTATATACAGAGGAAAAATTCCATATCTAGTTGAAGAGTTAATCGTAGTCAAACCTTCTTTATAGCAGTATTTATTCTAAAATCTTAGTATTCGCGACTTATACCCTACCCTAACCTATAAATCATGAATGAGATTGTTAATTTGTATGTGGTATGTTACTATTCGTTGCGTGCGTAGTCATGGTAGGGACAATATAATCGATGCTAGCGCTTCCAGTGAAAAATTTTGGCGATATACAATTATATATGCATTCATACAATTCTATAATTAAGGTAGTGTATCGTTAACATGGAAACGCCTCCAATAAAACTCACGTACGGTGCGAATACCATATAGCCATATTTATACGTGGTAATTTTTACCATGCCTTATTAAAAATGCCTTGGAAATATTTCCATAGTAAGCAATATACTATGGTAATATACTCAAATTTCATAATTTTTAATATATTTTTTAACTAACGAGATACTGGCGACAGTTTAAAATCTATTCCACTATTTTAGAAGCTGTGGCAAATAGTGTTAAAATACCGAACTCTCCAAATTTACAAACGTGCTATACGATTTATTTTGTGCTTTGATTTCCAGGTTCCGCCATCAGCTATAATTTATGGAGCATTTTATTGGTTGGATTCTTCGTTTACTGTACTGGCCAAGTTCAGGTGAGTAATTAAATTATTCTCAGCTTAGCACAGAATTTGTACAATTCGATATGATTAATGAAAAAGTTAAGATCTCTTTTATATATTCTTCCTTTTATTTTCCTGTTAGTCGGACCTAATACAGGTAGTGATAAATTTTTTTGAAATTTAAATTTCTGTGATCGCAGTGATACTACTGCGATTGGCTCTTGGACTATAATAGAAATATGAATAGAGATGGTATTAAAGGTATATATTTGAATTAGAATTTATTCTAGGAGAACCGTTAACTACATTTGTGGTTTTTATTACTTGTATGTATTTGGTTGCTTCACTTAATAAAATAAAAAAACATAAGCAAATAAAAAAACTGACGATTTCCATTTGTTTTTTTAATGAAAAATTAATGTAGCACAAGCAAAATATACCGACACTATGTAATATTTTTTTTCATTTATTAATTTATTATTTATAATACAGAAAATTTTAATTATTTTGAGAATATTAGTTCATTGTAATTTTAACAAGTATTGCTTTTTTAAGCCAAGTAGACCAGACATGAGCAAATGTCACTCAGAGAAGTCCCTCAGACTCCGCACTTAAAATACGAGTTAGACAGTGACAACCTAACCAGCGACAAAATAAAATAGGAGTAAGACAGAGAGACAACATTTTTTTTCTACCTATCTTATTACTATTAGAGAAACTGACATAGGTAGACGATTCGTATACCTGTCTCGCTTCCTCCTCTATTTGCAATGCACACTTGGATAAAGAGACACACAATAGAGTTTATGGCACACAATAAAACTATAACAATGGTGACGTCGACTTAAAATAACTCGCCCATGCCTGAAGTAGACACATTATACAGAATATATCATAAAAATAGTGTATCCGTCAAATATTCTAATGGAAGATCCGTAAAATACTCCAAATGCCAAAATGCTGTGGTTACGTCAACCAATCTAAAATATATCCTTCACTGTAATTCAAAATGAGAAAGAAGGAAACATAAATTTAATAGAAATAAATTACATAAAAATGTTAACGGTTTTTTATAGAAAAGGATATCTTCAATTTTCATCAAAGCCCTTCTTATGTTAAGCAGTATGTTACTAACTGTAATGGTGTCAGCCCCACATAATTCAAATACAAAACATAACAATTCCAATCGAACTACTATCGCATAAATTTGTTATTTTGAAATTCATGGATCATGCAAATCGTACTGATAATATGCTACGGTCTTTTTGAATCCAAAACCGAAAAAATTTTAATTTTTATAATCTTGTTTTAAAGGTAAACTCTTTTAATTTTTAATGTAATTTTTACGAAAATTTTTAAAGCTTAGATTGGAAAAAAGCAAAGTTGTATCTAGATAAAATCAATCTTACGTTTTCTCAGAACGTAGAAAACAAAGTCAAAATCCAAATTATTTACGTTATAAAATCTAGTACAAAAGGGAATCTTTTGAAGGAAAACTAGTTCAATAAAAATTGTATAAATATTTTTATTCCGATTTTCCATTTTTTAAGGTTTCACTCGGAATCAAGCCGCTTGCGATGCTGATAATAATCAATCATTCTAGTGAGATACTTAATAACCTTAAAAAAGTAAACCATAAAAGTACTTGTTTCTTATCAAAAAAGGCGTTGCTTTGGAATATAACCTACTTAATTTAAATTTAGTACTTCAAATCAATGGATTGAGGAACCACGAAGAAGAATTTCTATTTATACGCTATAAATTGATTTTAATCACAATTTTGAAAAGGGTTCTTGTGAATACCCGGAAAAATGCTATACAGATATTTTAATGTCACCATGTACAGATATAGAATTTTAAAACATACCAGTACCTAAAGTATTATGAATAGATATTTATACACTATTTCCTAAGAACTTATGTATTTGAGGAACTAATTAAACTAAAATAATATTCTCTCAATAAATTTAATATTATAAGGCCAATTAAAAGCTTTTCATTTAGTGTATGACACATGTATAATGTATATATGGGAATAGGTACTTATAAGCAAACTATACAATTATAATTAAGTTGTTATAAACTTATTTATAACAACTTAAAATAATGAGTATAATTAATAAATATCTATTAATAATAATAAGTACGTATTCTATGGACCTTAAGCCCATAATCAAGCGAAATTTCTATGATTCTTTTTGTCCGTCATTTGGAGTATTCATAAAAATAAATTTGGCAATAAAAAAAACATTGAATAGCTAAAACAAAGGCATTTACAACATCATATAGACTGTCAGATAGTGACAGAAAAAAAAAGTTTTTTACAATCGGTCAATGATAGGAGGCATATATAAAGACACAAGCAACAGAAAAATGTATAAAATAAATAAAAAAGTTCAAAAAATAATACCCCGAATACAAAAATTTTCATCTACTAAAATTGGTATGATAAGTTAAAGCGTCATTACAGTCGCAACACTTCTAAGATTTTAAAGTTTTACGTAATGACGATTTCACTTAGCTAGAGTTTCTGAGATATCCCAATATTTGGATCAATTTAAGCCTGTATCTCAATAATTATTCGACCAGTCATCAAATGTACCCGATTTTTGTACTTTTTGGGTCAAAATTACCTTATATACTAAGTTTTATCGAAATTGGGGATAAAAAAAATTTACGATTTTTTGCAATTTTTTTAAGGAGTACCCCCTTTGAAAAAATCGAGAAAAAGGCAAAAAAAAGTTTTGAATAATTAAAATCTTGAAGATTGATTCGGTCGAAAATAATTTCTTATATTACCTATTAGCTCTTAAGTCAATTTTAACACTAGTAAATTACAACCTCTATTAATAATACCATTTCTTTATGACCAGTAATTACGGGTTTAATTTTACAAGGATTATTTTACAAACATAATTAGTTTCCTATACACCACCGAAGAAAACCTTCCCTTAATTATAATTTAACAGAATATCAAAAACTGAACAGCAAATTTTTTTCCTATCCATAATGAATTCTCTATAAAAACATACCCTTTTTTTTATAAAATTAAACCCTCAATAATATATAAATATATCCTTTTGATGTTTGATTTATAAAAAAAAGTATGTAGATATGCCTTGTATTAATTTATATTCAAATATTTAATACCTCAATCTAATTTAAAAGTGGGGAACCCCCCATTGAGCAATAGATCTTCTATACAATCATAATGCCGACAAAAAGATTAGCCAATTAACTCAAACCCCCTTGTATAGTTAACACATATGTATACATATATTCAGATAAACTAGGCATTACATGTAAAAGGTACAGGGGAAAAACAAGCTTTGTCACATTTTTGTGTTTTTTAATCGGAAATGTCATTATTCGCAAATCTTGAATTTTGCAATTCAAGCGCAAAAATTTTTAATTTGGTAACTAGCGTTAGCCATGGAGAAATTCTGCTTAAAATTTCATATACAGAGCAATGTTATACTGTGCCTAAGTCACACAGGTTAAAACATGTTTCATGCAACTAACATATATTTTTTTATAAGAATAAAAACAAGCCAAACAAAATAGCATAACCTATTTTATATCATTTACTCCGCTAACTCCGAAGTCAACGTAAAAATTCACTTTAACTTTACAATTTGTTCTTAGATAATGTGGGTCATCCTCTCGGGTTCAAATCGAAATCAGTTGTATATTGGAGTCGCAGTTAATATTTAATATAGTCTTTTTTAACAATTCTAAGTTTAAGAATAAACTTACTATTACTTTTTGGAATTTTGTTAAACGATTAGAAGATTATTTAAGAATTTTGATAACTCGTACTACGCACTCGTTGTGCCTATTTTGCAGACGTGCGTTAATAATGTTGTTAACCCACTAGTATCGTAAATAACTATAAGCAGAAAAAACTTGTTCTTCCTTGATAAAAAAATATTTGGGTTTAATGTTCGATAAATATATATGCCCAATCTTAGAAACATCACTAGTCAGGAGATAAATCTCAATTTTCCTCTTTCATACATAGTCTGTGTGACATAGCTTGTTTTCCGACTGTGCCCTTCACATATATACTGTATATAGATTATAATAAATAACTACATCTTGTTATAAGAAGACTAATTTAAATTTTAATTCCAAATTATGTGTTACACGGAATAATTGTTAACCCTATATTGTTTCATATACAAACATTTTATTTACTGTCTTGCAAATAGTGTTTCTAAATACTGTATGAGTTAGAAAACAAGATGTTTATTATAAGCTATTTATTAACTAATTTCTTTGGCTGTGTGGTTATTCGATTTTTTTTATCCGAAGTATTATCCGAAAAAGCATGCTGGAAAAATAAAACCAACTAGAAAAAACACAATAAAGTAAAAAATAATTTTGAAATAATTCGATTTTTAAGTAAATATATGACTGGAAAATATTGACGGAAATATTCATTTCAAAGCTTTTTTTTATTTTTTGTGTAATTTTTGTTTTTTTTTTTTTTTTTTTTTTTTTGTAAAAAGAAATGTGGAATTTTTCATACCTTGTTTTTTGTCTTTTTTGAAGTGATAGAAAGAAATCTGATGTCACCCGATTAATAGTTTATTTTATGAACATTTTTTTAACCGACTTCAAACTAAAAAAAAGGAGGTTCTCAATTTGACTGTATTTTTTTTTTTTTGTTACTTCAGAACTTTTCACTGGGTGAACTGATTTTGATGATTCTTTACCTATATATGATCTTGAAAGCTGGTGCTTCCCGTGTGGTCAAATCTCATTTTGGTCTAGTTTTGACAACGGCATCCATGAGAAAACCATAAAAGTCTTAAATTTGCATTAGGTATGCACGACAAGAAGACGAATAACTCAATATCACGTCAACCGATTTCGATACTTCTTTTTTTGGAGACAAATTAGTAAGTGTACTTCAGATTTACTTAAAATTACAAAAAAAAGCAGTTTTTAAAATTTAAGACGAGCATGGTTTAAATTATTATTTGAGAAAAATAATCATTAATTTAATTTTATAAGCAAATATTAAATATCTAAAACACTTAACATAGAAATGAATTTAATGAAAGTGAATTTAATTAATAGTATTTTAATATGTTGATGCTTCAATGAAATAATTTTACATTCAAATTCAATACTTTAAAAGAATTTTCATTGAGACTTATAAATGAATAAGACCCTATTAAATTTTTTTATGTAAATTATTAAGTTAATTATATAGGCATCATCAAAGTTATATTATACATTTTTGAATAATACCATTTTATGATTTTTATTATTTTTTTTTTATGAAATTATATTATTTCGTATATGCGATGTAATGGAAGCTTTAGTGAAAAATCCTTATAATACTTATACGATACGCTATAATACACGAATTTATTTTCATTTTATGAAAAGGTCAATTATGTATATACCATCGAATAGAGTATTCGAATGTTTGAGAAGTTTTACGATATATGCGATAGGAAATGTTTGTATCAAGTTTTTTTACTTTAATTATTATTGTGGAACCAAAAGGACAGTAGTTTTAAATGCCCAATGGATTGCAAGAAAACCGTTTGCGACGAGCGTGGTTTTTAAACTTCTTTACGGCTAGATGTTTTTAATTGCTGTTAATGCTTAAATGATTATATTCTTTAAATTATGTGACGTTTACACTGCATTCTGCAATCTGTGAAAGCTTGTGCGATTTCAATAATAGAAACTGATATTGAGAGAGCTTCATTACTTAAGGTATGTGATCGGCAAATTTTTAATTACACTCCACAGGCTAAAATTATTTAATAATATGCTTGAATCTACACTACTGTTGGCCCGACTCTCCACTTAGCGACATGGGCCCGACACTCCACTTAGCAACTTGCCTGTAGTCCAGCAAATCAGAAAGTCAACAGTGTCAGCAAAAGTAAATATGCATCAATATTAATGGTTGGGGCATTAAAGTTAAGTACTAGAGCTTTCCCAAAATCACCCTTGTTCAATGTTGTTAGGCTTCCTGAAAACTTCGAAGAAAACACGTGTTTTGAAACACGTGTTTTATGAAAAAATTATTCCAAAAAATGTAAAACCATTTCAGAACTATATAACAGTTATATACGAATAAAATATATACATATCATTTTTTGAGGAATCATTTTCCTCTGTCTAATAAGGATATTTTGTTCTCACAGCCTGCCACGACTAGGTTGGGATTTTTTTTTATTACAGTCATAGAATTTGACAATTAGGTATACTTTACTCATTGGAAGTTGGTGAAGCTTTCAATTGAGTTTTCTAGGCTAATAACTTAATTTAGTAATAGCACTAACACTATAAAGAAGGGCATAAAAAAAGAAAAGTGCATTTTATTATAGAAGTCTTTTGACAGTATTGCTAATATAATTATTTCGGAAGCAGCAATTATATAAGCCTTTTCTCAACTACGGAACCTTACATCTTAAAGCATGCAATCAAAATATAATCTTTATTATATCCTTATACAAAAATGTAATGTGAATAACAACCTCCGTATAATAAAAGTTTGTTCTTTTTTATAAATTTTGTATGACACCTCATGCTCCACTTAGTTTAAATATTAGCAGTAGATTTTTTAATATTAAAATTTTTAAACGGCTAATATTTTATAGTTTTTTTTTATCCCACGGTGTACCTATATTGTAAGCGAGCCGTAATCTATTGTAAACGAAAGCTGACAAAGCATGCATTTTGATGCTATTGAGGCGTATGGTCAAAAGGCTCAGGAAAATCTCCACAACCGATGAGCAAGTAAGCGAAGTGACTTCGATGGCAAGAAATCGTTATTGGACGTTGTTTTTCATAGATGTAAATGCTTATGTCCTAATTAAATTCTCAATTAGCATGGAATTTATGAATGGATTTTTTTCCCTCATGTGCAACACGCTTGTGGAATGTAACGTTCTTAAATGACGCTTTTGCTTAAACTACATTATTTTGTTTCAGTTAAAGGACTCTATTAAGTAAGGAGCTATTTTTGTCATGGAAATTTATGTAAATACTACTACAATAACCCTTCGAATATCTATTTATCATGTTTTTATCAACTCGCTAACTTGCTTTCGTGTAAGTTTGTTCGGCATAAATTTTTAACTAACTTCCTGACGAAAAACTGATTGACAATACATTTATATTCAATTGTTTTACTATATATGCAAGGATTGAATAATACTAGAGATTTCAATAAAGCTTTATAAATACATTTTTTGATTAACAAAGTTTCCAAAAATCACAAAAAATTCCTTCACCGCCTTTTTATTATTATTTTATCGTTCAAAGTTGGCTGAAAAAATGATGAATCATATAGGTTATACTTTTAAATTTTAATATTTCTATATCAAGAAATCTAGAGAGTGTGATAAAAAAAAACTATCTAAAATATTAAGACAATCTTGTAGTTCATAATAATACCATAAAAGTATAAGGTTGCCGATGATATAAAAAAAAATTTTTAATTTAATTATGAGTTCATCCCAGATTCATCATTTGTTGAACAGAGACGGCTATAGTAAGAGTATTGATGATTGAAGAGCGATGTCTATATTATCAAGTATATAAGCCTCACTTGCACACAATATATTATATATTTTTGTAGTTGCGTGGTTTGTAAAGCCACAAATAACTCATTACTTGTCTAAAGCGCAAGTATTTGGTGTATATGTATGTACCACGCAATAAACCAAACTTTTTTACAATACTGTAGGTTTACAATCACCTTAATATATAGACGTAAAATACCAAATGATTTTGAACACTTCAATATTCGCCATACTCTAATTTCCAACATACATAATATAAAATAATAACACTCATTTGATAAATATAACCAGGGTGGAAATAATATGATTAATTAAGCAACAAAGCGTAATAAGACAAACGGTATTCTTCTACAGTGGATCTTTAGTAATTACCTCGAACAAGCACTTCTTGTCTATATATACATAGATAGTATACTATACGATACTGATTTGAATGAATTAGTGTTATATAGGGAATTATTTTCTCTTAATACAAAATAAAAGAAGAAAATAATAATAAAAAAAAAAAGAAACTTTTATATAAAATTTATTTTATAAAGATAATTTATTCAGAACATGAACGGGCATGCACACGTACTAAATAATATTATTTGTATATTTACATTTGTTTGAGATATACTTAATGCAAATAGATCTAGATAATTGAAATCATTGACTTAATGTAAAATAATATCCGAATGATGCGAATAAGCTTGTACTAGTTTGTCTATAGTCTAATACTGTAAAATTAAAAAAAAACAATTGACTGAGTTAATTGTTGAAATAACTTGTATGGAAAGTGTTGATTATCAGTGTTTGCATTATTTTTGTATAAATTAGTAAAGTTTAAAAAACCAACACAATTATGGCGGCCAAAATTTATTGGGTTTTCGAAAATATCGAAAATTTGAAGTTACCTACAACTTTTCAACTCTATCTTTTATAGTTTTGTTCTATCTCCAACGGTTTACCTACATGATGGGTCCTACGGACTCAAGACCCAATTGACCTATGTTGCTCATTTACGAACTTGACCTCACTTTTTACGTCCTCAACTCGGTATAAAAATTTCAGCTTTATGTCTCTTTTCGTTTTTGAGTAATCGTGTCCACAGACAGATAAACAGCCGGACAGACGTACAGACGGACGTACAGCCGGAATTACAGCCGGAACGAATAACATACACAATAAGAGTAATTACGATTAGCTAATTTATACTGATGATGAACTCATTAATAAAAACGTTTTAAAAGAATAATCGGAAATAGCAATGCGTCAGTGATTTCTACAACTTAACTATATTATCAAAGTTTTCAGTTTCTTCATATAAAAAGAGAAATTGCAAATATTATTTTTTATTATCTCCCCCTCCAAGGACTCAATTTCTTTTATCTGCCTTTGTCAGTCATCACATTAAGATAATATTATTCAGTGACTTGCGTAAATTCTATATCCCTACCACTTTTCTTACACAAGAAATCGCGAACACAACTGCCTACACAGCCATCAATCTAACAGTAGTCGTTATAGATTTTTCAGCCTATAAAACATAAAGATATATTGAAATTTTGAAAATCGGTTTTCGGACCCATTACAAAATCTTTATAACTTATAGAATCATCCCTTTACTGGGTACTAATAATAAAAATAATTTAAAATCAATTCAAAAAAATGAAAGAAATAAATACATACTATTTTATTTGGATAATTATTTTGCAATGCCGCTGACATAAGGTATAACGATTTGAATTGCTGTATTTCCTATATTATCCAATGAGATTTTCATATGAGAATAACAATTTTTTTTGGATTTATTTAAGTTAAAATCATTGGCGTCTAGTCTCGACGCATTTTTCAAGCTTTCGTTCGAATAATTTTCGAAACGGTTTTACAAAATTGAACTCCAATATCACACAACCAACACCTAAAAATGTTATAGATTGTAAAACGTGCATGAAAATTGTCTACAAATTGTTTGTTTTTGTATCAAAAATTATTAGCAAATCCTCAAGTTTTTGTTTTGTTATTACAGTTGTTTAAAATGCACCAAATGCTAAAATGAATGTATTTTAAAAAAATAAAAAATATAACAATAATCATTTCAATGATGCGGTATGAGGAGGCTGAACGCACAATCAAGTACCTTTTCAAGAGAATACAACTCACCAAAAGAAACATCTAGATGGTGGGAAAAGTCTCTATTTTCATTTGCAGCACAGATCTTTTCTTGTTCAAAGCAACGTGTATCCGTGTATGTACTGCTGATACAACCAGATATTGCTTTTGTAGGATAGTGCTCGTTTATTAAGATCTAATCCAACTGTAAAACCATTTTTCATCCAAATCCATATTGCATTTTAAAAGAAATACTGTCAAGGAACAGACTAAGGCCGTTTTTAGAATTCATTTCTTGTCATATGAAAGAAAAACAGAGCAACTATTCCAAATGGCTGTAAACTTTGAAAAGTTCAGAAAAATACTTAATTTGTTGCTCTTAAAAAGAAATGCCTTCAAGTTCTTCATTGTGTATAACGTAGTTTGAAATATAATTACATTTTTCAATAGACTGACTCTTATATGGTATAACTGCGATCTGTAGAACACTAAATACGTTCCCACGTTATCCATGAATATATCTCAAGTTTTTGATTAAATTAAACGTGTGTTTGCTTCCATTATATTTCAAAATAAACGTTGCATACTAACGAATCAAACTAAACGATAATTGTTGAATTTTGTTTATTGTAATTTATTGAAATTTAAAATAAAAAGTTCGCTGAAAATGAATAGCACCATATATTACAAACCGCTTTTTTCTCTAGTTTTTTTTTTTTTAATATACATTTGCGCATATAGGAATAGAGGAAAATATAAAAAAGTCTTTATGTGTATTCTCGTCTATACACATTTTGTAAGCACCACAATATCCTGGACTCTTTTTAACAACAGTTTCAATTAAAATCAAGCCCAGCAGCACTAGACGACCGAGACTACAAATAATATTATACAAATAGACAGAATGTACAACGTTATTGGTGCTTAACAAAAAAATAAATGTATGAAATTTACAATAAGATTTTTATTATTGACGCTAGAAATCGATAGTTCTTGTTATAAATAGTTATTTGGAAAACAATTTAAGGTCATAAAAATATAACTCTTTTTCTTTTAGAACGGCTAAGTGCACAAATAATTCATTTTGTGTGCCGAACATCTCACAAATTTTAAATTTAGTTACATGTAAAATTCACTTCTTGTTAAAACTGGTTATTTTTTCTGTATGGTGTTTGGCAAAATCAATCAACTATTGTTGGCCTTGTTGGAATTTCAAACGAAATGCGGAAAGGATATTGCTGATAGGAAAAACAAATTTAGTTTAGTTTTTAGTTTTTCATTGTTTTTGCCAAGTTTGTTTACTGGATATCCAATCATCGATCATAATCTAAAAATAATTGTCTAATAAATTTTTTTAATGTTATTCTTAAAGAGAGTCGTCCATGTTAGCAAATAGTTGGGATTTTACATACAAAATTTAAAAAAAATGTAACGAAATTCAATTTTTATGGACTGTTAAGCTGAAGGACTGTACTACAGAGACAAACAAATTAACAAAATTTAGAACAATTTTTAAAAATTTAGAAAACGTCAACAAATTTTTAAGTATGGAACCCTAAACTCACATTTAACAAACATATTTCTAAGAACACTCTCCATTAAATTACCTATTTTTAGAACCTTCTCCAAACTAAACCGATTTTGGAGCAGATCACAGTCTATTTTTTAGTTGTTCCGGGTACGGAATTCTAAACTCGCATTTGAAACATAGCTAAGAACACTCTCCATTCAATTACCTTTGAAACGAAACAAAAAAATTAAAATCGGCTCATCCGTTTAGGCGCTACGATGCCACAGGTCCTTTTTGTGGTTTGGGGGTTAAAAATAATGTGCTTTGCAGATATTGTCTTTTCAAGTAAACATGCTTTTTAAATTATTATTGCCACTTGTATTTTATTCATTCTGTAAAAAATATTCAAATAATTATTATGAAGTCTATTTTCTTCATTTTAATGTAAATCTATACAGTTATCCTTTATCGTCCATCAACATTGAGTGTGATGTGAATTCTGTCTCGTCCATAATATATGTGGAAGTATATGAGAGATTGTCGTACCATGGATCAATATATAACATATAAAATAGTTCCATGGTACAAGACTATTATGTACATTTAAACACTCCTTAATGTATCTTGGATCATCTGAAATCGGTCTTTTCAATATACCAACTTGTATAATTTACTTTAGAGAACGGTGCCGTACAATGTTATATATTGACAACAAATTGATAACTCTTCAAGATTTTCTAATGAGCATCTTTTAAGATATATATTTAAAAAAATCAAGATTTTTTTAATTTCGTGATCAATGTTAGATGTTGCAATATTTCGTAAAAATAAAGATATTGTTTAAAAATATCAATTTAGGAAATTGAAGAAAAAAGTATGACACCTTTTTTACAGTTGCTAAGTGCAGATTTTGCAACGCAGAGTGTACAATGCACCATATATTCATTTATTTGGTTGTTTTATATAAGCATATGACTATATGCAGTTTTAAAATGAATTAAAATTAAAGTTTTTTTTTCTAGGTGATTTCTTTGGTAAGTGATACATTGACCCTTTGGTTAAACACTTTACCCTATCCACTAGCTAGTATATAGGTAAAGAATACGATAGAAAAAAAATATTGTATTATATTTATGTTGTGATGAACGTTGATGGTATGCGATGGTCGTTAACAATATTTACATTTGTGGTGGAAATATATAATATAAATCGTAATAGGCAGTCAGGCAACCAGGCCACGTTAATATTTGTTTGCTTCCATCAAAACAATAATAATAATAATTAAATGAATATATAAAAAAAAAAAAAAAAGGAGAATGGTAATGTATACTTGATGGATGTATTGCAATAAAATTAATTTAATTTGAAATTTTGTTGTGTGATTCTACGCGAAATTTCATGGACAACAAACTGTATGAGGTGCCCCATAATGACCATCTTATAACTTCTATATTGTAACGTTTCACCCCACGTAGGTTCGATTAAAATAAAACACTATCTTTGAAAACTTTGCGATACTTTTGATTTCCAAATATATTCACAATAAATACCAATTTCACAACAATGCAACAACTACTATGAACACTTTACTGTAATAGCATCCGCTCACAATGACTGTCCATACAGGACTAATTTGTTATATTACAGTAACTATAACTTCACTTTTACGTATAAGCCCTTTCACTGGAAAGTATGCACTATTCCTATTATTCGCACAGCCCCTTTAAATTTCAACATTTAAATATTTCAATTTGATCTTGCAAAATTAGCTGAAAGGATTTTGAAAATCAACCGATATATGATAGCTAGTGAAAGCTACCAGGAGGTTTGAGTAACGAGTGAGTATCATCTGGGATTAAATTAATTATTCTAGCTCTAAAGTAAGAAAAAGGCTCAAAGACATTTATAACGATGTTGGTTTTGAAAATAATTAGCTTCCAAAATATTGACAACCAGCAAAAATTGATGAGTTTAAGGATTGCCAGTGACTGTTAAACATAAAAAGCTTAGTACAATTTCATCCTTTTGTGATCACGAAATTTGCATATATCTTTCTAACTGAATATACCTTTCTTTTGTTTAATTATTCTATATCTTAGCGAAGGAATAGGCCAAAAATCGTCAAGTGAAATGTGTCGTCGTTTCTCTGTATAACAGTACACATATTAGGAAACAAGAACCTATATCTCTAAACATCCTCTTTTGTCAATTAGGTACTAAAAAACTGTTCATGTATATTTGTAATATTAATCCTACATTTGAACATGTCGAATCTCCTGAATTATGCTTTTTAGGATGTTTTCCTGCCAAACAATGCTTTATTTTGTGAATTTAATTCGGATGAGTGGAATATTTTGTACATGCTGATATAAATGGAAATTGTATTTTGTAAAAAAATTCTCGGAAAATTATACATTTTCGATTTCCAAAAATGTTTATATTCTAAAGTTTATTTTAATATCAGTTGTAAAATTCACCTATTTCGAATATTTACTCACCTGTTGCCCTTAAGGGTTAAATTGCAAGTAAAGCATCTTTTTTCATAAAAAAAAAAACGAATAATATTTCACAATATATTGAATACAAATATAGTTTAAAGCAATTTTATCCATCAATATTATTAAACTCTATTGCCACTATAATGATATTGTAAAAAAAAAATAATAATAAGGAATATGAACAATTATCTATTATATAAATCTACTGGAGAGTAAAACTGTAACCAGTTTCTAATACTCTTGAAGTATCCATCTTTAAACATGGGGTAAGATATAGTACCTAATAAACAATAAACCTTTAATCATTTTGTAATTTCTGTAATTTGTAATTTCTTAGCAGATATTTCTATTTACTGGACAGCATTTGAGGATATTTTATCAGAGAGTAGGTAGGCTGATGACTGCTTGTCAATGTAGTTTTGATTTCGAATAAACCAATAGGTAATATTTTTATTTTTTAATTTTTATATTTTTGTCTATTTACAAGCTGATCATTGCATCATGTAGATTGGTAAATAAGTTGTTATATCATATTCCAATTTAGATTGACAGAGCGCCTGCATGTAGAATGGGTGGAATGATTCAGGTTGGATTTGTTACATAGTACATTATGATATTGTATCTTGGAACACATATCAAAACCTATATTAGTTTTGATATTCAAATTCTCAAGAAATACATAGTGCTTAGTAATAAAGTGTTACAAAGAGAAACTATTTCCGTAGTTATACTTAAAATAATGGCTTTGAGGAGATATGCAAGGATTGAATAAAACTAGGGATTTCAATAAAACTTTATCAATCCATTTCTTTTTAATAACAAAGTTTACAAAAAATCAAAAAATTTCTAGGTAATCGGGCTTTTTATAATTATTTGTTATTATTATTTTATTATTATAAGGTTATCGATGGTATAAAAACAAAATTTTAATTTAATTATGAGTTGATCGAATTCCATCATTTGTTGAACAGAGACGACTATAATGAGAGTATTGATGATTGAAGAGCGATATCTATATTATCAAATTTATAAGCATCACTTGCACACAATATATTATATAATTTTGTAGTTGCGTGGTATTGTAAAGCTAAAACTAAGTCATTACTTGAATACAATACATGTACTTGGTTTATATGTATGTACCGTGCCTTTAAACCAAATTTTTTTTTACAATAATGTTGGTTTACAATCACCTTAACAACTAGATACGTTTTGATTCATGGTACTACACATTCCCCTACGTATGCTTACCTAAATAGATATGTGTATCTGATACATAAATATACCAAATAATGTTTAGACATTACCTACGGCATGTATGATTTAATATTCACCTTATTTTCTTATATATACAAAGAGAGGTTCTTTAAAAGACCTAAACAAACAATAGCAACTGTAGCAAAATACATAATATACGCAACATTGTCTATATATGTATAATAAAATACGTTATGTATATTACATTGGATCTTCTTGTTATTTATCGATGCTTTCCTAATTGTTTGTTTTATATATTGAACGATGTAATATATTAAGGTTATTTTAAAATAAATTGAAGTAGAATCAGTCATCTTTTTGCCATGGGTTATGCAAAAAAAAAGATATGAAATCAATACGAGAATATGAAATAATGGTCTTCTATAATAAACGAGTAAATAGCCGTAAAAACGAAAAATATTTCTACGAATACTTCGATCCCAGAAATAGAACACATGGAAAAATTTCAATCATAAAAGTACTTCCATAAAATATTTTACCTCCTCCTGATTTCCTGAATCCTGATTTATTACTACGTACTATAACCGTAAAAATATTTGTTCGTGGTTAAACATTTTTTGTGGGTGTTTGTTTTAAGTTTGAACATAATTGTTTCTGAAAAATAAGAAAAAGTTATTTAGGATTGAAGTTTCTTATAAAAGCAGTACAAAAACAAAAACACACTCACACACACACTTGATAGTACTCTTCGAAATTTTTTGGCATATCATTTGTTTCCGTTCTGGAATTCTAAAACCCAGGGGCTGAATTGTATAATTTTTTCTAGCTTTCATGTTCTAAAATTGGCCTTATAATCTTTGTTTTTACGAGTTGATATTTACTGACCTAATCGGCACCAATAACACAATTAATTTCATAATGTACAAACATTGTACACTTCACCTACAGATACTCTGAAATCGGTGGATTCCAAAATGTATTTCTGAAAGTGTTTTCTAAACTAAATAGTTTCGAACTATTTACCAGGTTAAACCTCTGTTTTCCGTCTCCTATAAGCGGATCGGCTTGATATAAAGACAATCAATGTTAAACAGTCTTGACTTGATTATGTTAAATAGACAAAGCATTAAAAATAAGTAAGGAGTAATATAATTTCTAGATTCTTCTGCTAATCAATATATTCTGGTTAGGAACGTATGAATGTTAAATACGATTTTGTGAATTTTATATAACACCATCCAATAAAACTCGGTTTGAACAATCATTTAACTCAGGACGCAATAACGCCTTAGGATAATACTGTATGATGGCATAAGACATTTTTTATTTTATTGTATAAAAATTTTTTTGTAATAAAATTTACGGTATACTAAAACTATAACGCTATAATAGTTAAAGAAAATATGTGGTAAGCCAAAAATGAAAATAAACAGAATTTGTAAAAGAAGTATAGATTAATATCTTGAGGCATTTTTTTTTTATTTGTAATCCGTTTCAAAGGAAAAATAGTAAACAAAAAAATCCTTTCTAAGCATCACAAGATAATTGGTTATGACAGAACTTTTTTTATCACGTTTTATAGGCAAAATTTTTTACTCTAAATAAGTCCTGTTATTCAATATTGTTGATGAAATTAAGTATGACGATTTGACTATGTAATACACAAAAGACACAATTTGGGTTGTCCAAAAAGAAGAGCGACAAGATGGAGAACTTATTTGGAAAATTGAAGTACGTTCAAATATATACAATGTGTCACATTAATGACGATCACACCCCTATATTTTCGATATTTTTAGGAATCGATTTGAATATTTGCAGTCACGTTTCGAATTGTTGGAGAGGGGTCACAGTTTTGCGATACTTATCCGAAATCTTATTTTTAAACTCAGCCTACTATAAATTTACAAATAGGGACGACTCTTATTATTTAGCTTAGAGCTAGATATTTCGAAAAAAATTATTTTAAATAGTTGCACATTTATGCCCACATACTGTTTTTCATGAAAAAATTCGTATTTTTATTTTTCAATTATTTTATTCTACACTCAAAACTAATTCAAGTTATTGTATTATTTTATTGTAATATTTGAAAGCATGAAGCTTTTAAATTGCCAATTTGTTTAATTGTATTTGTTTTTTTTCATTCCATACCACACTAGTTATAAAATTAATAAAAAATAAACGTGTAATAACTTTGAGTGTAGACCAAAATAATGATAAAATTAAAAATGCGATTTTTGTTTTGAATATCGGTATATGGGTGTAAAAAAATAAAAAATAGTAAGAATCTGCCCGATTTGTCAGTTTGTGGTAGGCTGTGTTCAGATTCGGGTTAAGTATCTTCAAATAAACTCCATGTACGAAGATACTATAGGAAAATAGTTCCTACCAGGTGGAAGCTAAAACACTTGCACAGGTGGAAAGTAAAACCCTGTATCTCCTAATTTAGTCAAATATTTTATTTGTCTCCAAGCAAATATTTAAACAAGTAAATGTAATTTTATAAAACAAAACAAAGAACTCAATTCAATTTCAAAAAAATTTTATTTCTCCTACTTTTCCAAATTTAATAAAATTGAAATGTAAATGATTCGTATATATTTTAACATAATAACAAGTGAAAACAAACAATTGACTGAGTTAATTGTTGAAATACCATGTTTAGACCATGTTCACACACATGCATATAACTGATATATCCATATAATGCGCCTAATTTGCGCCTAATATGCGTTCTCATGGGTAAACAATGATATTTACGAAAAAATGATTCCAATAAAAGTTTTTTATTTATTTTTTTTTTTCATATTTAAACTTTAGTTCTATCCCTAACGGTTTACAAGATAGGTCCTTCGGGCCCAAAACCCAATTGACCTTTGTTGCTAATTTACGAACTCGACCTCACTTTTTACGTCCTCAGCACGCTATAAAAATTTCAGCTTCTCTATTTTCGTTTTTGAGTAATCGTGATGACAGACGGACAGACGACAGTCAACAGACAGAAAAACAGACGACCGGAAATGGACTAATTAGGTGATTTTATGAACACCTATACCAAAATTTTGTTCATAGCATCAATAATTTTAAGCGTTACAAACTTGGAACTAAACTTAGTGTACCATGGTATATTTCATATACGTATAAAAAAAAACTTTTTCCCAACCGTTCGTTATAGTTTTCTACCTATAAAATGATACCTACTGAAAATATATCCAGACTCGTAGGTAATAATTGAAAACTATTGTTTTTTTTCTTTTTGTTGTAAATATAGGAACCAATGAAAGGTATAAATTTGTTGCTGCATCATATACCAATTGACTTTGTTCAGACATTCTGATATTTCAATTGTATATTCATTCAATATCTATTTAAGTAAAACTACAACAAAACTGAATGCATTTTCTATAGTTTGAAAATTTTTATTCATAACAATTTTGTTTCAACTCTGTATCATATTAGAAGTATATCTGGTCGTATTAAGCCCTTGTTCATATCATTCAAGTTTTATTATACCATGTATATATGTAATATATATGAAGGTATACGAAGTTTAGTCCCAAGTTTGTAACGCATAAAAATATTGATGCTACAAACAAACTTTTGGTATAGGTGTTTATAAAATCATCTATTTAGTCCATTTCCGGTTGTCCGTCTGTCTGTCGTCTGTCTGTCTGTTCGTCTGTCATCACGATAACTCAAAAATGAAAAGAGATATCAAGTTTTATAGAGTTCGTAAATGAGCAACACAGGTCAATTGGATTTTTGGTCCGTAGGACCTATCTTGAAAACAGTTAGAGATACAACAAAAGTTTAAATACAAAAAATGTTCCTTATAAAAAAATAAACAACTTTTGTTTTCGTAAACATCGCTATTTACCCGTGAGGGCGCAAATTAGGGGCAAATTGTGTAGTATGCATTATATAGGCATATCAATTATATATGTGTGACATGAATGTATTATAATGTGACAGTGTAACCAACACTGTCTATACATGTTATTTCGACAGTTAACTCAGTCAATTGTTTGTTTTCACTTGCCTTTATTTTATTTTATGGTTCTACAAAACGTACAGTCAGTAGTGATGTGCAAAATAAGTACTGGCCTTCTATTATTGATCTCCATGAGAGACTTGAAAGGCCATGCTACTACTATGGCCTATCATCAAGACCATGTTCTCTGTATAGGAGGAATCTTAAGAGAATGAAAGGTTCAAGTTCGGATTTGAGGGTTTTTTACTAGGCGAATTTGCATTGCTTTTGTGAGGTTGACTTTAAAAATTTGTATAGGATTTTTAATATTTAGAAAGAAAAATCGGTACTTAGGTTTAGTTTGTGGGGGTATTAATTTCTCAGCACCTAATCTCTTTTTTCGGACAAAATTGCATGATTTTTGCAATTTTTAAGATTTTGCGCACATTAAAAACCCAAACAAACTATTTTCGAGTTGAAATTTTGTATTAGAATTGATTTAATGTTAACAAATAAAAAAGAAAAGTATATTTAGAGTTATCAGGAAGGATTTACTATGGTAGACATCTGGACAAATATCTACACAGTTTTGTAGTCTCTTCGATATCGACAATTCAATATAAAAATTACATTATATATTTATGAGTCTACTAAATTTTCAAATTCATTTCAATTATATATTAAACAATTGTCCTTATTTTTCTCTGTATCTTCAAAAATAATGGAAATTGTTTTTTAAAGGTTATTTTTAAATGAATACAACGAATATTATCCCGATTGGTATTGTTATGAAATTATTAGTTTCGTAATAGTATATAGTCAAATTCATTTTTGGATGGATTCAAATAAAGCGCAGGTTGTACACGCTCTTGAGAATAAAAGTTTAAAATTTATTTTACATCATTTCAATTGTTTATGATTTCTGAAAAATCAAAATTTTATTGTTACAATTAAATTAAACTTTTATTGCATTTATTGATGAACTTAAACTACAAGTTTTTTTACAAGCTTTTAGTCAACTTTCAATCTGTATGAATGTATGTTTGTCCGGGTTGTATCTTGCAATTGAATTTTGAAGCAGTTATCGTCAACTATAATAGAGCTGAAATTTTGCAGGCAAATTTATTTGGATGACAATGCAAGATGCGTCCTGTGCGTCAATCAAGGTAGAATCTCGCAATTCAATTTTGAACAGTTATCATCATCCGATTGAGTTGAAATTTTACATGCACGCATAGCTAAGATGACAATGCAAGGTCCTGTTTTCCACCATATTTGATATATATTTCTTTTCTTAAATTAAAAATTGCTCAAAGTGCTCATTATCAAGAATGGATCGAAAAATAGGTAGATATGTGGAGTGGATGAGGCTCTCGAGTCTTAAGCTTTTACTAATAGACATGTATAAGTGAGCCACATGAAAAATTATTTTCCACGTTTCAGTACAATAAAAGCTTGTAACTTGATAATATCCAAAAATAGCAGGAAAACCACGAATCAATCGTGTAAGGGGTTCTCCTTTTCTTACTCGTTGACCTTCGACACATCCCTTCTGTTATTCTTCAAATAAAATGACATTAAAACAAAATTTTTATATATCCAATATAGATAATACTTATGTGTATATAACATACATTTTATATACCCTCAAGGTGGTATCTTGATTTTCCAATTTATTATAAATATTCTACAAAACTCTCTTTGATTTTATTATTATTCCCAAAGACAGTTTAAATCTCTTCCCAACATTGTTGTCATTTTATTCCATTTATTAAAAATACTTTTATCATTTAATTAAATATAATATTTAGGTCAATCGAATAATATGCAGTAGATATATTTGTGATATTTGTGATTTGTTTCAAAATGAAATATTTGTATAAAAAAGGAAAATATTTTGTATAAAGTTAGGTTTTATTTAGAAAAAACTTTCAAATTATATCTATATATATAAGAATGGAAGCTGACTGATCCATCAACGCACAGCTAAAACCGTTGGATCTAGAGGCCTGAAATTTTTTACACATGTTCTTTAAGTATCGTAAGTGAGCACTGAGAGAGGATTTTTGGTAATTCATCTCTTAAGGGGTAAAAAAGGTCAAAATTGTCTACCGAGTTTTATCGAAATTGGAAATAAAAAAATGTATCGATTTTTTGCAATTTTATCGTATCGGGTATCGAAAAAAACGCAAAAAAATATTTGTTTTTGAAATTGATGAATCTCGGTGGATGGGGTAATTTTGATCTAAAAAGAATAAAAATCAGGTTAATTTAATGATTGGGACTATAGAAAGTTACAATGCCAGCGAGTATCATGAGCAAAACTTCATTTAAAAAAAATTTTCCCACCAAAATATTAAAATCCATAAAATTGTGAATAAAAGGAAGGGTAAGTGAGGGCTATAACGTGTAGTCTTTGTTTTCAAAAGAGAAATTGCCCAGCAAAGAAGTTATCTGCTAGGTATGTATACTTTTATAGATATCCAGACAAATTTTTTTTAAAGTTTCAAGCAAATTGAAAAAAAAAGGAAAAAAAACGATTTGGAATACGATAAGATAAAATTGGTAACAGACGGTTATCCTTATTTTCCGAGGGCGCTTTCGAAGTTGAACTTATTTTTAAATGGAACCATATACTTCAAGTCGCAAATTTTTGTTTTTTTGCCACGAAAACGCAAATTGCGCTTGTAAAGTTATTTTCCTTAGAAATTGGCATTTTAGGAATTCTCAAAGTTAAAAGTTTCCACCAAGAAAATTTTAAACCACCTATTCTCAAAATAATAATTTTGTGCAGGTACAGATTTTAATAATTTATGAAAAAACAAGCAATTTTTCTCTACAAAAGTTCTTTTTCCAAACAGTTTTAAGCCTTCAAAAACTGTAAATTCAAATACTGAAAATTGAGAAAGAAAGAAAATATGCTAAGAATCAAAATCTGCCAAAAAATTGGTAGTTCTATTTAAAAAACAACGTGGATTATTGTTTGACCCGGAAGGAATAAAGTATTTTAGTATTGTTTTTTAAAAAAATGAGCTGGAAACTGTTTAAGAAATCAACCTGTATAGTATGACTAACTTTTGTTTTAGTATATTATATAATTTATTCTCTATGAATTTAGAAATAAGTAATGTCATCTATGTCCAGTGGTGCATTGTAAAATCTTTCTTCCATTTGAGCTCTTATTTCAATACTTTACAAATAAGATTATAAAATAGAAAACTATTGTGAGTAGAGCCTCCTATAACGTCAGCTGAGATGGTTTGAGTGAGGATGTCTAGAGCAAGAAATATAAACAATCATGTTTCGTAAGTTTGTCCATTTTTCACTGAATGTAATCAAATGATTTTTTTGTTTTTTCGCTAGGTAGTTTTCCTTTGCTTTATTTTTAATAATTTCTTGATGTTGCTATTGTTATCAATTATTATTTCACTCTAGTTTAAACCTGACTTCCTGGCCTGACTCTCAACCCGCATATTCCAACTTATTTGAATGCAGTTTTTCTGCAATGTTTTATTCGAAGCAGCAACTCTGAAATAGTAACAAACTGCATGCTGCTGTATAAATGTTTGTATCGATACTACGCCAAGCTCCAAATCAAATTTAAACTCACTTGTAAATGAATCTTTATTATATCATACTCACGCGCATAACATGAGAAATGTATTCGAAAATCCATTTTTAAAGGGTGCTATATAATATTTGAGGCATAAAATACTTTCTATACTCCTCTGTATATAAGTTAACTATGTTATGCAACAATTATTATAAAATGTATAACATAGTGAAAATATGAATTTTCACACATATATGAGTATATTTTCTTTAGAGAAAATTTTAGTTTTCTATAGCATATTGCAAAAGTTTTAGTTTTGTTCGTTAATAGAGTTGCATAAATGAACATATATTCCTAAGTGTTTATATTGTAGGAAATATTATTATACGATTATTTACATTAAAACACTAAATTATTGTTATAATTGCAAGAATTTTATAAAATAGCATAAACATAAGTAAATGAAACCTGTTGAAAAAACTTATCCTATGTCTTAGTTATTCGGGTGCTCATTATTACGTGATGTCTTCACCACCTTAAAAAACTCTCAAGTGACTTAAATAAACCTAACCTATATGAAATTAGTGTTATGCTCTAATTCAGTTAAGTAGGTTGATACGTAATTAAAAAATTTTCGAATTTCCTGTTTTTAAAAAGCAATTGTAATTATATTCCCTATTGGCGTTAAGAATTTCCTGCGTGCTAGCTACATTTCTTTGTATTTTTGCCAAACAAAATGATGTTCGATTAGTTATTATTCTATTATAAAATTAAATTTATATTAACAAAAGAAAGTTTGTTAATCTTGGAAAGAAAGTGATTTTCTAAAGTTATTTACAAAAATTATATAAGAGATTCCTCTCATATTTTACATATAAAATCAATATAATTTACAAATTCTCGGTCCTTAAGAAATGCTTATGAGTCAATATAAATGCAATGAGAGTTTAAACTCAATCTAATTTTGTTGTACTATAAACGACGCACAATCATGTAAAATTGAACTGAATATTAAATTTATTATGTATCATAAACAACACAATGAAAAGTAATATTTACCTGAGTATTAGGTTTCAAAATTATTCAAAACATTATTTTACAATTAAATGAAAAAATATGATTTTAATATAAAAATTAAACAGATTTTATACCGGGTGTTAGAAATGTTTCGTAAAAGCAAGCAAACTCGGAGAATACAGGTTTAAAAAATGACACATTAACTAAACTCGATCACGTTGCGCAGTGACTTTAATTGTTACACCTCAGAATGCAAAGTATGTATAAACACTCTTGGGTCACAATTTCAAGTCAATCCATCGACTACTTTTCGTGGTTAATTGCAGTAATGTTAGTCGTGAAACCGTAGCTTTAACCCCCGAACTAAAAAGGGATATTATAAGTTTGATCGCTATGTTTGTGGCATCGTAGCGCCTAAACGGATGAATCGATTTTGATTTTATTGGTATCGTTTCAAACGTAATTTATTGGAGAGTGTTCTTACCTCTTTCAAGTGCGTGTTTAGTGTTCGTACCCAAAAAATTTGTCGTTGGTTTTTTAAATTTTGTATATTTCACTTGTAAATGTATTATATATATCACGTAGTACCTATGCACAATTTCGATGTAAGGATGACGTCAGCGGACTAGAGAACTTTGCTTTTCAAAGGTTCATTCAAAAGTTGTAGAGTTAAAAGAAGTGTGTAAATTTTGGCCTTGAGGATGATTCAGGATGAACTTTTGCAGATGCTACAACAAACCTTAATGTAAAGTTTGAACATTCAGCCACACTAAATTTTAAGCTATGCGAAATTCGTATGAAACTGAGTATATACAGACGTAAATACGCTTCAATCGCCAAGCGGATTCGGTGTTTTTTAAAATAGATATATTCGTTAAATAGTCAACGCCGAAATTTAAGCGATTACCATACTTGCTTTAGTTTGTATAAAAAAGTAATTAAAAGTTCAATTACATTCTCAATTCTTTCACGATTGCATTTCATCATGACTACAATACCAACGAAAAAGATTGGAAAATCATATTTATTCAAAACAATATCAGTTATCATTATTTTTAACATAAACTCAAGTCGGTAACATCAATCAAGAATCAATCAATATACTGTCAATTTTAAAGTATATAAGATTTATATACGAAATATGTTTTATATCTATGTGCACGGGAGTGCTTTAACAAAGGTTGAGCGTAACCCTTCTGCTGAACATAAAAGGAAAATGCAACCTTAAAGTACGTATTCAAGCATAAAAATTTTTAATATTTACAAAAGGTAAAAATGAAGATAGCTGTTAATTAAAGTTTCTCGAACTATAAATTTTATTATTTTGAGGCAAACGATACAGAAAATGAGAACGCAGTCCTTTTTTCTATACTCATGATTTTGGTCGTATCTAGTCATACCATACTATATGAAGTTCAAATGACACATATAATGTTACGCCTTCGTAGGATACATTTAAATATAACAAAAGGATTTTAAATCAGTTGTGCAAGTTTATGCCTTATTTTATAAGTATGACGCTGTTAAAAATAAAATTTAGAATAATAACAAGACTTGGAACACAATTTATTCAACTTACATGTTTTTGAGCCCGAATATTAGCTTGGTTCCTTTTTAAACCCTCCATTAACAAAGAAGGATGTTATCTGCTACGAGCCTGTGTATCTGTGTGTCTGTCTGTGACATCGGAGCTCCTCAAGGGATGCCCCGATTTTAATTTTTGGTTGGTTTGAGAAGTAAAGAAGCGTTCTCATAGAGGAGCTATGTTTCTGGTTCAAGTTCGAAGCTTCCTTCTCGATAATAACTAGAAAATAAATAAAGACTTATTTTTGAAACTCAGCTTAAAACACTTGCTATCTAATTATCTCCCAAAAAATAAAATTAAAATTGATTAATCCGTTGAGGACCAAGAACGCCACCAACGAATCGAATGGATTTTGTCTTTAAATTTTTAATTTATGACTAAGGTAAATCAAATTTTAACCAAGTATTACTTTAATGTGAAAGAATGAATGGTTGAATGTATCTAATGATCAAAAGCAACAAGCAAAGGACATTTGCTCATGATCCAAAAGCCTTTGTTGGCATTTGGAATATCACCAACTTACTTGAGAAAACAATTTTGTACGACGTTTGTCATAGTGTACGACAAATTTCCTGCTACGTTCTTCCAGAGTAAGGACCGATAGCTTAAATATGACGTTATCATGCTCATTTGAAAACGCAGCACTTTCGAAAAAAAGTCGTAGAGACAAGTTTGGTAGACTCGTCAAAAAAGAAGCCAATCGCGAAGTTTCAAGTACCTACGTATTAATCGTTCAACAAAGCACCCTTTCTGTTCCACAGTTAAAATTGTCAAAAATTTCTTTAACATTTAAATTTCAAACATATAACTAATACATTTAACTAATTGTAATTGGACGATTTATGGAATTTCGTATTTTACAAAATATTGGTACAATGTTATGGCTTCACGCAGAAAAGATAAAGCAAACAATTTATGTTATTCTGGAAAGTCATCAAATGTCTAGACAAAATAAAGTTTCTCGATTTCCTTGAAATCTTTCTACAACTTATAAATATATAAAGTACATATCATTGGTATTCTCCATGGAAGAACTTCTAACACAAGGACTTTCTCTTATACTTAACATATGTGTGTGAGTGGGTGTGCATGTGTGTATATACTCACAATGATAATACCCGCAGGACTTTCAACGCGAAACTAAAGTTAGTTTCCTTTAGAATATACAATATAACATATAAGTACACTATTTTACAACAATTACATTGCCTTTAAGCGATATTAAAATTGAGTCGAAGTACATATACACACTTCTTTATTATTTATTTTTTATTTTTTAAATAAGTACATATATGTTTATAAATAAATACATATGTGTATCATAATATCTCAAGTGTAACAATATATCTCAGGTTGGGTATTTGTTTTGAATTGTTTAAAATAAATATGTATTGTCCTATAAAATATCTAGCATCTTCTATAGACTATTATTATTTACTACCCTAATAATTAATGTCAGGCAAGGTCACGCTTAAACGTCGCCGGGCTAAGTCAGTAGGTTAATAATTTCAATTTCCAAATTTCAAAATTAATCATACTTTAATTAAATAAAAACAAAAACAACAGGTATTCAGAAGCTGTATGTTTTCAATCCTGTCAGCAATTCCTATGTCGTATTTTTTTTGAGGGAGATAAAATTTAGTTAATCTTTACTATATAAAAATTCATTTTGTATGCCTTTATATTCCAACAACACTAAATAAAGTATTATGAAAATAGAGGAATTTGGTGTTTGAAAATTGCAATCAAGTGTTAAAAGTATAACTACATTAAAAAGAATTAAATTTAAATTTATTGATACAGTTCAAACTAAGTCCAATGTGGAAAGTTGTATAAAGTCTCGTAAGTTTAAGAATATATAGCTGATAAAGTATTAAAAATCATACGGATATAAGAAAATAACAATTCAATTGCTATGGATTCTTATCCATGGCTTGTTTCAATGTTTTTTCTATTTTTTTTCACATTTTATTTTTATATAACAAAACCATTTCGAATCAATATTTAATTTTAAAGCTTTACAGTTAGAAGAAAAGTTTAGTTATTTTTTTTTTTAGAAGATGAAAAGAATGGGTATACAGTATTACAACGATTCTTTATAACAATTTTGTTGTTATACAAGGAAACACTTTTTGTCTTAGATAGGGATTATCATGAAAATTTCACTTCATGCTGTATTTTATAGACAAACAGGGTGGATCATTTTAATCTATTATGATTGATATTTCTTGGGTTACTTTAATGGTTAATTAAGAAAATAAAAGATAGAATAACATTTTAAATTAGAAAGTTGATTCTCAGTAAAAGCTTACATTTTTTACTAAGCGTTAGAATTAGAAAAATGTTTTAGAAAAAAGTTATTAAGGACAATAAAGATCATTCATCCGTGCTAATAACTTTTAAGCCCAGGTAAATTTCCAAGATCATTTGAAGATCTAAGTCAAATAACCTTGAAATTCGAATTGTAGGACAAAGTCTTGGAAATAGGCGAAAACCCTCTATTTGTCTTAACAACTTTTGGCTAGAGAATTTTTCTGCAGCTAGCGCGTTTTAAGATTAAATGCAATAATGACATTTAAATTTTAGTCTTTATGAGGATCAACTTTCTAATTTAAAGTGATATTCTATCTCTAATCTTTTAGGCTCTAAAATGACTATTAACGCAACCCGGTGAACTAGGTTTAATCTGATGCCTCAACATAATGTCATCAAACTCTACAACTTTTGTTTAAGATAATTTTTAATTGGATAACTACAAAACGAGCCATTACTCGTAATATTTTAAAAGGGTCCTCCCTGTATACTTAATTTTATATCATACAAATTTTATACGATTTTACTTGCGAAGCTATTGTACCACATTTCCTTGTGATAGGTTTAATTATGACTATGATTGGTTTTTATAGTTCCCGCATGGTACAAGATGAAATCTAAATCATGCAGAATCTCTGAATAATAAATTCGTCCAATCACATTAAGCAGAAAAGTACTTACAAATATTTCGAATCAATGTGCCATTGACGATTAACTAATATAAGGAAAAGCGAGAAAAATTGCTTAAAATAAATATTAAAACAATTTAGTCTAATAATATTTACAGAAAAATTTACATTCAAAGTTCTGAAATACACAATTTTTCAATTTGTTTCAAATTATGGATTTTTAAGGTTTAAAATACTCTGAAAAAATCTTTTGATACTAAAAATTTTCATCAAATGTGCTAATATAAAAATTCAATTTTTCGAATATTATTTGCAAAATTTTGAAAAGTATAAACTTTAAATACCGAAGCGAAGAATTTAATATATGTCATCATTAAAGTATAGTAATGTAATGTCAATATAAGCCTTGACAGTGAAATAGTATTAAAACACTATAATTACGTAAAAATTCTCATAAATATTAACCATTTGACCTTAAAAGGAATTTAATAACTTTTTGTCTATCTGAAATTATAAGTAATTATGACATCTTCTATATTATTGGCATTCAAACGACATTTTTGTTAGCTTAAATAATATTATTAACGTTCTATTTATTATAATTTCTTTGAATCTATTCAAATATAGGATAAATATAATAATTTTACCATATAAGGGGAGAGTGAGATATCTTGGATCACAATTAATATTGATATGTTTAAAAAAACAATTTATTCCAACATATTTAAACAATTAAATATTCAAACGAAACCAAGATAATCAAAATCGTTTCATCCGTTTGGGCGCTACGATGCCACAAACAGACAGATACACGGACAAACACCCACATATAACGGTCAAACACACTTTTTTTAAGCTCTGGGGTTAATAATCTAATATATTAGCACCATAACTTTCACACACTACCCATGAAGTTTTGTTGGAAATTTAACTATTAAACAGATATCGAAAAAAATTGTATTTGTAATTGATTTAGAAGTGTTCCATGGTACAAGAACATAGTGTACCATGAATCACACTCTAAAATCCATAATATCCTCACCTCTGTTCAACATGTAAGTGTAAAATTTAATACCTACATAAAGAAATTGATCATTGGTACAGTACGTCAGCAAGATGTCAGAGACATGAAGGTGCATCTTTTAAAATATTTCTCAATAAGTTATAGCTACAAGACCAATAATGAAACGAGATTTCTATAATTCTTTATATCTGCCTTTTGATGAAGATTTTATCTATAGTTGGAATAACGAAACTATGAAAATCGAGTTTTTAGATTTTTCAAACTCCAGAAAAAAATTTCATTCCATTGTCAACTTGTCTTTGGAAAATGTTTGGCCCATTATTTTGATTATCCTGCAAATGTGTTTTCTTTTCCAAAAATTTAAATTCTATTTTACTTGAAAACATACGAATGAATACGAATAATTCATTATTCTCTTAGATGAACAGAAACTGAATAATTTTTCAAGGTACAACATCTTTTCTCGTGTTGTTATGCTATATACTACCTAGAAAAAATATTTGTAGAAATAGGGATGTTTGATGTTAAATTTACCTTAGCAAATGACTTTTAATAATATATAATTTATTGTTATTTATTTTTTATACATTTTTTTTTTATATTAAGAAATGGATGGATACGCCTTGACAATTTTCTTTCTTCTGCTTACTTCCTTTTCAATTATTCATTCAATTGTGAATAAATTGCGTATAAATAACTATACTCTTGTTGTAGAAAACAATGTTTTGTATGTCAGGCAAGGTGGTGAAAAAGTGTAAGCATAGCTATGCTTCACTTGGTTGCTTTTTCAGTGTTTGCACAAACATTCACACACATACGCACACACACGTTTGATCTATGGCGACTATTTCTCTTAAATTATATTATGAGTTACGATGAAAGTTCTAAACTGAAAAAAATAAAAAAATTAGCTTCCAAGGCCTGCTGTGTCCAATAGTACTCTCATTTTCTAGAAAGAAATTTAGAGAAGTAGGCCAGCATTGAGCATTTACAATAATTTTATCCTTAATAAAACTTAATAATATTAATAAAACTTGGTGCAAAGCTGCAGTAGTGTTTCGATCTTAGCTTTCGTTAAATCATGGTATGAATCGGATATTCATATTTCAGAAATATTAAGTTAAATCATACATATCACCTTCATAGAAATTCTGGAACAAATCAAGATAGTTTTGGCGTCGATACTTGGTATCGAAACGTTATCATATCGAAACACGGAAGCCATAAAAATATTAGAAGGTTCAAGGAAGGGAATATAATTTAAAACATACATAAAATTAAAATAAAATAAATAGTTAAAAAATAAAAAACCCGACTGGTAAAATAAATTCTGAAAAGAGGAAGCAAGTCCGGTAGTTTACAAAGCCACTTTAACAGTCAGGGCTCATTATTTGGAAGATTTGAGTCAGTCCAGATTTCAATGGGGCTCGACTGTTAAAGTCGCTTTGTAAAATACTGGAATTTCTTTCTTTCTTTTTAGACTTTTTAGTGTCCCAGCACTAAAAATTTAGAGCCAAATTAATATTCCGAATTAAAAATGTGAACATATAACTTATATATTTTTGTAATCCCTTTTAAATTTCCTTTATTTTGCTACCATACTTACTCGACAGGTTGCAGGTGAATCTTATTTAATTGTATAACAGTCGATTTTCATAATATTCGTGTAAATCACATTTTCTATCAAAATATAATCACATAATATCAGTGCAAATCACCTACAGTAGCTATATTTTTGATTCCGAGAAAGAATAAAAATCTAAAAAAAATTTTTAATTTAAATCAATCTTTTTAGTTAGTATAAAAATAGCAAAATATTACGGTTAAGAAAATGGAATACTTTTTTTATAGACAGGATATGAAATTTTATTTTTTTTTATATTATACACCAGAGAACAATTTTTCAGAAAATAAAAACAAAGTTTTATTTTTCTAAGAATTATTTTTTACTTTACTTTTACTATATTTTCCACATGCTATTCCTTTATTTTCAACTAATTTTAATATGAATTTATAAAAAAGGAAAACAAGATTCATAAGATCATAAATGTGAAAATTCTTTTTGTTATCACAAATCAGACAAATAAATAAAATTTTCTTTTTCCTAACTAAGTTAACACTTTAATTATCACTACCTTGACTTGAAATGACTACGTTGTTATAGGGGAACACTAATGGTTATTTTGAATTTCATTATATAATTGAAACACAAGTCAGCTCGCAGTGAACCGCTAATGATTATTTATTCGAAATTTTGCATTACGTTTTTTAAGATTGATATCTGATAATAATTTTTCTTTATCTACGGCCGAAAGTACGAAATTTGGTGCTCTTGTTGGGAGGTAGGAAGTCCGACATTTATACTTTGGTATAATGAAGAATAAATGTAGGACTTTCGGCCTTCTAGCAGAAGCAGCATCAAATCATATCGCGCACTGCAGAAATGTCAAACTTTCTGCCCTTGTAATAGACTATTTTACTCTTACTTAATTAATCGCACATTTTACACGAGCGTTGAAATCGAAGCGTAAAGTAATCAAAGAATTTAATTCATATCGTAATTTTTTATGCATCTCTCTGTACGTACTCAGATCTTAGCTCTTATGATAAAGTAATCTTAATTTATCTCTTAGCGGGGCTTTGTTCTTAAACTAGGCTTCAAAATTTTTGATTCCATTCTTGTTGTCATACGACAGAATAAAATAATAAAATGAAAAAAATGCAGATTTTGAGGAAACGCAACAACAAAAATAAATTGCGTCTGATTTCTCTGGCTATTTAGACCACAGTCGAGGATATATAAAATGCATACAGATAATTATTAAGTTATTGAAAATGCAAATTTGTTTCCAAAATATATTATTTTAAATTAAATATTCTTTTTTTTTGCCTGCTTTAGTACATATTTATATTTTAAGCAAGGTAATTGATATTATTGGTAAAATCGTAAATAATTATTGAAAATACATCTCAATTATTTCATTTGCAATAATTTAAATATTTGCTATCGGCTAATGAATGACAACTTAAACATTTTTTTTTACTAAAACATTTGGTAAAAGAGTAATTATCTTTTTTAAAAGTAAAATCGCCTAAGAGAGTAATTGTTGCAGTTGGACTAAATTCTTAACGCTTGTAGTCAAACAAACAGATGAAGTATTATTTAAGTTACTCTAACAGAAACTTTTACAAGTGACAACAAACAATTGACTGAGTTAATTGTTGAAATACCATGCATAGACAGTGTTGATTACACTGCCACATTACACATACATACAAGTCACACATACATAACTGATATTCCCATATTAAACATACTATAAAATTTACGCCTAATTTGCGCCCTCGCGGGTAAACAGTGATGTTTACGAAAAAATGTTTCAAACAGAAGTTGTTTATTTTTTTATAAGGAATATTTTTTACATTTAAACTTCTATACCAAAATGGTTATTCAGTTAATATATTTACAACCTGTTATTTTATATTCAAAATTTTGTGCGTAGCATCAATATTTTTAAGCGTTACAAACTTGGGACTAAACTTAGTATACCTTGCATATTACATGTATGCATGGTATAAAAACTAATATTCGCGGACAATTTGTAAAAAGTCTCTGGAATATAGCATTTTTAATTTTTTCCCAACAGCGTCAACTTATGGAAAAAGAGGTTAAAGGTCTCTAATTCTGAATAAAAGGTTACTTGGACAACCTAGTAGCAACAAAACGGAAATCTGACAAAAAAATAAAAAAATAAACGAAATTCATGTTTAAAATGCCAGGAAAAAGTAAACAGAACTTGGACCTTTTTGGGCGTTAATTTAAAGTTGGCATCATGTAACCAACTCATGTAAATTTAAATCTTTGTAACATACAACAAATATTTCATCTTCGATACTTTTCAAATTTTTAGATTAGTATCTTTATCGAATATTTAATTTAATAGCTTTTCGATTATGGGTAATAAAAGTTTATTCTCACCATAAATTACCGTGGAAAAAAATCATTGAACATTTTTGAAAAAAGTCATAGCATTATTGTAATAGAATCATTATAATGTAATTTATCATAGACGAGGAATACATTATATGTACTAACATAAATATATAAAACAGCTTTTAACTCCCTTGTTACATCTCTACGTTATATGCATTTTAAATTGCATAGGGGTATCCCTTTCTATTTTTTCAAACAAATTTACTACCCATATAAGAACATAAAACTGTTTAAAACAAATAAATTTTAACAACAAAGAAAGGTAAAAAAAAAACATTATAAAAATGCATATAATAAAAATGTATGCCATATGTTTTATCAAAATTCAATTTTGATTCTACTTTGATTAAAAGTTTTTTTTAGTTTCAAAATTAGTTGACAATTTCAAAGACTCATTTGATTATAGCAATGCAAGTAATTTTTCAAGTAAATACTCAAACGGGGCGAATATTTAAATTGAATATTTACAAACGGCGAATCGTATCATGTTACCGTTAATAACACGAACGAATTTTACATATGTTTACACTTTTCATTAAATTACCTTTTCCTTAAACCCTTTTCCAAACTGAACGGATTTTGAAGATCATCACCAAATTTTTAGTTTTTTCGGGTACGGAACTCTAAATTCACATTTGAAACATAGCTTAGAACACTCTCCATTTAATTACCTTTGACTGTTTAGCCACGGACAGACAGACACACACACACATAGCGATCAAACTTGTTACAACCTTTTTTTCAGTTCGGGGGTTTAATAGAACAAAAAAAACTATATTGAACGAAAAACCCGATTTATCGTGGGGCCCGGTAGGAGCTCAGCTTTTATCGCTATTATTTATACATTGTTAATTCAAAAAATGGCTGGAATGGAATGGATGGCTTTTGACAACGGACTCATTGAGACTTACTAGAAACTTCAGGATAAAAATGTGGGTCTACCTATAAAAAAGTGTGGATAGGTCGGTGTCAGGCATTTTTAGCCCCCGAACCAAGAAAAGGGGTGTTATAAGTTTGACCGCTATGTGTGCCCGTCTGTGCTATCGTAGGGCCTAAACGGATGAATCAATTTGAACTTTTTTTGTTTCGTTTGAAAGGAAATTTAATGATGAATGTTCTTTGCTATGTTTCAAGTAAAAGTTTACGGTTCCGTACCCATAACAACTAAAAAATAGGTGATGCTCCTCAAAATCGGTACAGAAAGGAAAAGTTTCTAAGGAAAAAGGTTATTTAATGGAGAGTGTTCTTAGATAAGTTTGATGTGCGAAAAATTAATCAGAGATTTTTTAAGTTTTGTAAATTTCACTTATTTGTCTCATGTCCCCATCCGTCGAAAAAAGAGAATTATTAAAACGACTCCGTATTTTTTAATTCCTGCTCTTCGTTTTCGTCAACATATAAAAAGTAAGGCAATTTTAAAAATTTAATAATTCAAACATTTAAAACGGGTTTTCCTATAAAAAAAAGCCCCGTTCATTTCAAATCTATTCACATTTTCAATAAACATTCTGTATATTACGATGACTAATACGCGTTACATATTTAAAAAAAAAAATCATAAACTTCTACATATTGTTTCACCAAAATGTATTTTTTGTTGTTGTTTTGTTTGTTTTAACGTTCTTAAAAATATTATTAAAACCAGACGGACAAAACCATACTGTTGTTAGGTATGAGATGTATGTTGTATATTTTATATAGTGAGTAAAATGTATTATTATTTATCGTAAGTACCTATCGTACGTAATAAGAAATATCGTATAGATAATTTAAATGTCAACAGGTAGTTAATTCGTTACCTAAAGAATTGGTATCACGTGGTACCATATATATATATATATACTTTCAACGAAAAGATATAGGCCACCCACTTTGTATACAACCTTGGAAATATACACGATGGGTAATAATTACTATGGTTATTCAGTTAATATATTTACAACCTGTTATTTTATATTCTAATTTCGTACTCGAATCTTAGCTGTTAACAACTCTTACCAGGATCTCTATTTTCAGAGATCCTAGTCTTTGATCTCGAATACTTTGGTAACTAAAAGAAACAAAATTTTCAGTTAGCTAAGCGAATTCTCTCAGAGATTGAATAATAACACATTTTTCTAAACATCGAATAATGCATTTTTATTCTTCAAGAATTTTTATTTCGAAAATTAAGTATTTTTTTGCTTAAAACTGATTAAAAACTACAAAAATATTTCTTATTTTGAAAAAATTTGAAAGTTTGTATTTTGCGGACCCTTGCCCCCCACCGCTTGTTTATCGGTCGATTTTTCTCATTAACGAACTTGACCTTTCAAATACCAAAATCCTTCTTGATACCAAATATTATTCAAATAGGACTTAAATTGCGATCGCTAGAGAGTTTATAGACACAAAAAAGTATATGTATATACACACATATATAAATTTTAACGATGGCCATTTTTGATAACTTGTTGGCAGATCGATGAACCTTTAAAGAAATTTTTCCGAAATTTCACAACCAGTACAAATCAATATCTCCGCTTCATTCCCTTCGGCAATTCGCTAAAAATTTGGAATCGGCCAAAAGTTCATGAAACTTGTCCGAATTTATATTTTAATGAAATCTCTGTCGTCATGTATTAGAAATATTACTCATTAAATTGCTATGTAGCAATAAGTACACGGAGGTGAAATGAATGTTTCTGTACTTGCAGAAATGATATCCATCTGTTACCACTTATGAGTCATATCGTCTGTAGTATAAGCCAGAGATTAATATTGGAATTGTATTGGGCGATCTACTAATCTAATCTCTGTATTTAAATAAAACTAGCAATCGATAGATGGCCCGTTTCTCTGCTTCTAAATCAGTTTGGAATCAGAATGATCTACACTGAACGAGTCTCTGATTTTTTTTAACACCAGACTGAGGCTGGTGTTAGAAACAAATTAGTATTCGATTGCTCCTATAACTGAGTGCGTATGTTTCTATTAATTTGTTGTTCGATAATGATGTATAACCAACATTTGAAATTATGGTATGAAATGATGTTGAGCTAGCGTAATCATTCCATACCTCTGTTTGAAACAAATTGATAGTTGGCATGATCTCCGGCCGTTCCAAAATTTCTACATGGCATATAATGCCTGTCATGCATTTTTAAACTGATGGTGCGAATAATGAAATACCACCAAATTGAAACATTTTGAAAATATAAAGAAAAAAGCCTCTGATGCGTGACAAAAGAGCCGTAGCGTTTTTAACTTAAGGCTAAAATTCGTTTTTTTTTGGCGTTGCAAAGAAAGGCTTTCAAACTAATGGCTACCAATATTATTTTCTTCTTGGAATATACCTTGCTCTCTCAACTGCTTTACCTCTTTTTTCAGGACTGGTATACAACGAAAAGGATACGAAAACTAAAATGGATTTCAAAAATGTGTATTACATGAAAATAGCACCTCTACACATAACGAAAACCGGTAAGCCAATTTTCAGGATTTTTTGTCGTCCTATCAGTAATTTTATGAAATAAACTCTACACAAATTGAATAAATTTCCAGTACTGTATACTTGTTACTTATTGTTAGTCTCTTAGTTCTTTAATTCTGAGTGTATTTATTTAGTGTGTATTATTAATATCCCCAAATAAACAAATAAGAGGACGATAAAAGAAATTACTAAGAAAGCTACTGCTGGCTGCTATTTCCACTTGTTTTCTTGTCTTACTGTCATCTTTAGTTAGTTCCTTTGTTGTAAATGTACATACTTAATTTGTAATTTGAATTCATTCATTATTATTTTAATATTTAGATATTATTTTATTTGATTTAAAGGCGACATTGTTTTATACGTTTGTTAATATTTATTTATTTTCTTTTATTTTTGTTTTATTTGTTTACATAATCAATTTTTTGTATAACTTATCCTTCAATTTATGTATAAACTTGTCCTATTTATAGTGAGCAATATCGTTTTTTTGTAGATTCAAGTTTCTATAAAAATTAGGAAAATATTTTGACATAAACACAGATTTTTACATTTTTATTTTAAAATTTAAAAAGGAAGGAAAAACGCTTATTTTTGTATTTAAAACAAAACAATCTTTTATGGAAAAAGAAGCTTTTTAGGGAAAAATTTAGAAAAATTCTCTGAAAACGCAAATCAATAAGAATAAAACACATCGCCAGAAGTAGTTTTGGCTGAAAAAAGAGATTGATTCAAATATTGATTACTAGTTAGAATAATCCTAGATATAGAATGACTAAAATCTTCATCGGAAACGCCTCACAAGTAACGTACAATAAATATCATTTGCACTGTGGCATCTATTAAAAATACAGTATTATTTATACCAGGAATGAGCGAGCTATATTAAGTCGAAGTCACCATTGATATAATTTTATTGTGTGTCATAAACTTTTTGTGTATCTCTTAATCCATGTCCGCATTGCTCATAGAGGAGGAAGCGAGACGGGTATACGACGGTTAGGTTGTCACTGTTTACTCGTATGTTAAGTTAGGAGTCCGAGGGACTTCTGTAAGCCACGTTTGGCTATGCCTGATTTATACCAAAATATTAAAACAAAAAATACTAATATCAATTCAATAGAGAAATGTTTTTCATGAATTTAATCAGAATCCAAGCATTATCACTAACCTTCAATGTTTAAAACATGGCCAATTCATAATAATTATGATGACGTTAAATAGTTAACTTTACATATAAATTATTTAATATATTCAAAAAAATAAACTAAAAAATAAACCTTTCGGTTTAATTACCAAATATCAATGCGTTGATTGCAAATAATAAATTCTTATATTATTATATATAGACAGTGAGTCCATAATGAAAAGACTCTAAACTTGTTTTTGTCTGTCTCTTTGAGTTTTATTAAAGGGAAGTAAATAATTATGAAGAAAATTGAAGTAATAATCGTGACTTGAGTGTCCAGTTATTGGAAATCGTGTCGAAAGAATTTGACAGTATTCCTTCGTACGATAGGGTCGTTACTTTAAAGTTCCGGAAAGTCAAAGTAGATTAAACTAACTAAATCACCGAATCATAATACAAAACGATATTTCTCATCATTTATGAATCCAGTTTTTCCATAATTAAAAATTTGTCGAATTTAGCTAATCAATTTTTAAAAAATCATTATTTATTGAACTCAAGAGGATGTATATTGATATCGGCAGTTGGGAGAAACTAAAGGATTTCTGGAGGCTTCTGATCAAAAATTATATTTACTTCCTACCATTTTAAGAACATATTTTCTTCTAAA
Organism: Chrysoperla carnea; assembly: GCF_905475395.1. Taxonomy (NCBI): domain Eukaryota; kingdom Metazoa; phylum Arthropoda; class Insecta; order Neuroptera; family Chrysopidae; genus Chrysoperla; species Chrysoperla carnea. The sequence continues at coordinate 28,966,492 of NC_058341.1, forward strand.
TTTTACGACACAAGCGGAAAAAACTGCACAAAAGCTTATAAATTGATTTCCATAAAGTCGATACTTGCGACCGTGGTAAACGTCAAAGTTCTTCATTAAAAATCATATCTTTTTTAATCGCCAAAAAGCATAAAACAATGTTTTAAAATTTTCGCATCGTTATGGACTCAAGGTCTACACCTCCTTATTTTACCCCAAAAAAACAAAAACAAACATAAAAGCCAACCCATTATTATAAAAAAATATATTATAACATAGTTTGATTGCGTGTATAAAATCGTTAAATTCTAAACGATTAACATCTGGTTTCCCTCCACATAACATTTATTTCCGACAGTATAATCGTTTCACCAAACAAACAACAATATTACATATTAATTTATTTAAAAGTTTAAACAAACAAAAACCAATTAACAGGTAATTGAATTATTATAAAAATTAACGACTTGGGTACTTAAATGATGGCTACTCTTGCGATGGTAAATTATCGCACATGCGCCTTCATTGTAAATGGCATATTGGTTTTAATTACTTAGTTTAGATATTTTTATCGTAAATTTTTATCTTGCGTTGGGTTAACCAATTTTCCATCTGTTATATTAAACTAAAAAAATTATACCACATATTCTTAAAATTTTAATTTATTTTAACATTTTGGAAGTTTAAAATGTTCGATGGTTAGTTCTTGTTATTGCATTACGGTCAATTTAAATACGGAGTGCAGTATAAAATTAAGTATTTTTTATCGGCTAACTCAAAAAAGGGTGCGCTGGTTTTTTACAATACATTTCTTTACTCAGACCATTTATGTATCAGTGAAAATTTGTTCATAAAGAATATGCCATCGTCGTTGCATGTTAGAACAACGGATATTAAAGTAAAATTGTAGTTGGCTAAGTTATCGTAACTCAATATGCCCTGTTTTACCAAAGAGACAACTACAAAACAGCAACTGATAAAGAAATCTTTTTAGTAAAAGAATACACTAAAACAAACAAGTCATCGCGACCATTTCTAATGATAGAATTTTCTTCAAGGAAGTCATATCAGACAAGCAAAATTAACATATTCCTTTAAATGAATGTCAGTATGTTAGTCTTGCCTCAAACCTTTCAATGCTTTATAAAATAATTAGGAAACATTCTTGACAGTGTAAAAGAAAAGTGACAAGTAAAATTTACAAAATTTAAAAAAACCTCGAAAAAATTTTCGAGTACGGGACAGTAAAATCGCATTTGAAACATATCTAAGAACACTCTCTATTAAATGGCCTTTTCCCTTAAACCTTTTCCAAACTGAAACGATTCGGAAGATCATCGCCAATTTTTTTGGGTACGGAACTCTAATTTCCAACTCTCTTAGAAGACTCTCCATTAAATTATCTCATCCGCGATGCCTCAGACAGACACACACACAAAGTGGTCAAACTTATAACACTCCTTTTTTTTAGTTCGGGGGTTCAAAATAGAAAAACTTTGTTTTTGATTTTTTTTCTTTGTAAACATGTTAGTATAATCGGGGTGTTTAAACAATTTCTTTTTATATTCTGTTAGGATATCAAACTTTCCATCTGTTCTGTTATTAAAAAAACAAACAAACAACATTATATTGTTAATTTTATACGTACGTGGCCGTGGTGGATGGATTGGACTGCACTAATAATGTAATAATAATAATAATAATTTGTCGACAACGAAATGTTGTTAAGTTAGGGAGACAACTTTGGTGGTCTTAAGTAAAAAATCAACCATCGATCAACAAGATCTTGATCACGATCACGCAGCCTAGTTCTCTTCTCTCATTTTGATTGCTTCATCCCGCGGCAATTACATCGCAATTATTTTAACCTGCCTCCATTTACCTTATTATTATATAGATATATATAACGTATACAATACATGTATTTTTTTTAACGATTTTAACTTTTGGTATCGTTAAATAAATCATGGAATAACTATATTAAGGTTGTTATCAAGTAAGAAATATACATTATAACAATGGAAACATTATAAAAAGTATGCTAAATCATCCTGTATTTACAGGTTGTCTCATTTAACTTAAGACTAAGCAGTTCCTCGGAAGGTCGTACAAAAAAAAACTTCAGTAAAATTGTAGAGGAGAAATGATTGTACTGAATCGGTACTATTGGTTTGGCTTCGATTAACGCGGATTTCATTAAAAACTTTTAACAAAAAAAACCGACTTCAAAAAAAAAACCTTTTCAAAACAAATTAATATGCACTAAGAAGTAAAAAAATAACGATAATATAATATAGTTACAATTTGTTATTTTTGGAGTCGCTATCAGTCAAGGAAACAATTGTGACAGGACAGTTTGCTACATTAACTTGGCTGACACCGACACCAAAAACAACAATAGTTGTAACTATATTATAGGTATTATCGTTATTTTTTTAACTTTTTAGTGCATATTAATTTGTTCGGAAATGGTTTTTTTTTAAGTCGGTTATTTTTTTGTTAAAGGTCTTATACGGTTTTTTCATGAATACTATTGTCAGAACTGGACTTAATTGGAATCGGACCACACGGGAAGCACCAGCTTTCAATTAGAAAAAGAATAATCAAAATCGGTTCACCCAGTCGAAAGTACTGAGGTAACTAATATAAAAAAGAATTCAGCCTAATTGAGAACCTCCTCCTTTTTTGAAGTTCGTTCATAAGTACTACTAGTAAGAGATAGAGGCATAATTTTTCTTGAAAAATCGTTTACCTTAACAAGCCCTAGACTTCTTATCCAAAACAATTTCCGGGAAAAAAAGATACGTTTGGTAGAAATATAAACAAAAATGCTTTATATTTTTATAAGGGAAATGACATATGGTACTATTCTTTTGTATTAATAACCATTTCTTGGATCTTTAAGGATAAACTTTCTTATGTTAACGGAGAAGTTAAAAAAGGGATGAGGTAATCCATATTATTAAAGAACATGTGTCTGAAAACACCCGATTTTGGAACAGCAGGCTTCATAATCTTTATATAACGTTTCGATTGTCTATCGAATCCAATGGATTCAAAAAATAAATTTTAAATTGTTTGTATTTTGATGTAAACTCCACAAAACTTAACAAAAATTTCAGAGTATATAAAATACGTTTTCGCAGTCGTTATTCATCAATTTTTCTTATTTAGGTAAATTTCATAACGTTGAAACTTTTAATCAGGGTAAATAATGTGGTCTTTGGAGATGTGCTCAGATAAAATGTTGTAAATGTATATTTAAGCCAGAATTTATTTCAATGAATTCTGTTTGTAAAAAGTTCTTTACAATTTTAATAGAAATATCAGATATCTAAGCATTACTGAATAAAAACACTACATTCAATTGATAAAAAGTTATAAACAAACTATGAAGTATTTTATTTTTAGCCAAAATGAAGGAACTTCAACTACTGGTTGAGAACACAGCAACAAGCCAAAACATCCAACAATCTACCTACAGAAAAAGAAGAGCTAAAATCTCATTATTTTTTCATATTGTATTGAACTTTAGCTATAGTTATATAAAGTGCTCCTCGTAAAGTACAAGGCACGGTATAGGAAAAATTTATTGTAAGATTTTTTGGCAAACGGTTTCTTAAAAATCGAATGATAATACCAAATTTTCAACGAAACTACAGATCTCACTAATTCAAGAACTTATTGCAATGTTTATTAGAATAACGAATATAGTTAATATTTGCATAACGTTAGGCAAACGAAATGAAAGAAAATGTTACATACAAAAGTTGTAGAATTCAAATAAAAAAATTTCATGGTGATGTATTACATTATTATTTGTTGTTTTTAATCGACGAAAAACAAGGAGGTCAATTCGATATAACGTGATTTCTCCGCTAATTATGAATGGACTTTAAAAATTTAGTTTCGATTGAAAAGGGTGGGTTTTCGGATTTGTGTCATATTGAAATTTACCACTCCAAAGAGGAAAGCGTAGGGGATTAAAAAGTTAAGGAATATGTTTTTTTATATAATCAATTTTCAATTACCTTAGTGCTTCCTGAGTCGTCTGAATTTAGAGAAAAAATTCCATCCTTAAAAGAGATGCAATTTTTTTAAATTTCAAATTAAAATAATAGACGTAGTAAAATTAATGAAAATTAATAAATAACAACTTTTTTGCGACTTCAAAACGCAATGGCCTCCAAAGAATCTTTTGACACGAATATATTATTTATTAATATTTAATTAATGATTAAAAATTGGAATTTTTTAACCCCCGAACCAAAAAAGTAGTGTTATAAGTTTGACCGCTATGTGTGTATGTATTTGTATGTCTTTTGCATCGTAGCGCCTAAACGGATGATCCCGAATGTACTAAAAAATAAACAAACAACTAAAAAATAGGCGATCTTCAAAATCGGTTCAGTTTGGAGACGCCTCTAAGGAATAACGTAATTTAATGGAGAGCGTTATTAGATGTTTCAAGTGTGTAGTTAACTAATACACGAAGCCTGTTAAAATTCGCTAGAATTTTATCGATTGCTGTTCTGTCAGAAGTTCTAGGCTATTATAGAGACAGCCCAATTGGATCGAACGGATTTTGATTGACATTTCAACTGCAAGTTTCGTGTATTTCTGTATGATACAAATATAAATGAGAGTTCTCGTTAAAAAAGCAAAGTTACTTCCAAAAAGTCTTTAAGAAACTAACAAGGTAAATATCTTAATACATTTATACCTAATCATTTTTTATCTCTCTCGTATTCCAGAATATTCTAAAGAATTCATGTTTTATAGTTAATAGTCCCGAAGTTCAGATCAAAATGGCCGAAACCGTTCGCATTCCCATTGATTATCCTCATTCTGTAAGTGTACACAAACATAAGGAGTAAAAGATAAGTTGTTCTATACATTTATACGTATTCTTCCGTTTTTTTTCTTCGTCTCTAGTACAAAATGGATGACTCCTCTGTTCTTTAAACAGTATTATCGACACAATATTTAGCACAATATAAAGGAGTAAAACGTGTCACATTGTATACTTTTTATGACATTTTTATTACATTATTTGTCCATTGTAGTGTATTTATTATTTTCTTTCTTCTTCTACTATTTTTTTTTTATCTTTGTATCGTGTTGTTTTGTTCGTCGTTGTGTTTTCTCATCTCTCTACTTCGATTTTCCAGTTTTTCCTATATGTTTATTTATTTATGTATTTGTTTAGTTGTTAGTACTCCGCTATTGTTGTCGTTGTTATTATGTAATGTAATAATAATCATAATCATAATCATAATTCATATAAATGGATGGAAATACCGACTCCCAATACATACTTAGAATGCTTTTACAAAAAGGTTCGAAGGTCGATATTATTATTATTGTCACTATTATTACTTTTTTGACCTATATTTTGTAATTTGTATTTTTATTAAATTGATTTTAATATAAGAAACGTTTTTCGAGTAAATTAATTAAAAGAATCGTTGTAAATTTACGTTATTTATTGACATTTCAAAAATTTCAAAATTTGTAAGCATTAAATACTATTAGTCTAAGATCCCAATTAGGATCGACCTTCACCCAGCTGTTTACCGGATGAAAGTTATTTTTTATGAAATATAAAATGTTAACAAATTCCCTGCAATGGGTTGCCTAAAAAAATGTGGTCCAGACTACTTTTAGTGAAAATATCAAGAGTAAAATTTTTTGAAATTTTTCACTGACTTGCATATCTTACGAATTTTGATCTACTCGAAAGTAAAAGCCATAAAGAATATGCAGCAGCTATGTTGTCTGCCTTTTTTCGTTCACTATTATCGCATTTATACAAGTTGAAAATAGTAATTACGTGCATCTGTTAATTCATTGACTCGCATATCTAAATAAAGATAATTTTGTTACAATTACGGTGGCATATGATTGGCCACAAAATATTGGTCAAAAATAATGTTTACAAGCTTTCCAAGTTTTGATATTTATATTAAAAATGGTCTTGACCATATTTTTTAAGGCAACCCGTTACAGGAATATTGGTTAATATTTTACATTTCATAAAAAATAACTTTCATTCGGTAAACAGATGGGTGAAGGTCGACCCTAATTCGGATCTTGTACTATATTTATTATCATACAAGATTTACATATTTTCAAGGTAATTTTAACACTATAAAGTTCCAATTTTAAACTATAAAAATGCTACTGGATTCAAATAATCATCAAGTAATTGTGTTTACTTGGCTGTTGATGTTCTTAAAACAATTACATATTTCTTGAATCAGCGATCTTAATACTTCAATCAAGAAAATACTTATTGACCGCTTAAATATTTTCGAACAAAAAGACTATTTTCTAGCTATCGTTTTAAGAACACACTTACACTGTAAGGAGGTTTAATAAATAGATTTCTGTTTTCAGTAAGATTCAGTCGAAGCCTTATTATTTAAAGAATTTTTTATAATGAAACAAATCTTAAAATCCAAAATTTCTGTATGAAAATAAAGTTAGAAAACTTGGAGTTTTAAACGTATTAGCGTGTGTGGCAAAAATAAAACCAGCAAAAATAAACAAATTAGTAAAATGAAATTGGCAACAATTGTTTATTAGTAGTAAAGCGAGTACAAAATATTCTTAAATAATTCCGCAGCACAAATTTTAAGATAATTTTATTTCTACGGAAGTTATACGTGAGGCGGGCGCTGGATGGAGTTTTGTGTGAAAAATATGGGAACCACATTTTGTCAATTGATTCTTGTTCAGAAAAGCTTATAGATTAATATTCCCGATGTTGCCAGAAAGCAACCTTAGGGATCTTTTTAGAGACAAAATATGTAAGTTATCTACATACACAAATAGTGTAAATTCAATCAGAAAATGGAAAAATTTAGCCGTCATGTCATATGCGTTATTATCATGTTATTATCATATGACACGAATTTTTGCTTAACAAAAAATTTATTCTCCTTCCTATCTTAACCTCCTTGAATAAATAGTGAGATGTTTAGGAATTGATTGATTTTTCTGGTGGAATAGAAATAGACACTCCATAGTGGTATATCTAACAAACATTTAGGGTAGAAAACTGAAAGTTTGCATAAATTAATTACAATTTTTTTTAAACAAAACTCGGAAAACTGAGCCAGAAAAATATATTATTTAATATTAATAGTTAAATCTATATGGTACTAATAAATCTGATTGTGTTTGAAACGTATAGTGGAGTTATCCAGACGGAAAGGCAAAAGACAACGGATATGCAAAAGAAAAAACAAAAATAATTCGAATTATTTGACTTTTCGAAAGAAAAAAATAATAATATAAAGATAAAAATCATAATATCATCAAATGAGATGAGACATTTGCCGCCAGTTGTTTGAAGTGTTTTATGTAAGTGAGTCAAAACTGTCAGTTATAAACGAATCACTGTATGTGTAAAAGATCACAATGATGTCAAAGCATCACCATCAACGTATCACACAATTCATTCTCTTCTTAACAAATTTTATTCAAACTATCTTTATCTATCCAGTAGTTGGAAGATGAACAAAAACGGTTTATATGTATACGTTATATTATTTTCCATACAGAGTGTTAATGGCAAATAGGTTACTGAATTACAAATTTTACGCTTACTTTTAACCGATTTCAAACAAAAAACGGAGGTAGTTATCAATTCGACTGTATTTTTTTTATGTGTGTTAGGTACCTCAGAACTTTCGAGTGGGTGAACCGATTTTGATGATTTTATATCTATTTGAAAGCTGGTGCTTCCCGAATGGTTCCATTTCATTTTGGTCTAGTTCTGAAAACGGCATCCATGAGAAATCCATAAAAGTCTTAAATTTGCATTAACTATGCACGACAAGAGGGCGAATAACTCAATATCAAGCCAACCGATTTTGACGATTCTCTTTTTAATAACAAATTAGTTAGTGTACAGCAGATTCACTAAAAATTACAAAATAGAAATAAAAACTTTTAACAAAAAGAAAACCGACTTCAAAAGAAACACTTTTTCAAAATAAATTAATGTGCACTAAAAAGTACAAAAATAACGATAATATAATGTAGTTAAAATTATTGTTATTTTTGAGTCGGTGTCAACTTAGCTAATGTAGCCAACTGTTCTGTCAGAGTTGTTTCCTTGGCTGACACCGACTCCGAAATAACAACAATTTTAACAACATTATATTATCGTTATTTTTTTACTTTTTAATGCATATTAATTTATTTTGGAAAAGTGTTTCTTTTGAAGTCGAGTTCTTTTTGTTAAAAGTTTTTTTGATGTATTGGTATAAGCGTCAAGCTACTTAAATTTAAAATTGTTCTTCCCGAAGTAAATCGGAATTAAAACCAGCGAGTAGGTTATAGTTGTTTCTTAAGGAAATCTGAACAATTCATGTGAATGATTAGCAGAGTTTCAACACGTTTTCAAACAAACAAAACAAAATAATTTTAATTTAAAGTTGAATACATAATTTAATTTATATTGGAAGTAACAAACAATTCAGTTCATTTTTCAAAAAAGTCCGATGATGAACTGCAGATTAATAATTTGTGTAATGTAGTTAAACGTTGGTTGAATAGAGAACCAATATTGATTAACATACTGTATAGTAGAATTATTTATATTTTATATCAAAATGACATTTTGCACATTTCAGTTTTTAATGGCCATTAAATAAATGGTTATATCATAAAACCCAAGAGTAATATTACTATAATTTTTTGTTTGGTTGATTTCGTTATTGAAATTTATTCACGGAAATTATTATTCTGTATAGGTAGGTGAAAAGTTATATATTTTATTATCGATATTTCTATACTTGTTTAATGGCTGAGTATAACTAAAAAGCTCATTTCTTCCTCTGTTTGATTTCAAACGAAAATAAAAATTTTAAATCGCTACATATAATAAAATACTTTGATACTTAAATAATTGGAATTGACTCCTCTTAAATTAAATCAGATTCTGCAAAATATTAGCAATATAGAATCTTTGGTATTCCTCAAAAGTTAAACGACATTGAAAAAGCCTGCATATTCAGAAATTTTACTCTCTATAAGTAATCGCTTATTCAGATAATGAGAGTTTATAAATAAATAAAATTAAATAAAAAGAAATAAAATTTTATCAAAACTGTAATAAACTGAAATACTTATTAGTACAATTTTAAAGGCCTTTAAAAATTATTATAATAAAATTATCGTGGCAAAAATAATATTGTAATAAAAACACATCAGTCATTCCTATCATAGAGTGAAAATCTAGTGAAAACTGATGAACAACTGATGAAATTGCTAACGATTTCGATTAGGCTTTTGGAGTATGTTTTTCTGACTTTTTACAGTTTTCAAAAATAATTTCTTTTTTTTATAGCAGGCTGAACAAATATTAAATGATTTCCTTATTATAGTTTTTTTTATAAACATCTTTGATAAATCAAAACGATCCCTTTGTTATAGATTATTTAATTTAATTAACAATAGATTAATTAAATAAATACCTTAAAACTTAATATTTACGACAAATAATTTTTACGACTTTCTTTTAAATGGTTATTATCGATAGCTATTAAATTCTAGACGTAATAAAAAAGTAAACGGAAGAAGGACCAATAGTTTTTTTTGTTATTCTATCATAAAACCATTGACCGAATACAACGAAAAACTATTAATTAGAATGAAATTTTATTCCTTAAATGTTATAATTCCCAAAATATAAAGATGCCAAACATACAGCCTACATTTAAATACACATATTAGTTATTCCAAAGTTTACAAAAAGTAATTTCCTTAATAACTTCTTCCAAACATTTGTTCATTAGCTAAATGTCTTTCAATAATTCCTTCTTTCCTAAGACTCGACTTCTACCAAATTATTAAAACTGCAATGAAAAATGTTCAAATGTGTTATATTAAAGTCGAAATTATAACGGAAATTTGTGGTGGTCCTAGGTGTGTGATTAAGTTATTGAAGAAAGCACGAGTTATTTTTTAATTATTACCGAATTAAGAAAATAAAGCTTTTGTACTGATGGTGGAATTTTAATGCATACTTGGTGGTGCCTACTTGGAGGGTGGGAAAATTTCATACATGTGATCTTCTCCCTCATATGAGGCCGTACCAGGTCGATAGTTATACGCTCCGCAATACATTACAAGCGCCTGGTATCGATATATATGAAAATAAAATGTGCCAGATTTTCAAAATATGCAGCCATATTGTGGCTAGCCATATATATTGGCATAGTCTTACTCTAAATTAGTGGCCATATTTATGACGTTGCTTCCAAGTGGTTTCGATGCGACTGCTGAAACTATTTTCGTAGTGCGTAACGGAAAAATACTTTGATGGAGACAATCGCATTATTTACTCTGCCAAGCTATTTCAAGGTTCTCTCAATCATAGCAACAGATACCTCTAAATAATTTATTATTATCTAGTATGCAGCCCTTCTAATATAAACGAAAATCAAGTGTGAATCAGGCAGTATTAAAATAAAAAAAAAAGCAGCAAGTTTCTTAATATCAAATATTTTTCCTTTATATACAGAAAATTTATTTTCTTTCATGAAAAAATTCAAAAAAATAAAAATAAAAAAAAGATATAATGAACAAACAACAAAATAGTTTTTCATTATACGTATCATTTAATTTTTTTATCATGTTTGAATTGATTTATATTTAACTGACATCGTCTGACATCAATGACAATCATTTTATTTTATATCATCATCAAATTATTATATAAAACTATAAAAATTTAAAATAATACCAATCTTTATTTATAGTGTAATAGATGAATATAGTAAGCCCTCTTTGATAAAAACTTATGGAAAGTTTTACCCGACTACGACTAAGGTTATGATTTTGATCGATATATATGCGTGTATACATGTATGTATATTGTATATTTATCTATTTTCTCATAACTTCTACACTACTACTCATAATTTGACAAATGAGGTATTTTTGAAAGCATCTGAAATGTTCATGCTTATTACGACAATTTCCTAGATATATTTTTTGTATTATATGAATACGTATTTCGGTTACCAAGGTGCAGCCCGCCACCAAATTAGCAACAAGTAACATGCACAATAAGAGTAATTACGATTAGCTAATTCATACTGATGATGACTACTTGGAAGTCGAAATACGTATTTATAAAATACAAAAAATTGGTCTAGGAAGTTTGGGCAAAAATAGAAATTTCTTTCGAAATATCCTAGAGTTCTCATTTATTATCTTCGATAATATTTATATTAGAACTATAACAAAAAAAAATTAAAGTTTCGTGCTAGCATATATGTACAAAGCCTTTACTATGATCAGTTTTTTTACTATTTTTAAAGTAATAAACACTATTTTTTTTGTTTTTAAACATTAATGACATTGATGCATGTGTATAGTTTACTAATTAAACAATGGTTTCATGTCTGCGAACTAATTAAAAATAATGGGATTTTATATTAGTCTACAATGGAATTGTATAATTAAGATGTATTATAACATGAAAGGTTCACCTAATTTTTCAGTTTAAATTTTATGTCGTTGTGCATTTAATGCCGCCTGCATTCATATTCACTTTTACAGAGAGTCTCATAACAGTCGAAAAATATTTGGCCTCAATCTTGTAACGCTTATATCTTCTTCGTTTTTTAATCAATGCTAATTTCACTTTAAAACTTTGATATAATATAGTTCTAGTTTTACATTTTTATGGGTAAAATGACAAATTTGAATTCAGACAACTAGCGTATTTCTTACCTCGGACAAACTTTTAAGAAGTACAGACAGCATATAAATAGACGTAAGATAAATTAAAGAAATAATATCCGAAAACGCTTGCATTAATTATTTTATTTCTTAACCTGAAGCCACAAACAATTGTCCAACGCGATAGATGGATCGAGTGTATATAAGGACATACTAAACCAGTTAACATATTAAAAATAAACTAATTAAAATATCCGCTGTAGGCTTGCGGTCCCTAACTTTCACTTACTTTTTTTTTTTACTTTTGTATCGGGAAAGAAATATAGCTAAGACAAAAAGAACTCATTCGAGTAGAAATTTTTGATAAATTGATCATTTGCACCGTATGAGATCTGTTTTGAAGATTCTAAAGAACAAAAACGTTACTTATAAGTAAAATTTAAGTGGTGAGCAGGATAAAGATCCAAATGTTTTTGTTTCAATTTTCCTCAAGATTATTTGATGATAAATATTTGTTCAAAGTGTACGTATAAAGATCCCTCTACATGTTCAAACAGGGAAACTATGAAGTCCCCAGATCAAGAGCATATCGTTTAATTCCAAGAATATATCGAATAGATATTAGACAAAGAGAACCAACGGATACTGTGACGTGCTATCATAGCTACCCCATTGTAAATTCTGTTTTGTTAGAAATAGAAGCAAACAAATTTTTGAAGACTTTTATCTTGGTTGTTTTTACAGTTATTCGAAAAATAATTCTTCTCTGCTGTTTGTTACATGAATGAGCTTATATTGAAACAAAAAACGGAATCATGCATATTCTCGATTGGATAATATATGTGAACATGAAAATACCCTTGTTGTTACCTCGAAAAACGGTTATTTGCATGGAATAGTTTTTAAATAAAAATGCCATGCTTCCTAAATTAAAATCATATCTTATAACGTATTGTTTTAATGCAATTTAAAAATGTAAACTCTAATCTGATCATCACTGTTGAATTTATTAATTCAATTTTCAATTTATTGTTCTTATATACCGTGTGTGTTTGAAGCATCTTGGGATAGAATTATGTCTGTAGTATGACTGAATACAGAATACATTCGTTTAGTAATGCATCTAAAAGAGAGGTATTATTAATGTATTGTAAGCAGACAGTTGTATGCAGAGAGTGGGAGATTTGTTGCATATGATTGACGAACTTACTAGTTATCTGTAACTAAATAACTCCCACCTCCAAGTGTCTTCCAAGTAATTCAATGCATGTATATAATACCTCTCTTTTAGATGCATTACTAAATGAATGTATTCTGTATTCAGTCATACTACAGACATAATTCTATCCCTAGATGCTTCAAACACACACGGTATAAGAAATGTATTTATAGAACTCTTATAAAAATATTTTATTAAAATAAAACAAAAACAAAACAACTTTGTATTTGTCAATAGATAAAAATCCAATACAGGGAAAAAAAATATTCAATCAAATTAACTTTAAAATAAAATAAAATAAAAAATTGAAAAGTAATTTTCAGATACACAAAGAAATTTATTTAACTTATTGTTAAGTAAATTTGTTGCAAAGGGATTTCGCACGCGTCATGTAGTGTATGTATGTCTGTCTCTACCCTGTAGGAGGTCAGTTCACATAAAAAGTGTAAACCGCCCGTTGTGAGAACAAAAACTTCTCATCTGAGATGCTTGGCCAATGTCCATTTATAAAATACCTACAGGTTGGTCTATTTTCAATAAAACATTTTTCTAGAATAATACTTTATCTTTATTTTTGATTTATTCAACTCAAAAATTTTTCTGTAATATGGAGGCAAAAAATAAACATTTCATACCAAAAGCACAACAATTCCCGCTCAAATCAAAATGCAGTACTCTTTGGTAAAACAGTTCAATTCAGTTATCAAGATTGCAATTTTGTTAGAACTGCATTATTTTTAACCCCCGAACTAAAAAAAGGGGTGTTATAATTATGACCGCTATGTGTGTATGTCTGTGTGTGTGTCTGTGTGTTTGGAACGGAGAGTGTTCTTAGCTATGTTTTAAGTGCGGCCTTAGGTTTCCGCACCCGAAAAAACTAAAAAGTTGGCGATGTTTTTCAAAATCGATTCAGTTTGGAAAGGCATAACATATTACATATAATTTTAATATAGAAGTAATTACTATGGAAATGAATGGTCAAATAAACCTGGCTCAATTCATTTCGAAAAAGTGAAATAGTAAAATAATTAGGTAATTTAAAACAATAATTCAATAGCACAAAGTCAACTCAAATATTTCCAAAAATTTCTCCCAAAAAATGATATAGCTCTCCAAATATCCTTTTTATCCCATCTGATGTCCTTGACCATCACTTTGATATTGATTTAAGAAAGAGCGTTATAATTTTAATGTGTTTATCTGTGCGTCTGTGTGTTTCTCAGTGGCATCGTAGCCCCTAAACGGTCGAACCGACTTGATTGAGGGCATTTTATAGCTAAGTTTCCAAAAATCGGTTTGTACTGATTAAATCGCCTTTGTCGGGGGTTTTTTAAATTTTGTAAATTTCACTTGTTAACCCCAGACTAAATGGAGGGGTGTTATAAGTTTAACGTATATCTCTGTGTCTGGGTATCTGTATGTTTGTGGCATCGCAGCTCCTTAACGGATATTAGTTTTCTGTTGTTATTTCTAGAAAAGAAGTGAAGATCATCAAATGGATGAGCAGATTTTTTTGAAATAAAAGTGAGAATACTTAAATTACTCTCATACCGTATGTTGTTAAATGTTTTAGTTTTAGTATACCACCCTGTCCTACATCTATTTTGTCTTACAAATCGACTGTTTCACAACAAATATGTTCAATAATCGTATTCAACATTCATGGTAGGTAGGTTGTATCTATTTGAGTCTTCTTCTTTTTTGTTTGCTTATATGTACACAAATTGGTATCTATATGTAAAAATTTGTTTACTTTTAATTGTGTCAACTTTTTTTGTAACTCATAAATTTGCTAATATTTTTACTTACGAGGTGGTTGAATATTTGTGGTTGTATATTGAATATACCTGGGTGGCATATTAATAAATAACTATTTACCTGAAATTTGTTTTGACTCCAGGTGCTAAATAATGTTTAATGGGTTCTTAGTATTGAATTTGTTATTTAAATATGTAACCTTTTAAGGTAATGATATATATCGTAAGGAATTAGACTGCAATTGTAATCGAACCGAATAGCAGTAACAGGGATACTGATTTTTTTTTTTAAATTAGTGAAATCAATTTTAGGAATTTAGGAAAACATATTTTGAAGTAAAATTCAAAAAACGGCAGGCTCATCTGCTATAGATTAAGTCGTGGCATCATAATTGACATAATTTTTATGCCTGAAATTGATTGAGTTCGATCTGTAATTTATTTTGATGCTCTGAAATCTCAATACTTAGACACTTCGGGCCCTGGGATCTTGGACCATTAAGATAAATGAGAATAATTATGAGTACTTTAAAATTTGGTCTGTAACAGTTTTTGAATAGTTTGCCCTATCTCAGTTTTTCGAAAAATACCCTCAGCGATAGAGAATATTTTTCGAAAATGATTAAAGATAGAGCAAATGGATAATAAATATATATTATAAAAATATCATATTTTGTTTTAAATATTTTTGGGCAAGATTAACAGATTTAGCATAACTGTTGTGCGTTTTTTTGACATCTGTATCTCTGATCTACGAATTACATGCTGATCAAATAACAATTTCATTCTTTGACTTCTATGTGCAGATATACCCAAACAAAATCTTATTTGCTCAATGTTATTTGAAATAAATATTTCTTAAAGGTGCAGGAACAGCTTCAAAAGCTGTTTCCGTGATATTTTAGAACACATATTTGCTTAAAACTATTAAGATATAATTAACAAATATGAAATATACAACCTATATTCCAATCTATAAAAATAAAAATTTTTGTGGTTTCTTTTCTTAGAAGTTTTATTACACACTTTAAAAGTCAAACTACAAATTTCTTACACAAAAGAATATCAATTTTATTGCATTAACAATATTTCATTAGTTTGACAGTAAATAATGATTTTTTTTTTAAATCCAAATATTTACCACACAGTTGTATAAACTAGGTAAATACTATATATATTCAAACTAAATCACACATAAACGACCCCTGACATAGTTTCTTTCCATCTGATCTTGAATTCATTTATCAATTGAAATCTATTTGTATTATTATTGTCTATAACAATAAGAAGAATAACCAACACCTTGGCAAAACATAGTGTTGCCCCCACTGGTGGTGGCCTAATTTAAAAACATTGTGAATGATGATTAATGTATATTTTATTTTCACATATTTTAAAATACTGAGAGACATTAATTTTAAAATGTAGAAAAATTGTCAAACAAACCAAATGGGAAATATGGAGACTCTGTCTGTATGAACCAGTTGCTCGTAAAAAATTATTCGTAGAATTCAAAATGCATCACCTTTACTGGTGACCCAAAATAAAGAATTGTAATAAAATCTTTACAAAATCAAATTAGTGATAATATGCAATTTTGCATTATCTTTGATAATGGAAATTCATTATTTTACTATCTAACCAAAGTTTGTAAACGATTCCTACAGAGAAACTTTGTAAAAATAAATATCCGAGACTAAAACAAATGATATCTTTAAATCATTTAACCATAAGATTTAGACCGCGAACCTTTGGATAATTGATACAAAATCAGTCAGCAGTAAAGAGAAATGAAGTTTAACTGTTACTCGAGTATATGTATTTTTTTCCTGTCGTTTATGTTAAAAGAAAGGCATTGCCAGTATAATTCGTAGAAACAATGTACAGGTTTTTTCAAATATCGTACATGATATGATCAAATTAACTTTTTGAATAATTTAATTCTGAGTTCGGAGAAAAAAATTGAATTTAGTAGATCATTATGATACAAATTGAGGAAACTAAAATCCAACATTTTTTGATGGTCGGAAGGGGTCCAAAAAAAATGGTAAAGTGGCCTAATCCGGTCTTTCGCATCAGACACCGTCGGATTGAGTTAAAAATAAAAAAGTGTTCAATGAGCTTACGCGCCTTAAAAAGGCGAAAAGAATGAGCTGCGAATGAACCCGATTGGTCCATCGATGTCCCCACAAATTGCAAAAAACCATCGATTTTGCTCGAAATTTCAAAACTTCATAGCTCTTGTTGTTTTAAAGATTCAAAGCTGAGATTTAAATGGATTGTAGCTTTTGTACCCATGAAGTATCACACACAATTTCAGCAAGATCGAATGTATACTTTTTGCAAACCGCAGCTGAATGCAAAAAACAGGACTTTTGTAAAATGGCCCTAAAAAAGTTGTGGTGCGGTAACGCGCTATTTTTTTTACGCGATCATATGCTTCAATAGTTAAAGTAATACCTACTAAAGTGTCAACCTCTCATCTTAAGTAAAAGTTAATAAAATATTAATTTTAAATTACTATTATTTTAAATTATAACATTAAAAATAGGATGGGAGTAATGAGAGCAATTATTAAGAGACAGAAGTTATGTGACATTATTGTCTTAATTGCTCCCATTACTCCCATCCTATTTTTAATGTTATAATTTAAAATAATAGTAATTTAAAATTAATATTTTATTAACTTTTACTTAAGATGAGAGGTTGGCACTTAAGTAGGTATTACTTTAACTATTGAAGCATATGATCGCGTAAAAAAAATAGCGCGTTACCGCACCACAACTTTTTTAGGGCCATTTTACAAAAGTCCTGTTTTTTGCATTCAGCTGCGGTTTGCAAAAAGTATACATTCCATCTTGCTGAAATTGTGTGTGATACTTCATGGGTACAAAAGCTACAATCCATTTAAATCTCAGCTTTGAATCTTTAAAACAACAAGAGCTATGAAGTTTTGAAATTTCGAGCAAAATCGATGGTTTTTTGCAATTTGTGGGGACATCGATGGACCAATCGGGTTCATTCGCAGCTCATTCTTTTCGCCTTTTTAAGGCGCGTAAGCTCATTGAACACTTTTTTATTTTTAACTCAATCCGACGGTGTCTGACGCGAAAGACCGGATTAGGCCACTTTACCATTTTTTTTGGACCCCTTCCGACCATCAAAAAATGTTGGATTTTAGTTTCCTCAATTTGTATCATAATGATCTACTAAATTCAATTTTTTTCTCCGAACTCAGAATTATCTAAAAATTGACGCCATTTTTTTTTTATTTGATCACACTAACAAATGTAAAATGCAATGTAATTTTTCGGGAAGATCTTAATCTTTTCGACAGCTTTAAACATCCAGCTCTTTGTTTCTACGAATTATGTTTTCAATGACTTTCTGTCCAAATAAAAGGTAGACAAAACATTATTAAAACACGAAAATCGAAGCACGAAATGTTAAACCTTCATTTGTCGAATAAGGAAGATAACTTCGAAAAATTTCGATTTTGGTGTCCTTCTACCAATATTAAATTCATATTCACGCCAACTTTATTCTATTTTTACAAAATATAGATAATTTTGATCGCACTGGAACCATTAAAAATTCCTAACATAGTATAATTTCAATTATTTATGACGTCATTAGCCAGTTTATAAGTAATCCATAGGTATGCATAATAAAGATAAATTTGAATAAAATTCAATACAATGTTTCAACAACATAGAAGATCATATTCCGTAATAATATTCAAAAATATACCAAAAACAAAAGTCAAATAATAATACCTAATAATAATAAGGTTTAAATGGAATTTCAGTATTAAGAAAATTTAGTGGGTGTTTTGGGTGCGGACACATACACCCTGGAGACCATATTTATAATATTGTGTTGTTTGGCTTCTTGTGTGCATGCTTTTCTCTCATATATATGTGTATTTTGTAAAGAAAAAGCAGCAATGGCAAATCATACACTTGGGAGTCGTTAGTTGTTTGAGAAAAGGAATACACTCCCCGCTGTATGTTCACTTAGAATCTCGTCTTCACTTAGTATAGGTAGATAGATAGAGGTACATACCTTGGAAGAAACAAAAAAGGTAACAAATGCTTTTATATAGTGTAACCGTGTGTCGAAAGTGGGGTACATATTTGTCTTTCTTTCTTGGGTTAAAAAATTTAATCATTTTCAAATCACATATTCAGTTACATTAGCTCGTTGTCCTTACCAACACTGGCCTCATACCATCTTTTCTGCGGTAGTAGCAGTTTCAGTTGGCTCTTTATCAGCGGGAAAAGTCCTTAATCGCAACTAGCCCGGAGAGAGGCTAACAAGTAACCTCCTATTTCTTGAAAAGCTACTTAGGGTGAAATTGCTTCACTTTTTTGAATAATTGAGATGAATAAAACTTAAAGTAGCGGACAGAATTAAGTAAAATAAGTAAAGGTGGCAGATAGAATTAAGTGTGATACGGCTAATAGTTTCCTTCCCTTAAAGCTTTTAAAGAAAAATTTAGTTTTCATAAGATATATCTAAGTATATCAAAAATTAATTTTTTTGTAAAGTATTCAAAGCTTTTCAACTAGTACAATACAAGAAAATAATGGAAAAATAGCTAAGTATTACACAGGAGAAGGAAAGTGAGCCATAAATACGAGCAATCTTTACATATAGATCCAAAAGGTGGCATTAACGATAAAATGACAGAGTTTAAATGTAGGTACTAAGGAATAGAAGGGGGAATAAATTATGCTGCCGTAGACTAAGCGGTAAGGATTTAATAAACCTCCATAAAACTAGACGGCGAGACGGTATAGTTTATCATGTAAGGATTCACTGGCTGTGAAGCGTTTTTTAATTGAATAGAGAACGAGCTCTTGTGGAAGGATTTTACCCAAATATTACTCAACATGTTTAGATTAGTTACACTCAATATTTCACTAATGTTATTTTGTTTGTGTATATTCATTCTTTTCTGTTAATATACTCTTATTTGCCTCCACAATCTCCCTTCGGAGGTCCTGCTTTTACACTAAACATTAAGGTTACCTACATAAACATTTTTCAAGTAAACAAAATACCTACTATTTAACAGCAGCAACCCATAACAAAAGGAGAAGAAGATTCTTTTAACAATCTTTGTATAAATATTTTAAGTTAATTTACAGACAACTGATTTTTTTTTTCTTTTTAAATACATTACTAAAAGGTTTTTTCTTTCTTTCTTTTTTTTTTTTGGATTTTAACACAGTTTTATTGTAATTACAGTAAAAATATATAAACTATTTTTTTTAAATTTATGTTAAATACATGATAAACATATTATGATGTATTTGTCGCATAATAATATATAGATATTAACTATCTTTAGAGAAAGTTAATACTTTCATCCTGAAACTCTAAATAATGAAATGAAAACAAACAATTGACTGAGTTAATGGTTAAAATACCATGTATAGACTGTGTTGATTACACTGTCACATTACACATACATACATCTTACACATATACTCAATGTCACAAAAAATGCTCGTTTTAAAACATTCTAAGTGTTACTATTATAACATAACATATGATGAGTACGCTTTGAATGTCTTAACTGTGGCATTTTTTCTGGCAGTGAGATACATAACTGATACTCCCATATAATACATACTATATAAGTTGCGCTTAATTTCCGCTCTCACGGGTAAACAGTGACGTTTACGAAAAAATGTTTCAAACAAAAATTGTTTATTTTTTTTATTTAGGAACATTTAAGCTATTTACAAAATGAGTCCTACGGATCCAAGACCACTTGATCTATGTTGCTCATTTACCTCACTTTTTATGTCCTGAGCACGCTGTAAAAATTTCAGCTTGATATCATTTTTCGTTTTTGAGTTATCGAGTTGACAGACGGACGGACGGACAGGATGCCTTTTAAATTTAAGGTTTCCGTACCCGAAAACGCTAAAAAATTGGCGATGATATTCAAAATTGATTCAATTTGGAAAAGCTTTAAGAAAAAATGTAATTTAATGTAAAGTGTTCTTAGATATGTTTCAAGTGCTCTAAATATTCATATTCGTGCACAATATACAAACCTGAAGGGCATAATTAAAACGATGGTGTCGAAAATTCTCTCAATGATAGATTTATTTTCCTGCTCTGTATAGTCAGTTTCAGAAAAACATGATACAAATTTATCTCGACCCTGTTGAAACAGCTTCATTTTTTTATCGAAATTTATTCAATTTGAAGTAAAGTTGTCGAGTTTTTAGGAAAAACTATTTGAAGTTGATGGATCATCCTTAAGAATAGCATATCATGGCCAATTTTCATGTTTCAAGAAACTTGTTTAAAAACAATTTGTCATGTCAGCCAGAAACTTATTTCATTTAACCCATGGTTTCTAGGTAGTTGAGAAAATCTGATTTTTTTAAAAGGAAGTCCACTCCCTTCCTAGAAGTTTCCCATCGTGGCCCCGCTGAAAATTAATATTTGAATCCATAGGATCGATGGCGCTCATGATCCTTACTAAAGATCACATTTACCACATCTTGTTTATAAAAGTTTTTGCAAATAAGCGACATCGCGTTGCTTGTGAGATGTAAAATTTATACATTTAAATATATGGGTTTATGAAAACTTTTCATATGAAAATTACTGATACAATTTTCTTTACATAGAATGTGTCACATGAAGTTGTTAAACGTAGGTAGAGTGCAAATGGAAATACGAACTGGTAAGGTAGGTGGGTACATACACTTAACAGCAAATGTGTGTATGAATGTTTTGGAAGTGTTTTAATTTTAGTTCAAATTAAATATAACTCCAAACTAAGCCTTAGGTAAGTGAGGGTAGCTACTATATATGTAAAGCTTAAAATATAAGTTTGTAGGTAATTTTGTTTCATATACAGATCCTGTTCTTAAATTATTGTCTTTTAATATTTGAAGAAAAAATAATTCATTACATAAAGTAGTTTATGGTTAGCCGCAGTATTTCTTTAAAGAAATATTCTAAAACGTTGACATAGTTAATGACATATTTGCGAAATTTAATTGTTAACGATTGGCAACGCTTTCGACCGACTTCAGCGAACTAATTTTTACTTCTCCCTTAAAATATCAACATTATGCAGCCGATAAATATTTATTTTTCGAGTTTTTTTGAGGTAATTTTATTTTATACGCAAATTAAATTATTTGAAATTTCATTGTAATAATAAAATTATTGTTACAAACAAAATTATTGTTATTTAATAGCAATTAAAGGGAACAGTAACTGCTATTAATCACTATTGTACTAAATATTTTCATCAGATAGCTTTAACTAATAGCGATTTCACCCTTAAGATTTGAAACATAAAGAATATAAAGTGCATGTCTATTTCGATTTCCTTTGGACTATTACTTCTAAAAACTCTGTTTCATAAGTGATTTATAAAACAAGGAGATTTCGTTTGTGGCTATTATGATTATAAACCCTAAACATTTTTATGCTGGAAAATGTAAGTAAGTAATACATCCAAGATTCTACCTTTTTTTTGGGTAGCCGCCATATTTATACTAAAATAATAAAAATAAAATTATAAACCAGCATATAAGTGGTATCTGAACAACAATCGGAATTGAATATTAAATAATCTTAAACAATTATAATCGAATTAAAAATTGAATACCGTATACAGGAGTCATTAAATCAAAAACAATATTGTAATTAATGAAGTCGGGTTCAAATATAGAAATTTGTAAATCTTCAAATATTAATTTTTTATTACAATAGTATTCCTGAAAGTCTAATTACATAATTTGGAAAAATAAATTGTACCAACAAGAATAAATATCACCAAGCAAATCTGTGGGATCGTACGAGAATAAGTATAAATACAAAAAATATAAATGTAAAAATGTTTCTTATGAAAAAATAAACAACTTTTTTCGTAAATGTCACTATTCGCCCAAGACAGAGCAAATTAAGACAAAACGTTGCAGATAGCTTCAACTGGTGATCTTGTGAAACATTTATTCTCAAAAAACGAAACAATATTCTAGGAAAGATTTTCGAAACCAAATTAATGGTGGCAAAACATCCGCTATAATTGTGTTGGTTTTTTAAACCCTTCTAAATTATAGAAAACTAATATAGCCACTGATATTCAACACTCTCAATGCAGAGTATTGTGACAATTAACTAAGTCAATTATTTGTTTTCACTTGTTTTTTATGTTTTTTTTTTTTCACATTGACCTGCAATTTTTTGTTTAGATTATCGATTTCTGATTTTGTTTATGAATTTCGCTTACAAAGCACCAGTGATGAGCATTCTCTCCTCTACCATTTAAGACATTAGTTATTAGATTCTCCTACCTGCAATATTTCTGAAACTCTCTGTATTTTACACATAAATAAAACGTAATCATGCTTCCTTTGACTACAACCTACTATTCTTAACGAAAGTTGCAATATCTATTTGCAATATCGTATTAAAAAGACGTATTCAAAGAATGGTTGACGAATCAACTACATCCCGGTTTTTTTATTCCTGCCAATTATACAACGTTGGTCGAGATGGTATGAATTACTAAAAAATAAATTTAAAATTTTCTTTTATTTTTCCCATTCTATTTGTTGTAGCAGCAATAAATAAAAATTATTTACAAAAAGATATCCAAGTTCTTTATACATCACGATTTTTTTCTGTCTGAATGTAACGAAATTAATTTCATTATTTAAAAAACTGTTTTGTATCGTCAAATCTGATTGTCTCTTTTAAAAAAGAATTCTTTTATCGTTTTAGTTTGTTTCTTGTTGAAAATTGATTTATTACAAATAAATTTATATTCCCACACATACAAAAAAAAGTGTCACCATTTTTATTCTATTTTATCTTCTCATAGTATTCTGTTCTGGTGTTTCGTTTCATTTTTTTTTTTTTAATTCGTTGCCGTTTTTCTCACTGTATATTAAAAGTATCAAGTTTAGCAAATCAATTTGTGAATCTTTAAGTGTTTTTTGAAATATTTTGATAATTAACCGTAAATTTGTTGTGTTTGATTTTGATAAAAATTAGGTATACCTACTTTGTACAACAAGTCACACAGATGTTTTGTTTGGTACCTTGCGTTTAGCTTTACATTGTCATTTTTTACAAGAAAATAATAGTTTATAGCTAGTGTAATCGAGTCAGCAAACTTTCTTTTGTTCCTCAGAATTTGAAAATTTGCGTTTGAATTCGAGAAAGCAAAAATTCTTTTTCAATCCAATTTTATCTTTTCCGTGTTCTGAAAGTATAAAAAAAAGTTGCTGATATGCAGATGGTTTGACGTTGTTGGCTTATTGATTCTATTCCCGATCCGAGGATATTAAAAGGGTTGAAGATACTGGCTTCCAGAACAAAAAAAGTTCATAAATTCAATAGTAATTTAGTATAAGTATCCAATTATATCAAGAAGAAATCCATGTACAGGAAGAGGAACCTGCCCTGATCTGATATTACCTCGATACGTCCTTGATTAAATGATCCAATAGCATCCAATAATATTTCCAAGATTCTCTTTTGGAAGTTAAAGCAGGAATCAAAATTAAATAATAAAATATTTCATGAAAGAAATGCTAAAGAAAGTTTCGAAAAAAAAACAAAATTTGTTTCCTTTAAAACGAATTTTTATATAAAAGTAAAAAAATATTTTTTAGGAATATAATTTCTTAATTTCATAGAACGAGAGGTGTAAATTTCTGGCGCACAATTTATAAAATTATAATAACAAGTTTTTGTGAAATAAATGGTAGTCTTTTTTTCTAGTATTATAAAAATGTCTTATTTATTACATTTGTAATTTAATATCTTGTGTGTGAATCTTTGTTTTATGTCAATATAAATATCATTCATTTCCGATTAAACACAAAAAAATGTAACCATAGTGTATTTATTTTGCCTTACAAAATATAATAGAGACTGCCGGTATGATAAGCTTTAGTGCCACAAAATAGCAAGACTCCATATTTTTATTATGGAACCAAATTTTTGTGTACTTTATCTATTAGCTAAAGTCCCTCATACATGACATGATATTTTTAATAGCTTTTGGCATATCAACACATCAACACATTATACCAGATAGCATATCATGTGTCCTGGTGAATAGATAGGAGTAAAAATTGAGTTTAGCGCAGGCATGGGCGAGTTTTTTTAAGCCGAAGTCACCATTGTTATTACTTTATTGTGTGGCATAAACTTTATTGCGTGTATCTTTATCGAAGTCCGCTCATAAAGGAGGAAGCGAGACGGGTATGCGACTCTTCTACTTGAATCAATTTCTCTAATAGTAATGAGATAGGTAGAAAAAAAATCTTGTCTCTCTGTCTTACTCGTATTTTTGGTTGACACTGGTTAGGCTGTCACTGTCTTACTCGTTATTTTGTTACAGAAGTCTGAGGGACTTTTCTGAGTCACATTTGTCCATGACTGGTTTAGCGGGATGGGTATATCGAGATGGTTTTGGCGGTATAGGTATAACGGTATGGATTAAGCGGGATGGGTTTAGCGGGATGGATTTAGTGGGTAGGCTAAGCATAGCATAGATATTAATGAATTGAAGTAACGTTTCCAGAAGACAACGTCTGTCAGGTAAATAAAAACATTTCTTTGCATTGAAGAGCAGTTACAGAAAATTATTTTCATCATATGCGCTACAATTAGTTTTTATTTTTTATTTAAAACGATTTTTATTTTGTTTTCATATTTGTCAGTATTCCTGCGATGAATAGCTTTCGACTAGAATTTCAAATCAATGTTATTGTGTGACATAAACCATAAATACATATAAATTTATGTATTTTCAATTTTTTGTATTTTTTTTTTTAATGTTATAGTATTTAAAACTCTTGTGTTTTTATTTTATTGCAAATAAAATGTATAACATTTTGTTTTGTTCTTCAATATTTTTTCCCTGCTGTTTGTTGTTGTATTTGAAATGTAACGATTAAAATTAATTGTTAAAATACGAGAAAGAATTTTTCGTAAATTGTAAATATGTAACAGCAATATGTACAGTAAGTACTATAAATATGTGTACAATTTAAAATAATGTTTACGTCATCATATATCACAATCATCCAACAAAACAGAACATGGTAACATTGTTGTTATATAGCTAGCGACTCAACGTTTCGCATCGTTGACCATAGTACACACACATACAAATGAAAACAGACATTTAGAAGAGCTATATGTCTGTCAATTTCAAACTATTATACAATTTTTGTCGTCTCTTTGTATAACGAAACAACAACGAAACGAAATATTTTTACAATTAAATTAAAAAATTTGTGTTTACCAAGATTTTTACTTGTTATTTTTATTTTTACTTGTAAAAATAAAGGTATCTCTTTTTAACTCATTATGGGATTGACACACTCTTTCTGTTTTCATTGGAAGGCCGTGTTGGTTTTCTAAAAGATAAAACAATAGATCCATCTTATCAAAATTAATTTATTCACATTTTCATAATTAGTTCCTTTATAATTACATCCACTGAACTACACTTCGGTGCATTTTGCTCATTGAAGCACTGGAAATGTTCCTTATCGCACGATATTTGTTATCGCACTATATTGGTTCCTTATCGCACGATATTGATATAATTGGTTATGAGTTAAAACCAAAAAACTTCAACAGACACCAAAAAGCAACATTTAGGCTACCTAGGAAACAGAAACTTTTTCAATCGATTTAGGTTGCCATAAATTTGAAGAAAATGCAAAAACCTTTTTATAATTGTCAATTTGTATTTGTCAAAATTTTATGTTTTATCATTCTAAAAAAATTGAGTTGTGAAAGTTATCAGAAGTTAACGAAAACGGAGATAATTTCAAGTAGGTACAATGCAATTTTTATATTATGTCATAATAAATATCCAGATTAAACCAAACGTAATGTACGCACATATTGGATTGACTACTAAATCAGAAGTATGTCTTTTTTAAACTAATACTACAATTATTTCATACAGCAATAACTAAAAGTAGCTATAAAATTCAAGTATTTAAAGAATCAAACCAGTATTTGACTTCTAAAATTAATACTTTAAATTTTCAGAAAATTATCTTGTAAATAAAAAAAGTAAGCGCTACATTTATAATTTACCAAGGTACGAAAGGAATATAGTTCCCACAGGTTGCCCGAAGACACCTATAGATCTTTTTTGTCTTGTTTTTGTCTTTTGCAAAATCCATCTCAATTTTGAGAGGGTGGGACGAAAACCTAACACAGGATTAACGTAAGGATAAAAAATAAGTCAAACCGTGCTAACTCTACCCTATTAAAGACTTTGAATCAAGGAGATATTTTTTTATGGAAAATATTTTTCAATGTTATATAATTTTTGGAATTTTTGTTCTATAGGACAAGCACAAAACTTTAAGGACAATACATATTTCAAGTATTGATCCATACCAAATATTTCTGCGATCTGATGCATAAAAATTTATGATAATTACTATGTACGATGAAGACTACTAGCTTTGAAATGTAACGTCACAAAATAGATAATAGCACACATAATTCTATATACGCTACAATGAGGGTATTTTGTGGTTTATTGTATATGGCAGGCAAGTAACAGCATTCCCAAAAGACCGTGACAAAAGTCACCCCTCATATTAAATGGCTATATATTAGAAATCGGAACACAGTAAGTAGTAACATACAATACGAATTATACATTTAATATTATCTTATTTCAACTGAAATAAACGGAACATTTAAAAGTTAAAAAGCTGTGTTACTGACAAACGGGGATGTGTTGGTTTGTTTGTTTGTTGTACGATTATGGTGTTTGTTGCATGTCATACAACACCACCAAATAAACACAGAAAGTTTTAATGTTATTTCCATAATTATTGTTTGTTTGGGTGGTAACATGCAGGACGTAAATATAAAGAGATGTACAGTTTATTTACGAGTTGTCGGTTTTCTAGATTAAAATTGAAAAATAAAATATGGTTTGCAGAAAGGCATTATCAATATGTGCGAATGCCAAACATGTTTATTTTCGGAGTCATTCATCATATTCTAAGTGTGTGTTTTTCGTCTTGTCTTGCCTTAGTTTTTAAAAAATTTAGTAATTTTCAATTATGCAATCCTGCATCATCATTAGGACGCTAAACTTCTCGTATCCAATGTCAGTCGAATCCAATCGGGTTCTCTTAACGATCTTGCTTGGCTGCCTGTCTGAAGAGAGACTATTTGAAAAGAAAAGTTATAAAATTAAGTAAAATAAAAAAAAACTCCATTTGAATTCGAAAATAGATCTTCGATAATATATTTTCGATGCTTCGGATCACTAACTAGTAATAGCAACGTAAAAGTTTGCATTATTTTACATTATATCATATCCGTCGTTAAATTAAGCAACCATTCTAAATATTGATAAAACTTAACCTTCAAATACCTACTTAATAAATATTATAAGTTAGTTAAAATTGTTCCAAATATTCATGTTAACATTATGGAAGAGAGAGACGACATGCAATGTTTTTTGCACGCACTCTTTGAAAGTAAAAGAATGGATGTCACTTTTCCTCCCGTAAACAATGTAATAACTACAAAAGTCTCGTAAAGATCAGTATCAAATCGTATTCCATTTAAACTAACTTCCTCCTTTTTTATGGGCCTAAATAATTCGATCACTAAGATTTTATTTAAATTGGTGTCAAATATTTAGTTTCCGAATTTTTTTTATTTTTTGTTCTTGGTAAAAAGCAGAAAAAAAGAAAAAAAAGTAACTGTATCCAATTATAATAAAAACATATTAGGTGATTTTAACCCAAAAAAAAAAAAAAACAAAAATCTGACTCACACCGTTGTATATTTAACGAATTTCAAGATACGAGATTGCTCACTTCTTCAGTTTCCGCATTATAATCGTGTGGAGCTTGAAATATCTCTAGGCATCGTTTTTTATAGATATAAGTAATTGTAAAACGAATTTGGGTTTTAACGATTTTTTAAGAGTTTTGATTCTGAATCGCACACTTCTCTGCTCCACTCTGTGCATACAAAATGCTATTTATTTTGAATTGATCAAAATTTCTATATTTTGAACATATTTTCAGAAATGTATATTTACAAATCAATAAGTAATAAATTTTATTTGATATTAATTACCATCGTATAAAAAAATGTAATAATAATAAAGAAGATGGGGAGGATGAATGAATCAATGATGGTACGTACTTTCATATCAAAAATAATAAATATAAACATGAAATATTAAATAAATATTATTTCCTTTTGAAAAATTCAATTTTTTAATGAGGCAAATTGTTTATCATTTTTCTTAAAATAAACAAATTTTATTTTTATTCATTTCGGTAAAATATATATCGAAAGTTTGTTTAAATTTGTTTTTCATTTAAGAATTTCTTTTTGTGAATATTCTTTTTGTGAAGATATTTTATGTGAAGAATATTGAACGTCGGTTTACTAGATGTGCCGGAAATTGTGAACCAAACAATAAGAGTGCAATACTCTACATGTAAAATATAAAAGTACGGAAATAATGAATATCCACTGACCACGTCATGGATTGAAAATTATAATTCTGGCACATCAAGCTATATGTGTATATTTTGGACTTAACACTCAGCTTTCGAGTTAAAATTTTAATTAGTTAGAATAAACAAGCCGTAGGTTTGATTATCCATTTCGGTGTAAATTCCTGCCCATTAAAAACATATCAAACATGTTAAAATTGTAAGAAATTAATCATGGTTAGATCCTATTTCCAAATAATATAAGAAAAACAAGTGAAAAAAAACTATTGACTGAGTTAATTACTGAAATACCATGTATAGACAGTGTTCATGACGCAATCGTTTGTTTTTTGAAGTCAAGTAAGTAAAGAAAGATATCCAGTCTTAGATAGCTACACATTCATAACTGATATTCCCATATAATACATACTATAAAATTTGAACCTAATTTGCGCCCTAGTGGGTAAGCAGTGATTTTTACAAAAAAAATTTTAAACAAAAGTTGTTTATTTTAATCTTTTGTTCTATCTCTAGCGGTTTACAAGGTGGGTCCTACAGACCTAAGACCCACCTGACCTTTCACTTTTTACGCCCTTAGACGACAGACAGACGAAAATATATGCTATTCCAATCGACATTGAATGTATTTATTCTAAATAATCATACTTTTTAGTCTTTGCTCTGATACATTCAGAGACTTGTTTAAGGGGCAAAAATAATTATTATGCAACTGAGAAACGAAAAAATACTAAAAATTTCTTAATGCTTTTACAAAGCATAACTACTCCAGAACAACAATATACTTTTAGTTATTCAAATAAAATGATACTAAAAAAAGTTAATTATGAGGCATTAAAACACATAAAACCGCTGAGTATTTACCAGCAAAGCTATTAAAATAACGTAAAAATATTTTAAAACTAATATGTTGAGTGATATATGTCAAAAAGACTACAGTTTATTAATAAAAATTCCAAAATTATAAACATATGTTTATGCCTATCTAATTAGACATTTTACATATTATAACAAAAATATTTTTGTATAATATGAATCGTAGTCCTTTGACAGATGTAATTGATCCTAGGAGAATAGTATATGAACCGCATTATCTATTTTTCAATAGCAGGCGATGGTAAAGCGAGTATATTTAAATTAAAAACGAGACTTTTTTTCTTCTAAAAAATAAAATTAGTTCATTAATCAAAAAATATATATTTTTTAATGTTCAGCTCCAAGCATTAATAGAATTATTCTATTTTTCATACTTTTTTTTAATAATAATTTTTAATTATTATTGTTTAAGGGTTATTTAAATCCGAAAAGAAGTCTATCTATCTATTTGAATGATTAATTAATTTTGTCTAGCCTGTTTAAGTAAGTACTTTAATATAATGAATCCTTACAGCTGGAATTTTTCGGCAAATGATAAGCATTAGGCTTCTGTTTTAGAAAATATAAGAAAGTTAGAGACTATCAAATACACACAATATCATTGTGCCTACATTTTACACTACTAAGCGAATTAAATTAGGGTATTTATTTTTTAACACCTCCAATCATTAATATAATTAATTCATTTTCTATAATTTTCAATAAGTTTATTAAAATAAATATTCCGAATCATCTTCGATATTTGGAATTGCTCCTCCTTTGGGAAATCAAACGTATTCTGATATAACAGTTAAATTTGTTCAAAAATAAATTCAAAGACAATCGAATCAATTTATAATAAATAATAGGCGAATGTGTAGTACCTACAATCGAAATTTATATTTATGTGCTTTTTAATCACCGATCTAGCAACTGGGGTATTATAAGTTTGACCGCTTTGTCTGTCTGTGGCATGGTAGTGCCTAAACGGATGAACTGATTTTGATTTGTTTGTTTCGTTTCATAAGAAATTTAATGAAAAGAGTTCTGAGTAATGTTTCTTGTGCGAGTTTAGAGATCCGTACCTAAAAAATTCCGTAACGAAAAATTTTTTCGGGGTTTTTTGAAATTTTGTAAATTTTACTTATATTTGTGTTGGGTGTTTTTCGATCTTGATCATCACCTCAATAAAAACGAAGGTTATCACCACAATTATATTTTAGAAAAACATCCAAATGGATCCATTACCCTTAAAAGTAGATAAATTTTTATATTCGACACGAAAGCTTTGCTGTTTTATATATACCGAAGGCGTCCGAACTATCACGGCTAATTCTGCTTGTGAAATATAGCTGAGAAATCTATAAGTAAGAAAATATGATTCATTTTCTTCTTTCTTATTATGAATTAACAATAAAAGTTTTGATTTAGGTAATATTATATTCTAAGTTGACAAAAACTAAATGATTGGTGACTGCAAATAATCAATCTTTCTCTTGAATTTATTTTTATAAAAACCAATTTTCATAAAAATAATCAAATCTGATCCAGTCATATTTTCTGCTTGACTGAATAAGACAATATTTTATTTGGGTAGTTTTGCCTTGCTTTGCTAAACACAACTTTTATATATCAGACAATTGATTTGAAAGTCAAAGCAACTACCCCATATCATCAGGGCATCCACATATTGGTGCATATGCAATGATGATATAAATTGATTGAAACTTACTTGAACTCTCCCCTTAGTTATTTACTTCCAAATAGAAAATTTTAACTTTCACCCAGAAAATTGAAAACAGATGAGCCATTTCTTTACGATTAAGGGTTCCTTCTATGTTTACACAAAGCTCTTTTACAGATCTGTTATAAGTAAAATTAGCACAAAAATAGTGGTAAACATCCCTTTGGAATTTCGGACATTCTGTACCAAATTTTTGTAGTAAAAACTACTATAGGCGCGTGAGACGGTTTTTGGTAAGATAAAATCTTATAAATTCTCGTCAGCAAAGTTACACTATCACCATCAGGATCAACATTTTTTTCCTCGGTATATGTCCAGCTATACACATAATATTTCATCAGAGGTACTAGTGGCCTAGTTTGATTCTAAACACTTAACCTTTCTCAATTATTTTAACAGCAATATCTCTTAGATTAAAGTAATTGAAAAATAATTGCTATCAGTTTTTCTTTAAGTGTCAAAACACGGTACGCTTAAATATAAGATTTACTTTTAAAGCATATTTCTGTATATACGAAAAATTTTAAAATGATCAGATGACATTGATAGACTACGTTACAATCCTTATACACAACGATGCTTAAACTAGATATCATTTCAGAGCATCAGAAAATGATGACAATGAAAATTATGACTTGATGACCAACAGAATCTGATCTACTATTTACCGAAAGCTACTATACTGTCTTTTAAAGATAATATTCACCATGGTTTGTATACGGATACGGTAGTATTACTTAAGGTTGTTGTCTCGCTTAGTAAATAGTGTAAGAAAATTCTAAATTTTTTCGTTAGAACACATTTTCAATAAAAATT
Organism: Chrysoperla carnea; assembly: GCF_905475395.1. Taxonomy (NCBI): domain Eukaryota; kingdom Metazoa; phylum Arthropoda; class Insecta; order Neuroptera; family Chrysopidae; genus Chrysoperla; species Chrysoperla carnea. The sequence goes on from NC_058341.1 coordinate 28,999,090, forward strand.
TGAAGTCGATTCGTCTCTAACTCGAGATAAAGTTAATTCAAGTATAGATCATTAACACGGAGATTATAGAAGTGATTGTCTTTTAAACAAGTTTTTTATTGATTCTAGAAAATATTTGTTCTCAGTTAAAACAAGTTGAATAATTTTATTGTTCAACAGAAATACCAATGGTAAGAGTATTATAGTTGAAGAGAAATAACGATATTAATAGAATTTAAAAATCATCGTAGTTTACCGTCCAAAATTTATTTACAATACTGTATTAAGACAACATCCTTAATATATCTATATTATCGTTACTAGAGAAACAAGAGGTTTAGAAGAATGAGACAGAGTAATAAGTCCACCCAGTATAAAAGTACATGTATAAGAGATTACACTGAATATTATTGGAGACAGTATTATATTATTAATAAAGTAAATAATAACCATTAGTTTGAGCTTAATAAAGCTCTATTTTCACATAGAATGCCGAGTTGATGGTATTATCTACATATCATTTTCCTGTATGTATATATTTATTTATATATATTATGAGTTCTATTTTCATAAATCGACAAATTGCGTTTTTCATAGAAATATGTTCGTATAGAAAAAATGTATGCTAAAAATTGGCTTTCATATATTAGCTAAGAAACTTGAGATATTTGTTATTTTGAAATTATAAAGCTTCGGCTTTAAGATAATTCAATAATTTTTCAGAACAAACTGGCATGATTTTAGCCAATGGAGCTCAAAGAGATAGCGCGTATGCTGTTCGAAGAGACCGTTACTAATTTTAGGTTACTAATTTAATTAATGTTGCGTTCATTTTACTGGCTGCCATTTTGAACAAATTCTTTCAATGCTGTATTATTTAATAAATATTGTAACGTTCCGACCCTCAGTCCATACAATAAATAAATTAAAACATAACTTGGTGAATTCTTTGAAAACTTTGTTATTCTTTCATATTTAACAGGATGGTACATCAATTGTTCCACACAATCAATTTACAATCTTGATTTCGTATTCTTCTTATTCCTATTTTCTGTTGTTCACTCTTGTACTGTTATTTCAACCATCCACAATGACTGCCCGTAGAGATAGAGAGTAGCCCTTCATATGGACTACTCATACTGAATTCTCTATATTGACTGACATATTATTTTACAGTATCCATAACTACTCTTTTATATATAAGCCATGTCCATGGAAACTATATAATAGTTTTGTTTTTCGGTCAACTAAGATGTCAGACTTAATTGTATTCTTCTAGAAAAGACTTTCACAGCCACTCACGATATGATCGAGCAAACATTTTGTCTGTTTGTTTCAAAATTGGTTCAACAGTTTTTAATATATGGACTAATACGTGTCACTGGCTTTATTATGTAAGAAGGTTAGACTTAAGCTCACTAAAAACTTTAAAATGAAACTTTTTTGCAAAAAAAAAGGACCGGATAAAAATGATATAGTACAAGGTTACCTTGACTACAAATCTCAATTGCTCAAAAGAAAGTTATTGATTAGAGAAGGTAATTTTTTTTTAATGTGTTCCATATTTTGCTAACAATTTTTACTTTAGTTTTAATCGATAATTCTGTGAAATGTTTTGGTGTCTTAATATTCCAAGTTTTGTGTTTCCAAAGCTTAATTGATACATACTAAAGTTTTCCAAACAAGGCTAAGCAGAAGATTCAGGAAAGGAATTAAAACAATCTCGTTATCTAGGAGAAAAAATTAATCAAGGTCACATTTCTCTTACAAAATTCACATCTTTATGCTGATATTAAAATTAAGCATCATAGAATCAAAATGTCAAGCGAGTATATTCATAAAACCTTGTTAAAATGTTTGAACAAACATAGTTTTCTAGTCGTGAAAATGATTTTGAAAATAATCCCTTTTATATATGCACTCATTCAATACAAGTTATATAATGAAGGTTTAATATTATAAACAGGATCAAGCTTACTCAACTCTACACTGTTAAATCACTGTTTACTCTTTGTTAAATATTTACTATACACTATAATAACCACAAAATAGTGGAAATGTTATCTATAAAGGCTTACCAGAGATATAATTATTTAATCTAGAAATTTTTATTTTTAAAAGTATTTAACGCATACTTTTAGTAAAATAAGCAATTCATTATTTTTGAAGTGATTTTTTTGTTGTTGTTATTGTTGTTGTAATTGGTTCGTATCACTTAGCCTAAATTTCTTCAAGAACATTCAAAAACGTTAAAATACAAGATTGCTTATCTGGGTAGGAGGAAAGAGTAATGAAAGAGTAATCTTCCATGTGAAATTGACCCCAATTAAACTGGATATACTTATTGAAGCAGATTTTGTTTCTTTAACGCAGGAAATCAACCGTTGTCTGAAAATTCTTTTTCCATGTAGGCTTCAATTGTTGGCACCTAATTTCTGATAGTTTTAGGTTAAATAGTTTCCAACAATTTAGCCAACAAATTTTTTAAATTATATATTTTTGCGCAAAACTGTAGAATATTGATTAATTTTCGAATAAAAGCAGATTTTTTGAGGAAAAGAATCAGAATCAGCTACAAAACGTAGGTATGTTTACGTCACTTGACTACAAAAAAATCCAAATGGTGCCGCCGGTAAATAGTACTTGAAACCTTGAAACATATTTTTCAATAAAAAAAAAAGAAAATAAAAGCCTTCTCTGTTTAACCTTTTTATAACTGAAAACTTTTAAAAGTCAGTCTGTATATTTTGAATAAGATTTAATCCGAAACTGCTAGAACTACTTTAGCATGTTGCGAATACCAAAATAAACTTAATTGGAAAGCGGCAAGAATTAATTTTAGTTCCCGTGGTAAATTCATCAGTTTTTGTACTGAATAAAGCATAAAATGAAAGGTCCGATAAACATTGCTTTCATCATAACTCCGTCAATTTTTATGCAAAAGACTTGATACTTTTTTCATTTTTAAGGTTTTTATGTACTTTAAAAAGTGTATGATATACTTTTTTCAAAAAATGCCAATTTTTTCTATTATTTGACGTTAAATATCCCGAAAATATTGGCTTTTCGAAATATGTTTCAATGACACTCGGGAAGTATTGACTTTTCGATATACATATGACACTTTCAATGACACTTTTTGCTTAGAATTCATTCTTATATCGATATCCGTTGTCTTTTTTAGCACAAATTTTTCCACCCCCACCCCCTGGGCAAGATAGCACAAATTTTTGTTTTTAACTTCTTTAAGGAAGCTTTAAGCAATGCAGTCGCACTGTTTTTATAAAGATTCCCTGACTTTCCCTGATTTCCGCACTCTGTTAGATGAAATAAATAAATTTTGATATTTTTTGTTTATAAACAAACTGAATTTTTAATGATGTTTTTTTCCATGATATCAAGAAGCGATGTTTAATTTATAGGTACTCAAAATATGAAAATTACTTAAATTATGTGAAATATTTTTATCTTTAAATATAAATTCGATTTAAATTTACATTTCCATAAATGTATAATTTTTGTTCTATATACGGTGTGTGCTAAATTTAAATTATGCACTGATCCACATCAATAAATTAATTATTCAGGTAGTATAGGTAGGTATATGTTTTTGAGTTATGTTATAAATTTTATGAAAATCGTGCTTTTTATTCATATTATTTGTCCTTTGTAAGTAATTTAATAAAAAAATTGTCGTTATATAATCATGTTTTTATTCTAATCTAAGAAAGTATGATGAAATTTTCTCGGGTTAACAAAAAAAAACGATACTTCCACGCCTAAAAAACTTAATGATTACATCGTAGTTGTGACTTTGTGTGGGTATATGCTGTTAATGGTGGACAATTTCTTACAGAAGCAAATTATAACGCAGTGTACTCTTTCACGGAACCCTGCAAATTTTTACTGTACCCCCAAACTATAAATTGTTGTCCATTAAAGGACACTCAGAAAAATTAAATTGGCAAGATTTCGGTTAACGGACACCCCGTTTAATTGAATGTTGGGCATAAGATGTTTTTCCATTTATTATTCGGTGATCATTCCTGCTAGAATAACAAACAAACAAAAAACACACATAAACATCAATTTTAATCTTGAGGCCAGTTAAAACTTTCTTGCTTTCGATAATTTTCTTATGTAAGAATTTAGCCAACAGAACGTCAAGAGCTAATAAAAGTATCAACGGTAATGTGTAATTAGTTGTTTAAGTCTGGACTACAACCAGGTTACTTAGATATATTTCAAGTGCGAATTTAGGGTTCCGTACCTAGAACAACTAAAAAATAGGCGATGATCCTCAAAATTGATTCACTGCGGAAAAGGCTCCAAGGAAAAAGTTAATTAATTTAATGGGGAGTGCTGTTAGATACGTTTCAAGTGCGAGTTTACAGTTGCGTACAAAAAAATTTCTCGGGTAGTTTTTTAAATTTTGTTTGTCAAGACACATACAATTGATTTAAAGTGATACACAATGAAATATTACCCTTATGGACCGCTTAAAAATTAATTCAGGGTTGTAGCCTGTTACATTTCAGACGTAAGACGATAAAAATTCCAATTGATAAATATTCCTTTGAATAAAAGTATTTCATGGAAGAACTCGTCATATAAATATCGTGTAAATTGTGTAAAATAGCAATCCTTTTGTAAATCTTTTGGCTAGTTTATTTCCATGATCAAAGCCGCTTCGAATTTGGAAGAATTCGCGAAATTTTCCGATATTGAATATATTTCACTTCTTATATTTGAACAAATTTAAACATACAAAATAAGATATATAAACATGAATGTGTGACTTATGTCTTTCTTTTCCTTAAACAATTAGATCAAGTATAACACCAATGCTAACTTTAAACTGTTAGAATTTGACATTAAAATTGACAAATTTTGTATGTATTTTTTGCTATAGGGTTACTCTAATTGAAATGGTATTTTTAACAACCGGAAATAGTAATATTAAAGTAGTTTCCTTGAATTATTGCATGCACTTTACCTGAATTTTCCGACTAGAATATTTTAAGATGGATCCCCATATACAAAGAAATTTCTCAAAATTGATGCATTTCATTACTCGTCTGAAAGAAGATTAATCACATAATTGACATTCACAATATAAATTGCGATTAAGTTTCTCTAACATTTAAATCACTATTGATGAATTAATTCGAACAATAGAACATCTAGTGATTAGTTTTAAGTGTCGAAAAATAAATTTTCCCATATTAAGCAGTTAATAGTTCGAACAATAGAGTCACATTAGAACATCTAGTCCAGACACATTATGATAATTTAGAATTGTATATATAATATTTTATTAATCCTTTTCCATTAACTTTTCGGACATGTATAAATAATATTTATGAGGTATAAAATATTGTTAACAACATTGATATTTTGCGACAGTGATTTTCTCTTCTATAAATGGTGGTGAAAACTCCATATGGGAATATTATACATTTATATATATGTATGCATAATAATATACCTTTACTGTTATTGTATAAATATTATACTGTACATAGATATTATTCACTTTCTAAATAGAAAGTTTATGGATTAAGCACGAAAATCAAAGTATATATTTTTTTAAATATATAGTAGGATATACATAGAGTCAAATGCACCTTAAATCATTCTGTGTTTATCGGTAGGTATTGATATTAACTGAACAGCATTTGTTTTGAGATAAGGTATTTTAAACCCCCGAACTAAAAAAAGCGGTTTTATGGGTTTGACCCCTATGTGTGTGTGTCTGTCTGTCTGAGGCACTGTAGCGCCTAAACGGATGAACCGGTTTTGATTTAATTAGTTTCGTTTGAAAGTTAATTTAATGGAGAGTGTTCTTAGCTACGTTTCAAGTTATGTTTTAGGGTTCCGTATCCGACAAAAATAAAAAATTGGTGATGATGTTCAAAATCGATTCAGTTTGAAAAGGCATGGATGACATATAGTTGTAACATATAAGGAAATGAATGGTCTAATAAACCTGACTCAATTCATTTGGAAAATTGAAATGGTAAAATAATTAGGTAATTCAAAACAATAATTCAAAATAGAGCAGAAAGTTACACAAAATAGAAAGTCAACTCAAATATTTCAATTTTAATTAAAATATTTAAAAAAATTTGTCCTAAAAAATGATAGATCTCGCAGTATCCTTTTCATCTCATCTGATGTCCGTGACCAACACTTTGATATTGATTTAAGAAGGAGTGTTATAAGTTTAAAGTGTTTATCTGCGCGTCTGTGTGTTTCTTAGTGGCATCGTAGCCCCTAAACGGTCGAACCGACTTGATTGATAACATTTTATAGCTAAGTTTCCAGAAACGGTTTACAAGGAATAAATCGCATCTATCTGGAGTTTTTTAAATTTTGTAAATTTTGTATTATATAAATCATACACAACGTCAATGTTTGGTTATGAGTAAGTTGTTGGATCAGATGGGGGAAATTAAATGAGAGGAGAGCTATGCAGCTATGGCTGGCTTTGTTTGGAACTATCTCCATATTTAACATTGTGCAAACTTTATGAGAAACTGTAGAAAGCCACATTCCACGTTTTCCCAGTTGAATAGATTTGCAATAAAACAAAAACTAAAATGCATTTTTTAAATGAAATCAATGTTATTCAAATTTCAATATTTATTATCAATTCAACTGAGAAGTCAAAGAAAAAAGCAATAAATTACTAAATGAAGCAATTTATAATTCACCTAATAACAAAAAGTTATTATCTATAAATTTTAAATGAAAGATAAAATAGTGCCAAAGGCTCAGAGCAACACTTCATCTGAAAAATATGGACAAATATTAATAGGTGGACTTTTTTGGTCAAATGTTTCGTGCGACTAGTGCGGAACTTATGCTAAGATGAATTTGAAATATTTTCTGATGGTGGGAAAGAATAGACTGAAATACTTTTATTTTAACTTAATTTCTTCTATAATTTTTCAATGTCTAATATTTACGGTTTTAACATTTCAAAAATAGAAATTTTTAATATAATCTCTGAGGGTTATATGTACTACGACTGGTATTGTACACAGATATTATGTACATACATGGGTTAGCTGTTAATTCACCATTAAAATAGGGGTTCGTTGATGTGATTTTATATATTTAGGATGAAATAATATGGGTATAAAATTATATTATTTGTATATGATATATCCTGGGTCGTCTCTCTTTTTAAACTCTTACTAATTGCAGTTGAATAATTTTATTTTATACAAATTTTTATTTCCCTACTTTATATGTACATAGAACGCTCCAGACCACCCGTGCAACCCATTGAAAAATTAATATTTCACAAACTTTCTTTAAAAAATCCGATGCAATATTTAAGTGAAAATAGGTATTGCTTTCAGTTTCAGTAAAAAGATGATTTTGATTGAAAAGTTAAATGACACATGAAAAATCTTATTACAATGTTGGATTATCCATTTAAAAACTAAATCAATAAGTTCTTCATATTTTTTTGTATTTAAATATAATATGAAACTTTTTATTTCTATAAAAAAAAAATATGAAACAGTAATATTATTTATGCCTTTATGGCAAGAAAATAACTAAAAAAAAATTTTTTTTAAGTTTTCCTTACGACCGGACCAGAAAGTTGAAAGTATCAAAATTATAAAATGGACACCCGAGCTGTAGGTAAAGGGGTTAAAATTTTGCGTCAATTGGGGAATTAGTTCCTGATTTTTAAAAACAGGTGGTCTAGGACACGGTACATGTACACAGTCCTCTAATGATTCATTGGCGGGTGGTAAGAATTCATACAAAAAAATTTGTATAGGTGTATGTACTTAAAATTTTATATTTATTTAGTCCATTCTGGTCATGTAATTAACATTGGTTTATTTGAAAATATGTTTTAAAATTATCAGTTACTTTTTGATATGATCAGAACGTTTTCGAATATAATTTTGTTGGGTGTTTCGAAGAAATTTAAATTTACATAGAATGATCGTATAAGTTTGAGTGAGGTAGTTACATCTGACGATTATAAATTTACTATTTAAATACATTTTTCGAAATACTCCACGCATTAACAAGTTCCTAAATATTACTTACAGTGTAGCATTTTGTGACCCTTACGAAAAATTTATAGTTACAAATCTATTTATTTTTGAAGAAATATTTCCATAAAAGAAAAAACTTTGGTGCATGGAATTTTTGGAATTATTTTCTTTATCGTACGTTCGGTATTACTTTAAGAAATGATGAAACTGTAACCGTTTTTTATGGACCCGAAAGAAAGTGTGCTTGTTAATTCTGTTAAAAGATCATGAAATTTAAGAAAACAGTCATATTGAACCTTATATTTTGGGCTATTTTAAGTATGTTTTGTTTCGCGATATTTATTTTCTAAAAGCTTTTGAGATTCAAAATTCTGGTTTGATGAAAATTTAATTAAAAGTGCTAAGAATAGAGCAAAATATAAATTTTAATCATTAAATCAAGTTAAACATTTGGCCACAATCATACGATAATCGTCAATTTTGTTGATGGTAGATTAGATTTTATTAGATTATAGATATCTTAATAATAACCATTTCTCAAAAACGGTAAGGTGAGATACCACAACATAAAATTTTCATCAAAATTAGGTTTTTTTCAATCACTTTTATCTCGTAAACGGTCAGTTTAAGAAAAAAATGCAACGGGTTAAAAATTGCTAAGACTAGCCCAAAATATTAGGTACAATGATTGTTTTCTCAAATTTCATGATTTTTCGGCAGAATTTGCTTGGGCGAACTTATAAGTGCGCGCATGGTTAAAGTATAGGTACACTAATCAATATATCTTTGTTCAACACACTCATGCAAACATTTACAGCCTGGTTCCGTAAGAAATCATTCTGATCTAGAATAAAATCGTACGTTTTTGTGTCCATTTTTGAAAAAAATTCTTTTTTAAAAGGCTTATTAAAGTTTTATTTTTTGAATATTTTTATTAAAATAATTTAATAAATATACAATAAATATTATTAAATACAAAGTGCTTGTCAATTTGAACTTCAGTCAAATTCCGTTTAATGAATGTAAATAAGTGTGAATACAGTAGTTAATATCTATTTGTTATTAGATAAAAATAAGCTACTATTAAAAATTGACTATAAACGATAAATCAAAATTGAAAAGGGACAAATAAAAATATTGTTCCAATTTATTTCAATAATATAAACCCATTAATTACAAAAAGGGTCCATTGGCTTAAATCAATTTTATCTATCAGAAACATATACATACATCTATCTATTAAATCAATAAATATTGATCATATATCATTTAATAGTCAAATTTAGTCACGCCCTCAGCTAATTCCTTAGTTGACTTTGGACATAACCCATATTAAACTTATTGTATATATGTATATGCTGTGTATGTATAAATGTATGTACGTATGTATGTTTGCATGATTAGAAGTACAGTGTTTTGTAATTCTAAAAGGGTTTATATATTAAATACATTGTCCTCAATACCGTATCGTATGGTTATTTTATTTAACTATTGTAGTACAAGAAATAATAAGACTGTTTAAAAAGTAACTTTCTATAAGGCCAATCATTAAATTACCCTGATTTTTATACTTTTTGGATCAAAATTACCCCATCCACTGAGTTTCATCATATTCCGAAACAAAAATTTTTTTGAGATTTTCTCGATTTTTCAAAGGGTACCACCCCTTAAAAAAATTGCAAAAAATCGAGAAATTTTGTTATCTCCAATTACTATAAAACTTAGAAAATAAGGTAATTTTGACCCAAAAAGTACAAAAAGGTGCATTTGATGACTGGTCGAATAGTTTTTGAGATACGGACTAAAATCGATCCAAATATTGCGATATCTCAGAAACTCTGCATCCAATCAATAAATTAACCTGATTTGTATGCTTTTTGCCATCAAAATATTGCGATATCTCAGAAACTCTGCATCCAGTCATTAAATTAGTCAGGACAGTAAAAAGTAAGGTCGAGTTTGTAAATGAACAACATAGGTCAATTGGGTCCTACGGTAAAACAACTATTAGAGATAGAACAAAAGTTTAAATATAAAAATGTTCCTTATAAAAAAATAAAGAACTTTTGTTTGAAACATTTTTTTGTTTATACATCACTGTTTACCCACGAGGGCGCACATTAGAGGGTCCAAATTTTACAGGATGTATTATATGGGAATATCAGTTATGAATATGAGGCTATAATTTTAGATATAATAGATATATCTAAATGTTGATATCTTTCTTTACTTACTTGTCGCCAAAAACATACGATTGCGTCATCTACACTGTCTATACATGGTTTTTCAAAAATTAACTCAGTCAATTGTTTGTTTTCACTTGTCTTTCTCAAAATCAAAACTAATCGATATAAAATGTGATATTATATTCTTAAAACCACTGTAATTTAAGTATATAATGTATCATTACATGTAAATCCACTATTATTAGTAGAAATAGATAGACTACAAAGTAACTATCATTCGATGTATTTACAATTAAAATCAAACATCTATTGTCGCATGCATGATATTATAGAGAAATTGTATTATATATGTAATATACGGGTTAGTCGGTTGAGGACATGGAACTAGCCTATGGAGAACTGGATATTATACATAGCTACTAAAACCGGACAAATACAGTGTGCAAAATCAGCAAACGATAAACATTTAATTTTTTTTATTATTTGTTAGCTTTAAGTCACATAATACCATGAACAATATTTACAAATAAATTTTGGATGTTATAGGTACTGAAATACATTCGTATGATCTATGAGCGCATTTAAAAAAAATGATAGGCAGTTATTAAACTGCTGACAGAAGTAAAAACTTAAAATTTTGCAATAACTGTGTGTGTGTGTGTTTTTTTTTACTTTTAAATTAATTATGAATATTTAAAACTAGCAGATACTCGCCCGCTTTGCTAGGCAATTTCTACTTTAAAAACAAAGACTATCACGTTATAGCCCTCACTTATCCTAACTTTTTTGAAAATGAAATTTTGCCCAATACACTCGCTGACATTGTAATTTTCTATAGGTCCAATCATTAAATTAACCTGATTTTTTGGATCAAAATTAACCCATCCACCGAGTTTCATCAAATTCCAAAACAACATTTTTTTTTGCGTTTTTCCCGAATTTTCAAAACCAGAATGAAATTCGAGTAAATTCATCAATAGGAATCTTTTAAAAAAATCAAAAATATTTAAAGGTAAATAAAAGTATTTTGAAAAATACCTTCTTTGTCCTTGTTATCAAACAACCGTATTTTATCTATAAATGGAAATATAATCATAAAAAATAAGTTGTTTAATGTCACGCTGTTGTACAAATGAAAAGAAAGTGAAGTTCAGACTTTTAATTTATATTTTCATGAAACTTGCACTACTAAATGTTGAAAGGGCAAATAATTTTATTGTGGATATTTTTTGATGTCCTATGATAGTACCACTGTGCGTGCGAAGGGGATGCTTACAGTCTGCTTCACCTCATACGATACACTTTGTAGATAAATGATTTGAATATTACAATGTAGTACGAAGGTTTAAGTATTAATACATCACCAAACATAGGTAGCTATAAGATACGTGTAGGTGTATCTACCGATATAAAACAATCATGAACGCTTAAATATTTTATAATCAAATATCAGAACTTTACTAAACGAAATTTAAATTAGATGAGACTATTTAATTACTTGATTGTCATTATTACCAAGCTATTCATCAACTACCAACTCTTTAAATTGAGTAATTGATTATTTAAAATGGTCAAATAGTGTTGTTTTTGAAGTCAAACTTCAGTCCAGCTTGTGAAGTGAACTTCTGTCCAGCTTGTGATAGTAAAAACCATTTATCTTGACATGCTGGTGTTCATTTTATAGCCAACACACATTTCGCGACCCAAAACTTACGGACTCTCTAAAAGTTTCCCGATTTTTAAGCCCTCAATAGTTTCGAATCATGTGTCATCAAAAAATGACTCCCTATAACGGTAAAAAAAAAAAAAATACTTGGAAAATTTCAAACATTTGTATCTCTGATAAAAATGGTCTTGTCTGGATCATCCATAACGAATTCTTGTATGCAGTTTATGAATACAAAAGACGAACATTTTTTCACCTTCCATCGCTTTGTGTCAAAGGTTGGAAGGATGGTAAAAGTTATTGTTACAGGATTATGAGGATTATGTCACAGGTTGATGGTAGGAATATTGTTTAACATTTGAAGCTTAGGCTGAAAATAAGCGATTGCTTTTGCGAATTTGCTAAACTGAATGTTATGTTTAAAAAGCATTCAATTATATTACTATGTTGAATAGGTTGTTTGATGTAAGCCTTATAATATAGATATTATTTTATAATTACTCAATTGAATATTATATGAATGATTTGTACTTTGTTTTCATGTAAATAGTATTTCGAAAGTAACTGAGTAGGTGGATGGAACACAAAAGCTTAGAAATAATGATAAATTGCTTTGGGGTCCCTATGGAAAATCTTGAACACGAAAACTTATTTGCGTATACTATATCTAATTCCATACGTTAAAACGTATGCATATATAGGCTGTTTTTTTAATTTGTGTCAATGTGTACTAAGGGGCGGGTGGAAGTTCATTGGATAAGAAAATGGAAGAGAATCTTACGTCTTACAATTTTATTTTCTACCGGATGCAATAAGAGCGTCCGTTACTCCTGCACATCCTGTATATAATTATATGTTTAATAATCTAACCTCCCAGTTCTGTTTTTTATTATTCTACTTTTTCAACTGTCGATGCAAAATTCCTTTGGAAATTCCTTCTTGAAATTATTGTCCATTTATGGATATTTGTGATTGTAAGATGAAGAAAAGTCAAAATGTGTCATTTTCTTTCTTCTCAAAAGAAGTTTAAAAGAATATTAGTTTTACTTAATTTAGGAAACGTGTAATATTCTATACATTCACGATTTTGCCAACTCTACCATGTTAACTAGATTTATTAAATGATTGGAATTGTACAATTGTTAAGATTAATGTCTGACTTTTTAAAATAGAAAGGCAATTTGCTTTGGAAATGCTTTAGAAGTGTTCTGCCGAATTTCCAAGAAAGGTTAATGTTCTAAAAAATGAGAAATTGGTTTTTCGATATGCTAACCACGTGAAAACTTTGGACAATGGCCCAAATATTGTCAACAATGAAATGAAAAAGGCAAAATGCGGTGGGTATTCACATCTGTGACGACTTATGGTACTTTTTTCTCCAATTTGCAGTTCTACAAAAATTGTTATTTGTAATTCTCCATTTGGTAAGGAACACGCCGAAAATCGAAATTTTATGAGCATTATTATATAATAATTGTGACCATGCTCTGCCGATTTCGGCACCAATACTGTTGTTATTTAATACAAATTGTGTTGAGTCACTATTAACAGCAATAATGACGTATTATGTATGCCATTTAAATATATATCAATAATTCTAGAAACGTAATAAATTGCCTTCGCATAAAATTAGATACATTGGAAGATTATATTCATGATATATATTACGTATATAATTTCTGTTCCGAATCATAATATCTAGAACTTTGTATGCCAGCCATAAAAGTTTCCTAGAATTTATAAACATAATAAACTTCAAGAGTTGATATATTTACCATTTTTTGTCGTGGTGATTCATAATTTTAAAATTATTTAAATATTAAAAACTTAATAAAAATAATCTACTAGAAAGTTTATTATTCATTTGGTTTTACCGAAAGCAATATGTAAATCAATGCCCCAACCACACTTGCGCTTCCGGAAAATTTTTCATCAATCATTCTAATAACAATTTAAAAAATTAATCGAAAAGTTTAAATAATTAAAAAGTCAGTCCTTACAGTTGAAATTGAGACATATTTTCAAAGCCAATTTTGTATTTTCATAAAATGTAATCATGTTAAATTGTTGACACTTGATTATTCGTGCATAATTTAGAGTTTAAACCTACAATAATATCTATATTATACTGTAATAATGTGCAATATAGGCAGATATTACATATTTATACACTTAACGTTATGACAAATTATTACTACAGATAAGTATACATATTATCCATATTGCGTATACAGTGTGTCCCAGAAGTCCTTAGGCAATCCTTCTTTCTTTAATGAAATCTTCATTTTGTGGAAAGTCAAATACAGAAATATTATTCAAGTTAAAAATGGTTCATATCTCATAGCAACTCTTTTTCTTTTCGTTATTGGTAAGAGACAGAAGACTATACTTTAAACTGTATATGTACATAGCAATATTCTTCTAGTTTCCCTTTAAACCCCCAATCAATATAATTTTTTCTCAATAAATAGATTCTGTACACTTATTTACAGTATTTTCAATTCGAATATACTCTAAATTGCATGGTTGCAGTTATAGTTCGCGCGGCTATAGGTACAAGTATAAGTTAATAATCTACAACCTACGTTACTTCTTGAAATATTTTATTTTAGCTATATATTTAGTCTTGCTTTTTTGATGAAAAAAATATTCATGTACAAAACATAATAGTTCTAAATTAAAACTTTTTGACCTTTATGATTGCATTTATTTATAGTGTTGATTACAGGGAACGGAATATCGGAACAAGAATCTACAAACTTATTATTACACAGTTGGTAAAATGCGCTCGATAAGAGTTAATTTTCATAGGGAAATACAAGTTGGGTTCAAAGTGTACACATTTCTTGTCCTTTCAAAAACAATTTCATAACTTTATCTTGGCTATACAAGGAAACTATACAAACAATAAAGCCTGTTGTACTTGCTTAGGAGACTTTTCTAAAAGTATAGTTTTATACCAAGATAAAAAGCCTGAACCTTTAATGGAAAACATTTCATTAATTTCTATAAATTGTTCGTTTACATTACATACAAAAATAATTCTAATACATCGTACAAACAAGCGTTTGTAGCAAACAGAAAAAAAAAGTCGTAAGTAAGTATTTTTGATGTAATTGAAGAAGACTAGCAGTGAACAGCAAAGTACAAACAAGAAATAAAACTACGATATATTTTATGTGTTATTAGCAAAACGTTTGTCGTAGTATTTTAAAGCTATATCTGCACTTACAATACACGGCGTCGAATATCCCAAAAAAAAATTTTCAAATTCAAACAATAAAAAATATTAAGTGTGCCCGCATTGCTTATATTTACACCGGCGTTGAAAAACTGGCGTAGGTACTACTAGAATTATATTATTTCGGGGACATGCATATGGGTAATCCATTTATATATATCCCTGATGAACAAAAATAAAAATTACATACAATCATCAAACCAAAAAAACTCTTAGAACTTTCTTTTTTAACCCCCGCAGTAAAAATAGGGATGTTATAAGTTTGACCGCTATGTGTGTGTGTTTGTCTGTCTATGGCATCGTAGTGCCGCAGTGCCTAAGCAGATGGACCGATTTTGATTTTTTTTATTTTGATTGAAAGACAATTTAAAGGAGACAATTTAATGGAGACTGTTCCTAGATAAGTTTCAAATGCGAGTTTAAGCGTACTGACAAACAAAACTAGTAAAGTGTGGACGTAGCTTAACATCAACAAGAAAACCTAACATAGTAATAATGTACATTGTCGTCGCTGACATTCTCCATGTTATGTAATTCATCGTTGTTTTTCGATACCGATTTCTTCACATACACGGGAAATAGCCATATTGTATTTATATGTATATATAGGTATTTTAAAGAGACAATGAATAAGCTGTTGTTTGAAATAAGATAAAAGGGAATGAAACCGACAAACATAGAGATAGACCACAATACACACACACATATAACCCTTAATGTTTACTATGTCCACAACAAACTGGTTGACTTCGTATAGAATCAGGCTACTATTTTAACTTCTATACGCAACAATATATACGGTGTCTCTAAGGCGAAATAGCGGTACATCAAATGGTAGATAACGTTACAATAATGGCAATTTCTTAATACACTTATAATCGAAAAAGCGTTCCTTTCTAGACAAAGGATTTTAAACTTAGGATGAGTATGATATTAGTGTGAATATTTCCAAAATGCATACTTAGAACAAGTGAAGTTTACAAAATTTAAAAAAACCCGACAATTTGTTCAGGTACGGAACCCTAAACTCGCACTTGAAACATACATAAGAACACTCTCCGTTAAATTGCCTTTCAAACGAAACTAAAAAAATTAAACTCGGTTCATCCGTTTAGGCGTTACGATGCTACAGACAGCCAGACACACACACATAGCAGTCAAAATTATAACACCCCTTTTTTTTAGTTTGAGGGTTAAAAATTGGAAATTTGACAATATGAGCTGAGGATCCTGTACGATTTAACTTCGCCACTGCGTTGTTACAAAAACATTATTGAATAACCGTTACTTGGGGAAATTTGTGCAAAATTTTTAATTTTTCTAAGCAGCTGTTTTTGAAATATTCAGTATAATATACTTTTTTCTAAAATCCCACAAACTGTACCTGGAAAGGGATACTTTTCCGGCTATTAGTTTATTGAGAAATTGCAATTAGTTAAACTTAATCTTCTATTTTACTTCAAGACCTGCTATTATAAATTGGACCACCCTATATACAGGGAGTTTCAAAACTATCGCATCCAGGTATTTTGAGCATAATCTTAGAACTCATTTTTCCTAGTTTCGGAGTACGTGTGTACATACATGTGTATTCGGGATACGAATGTACATATGTATTTAGGTATGTTTCTCATGTAATTTTTAATGTTTCTCATGTAGTTTTCAGATTCTAACAATAGAATCTTATTAACCTTTCCAGCCTATTTCCATGTTTTTCTATTAATAGTAAAAACGGCGTCAAGTACGAAAAAATCATCGTTAAATCTTTACTTTTCGATATAAACGTGATTGAGAATTATCATAGTTGGCTAGAAATATTTTTTGGTAGGACAATGGATTCGAGTATCGTCCATATCCGAATCCCGGTATATTTTTCCAAGCTACTACTGGATCTCTTAAAATCACAAACATGGTATATACCACAGGCCTGAAACAATTCCTGAAAAAAGGTTGTGTTATAAAATCCTTAGAGATCCAAAAGTTTTTTGTTTTAAAAGAACGAACATTTTTGCCTGCTACTTTTCTTTCCTATTTCGGACTAAAAGAACAATCTTGTCGTTTCATTCGCTTTGTCGTTTTGTTCCTGTATTTAAATAAATCACTGGATTCGCGGTAAATCCGATATACTTAATTTTTCTTTCTTTTCCATCTAAAATATATTCGGCAAATGGGAGATATGTATACAGATGTCATGTGATGTTCATACTCAATTTTTTAAACAAAAACCATCACACACAAATACTAACTGCTACTTGAACACAAAACGAAGGACGATGAGAATGTCACACAAAATTCTTTTTTGTCTCTTTATCTAATGTTTGTTTGTTTGTTTCGTTGTTGTCCAAAAAAACAACAACAAAGTAATATTAAAAACAAAAGTAACATAATAAGAACAAAAGTAAATAACTTCACCCGTTGATAGTATGCGAAAAAAAAGTGTTGTAATATATATTAGAATGGTGACACAAATAATTATGTATGTTTTTAGTAGGTAGTTGGTAGGCACAAACCCAAAAACTTACGAAATGCAATGGTAAACACAAATGACATTCCAGTCATAGTTCGGTTTGTTAAAAAAATATTCGAATTTACCTTTTTTTCACAAAGCTTCTGTTGGTAGTAAATAACACAAGGATTTCTAAATGGTGAGAGTAAGAAGAAGAAACTACAGTCAAATCCGGTTATAACGACATCGGCTGTAGCGAGGAAATCGAATATAACGACAAAATTGAAAGCTGGCTGAATCCTTTCCGGCTATATATTTAATTTAGTATTTACGCTGTAAATCACAAACAACAGTTTTTCACCCCTTTAAGCCTCCATGATAACACATAATCATTTGTCAACACACATACAGGTTTAATTACCAGAAAGTCGTTATGGATTTCCTTGTTCAAGAAGTAGAGAATTTTCTTGTTCAAGAAGAAAGAGGTACAGTACGAATATGTAGGCATTATTATACTGTAGGGCTAAGCAGAAACGACTTAAGGACCGCCAATTGATTCTCAACGACTGAAAAAAAGATCTTTATTGATATACTTTTATTAAGGGTTGCCTCTTGGTATCGGACAAGGATGGCAATTCTTACTTTTTACGGTTTTGTACCTTCCGACAAAAAAGAATTTTTATTTCAAAATTATATAAATAACTTTTTACCACTCTACATCTTCGCCGGTTACTTGTATTCTATGGTTTATACCTACTTACTTATATAAAGCAAAATATGTTTTTTGTGGAATTTTATTAGAATATATGTGTTATTTCCAGTTAATTAAAATTAATTGTAAATTTAATTTCTTGTGTATGTGCATTTTTTTTGAAACGAGAAAAAAGAGAATTTTTTTCAAAGAATTAATTGTATTTTTTTGTAAATATAAATAGGTGAACATATTTAATTTAATTAAGTATAAATTGGCATCCACGAAAGGAATTTTGAATATGTATCATTCATTTGTTTGCTCCACAACTTTTTAATAAAATATATCTTGTCATTTGTTAAAATATGTATACAATTTTTATATATTATTTTTAAACAATCTGGTTGTCAATTTGATTGACTATGAAAAAAAATAAAAAATAATTATTTAATTAATAAGGAATGATTTTGGCTTTTTTTTTGTACCGTCTTTTGAATGAAAAACATTGATTTATTTAAATAACGTTAATTTTAAAGATGTAAAAAAAGTGGAATTACTTGCACAAATTAAAAAAATCTTAAATAATTGGAATCAAATTGGGTGAAGTATATTTGACTATGTTAAAACTAACTAAAAAATGTAAAATTTAAACACGTGAAATGGAGAATATTGTTAAAAGAAAACAAATGAATGTTATATTTTCACTATGGAAAGGAGGGAATAATTCATTTTAAAATTACCAATGCATAGATTTTTTTAACTTTTCAGCGGTTATACATCAGATGTTGGCACTAAGATATTTTTCTATCGGCATTCAGTGCATATTAAGTGCATTCTTATTGCCAAGTGAAAGGTTCACCTAAAAGGGTGGGAAATTTTTTTAACCGCCTAACTAAATTTTTAACTCAGTTAGAAAACATGGATGGCTGAGAAAGATAATTTTTTTTACTTCTATTTTAGCTTAGCTTGAACGTAACAGTGCCTATTCGCACCGTGCGTGCGTTTTATTGGAGGCGTGTCCAAGGTAACGGAACTACTTTAATTATAGAATTGTATGGATACATATATAATTAATGGATTGCATATGGATTGCATTTATGACTTACATTGAAAATTTAGTATTATTGTGTCACAAATTTAAACAAATAATTATGATAATTTACATTTGAAAAATAATATTCGTGAAATTTGATTTCTTATTTTCACAATTTTTAATGCAATAGGTTTAATTAATTAGTGTTTTTCAAAAATTTTAATTAGACATTTTCTATAAGATTAACATGTAAAGAATTGCAAATTTTTCATAACAGCTTCCTTTATCGCCAAAATTTCACTGGAAGCGCTGGCATCGATTTTATTGTCCCTATCATGACTATGCACACAACGAATATCAATAAGAATAAAATTGTTAAAATGCTATTTCTATATCACACACAATTAATTATAATAACAAAGATACAATAAATATTTTATTTAACAGGAAAGATATTATTTATCTGTGATATAAAATAATATTTTCCTAAAAATTCTTCATTTAATTAAAAAAATGAAAACACATTTTCATGATAATTTATTCCTTTGTTATCTTCTTCAGAGAAAAAAAAATCAACTTAGAAAAACAATGATGATGTATATTTTGCTTTTGTAGAATCATAAAAATTTATCTTATATTCTAAAAAATTTTCACACGAAATTTTTTTCAATTCATTTATTCATTTGTTTATTTCACTTATCAGCGGGCGTTTCACACTGCTTGTGCCTTAGTCTCGCTCCTTATTTTTTTATAACACGGTGTCTCGTTTATCGTAAAGAACCGGTATTTACCAATAAAATGCTTTGGAATTCTATCTGGTTAGGAACTCTACTTGAAAAAAAAGTTTTTTTTTTAGCATATAAAACAACGAACGATGCAGTGGATTGTAGTGAAATTTATTTGTTTGTTTGTAACGATATTTATCAAGGTAAATTCATGATTAAAAAATTCGCGAGCCAGAATGCATTAACAATTTTTGGAGCCCCCCAAAAGAAAACCATTCATTTTACATAATTTCTCTCAAAAATAAGTGTAAGATGTATAATAATGGTCACATATGAAGTTTCTTCCTGGTTATATTCAGTTGTGGGCCTTTGTATTACGGTCTGGAAATTTTTGAAAAGTAGTTTTTTTTTACCTAGTATTAAGGTAAATAGATTTTTTAAATGACGTTGAAGGACTATTTAAAATTTAAATCTTTAAAAAGATTTTCGAACCAAAGTAAAATCAAACCAATAAATAATTCTCTGTTGATGAAGAAACATTCAGCTGGGATGTTTTAAATGGGACACCGTGTATGAAACTATATTCTACGCTTTATTCTGCGTGTAAATTTACTAGGGTCGGGAAATGTGTCTGCACAATATATGTGGATGAGAGAAATGATGAAAATTTTTAAACAAATTTTTTTGTTATCACAAACGCCATCGGTTTGTCTGATGTCATATACAACAAAATATTATATATTCAACGTTTTGGAATATGATGGCGCCTTGAACATCATAACAGAAGAAATAATTTAGACAGTAAATTCTTCAAACCTAGTTAATAACTGTTATTGCAAGACTTATGTAAAATTTAGTTTTATAGCGTCCTTCTCTCTTGATCTCACTTATTCCTATTCCATAACACTCGATAGAATTAAATGTGTGCTAAAATATTTGCACAATTTTTAATTTTTTTAAGTGTAAAATAGTCATAATTTATTAAGTATATCAGAAAAGAAGGCCATGAATTGTTTGACATTCATAATTATAAATTTTTACAGAAATCTTTCATTTTTGGTTTAAAATGATTATCATAGAGGGAGCAGTAAAATATCAGATTAAATATATATATTTTTTAAATAAATCTTTATAAATTATAGCGCATGTGTTATTCTGATATATGAGCTATATTGCTGTACAGTTTCATTCAAATTTGCTAGTTTTAGGGTGAAAGCGTAACAGACAAACATCCTTAATTTCTCATTTATAATTTATATGGATAGCTTATTGGAGACCGTTATAAAACGGAATAACCCGACAAGAACTGGATTCTGAAGATTCATTATATAAACAATGTATTAAAATAATTGATAAAGAAGTTAAATATAATTACGCAGGTATTTTCTAAAATTAATTAGACAAGGTTGAACTTCAAACATTATGAATAGTATGAAAGGCAAAGTAGAAAACATGTGTAGGTAAGTAACACAAGTAAATCTTTTATTAACTCATCGTTTGTGTTCTATCGTTTGTATAAATTTAGTTTATGGCACTAATTAAACACTTAGATAAATTATATTTTAATTTCACAGAATAATGAATCATAAATAAAAAGTACCTGTCTAATAATAATAATTTATACATATCAGACTCAGACATAATCGCTTATCACAAAAATCTTTTACATCTATTAATTTTGAAGCGTCTTATATTCGTATAAAAAAAACAATATTTGATATTCAGATTATATTCGTAGAAAATTAAAAAAAGTCGCCAACATCAGATATTCATCACTAAAATTGGATTTTCTCATCATTCAATGTTTCTCATTGTTTGATGTTTGTAATTGTAATAAAAATCACTACAAAATTGTATCTTTGAAACTATGGAAACTGAAATTCCAATCTTAAATCCTCTAGTTCAGTTTGGAGAGATTTTGAAGGTTTACAAAACCTTAAAAAACCACGAAAATTTTAATATTTTGGTATAAAGAAGGGTTTTGGGACTGAGAAGTTGATACACTATAAAGCCGCATACATGATCCATGCCATTGTGAAGATGTGCAGAGCTACTATCGAAAAATATCGAAAAAACAGTTTTTTCGACGTAATTATAGCTCTACATATCTCTACAGCCTTTCCGAAGCCTTCAGCTTTTCACCGAATCAACGGTATTTTAATTTTTTTATCATTTTAGTAGTATGAGCTTAAAAATTATAATCTATCGCTTTTATGAAATTATAAAACTAGCCCATTTCACTACAGCCCCGCCCCCCTAATTTTCAAAAACTAAAAAGATTGTTCTTCTTAGTGATATAGTGATACCATAACGAAAGTTCTTGCTTTAAGGCAAGTTTCAAATTTGAGCTTCATCGTGGCACAGACAGGAAATTATGTTGGTTCGTTCGCTGGTCGGAATTATCTTGCTTTCGCTATAAATTATGTATTTTTAGTTTTAAAAAACAACTTTTTTATTATTTTTGCATATTTCTAGTAGGGCTATAATGTGAATTATGTTTCAACAGTTACCCTCATTAGTTTTATAATAACTTATTTTAGTTGTATTCTAAATATGAAAAAAATTATATATTCAATTTGAAAACAAGGTCATATTACATGTTTTTTAGAAATAATAGTTAGAAGTTAAGAAATAGTTAAGAAGTAAGTAAATAATGGTTTAGAATGCAAAAATAATAATGGTTGTGCATTATCTTTCGTTAAAATGAGCAGTTTTATGATGATTCGTTTCAAATACAAATTTTACATAAAAAATTCATTACTTATAAAACAAGTGATAAGGAATATAGTTAAGCGTCGTTTGTATTTCGAAATAATTTTCTTGTAATGTTTAAATTTATTTTTGCCATCATCATTACATTGCTCGTCACAATGTGAATATTTTTAAGAGCAAAATAGACTATTAATAAAATGTCTTTGTCGCATAGCTCATCGATATATTTCTATCGATAAAAATGGAATACATACACCATAGATGATAATAACATCGCAAAGAAAAGTGTTTTAGTAACTTTTTACTAAAAAAAAAATTTAAAAGAAAAACGCTAAAAAATATAACACTTTAATGTACGTACAACACTATGGCAGTATGTATTTATAGACTTTGTTGAACAATATAGAAAAATTTCCAATTAAGTGTGTTGCAATACTGCACTAAAAGGAGTTTGTAACTACATGTAAGAAAATGGTTACACAATAGTTTATTATCCGTTTCAAGAAGCAGCTTAATTAAAAATAACAAATTTTAGGGATAAAATCAATGTATGGAAATACTTATTAATTAAGTATAGCTTAATTTAGGTAAAAGTGTCTGTTAGCCCAGACATATCGAAAGCTGAAAAAGATGAGAATTTATAAATGTAAGTAACTGAGTGTCAACAAGTGAAATTTACAAAAACCCTACACTCTCAATTGAAACATATCTAAAAACCAACTCCATTAAATGACCTTTTTCTTAATCATCGCTTATTTTTTAGTTGTTTCGGGTACGAAACCCTAAACTCGCACTTGAAACCTTGCTACTCAGAATACTCATCAAGAAACCTTTCAAAAAAAACAAAAAAATTCTAAATCGGTTCATCCGTTTAGGTGCTACGATGCCACAGAGAGGCAGACAGATACGCACACATAGCGGTGTCAAACTTATTACACTCCTCTGGTATGGTTCAGGGGGATAAAAACAAAAGCATAGCATCGTCAAAACATAAACTCCTTAGCATAGCAACGTCAAAACATGCCGTTACAGGTTTATGTACGCCAAATCCCCCCAACAAAATTTGAACTGAAAATGTGTTGTAAAAGTAGGTCTATTTGAAAAAATATTATTGCTTAAACTTAAAATACTGACACCTTAATTATTTAAAGCTTAAGCCTTTGGTAATTACCCTAATTTGGTAATTTTTGTTCTCCAGATCACTAGCTTTATTGCTAGCACCTGGCAATTAAACCACGAATGAGAATGGTGATTTAATTTATGTGATTTCAATGGTAAAGCGATATCTAAGAAAGATAATCATCCGCATTACTCAAGAAAATAAGATGCTTTCCAAGTTTTCCAAGTTTTTCGAAAATTCTCGTATTATCTTGTAAAAATGCTACGAATCCTACAAAAAAGAAAAAGAAAAATGTGTGTCTATCTAAATACTAAAAGTTCATCTTCCATAACTCACACAACACCAAGTGTGTGGACTATACGGCACATGTATATAGTGTTAAATTATTCATTGCGTCGAATTGCTTTGTAATTTCAAGCGATGTTAACGTTTTGTACACTATTGTATAATATGTTATGTCTGTTTTTACTTTATAAACTGGAAACTAACCGGGTTTAATTATGTAAAAATTGGTGAGAGAACTTTCACTTACTAAAGGCAGTATTGCCTTGGGGGAAGCTTATCGAGCTACCTTATACTGATGTGTGTAAAGGTCTTTTGGATCGATCAACTTAACTTTTTTACCAATACTCTGATATCTTATAGACTCAATTTTTTCTACCGGCTCTTACATTATTATTTTTTCTGGAAATTTCTGGATGCTAGGTCAAATTAGTTTAAGATTTCTAACAAGTTTTTGGGATACGGAACCCTAAACTTGCACTTTAAACATATATAAAATCACTCCATTTAATTACCTTTTTCCTTAAAGCATTTTGAAGATCATCGCCAATTTTTTTTAGGTACGGCATCCTTAAATCCTTGCACTTGAAACATAGCTAAGAACTCTCTCCGTTAAATTACCTATCAAACGAAACCTATAAAATCGAAATCGGTTCATCCGTTGAGGCCCTAGGATGCCGCAGACAGACAGACACTCAGACAGACTCACACATACCGGTCAAAGTTATAACACCCTTTTTTTTAGTTCGGGAGTTAAAAATAGATATTTTGAGAAGAGCCCGTTTTAAAACGTTTCATGTAAACGTTCCTTAGTATTCAAATCTTGTTAGCGCGGTTAAGTTTAATCTAGTGTGGGTAAATGGAAATTTGACTTGACTTAAAAGTGGAATACTAACATTTTTATTCATCTCGAGTTTACTCAGATAAAGAGTTTAGGATTTTGTCAGTTCTTTTTTTATAAAGATTTTTTTCACGGATCACGAAAATTATTTCCAGTAATATGCAGTCCTTTAACAGACATTACCGACAGGAGCCTCGCACTTTCCATTTTTGTGTTTATTGTCAGTCTCTTGGTAGGTCAGTCTGTCAATCGACAAATTCTTTATTTGTTTTTATGTTTATGAATGGTAGGAATATTCCACCATTTAAAGGCCTTAAAATCATGGAAAATATAAGCGCTTGAGTTGTCAAACGAACATGTTTTCTTAATTTCTCGGATTAGAAAAATTGGCCCTTGCAATTCTTCGCCCGTTTGTCATATACACGTTTTCAAAAGAACTGTTTTCTTATAAAATTGTTGGTTAAGAACCAAACGTTGTATGTATTATCTTTATTAAAAAAAAAGCATGTCATACCTATTGCGAAACTCTTTATACGCGTTATTTAAAAAAATTGTTTCTCATTAACCCCGAACTAAAAAAAGACGGTGTTATAAGTTTGACCGCTATGTGTGTATGCCTGCCGATGTGCCTGTGTGTTTATCTGTCTGCCTGTATGTCTGTGGCATCGTAGCGCATAAACGGATGAATCGATTTTGATTTTTCGGAGGTTTTTTAAATTTTGTAAATTTTACTTGATTTAATCAGTGCTTTCATAGTGAAAAGGCCACCTAAAAAGATGCAACGTACATAAAGTAAAAACTATCCAAAATTATTAAAATAGCAAATGTACAAACGATTCGCGTTATTTACTTCCTTCCAAACAATCCTGGTTCCATCCAGATTCCTATGATGTATGTCATTGTGTATGAGTGAGTATATGTTGCAACCAAGTCAGTCAACCAACCACCATTTATTTTATTTCATATAAATGTAGAAGAAAAATTCTTTTATTTCATGATTCAGTTCATGAAAATGAAGAAGTGTGTGTTTCGAATTCATTTTGTAATAGTGATTTGATCATTGATGATAGATAAATGGTTTTACTTTTTTTGTTTTTATGTTTTAAGTACAATGTGTGTTAGGTTTATTCGTGAAACAAATAAGTAAAAATATTTTCTTATTTATTGATGCGTTTTACTAATGGCCGTAATGGACAGAATATAAAAATAATAATATTATAAAGACATATGCTTGTTTATAAAGCAAAGCATAGACGATTTTGTAGTCACAGTAAATAAATGTTTCAAACTTGTAATAGATTTCAAAAACTATCCGAGAATATCTGGTATATTATTTCAGTTAGTTAAGGCGTAACCAATTCAGTCCACGGAATGCTTAGGGTAGCAGGCAACCCGCCGTCGAAACAAAATTAATTTTACTAAAAATTTTGATGGGGTGGTGTAGTGCATGATATATGCATGAAGGAGGTGCACTCAGCCTCTGAAATAGAGGAGCTGTTAAATGAAATTATCAGCGGAAAGGTGGTAAAACACATTTATGGTATCACAATGAGCACTATAGCCTAAGTGTGTCCTTCGTGGACAGCTAATATAACCTAACCTTTCTGCCCGCAGTTGGGCAGAAAACACTCTGCAAGAAATGTTGCAAGTCGAAAAACGTGAAAAATTTTAACGGCTAGTGAAAAAAATGACAAAAAAATGTACCTACTATAGGTCAACATGTATCGAAAACGTGCTTATCGCACCAAATCCTTAAACACCGTCTAACTTAAACTAACTGCTACATATTAAACCATATGAATCATTCAGTAATATAAAACAGTTTAATATGGAAGATCAGATTTTATTCGATATGAATAGTGTAATGAATTTACAATTCGATATAGTAAAAAGCGTTTTTTTCATTATCGATACATAATATCGATATCAATATGATTATAATAATATTATTATTTTGTAAATTGTAAATTGTCTATAAGTGGGTATCATAATAATGTACGCTTTTCGATTTATCCTCGATACGATGTTTCGTATGTAATAATACAGGCATTTATATATATGACGCATTTATCGATATATCGATATCAATATGTATAGTTGGTCGTATCTATATTATATACGTATGTTTAGAGTACGTTTGTTTCTGGTTTACCTGCAACAATTTCTATGTTAAAAGGTGGAACCGATTAAGGAGTTTAAGTGTCCATTTTGGTGAAGCAAATCTTGTCAAAAAGAGAAAAATTTATCGGTAAAATCGTCACAATAATTCATATTGCTTCAAACTTAAAGTACATTCTATATTCATGAACAAAACACCTGTACTGTGTTAAAAAATAACCAAAATGGCGACCGTCATCACCAAAATTTCCGAGAGAAAATTTCCGGTAAAAATTTTTATTGATCATTCTTTGAATATCTGCTTAAAGTTGTTTAAATTTTTACGTCCCGTCAAGATCGGTTTTTATCGTTCATTTTCGGTGCTCTCCTTAAAGGATTTTTTTTTAATGCTTGTACATTTTTAATTATGAAAAAACTAGTAGATACCCGCCCGCTTTGCTGGATTTTAATTTTTTTTAAATGAAGTTTTGCCCATGATACTCGCTGACATTGTAACTTTTTATAGGTCAAATCATTAAATTAACGTGATTTTTATACATTTTATAGCAAAATCAACCAATCCACCGAGTATCATCATATTCCCAACCTAAATTTTTTTTGAGATTTTCTCGATTTTTTCAAAAGGGCAGACCCCATTTAAAAAAATTGCAAAAAATCGAGAAATTTTTTTAATATCCAATTTTGATAAAATTCAGTATATAATGTATTTTTGACCCAAAAAGTACAAAATTCGGGTGCTTTTGTCATCCAGAAATAAACGCATTGTATTTATACCAGCAGTCAATGTTATAATAATGCTACCTATTGCCATGCTGCTTGTTGGTTAGGTTACAGCTAACATAATGATGCATTTTGATAACGTTTTTATAATGGTTTGGTTATGAGAGAAAAATCCATTTCGATGATGATTATGGTTTTTACGTTTCACGAATAACAAATATCTTTCATCCATACCTAGTAGTGGTATAGTAGTCTTTTACTATATTACAGCTTAGCTTAAAACTATCTGCTCAACATTAATATAGCAACGTATATTATAATATGAAACTTTTTTTTTTCATAATATTTGGTACAAAAATGAGCCTTAAGGATGGTCAAGCACGGCATAAATTTAGGTATAAGAATTACTATCCGCACACTATACAAGTGAAATTTAGAAAATATAAAAAACCCCCGACAAATTTTTCAGATACGAAACCCTAAACTCGCATTTGAAATATATCTAAAAACTCTCTCCATTCAAATGCCTTTTTCCTTCCAAAGTTTTTGCCTTTTTCTTTCCAAAGGTTAAGTCTTTTCCAAACTGAGCTGATCTGGAAGATCATCGCCAATTTTTAATTTTTTCGGGTACGGAAATCTAAATTTGTACTTGAAACGTAGCTAAGAACACTCTCCATTAGATTACCTTTAAAAAAATCAAAATCGGTTCATCCGCTTAGACGCTACGATGCTACAGATAGAGAGACAGATACACACACATAGTGGCCTTATAACAACCCTTTTTTTTAGTTCGGGGGTTGAAAACGAATCAAGGTGCAACATTTTCCATATACAACAAAATTTTGCAAATACTAACTAGAGTTGACGTAATTATTGAAATGCTTCACCTATTAAAATAATTTAGCTGACAAATACTAACCTGGGTAGGTAATTCATCGATGCGTAGCTATAATGTTCGAACATCCTTAAAAATATTTGTGTGTTTTGTGTTACTTTGTGTTTTTTGTGATGTTGATGTTATTGAGAGAAAATTTCAAATTACTTGTAGCCTAAAAATGTATATAAAAGTAAATGGCCTAGTAGTAGGTACAGATCATAAAAATATATTTTTTTGTTCGGATGTAAATTATGCTCAATAACAAAAAATATATTTTTAAAAGAATATGCAATCACTTTTTGATTATTATTTGATAGCCTATTTCGGTGAAAAAGCACTATTCGGTTACGGGTGAATAAAATCAGAGTAAATTAAACCTATATTTAGTGTTGTACTTTATTTTATCATGTTTTCCTTTTAAGTCATTAGATAGTGTGTAATTTGATTTCATGAAACTGCTTCTTTTGTAATTCATTATAATTTTTTTTTTTAATTCGGCTAAGAGCTCTCATACTTAAAACTTAAAAGAAACAAGTGGTATTCGAAATAAAATAATTTAACAAAGAATTTCATATCATTGGAATATTTCGCCAGCCATTTTGCGGAAGCAACGTCTACAAATTTGTTCAGAGAATTTTAGGAGAGAGTAAGTACCTACTCCATTAAACTTAAAAATTGAGCAAAAGATAGGATATCACTTCCACCCAAAATTTTATTCAAAAAATGCTAATTTTTGTACATTATTCAGAAACCGTAATATTTTAAGTTTAACTACTGAAGAAAAAGTTCTGATCAACTTACCTACTAAAAAAAAAAGTTCTTTAAAAAGTGTTCTATTTTTTTCGTATTCTTCTTATGATTAAAAATCTGTATTTTCGCACGAGTTAAAAATAAGATTCGTAAAAGAAAACATATCAACTACGGTGAAAAAAATACGGAAATTTAATGGGGACATATTATAGGTACTTCGAATTTTTCTATTTTGGATTGCAGATGACTATTTTTATAATGTTTTTATTTTCACTTGCAGATTTCTTAATAAAAATCTCATGTTAATCATGATTTTCAACGATAGAAAGTGAAAAAAATACAAGAGGCTTGGTAAATTCATTCAACTTTTTTTTAATGGTTTTTGCGATATGTACAAAAAAAGTCTTTTCAGGGTAAAACACCTTTTTACGAGGAACTATAGCCACACCTTAATGAAATTGTTTTATGCTTTTATTAAATACTAAACCCTTCCAATAAACTTCTGAAAAAATTTTTGCTTCCAAATTTGCGAGAGGACGATTGCGAGAGCTATAAATGTAATAATACTCTTTATTTCAAGGCTCAAATCATAAATTTCAAGCTTTTTTAAAAGTAGATCGCCAAAAGATGTTGTACGACAAAAATGATCATTGTTTGTTCCTTTTCGTTTAATATCCTAAGACAACGAAACATGTACAAAATTATGGCAATTTAAATACAATATATTCACTCACAATAACACTTTTGAGTACTTCTAGAACTTACACTTTGTTAAAAAATTTATTACAATTAATATTATATTCAATTTTGTAATATACTAGCCGATAATACCCAGTTTCGAATAGGCAATTTCATCAACAATTCCAAGTTAATAAAGAAACACCATCCGCACAATGTACTTGACCTCCTGACCCACTTTCGGATTTGAACTTTTTTAATACCCGATCAACCATTTTAATGCATATTGTACGTGTACACAAGAGAAATTTACGCAATTTAAAAAACCCCACAAATTTTTCGGGTATGGAACCACAAACTCGCAATTGAAACACATATAAGAACACTCTCTCCATTAAATTACGTTTTTCCTTTTTGAAGATCGTCCCCAATTTTTTAGTTTTTCCGGGTTCAGAACCCTAAACTCGCACTTGAAACATAGCTAAGAAAAATGATTATGGGTGTCATACCCAGTTTTCTTACTAAAAAAGAATCACGTAAATTTTTCCTGAATACTTGGTTGCTACTCAGACTAAATAATAGTCCGTAAATCGGATCAGTGAATACTTGAGCTATAAACGGGCAAACAATCAGGTAATGTGTTTTATATATAGATATGAATACAATAACAAGATTATACCCCAATACATAATGTATTTTTCAAGGGAAATATCTTGACTAGTAGTTTCGGCGTCGACAATTTTTAAAATTTCATAACTCAAAAAATTGAATACCTACCGTAGATTACTAGAAATTTTGAGATAGCTGATATGAAGTCTAAGCCTTGCCTCACAATGAAAGAATTGAAAATTTTTAAGTACAGTGTATTTTAAAAGAACATTTATTGGTATTAAATTTCAAACACACTGTTGAGAAATAACAACTACAGTGAAGCTAGTGGTTGTAGAGTTGGAAGTTCATGTATGGAACATATAGAATATTATCACCGTCATATATAAAATAGGTATTATCATATTATTTACGCTGGCAGCTATTTTATGAAGAAGATTAGATAATAATTTATATATGGGAATAAAGAAAAAGACGACGCAAGCACTTAATATGTAACAGGCTCTAGAGTTCTTAATTACATATAGAAGTGATAATCATAATATTATGTAGAATTTTCTTCAATGTTCTCTGTTCGATAGGAAAATTTTTTACAGAATATGTCTCATAAAAATCAGTATGAATTACCTTGAGTGATCATCTTTTTCATAACTACGCTATGTCTGGCACAAGGAATGTAGCTACGTGCCCCTCGTTCGCGAGACTAGCGAGTTAACATCCGGAACGTATCTAATTATAGGGTAGACACTATTTAACCTATTCATTGTCTATACCAAGTCTAATTCTAGCTAGTATCTAAATAACACATTTTTTGATTATTCATGTTTTCCTTTCATGTCTGCACAGTCAGTGTAAATTAGAAAACTGCGAGATAGTGAAAATAGTTTATCAACGGGTTGCATTCGGCAATAACAATAATATGACAAAATAAACATATATGAAAATTGCGTCAAATATATAGCAGTTATTTACTTAAAGGTTGAATACAAAGTAGATTTCATTTGCAAAAACTTTGTGCGGTATTTCAATTGTAAAATTTTGGTTATAAACTTTTTGGTTTTTCAAGAGCAACTTTTCTTCTCGCTTGACACATTGTGCCAATAACATACGTATTCTATGTTTATATCAGACATAACTGAACTCTTTCTTGACTGAATAATGTGAGTTTTTTGCCGCAATATACAATAAAATTAAAATGAATTTGTGAAAACACGATATTTTTGTTAACCCTTAAACCAAAAAGACCTCTAGGTGTGTGTGCTTTCAGTCTGTCTGTGGCATCGTAGTGCCTAAACGGATGTACCGATTTTGATTTTTGTTTGTTTCGTTTGTAAGGTAATTTAATGGAGAGTGTTCTCAGGTATATTTCAAGTGCGAGTTTAGGGTACCATACCCGAAAAATTTGTCGGGGGTTTTTCATATTTTATAAATTTAATTTGTATGGTAAAGCTTTGTGGATAAAGGCGAAGAGGCAAAGTATTCTTTGCTTTCCATGCTAATACTAAGAATCGACTAAGCACAAAATAAATAATGTGTAACTTATTAAGTAAACATCCAACATATTCATTATTAAGATGATTAATCATAGCTTTTCTCATGCGTGCAATTTTCATTTTTTCTTAGCAAAAGTACCACTACTTATGACTTTTGTCACTTGGATAATCATTTAAAATTTTTATATTATAACACTTCAACTTGACTCTATTCGAAACAGTGTAGTTCATTTCGTTCGTATAAGTCTTGATTAAAATATATACCAGCCGAACATTGTGTGTGTTTTATATGTACTATTTTCCCAAAAATAATAATACGTGAATAATATGAAATGATAATTTATTTCGCTTGATAATATCAAGTAACATCAGAATAATAATCATAACATTGTGTAATTTGTGGAATTTAAATTGCTTTGTTGGAAATATGTACCAAATATTATCATTTCTCACATTTATTTCTCTCATTTATATATTTGGCATAGTTTCTTATCAATTCTTCGATTGTATATACAAGTAACCGGAAGTCAATATTGAAATCTGTAGATTCTATTTTCCTGATAACTATAAAATATGATCTTCTTGGTTATTCCTGTCTGGTAAAGACAGAATTGGATATTTCAATTGAAAATTGAATGAACTGCTTAAGTTCACTTAATATATGAGTGAACAGTCCACATTCGAAAATTGCAACAACGAGGGCTATGTATGTGTGTCTATATGTCTGTCTGTGGCATCGTAGCGCCTAAACGAATGAAACGATTTTGATTTTTTTTGTTTCGTTTGATGTTTATTTAATGACGAGTGTTCTTGTGCTAAGTGCGTGTTTAGGGTTCCAAATCCGAAAAAAACTTAAAAATTGGTTCAGTTTGGAAAACGCTTTCAGGAAAAGGTAATTTAATGGAGATTGTTCCGTACCCGAAAAATTTGTCTTTCTTTATGGTTTTTTAAATTTTGTAAATTTAACTTGCATATGGGTCAAATGGTGTTTTGTTTGTTATTCGATTATCTGTAAGAATAATAATGCATTAATACAATTCCGAACCCTGTGAAAAAGAACGCCCCATTACCGCGAATTTTGTATGCAAGACGATTATGTATATTTTTGCGATAACACCAATTTCAAATTTAAAAATTTTTATGTACCATAACACAAATTACTTTGGCCGTTTTATACTTGGGAGTGCCAATTGCAGGTGGTGTTTATCGGAAAATTTTACCATTTAAAATTTTTAATTTAGTTACTAGGCTATTGAACAGTTAAAAAAATAGTGGCATAATTATTAATATCTCCATAGATTGTGGATCTTAAAATTCATTTTTGTAATCTAAAAAAAATAGTTGTTAATGTACTTGACGAAGGTTATTATCTACAGGCTCATGACCGTACGAAAGGAAACTTTATTTGCCGTATGCATGATGCATGAACATAAGAATTTTCGGCACCGGTAACGTATTCTTTACCTGTTATTTTATCCGAATTTTACCGATAAATTACACCTTATATAAGTTTTTTTTCCTCAATGTCAATGTAGATACTTTATTGTATTAATTTCGAGAGTTTCGATTTATTGCACATAGAAAGTGTCCTTCAACACCTGTAACAGTTGTCCTTCATTTATTTTGATGTAGCAAGCGTAGTATGGTTTTGTTTCATATAATTCAATCATCTAGAATGAGTTTCGGATTGAATGTTAATAAATTAAAATGACCTTAATATGCAATGTTGTTTTTTTGTTATAATTTGTTGAAAAAGAATAAAGACAATGTTAATAAAGAACACATTTGATCGTAAATTTTCGTTTATTGCGTCAACAGTAGAGGCATGTAATCAACAAATAAAATGGTCTTTCATTAAGAGCGATATTTAAAAAACTTTTTATGTGTCTCTGTGTGCAAGTTTCTTTTGCAAAAGTATCCCCGAGTTTATTTTTGGTGTGTTTTCTGGGACGTTGAATGCGACCTATTTCGTGAAGTAGACCAAAAGAAATTGTAATATTTGCCCAAGAAGTGTTTGTTGCTTACGGGGCTTAAATCTTTATGAATATTTCTCATTTTATTGCACTGAGAAGCACACAAAAGATATTCAAGAAACAATGATATAATTTTAAAAAATATCACTCTTAATGTAAGACATGGTATTGCTACCTATACATACAATAAAATATATTGTCCAAACCATGTTTATTTCATGGTTAAATAATTTATACCACATTTTATTTCTATTGAACTATTTTATTTGTCACTGTTAAATTAAAAATTGATTTTATTTTTTGTTTTAATTTGTTGAGTTTATAACATTTGTGAGGATAAATTTGAATTTATATTCTTAATGACTCTAAATCAGGCATGGGCAAATGTGACTCAGAGAAGTCCCTCGGACTCCTCACGTAAAATACGAGTAAGACAGTGACAAATTAACCAGTGACAACCTAAAATACAAGTAAGACAGAGAAACAACATTTTTTTCTACCTATCTCATTTCAATTAAAGAAACTGAGATTGGTTGAAGAAGATTCGTATACCCATCTCGATTCCTCCTCTATGACCAATGCGGTCTTGGATAAAGGGGTATACAATACAGTTTATAACACACAATAAAGTTATAACAATGATGACTTCGACTTAAAATAACTCGCCCATGCCAGCTCTATATAGTTTAAATATTTAAAAAAAATGTTGTTTGATGTTTTTATTTATTGAAGCTCACTTTTTGCGAGCGAGAAATAAAAACTTGAAAAAACGCTTTTTTTACTCTTATTACCTTTATTACTCCTCGCTTGATTACCTAAGAATATTATAACTTCGATCACTGTTATTAAAAAATTAATATAAACGATCGAACAGACATATCAATTCATCAATCACTTAGTCATCAATTCAAAAGTGTTGTTAAGATATTTTCTTGACTGTGGAACTTAAGCAGATGTTGAAAATTGTTATTTGGGCTTCCCTAAACTAGGAAATTAAAAATGTGAATGCGTGAATGGTGATAATAAGCGTTTACTTCACTTCATTTCATATTTACAACTCAAAACTCTTGTATAATTAAGCCCTATTACTTATAGTATAAAATCGCGACACTCAATTCTGCGAGAAATTTTCTCAATTATCTTTATGACCTCTAAATGACCTCTTTATGATCTCTTGTATCTGAATATGTTGGGACAAAATTTGTATGCTTGGAAGTAGAAGGTTATGAATTTGAATTTAGGTCTAGACGATTTTTAGTAATGATTAATGAGTCGTCGTAGATTATCTGCCATTGTCTGGGTGAAATTAAAAGAACCCACTAGTTCGTGTAGATTAGAAATTTGGCGTCCCATTTCTAGGTACAATAATAATTTATTCAGTCATGTAAAGAAGAAAGAATGCAATGTTCCTCTGGCTACTATATGCGTTCAATAGAAGATTAGCTTGTTTTTGTAGTAAAATTAAAGTCGTTCTAATGTACCTTGTTGTTTAATTTAAAACATATCCCTTAAAACAATGCAATTGTTAAAACGAAAATCGGACGACAAACTTGGTCAAATTATTTTATTTAATAATTGCGTATATACTTATACGGATTGAACACGGTAGACATGTTAAGGGTCATGTAAAAGTCAGGACGGTCATTAAAACGAATGTACATAAAATTTGTTGTAAAAAGTTAGCTTCTAAAAGCAATCGTGTCCATAATATTCACTGTGGCTTATAAAAACTGCCCTATTCAGATAAAAATATTTACTTAATAATATATATGACAGCATCACACTGCCAGGAGAGAGAACTCCAACAGTCGGTAGAGTTAAGAAGCTAAGAGTCTTCGAGTTAAAAATAGTCTAAAGAAAAACAAGTGAAAACAAACGATTGAAATTAAAAAGTTAATTGTCGAAATGCCATGCAAAGACAGTGTTGATTACTCTATCACATTACACATACATACATTTCACACATACATAACTGATATCCACATATAATACATACTATATAATTTACGCCTAACCTGCTGCGCCCTCATGAGTACACTGTGATGTTTACGAAAAAATGTTTCAAACAAATGTTGGTTATTTTTTTATAAGGAATATTTTTACATTTAAACTCTTGTTCTATCTCTAACGGTTTACAAGATGGGTCCAACGGACCCAAGACGCAAGTGGCCTATGTTGCTCATTTACGAAATCGACTCACTTTTTACGTCCTGAGGACGCTGTTAAAATTTCAGCTTGATATATTTTTTCGTTTTTAAGTTATCGTGTTGGCAGACAGACGGATAGACGGGCAGAGAGCCGAAAATGGACTAACTAGGTGATTTTATAAACACCTATACCAAAATTTTGTTCACACATCAATATTTTTAATCGTTTCAAACTTGGGACTAAACTTCGAATTCCTTGCATATTACATATATGCATGGTATAATAAATTGGAAAAACAAAGAATTGGAAAATGGTGTATCTGCTGCCGTATTGTTAGTAGGAAGTATGTCAATATTTATCTGGATGGACAACTGCTATAATAACAGTCCGTTTTTAATTACAAGTGCCAGTTTAAGCATATCTGCAACATACATGAAAAAGGTTTGAAGGCAATAATTTAAATTAATCATTTACTTTTTTATTCATTTTCTTTGATAGAATATTTGAAATTTTGCTCTGTCTTGCTTTTTATTTTTGTTTTCATACTCTGTTTTTTAACAGAATTCGTCAATAAATTTTTGAAATCATGGCTGAAATTTGCCAGTAGAAATTTACGAGTATTTAATTTTTAATTTATAGCTTATGCATGCGGTTTTGAAAATGTTATTGCTATAAGATTACCTACCTGGAAAGTAATAGAGAACCTTAATGTATAAAGAAATAAGAAATTGCTTCTAACTATGTTGTTAGTGATGTTGTTATATACCTATAACTCTTGTTCGGCAAGCTAAAATTGCATATGGATTCTACTGACTCCATGTACTTGTAAATGTATATATGTAGATATACAATACAATTTATATTTTGTACGTGGAATTGTAGAAACTTTCTAAGTTTTTCAAGAAATACATAAGTTTTAATTAGGTTTTCATATCGTATTTATACAGGACGACAAATTCTTATCCTTGATGAAAATCCATGTCGACATCTTACTCCAGCTCATCATGAATTCCAGTTCAATGAAGTCATGCTACTGTGACTTTCTGATTCTTAGTAGATTGTCAGTCACTTTTTTAATTTTTGGCTCGTTATTTCTTAACTTCGACACAAAATAAGCGATATTATTTGTTTAACGCCATGGTAGATCTTAAGACATTGAATTTCACCTTCTGAAATATTCAAAGTCTATAAAATCGAATTTCTCTTGATCACTTTGCCCGCTTTATTTACGCTTCGATTTTGTTAATTTTGTCATCTTGAGCGTCAAATTAATTTTGTCATCTTGAGCGTCTACAGGATGGGATCGTGTTTGATAGTATTGTTGTGTGATCCTATTGTCATTGCCGATTTTATCTCGTGTCTAATATCAGTGATTCAATCCAATACCACGTATCGGCAGTCAAAAATTAGCATATCAAAATTATTAATTAAGAAAATTGCTCAAAACCTTTTCAGATAGAGAAGACGGACTGCTATAGTAGTGAGAAAACTTAGTGTGTCTTTATGTCTATATTAACAAAATGAATATGAGAATCAAACTATATATATGAAAAATCGGTATTATAGGCGTACAAAGTATTACGTGAAACCCTTTTGTTTAGAGCTTTTAGTGAAGATTTGTTGTATGATAAAATTATAGCCATTGGCATTAAATCATGCAATGAAATTCTTATTGGTTATATATTTTATTAACTTTATAATCCAAATTATGTATTGTTATTGTACACACCTCGACAGTCGAAATATAGATATTTAACCTCTCACAAGTGAAATTTACAAAATTTAAAGAACCCTCGAGAAATTTTTCCGATACAGAACCGTAATCTCGCACTTGAAAGGTTAGAGCTTTCTCCAAACTGAACCGATTTTGCATCGCTTATTCTTTAGTTGTTCCGGGCCCGGAGCTAAAAACTCGCACTTGAAGCATAGTTGAGAACACTCCCCATTAAATTACCTTTCAAACGAAACAAAAACAATCAAATCGGCTCATCTGTTTAGGCGTTACGATGGCACAGACAGGCCTACAGACACACAGACAGACAAAGAGACACATAGGCAGTCAAACTTATAACACCCCTTTTTGTGGTGCGGGGGTAAAAAATAATTGAGGAGCTAAAATAATCTGCAAAACACAAAAGGAAAAAGTTCTGATATAAGTAATTATCCGGAGGATATATGAAGAGTTTGTTCTTTTTTATAAACGGTAGTGTTCAAGAAGAAAACATAGAGTTTTCAAGAGAGAGTTTATTTAGTTTTACTTATTTTTTTTTTATATGTTGTTAGTAAATATGGATATTGTTACTGATTATGATAATATGTTTAAATTATCTTTCAACAAACAAACAACTTACCTACATCATCATTCTATTTTGTAAAAACTTTTCCATAATCATATAATACTTTATAAATATATTCAATACTTTGTAATTCATTTTTATATTGGTGATTCGAAAATATTTTCAAGGCTGGTTTTTCAAATTTATTAAAGATGGTCTTCTATTAGACCGAACCTTAGCCTGATTAATTGGTTGAGATTCTTTCTAATCTAGGTGCGACACACATCAATTGTTCGAATTCTTTTCAAATTCCTTTCTACTCTGATAATTTTTCAAAATTATCTTATATCCTGATTTTTATGGAAATTGGAAATTTCTCGATTTTTTGCAATTTTTTTAAAGGGTACGCCCTTTGAAAAAATCTAGAAAAACGGAAAAAAAATTTGGTTTTGGAATTTAATGAAACTCGGTGGATAAGGTATATTTTATCCAAAAAGTGTAAAAAACAGGTTGGTTTAATGATTGGATGCAGAGTTTCTGAGGTATCGCAATGTTTGGATGGAACGATTTTAGTCCTCAAATGCACCCGATTTTTGTAATTTTTGGGTCAAAATTACCTTATATACT
Source organism: Chrysoperla carnea (assembly GCF_905475395.1). Lineage (NCBI taxonomy): Eukaryota > Metazoa > Arthropoda > Insecta > Neuroptera > Chrysopidae > Chrysoperla > Chrysoperla carnea. Next base: position 29,038,308 of record NC_058341.1, read on the forward strand.
GAGTTTTATCGAATATTTCTCCGTTTTTTGCAATTTTTTTAAGGGTTACCTACCCTTTTGAAAAAATCTACGAAAAAAAAATTTTTTTTTTGTTCTGGAATTTGTTGAAATAGAAATTGATAAAGAATTTTCCTTCAATACAGCGAACCAGGTAACCAAATTCAGAAAACCTTGAAAATTTTAAAAGAAATTCCTTGGATAAAATTTCTTCAATATGCATACACTTTACTCATAAAAATATTTCGTAAGTTTAAAAGAATTTGTTCAAGAAAAGTAGTTCCAATACTAGTATCCTATTTTAAATATAGATAATCAATTTTGGGACTTTGCTTAGTCGTTATTTTTTCCATTTATTTTAGAGTAGCAAATAAATTTTTTTTCGTGAATATTTTATTAGAATTTAAAAGTGTTAAGCTATTAAAAATCATTATTATTTTTTATAAATATTATGATAAAAAATCTATCATTATAATATTGTTAAATATTAAATATTATCTGTATAAAATATTCACTCCATATACAACGGTATAAATATACATTCCAATATTTAGATTGAACTACTTTCATATTTTATAAAAATCATAATTTTCCGGAGTATCTTTTCCCCTTCACGATAGTTTCCTGTATTCTTCTCTGTTAGTTATTGAAAGTTCTACAATTTTTTTTCTATTTTTCTGAAATTATTTTTTGAATTGCATATATCAATATTTTAAATTGTCAAGAATTTTAACTATGGTGAACTAGACAAGATGATAAATTCGCATTCGTCGGGTGAAATAATCAATTGTAAAATGGTAAATAAAGAAGTTTTTGAGACAGTTTAAGGTTTTTTTTTTTTGTCAAGAAAGACATTATCAAGGTTTAACATAAATATTTCTTTTAAATACTATCGATTTTCGATAAAATTGCATGCTCATCTTATTTTACAAGAAAATGACGTGTAAAGTGTTCATTATTGCTCGACTATACTAATTATGACTTAAATGTTGAAGCTATAAAAAGCTGAAAAAGCAGCACTCGCGCTATGAACCTGTTGCTCACTCTTTCTTTCATTTTTCATATAATTTTATCTATTTTTCAAATATATATTTTTCAGAATTTTTCAACCTATCTACAGTTTTTATTTTTCAAGTCCTTAGAAATTTTGAGAATTTCTCTAATCACGAGAGTAAAAGTGTAAGCAAGAAAATATTTACTTTTTCGGGCCAGCCCGCGTACTTTTGTTAGTTTAATACAAGTCGTGCTCAGTACAATGCGTGAGTGAGGTTGACGTGAGTGCCGACGGATAAATAGTAAAGTAAAATTCAATGATATAAAACGTGGTAAGATATATACAGTAATTCTTGTAATTTTTAATCTACAATTCGATAAAATGTGTTCCTGTAGTAATTTACTTCGGCGAGATGTTTAAAATTTATGACTTACAATCACGTTGGCGTTAGTCAAACATATGTTTTCCTGTAACATTCGCCATTACACTTTCTATTTCGTATCATATAGGTAATTTTTATTTCTTTTTATTCATACATACGAATAAAGCTTATAAAAGGCCTCTAAAAAAACAAATTTTTTAAGCGATCAGTACTTATCGCCTTGTCTAAATTGGATGCAAAAAGTTTGGTCATAAAAAAAAGAAAAAAAGAAATTAATTGTGGTTTAATTTTGAATCACATTACTTAAGTTATTAGTAACGTAGGAACACAGTGGCAGTCAGTATAAGTGCCACTATACTATGCTCCATTATTTATCACTACACTCAGCAAGACATCGGTGACATGATACAAGTCAATAATAAAAATTATTTTTATTTTTAATGACAGCGGCATTTATTTGTTTTTATCTTTTATAGCTTCTGTTTTCTATGTTACATTTTTTTTTTACTACAAACTGTTTTTTATATTATGCATTTTAGGTATTTGATTAGAAATCTATCGACCTACAAAGTATCATTAGCATGAAACCAGACAAAGTGGATATATATTTTTAGCAAACATCTGCTCATTTTCATTCAAATTAAACAGCTTTTTTTTATACATTCATTCCAATTCAAATCAGGGCCGCGTTTTTTTTTGTATTGAATAAGTCAAAATGCATGTGAATTTATGCATACAGGTGTAATAGAAGGAAAAAAGACGTCAAATATTTTGCATCAACTGTTTAGTTTAAACCTTAGAACAATAAAACATAAGATATTAAATAATTTATTCTCAGTCACATTCTAACTCGTTCACATTAGAGATAGTCTTTCCTTGCATGATTTTAACCCCCGAACTTTAAAAAAAGGGGTGTTACAAATTTGAAGGCTATGCGTGTGTATCTGTATGTCTGTGGCATTATGGCGCCTAAACGGATGAACCGATTTTTATTTCTTTGGCTTTGTTTGAAAGGTTTTTTAAGGGAGAGTGTTCTTAGATATGTTTCAAATGCGGCTTTAGGGTTCAGTATCCAAAAATTTGTCGGGGGTTTTTTAAATTTTGTAAATTTCACTTGTAGAATAATTCTGTCACTTACCCATGTTATTTTTTGTTTGACTACCGCTATTTTTCTTCTCCTCCAAAATCCTACGAAGCACAACGCTGCAGTACGAAGTTGCAGAAACGAAAATGACGAGAGATGAACAACTCAATGAGAACGATTATCAGTGTTCCTACGTGGCCTCTTCTTTTAACGGCGGCAGTAGTACGGTCAAATAAGTTGAATTTACTATGCGTTAGAAACTTATGCTTCAGAAAAAAGTAGTAACCCTATTAAAATGAAACGATGGTGAATGAAGTCAATTTCATGAAATCAGAAACATATGTAAATAACAGAGCCCATGTAACATTATTTAAGTCCATATATTTTGTACAAAACTATAGTATATTATTTTATTATTATACAAAATAGGTCTATATTATAAATTATACGGGTTTATTGACATTGCTTGAAAATTTTACATTCTTTTATAAGTTTTATCGAAATAGCGGCATCGTTTACGATATGGAATTTTGCCCGTTTATATATTCGTGTGTATTCTAAACGTATTTGTATTGGTGTGTGCGCTTTTGCTTCTTGTACCACTAGCAAACATATTGTTTTGTAAATAAGTATGTTTGTGTTTCTGTTGATGTTTGTGTATGAGTTTATTTTATACACGTTGTCTATCGAAAAATTAATGAAAAGTTTTGAAAATATACATATTTATTCATCGTGTAAAAAGAGTCAAAATACAAAGGAATTCCATTTACCGTTCGACTAAGGATACCTGTAAAATGTAAAATTTTTGATAGCAGAACGGAATTATAATTCATTGACTTTGGTTAATTTTAATCCAGCATTCCAGATGGCATCAATTTTGCATAAAAATATGAAGTAATTGAATCACGCAAATACTGGTTAGGCGTTCCATAAATACGAAATAATCCTGATGTCGAATTGGCCAAATTACCCAGGAAAATGTAAACCATGACTTGATACCATGACAAAATTTAAAAGTGAAATAAGAATTGATTAAAAATCGAAGAAATTATAAGCAAAAGATTTCATTCAAAGGGTGTCCATGTCCTTTCAGTAAAACAAAGTTTTATATGTAATCTCTATGGAGATACCCACGTATGACGTCACTAGTGGGTATCTTCCTCTCGGTTTAATTGGGAATTTTAAACGTTCATATCTTGCATACTAGTAAAGATTTTTATAAACCAACTTCACTTTTCTATTCGTGGAGTGAGAATTCTTCATCTGAAGTCCCTTATTGACCACACTTTGGTTTGAGCCACCATCGTTATATGGGACAACAACGGGCTATCACCAACCACGTCCCTAGGTAGTTAAAAACATACTGTTAACATTAAAAATCATATTGATAATTTTTGATAAAATTACGGCTTATTAAAATATCATTTTTGTTCATCTTTCTATTTCTATATAATTTGTCATGCATTTGAAACGAATTCACCCTGCGATCAATAAAATGGAATGAAATAACTAATAAATAAAACATTTTTCGGTGAGTTACGTCATATGGACAGAGAAATTATTTTATTTAGTCTTAAAACAAAGAAAATACACTGTCTACACGCAATTATAATAACCTTTGGCTAAAACTTACGAAGTACAATTCACCAGACATGTTCATAAAGAAAAAAAACCTTTCCGTGTTTTTTTCTTCCCTTTCACTTTCCTATTTTCTTAAGTGTTTATTTAAACTTTTTTTTTGTATTGCCTGACATCCTATGAACTATCTTCAAAATATGTTTGTAAAGTAAAATTTAAAAATAGCTTAACACGAAATGTAGATTTCAAAAAGATAGTTTTTTAATTTCTATGTTATTTTATTTTTAAATTTTTAAATTATCCATACTTTAGTTTACAAAATAATATAATAAACATAAACAAAGCTCGAAGATTTGAAAGAACAATGCAAAAGAAATGCATCATTTATATGACAAAAATAACATTCATTTCAATAGACTTGGAATGAAAACCCCCAAAAACACTTTTTCTTCCTTAGTTCCATTATAATTTCCTTAATTATAAAATTTTCATCATATACTGAATATAAGTTTTCTTAGTTAATCTTAGGAAAGTTATCATTGATATCTCGTTGAACATATATTTAAAAATTTGGTGTTGGGCATGATTACAGACTAATCAAAATTGATTCAGGAGGGGTCGGAATGAAAATGTCGGTTTTGAAAACAGGATGTCGTCAATGCTCAATTTCGCTACTTATATGTTACTATAAGAGAGAAAGTGTACTAGTGAAAGAAAAATTTTAACATACAATGGCTAACGGCTTCTGAGTTATGCGAGATAGGTGCGTGCAGATGTCACACACAAAGTAGGTAATAAATTGATTTATTCTCATATTGAATTGTTAGTATTCGTCGTGGGAACTGATTCTAGCGCTGTCTGGTGGTAGAATATAGAAGTTGTCTATGGCCAGTCAAATTTATGCATGGCTATGCTTGAATTGTTTATCTATGTTTTGATAATGAATGAAATTAAAAAAAAAAAATTTAACTTTTGACACATTCGTACTCCTATTTCTATTGAAATTTGACTTGTCATAGACTGCTTCTATTTTCTACCACCAGACAGCGCTAGAATCAGTTTCCATGGCGAATTATTAGAGTCATTTTACATTTGGTAGGCAAGTAAATAACTTTGGGTTTAATGCTGTTGACAAAAATTTTCATAATAGAAGTGAAATTTACAAAATCTAAAAAAAAACTGGCAAATTTTTCGGGTACGGAACCCTAAACTCGCATTTAAAACGTATCTAAGAACACTCTTCATTGAATTGCCTTTTTCATTACAGCCTTTTCCAAACTGTGCCGATTTGGATATTCAGAATGCCACAGACAGACAGACAGACAGACACACAGACACAAACACACACATAGCGGTCAAACTTACAACACCCCTTTTTTCTAGTTCGGGGGTTAAAAATAATCTATTTTCCGAAATAATATGATAGCTTTTTCATTCTGTGCACTAAGAAACAAATATGGTTAGGCGAGGTTATATTGGCTGTGCACGAAGGACACACTTAGGCTATAGAGCCCATTGTGATACCATATATGTGTTTTATCACCTTCCTGCTAATTTCATTTATCAGCTCCCCAATTTCAGAGGCTGAGTGCACCTACTTCATGCATATGCCATGCACTACACCAGCCCATCACAACTATAAATTAATTTTTATTACGACGGCGGGAATAAAACCCGGTACCCTGGGCATATCGCGAACGGAATCGGTTAACCCTTAACGAACTGAGCTACCAAAGCGACAAGAAACAAATATACATTCAAATAATTTATGTTAATGTTAAAATCTTAATCGAATCTAAAGTCTGTTGACGTACAAGTATACTAAAAGAACTTCAATCCAATTGATTAATTTATTTTCATATTAATTTCTAACAAATATCAGCAAAATTATCAAAAAACAGCAAACACTGTATATATTTCCATATGTTATTGACTGTTTTCAGTTGATAGAACGACTTCCACACATAATAGTGCTATGTATGATATTCACATTCTTTTCGTAGAAAGTATTTTCTGATCATATATGAATATTATTATTTAAGTTTTTGTCCTTTTTATATATTTTTCGTCTATATATATTCCTTTCTTTTTCTAGTTGTTTTCTTTTATTTTTATACTGGAAATATTATGAAAATATATTAATATATCAAATATTATATTGTTGGAGAAAAAATACAAGTTTCTTTATTATATTTTCTTTTCTATTTTATTTTTGGATGTTATGAAGTATATTTTGTCTTCTTCGTTTATGCATGTGTGTTTTGAAGCTCTATATTAAATAAAATACACATTAGAATTAATATAACTGAGTGAATACAAATTATTAATATCTTCTTGATACAACGCATGTTTTATGCAAAGTAAAGCTACATAATGTTGATAGTATAAAAAAAGAAAGTTTTTCTTAATTAAAGAGAATTGAAAAAAATACACTCGAACCCGGACTCATGTCAAGCGCCCTACCAATTGGGTCATTCGAGTTCTAGACACAGAGCGCAATTTTTCAACTCAATAAATTGGTAGGGCACTCGACATGAATCCAAGAAGTACGGGTGCGAGTTGTGGTTCGAGTGTATTTTTTTCAACTTTTACGCTAATGTATCGTATTAAAAATCATCAATTATATTCGAGAGACCGTGATGTAAATAAATATCGTATACATGATTGAAAGTAAACAAAACCAAAAAAAAAAGTAAATTTTTTCTTTTCTTAATTAAAAAAATGATATTTACAAAATTTGAAAAAACCCCCGACAAATGCGATTTATTCCTTGTAAACCGATTTTTACACAAACGCACACTCCTTTCTAAATCAATATCAAAGTGATAGTCAAGTACATCAGATGAGATGAAACGGATACTTAGAAAGCTATAATTTTTTGGGACAAATTTCTGGTAATATTTTAATTGAAATTGGAATATTTGAGCCGAGTTTGTTCTTTGAATTATTGTTTTGAATTACCTTATTATTGTACCATTTCACTTTCCAAAATGAATTGAGCCAGGTTTATTTGACCATTCATTTTCATAGTAATTATTTTTATGTTACAATTGTATGTCATGCCTTTTCCAAACTGAATTGATGATCATCGCCAACTTTTTAGTTTTTTCGGGTACGGCAACCTAATCTCGCACTTCAAACATGGCTAAGAACACTTTCCGTAAAATTATGAAACCTAAAAAATGAAAATCGGTTTATCCGTTCAATCGCTACGATGTCACAAACAGACACACACACATAGCGGTCAAACTTATAACAACCCTTTTTGTTGCGGACAGACATGCGGAGATCATAATGTTTTAGTTAAGATAAAATAAAGGTATCATTACAGTCACATTATTTGTATTTAGATTTTTCTTGTAATCCCGCTGTCTGTTTAAAGAAATGGCTTACGGAGTTTTTTTCTTTGGTACCGGCATTAGAACTATACCATTTATTTAGTTTATTTTTTCTCAAATTGTAGGAAAACCATTTATTTTGTGAAAATTTGTTTTTTCAAACATTAAAATTTTAAAAATTAATAACAGAAAAGTGAGCCTTTATATAAAATGCCTGTATGTTTTTTTTTATAAAATATCTAAAATAAAATTTAATAAAAGCATACGAAACAATGTCGAGAGATATTTGTTTTTCCACTTCACTTCTTATGATTAATTAGCAATTTTTTTTACCTCCTGTTGGCTATTACCTATGTTTTTGTATCTACTCTTAAACATGTTACCTGCGTATAAATATTTAACTATATATACAGTCCCTAATTATACACGTTGTATTTTTTTCAAAAACAAATATTAAATAAAAAGTTTGAATTTTCAAATATTAATTAAAAACGTTATTGAAAATCATAATGGATGAATAAAAGTTATCACAACAATAATATTATATAACATAAATCAAAATGGTTAATTCCTTTGAGAATATATTGTGTTACCTAATTGCTAAATACAATATACGCTGATGTGTGTTGTTACATTGCAATGGGTATATTCAGCGGTCGGAAACAATAGTTTAAAATGAAAATGTTACCTAGTTATACTCAATTTTTTTTTTATTTGTTCCAAGCATTTAATATTTTATGAATGTGAAAAGTTGTCCTAACACGATATGAGATGAGAAAATAATTTCTCGGTTTCTTTTCAATTTTATTCGGTTTCTTTTCAATTTTATGTGGGACTTTGTCACACATCGTCAGTTCTTTCGTTGTTGAGTGCAAGGAGGTGGTAGTTGGAAGTTTTAATTAGAAATATTCTGACAAGAGTTCAAAAAGGAATTCAAAATATACGCTTTGCCATAGAACTTGGATACTTTAGACAGACATACGTACACTGTGGGTATTCATGACTAGTATTATTTGGCGGTTGGAAATCTGGAAATTCTTCTGTTTTTTTGCATGCAAAAATCGTACAACATAACATTTTCTTTACCCCGTCATTACTCCAATAGGTTACAATGGGTCCTAGCTATAATTTCGTCGTTGCTGTTCAATTGGCCACCTGGATAATTCGAACATTGCGCACCCTACAGTGTACAGTACATTCTCAGAAAATATTCATGTTCAGCGGCTATAAAGATAATTTTCTTGATAATATCTTTGTGTAAACTCGAAAGGATTCACTAGCCTAATCTATCTTTGGTTGTTATTTATCCATTGTATGCCATTGAAGATAAGTTCCATTGATTGATCTCCATCCTTTGCATATGCTATTTCTTCAAGGTTGTCTCTTTCATTTACCTCATTTCTTTTCCCAATTTCTCTTGTATAGCTTTAGCATGCCAACTGTTGCCATCTCTTCCGTAGAGTAGCCATCCCATCCATGCCCGTTGATTACATGCAATTGCGTGCAATCTCTATAGGATATTTGAACCAACCTATTACTGTTTTCGGGTCATACTTTTCTTTGAAAGTCGGTACAAAAATTTTTTAATTCGTGAATTTTGTATAAGTTTTAAGAATGGTTAGTTGCGACGAATTCACACAATTTATAATATTTTTGAGTTCTGAATTTGAACAGAAAATATTTATTGACCAAGATTTACAGGTACTTATGGTTCATTCTTTTTTAGATTTATTCGGACGCCTATTAAGTTGAAAACAATACTCTTCAACTCGTTTATTCGAAAGCCTTCCGCCATTTTTAGCTCTGAAATAAATTTAACACGAAAAATACTCCAACAAATATTGTTATTGCATTACTTTGGCAGAATATAGACTAAATTCAATCTTATAATAATATATTAAACAGTTATTTAATGAACAGTTAAATTTAATATGAATTGTATTGTATTCGAAAAGGAATTTCTATAGCTATGAACTACATAACATAACCATAAGCTAGAATACTATGAACAATCATAAACCGAAATTAAAGTTTTATTATGTTATAATCAACTACCGTAGTTACTTACCTATTTATGTGACCGTGTTATCCTTCAACGCTCTATGTTCGTATATACTTCAATCAATTTTTACTTTTATTTATTTTTACTTTAATTTCATCATGAGGAACAAAAAAACTGTTTTTTTTTTTTATTCAATTTTTAACAAAATAATTTGTCATTTACTGTTTTTCTGTGAAAAATTTAGGGATTTAAAAGGATTGATAATTACGATCGTGTTCGAAGAGCCTTATAATCAATTTCAATTTATGATTGAAACGAATTACAAACAAAAAGAACGTAACACAATTTTGTCAGAAATTATTCTATTCTATGTTTGTCTATCACTATTTTCTCCAAATATAAATATTTGAAACGCTTCTCTGAAAACTCTTCAATCATTTTACTCGTAATGAAACATTTTAATATAAAGCATATGCAGATATATAAATTATTGTTTGTTGGTAAGATGTATCTTGTGAAAATGTAATTTGATCATGTTTTTCTTTGGTTTTTTCAAGATTTTTTCTTGAGTTTGCTTTTATTATACAGTCGCACTACACATAGATCTAACAAAATACACGTCGTGGTGTATTTGATTCTTAACTGATCAAACGAATAACTTTATTTTTAGTAAATTATTTATTTGTTAGATTTAAGATTTCAGACTCTTTTTAGTTGAAGAAAACAAAATTCAAAAGAATTAATTGGCACCACGAGTAGATGGTTTCTTATATAAACGTTATCTTTAAATATAAAATAAAGATAACGTTATAAACTTTAACCGTTTGTTTACTAAGACTTAGGTTGCGGGCTCGAATCTAGGCACCGGCAGTGTGAGTAAATATAATTAATATGGTGGTAGAATTGATCACATTGTCGTCGCTTAGATAGAAACGAACTAACCGACTCTATATGTCAGAAAAACGAATGTTAACACCCATTATTATTGTAAATTAATTAATTTATAGCTACGCCACAACAACGTCAAATGATAGATTTTGTAATAATTTGAGCCCTTTCCACCAAAAACTGGAAAAACACACACACACACACATGGAGCATTACAAGATGCTACTTTCGTATTGTGGACATCTTAAAACTTAAAGATATCATAAAATTTTCGATTTCGTTTTTCGTGCTGAAATAATCACTTTGTTTTCGAAAGTTAATAAGAAGCATAATATATCTGTCTATACGACTTCTACCCTAGCTATCTGTGATATTAAGAAAGTGGTTTTATCTGATGCTACTGCATTACTGTATATTTCAGGATAGAAGGTATATGATGCTTTCACCATGTATGATGCGATGTTGTTCCATGAATGAAGAAGAATATTCACCTGTTAGTTGATAGTGGTTTTTGAACTTTATATTACATCTCAAACATTGAAAGTAATACTTTTTAAAATAAGGATTCTGCATCTATTACGGATTATTTTATTATAAAAAATATTTTTGTCTAACGGTTTTAATAATATTAAATTTAAATTTTAAGAAACATCAAATCAGATTTGAGCGCTTCGTTTGTGGCATCGTAGCTAGTAAACGGGCGAACCGATTGTTATTTATTTATTTTTGATTTAAGAGGTAATTTTATCGAGAGTATTCTAAGCAATGTTTCAAGAAAATCTGCTCCTCCTTTAGAATAACTTGAAACATAGCTAACACTCCCAATCAAATGACTTTACGACCATTACCCCAACGTAAAATGTAACTGTTAAATAAATACTTTTATACATGCAATAATCATACGTTATTTTTGTCACTGGACCTTGGTATTCGTTTTGAATTGCTGGAGGTCATTACGTAAAACTTAAAATAGTAAATATCGTTCAAATCCTATAAAAAATATTTCCCAGACAGAAAAATTACAAGCCCGTTGCGACACAAAGATACTATTTTGAAAGACATTTCGTTTATTAATTGGATTTACTATTTTTCTGAACTTGTTCAGTTTGATGTATTACTAAAGTCAGCATTATCACCATATTGTGCTTCCTCATATGAACACCATTGTTGGTCTAATCAGAATAGCCTCACAGACATAAAAGTTTACGGTAACATTAAAAATGGATCACCAGAAAAATGATAAGTTTTGGACTTGAAAACTGAAAACATTTATTGATAGAGAAATGCGTGAATGTTGTAATTTTATCGTATTTCATTTTTAGTAACTTGCTCAAAATTAATCAGAAAACTGTGCTGTAGAAAATTTTTACTACAGCTATTAGAAACTACTTCAGTGAATTGTCGAAAGTTTTTATTTATGCAATATGTATGGAGTTTAAATAATTTACATCGTTGTTTTGTAGAAGGTAATTATATAATGTCGAGTACCCTTTTAAGAGAAAAAAATGCAAACAAATACCGTGTGTTGTGAAGAATCCCAATCATATATTTATTAGCACTAACTTAACTATATTTTGCACAACTATGTATATACACACATGAACAGTACCTAGGCATATTCCCCTACCATCCTATTTTCTTGCTATAGGTATATGTATAAGCATTGTGAGTATCCGCAACCATCATTGATGGGCCACGAATAATTTATAGGGAACGAGAGTGGTTAGAAAACTTTTTGAAAAGAAAAACTCCACTACTACCATCTAAATTTATATCTTAAAACCATATTATCTTCCCTTATTTCGTTAAAACTAAGGTTGTAGGTGTAAGGTAAGAGGTACAAAATGTATATGTTACTAAACATTACGTTGTTATTTCATGAACACCTGACTGAGTGAAACGGAAGAAATGTGGGTACCATTAACTAACAACTACAACAAAATAATAAAATACTTTACTGTGTATTACAAAAAAAAAGAAGGGAAGCAAAGTGATTCATCCCCGTACCTTCGGTTATTTTATCCAGCAATTTATACGGATGCCATTTCAAAATTCAATATTTTATCCATGTCAAATTGATTCCTGAGAATAGGGAATATTCATGAAATTTAAATTTGGTTTAAATATTTTTTTTCCGTAACTTTTTTGGCTGGACAATTGAACTAAACCATTATTTTAGTAATTTTTATCTTTTTAGTTACTAAAAATTAATTAATTAAAGTACAAGTTCAGTGAGAGAAATTCGAATTTGTAAAACGGGAATTCTAATTTTGAACCGGACGTCATATTATGTGGTTTGTCAAACATGTTGACATATTGGTATGGTATAAATTACTTATATTTTGTGTGGTATTACCATGGATATATACTATAATTACTACAAAAGTGGGTATTACACCTGTAGTAAACAGTACATTGAACTGTCACCAATTGACAGATCACATATTAATACGTCATCAACAGAGAGCGCTAAGAAGACTGCGTTTAGACATCTCAAAATTATTATCTGTTTTAAATACTTTTTACACTTAATTAAACTATGCTATAACGGTGTAAGCAATGAATTAAAAATATAAAAAAAGTACACGAATATTCCTTATTGTATCGTTTACCATAGCGTCTCCAAATATTTCATTCCTGGCTGTTTCATCTCAACTCCAAACAAAATATTTAAATTAGAAGATTTTCCAAATATGAAAAAAATTATACGTTATACGGCATATTAAGAATTCATAGTTTCTTTATATGCATTTTTTGTTTATTTGCAAAAAAAATGTGGCCCTTATGAAATAAGTCGGTGACAGTTGTTCCGCAAATGTGGTTCGTGTGTTTTGTTACCTCTTGTATATTTTTCTAAGTAGAAGAATATTCAGAGTAAGATTTCACAATGCCAAACACCATATCATCTTTATTTAAGATAAAGAAAAAGGTAAATGATATGCAAGAAAATGTAGGTATATCGAAAAACATAACGCTATAAATAGAACAAACAATATATTATGATCTCAGTACCTATATTTGTATGTGTGATACGCATATAAAAAATACAGAAGTAAGAGGTAAGTAAGCAATTATGATAAATTGATTTATTTTATAAGCGCTTTGGGCAAATGTACGACCGGCGCTACCACGCTATTGAATAAGCAAAAGCAACTAGGCGAAAAACTCTGAAAAGAACGATCTAATCATCGAATGTAATTTTTGAATGGTGACGTTCAAATACTAGACGATATTAATACTACTAGTATCATTTAAGGGCTTTTTTAAATGATCGTTAAAAAAAATGTTGAGAATAATATAAGCATGGAATCCTCAAAAACAACAAACCCTCATGTTAAGACTTTGAAAAATATATAGTTGAGCTCATTATTGAAAGGAGTAATTCAAGGCAAAAACGTAATAGTTTTTGATATAGAATATAACACATATTAGCCTATTTTTTAGCTTTTGAGTTACGATTAATACAAACACAAAACAAGAATTGAACTGAATTAAAATTTCAAACGATATAAATGAAGCTAACTTCAAAAGTATAAAAAGAAGCACACTGACAAAAACCTCGTAAAATAGTCGACACTGGTTTACTGCTTGTACTGACGAATATTATAACTGTGAGAAGAGTAATTTCGAAAAGCTGATCCATGCTGATGATGACTTTCTAGGAGCCGGAATAAATATTTATTAACTTCTCAGTCTATAAGACAGTATTGTAATTGGTCCGATTTTAAAAATTGCAGTTTTCAACACATTTTAAAATTTCCAAGGGAAAATAGCAGCATCTCTTTCACACATTCGAACAATATTTGTTGTAAATTACTATGATTAATTGCTGAAATCTTATTTAAGCTTTTTATCGTTGTTTTCTTCTGCTTCTTGATATCAATTATAATTTCTCTCGCAGAAAATAAAAAAACATTAAAAATTTTAAATACTTAACATTGCTTTTGTACACATTTGATTCATATAGCAATACTGTGATTATAAATTTAAAACCATGAAAATTATTTTAATTCCCAATTGAAAAGTGAAACATTATTTTCTTACGTAAACGTTTCTCTACTGGGGAATCGCAAATTCTTTCGCATTTATTTTTAAAATATTATGTTCTACCACTTTGATTTATGAACACGTCTTAATCGTGTTATAATACGATACTAACCATTCTAGTAGCGATATTTTTGCTTCTACTTTTTTTTTTCTACCCATTTTCACAGATTAAACTTTTCAATAATGTCTTTTGTTGAAGTGTATAATGTTGAAGAAAAAAAATATATATATGGATATTTACGTACAAAATTCAACATATCACTTTTTAGTTGAAACATGCAAACAGGTAAAAACACTTTTACAGGTTATAAACTTGATATTATTTATTAATATTAATCTTTTTCTTATATACATATAATATACTTACTATGCTCTTGTATTTTTTTTTTCTTTTTTTTGTAAACACTACATAAATCAAAAAAACTTCTGATAAAAAGTAGGCAGATATTTAAATAAGCTAGCTTTTATACGAGAATCAAATGTGTGATTAAATAATTTTAGTGTAGACAGTCACACGATATTCGACACATTGTGGTATAACGATACATTTTGGGTTTATATGCAGCTCAAAGTTTGTGTAACTCATATTTTATCGAACGCAGGATTCAGGAACGGGCGTGGCGATTTATTTGAAAATTGAAGTGTTTGATTTAAAATTTTAAATCGTTTCTTCGATTGTAGTCACTCCCAAAAAACGATGTAACTCACTTGATATTTTCTAAAGATACGTACACTCTCTGTGTCAAAAAACCACACGGATTTGCATATGACCCAGAGTGAACCAGTAATAAAAGTAGAGCTCCTGCGTTAAGATTTTACTATCTCAAAATTATTATCTCCAAATATTGCAAAATTTTGTGCTGTAGATAGCCACACCTTCATTATGAATAAAACCGTGCTCAATCTTAAAAACACATTGCTTTTTCTATTTTTCAAAACCTAATATCATTATAGCTTTGACGCTATTTTTCTTTTTCCGTTATCAACACTTGGCTGCAACAAGTGCAATTTACAAAATTTAAAAAACCCCCCGACAAATTTGTTGGGTTCGGAGCTCTTAACTCGCACTTGAAACATATCTATAAGAACTATTTTAATTTAATCACCTTTTTCTTAAAGCCTTCTTTAAACTGAACTAATTTTGAGGGCCATGGCTTATTTTTTAGTTGTTCCATGTACGGAACCCTAAATTCGTACTTGAAACATATCTGAGATTAAGACAGATAGATAGTTGGACACACACACATAGCGCTCAAACTTATAGCTCCCTTTTTTGATTCGAAAGTTAAAAATAGTGTAAAATTCAATATTTGTGTTAATGTTGGGCCACAATGAAATGTTGAAGGTATATAATGATTTCTCGATTGATGAAAATCATTTAAATCACGTTTCCCATTCCCAGAAATTTCTCCTTACCTGATAAGTCCATTTGTCAATATAGGTAGAAACATAATTATTGATAATATTTGTTTAACAATATAATAATAAATAACAAACTATCATTATAGATATTAAACTAATTAATATGTTATATCATCAACGTTGTTAAAATTATGGATACAAATACAAAACAGATACATCATATACATACAACATACCAAATGTGTATATTATTAGAGGTAAAAGGTAGTTATTATGGTTTGTTAAACAAAGATTCACTTTAATCAAAGCAATTGATATTATCGATAGGTACATAATTCATAAACGTATAGAATGGGAGAGTATTCTACCTTGTGCATATTATTTACTTTTATAAAAGGTCTTATAAAAAAATAAAAAAAATTTGAAAAATGGAATTTTGGATATTTTTTTTTCAATGACCAAAATGTTACTATAGCGTGATTCCAATTGGCCCACAGCCTCAACGGTTGTCAATACGACACGACCAATAAAAATTCGTTTTTGTTATTCAAAAATATAACTATTTTTTATTCATAATTAATAAAAAATGGAATTATTAACCAAAAAAAAATTACTTAAATATACTTTAGTTAAATTATTATTTCATTTATGTATATGAATTTGTGGCAAGAAAACCAATAAAGCAGCTTCTTTAATAAATTATAGCCACATGATAATGTTTTGAAAACAAAAGATTTAGAATAGATCTGGAAAATAAAAATTTATATTGTTTAAAATGATTTTAAACCCAATATTTTAAGCAGTTTTATCGAGAACACGCACTAGTAAACGCAATTAACGAAACCGTTCTCAAGTTCCAGGTGTATTTCATTCTTGGCTTATTTCAAAAAATATCGAAAATCAAGTCGTCTTGAAATCAACTCGGTGACATTGTTATTAGCTCATAATCATAAAAGGTATATGATAAACTATGTCAAAATAGTTTTATAATTAGATCAAGATCAGTAAGTCTTCTCTTTGCCTCTTTTACTGCACTGATCTATAACAAAGGCCAAAATAACTATAACATTAAGTACCTACCTATCTCTTCTAGAATTGTTCACCGTTGCAATAGCGTGGTTATCAAAATTTAATTAATGTTTTCAACTTAAATATGGAAAAATAAAGTTCCCACCGATAAGTACTGATTTAGAGTAGAATTTGATTTTCGAACTCCAACCACAATAGTTAAATAGTTTATGTAAAATTTAAAATAAGTTCGATGATAATATGTTTCAACTCTAAGGTACACCACTTGACCATAACACATCTCTATGTATATTTATTAATAACCAATCAGTTTGTTATTATTGAGTGATGTGTCTATGTAATATGTTTCCAATATAACCAACCCTTTATGAATATTATCATTACTAAAACTTCATACTCTCTAAATGATACACATATTTTGATTGTAATATGTAATATATGTGTGTGTGTATGTAGTGAATACAGTGTTTGGACTATCTATGAGGGTATAAAATGTGTTCCAAATAAATTATGCCCGCATGAATTTAATTTATCGATTAAATTCAAAAATGGAACTTTTCTTTTCTTCAAATTGATTAATTGATAAGTTATCATTTCATCAATTATATTTCATTTTACTATTACAGACTTATAGATTGTGTTATGTACAAAGCCTTAATCGGTTTCCTAGGCTACGGCTAGAAGTGCCAAGAATAACCTAGCAATGTCATAAACTAGTAATAAATATACAATGTACATATTTACTAATGTTAACATAAGAGAGCTAAGACAATGCCGCCATTTTTACCCAAATAGGTTTTGTTGCTGTGGTAGAGTAAAAACTTTTAACAACCAAAAAAACCGACTTCAATTCAAACCGAAAAAATTCAAAAACAGATTTATATGCACTGAAACGTAAAAAATAACGAAAATATAATTACTTTTCGAGTCGGTGCCAGCCAAATAAACAACTGTGATAGAAAAGTTTGCTACATAAACTTTGCTGACACCGACTCCAAAAGTAACAATAATTGTAGCTACATTATATTTTCGTTATTTTTTACTTTTTAGTACATATTAACCTGTTTTTGATTTTTTTTAAGTCGGTTTTTTTGTTGGTTAAAAGTCTTTTTGTTTTATGATTTTTAGTGAAGTACACTAACTAATTTGTCACTAAAAAAAGAATCATCAAAATCGATTGGCGTGATACTGAATAATTCGTCCATTTGTCGCGCACATACATGATGCAAATTTAAGGCTTATATGGTTTTCACATGGATAACATTGTCAGAACTAAACCAAACTGAAATGGGACTACACGGGAAGCACAAGCTTTCAATTAAATAAAGAATCATCTAAATCAGTTCACCCAGTCAAAACTTCGGAGGTAACAAACATAATATGAAAAAAAATACAGTCGAATTTAGAACCTCTTTCTTTTTTGTTTGAAGACGGTTAAAAATCCATAACCAACCGTACACTCATGGTCAAGTTAATACGGTCGAACCAAAAAAAAATTTGGATAGGCTTAACTTACTCACCCTTGAGCTTTTCTACAATTTATAAATTCAAAAAAAAATTCACCAAAACGTGAATTTTTTTGTTGAACTTTCATTATTTTTAGATTACGGTAAATTGATTTTAAAACCACAAAAAAATATGCAGATTTCTTTAATTAAAACGAATTCATTTCCGGATTATACTTTAGTATTTCTGTAATGATTTATTAAGCCGTAATGATTTAATAAATTTTAGTGAGCAAAATGTGCCTAAGAATCATATATCAGACGGCCGACTGAAACCAATATGTTTTACAAGTAAAAAAGTTTCAAGCGACGAAATAAATTTGAATGTTGCGGCCAGGTTCTTTTCGACTTAATATACCGTTTGGAGGGTGCAAACATATGACTCAACTGCTGTATTGGATTTTCAAATGCTTTAAAAAATCGGTTTTGGTAGTTTTTGGGCAATATTTGATTGATTTTCAGGTAAACAGCCTATAAGAATTAGAGTTTTCAATGTTTTTAGTTTTTATTAAATAAAATTAAATTTAATTTTATGAAGGAAATATTTATGTACAACACATGATAGAAATAATTCAATTCATCGATTAAATATTTAATATAGCAATAATAATTGATATTACATTACATATTTATTTACGAAAATAAATAATTCCTAGCAAATTGTTTAAATTAAGGTAAATAAGGTTAAATCCTTTTGCATACAATACCAATTGAAATAGCAATCAACTAAGTTCAAAATTTTAATGGAATTGAAAAACGCTCATAATAAATATTTAACATTTCGTGAAAATTTAGATATGAAAATCGAATATAGAAGCAGGAAACGTTGTTTATCTATATCTTTATATTCTTTATGGATAACATAATTTCTGCTGATACTTTTAATTCTAAATTAATTCAATTTGATAACTATTATAACATGGATATTGGCACGTTGTAGACAAAAGTCGAAAGAAAAGTTGTAACGAAAATTCTTCAAATCAGTTTGTCAAATCTGAACCAAAAAATAGAAAAATTTATATCATCAGGATTATTTTGGAACGTTTTAAAATTTTATATTGGAAATTTATTATCAAGCTGAATCTAAATTATTGTCTTTGCTGGATCTCAACTAATTTTTTTTTTTTGCTGTTTTTAACTATTGCTATAAACTCCAATTTTGTACCATTTAATATTGATCTTTCGTAACATTGTTTTAGGAATGGTTTCGGATTGAATCTTGTCGAAAGCTCTTTCGGGGAGGATTGGCAGTCCTGTATCAGGTAAGCATCCAATTTTGATTAGTATGACGTGTTTACAACTCAGCTCACTTAACTAAAATCATGTCTTCCGCCGGTCACAAGTACGCTTCCAAACTAAAGTTTAGCAAATTGTCATATGCTTAAACGATAATTATTCAAAGGTAAATGAACGTTTGATGTGGCGGTCAAAAATTATATAACCATAAATTTCCGTTCACAGTAGTATTCCAATCACTTATGTGTACATAGTGTTCACTTATCTTACACAACAGGTAAGTGTACACACTTAAATACACTTATAATTGGTTATAATTAATGAATGCATGTTCACAATAGAATTGCGAAACTATTATTGTTAATTACCCACAATATTAATTAAACACTTCTTCAGTATATACGTATTATTGAGATATAGCAATTATTTATAGTATCCAAAGTATCAAAATAGTTTTCAATCTAAATTGTTTTGTTTGGAAAATCAACAATAACCTTTTGAAATACTAAGTTTTAACCTCCAAGCCAAAAGATGGTGTTGACCGCTATGTTTGACCGCTATTTGTGAAACGAATGAACCGATTTTGATTGCTTTGTTTTGTCTAAAGAGTAATTTAATGGTGAGTGTTCTTAGCAAAATTTCAAGTGCGAGTTTAGGGTTCCGTACCCAGAACAACTAAAAAATAGGCAACGATCTTCAAAATCGGTTCAGTTTGGAGAAGTTCTATCGGTTCTATGGAAAAAGATAACTTCATGGAGAGTATTCTTAGATACGTTTTAAGGACGAGTTAAGGCGAGTATAGTGTGAAAGCTAGGGATAATAATAGTACTCTGTATGGCTAGCATAATTCGAAATTATGTACGCAAATCAAAAAGTTTGTGAAGGTTGCCCTAAGGCGATCCGAGAATACTAAACAAGTGCGCTTTTGAGAAATCTGAAAGAGTTTGAAATTTATGAATAACTTTGTTCTTGTTCTTCCAGCATGAATTCAATTGAATATAACAAATAGAAAAATGTTCCGAAGCACGTTCCGTTCGACGTTCGACAAAAACATGCGTTCGGCGAAACCATACTAATTTTTCGAGAGTGTTAAATCGACAACAACAAAAAACATGTATAAGCCTTGAAGTCTTCTTTATAATTATCGTTTCTTTTCACATTTTAGAGACGAAGACAAAGTTTGGTACGAAATACGTGTGATAACACGTGGCTGCCCAACTCACTCAGTTGGAAGAAATTTGCATTCGTATGCGTACGTTGATAAGGCTCTAAGCCCACTTGTATCGTGAATAACTATTATAAATTCGAAGTCATTTGGAACCATGGAAAATATTACAGAAACCATAAAATTCAATTAAAAATTATTTGAGTCATGCATGGAGTGGTATCAGGATGAAGGTGGCACTGGTTTTACTGATTGAAATAACAGTTGTTAATTTGGGTTTTTGTGTTATTTTGACTAACCGAAAAAATCTCATAGTTTCATACGTGACCGATATCATTTTTTATTTAAGATTATCCTTTTTATTGTAAAATCATTCATTTGAAAACTTATTGGATTAAATATCAGGTGGAATATTGTGTTAAAGTAGAATCATATATTTACCAAAATTAATTTACAAATATGTCAAAATACACACCTGTTTAACTTTTTAACAATAATCAAACTAAAACATATTTCAAAATGTAATTTAAAAAAGTCATTCAAGTAAATCAATTTTCTAATCAAAAATAAAAACCAAAATATTTTTAGTGTCCATCTACAATAAATAACAACAAGCGGTCTGCTATTAAAGTCGTGGATCTAAAATTACCAAGTGGTTATCAATACGGTGCTATGAAAATATCGTAGTTAATAATGTTTAAGGTATAATAACTTGAAAACTACATGTCACTCTGCCTTTGAAATAATTATCGAAATTTTCACATGAAATAGCATTTCATGCCATTTCAGGCCATATCGTATAAAAAAACATTCAGCGGACCCGTTGTGCTTCGAAAATGATGAATTAGCCGTTATATCAGCAAATTACTGAATTAATATAAAAAAATCCAATTCTGTTCATTCTTTGCCTTTCGATTCATAGTAAATCTGTATCGTTACATAATGGCATCACAAACATTCGAATGACTTTGATGTTTAAAGTATAAATTTAGTACACAAACAAAAAGTAATAAGTATAAAAATTAAATACTGTCGGCAAATCTACAACAAATATGGTCGTGTTTGTTGGACGCTTAGAATGATTACAAAATACCTGAGTTCGATTCCTGGTATATATGTATTGTTCAATCCCTTTTAATTAATTTCATCTAACGCCAAACAAATCGTATGATGAATGCATTTGTACTTCCTCAAAAAAGCCTACGGAGCTTAATTAAATTGAAATAATAAAAAAATATTTTTTCATTTCTATATAGAACGGGTTAGAAAAGTTAATTTGGTTTACTGCTAAACTACTGTGAATATTCATCGACTAATATAATAATATTTTATTAATACGAAAGAAAATATGCCACATACAGGCCAGTCAAATAATAAAATAGTTAATTTTATAACCATCACCATAAAATATATATAATAAATATGACAAAAGTATATTAACATAACAACAAACTAAAAAACCATTCAATGCGCAACATTATTTATAAAAAAATTTTTATTTTATTCTCTGTTGTAACATCAAAGGCAATATTGAATATATAAAAAACGCCACGCAGGAACTGCATCAACTAAGAAAATTTGTTCTTTGGCTATTTTCAAAATAGTTAAATACGTCTCAAAGCGCCTAGGTTCTACGCACCAAGATACAGCTTAAGAATGTTTATACGAAAAAATAAAAATAAAATTATCTTTTCTTGAGAAAATCTAAAAATAAAGTTTGTTAAAAATAATTCTTCGCTGTCATACAAAAAATGGCTATTAAAAATATTGTAACTAAGACAAAACTATAGTTTGGTACAAATTAATAGCTCAATAATTACTGCGCGAAGGAATTTTACTTCCAAAAAATATTGTACTAAACTTTGATCAACAACAATTTTGTATACGTTTTAAGCCTTTTTGTACACGATTTGCCTTTATCCATGAACGAGTCTATCTACTAACAAAAGAATTGAATATACCAAATGTCATTCCGATTGGATAATTATTGGACATTATAATTTTGACCGTATATACTCGAGCATAAAAATGTTATTTTGGTTTGTGTACGCTTGAAAAACTCAAAAAGTTCTGCATCGATTCAGCTAAAATTTTTACATGATATACAACGAGCTTAGAGGATGATTTTTATCTATTTTTACCCTCGGCGCACGTGTGTTATGGAGGAGAAAATGGGGATGAACAATCAATTATTTTCAAATATACCCTAGCGAATAAAAGAGCATGACGTGTACCTTACCTACATAAGTATAGCCCCCGACGCAAGGGGTATGGGAGTAGAATGGAAGTGGGAATGAACAATCTGAACTCTTTTATCGGGACGTTGGCAAATTTTATAAAATTTACAAGGTGTTAAACTTCTCATCTATTTTCACGGAATCATAGTGTACCACAGCGAAGCGTGAAAGGGTACAGCTAGTTGTATTATATAAATTTCAACCATTTTTGAAAATATAAAATATCATCATCGATACAACTTCAATAGCTCTCTTTTCTTAGAAAGGAAATTAGCTAGTAAGAATAAGTTTATATAAATTGAAAATAGTATATTTTACGCCAGTAAAATACGCATACATGAATACTTAATTTATTAGGTCTATTATCATTATATGGATCGTAAAATTTTTTTAAAAAGTTGTTCCCACTTAAAGTAACTTTTCGATAGATCCCTTTAAACCGTTACCTTACCAAAATGATAAAAAAATAACGGAATCCTAAATAATGTCCGTATCATCATTCATAAAACTCTTATAGCTCCATCTTTATTATATTTTGGAAATTGCTAGCTAACACCCTTTTCCATTGATGCTCAACTCGGTATTATTTGGTATTATATTAAAATTGTTTTTAGTTCATGACTTTATGTCCTTCATCCAGGTGGCGTCACGTTCAATTTAATTTAACGTCACATAGTATAACCAGCGGACAATCAAGATGCTTCCAACGATACTTATTTGTTAAATTATGATACTTTCGAAATAAATAGGTAACAGATGAACATACAATCATACTCAGCTTTCAAACACATAAACGTCGTTCCTTTGTTGAGGTAAAATAGCTTATAGTAGCCAATTTTAATGCTAGAATAAATAATAAAATAGTGCAGAATGGTCATGTACGCCTCACACGTATCAATTTTGTTTGGTAAATGTATGAATCACCTTCTTAAGTTGTTGAAGGAAAACTGTTTTTTAAATTTCCCATTTTCTAACTATGCAAAAGTTCTAAGGGACAGCAACTTTGACATTTAAAAATTCGCTCTCCCAATATGAACTACAAAATAAAAACGGGCGCTTATAATTCATAAATATTTAGTACCTACATAAAAACATAGACATATTTATTTTCTAAGCACTGTAGAACAATGTATTTTTTTCAAAATTTGTTGTTTAAAACGTAAGTAGCTACCTACAAAAAATTTTTGTACTTGTATTTTATAAATAAAATGAAAAATGTATCGCCAACGAGGAAAAACAGCATAGGTTTTTTAATAAAATTTTTTCTGTCAAACAAAAAAATATGTAAAATTTTTATATAAGGGCTGTTTCATATTTCGATTAATTGCTTATACTTACTTAACCTTGTATCAATTTTTAAGATATTAAAATTTTTAATAGTTTTAGTTCCCTTTTCAAAAATAATGAAAGAAAACCTTAAAGAATCCTTCTTTTGTCCGTCTGTCATACCGTCATAGTCAATTTGAGTTAAATGTCTCAACAGGAAGGTATATCGTAAACAATATTTTTGAGCAAAAATAATTTAAAGGGAGTATTTTGAATAATAATTTTTATCCTCCGGAACTACTTAGTTATAAAATTTGAGCATAATTAAAAAAAAAAAAAAAAAACAGTGAAAAAGTTAGCGATAGTTCTTCGCAAATATCGACTGAAAAAGCCAAACTTGGCACACTTTATTTGGATTATTCCTGGCGGATTTAATTTATGTGTGACTGAGAATAAACTAGTACCACGTTCGATAAAAAGAGTAACTGATAAAAAGAGTATATTCGTAGACATGTGATATTTCGTACACAGGAGTATAACGGTTTTCAACTGGCATAACATTATAATTGAAAAAATTATAAACAACCTACTTTTTTATTCATTCTGTACAAATAACATAATATTCATAAAGCTACGAAAAACAAAATCCTGAACAAACAATATTCGCTTCAGTTGATTGTTGAAATATCGTTACCAACCACTTCAATAATAAATAAAATTGGTTAAGTCTTACTAAATACTAAAACACTCGGTTCCGTTAGGATAATTTGGATTGGCTTCACGGTTCGTTTTTTCTTCTAGGGAAACTGACCTTAGCACAAGAGGTAGTTTTCGTGGTACAATATATATATAAATATTATGGAATATGCTCGCTGTAAAAGTATACGAGCTTGTAGCTAAGTTATCCATAATATTAAGCAAGCCTGTCTGTACTCGTGGAGACGTTACACATACAATATTCATGTGTACGTATACAACACCAATCCTAACACTCTGTCTGATTCGCTACTATGTATACTCGCTACTACTTCTTTCTGTTTGACTCGCTACTATGTATACTTACTTATAAATTGTTGAACTTTAAACCATTTTTTTAAAATAACTAGACGGTCAAAAATTTTTTTTTTAGAATCGAAATAAATCAATTAATAGACTGTTAGATTTTGGAAAATATCTGACAGTTAGTTTGTTTTTTATAAATTAATAACTGATTCAAAAGTATAAAGAGTGTATACCATACATGTTAAATATCGAACTTTTAATTAAATTTATCGCGGATTCAAGACGATCAATCAGATTCAAATTTAAAGGGTAATTGTATAATCATGTCTTTAGAAAGTACACAAAAATTTAGAATTTTCTAACGCTACTCAAATATCGCGACAACAACCTTAATATGAATATATTTCAACGTAAATGTCAGCCTTCTTATGTAAAGAATGAAGTGTTTTCAAATTAAAACTTAAAAAAGGCAACCAGAAGAAAACGGAATGGAAAATAGGAAAACAGGAAATATGTAGCGGCTCACCTGTCCACATTGTAATTCAATACAGTGAATTAATCTATTATACATACGGAGTAACTATGACTAAAAATGAAAATTAAAAAATTGGTGACTATCCAAAACGAAAATACTGAATCCTGAAAAGCTACAGAAACGTAAATACTAATGTATAATACATATAATTTTACATAACATTAACTAATGTATTCACCTTTTGTAAAAGCCTCGTTTTTTTTATTCCATTTTCCATTATATGTTGTATTTTTTAATTGACTACTATTTAGAGTCTCTTTTCTTTCTACATTATAACTGGTTAGTGATCCACTGAATCGCCATAATTTAAAAGTAAAGGCATACGCCTATGTAACAATTAAGTAGTAAAATTAGTGCCAAAATACTGAAGAGCTTTCTCCCAAATTTACAATATTATTTCGCAGTGTTAATTCAAGAAGGCCTATTATAGAAGACCTAAAATAATTGTTTATCCCATTATTAGGTATACCATGTAACGCTTAAAAATATTGATTTGAAAATATTGAAATTTTGGTAAAGGTGTTAATTAAAACACCTAATTAGTGCATTTTCGGTTGTTCGTCTGTTGACACTATAACTCAAAACCGAAAAGATATATTAAGCTGAAATTTTTATCAGGACTACTTAAAAAGTGAAAAGTCGAGTTCGTGAATAAGCACCATAGGCCAATCGAGTCTTTGGTCCGTAGGACCCATCTTGTTAACCGTTAGAGATAGAACAAAAGTTTACATGTAAAAAATGTTCCTAATAAACAAATAAACAACTTTTATATGAAACATTTTCTCTTAAACATTACTGTTTACCCGTAATGGCGCAATTTAGATACTCTTATTACTTTGTGTGTAAGATTTTGTATCTTTCTTTACTAATATAACTTTAAAAAAAACGATTGCGTAATAAACACTGTCTATGCATGATTTTTCAACAATTAACTCAGTCAATTGTTTGTTTTCACTTGTTTATTCTTGATTTAATCTTCAATAAGCATGATGACTACATTATTTTTATCAGTTGAAGTTAGTAGTTTTTACTTTACAAACAGTAAAAGTAAAATTTTGAAAATCTTAATAAATACGCAATATATAAAGGTTTAAAATTCAAAGTTATTTTTTTTAAAAGTGCTTCTTCCGAATAAATTTTAATGTGAAATGTGACAAATTCTGTATCAATCATCTACTCAAATAGGTAATAATTTCTTAATGATGCTAATTTTTTGGACATGACTGTAATTTTGTAGACGCATATTGTATTTTCAACTAACACTGTGTTTTATATAGATTGTCAAATTGCGTATGCAGTAACACAACAACAGCCTGCTTAGTTAGAGTTGTATAAAAAAGTGAGATATATAATATATTATGGGAAAACAATAGCAATTAATCGGTGATTAAAGTGGCCGTCAGCTTGTTAGACAACAATGGATTGTATATACGAATCTCGTTCATTTGTGCTGCCTGTCTATATGTATATTTGTGCTCGTACTAGCCGAATTACTATAGTTATTTAATTCGATGCGATGTTAAAGGTTTATATAGCATATTGTATTCTGGTACTTTATAGGACAAAGTTGCCTGGATAAATCCTCTCTCAAGGTCGTGATGCCATTTTTTATTATTTATCGCGAATTAAAAATTTGTTAAATTTTAGCAATGTGTGTAACATCCGCTTTATAAATTGTGACAAACAAATTTATTCCAGTTTTTTGTTCGTGTAAACCACTGGAGGATTGTTCTTTCTGTCAGATTATAAACAAGATGCCAAAAACCACCCCTATCTCAAACTAGCTCAACCCAAGCAAACTCATAACGTTAAATTAAGTTTGTTTTCAATCTGATATATTCTGATATATTCTTGCAAATCGTAGCTAACGTGTAAGATTTAAAATAGCACAAAAAAGAAGTATTTGGTTAATTTGCCAAATATTTTCCTATTTTACAAAGAAAATATTTTTTTTTTAATATTTAACTGCTTGGTACCCCATGTGAAGAACATATTTGTTTGAATAAGTACTTTTTCTTGTATAAACAAAAGCCAATGTGTAAAAAAATGCGAAAAGTATGGGCTACATTGACGACTTTCCTTTACTTTATAGGTATTAAAGCCCGTCTAGTTATGCACCCTATATCTATAACCTAACATGTGCTGTAAGATATAATATTCTCATTTGACATGAACACAGAGTTGATTTTATGTATAATTGTCAACTTAAATGGCAATTTTGTGATTTTTTTACCTCTTTTAGTGATACCATATCGAAAATAAACGGGCATTAATTCAGTAACCATCCAGAACCGAAAATTCTCAAGTAAGAATACCTTGTCTAAAATCCAGAAAATTCCAAAATCCATCCCATCCATCCTTCGAACTGTCTTTGTAAACCTTTGTTTCACAGATGATTATTATCAAAATTATCAAATATGTTTTCGAACTGAAAAAATAAATTGGATTTTTCTTATTGGATAGAATTTCAACTCAATTGAATTCCATTTACATTGGCCTCTTCTTGTGTATTTGATTCGGCATTCTGTGCATATGTTAATTAAAATTGTAAACTTCTTCGATATAGCACAAAACAATCATATTTAAATTTTTTTGAGTTTGAAAGAGAAAGATTTTGAAAATGTGAATTTCGGAAACTATGTTCGCCATTTAATATTTTACAGTTATCAAAATATTAAAAATTTCAGATACGCTTTAGAATTTTCATTAAAAAAAAAATTTAAAAAAAAAAATACTTTTATCTTTACAATTACTGACGGGAAAAATATTACTGACGATTGAGCTGTCAGAACTTGTTTTTCATTTTAAGCTTAATATCTACAGAAGAAGTGAGGACAAAAGAGGAGGAAGTATTTTGTAAAATAATTGCTTTTAAAGTAAGAATTGGCCGCTAACAGCAAATTGGGTTGTTTTATTTAAATTTTCTAATTCAAAACAAAAAAAAAAAACAACAACAAAAACAAAAAAACAATACAGTAATAACAAATTAACAAATATTTTTATGTGAGTAAATTGGAAATATTGAAATTCTTGGAAAATACATAATGAAATCATAATATAAATACAAACCCTCACCAATGAATTAATTTTCTGAGAAGTTGGCACTGCATAATATAATTTTTCTCAGAAAATATAGACTTATACACTGTATCGTAGGTCAACGCAGAAGACGAAGGGTATGTTATTAATCCGTTTCATGTGGTGCTGAGGATGCCTGATAGTCTTAAACGTTCGGGAAATAAATACATACACATATATAGATAGATAGCTTCATTAACAGTGTTCTTTAGTTCAAGCTGAAATACAGTTTATATAGAAAGAATTCATAAACATTGTCCTAGCCTAGTTTCGGAGGAGTTTAAACACAAACACCGCGACACGAGATATTTATATAGTAGATATTATTCAAATATATTAGATATTATCAAAATCCTGAAACAGATGTGAAGCAAGATCAGAAAGTCATTGGTCGATATTCAGAGCATGTCGTTGAGTATTGGGAGATACACATGGAAAAAAAAGCTTCAAGTGCAAAGCTTAATATGTTATGTTTAAATTATAAACATTAAACAGATTACATAATAAACAGACGTGAGCCAAGAAAATATTTACTTGCTAACATGTTAAGAATATATTTTCTTGCAATTAGGTTTTTTCAGTGTGCTGTTATTTTATTTTACAACTGTGGGTGGTAAAATATGGTATAACTATTGTAAAAAAGCAAAATTTTTACATCATATCTATAAGAACGTTTTCCCTTATAAACTATATATCGAAATACATATAAAAATACAAAATATAATTTCAAAAACGAAAGAAAAAAGAGCCATTGATTATGTATTATTTTTTCATCTTCATTATTTACTTCGAAAAAAAAAATCCTTGTCGAAGAAGATAATTCAAAAGGCCTTTAAACTTGAAACACGTTTCGTATTCATTTTCACAACACAAGAATAAAACATAGAGTGATCGAAATAAATACAAATGAAGAAAACGGATACACAGAAATAAAAAACAGAATGCGTGAATAATGGGTGTGCCAAAACTGCCATGCTAGAAGACCAGAGCGATATAGATTTGTAAAGAATTTCTGGGTAGAATCGGTGTTCAGAAAAAAATAGACAGACATTCTTTTTTCGGACACAGACAATTTTTTCGATCTATTTTTTCCTAAATCCATATTTCTGCCATCTATTAACATCTTTTATAAAAAAAAAAAAAAAAAAAAAAAAAAAACAGAGGACTTGAATTAATATGTCAAAAAAATTAATTTTAATTATGTTTAAAATTAGGCAACAATCTCGTTAAAAAAATTAATAAAAAATAAAAAATTAAGTCTGATGATAATTTTGATTTTGATTTTTTTAGTTTGAAAGGTAATTTATCGATATTGTTACTACCTATGTTTCAAATAAGTCCGCTCTTCTGTTTAAAGATCGTGACCCATTTTCTAGTTGTTGATGAACAGATATAAACAAGTTCTGGGAAAAAACATAATAATGTATTATAAATTTATTTCTTTTTATAGACTGAAAAGCAATGGTCTTTTCCATTATTAAACTCACTTACAAAAAAACAAAATTATTTTTTACTTTTTCAATACAAAGTAACCCTGGAAGAAATTCACAACAGTAAACTATTTTCTGTTTAGATTCTAATCGGGTAGGCACTCTGAATTTAAACTATTTTTAACACTTCGGAACCTAACTTTCTTGTTAAAAGCCATAAAGAGTAAACCATACTCAAAGCCTGCCCATCACTGATCTTTAAAAAGAAAACAAGTTCTTTTAATAAGGTATTTTTGAGACACCTTGTATATATAAGTCAGTGTGGTATATGTGATAAATATATCCTTTTAGATGGCCATTAAAAGAACATGACTTCTCAAATTTGTATGTGACTTAACCTTTTTTTATATTTGTTTGTCTTTTTCTTCAAATATGAAATAAGAGTTCGTTTTTTTCTTGTTCGTTCCTTTTAAAGTTTAATGTAAATATAATTTGTAAAAATATATGCCTTATTTAAAAATAAATTGATTTCTTGTTTGCTATTGTTCTTTTGTTTGGAACTGTCCTTCTTAATAGAAAAAAAGAAATTCTCAAAGTTTACATTTAAAAAAATATTTATTTCCTAATTGTTGTCCAAATTTATGCAGTTTGTTAAATAAGAAACATTCGTGGGTTCGTAGCATGTTTAGATTATGACATTGTTATCGTATCATGAATCAACCGAAACATGTTATTTTAAGCGATAAGATAAAAAAATGGTAACACTTTTGGACAATTCATTGATGTTTAAAAAATCATTTAGGCGATGTGTGAGTTTGATTTAAAGGACATTAAGTTAGTAAAATGAAATGGTCTCATTTTCCCTTATTCACCGAGGTAAGCATAGTGTTTAAATAGTTAAAACTTATTCTGTTAGTTGTCTTGTATACAATCGTTCTAGATGACGAAAGCGACAAATATGTTACAACAGTTTATAAATAAACCATGGTGTCTCCTTTTTTTAACAAAAATCATATTAAAATGATATTTTTTGAAGAAATTTTTTGTTTGTTTGACTTTCGCTACAAAACTTAGCAGTATAATATTACAAGAGGCATAAACTTACATATGTTGATATACATATTGATTTAAGGTTATACCATAACTCCCGTGATATTTGTTGAAAAAGAAAACTTTTATTTTATTTGCGTGTGTTTATTAGGCGATATCATACCTGATTTTGAAACGAATTTTCAAGTGGTTAGGGTATTTAGAGTGTCCCGTTTAAATTTGAACAGAGCTCTACCCAGAGGATGGAGAGGGATTATCGAAAAATTATACTTTTCTATTGGTATGTCTATAGTGCTTTATGCTTACATTTCAAGAAAAAATTAAACACTCGAACCATTTAGGGGCGGGAATACAAAAATTAAAGAAGTGTTTCAAATTATGATCGTTATAAGACTAAAATCACTGAGAAATACAAGATGAAAAATTGAGCTGATTGCAATAAAACGCACAAAAATCAACACTTTGCTTGTGAGTATTTACGATTTGAACTGTAGATCAACAATATCTTCAGCAAAATGTGATTAATTGGCGTCCACTTTAAAACATTTCATTTCAAAATAATTTTGTATCTGCTTTTTTTAAGGTTATTTTTGTAAAAAAGTTTTTAATAACATTCTTTTGTTACACTTTAACTAACACAGCCGACCTAAGCTGAGAACTATGACACAATTAATTAATTTTTTGTAATAAATTCAGTTATTTCATTATATTAAAACTAGCTGTTACCCGCCCGCTTTGCTGGGCAACATCCCCACTTGCACCCCTCCCTCCACATTTCCTTGCGTTGGATAACAGTTTTGTAATGTACACGTCATGCTCTTTTATTTGATATCCCACTTAAGTATATTTGTAAATATTCGATAATTCCTTCCCACTTTCTCGCTACACCTTTCTACCCTCCGAAGGTTAAAAAAATCTTCTAAATGTAATTTAAAACATTCTGACCAAGTTTTGAACTATTAAAAGCCATAATTGCAAAATATGAATTTTTTATTCATGAACACCCCCGCAACCCCCCTTGTGGGTGGAATTTCGTAAAATCCGTTCTTAGCTGACCTCTACTTGGCAAAAGGAATATTCCTGCCAAATTTCAAGTCTCTAGGTCTTATAGTTCCAGAGATATCGTGACTATCTATCTATATCTATAGAAAGTCTCCTATATATATAAGATTAGTATTACTTTAAAGAATGTAAATCCTAATTTATATCCCTATAACGGTCGTGCTCGTATAACCTTAAATATATTTACCAAATACATTCAAGAACCACATTGTATAGTCGTCCGTATTCTCTCAAAACTTACTACCGGTGTTATTTTATTATACAAAATATAAATTGTATTTATTGTTAAAAATGAGGATGTTTGTAAATATTAGGTATGTGAAATCAAATATTTGCAAGTAGCAAAATGGTTAATAATTTTAATATTCAATTTGTTATTTACATTTGAAACAAACATTTCAGAAGTTTTGTAATATATTATTATTATTATTATTACTATTATTATTATTTGCTATCTATTGTTTGTGTCTATTATAAAATGGGTAGCAAAAATATTGTTAGAGTATTATATTTGTTGTTAGCAAATATTCTTCATATTTCTTATTTCTTTAAAAAAAACTCGTGAGCAACAGCGCCTTGTCTCTAAGATTATATTTTCCCTTCATTAGCTGTATCCTCCCCCCTTATCTTAAGTCTCCTTCCCCCTACCACGAAGTATCATGAAGTCAGGTGAGTAACAATCATGCGGAGGTAATACTGGTGGTGTTTTGCCAGTCCTCACCTCGCCTTACCCGACTTCGTTAAAAAATATGAAGTATCTATTAAAATTGATACTAACTCACTCTAAAAATATATTTTCAACCCACTGGCTCAATTTGGTAGGTTTGTACAACTGCATCAGGTCGTTAAAACATCCAACTAACCATTTTCCCCTGGAAACCCAATCTAGTTGCTGGCATCAGCTCTCGATTAATAACATCAATCTACTCGGTAAACTATTCTATTCTGCTGAAGATGCTCCAAGTTAGCGAAAGGAAAAACCTTTAAATGGTGTTCTAAAAGAAACAAAATGGATTCATAACACACTACTCTCTGTTAACACCACTCATTGCAATGAGTAAGTCTATATTTTCATGGAAAACGTGACTAAAAATGAAATTTGTTATACCATTAGTTATTTCAATAATAGTATTTTATTTCATATAGAATATATGTTTACTTTCTTAAAACAACAATATTTTTAAACCTTTAGTTTTAGACCTGCTTTGTATACCTTAAGACCCCTAATCTGGGGCATAAAAATCAAGTTTTTTAAATCAGTATGTGTATATTTGTCCATCAAAAAGGGATGAATGTGCTGCTTGTTTCAATATATCCACCTCTCTTCAAAGCATTGATTTTAAGTTGTCATATTGGAGCTGTCATATCCCGTATTCTAGAATAATGAAGCTTGAAGGCATTCCATCATTTTTCGTGCGGGAACATATAGCGATGCTCCTACTCGCTAATTTGAATAAAAAAAACATACGTGAATCAGTATTGTTCTACCGTTTACAGTGATTCTTTACCCCACTCATTGCTAATGGCAGAGTACTTTGCGATCAGAAAAGTTTTCATTATTATACCCCAAACTGTAACTGAGTCTGCTGAGATTGGGTGCACCCAATTAGACCGAAAAAAAATGTTTGTACGCTTCTATAAATTGATAGGGGTAAAGGTGAAAGACTGTTTTTAAAGCATAATTTATGTAATAGACCTAGAGTTGAAGACGTAACACTTTTAATCGTTTAAAATTTTTTTTTTATTAATTTGTGGAAGATCAAATTTTTTTTTGAGTGCGCTACTAACACAACATCTATATGGCAAAGATTTTGATGATGTTAGATAATTCTCAAAAAATGTAGTTATTAAAATATAAAATTATAATAATTATTATATGAATTCAAAACACTAATGTATATTTAAACAAAATGCATGGAGAATAATGTATTTATACCGAGTGTATAAATACATATACGATCTAACAGATCACAAATATTTTTGTATATTTCGAATTCGCTTATTTATGGCTTATTTCTTTTGTTGTCTCCCTACAATATATTAAAAAAGGTTTTGGATTACATGCACGGGTTGCGATGGTTTTTAGCCAGTTGTTTTTAATGAATGTGTATCTGTACATCTCTTCATATGTTTATCTATGTATCTGTGTGTTTGTCTGTGTCATCATCGTTCCTTAAAGGTTCCATACCTGATAGCAATTAGAAAAGAGATGGTAGGTCTTCAAACTGATATGGAGATTTTGTTGAAGCATTGTTAAGAACATTCTCGATGTCAAGAACACTCTTGATAAAGGGCTTACGATGTCACAAACGAATCGATCACACCTAATTTTGTAGTATCATACCTCCTAAGAACCTATTTTCATTTTTTTAGTCCTATGAAAGGTAATTTGACCGAGAATACTTTTAGCTATGTTTAAAGTGCGAGCTTAGAGTTCCGTACTCGGTTACAGCAACATGAGAAATGAAAATCTTAAAAAAGCTAGGGAAATTTTCTTGAAAAAAATCGAAATTCTCATTTGTTTCACAAAGGAATCAATTAAGCCTGATTTGATATTGGGGATTGCTTTTAATTACTTTTAATATTATTTGAAAAATAGTTTTATATGTATAATGTATTTTATCAATCAGTCAAGAAATACTAACTGGTGTTTTTCGACCATATGCCGACATATTCGATTCGAAGAATTCGAGGCGTTTCATGGTCCAAAGTTTTAGTTTTTTTAATTGCAGATGTATAGGTGCGACCTTCGAAACTAATCATTTCTTTATTTTGTTCACCCGATATATTTGAATGTGGATGTGATAAAATCAGAAGATGAGTCTTTGTTTATAATTTCTAGTGGTTTTATTTATGTAGAGTTGTATTATATAATATCTACAGTTGTTGTGTGACATCTTGCGGTTAGGTTCCAACTCTGTTCAAACTAATTATACAATTTGTTGGTTGTGTTTGGTGCGCGACCAAAACCAACATGTCCGCAACTGTCAGCCACACGTCCAACTTATTTGTGTGTGTACGAGTAGAGCTTTTGCTAGTCCATGATGATACTACTACTAGTGAATAGTGTGAGGTTTTTGTTCTAACAAAATGTGTGATATTATTGTAAACTATATCCTAATTTCTTGTTCCATACTCAATTAATTTATATTTCATTTAGTTGTTCCTGCATTTTATTAGGATGACCAACTGTTTATATAAAACATTTCTCACCATCGTCCTAAATTTAATGTAAAATTTAATAGTGATTTACTTGCCTGTGATTCATAGAATTGGGTTTGTTCTTTGAAGTACAAGTTGGGTTAGAGTACAAATGTATGATTAGATAGAGGATTTGAAGTACAAATAAAATCATACACTTCTTTTCCCCACGCTGCATATTGCTTTCTTCTTTGTACAAATTACAAAATAGTATCGACTTATCCTCACTTAGTTTTTTAGTTTTAGTAACTGTTAGCAACAACCCATAAACATTATGCGACTCAAATATTCTGTAGATTGTCGTTGACTTTTGAAAAAACCTAGTATATTTTCATACTTTAAATTAAATAAGGCCCGTTTAGCTACGCAAAAGTTTTTGTAAACCTTTTGTAAATGAGGCACTCTTTTCTTATTGAATGCGAAGTTGAAAAATTAGGACTCTATATTCACAATATTATAATGCATTAATATTGTGCACAACAATTACACAATAACAAGTGAAAACAAACAATTGACTGAGTTAATTGTTGAAATACCATGCATAAACAGTTGCTAATTGCGTTTACATTTTACCCAGAATTGCTTTAATCTAAGATCCCACTTTCCCAAATGAAAGCTTACCCTGATAAAAAATAGAAAGAGTATTAAGTCTGTTTGAGTCTTGAATCACTTTTGTAAGATACTTGAACTATGTGAGGCGTGCCATTGAATTACACAAGAAAAATTTAATTAAGATAAAAATCAAAGTATCAAAATATTTGGAATAAATAAGAAAGATATCTAGGACATATCGACAAAGAAACTGAATTTGAAAGAAAACAAATAAAAAAAAAAAGAGTCTAGTAATCAGATTAAAGTAATTATCTTGTAATAAAATTAAAAAATTGTTTAACTGTTGAAAACAATACGTATTACACCGCCAGTATGCCTCTGCCCCGTAGAACAGTCATGCACAATGCCAACGGTGGTCGATCGACGTGCTATGAGTGAAAGTAAATAATTTTGGTTGATGCCGGCCCAACTCGACTCGGCTCCTATTTATAAATTCATGATATTCATAATTACATATTTTGTTTCAAGTATTAAATAATGCCCTTAATTTATTACATGTACTGCAACTCTGCAAGTCATTTTATTTAATATCAAGTATTTTATAACGCAATTTTACTGTAATTACCTGTGAATAACATCGGTAAAGATCGATTTAACACGATCTTAAGAATTCAGTGCAAATTTTAAATAAAAAAATAATAAAAAGTTTAAAGCTTGTTTCTTTCTTGACAATCGAAGATACAAATAAGGTTTTTTATTTCGCATTTTATACTATTTTACGCATATAGGGACTGATTAATCTAGTTGGGAAAAATGAATTCTGGATATACAGGGTAGAACATTTTAATCTATTATGGCTAAAATAGTTCGTTCAGATTGAATCTAGTTTTTGGGGTTGCTTTATTAATCAATTTTAATCCTAAAATGTAAGAGATAGCATAACACATTAAATTAGGAAATTGGTTGAAAATATTCTTTCGAAAATTGTAAGATTTCGGAGGAAATACGAAAAATATATCATTGTTGCATTAAATCGAAAGAAAAAAAAACGCAAGATACAGAAAAATGCTTAAGCAAAAGTTGTCCAAATGTTAAAATAATAAAATAATATTTGCAACTAATTTAACAGCACTTAGAATCGATATCCTAAGCCAATATTTTAATTTCTAGTGATCATTTAATAAATTATTAATTTATAAAGAAATAAAGAGCACAAATTTTATATTTTCCGGCATTGAATCTTTATGATACCTTCAAATATAATTTATATGAAACAAAATATTGAATCACGAAAACCATTGAATCTTGTTGAGTTGGATAAATGTTGTTTTGGATGACTTATTTACAAGAAACATAAAACAAATACTCACGTGTGCTGTTAAGTCTGTTGTTTGTTTAAATGTTTGTTGATATTATTTATATTCGATGGATATACTTGAAATTTTGGCAGATCGTTGCATTTTTAGCCAAGATTGTCATTTGTAACCCAAAATTCTCACTGTAAAAGAAAATCATTATAAAAGAAATTTGTATCCGTTTCCACACTACCATTGAGGTAGGATACATCAGCGCGTTTTTTTTTACGTGGTATCCCCTATAGGCCTAATCCACGATCTTTTCCTTCTATTTAAGTGCATCCGGTTACATTTAAACAGAAGAAAAAGATAAATAATCATCCAATTTGTCGTGACCGGAACAGGACAAATTGGATAACATTATCGCAATTCCTAAAAAAAAAAAAATTCACAATCCCCAAATACTATCAGCCTAAATTTGACATCACTTAATATAATTACAGGACAGGTATTCCTAAAATATAAGAAAGAGATAAAAAAAAAACATAAATATCCCTGGAAAAAAATTCAATTATTTCAAAAAGAAAAGGAATAAATAAAAATTGCTTAATTTACAATAACCTTTATGCATAAATATTTCTGAAGGTCCATTTGAATTAACCATATCAACCTAGTTATAAGTAGACTTACCCCAGAATGAAACCAATCCAAAATATCACAGGCCATAACACAGGCGAAAAATCCATGTAATCAAGATCATTTTATCCGTACATTATCTGTCCAGATATACCTAACCCATTTTAAGTGATGACTGCTCACGTTGCAGATGAGACTGAACGACATCATGAGTTGATACAGTCCCCTATCGAGGCGCTTGGCTTATAGACAGACATAACGAGAAAAAATTGATTTTTGACTACACAATTTCTCATAGTGTTATAACACATGCAACAAATCGAACGAGTTTTTCCTGAGAAACATCATACTAACCTTAGTTAGTCAACGTCGCTTCTCAGAATTTAGGGCAGACCGAATTTACAAATTTAAAATAATATATTTAAAAAAGAAAATAAAAAAAATTTAAAAAGAAAAATTAGGCAATTTTTCAACCCAGTTATAAGTAGACTTACCCCAGAATGAAACCAATCCAATATATCACAGGCTATAACACAGGCGAAAAATCCATGTAATCAAGATCATTTTTTCCGTAAATTATCTGTCTAGATATACCTAACTCATTTTAAGTGATGACTGCTCACGTTGCAGATGAGACTGAACGACATCATGAGTTGATACAGTCCCCTATCGAGGCGCTTGGCTTATAGACAGACATAACGAGAAAAAATTGATTTTTGACTACACAATTTCTCATAGTGTTATAACACATGCAACAAATCGAACGAGTTTTTCCTGAGAAACATCATACTAACCTTAGTTAGTCAACGTCGCTTCTCAGGATATAGGGCAGACCGATTTTACAAATTTAAATTAATGAACTGATATTTAGAGTAAAATAAATTGAAAAAAACCAAAAATATCTCTGGGCATAAAAGTTAAAAATTGCTTAATTTTCAATAATATTTATGCATAAACAATTAAAGAAAGTTCTAGGATAGGATATGATAAAAAAAGGTAATTCTAGGATAGGATATGAATTTTACAAGTCACAAACACAGAATTATACAAATGACAATGTCGGAGATGAAAAAGCATAAATATCTCTGGAAAAAAATTCAATTATTTTAAAAAGAAAAGGAATAAATAAAAATTGCTTAATTTACAATAACCTTTATGCATAAATATTTCTGAAGGTCCATTTGAATTAACCATATCAACCTAGTTATAAGTAGACTTACCCCAGAATGAAACCAATCCAAAATATCACAGGCCATAACACAGGCGAAAAATCCATGTAATCAAGATCATTTTATCCGTACATTATCTGTCTAGATATACCTAACTCATTTTAAGTGATGACTGCTCACGTTGCAGATGAGACTGAACGACATCATGAGTTGATACAGTCCCCTATCGAGGCGCTTGGCTTATAGACAGACATAAAGAGAAAAAATTGATTTTTGACTACACAATTTCTCATAGTGTTATAACACATGCAACAAATCGAACGAGTTTTTCCTGAGAAACATCATACTAACCTTAGTTAGTCAACGTCGCTTCTCAGAATTTAGGGCAGACCGAATTTACAAATTTAAAATAATATATTTAAAAAAGAAAATAAAAAAAATTTAAAAAGAAAAATTAGGCAATTTTTCAACCCAGTTATAAGTAGACTTACCCCAGAATGAAACCAATCCAATATATCACAGGCTATAACACAGGCGAAAAATCCATGTAATCAAGATCATTTTTTCCGTACATTATCTGTCTAGATATACCTAACTCATTTTAAGTGATGACTGCTCACGTTGCAGATGAGACTGAACGACATCATGAGTTGATACAGTCCCCTATCGAGGCGCTTGGCTTATAGACAGACATAACGAGAAAAAATTGATTTTTGACTACACAATTTCTCATAGTGTTATAACACATGCAACAAATCGAACGAGTTTTTCCTGAGAAACATCATACTAACCTTAGTTAGTCAACGTCGCTTCTCAGGATATAGGGCAGACCGATTTTACAAATTTAAATTAATAAACTGATATTTAGAGTAAAATAAATTGAAAAAAACCAAAAATATCTCTGGGCATAAAAGTTAAAAATTGCTTAATTTTCAATAATATTTATACATAAACAATTAAAGAAAGTTCTAGGATAGGATATGATAAAAAAAGATAATTCTAGGATAGGATATGAATTTTACAAGTCACAAACACAGAATTATACAAATGACAATGTCGGAGATGAAAAAGCATAAATATCTCTGGAAAAAAAATCAATTATTTTAAAAAGAAAAGGAATAAATAAAAATTACTTAATTTACAATAACCTTTATGCATAAATATTTCTGAAGGTCCATTTGAATTAACCATATCAACCTAGTTATAAGTAGACTTACCCCAGAATGAAACCAATCCAAAATATCACAGGCCATAACACAGGCGAAAAATCCATGTAATCAAGATCATTTTATCCGTACATTATCTGTCTAGATATACCTAACCCATTTTAAGTGATGACTGCTCACGTTGCAGATGAGACTGAACGACATCATGAGTTGATACAGTCCCCTATCGAGGCGCTTGGCTTATAGACAGACATAACGAGAAAAAATTGATTTTTGACTACACAATTTCTCATAGTGTTATAACACATGCAACAAATCGAACGAGTTTTTCCTGAGAAACATCATACTAACCTTAGTTAGTCAACGTCGCTTCTCAGAATTTAGGGCAGACCGAATTTACAAATTTAAAATAATATATTTAAAAAAGAAAATAAAAAAAATTTAAAAAGAAAAATTAGGCAATTTTTCAACCCAGTTATAAGTAGACTTACCCCAGAATGAAACCAATCCAATATATCACAGGCTATAACACAGGCGAAAAATCCATGTAATCAAGATCATTTTTTCCGTACATTATCTGTCTAGATATACCTAACTCATTTTAAGTGATGACTGCTCACGTTGCAGATGAGACTGAACGACATCATGAGTTGATACAGTCCCCTATCGAGGCGCTTGGCTTATAGACAGACATAACGAGAAAAAATTGATTTTTGACTACACAATTTCTCATAGTGTTATAACACATGCAACAAATCGAACGAGTTTTTCCTGAGAAACATCATACTAACCTTAGTTAGTCAACGTCGCTTCTCAGGATATAGGGCAGACCGATTTTACAAATTTAAATTAATGAACTGATATTTAGAGTAAAATAAATTGAAAAAAACCAAAAATATCTCTGGGCATAAAAGTTAAAAATTGCTTAATTTTCAATAATATTTATGCATAAACAATTAAAGAAAGTTCTAGGATAGGATATGATAAAAAAAGGTAATTCTAGGATAGGATATGAATTTTACAAGTCACAAACACAGAATTATACAAATGACAATGTCGGAGATGAAAAAGCATAAATATCTCTGGAAAAAAATTCAATTATTTTAAAAAGAAAAGGAATAAATAAAAATTGCTTAATTTACAATAACCTTTATGCATAAATATTTCTGAAGGTCCATTTGAATTAACCATATCAACCTAGTTATAAGTAGACTTACCCCAGAATGAAACCAATCCAAAATATCACAGGCCATAACACAGGCGAAAAATCCATGTAATCAAGATCATTTTATCCGTACATTATCTGTCTAGATATACCTAACTCATTTTAAGTGATGACTGCTCACGTTGCAGATGAGACTGAACGACATCATGAGTTGATACAGTCCCCTATCGAGGCGCTTGGCTTATAGACAGACATAAAGAGAAAAAATTGATTTTTGACTACACAATTTCTCATAGTGTTATAACACATGCAACAAATCGAAC
Organism: Chrysoperla carnea; assembly: GCF_905475395.1. Taxonomy (NCBI): domain Eukaryota; kingdom Metazoa; phylum Arthropoda; class Insecta; order Neuroptera; family Chrysopidae; genus Chrysoperla; species Chrysoperla carnea. The sequence goes on from NC_058341.1 coordinate 29,080,082, forward strand.
GAGTTTTTCCTGAGAAACATCATACTAACCTTAGTTAGTCAACGTCGCTTCTCAGAATTTAGGGCAGACCGAATTTACAAATTTAAAATAATATATTTAAAAAAGAAAATAAAAAAAATTTAAAAAGAAAAATTAGGCAATTTTTCAACCCAGTTATAAGTAGACTTACCCCAGAATGAAACCAATCCAATATATCACAGGCTATAACACAGGCGAAAAATCCATGTAATCAAGATCATTTTTTCCGTACATTATCTGTCTAGATATACCTAACTCATTTTAAGTGATGACTGCTCACGTTGCAGATGAGACTGAACGACATCATGAGTTGATACAGTCCCCTATCGAGGCGCTTGGCTTATAGACAGACATAACGAGAAAAAATTGATTTTTGACTACACAATTTCTCATAGTGTTATAACACATGCAACAAATCGAACGAGTTTTTCCTGAGAAACATCATACTAACCTTAGTTAGTCAACGTCGCTTCTCAGGATATAGGGCAGACCGATTTTACAAATTTAAATTAATGAACTGATATTTAGAGTAAAATAAATTGAAAAAAACAAAAAATATCTCTGGGTATAAAAGTTAAAAATTGCTTAATTTTCAATAATATTTATGCATAAACAATTAAAGATGGTTCATTTAATCTTAATTTACCTTTATTAACATAAACTTACTTAGAAACAAACCCGAAAATGAAATTTAAGATTTGGAATTCAAATGAAGGGAATAGATAAATGTCAAATAAATAAGCTATTCGTAGTGAATAGTAAAACACACACTCAAATTAATTATATTACTAAGAATAAATTATCACATGAGATTTAGAAAATAAAAATAAAAATTTTACTTACCTGGATTTTGAACTCCATACCTGTGTAAGAGGAGTAGGACTCGCTATACTCTCTGCCACACGACTTGATGCTTGTTACAATTTAAACGGCCATAATCGGTGGTAAAACTGGACCAACCTAATGAATAAATATATTTTAGTGATAAATAATTAAAATAATTAAAAATAATTTTATTATTAGTAAATGTACAAATATCAGCCAATTGATTCTCTGTAGGTATATGTTCAATTTTTAAATTATCTTTTTTTAATTCTGATCGAATGAAATGGTATTTAATGCCAATATGTTTACTTCTTTTACTTTCCCAATTCTTAACTTATTGAATACTTGATTGATTATCCTCAAAAATTACTTGTTTAACGATAATATTAAAACATTCATTTTACAAACCGCAGCTAGCTAATGCAACAATATTCTGTTTTTTAGATTTTCAAAATATATTATTTCCAAATAATTGAAGGGCGTACATGCGTCAACGATAATAGTAGAGAAATAAAAAACAATATGGTAATACGATAGTTTAAATGATTTTCTATGATTTAAGACAAGAAAAATAACCTGTTATCGAATTATTTTCATTGAATTTTAAGTTTAAAAAATTGACTAAAAGTAAGATTTAATATGGGACTAAATGGAAAATATAAATACGATATTTTTCTAAAATTATATCGATACCAATACTTTTTTTTACAAGCTTTTACCAGGTAATAATTACTTAAACTTTTAATAGAATTTCAAAAAAATTTCTATTAATTTAAAATTCTTTAAAATTTACATACTGTTTCCCTATGAACGCACGTAGCAAAACAGGTTCACGCATGTACGTGAGCTTAAATAACATTGCATTCGATCAGAATTTAAAAAAAAATCGATTATATACCTACAAAAAATGAACTGGCTGATATTTGTACCAAAGGTTTATCAAATCAAAAATTTCACAAAGTCCATAGGAATCTGTTTTGTTTGAATTGAGCGGAGTGTTGAAATCAATTGAATACAAATTTAGTTTTATTTATTATTTTGATAGAATTTTTTTCGATGTTTGTAACGGAGTTGTTGATTAAAACAATAATATTAAAACATTTCATTAATATTATGAATGTTCAAGTGATTGTAAAGTTATTTAGTTATTCATTTAAGGACGTACATTCATGAGACTTGTAAGTAGACAAATAAAAATAATTATGATGATAAAAAAGTTTAAATGATTTAAGGTAGTACCAGCATGAAATCACTTTTCGACAGATTTGGCCGAATATTTTTTCTTGGGTTTATAATAGCTTTATTTATGAATTCCTAAAATTTCATAATTTTTGACCGTTTAGATCGCGAGATATTTAAAGACAAAGTTCGCGATTTTGAGGGTCATATCCCATTTAAAGCATGTAAAATGTCCGGTCTCTCCAACTATTTTTTATGATATTATTATATATTGAAGAAAAAGTAGAAAAAAATGTTTATACAATACAATTCTAAAAAAAAATTTAGAAATTAATTTTCATTTTCGAGATATTAATTTTGACGTAAATTGATCGAAATTGGGACGTTGGCATAATTATTTCCCATTTTAAACGGTCAAAATTTCTGAAACTTTGGGAATTAATAGTAAGCATTATTAAATTCTTAAATTTAATTTTTCGTTAAATTCTGTCGAAAAAAAAATTGTACCATTGCTTTAACATAGAAACTGCAAATACCATGCTGGAACATCCTTAAGAAAGAAAAAATATACAATTATATAAATTAATCGAAACGTAATTAATGTTAAATTTTAAATTCAAAAAGTGACCCAAATTAATCTTTAACATAGGTTTAAATGGAAAATATAAATCGATATTTCTCAAAAATTATATCGATAACTATACTTGAAACTTTTATCAGTTAGTAATTATTAAAAAATTTTAATAAAATTTCAAAAAAAATTTCAAAATTATTTCAAATTTAAATACTGTTTCCATATAAACGCACATAGCAAAACAGGTTGATGAATGAACGTCTTTAAATAAAAATTATAATTATTAATATTAAAACTGTGTGTTTATTAGTAAACTCTACATCTAAAATAACACTAATGTCAAAAAATTTTATCGAACCATAGTACATATTCATTTTGTTATATTTATTATAAATAAATTTTGTATAAATGAGATTGAATTTCTTGGGAATAAACGCAAGCTCGAAAAATTTTGAAATCAAATAAAAATACTTGTAGTCAATCACTAATAATAAAACAACTAATTCTAGAATGTGATTTCAATTGGAAAAAATAAACAAATGATTCAAACATAATTTTTTTTAATTAATATTAAAAGTTTTGTGTAAAAAAGTATTTGGACAAAATGTGAAACAAATTAAATATAATATAGAATTTTACAATGTACAAAAAAAGAATTAGAAAAATGTAAATTAAAACAAAAACTTACTCAGAAACAAATTCGAAAATGAAATTTGACGTTTGGAAGTCAAATGAAGGTGAAACACAAAGCACAAATGTAACCAACTGTCCACTATGAACGATGAAACACTACTGACCTAATGAATAATTTTGATTGACCACACCCGAAAAAAGCGCGGAAATTTAACACGCATTTAAATTAATGAAATTAATTTGAATAAATCAGAACATGAAATGTAGAGAAAAAATTTAAAATTTTTATTTGCCCGAGCTTTGAACCATAGACCTTCGATCTACGAGTCGCACCCGCTTAACACCAAGCTGCGACACCTCTTATATGATGAAACAATATCAAGAGACATTATCGGTGATAAAGCTGTACAAACCTAATGAAAAACTTTGAGTGACTAAAACACCTGTGGGATTGTTACACAAACTTAAATTAATAACGTAGGGAAAAAAAAAATTTTTTACCTTAGTGGGTTTCGAACCTACGATCTTAGTACTACGAGTCGGACTCGCATACCACTCCGCCATATGACCCGATATATATACATACAATTTAAAAATCTAATATCAGTGAGAAAATTATATTAACCTAATGAATAAATAAATTTAACTTATTCCAAAATAAATGCGTATTCAAATTAATTTAATTGATTTGCAAAAAATCATATGAATAAATTCATAAAAAAAAAATTAAAGTTTATACTTATCCGGGATTTGAGTGAGAAAACGAATAAGTATAAACCGAAAACACATCCTTCTAAACCGAAACACATTAAGTCATTCGGATACAGTGTAGTAATAACTATTCATAGACCCTATTTATTAAGAATTTTTTGCTTCTATTATAAAATGTTCTATTACAAATATCAGGTTTTTCCTCGGTTTTTTTACTACATTTATGTTGTAGTTAATCTCTTATGCGATAAGTTTTTTTACAGATTTCACATGATTAATGTTTTTTTTCCACTGTAAATGATTAACATAATGATTATCATTAAAATTTTTCGATATGTGGAGTAATTTTTAAAATATCGAAAATTGAAAATTTTGTTTAATTATTTAGCTTTCGATATTTCGATAACCAAGACAAATAACGAAAAATTTCGTATTTTCATGATCAAAGTTGAAAATAACGAACAAATAATTTCAACCACGAATCTCAACTTGATATTACTATGGGCCATTTTAGGAACCGGACTCTCTTAGGTCAAGGAAAATCCCAAATCGTTAGAAATATTTTCTAAATCGATATTAATGTATTATTTATGTATTTTTATTTATTCATATTCCAAAGTATTTTTCTTATTTTAAATACACAGTTCGTTAAAAACTTTTCCTTCATTCAATTTTTTTTTCTTGATACAATTAGAAAGAAAACCAATTATTTGTGCACTTCATTAAAAGGGATGACTTTCTCCAGATTACGTACCTACACTAAGATCAAAGTAATCAAAAACAATATAAAAGAAAAAAACTCAATTTTCAATTACTGTTATTAAAATTATTATGATACAAAGAAATATAATCACAGTTTGAATTTGATTTTATAAATTTTATAAATTCTATTTCTAACGGTTTACAAGATGAGTCCTACGGACCTAAGACCCAATTGACCAATGTTAATATTTTTAAGCGTTACAAACTTGGGACTAAACTTGGTATATTTCATATACATGTTATAAAAGGTTTTTTGTTTTTTACTTGCAACCATTTTACTTGATGTTGATGATTTTATAATAAAAAAAAACAAGTGAAAACAAACACTGAGTTAATTATATTAATACATACTATAAAATGTGCACCTAATTAACGCCCTCGTGGGTAAACAGTGATGTTTACAAAAAAATGTTTCAAACAAAAGTTTTTTATTTTTTTATAAGGAACATTTTTTACATTTAAACTTTTGTTCTATCTCTAACGGCTTACAAGATGAGTTCTACGGACCCAAGACCCAATTGACCCATGATGCTCATTTACGAACTTGACCTCACTTTTTACGTCCTGAGTACGCTGTAAAAATTTCAGCTCGATATTTTTTTTCTTTTTTGAGTTATCGTGTCCACAGACGGACGGACGGACGGACGGACAACCGGAAATGGATTAATTAGGTGATTCTATGAACACCTATACCAAAATTTTTTTCCTAGCATCATTATTTTTAAGCGTTACAAACTTGGGACGAAACTTAATATACTATGTATATTTCATTTATACATGGTATAAAAATATAATAATTTGGAAATCTCGGCATCAAAAGTTTGCCTCAAAAAAACAACTAACTTCAATCCACAATTTCCACATTCTTCGACAAATGTTTTTTGAATTACGCGATATACATACATACGATACATACGTGCCGAAATAGCTGTTACAACCAAACTATTGAAAATGGGTTCCGAAATGTTCTTAATTAATATTCTCGTTGAAACCCCCCAATGAATTTTTTTATGCGATTACAATGGTTTCATTACTTTGTGAAATTGAGTCAAAATCGAAAAACCATGATATTTTTAAAGTTAAAACAATCTCCACCTTTATACCTGTCAATTTTCTACACTTACCTTTCTCTATCTCAATATATATCCTACTAATATTATTAATAAGAAAGCTTGTATGTTGGAATGTTTGTATGTTTGTTATATAAGACGTATGTTTGACAACACGAATAATATTTGGCACGCAGATAGTGTGTTTCTTGTATTAACACATATGTTGCTTACTCTGGAAAAATTTCTGAAGAATTATCAAAAAACGACACAGAATGTATCTTGAAATTTGGTAAAGATTTGACTTTTGGAACATCACTCCGTAATAATAAAAGAACATTTAATGCTATTTTAATAAAAAAAAAAATAAGGTTCAGGGCTCGGGACTAAAAAATTTAAACAAAAGCGATAAATGAGGGCAAGGGAAGTGATGGCTATAACAGAGTGGTCGTTGTTTTTAACGATATACTTGTCCATCGAAGTGGGTGAGTAACTACTAGTGTATTTTATAAATATAAAATACTTGATTGTAAATTAATAAACTAATGAAATATTTCAAGAGATATTATGGTCATCAACATAAATTGTTATTGAGATTCCACAACACATTAACAACATCAGACATCCGTTACATAGGAGCCGTAGAATTTATATTTGAAAATCTTTTGAGTGTCAAATGTCACAAAGCACACACACACATTTATCCATCCAAAAGTTCATTTTCCATTCCTGTATGTTGTGTCATTATATTATAATATACCCATATTCTGATTAATGTTAAAATAGACTGGGTGTGACTTCAATTTCTGCTGTTGTACAAATAAGTTGAAAATTTCCGTTGATTTAGGGTGGTTACAAGTTGTTGTATAGAAAGAAAAATTCTTATTAAAAATATTTTAGCCGGTCAATTCAAAAAGAAAAGTGAAGATAAAAAAATTACTTAGGTAATTTAACGGAGAGTATTCTTAGCTGTGTTTTAAGAGCAAGCTAAAGGACTAAGCTGCGTACCCGAAAAAACTAAAAAATTAGCAAAGATCTTCAAAATAGATTCAGTTTGGGAAAGGCATGACATATAATTTTAACATATAAATAATTACTATGGAAATGAATGGTCAAGTAAACCTTGTTCAATTCATTTCGAAAAGTGAAATGGTAAAATAATTAGGTAATTCAAAACAATAATTCAAAAGAACAAAGTCAACTCAAAATATTTCAATTACAATATTTCCATAAATTTGTCCCAAAAACTGATAGCCCTCTAAATATCTTTTTCATCTCATCTGATGTCCTTGACCATCACTTTGATATTGATTTAAGAAGGAGTTTTATAAGTTTAAAGTGTTTATCTGTGCGTCTGTGCCTTTTTCAATGGCATCGTAGCCCCTAAGTGGTCGAACCGACTTGACTGAGAACATTTTATAGCTAAGTTTCCAAAAATCGGTTTACAAGGAATAAAGCGCATTTGTCGGGGGTTTTTTAAATTTTGACAACTTCATTTGTATGAAAAAGTACATTGAAAAGCTTGATGTGCGCTCGAGCTACAGGTATAATCTTAATTTTCTTATTTACTTCAAATATTGATTAAATATGACAAATAAGGACAAATTTTTGCAGGACATGATTTAAATATAAATAGTTTCGGTGTTTGTGGTAAAAATTAATATTTTTGCAAAAAGTAATGGTGTTTTTATCGTTTTGAACAATAAAAGCTGCCTCCCTGCGTTTACTTCCTATATTGTAATACCCAGTTGTTCGTTACACATGTATTTTATGTGTAACGTGACTGTAATATTGTTTAATATGCCGTAAGCTGTTTTGTCCACTTTGTACGTTATATAAAAGCATTCCGAATAGGATATTTTCTATCGTGGTTTTCACATTCAAAAGTATTTGACTTTCTATTGTACCTTATTCGCTTACTCTAACATTTTTTACTTTTTTTTCGTGAATAAACACAAGTTAATATATTAACTATTATGAACGTTAGAGTAATTAAATATAAAATTCTTTATTGTTTCGAGTATTTAAACTTTAACATGGAAAATTTATAATGAAATTTGAATTTTCGAAATATTTTTGATGATACAGGGTCTTCCACAAAGGTCCATTCGACGCTCTACCAGAAAGAGTATTTATATCTGACTCAAAACAATTCGATATAGCTAAACTTGCTTTATTATAAATTTTATCGTTTGGTAACTAAGCAGCACTAAAGTTTTTAATAGTTTAACTTTTTAATAACTTAACGCCTAAGTAAGGGTATTTTGTCACTTTAGGACAAAAATCAATTTTATACAAAAATCTCAGATAATGAAATTTACCAACAAATCACGTTGAACGTAGGGTTGTCAAAATTCAAACACCTCGTATGTCCGTGCTCATGGAGTTAAACTTATGGTTTACTTGAAATTTGCAATAGAAATTATTGGAACCAGTTTTTAAAAAATCATACGAGCCCATACAATTTTATCACCATTATAGTATTGACATTTTCATCGTATGGTCTCTTCTATCACTGGGATACCCCTCGTTTTAGCAGTGGATATAATGGAACGACTTGCGTATATTTAGTTGGCATGAATAGCTGTAATGTTAAATTCAATCGTTAATGTTAAATTCAAAAGTTCAAATCGCTGATCTCTATCAAATTATTTGAATGCATGTAGTAATCACTCCACGCTTTTTAACACTTTTTAGCCTGCAGTTCGTAAAGTTGGTTTTCTATACTTTATTTGCGGGATATTGTTGTATTAAAGAAATGAAAAAAACAAAATAAAACTTTATTTCTCATGCTCGTTAATACAAATTTCGTGTTAAGTCCAAACGTTGTTCTAAGATAACAAAATGATGTTACTTAGCAATTTGACATTAAAAAATATATAAAAAATGTCAAAAGAATGGAAACTATGTATTTATTTGAACGGACATACAAGTGTGACAATGGAATTTCTATAAATAAATTGAAGAATTAAGATCATGAAATTAGATAGTAAAAGGTGTTTTTTTTTTTATATCTATCTCTAAATACATAAAGGGCGTTAAGGTCTTTAACATTTCTTTTCTCTATTTTAATTTAAAGCATGTTTGTAAATGTTTTGACTCTTTTATAAGACCATTAAACATTTTCACCTGGCTTCGAATCGTTTATTCTGATGAAATATACACTGAACCTTTTTTTGGGTTTGAAACATTTACACTTTTTATATCAAATTATTGTCTTGATTTGATTTCTAGTTTTCTTCTAAGCATATAATGTGTCTATCCGTTTTATTTTATTTTATTTTTTCAATTAAATTTAAAAGGGATAATTTATTTATTTAAAGGGTTAAGCAAATACATATTATATCGACGATAAAAATATTGATAGTTATAAATTATAGATTAAATCATAGGATTAAATTTATAAAAAAATCTACAGTTTTTTAAACCGTTTTGACATTTTTGTTTATTAAGGCCATAAATTTTGATATTCGACTATTCTAGACTAATATTTGGTTCTAAATGTATCTGTTCTTCAATCACTTTATTAAATTCAACTTCGGTATTTTAGAAATAAATAATTATTATACAGAAAAGGTCTTTTTCAGTTGGATCTTGTTAAGACTCTGCTGCTAGTAACTCCTTTGTTAAGTTACATACATAAAAGCCTAAAATTTTTTTTTACCAATATTCGAGAAAAACGGACAAACTTAATATTGATTTTAATGTACAAGTTCCAAATCTTTTAGTTTTAATTTTAATCGCAATCCCATATAAAATTGTAACTCCTTTTGTCTGTCTTTTGGAGAATTGATAAAGATAAAAAGAAAAAAATTATGATTATTAATAAAATTGAGGTGAAACGGTTGGGGAGTAAAAGAGTTCAAAGTGATTGAAAAACACATTGTTTTTCCCTAAGTGCAACGGCTGCTACGACCCAAGTGCCGTTATACTTAATGGGTCATGGCAGTTATCATAATTTTATCATTTAACCTTAACACTCTGACAAATTAATTTGATAAATATTCACAAAAACAAAACTCCATAAACAAGAAGTCATTGAACTATTTTAAACAGTTGTGTTTATTAAACCAAAAATAATAGAAAATTACGCGTCATAGGTGTCCATGCTGGAATGCTGTAACAACATTTTAATTTGGAGAGCATAAATTTCGTTTCGATTGACTTCACGAGAATTATATAATAAAAACAATGGAAGGGAATAACTTCTTAATCGCTAGCTCTATACAAGTATGGACGCCTATATATGTTGAATTATGAAATTTTTATCTAATACATTAATAATTTCCTGGAATTTACATTAAAATTTATATAAATTAATAAAAAATAAATAAACTGATTAAATTAATAGATAATTATTTTAAATTAACTTATTAATTTAAATAAATTAATAAGTTAAATGTGTTATATAATACCTAATAATCTTGATAAGATTGTGGCCATATCTGGCACTATATACACTTCTTATACATATCTATATATTATAAATGTGAAGGTAAGGATGCTTGTTTGTTTGTTACGCTTTCACGCAAAAACTAGGAAATAGTTTTTAATGAAACTGTACAGCAATATAGCTCATATATCAGAATAACACATGAGCTATAATTTATAAAGATTAAAATTATAGAAAAAAATTAAAAAAGTTAAAAATCTGACAATTAGTATTTTAAAATTTTTACAGAAACCTTTAATTTATGGTTTCTATGATCATGATTTTGAACCATAAATTAAAGATTTGAGTAAAAATTTAAAATATAAAATGTCATTTAATTCATGGCCACCTTTTCTAATATACTCAATGAATTATGATTTTTTTACAATTTAAAAATTTGAAAATTGTGCATATTTTTCAGCTGCGTAAAACAATCCTTCCAAGTGTTATGGAACGTTTATAAGTGGCATCAAAAGAGGTGGAGGCCATATAGCGCGGTAGTTTTTACATTTAAGTCTAGTGAAGCGGGCGAGTATCAAGCTAGTTTATTTATATATGTAAATAAAAATAATATTAATTGAATACCTTATTTAACACAACTAATTATCATTTTAAATGAAACGAATAAAAATTATATATATTTTAATATAAATGACAGATTTTTTTACATTTGAATATAAAATTAAAACAGCTGCAACATTTTTATTTAAAAAAAAAAAAAAAAAAAAATGAAAACTTAACGAGGAGCCAAGAAATATTGAATGAAATAGTATACCGCCTCCTTTTTATTTAGACAGTTTATACAGTGTGCACCGATTATAGTTTATTACATAAAAGTTTATAACATAAATAGATAGGCAACTCTACTGAACATGAAATATTGTTCAAAAACCGCCCTGGAATAAGACACTTAGAGTGAACTTTTTTTTTTTTAAATGGCGGGAATTTGTTATTATTTGAATTATTTCTATTTGGTATTATCTGTGATAGTGTGTTAAAATTAGAAGCTATTTATATTCAACGAGCCAACTATGATGGCTCCGTAAACGGTTTGCCTAGGGGGATTGATATCGGTTATTATACCAAAAATCAATTTAATTGGTGGCTGTGGTGAACTGATGTAGTAAATGGTATTTGCATGAAGGCGGTTTACTTATCCTCTCAAAATAATTGAGGAGGTTTAGTGATCGGCGCATAAAGTTGCAAAACACATATAAGGTAGCACAATGACCTTCGAATAACAGTCGGCCTGCCTTTAATAGGCGTGCTTTCATAGATAGCTCAGATCATCTTTAAAATGCTTCACTCTATTCTGCATAAAATTTGTTTTTCTACATAATTGTATTAGCCGAAGAAATTCTTGATAATGTCAAAATAACGTATCTTTTGCTGTTGACCCAACGAATTATTTGATCTTCGTTACTCTAAATTTACAAACATGACCAATTAAAGTTTTTACTTATGTTTTTTCCAGTTAAAAAGTATCATTAGTATTTATATACATTTTTTTCGAGAAAAATTTGTATTGAATACGTCTTCTTGAAAATTATTAAATCCATCCTCGCCAAACCTATCAAACCACCTTCCTTTTTTATTTTCAGTGTAAACCTTTAAAAAGCTTTGTAAATTTTATAATAATATTCTTTGGAGAATAGCCCTTTAATCTTGATGAAGTTTTGATCTCTGTTTCTTTTTTAAATTTGATCGTAACATCATGAAATAAACATTAACCCGACATTGTTATTTAACTCCTATAATGTTTTTAATAAACCAAATTTTCAAGTAATATGTCATTTGAAATTTGAAATCCTTTATAAAAAAGGTACCAAAAGGAGGCATTACAATCAAAACTCTTTAAAAGGTCTTGATTGAAAAACTAAAATTGTTAAAAAGGTTGCAAGATCAAGAACTATAATAGATGTACAAAAACAAGGCCAAGCCGTCCAAATCTTCCAGCTCTAGTTAACACACTGTATAAATAATACAAACGATGATCATAATAATATGGATAATCTTTGCACCAGCAGACGCAATGCAATGATTTCTACTCAGAGTTGTTATTAGTAAGTTGTAGGTGTGATGCCTCTTATAAATACCGAAAAAATAACACTATTTTATATACAAACCAAAGATAGATCTTCATTTCTTATTTTTTTTCTTTTTCATCTGCTATGATCTTTTATAAGTTCTCTTGTTAGCAAGAACCCTCCAGATATCCGCTGTCACATGTTGTTGTGTATATGTGGATACTCTTATTATTCATTTTATCACATTTTAAATTTACATATTTAAACCATGACTTTTTTTTTTTGTCTTAGTATTTATACAACTTTTGTTTTTATTTTAGATATATCAATTTGTTGTTTATTCCGACGTTATTTTAATTATATCCCCAATTCCATGAGCCAGACAGTATTTCGACTGAGTACGAGTGCCGCCATCTTGAGTTTATATCTTCAGTGTTGAATGAATTGGGCAAAGGTTTTCTAAAAATCAATATTCAACTTGAAAAAAAGACGTTGATGCATTTTTTTAATGTTATTAAACTTTTCTGTCACCGGGAAAGGCCTGCATTATTATTCATAAAAAAAATTAACAAAGAGTTAGGAGAAAACAACTCGATGTTCATTTTCTCCTAGTCAACATATACCTTCCTTAAAAGTAAAAGGAACTGCGTAGTATGTTATACTGTTATTTCTGCAGATGCAGGTTCGACGAGACACAACACAGACAAGTTAAATATTAGCCTCAAATCTTAAATTTAGCTTACTTTAGAAAACAATTTCCATTTACAATTCAGGAATAAACATGTCTTTACCATTTTAGTTTCTTTTCGAAACGACTAAAAAAATAGTGAGAAAATTGTAAAGAAATAATAGAATTTTGTTAAGTGCGGTATCACTGAATAGGTAGTAAATAGGCAAATCGATTAATGTTAGAAAATTAATATATCCACGCGTTGGGTCTCTAGAGTGCCATGTCGATTTGCCGTATTACGCATAAAAATGTAAAACTAGACTTAGGTTAAGTTAGGCTAGAGTGGCTGTCCTGGGGTGGGACACACTTAGACCAAAGGATCCGTTGTGATACCGAAAAAGGGTTGGCCCATCCCCAGCCCCTATACTCCATGAATCATTTGGAGCTGGTTAAGAACAGCAACAGTGCTTTGAAGTCGACTGACTTTAAGTCGGAGAGTATTGTATCCTCCCCTTCAAAGATTGTTGCCCATCCCCTTTTAGCAAGACAAAGTTTTATATGTATTTTATATATATTTCTATGGTGATATCGTACAATGACGTCACTCACCTACATCTTCCTCCTTGTTTTATTAAGAATTTTTAACGCTCATATTTTCCGTACTTCTAAAGATTTTTAGAAACCAACTTCACTTTTCTGCCCGTGCAGTGAGAATTCTTCATCAAAGGTAATTAAAAAAAATTTAGTCAACAAGCCTATTTAACACTGACGGGTGGTTGTTTGATTTTGTAAACTTATTTTTATTAATTCTTTCCCCATTTTTAGATTGATTTATTGCTTTGTTAAATGCAAAATAAAATTTATTATTTAGATTTGATCAAAAATATTTGCCAAACATACTTGGCAACAATTTATAACTGACTTTTTCTTCTTCAATATTGATGCAAATCTAAAATCCTTGCTTACCCTTTTAACTTGCGTATATTGACAAAAGTGTCTTGGTTTCTCTCTAAAATTTATTGTGGGTACACTATAGACTAAATAATCGTTGATGCATATGACTTTTAGAAGACAGAACCTACCTACATGACCGGAAGTTAAATAAAAAATTGATCAGGAGTAAAATTTTCATTTAATGAAAAGCTCATTGAAAATGCTTCTCCAAGACTCCAAGCTTCCTTTCTCCAAGTGTGCTTTTATAATGTTTTTGTTTCGAAGTTATGAAGATGCGGAAGCTTAAATATTTTAAGTTTCACGAAAAAGTCATTAAAAGCATGTGAACTTAATGCGCTAGAATTTGATATGTTTTGCTACCATAAAGGATAATAGAGTAATTGTAGTTTCACGAAAAAGTCATTAAAAGCTTTCAAACTATTAATTAGATAATGATTTAATTTTTTATTTTGATATCCATATGAGAAATACAATAACTTTCTATCAAAAGTTAAAAATGAAATTTAACACTTTTTACAAATTTTTCAATTATTTACATAACTCCAGATACAACTTTGAAAAAGGGTTTCTGATAAACAAATAACAAATTTCTAACTTGAACAGCTGCTTGCTATAGATATTTAAATATTTTTGAAATGGCAACATTCTTTTTAAAAAAATGTTAAGATTATGTGTGCGTCCGTCGTGCTGCGGTCGTAGAAGATATACTTTAAGGATGTAAGTAACAAATTATCTGCAATATCACACATTTGTCCTTGTTAAAAACAGATTAGTTAACATATGATATAACAAAAATCATCTCTCACCCTCTTTTAAAATATAAATTATATATATATTCATAATAAAAAAATTTTTTATGTGGATTACTTATGACTTCCTTGTACGCTTCTAAATCACTCAAAATGGATTCAAAGATAATGACAATAAATTTTATTATGATATAAAAAAATGGAATATATTACATAATTATTGAACAATGCGAGACACGCACAAACGTTAGTACAGACGACACGCTAAAGAGTATACTACACTCTTTAGGGTCAAATAAATTTAGCGCTCTAGAAACGGCAAAAAAGGATTAAATTTTTTGTAGTTTGTTGCAAAAATATATCTGACCCACCATTTTTCTACGTAAATGAAAATGCTTCGTAATAATTCCAAGTTAAGATATTTTAATTTAAATATATATTTCTACTGAATAATTACTACTTAACAAAACCCTGATTTATTTTTCTTATACTCGAATATTTCCAAAGAATCGAAATTCTAGGCTTTTCTGCTATTAACGCTTTATGCTATGAATTAATTCTAATTTTAAAGAATACTACTCCTGTCAAATTCGATTTTTCAAGACTTGGCAAAAAATCCAAAGGTGTTTAAATATTTTGTACTTGAACGGAAAAAGTATACTTTCAGTTAAACCCAGCCGCAACGATTAAAATTTATAAATGATATATATAAATTTTAATATTTATTATCTTTGGAAATAAATATTATCCATGGAAATAAATGATATACCATTGATCTTGGAATAGGAAAGCAGAATTAATTAAATTTATAAATCTTTCATTTGGTAAGTATTATTTTTCAGGAGTATAATTTAATTAAACCGTAATTTATTAAAATTATGAATACAATTGAATAGAAATACTTTAGCACAAAGCTATTAAATATCAGTTTAACTTAAAATTAATAAAAATTGTGCAAAACTTAAATATATTCGTTAGTCCTCAAATTACTTCCTTTACTTTGTACAAGGATGTTACAAATAAAAACATATGATCATATTTTGTAATTTCTTTATCTTGTTTTAAAATGACGACAAGATACTTAGTCTATTCTGTAGTTATGTGCATAAGCCGGCGTAAGCCATATGTGTAAAATCCGAATCATCATTTGTTACTATTTTGTGTTTTCAATAAACAATATTTACAACTTTTACATAAACTAAAATATTAATTTGAAAAACGTGTTTTAAATTAATTTTAGTCCGGACGTTAGTAGATTCAACAATTTTGAAGTGAATAAAACCAAATCCCTTTACAAATGCCAACATTTTGATCTTTTAGAGGCTAAATGACTTTCTGATAAAAAAAAGTTGATTTTAATGGCGATGTTTATTTTTAATTTTTTTATTTAGTAACAATAATTGACTAATTCTAAAGAACCATTAACGGTTTGCTTGGAAAATGGCTTTTCGTTAAAGTAAAGGAGTCTAGTGGCCTTTACCAGAGTAAATGAAAACTCTCTACAGATACAAATTTTTACGGTTTCCCCAATATAGATTTATAGTATCTTTAAATATAATAAAGGGCCTAAAAATGCAATAAAGTACAATTTATAAGGTATAAGTTTCCAAAGCAGTGTCAATGAGAGGTTTTAAAGAAGTGTATTACTTATTTAAGAATTTCATTCCTCATATTTCAAAAACCCACATTTTTAGGAAAATAATGGCTAGATAACTTTTAATACCTATCAAGGGTCCACACCATTAGGGTCCACAGTTTCAAAATTCTGAAAAAATATTTATACTTTCAGAAAACATTATCAGAAACGAAGTTTCGGAAATATGTTTTATTTTTATCTTCAGTTATGATTTTAAAAAATTAAAAAAAAAAAGAAAAAAGAATCTTTCTTCAAGAAAATGTAAAAAAAGTAAAGATAATCCTGTTTGAAGTAGATAATCCTATCAACAATTTCCTTGTGGCAATGAAATTACATTGGGCAGTCGACAACAACGAACCGATATTTAGCTAAGGATGCGATTGGCAACGACTTCCACACCCCATTTCTCTCAAGAAAATTAATTCATAAGTGGCGGAGATATCGCGTAACGTTTATAAAAAAAAGATTCAAATACAGTTGAATTGATAATGCATTTATTTTTTTCGTCAATTAAAAAAGAATGCATACTATGGAAATGACGTAACTGTGGATAAAATTATTAAAATTAGTATTATTTTGAATCAAACGTGTGATAATTTTGTGAATTTTAATAAAAGAATCATAATAAACTAACTAAAAACTAAATACGAATAAATAATATTATTAATTAACTTTAAATTACTCAAAATTGTCAGTGTGGAAAATTATAATTTCGCATTTATTTATTTTGGCTAGCGATATGACATATTTTTATAAATATAAATATGCGCAAACACATATTTCATGCAGGCAACGATACTAAATTATAAAACTTTAAATAAACATACCTACTTATGTTTTAGTTATGAATATGTGGCGTAAAATTAAAAATATTCTTTAAACTAATTTATTACCTTTGCATATTAAAACAAAAACAATATATTTATATTCAATTATTTATGATTTATTAGTGAAGATGTATGTATTGCAAATATTTAATGATTTGACATATGGTTGAAAGATGCGGTTTACAAAATTTTTAAATGTGGGGCAGCGTAAGAGGATAGCTTTATCTTTCTTCAAATTATAGATATAATCTTTGCCAATAAATTGTTTTGATTTTTTTTAACGAATTATATTCACTATATATGGAGTACTTACATTAAATCAACTTCTATCATAAGATCAAGCTGAAAAAATAGTAGCAAGACCGTGAGCAGTGTAGCAGTCTCGCCCCACGAGATATGAGGCCCTGTATATAAGGTAGCTTTCCCTGTATTTAAGAACTTGTCGCAAGCCTTTATCTTGAAAGATTTTCAATTTTTTACAAAGATCATTGTATTTGCTATAGCTATTACTGTTATATCTTTTCTTACCTGAGTCGAAACATTACTCTAAAATATCAAACTGATTTCAAATAACTGCTGTTATGCATGGTTAGAATTATTATTATTATTAGTTTTTCAACGGAAAATTTTATTTTTTTGAAATAATAACTGAGAATTTTTCTGTGCTATAATGTCCACAATTTACAGTCGATTTGATGAAACGTATAATTTGATATTATTTTCATCAGCCTGAAAATAAGGAAAGTCCCGTTGAATAATCAGAAAGATCACGGTATATATGACAAATGTTTCGGCTTCATTTCAGCATTAGTCCGTAATGTAGAGACTGATTAAGAAACTTTGATGACATTATTGTTTACTGGCCTTTTTTTTGGAAAGCGACGAAAACAATTCCAATTTTGATCAGATTGAGACAATATTTCGCCTTGACTAACGTGAAAAAATCGTTATTCATTTTTCTAGGACTTTTCTACGAAACAATTACGATTTTATCCGGTCGGTCATGTTTACTGAATGCTAGGAAAATGTGCCTTTTTACAAGCTGTAAAGTGTTAAATCTGAATTTTGGATGAAACATGGCAATTGTCTGTGTTTAAAACTAATCGATAAGTATTCCGTCAATTAATTTTTAATTTTAATATAATTATTCCGAAATATTTAAAAATTTGCTTATAATAAATTAATATTTTGAGTTTTGCCCTTGCAAGGAGCGAGAAAAAGAAGCATCCCAACATTTCAATATCATACGGTCTACATATTTTAAGGGAATACAGGACAAAGCAACTGACTACAGCTACTTACATATTATATCCAATAAAAAAACCAATATGTTGTATACAATGCACATTTTTTCCCGTTTCTCATTTTAATTATAGTTTGTAGAAAGAAAAGTTATACTATTATTAGTATATAGAAAAAAACAACTTTTGATTATATAAAAATATGATATAAGTATCTTTATTATAAGAATACATAATTTTTAACTTAATTAAATCTAATAAACTTTTATGATTTTATAATCTTGGAGCGAACCTAAACAAAGTAAAAAAAAAAAACAACCATCTATTCTAAAGAAAAACTCCTTGATTAAAAAAAGTATACAAATAATTTCTATGTATATTTTTTTCTAAACATACTCTTTGAAAAGCCAAACCAGTAAAAGCGTAATTTTTGTGTTAAGAGAAATTACCACATGCAGTTTCAGAAAATTCTTCTTCATACGATTTAGGTTCTAATTTTTGTAAAATTACTTCCGTAACAATAAAATGACAGACTACATAATTCCGAATTTTATAATTCTAATACGAGATCATGATTAATTATATTACTAAAGAAAAGTACTAGTTTTCAGTTCAAGCCTCGATGATTACGATGATTAAACCTCGATTGCTTAATCAATTTAGAATGAGGGTCTATAAGTATGCAAAAAAATTGTCCGGGTAAAAAGTACATCAAGTTCCAACCTTTACAGCCCTCTATTTCTTATTTCCCATTTATTTTCCGTCATACCTGCAGATCAATTGTAAAATTAGGAAATGAATAGAAATATAGGTATGGTTCACCCCTTTGTTGACATATCGCTCCCACTATAACAACCAGTAAAGCAATATAAAGGAGTTTTAAACCCGACAAGTTTTACACATAAATTCGACTTTTTAATCATCATTAAATGACAGTAAAACATAATATATATATATATATATATATATATATATATATATATATATATATATATATATATATATATATATAATAAAATTATTAATTATACGAAATAAAAAATTATGAATATAATAAGATAAAACAAGAAAAATAGAAATTGTAAATGAATAGCGAAGACAGAAATTTTTTAATTTATTTAAAAATATATAAAATAGTAGGAAATATACATATAAAATAGTAGGTATACTATGTAAGTTATTGTATGCAATTATTTTATTTCTAGTATTTTTTACTATTCATTACTTTTAATACACTAGCAAAAATTAGTATATAGATGGGTTCTTATACTGGATGACATAACAAGTGAAATTTACAAAATTAAACCTTCGAAAAATGCATTTTATTCCTTGTAAACCGATTTTTGGAAACTTAGCTATAAAATATTTTCAATCAAGGCGGTTCGTTCGTTTAGGGGCTCCGATGCCACTGAGAAACACATAGACGTACAGATAAACACTTTAAACTTATAACACTCCTTCTTAAATCATTATCAAAATGCTGGTCAAGGACATCAGATGAGATAAAAAGGATACTTAGAGAGCTATCATTTTTTGGGACAAATTTTTGGAAATATTTTAATTGAAATTGAAATATTTGAGTTTAGATTGTTCTTTGGAATTATTGTTCTGAATTACCTTAAAATTATACGTCATGCCCTTTCCAAACTGAAGCGATTTTGAATATCATCGCCATGAAACATAGCTATGAATACTCTCCGTTAAATTACCTTTCAAATTAAACCAAAAAAAAATAAAATCGGATCATCCGTTTAGGCGCTACGATGCCACAGACAGGCAACACATAGACACACACACATAGCGGTCAAACTTATAGCACCCCTTGTTTTAATTCGGCAGTTAAAAACGAAGTACATTAGCTGTAAATTTTTTTGCAAAAATGGGAGTGAGACGACTATAGTTAGTATTGAAGAACGATATCTATATTATCAAATTTATAAGCATTACTTGCACACAATATTCTATATATTTTTGTAGTTACGTGGTATTGTAAAGCCAAAAATAACTCATTACTTTGGTACGAATCATCTATTTGGTTTATATGTATGTACCGTGCAATAAACCAAAACTTTTATACAATACTGTAGGTTTACAATCACCTTAAAACCAAATTTGTTTAAATTTATTGAAATCAGTACAAGATACAGAATAATAATTATAACAAATCACAAATGAATGAAATAAAATTAAAACGGAACTCTAGGTTAAGATTGGTTAAGAATTATCGATCTAGCCATGAGACATGTGCTCCACAAAGCATTCTGATTTGTTTTCAACATTTGGAAATTTCGAACAGCCGCCATTTTGAAACGGATGTGAAATTGAATGGAGAAACCTACAATGTATGTCACTGTAGTGTTTTAGCGAACGCTGTATTTACTATATAATTTGTTAGGGAAAAAAATTTACACTAAATTATACTGTTCCTTAATTTTATCAAATTAGTTTTTTATTAATTATTTTTCTTTACAAATGTATAGTATCGTACAATATAAATGGAAGCAAGTTTGCAAAACAGTAGTTTCTTTATCATTACCGCAAAACTTTTCAAAGTCGCCTACTTAAACAAGCTTTTTTTAGAAAATAAAACATTTTAAAGAAAGCATCATAAAATAAAGAAAAATTTTTTGGTCATTTTGAAATAAAATCGAAATACCTTAGAAACTGCGACAATACCATAATAATACTAATTATTGCACTTATTTCATCTATACAATGCTTTGACCTGAATGGCTGATTGACTGACTGACTGACGCATCAACGAACAGCCTGATTGAAAATTTATATGATACAACTTCATAGCTTGGCCCAATCAAATTTAGCTTCAACATTCTTTAACAGAATTTTGGGAAGACGAGTTTCATATTTTATTGAAATTCATTCCCTAACGGGGTTAAAAAGGGGAAGAAATGTTCCTTGGGGGTGATTTGCATCAAAGTTGATATTCGCCATTTTTGAATTACATACTTAACCGATTATAAAAATTATTTCACCTGTAGAAAATTACATTATCAGTGAATATCACGGACTAAATTTTATTTTTTTTTTAAATGAGGGTACCGCATACAAAAATTAAAATCCATAAAATTGTGATCAAATTGAGAGATAAATGAGGTAAAGGAAAATGATGGCTATAACACGGTAGTGTTTGTTTTAGTATCTGCTAGTTGTTGCATAAAGAACATGTTGGGTCAATTTTTTCCAATCCAACATTACAAAAATATCGGTAGTTTTTTCATTCCACTTCATTACATTAAAACTGCAGTAGAAAATAATGAAAAGTAAATATTAAAATAGATTTTTATAATTGGAAAGTTACAGATTTATCTGTTTTAAGAATATATCTAGAGCATATTCAAGCTAACATGCATGCTACGGAAGTGTATTAGTTTCATTTTCAGAAAAAAATACCTTAAAAAGCAGTTATATTAAATACCTGTACCCGTATTTCATAAATATACATCACAATTTACATCACAATTTACATCATCGTCTAAAATAACTAAAATACAAGTGAAAAAAAAAACAATTGACTGAGTTATTTGTTGAAATACCAGTTATAGACGTCATGTAAGTAAAGAAATATAATACACATGCACACACACATAACTGATAATCCCATAAAATACACATTTCATAATGTTATAACTTAATTTGCGCCCTCACGAGTATGCAGTGATGTTTACGAAAAAATGTTTTAAACAAAATGTACTTATTTGTTATATTTAAACTTTTGTTTTATCTCTAACAGTTTACAAGTTGGTGCTACGGACCCCAGACCGACCCAAAACATCCAAATAGATAGACAGACAGACAGACAAACGAATATCTGGAAATGGATTAATTGGTAACAAACGCGAATTCCACTACCATAGAAAATCTCAATTTAGACATGAAACTGCGTCAAATGAATTATTTGGAAATAAAAAGACGATAATTCACTATTAAATTGTTGAGTAGTGTGATAAGTTTAGCGTGTCTATTTGTGGCATCGTAGCTCCTTAACTTCTTTAGGTAGCTTGATTGAGAGTGTTTTTTGCTGTGTTTCAAGAAAATTCGACCATTTGAATTATTTAGTACAAACTACGTTAGTTACCAACTGAGCCACTTAGATTGCTTTGTTCGAATTACATTTGAATAAATTTTTTTTTTTGTATAATCTTAAGTCGATAAACACAATAATTAACTAATCGGCCTTCAATCTATAAGAGTTTTAATGAATGATTTATTATAATTACTTCATATTATAACTTTTAAATGCTGCATGCACTCAATAAAGATATCTTGAATTCATTCATTATATCAATTAATATTTCATTAAATAATCTTTTACGAATTAAATAAACTAACAAAAATAATTAATAAAAAACACATATAATTAATTAACGTAAAAATAAATTTTTATAATTCAATTATAGAGCATTCTTTATAATATTATGGTGGTATAATTGATGTTATCGTAAACAACAACAAAAAACTCTTAAACAAAAATTGTGCTTATTAATATCAAATCTTGATAAAGCATATATCTGAAATCAAGAACATAAAAAAAAATAATGGAACTACAAAAGTAAGGGGATAATAAACTTTTATACAAAGGATTCAGTTTCTAGAAATAGGTAACATTTACAGCGGCTCTGAAAAAAAGCCAGACTTTATTTCTGTCAACTATGTGTTCTTGGAAAGCAAAACTTGTATTAGAATAGTGATAAAACATAAATTAAAGAATGCCTTAAGCGAAAATTGTTGAATTCGTAGGCGAATATCTTAGGAAAACATAAAATGATCCGTCCTTTCAGGTTCAATGAAAAGCACTGACTTTTGAAACTAGCAAGTTAGTGCTAGATAGTTATTAAAAGTCCAACATTTTAAAAGAATCATATAGTGCTAGATAGAAACTAGAATAGTGGGCAAAATTTTTTGTGTATTTTATTTGTTTGTTCAATTTTTCAAGAAAAGTAAGATATAAACAAACCCATAAATACAAAAAGTGGTGTTCATGAAAACCGAACTTTTACTGGAAGCACTTTTTCAAAAACCGTCTACATTCCGCAGAAGACATTTGAAAAAACAATTTTGGGCAAAACTTTGCATACAACGTATGCCACATATCTATACAGTTTTAAAAAAAATGTTTCGAGCAAGCGATGTTACCTTTTCAATAGGAAAGAACATTATAAAACATGGTTTTCATCTATATCTTAGTAGTTGTGACCCAGATCAACTCGATTTACTAGAAAAAAACCCCATCGCCTTGGGCTTATCGCCTTAGCCTTATGGCTGTGGTTTCCCTAGAATGATTACTGTAGAAAAACAAGATATCTCTTACGCATATAATATGGTCTCTGTTCATTTGTGTGAAGTCAACTCAATATTATAACGCCTTGAAATTGCCTTTCAAGATTAGTCTCAGATTCCTTAATAGGTCTCAGATTCCTTAATTGATCGTTGGGATAGTTCCTATAATATGAACAATTCCTTTTGGTAAATTATTATATTATATCTACTGAATCCTTAAAAAAAATAATAAAATATAGATTAAATTAAACATTAAAAAATAATAATCTTTCTTAGTGAATTCGTAATAACATTGAACTAACTAATTGGCGTTCTTTATTGAAGTATTAAATACTTCAGTACTACCAGTACTAAAGGATATTTTAGTTGGTTATATACAGAGCTCCTTCATTCGTCCTGAGCCGCACATCTACATTTATACTTTTAAATAAGAATAATCTTTGATATGTTAGAGCAAACAGTTTATTATTCAGTTTCTTTTGGTAGTTTGATACAATGTCCCTAAAGGAATTGAAGGTTTGATCTTGAAAAAAATATAAAAAAGGCAATTAAGTCCCAAGTTTGCTACACCTAAACAAATTGATGCTGCGAACAAAATTTTGGTATAGGTTTTCAAAAAATCATTGAATAAGTCCATTTTCGGCTGTCTGTCCGTCTGTCTGTCAACACGATAACTCAAAAACGACAAAAGATCTAAAGCTGAAAATTTTATAGCGTGCTCAGGACGTAAAAGTGAGGTCGAGTTCGTAGCCTAAAAGTCAAACATAGGTTAACTGGGTCCCGATTTTTTGCAGTTTACTTAAGGGGTACCCCTCAGAAAAATTCGGGAAAAACTTTTGTTTCGATTTCGATAAAACTCTATTTATAAGGCAATTTTGACCCAAAAAATACAAAAATTGGGCTTATGTACCGATTAAATGCATAATCTCTGAGAAAACCGCATTATTATATTAGAGGATTTTTTCATTAAATATTAAAAATGATTTAATAATTGTTTTATTTGCCCGCATCTATTTGAATTCATTTTTCAATTGAAATTAAACGTTTTTCTCTTCTGTTTTTCATTTTTATTTTATTAATCAATATTTAGATTCAATATTCCAATTGCACGTATTTGTTTTTATTCCTTGATTATTTTAATTTATTAAGTTTTTCTTTTTTGATATCTTAAATGAAATACTTTTAACGATATAAAGAGTGTACTTCAATATTTCTGTAATCACTTTATTGCTTTTATAATATAATGATTATCTACCATTTGTTCACCTTAGAAATGTGTACCTTCTATTCAATGACTTTTTTTCTTTCGATATAATTTTGCTAAATATTAATTAACTTTTCACATACGACTTCCATTTTACATGTATTTTAATTAATTTGACAATATTTACTTATAATACCTATTTATACATAAAACTAGTTTAAACTTTTCGAAGGTTTTGTAAATCAAATTACACCTGAATCAATATATTTTCAAATTTTTTTTTTCAAAAACAACAACAAATTTAATAAATAATTAGAATAATTTTATCCACTTGACCTTGAATGAAAATAGAAATAATTTTAGTAAAATAATATGTATTTGTAAAAAAATATTGAACAATTTGTTTACTTGTTTTTTTATTACCTGTGATTACATAATAAGCAAACAGTGTATAAACCTGTAAAATTTTGTTAGCGTAGTTTTATTAAAATTATGTTCTGAAGTTTATCAAATAGATGGAAATACATGTACAATTAAATTTTCTTTTGAAAAAAATTTAAAAAGAAGTGGATTATGCAGAAATAAATATAAGTAATACAAATATAAAATTTGTTGTTTTAATTTGAATATGGGATTTCACAAAGTAAATCTCAACACAATCAATTTAATCAATACATTGAATTTTAAGAAAAAATCAATCTATTTTTACTCACCTCTATTTAAAACGAAAAAAAAAAACAATTGACTGAGTTAATTGTTGAAATACCATGCACAGACAATGTTGATTACTCTGTCACATTACACATATACCTACCTATACATGTCACACATACATTATTGATATTCCAATATAATGCCTAATATAGTTTTGTTTACGAAAAAATGTTTCAAACAATAGTTGTTTTATTTTTTATAAGAAACATTTTTTACATCTAAACTTCTGTTTTATCTCTAACGGTTTGCAAGATGGTTCTTACGGGCCCAATTGACCTATGTTGCTCATTTACGAACTCGACCTAACTTTTTACGTCCTCAGCACGCTTTAAAAATTTCAGCTTGATATCTCTTCGTTTATAGTTTTCGTGTTGGCAGACAGACGGACAGACGGACAGATGACCAGATGGACAGCCGGGCAGATAGACAAACGGACAGACAAACAGACAAACAGACGGACATACGGACAGGCGGGCAGACGTACAGACGGACAAACGCACAGACGGACAGACGGACAGACGCACAGACAACCGGAAATGGACTAATTAGGTGATTCTATGAACACTTATACCAAAATTTTTTTCGTAGCATCAATATTTAAGCGTTACAAACTTGGGACTAAACTAAGTATACCTTGCATATTACATGTATGCATGATAGAAAAACAAAAAGGGAAAAAACAAAGCTCCCATTTTTAAACAAATAAAAATATTTTCATGATAATAAAATATCAAAATAAATAAAATAACCTTTTCAATTATGAAAGAGTGTTGAGTGAGTGAATTTGATTAAGATTGTCATGCAATGAATGACTAAAACAAGCAGTAAATATAAAACCTACGTTGGGTGGTGTGTATATATAAGAAACGTATATATCGTATATATCGACATAACGTAACGTGATATTATATAACGTAAAGGAGGGAATCTAGTACCAGAAATCGAGATTTATACTTATTACAAAGGAAAATTTTTTGGTTTGAATCACATAAAAATGAATTTTGTATTTTATTTGAAAAAAAAAAGCCGACAAATCAGCAATGCTTTCCAGTAAACTTCAGTAAGTAAACTTCGTCTTCATTAATCTCATAGCGATATCTCACGAGATACAACAGTGTGATTAAAGGTATAATGTATTGGGAGGTACTACACCCTACCCTAATAAAATTCCCAACCTAATACCCTAATAAATTGTACTAAAATTCACATTAAATAATAAGGCGATATATAATTAAAATTTGTCATTATTAAAATTTATAATTTATTTCTTTTTAGGAATATTTATATTTATAAAACTAGCCCTCTATATAGTAAATATTGTAATCCGTGATTTGATAAACACGCGAATTTTATTTACTTTGATCTAATTTTTGTATTTAACAATAAACAAGTAAAAACAAACAATTGACTGCTTTAATTGCTGAAATACCTTGCATAAATAGTGGTGCTTTCGCAATAGTTTGTTTTTCACGTCTTCTAAGTAAAGATAGAAAGCCACTCTTACACACAAAGTAAAAAATATCTTTCCTCTCACTTCCTCAGTGTATATCGTACATGCTTTAAACAGGCAAACACATACATAGTATACATCTGTATACATATATATTATATAATGTTTCTAATATAATTTGCGCCCTCAAACAGTGATGTTTACAAAAAAAAAATTTCAAGCAAGAGTTGTTTGGTTTTTTATAAGAAAAATTATTTTACATTTAATATTAATTTACAGACCCGGTACCTTGACTTATGTTGCTCATTTACGAACTCAACCTCATTTTTTACATACTGATAACGCTAACCAAAATTTTGTTCGTAGCATCAATGTTTTTAAGCCTTATAAATTTGGGACTAAACTTAGTATACCTTGATATATTTCATATAGGTATGCATGGTATTATTTTTGAAATTTTTTACAGATTAGAAATTCTGTAATAAAATGAATTTATAGCAAAGCAAGTTATAAAGAATAACAAAAGCAATAATAAAAGAAATAAAAAATAATTTTCTTGATGGAATCATCCTTTGTGAAATATAATAGAAAATATTTTCTCCCAATTAGTCGAAAATACAGCTCAATTATTATTGATTTTTGGCTGAAAGATTAATCAGCTTCAAAAATAATATATACTTAGAGGCTTCGTTGCTTTTAATTTCTTTTTTTTTAGAATAATAATGACATTGATAGTTGATTCTATTTTAATCCAAGTTGATTTGAATGTTTTAATTACTTGTAGTCATTTCTTATGAGAATAAGACTCTTATTATAAAGTGAGCCTTAGAAAAAAAGGCAGAATCATGAGACTAAGGTTTTGGCTTAATATTTCTAACGAGAATGAAATCGTTGTCTATGTAAATATAAATTTTTATTTTGTTATTTTTAATTTATATTTTCATTTTTTGATGAATGTCTATAACTAGCGCAACTGAATAAATAAAAAAGTATTTATTTACAAACTCAATATAATATTATACAGAGTGTTTACCGGTTTGAAAAGCCAAATATATAGTTTGGACCTCAAATAGGCAACAGTTGTCTCTTGAGATTTTTTCGCATACGCTTCGCGCAAAAGATAGCGACTTGCTACGTTTTAAAACCCTAAGAATTCATTTAAAACAAAATATTTAATTATTAATAATTAATGTTGGTATATCGTAATAAAATCAACAAGATAAATAATAATTATTTCGTACGACTGTTTTAAATTCTTGTACGACCTATTAAACTTATAAATAACACCAATTATTCATTCCTAAGATTCATAAACTTTGGAAGTCGATATCTCCTAATTGTAGCGTTTACCAGAAAAATTCCAAAGAAAATGGTTTCCTGTTTTGAGACCTAAATATATTTATTTGGTTTGGCAATTTTAAACGGAAACAACCTGTATACATAAAAAGACTCAGGAGAGATTGGATGGATAAATTCCATTTCATAAATTGGTGATAATAGTTATTATTATTATTTTTATATTACGTTATTTTATTTTTTATTTATTTATAGGAATTTAATTAAAAATGTTTTTTGTTTTATTTTATAAACACTACCTATGTCCGTTTCAAAAAAATTTTATTATATTCTATTTGAGAATTTACGTTCTGTAATGTAAATTATAAATAATATTTAAACTTAACGGGAAAGTAACCATTCCAGGCCAGCATTTAATACTCAAAAGAAGTATTAAATGGTTTTAATAAACAAACTGAGCAGCCGAATGCTTGGCAATTCAGGTTGTACTTGTGGATTTTTCCGAAGGTTATTACTCATTTAATAAAATTACCTACAAGTGGATATGCTATATGAACGTTTGAATATTACGGGCAAAATAAATTAAGATTTTAAAATTCCTTTTTATCTTGAATTGCAACTTTTTTATGGTTCAAGCAATTCCAAAATAATCAACGGTCATAATTTTTTTTTTTATCAGAAGGGCAAAAATAATATTTTTGAAAATAATTGAGAGTCCTAGATTCATTTTTATCTTTAATAATTTTGTAGGAAAAGGCGAAAATTTGTGTACGAAAACTCCATATTACAAACATTATCCCAATTTTTAAATGTACCACATTTTGCGAGGGATTCATATCTGGTAATGTGTACAAAAACTCCACATTACAAACATTACCCCAAATTTGTAATATACCATATTTTGCCTGGGTTTCATATCTGAATTGTATAATAAATTTTCTAATTAGCTTAAGTTTAAAAAAGATAAGATGCAAGCTTGATATTTAAGTAGTTAACTAAACTGCGAACACTGATATGTTATTTTATGACACTAATACTGACGTACGACTGACATTTTCCTATGTGTAAGAAGAAACATGAACATGAATTGCAAAAATTAAGACTTGCAGATTTTTGCATGGAAACATTA
Organism: Chrysoperla carnea; assembly: GCF_905475395.1. Taxonomy (NCBI): domain Eukaryota; kingdom Metazoa; phylum Arthropoda; class Insecta; order Neuroptera; family Chrysopidae; genus Chrysoperla; species Chrysoperla carnea. The sequence goes on from NC_058341.1 coordinate 29,109,460, forward strand.
TTTATTAATTAACAAATTAGTTAGCATGGATTGAAACACAAATCTTCAAAAATAATTAAGATGACGTACCACATTCGTAACGTCCGTGATTCATAATTATTTAAGTGCATATAATTATGCTTTAATATATATTCTTTAGAAAAGCTGCAATGAAAAAAATCGTGGAACAAATAGATTTCGTAAATTATTAACTTCAAGTATTTTCAAGCGTTTTGAAAAATTATTAAGATTAAATAAAATTAATTGTTTCAAATATTTTATTTTATTAGACAGTAGTTTTTTCTGACTATCATAGTTAGTAAAAAAAGGTTGGAGATGTCTTAAAATTACTTAAATTCAAATTTTGAATCGCAACCTTTTCGAATAACAAAGAGTTTTGATTGATTTCTTTAAAATTTTTGGTATAGTTTTTGATTATACTTTCTTTATACTGGACGCTGTATCTAAGGGTGCATCGCCCAATTTTAAACCCTTTAGCTATAATTATGGTAGCCATTCACAAAATTTCTTCAAAAACCTAAAAAAAGCTTATGCCCTCCTAAAACAAGCATTTTATAAATCCTTCAATGAGGTAGGAATTTCAATAAAAGGGCTGATATCGTATTTTGCCTTCTCAAACTACATTCAGGGTATTTATTTTCAATTCTCAAAAAACCTCTCAAAACAAGCATTTTATATATTTCTTCTACATTTACGTGGGTAAGGAACCACTGTATTTGGAGAGAATCTTTTGAATCATCTCATCTGTCTGAGCATATAGATTAATATCGCAATAGAATAAATAAGTATTTTTTCAATAGCCTTTACATGAATGTTACGTGAGCACTTCATTTGGCTTCAAATATACCTACGTTTGATAGACAAAACATGTGGTGTGTTAATTTTTTTGGAACGTACAGTAAAATAAAAAAAAATAACAAAAATTATCATAAAAAATAGTCAAATAAAATTTAATGTAAACAATCATAAATTCAAAAATACAAACCATTAATTTAAATAGTTTTAAAAAAGATTAGAGAGAGAATGAATATTGTTGTGTGCTATAAGTACTACAATTGTGTTGTAGTTAGTTAGTACTATAGAGAAGTACTTGTCTGGGTGTTTGGTATCTGTGTTTTAATGTAAAAGGAGTTTGTAAATCATTGTAATATTCATTTAATGAGGTCAAAAGATTGCCCGAAATATGGGTTTGGAAAGAGGAAATTTAGATAAAGTTCTTAAAATAGAATATCCAGAAGATTGAATTCATACCCTCCATCTTCTGTGTAGTTTATCGTCACAAAGTAGGATGTGCTTTTGAAATTTCAAAGTTGGGGTGAGTGGAAGTTTTCTCTCACGATATTGTTTGCGTGTCTGTGCGTTGGTAATTTTATTTTTTTAAGTTTTTCTGTCTCGATACTGTTTGCTTGTCTTTGCATTAGCAATTCTGAAAATTTAAATTATTACTTTAAGAAGACAAATACTTGTTTTATTGTTTATAGAATTAAATATTAAAGCTACTTTAACTCTATACTTTATGAATTAATTGTAATATTAAAAAAAATATACTTCTGATTTAGTAGTCAACCTAATATGTGCGTACATGACCTTCATTTGGCTTGATAAAGATATTTAATATGACAACATAAAATCTCCTTGTTTCAACTTTAAATTATCTCTATTGTGTTTAACTTCTTATGATAACTAACAACTCATTTTTTGAATGAAAAACAAAAACTTTGGAAAAAAAAATATAAATTGACTGATTGTAAATTATTTTCAAAATATTCTCAAAATTCATCGCAAGCTGAATCAATTTAAAAAGTTTTAGTTTCACAGGTAAAATCATCGGATTTTTTGATTGTTTAATATTATTGCACCTTTTTTGATTTTACTTCCCAACCAGCAAACAAATTATAACGTGCAAAAAGGAACATAGTTTCAAAATTTAAAAAAATGTACGTCTAGTGTCTTACTAAAAAATACAATGCATGTATATTTTGAGCCAGTCAATTTTAAAAATATTCTTTTCTTGATCAATATTTTTGACCTCTTTGTACATACGTTAACTGTTTGTTACCGTACATAATAATATACTCGAGTAGTAATAATGAGAGTTACGTTTAATGATCACATACTGATAGCAATTGTACCTACTATCTAGTAGCTATATTTACTACGTTCCAATGTTATAATATTAGTGTTTCCATCGTAACATTTTGTGTGTCGTTCATCTAAACCAGGGCTTCTTAAACTTTTGTAATTCACGACCCCATTTATGATTGCGAGTTTCTTGACGACCCCATACAAATATAAAAGAAAAATAAATTGATATTTTTTGATGATTTATTTATTAGGTAACAATATACATATACATATGAAAATATATAAGTTTAAAATTCATTTTGAAACATACAAAAATCTAAAATTAAAAATTGCACAAAAAATTATAAAATTGTATTTATTATAGCTTCAAAAATAAAAGTGGATTCTGACCGTCTTAATTCTCTCGAATATATTCAAGTAGTTGCGTGGTTAGTATTAAATTAAAGTATAAGTTAAAAATTTAATGAGATGGATGTGCCTGTTTTTTATTGCATAACAAATCAAATCTTGGTGGAATGTTTGAAACTGCTGGACGTAAGACCTCTTCAACATTTTTTATCGCTGAACGATATTGGGATTTAATTTTAACTTTAATGTGTTAAAGCTGTTTCTTCAGCAATATTACCTAGAAATTTTGTTGATAATTATTTCTCGGGATTATTTCGGCTTTTAGAGATTGACAAAAATAAATTTATATTTTTTATTAATTCCAATAACATTTCCTAATTCATAGTAAATGTTATTCAAGTTATTATAATACTCTTAATAGAAATGCAGGTACAAACAATCTTTCCGAACTAGAAGATTTTATGATATATTTATCTACGATAATTGTTATTTTATCTTTATAACAATAATTTTACAAGTTAAAAAACATTTTCTGTTAAATTGTATTTTTACCTCTCGCGACCCCAGAATTTTGCTACGCGACCCCAAATGGGGTCGCGACCCATAGTTTAAGAAGCCCTGATCTAAACAATAATAATGATAATGAAAACGTTTGAGTATTTTATGTAGCTTGGAATGCTTTATACAAAGTTGGTTTAAACGTATCACAAAACTAATATGATATGATTATTTTTTAGATCAAAACAGGTGAAAGCAATTTTAAACAAACCAAAATAGAATTGGCTCTAGACAGTTAATTAATTTTCTGATTACGTTAAACTATTTTATTCATTGATCAAACATAGTATATTAAATTTATTTAAAGTTTGTTTGACTTCAAATTTTATTTTCTGAAATCGTGGCTCTAAAATGATAACTACTCCACAATCTCTATAATAATTTATTGGGAAATCAGCTTCCTACACGGAATAAGAACGAAAAGATACTACTTTTGCCGCATAAGTAATAAAAGTGAATTTAATCACAAAAAATGCTCGACCACGTTCTTTAAACTTTCGAGTTTTTCAAGCTAGATACCTTTTTTAGCAATTAATATCTGCCTTTACATGGAAATTCGAAAAATTATTTGATAACAGCTCATATTTTAGAAAACCAAAAAACCTTCTTTCGTATAATCATATTCATTTTCATATAATATCGGGGCAGACCGAGCTTAGCTCGGTATGCGTGGTTCTGCTCAACCGTGGTTCCGTGGTTCTCAATCCGTGGTTCTGCTCAACCGCGAGGATACACCCCTGGCAACCCCTCAATTAATTCTCTGACATTGTGATTACCAACAAATTTTTGTTTTGTTGGTAATCACATTGTAAATAACGAATCGAAAGTTGGGTTTGGTTCTAGAATTATTATCTTATTTCGGTTTTCCGCTAAACGGACAAACAAGAACAAAACAGAAACTCGTGTGAAAAAACAAAACCGAAACGCTTGTACGCCAATTTTTGAAAAAATTTATACAAGAATTGATTGCTCTCTAAAATATAAAAGTTAGATGTCATATTTCTGATGTTCTTATAAAGATTTAAAAAAAAGTTTCTGAAAGTGATTAGTAGGCCAGTCAGAACATATTTCTTATAGACATCACATTTATCACGCCCTTCAAAGTCGGAGAAAACATTTATTAGCCATAAAAAGGTCCTAAAGAAGTCATAATTATGATTTTTTATGAAAGTAAAAACAAAGGTTTCCTAAAATTCGTATTTATTTTCATGTTTGTGACGTATGGATTAAAAAAAGACTTCTTAAATTGCTTTTAAGTAAGATGTTCTAGAAAGAGTTCATTAAGACTTCTAAGTTTGCTGTGATAATTTTTAGCTTTTTTAAAAATATATAAACAATTTCTTCCTTCAATGTTCATTTTAATTTTAATACAAATATTTTTATATATTAAACTGAATCATACAGTATAAATGAAATCTACGTGTAGATATATACACATATGTACCATAGGTATACATATTATATAACTTGGTTTTGGAATAACTGGATTTTGTCACCACAAAACTGTACGTGAAACCATAATGGAACGTGCCCATCGAATGAATCTGTATTGTTGGGTGTTTGTTAGTCGAGTTTTAAGTACCATCTATGACGAGAACGATTGTGTACCTACAACACTCAGCTATTACACTGTGTTTGCATCATTTATAAAATTATCATTATATACTTATTACTACAGTCAGATGTTAAATATGCATACCAATATATAGGCAATGTTGTACAAAAAGGTGAATTCAACAAGGCAATACTTAATTGAACATTATTAGATGAATTGAGTCAAGAGTTGCAAATTGGTAACAACAATCTTCGCATCCAAAGGTTCAATATTATGTATATTGTAATGTTATTCCTCTGTAGACTTTAAAATACTGGACGAATTCTTCAAAAACTTTGATATATATTTTACTGTTTATTTCAAAAATTAATTTAATTCTTCCCAAAAATTAACTAACAATCTTGATTTTTCCAATCTTGATTTTTTCAAGTTTGTGTGTTTGTTACTTTCACGTAAAAACTAATGAATGGATTTGAATGAAACTTATGATAAGATTAGAATAACACATGAGCTATAATTTATTTAAGAAATATTATAAATAATAAAATTAAATTAATACAAGTGAAAAAACAGTTGACTGAGTTAACTGTTGAAATACCATCTATAGGCAGAATTGATTACTGCATCGTTTTTTTTTTTACGTCATGTAAGTGGATAGCCACACAGTACTGATATTCCCATATAATACACAGGTACTATATAATTTGCAACTAATTTGCGCCCTCAAGGGTAATCAGTGATATTTATGAAAAAATATTGAAAAACTTGTTTATTTTTTATTAGAAACATTTTTTACACTTAAACTTGTATTCTATCTCTAACGGTTTACGAGATGGGTCCTACGTACCCAAAACCCAATTGGCTTATGGTTCTCATTTACGAACTCGACCTCACTTTTTACGTCCTCAACACGCTATAAAAATTTTAGCTTGATATATCTTTTCGTTTTTGAGTTATCGTATTGACAGACTGGCGAACAGACGGGCAGACAACCGAAAATAGACTAATTAGATGATTTTATGGACACCTATATCAAAATTTGGTTAATATTTATGGTAGTATTAATATTTTTAAACGTTACAAACTTGGGACTAAATTTAATATACTATGAGATATTACATATATACATGGTATAAAAATTAAATTGAGTCTTTGACATTTCTTTACGCCATCTATAAGCATCATTTTTAATCATTAATTAAAGATTTCTGTAAAAATGTTGAACGAGATTTAATTCATACCCACCTAAACCGATACAGTCAATGAATCAAGAACACATAACATATAAAAAAATTGAATTCTGTACATATATTTTCGAGTAGTATTAAAGAGGGATAAGCGAGAGCAAGGTAGGTGGAAGTTATAATGCGGTGATCTTTACTTTTAATTCCAGCAATGCGGGTGGGTATCAAGTTAATATTTGAATAATTCGGGAATAAAATGTTACCCAGTTTTTGTTTTACATTTCTTCTAGTCAATGTGACATATTTACTTAGATATATTTTCGCCATATTTTCGTTAAAATATTCGTAAGATTTTGTTATTAATATTTCTAGAATAAGATTCAAATGTAACTAAAACGAATATTTTATCATAACTAGTAAAGATTCAGAGAATATACAATTATTATTTTCGAATGCCATTTCAAATACTGTGTATTTGGGTTTTTAGGAAATATATTATCATATGCTTTTGATGAAGGTAAATAACAACTTAGCAAGACCAGACATTAACCACAAAATATGGGTTAAATGTATATTTGTTAAATGTTCAAAGAAAAGGTGAATTTATAAATTACTTACTTGTATTAATAATTGTATGTGATACCTAGTGCGGTTAAATGAGTTTTTTGGTCAATATTGTATAATAACGGTTCTGCGGAAATCTATGTTTGTGCAGGATACTGGTTGACAAAAAACAAAAATATTTTTGCTGAGAATTTTATTTTCTAAATCATTGTATTATCTACAAGCATTTTAGAAATGAAAATCGATTATATAATCCACGTTCCCATGCCCAAGAACGTGCTTTCCAATGATACCAGCTAGTACAATATTAATTTACAATATCGTAACAATATAATTTAAATAGAATAAACAATATTTTATTCATCGTTATGTAACGTTTTATATATTACAATCTATATAATAGGGTAAGATGCAGCAGTTGTAATTTTCCTTGATGGTTAAAAAACAATTTTTCAAGTCAAACCAACAGTAAATTGACGTCAAATTTCCCTGAATATTGACGACAACTTTTTGCTAGTCAACTTTTGGAGTGAATTTGCGTTCTAATTCAGGTAGTAAATTTACATAGTAAAATTCAATAGTAAAAGTTGGATTGTCGTATAAAATGGAAAAGTCCAAAGTTGACGGAAATTTGACGGAAAATTCAAGGAAACTTTTATAAAGTAAACTTGCTAAAACAAACTTTGCTATTAGGGAATTCCCTTTTAAACTTAAAAATACAGTTCGAAAACTAAAATCCCGACAATTACAGAAAAGCGCTCTTAAAAGTATGAAAACAAGAAAATATTTTCATCTGAAATTGTTATGATATATAAAATCGTCATTACAGTCGACGGACCTCTTTTCGGTCCTGTGGAAAACTGTTTAATCTTAGAGGTCCCCCGACTGTAATGACGATTTTACTTATCATAGCAATTTCAGATGAAAATATTTTCTTGTTTTCATACTTTTAAGAGCGCGATTCTGTAACTGTTGGGATTTTAGTTTTCGAACTTTTTTTTATTTAAACCATTTTAGGGATATAATTTCGTACGAAAGTATAACAACATAAATATATTTGAAAAGTGCTATCGTAGCTTAATGTCCTCTAGGGGGCGCCGTATTCAATTAAAGTGATATAAACAGGGACAATTTATGTTGTGATATTTAAAAAAAATGGCTTTATAAAATTCTTAAATTTAAATTTTGATTCTAGTTATTGTACTTCCCCTATACATATAAAATAATATGTTTATCAAGGCATTATGTCAATGTCCAAAATACCACATCTTTAAGCACCATTATTATTATCATCGTCAGGTAACTGAGCACATGTAGGTACTTTATGTATGTATCTGTATGTGTAGAAGTACTGTGATGAGTAGTAAACCACGATAATTATACATGCAAACATAAATATGTACTGAAAGTTCCAAAATTTATGTAAGAATCAATTTGCAACTGGTTATGTCAGGTTTGGGTTCTCAGTTTTCTGAAGAAAAAAAATCTAATAGGGGTAAATACGAAAAATGGTGATTTTTTCCCAATTTTCAATGTTGAAAGCATTTGAAAGTCAGTTAATACAAAATGTCAGATAAAATCATTTAAAATTTCACAGTTTGATATAAACTGATAATCCGCATTGAATCTTTAAGTTTGCCACTAATAGTAAATTCAAATACTACATCGCTTTTCTTGAAAATTACTTAGTAATTGATGTAATACTACTTAACACTTATTTGTGTGTATGATTGTAACAAAATAGTCTTGATTGTATATTTCAGCTATTAAAATGACTATTTTTGAGTTTTTCAGACGTTAAAATGGCAATAACGTAGTTTTACTTGGATCAAAACATAAATATTTGAATGTTTCTGTGGAAGGGAAGGTGGTATAAAACAATTGGATCAATCGAGTTTCTGATAATATCCGAAACAAAAATCTATACAGTTTTCTGTACAAGATACACTTAACAAAATGAAGTCCACAGATTTTACAAAATCAAATACTTTTGTCTTCTGGTATATGCAGGCGGAATTTAATTTAAAATGTTTTTGTTTTCAGAATAATATAATAATAATCGTAAAAAAATGGGATATTTTGATAAATAAATAGCGAAAAGCAATTTAACCGATTAAATCAATTTATAGTTTTTAAATACCCCATTTTTAAGTGACACCTACAACGGTATACCGACTATCATTGGTGTTTTAATAAACTTCTTCCAAATTAGACCTCAGATCGAAATTTGGTCAAGAGCCTTTTCTTTCTTTTTTTTCTCAGTTTATTCAGATGTGCAGAGGTCTCCAGCCAATAAGAGAGCACCCTGTATAGCTAGATGAATGCCTATACAAAAATTTCGTATAAAATGGAATGGCAATGGTAGTTAGAAGAAACAACGAAGGTACTTTTATTGAAATAAACTTTTGGGCATCCATTGCTATGTGTTTATTTCATATAAACAATATAATACGTGTGTCTATTATATGTGAAACAAACTGTATAATAATAAATTGACAATGGCTAAAGTTAAATTCGTTGTTGAAAATTGGACAAATTTACAAATTTAAATGTAAATACAAATTAATTAAATTTATATATGCATTTGAACATCAAATTCAATTCATTGTTTTAGAAGAGTTAATATATTATTTTACAAACTTAGATTATTTAGGTTTTTCACAAAAATAAATTTAATCATGTTATAATTATCTTTTGTATATTTATTAAATTAAATGATTTAAAAAAAAAAATACTGAATTTATCAATTTAATATTTTTTGGTCTATTGTACCTCTTTGGAGTAAGAATGTACGAAGACTTTTAGATTTTTATACGCTTCTCATTATACGATGTTTATGACATATACCAATGTATACTAAGTTTAGTCCCAAGTTTGTAATGCTTAAAATTATTGATGCTATGAACAAAATTTTGGTATAGGTGTTCATAAAATCAACTAAATAGTCCATTTCTGGTTGTCTATCTGCCTATCGTCTGTCTGTAGTCTGTCTTTCGTGTGTCCGTCTGCCATCACGATAACTCAAAAACAAAAAAAGATATCAAGCTGAAATTTTTATAGCGTGTTGAGGACTTAAAAAATAAGGTTCAAATATGAGCAAGAGAGGTCAATTGGGAACGCAAATTATGCGCAAATTGTACAGTATGTATTAATATGCGATTATCAGTTATGCATGTATAGGTACATGTGTAATGTGACAGAGTAATCAACACTGTCTATACATGGTATTTCAACAATTAACTCGGTCAATTGTTTGTTTTCACTTGTTATTATTATAAATTTTAAAATAGTGATATCGCTGGAAAAATAGATATTCAGTATCAGTTTCCTATCTCCAATTCGATTAGGTGCAATCGCTGTGAATGGTTTTTTTTATGTTTAATTCATGTGTCTATGTAAATCTTGTTTTAAGGTAGAAAGTGGTTTACACAAATTGTTATTTGTTTCGAGTTTATTAACATAAGTGGTCTTACGAGATTAGTAGGTTCTTGGTGAAGCACCCAACCTGTTGAGAGAAGTAGTTCATGAAAATTTCTACTTCATCAGTGGTTGGGTTTACTACTTCATTTATTGTTGAAACACCGCTGCACTGTTTACACATTATACAAGTTCATAATTGGTCTGATTATTCAATTTCCTGGTAAATCTAGTAAGCTAAACAGGGATAACTACGAATAAATGAAAATAAAATTAGTGCAGAGCGATGAGCCATGTATGTGCGTCAAGCCTTTTTGGAGTGTTTTACTCAAGCATTTGATATTATTTATGGATTTCTGGACGAAAAGTTTAACTATATAAACTATTTGAAACAATTGGTTTGTCAAAGCAAATGTCATTGTTTGTTGTAAGCGTCAAATAAGTTGGAACAATAATTCATTATTTTTGTAATTTTTTTTTCATTTTTATTTATGCCAGTCGATATTTAGTTGTACATAAACATCAGACACATATGGTTGAATAATTGATAGTTTGAAAATCGATCAACTTAATAAAATTAAAACAAAAATAAACTAAAAAAAGTTTTATATTTAGATTTAAACATTGAATTTTATGCTCATACATCACTGTGACATATTGAATTTATACACTTGTATGTATGTTTTGTATGAATTTCATAAATTATACTGTTTGTATTTAATTTTTACATTTAAAAATATTCGTTGTGTGCGTAGTCATGGTAGGGACAATAAAATCGATGCCAGCGCTTTAAGTGAAAAATTTTGGAGTTAAAGGGGGCTGTTATGACTAATTTTCAATTCTTTACATGTTAATGTAATAGAAATGTCAAATTAAAATTATTGAAAAGCACGAATTAATTAAACTCAATGCATTAAAAATTGTGAAAATAAGAAATTAAATTGAACAAATATTATTTTTCAAATGTAAATTATCATAATTATTTATTTAAATTTGTGAGACAAGAATATTAAATTTTAAATGTAAGTCTTAAATGCAATCCATACAATTATATATGCATCCATATAATTCTATAATTAAAGTAGTGTATCGTTACCATGGAAACGAAACTCACGCACGGAGCGAATAGTCCAGCCAAATTTTGTTGGAACAAATAACTTTGATACTTCAAAATTAATCTTCACTATGTACCGGTTGTTCCTTGTTTTTATTATCAAAACAAACATATATTTATTTCAATTTTTCCTGTCAACTTTATACCGAGTGATCAGTTTATGGCTCTACAGATTGTTGGGTTTGAAAGGGGACTTCATGTTCTGACTTCAGATTGGACCTAGTTTTCTGAGTTGCTTTAACAGCCAATTTAGATTATAAACGGTAAGAGATAGAATAACACTTTAAATTAGAAAGTTTATCCTTGTTGTTCAAAACATTTTTTCGAAAATGTTAGCTTTCTGAAAAAATGCGTCATAAAAATGTGTCATTTTTGCATTTAATCGAAGGAAAACACGCTTAAAGTTTGTCGATAATTGTTTGGTTATTTATTTTCACATTTAAAACTTTACTTTCAAAAAATATTAGAGATTTTGAAAAATTTTGGTTTGTTTAAAGGAGATAAGGTAATTAAAGATAGGTAAAAAAAATATAGCGATTCCTTTCAAAATTAAAATTTGGTTGTCGTTAGACAATCAATGAAATAGTATATTCAACATCCAGGGAGCAGAAGCAAGGAATGACTCAGATCTTATGTTCTTCCTCTCGTGGTATGTGAACTATTTTTCTGTTAGACGAAGGCAGAAAGCAGGAGCTTTGTTTGCAGGAGCATAGCGGGAAAAAAGTTAACACTTTCCACTAGGTTGGAGTTTTTTCATAACCACGCACTCTAAGATAAAACAGGAAGTGAAGCGATGTGAGGAAGTAAAAATACTGGTCACCCGGTGTGAGTAAAAACCCGCATACATTATATTTTTAATAGCTTTTGTAATATTAACATTTTATATTATATTATTTGTTATATTAACATTTTATATTTTATTATTTTGTTATATTTACGTATGTGGGTGAGACTGAAATGTTCAATTGGCTAACTCATTAACACATATCAACGTAGGTGCTCTCGACTGGTTGTCATGCGACAATTTTTCTACAACAATTGATAAAATATACTTTCTAGTTAAACTAAAAGTTATGCCCTTTGACGGGATTTGTGTATTCATTTAAGTATTGCCTAGCTGATGGTCCTTATACGCAAAAATTTTTCGACAATCTGGCGATTCCTATACCTCATTCATCTTATTCTATATCAATTAAATCCATGGCAACCATATCAAAATATCATCAACCTCATTTTGAGGACAACCATTACTCTCATTATGTGAAAAAGACTTCTCATCTTCGTTTGTTTTTTTATTGAAAACGTCCTCACATAATCGACTCCGATACCGAATCTCCTGAGTGAGATTGATTTCCAAGGGGGTAACATTTACAGTTCTGTTGAAAAATTCTGTTAACGTTTTGTGTAAGCCACTGTATATTTTAATTTTTCATTTAGACTAATAAATATTTCTACTTTGCTTTTTTTTCGAATAAATATTTACCTGATGTGCTAGACAAAATGATAAATGTTATTTTCGGAAAAAAGGTAAGTATGCTAAAAAAATATGTGGATTAATTTTTAATATTAACATATACTCAATGAATTGTTTGTTCAGTGCTAACAAAAATAAATCTTTAAAAACTTACATATTTAAAATAAAATTTTAGTAATGTTTTAAATTCCTGTTGCAATTCATCCTAATACTTAATCATAAAGAGAATTAATCGCTCTGGTGGGACTAAATAAGTAAATAAAAAAACAGTTTAGCTATCTAGTACCGATTTTACGGTTGGGTGAAAAATGTTATATGGATTACACTGGAATTATTTTTGTTTGAGGCAGAAAGGCTTTCTTATGGAGAAAATTTTCGATGATACACAGATTCAGTAGCAAAAACAAGAAATTTAGAAATGAAAATATAAAGGACTTGTTTTTTTAATAGAACACTAGCTGGTTAGTCAAAGCAAAGTTAAAAAGCAACTGAACCGATTTCTCTAATTCTTTTTTTTATAATATTCCTTGAAGTACGAAAATGGTTCTCACAGAAAGAAAAATTTAAAAAATTGCCTGAAAAAGTCTAAAAACAACATTTTTCTATATTCCCATACAGAAGATTCGTAATAGTAATTAAAAGTCAATTTGAACTTTAATTTACCATATCATAAAGTTTAAGTGTTAGTAGAGGGGCTTCGGGAAAGCAAAAAATATTTATCAATATTTATACTATTGTAACATTACTCAAAAACAAATTGTCTATGGTAAAATGTAAATTGTCTGTGGTAAAATGTCAATTGAAATGTAAACGTCTCTTTGTTCCGGTGTCCAAAATAGCAGAATAAGTATTTTAAAAAAAAACGACTGTTAGGCGGTACAAAGTTCGTCGGGTCAGCTAGTTTATGTATATTACGTAACTTTTAATAAATGTAGATTTGCCAAGACCGAACCACCTTAAGTGGAAAAAATAATTATTTATATTTTATATATTCATGAATAAAAACAAATCCTAAACTTCCGTACCATTAAATATGATTAATTGAAATCTGTCCATTAAAAGATGATAATATAATAATATTTCCTATTTAGTAAAACCTTTTACATTCGTATTAACCTTTAGATAACGTAATATATTTAATCAAAATTAAATGTATTTATAATAAAACAAAAGTAGAATATGTGTGGACAGGAGATAAATTGTAAGTGTTCCTGTATTTTAATTTATAAATGTGTTCCTTAAATTATCAATGATACCTGTATTTAATACTGTGATATTTATCTTTAATATACACAAGACTTTAATATAATCGTTCTACCCGTTCTCCTTGCCTAAGAAGGCACGCTTTTACTTTCGTAAATATGGATTTTGTATGGGTACGTATTATTAGAAGGTAGGATTAAAATTAGGTTTGCTCAATTAATGGGATATCCTAGAAAATTTAGTTTTTAAGAAACTGTTGGACGGTTATTCTTATTTTAAAAATATTAATGTTTAAAAAAAATGTAAATGTAAAAACTACAAGTGAAAACAAACAATTGACTGAGTTAATTGTTGAAATACCATGTATAGACAGTGTTGATTACTCTATCACATTACATATACATACATGTCACACACATATAACTAACATACCCATATAATACGTACTATACAATTTGCGCATAATTTGAGCTTTCACGGGTAAACAGTGATGTGTTTGTTCGAAAAAAATGTTTCAAACAAAAGTTGTTTTTTTTATAAGGAGCATATTTTACATTTCAACTTCTGTTCTATCTCTAACGAATTTGACCTCACTTTTTACGTCCTTAGCACGCTATAAAAATTTCAGCTTGATATCTCTTTTCGTTTTTGAGTAATCGTGATGACAGGCATTTTATGAACACCTATATCAAAATTTTGTTCATAGTATTAATATTTTTAAGCGTTACAAACTTGGGACTAAACTTAATATACTATGTATATTTCATATACATGGTACAACAAGCAGAGTTAATTGTTTCATTATCCTGAATATACGGTAATCATTAGAGCTTAAAAAATGAACATTATTTTCCTGAATCCCGTAGATTTAGAGCATCTGTTCTAAGTGTTAATGCATATTTTTCTGACAGGCTCTTAATAAAAAGATCGTAATAGTTATGTAATTCAGTAATTAGCAAGTGGGATTGGCTCTCTTCACCAGTATATACTTATATTTTCTTATTATTTCTTATTTTCTTAAGTTTTAAAAAAAAGAATTGATACGAGTCAATAGGCTCGAATAGGCTTCAATTATAATCATTCTTTTTCAAATTTTTCTGTTATGAATAGGACACGTATGTATTTTTGCATAGTTGTTTTTTCGAGTACAGCTAGATTTAATATCGATACGTATTAAATTATACCCAGAGCCAAACGAGTCACCGTAGTATAATGGACCTTTGCCCTAAAATTTTTTGTTGCTTCAAAGGACGTTCATTATCGAGGAAAAACATCGTTAGAAATCAATTTTTGGATAACCTCAATAACTACAATATGATACTAGTTGACGTCATGGAGACTTCATATCAAAAGTTGTTTAGAAAGAATAAGATAGAAAATATTATTTATTTGCTTATATCTTTTATGTTTATCAATCGATTTTAATTTTGATTTCTAATCTTGTCATCTATTCTCGCATCTATTTAAAATTTTTGTGAAAGATATATTATTGTGCATATAGAAAGATTGTTAAGGTACACGCTAGTAGAAAAAATTGTCTTATGACAGTTGAAAAATGTGTTGAAAAACGCTTTTTATAACAAATAATTTTATCTTCATTAAAAAATTTTTTCTCTTAATGAAAATTTTATCTCACTAATTACCATAATTTTTATTAAAAAATAAACCTCGATTCCCGATACGTGTAATCCAGCCTCTTTATCGAGCGACACACCTATGCTCATATACAAGAGTTTCAAAAAAGTTTTGTCATGTCTTGCTCTTGGAATAAAATTAATTGAACACAACCTTGAAACAAAATATGTAACAAAATTATTATTTCAATATATAGAATTAAATGTTTCACATTTTCACATTCATTTTGAATTGTTTATTTTAACTCTTGCAGCAGGCAACTCACTCATTTATTAATTAAGTCCCTCGTTATTTGTTTATGACCGACCTCTGTCTTACTCTTTTCAACTATATAATATACAATGCATACAATCCGTCCAGTTTTCATATACTCTAATAAAATGGATTCAATGCTGTTTTGTTTAACTTTATGATAAATTAGTTATTTTCATACCGAAAATCGAAATCAATGTGTACGGAACTTCTTCTTATGTTAGGGTACGGGACCAAAAATTCGCACTTGAAACATAGTTAATAACACTCTCGATCAAATTATCTTCAAAAAATTGAAATCGGTTCATCCTTTTTGAAGATAAGATGCCATAGGTAGACACACGGATACACAGGGACATTAACACCCGCCTTGTGTTAAATACTACATCTATTAATATGCCCAATAGAGAAAATTCCAATATTTTGAGTATAAAAGTAGCACTCTAGAATCGTTAATAATAAATTTATCGAAATAGTTCCTAAAACATTAGGTATGAAACATATCATCCGATAAATTGGAGCTTAATTCTTACGGTTGTTTTTTACATTGATCTTATATAGAACTCAGAATATGTCGGAAATTATTATCTTTAAATTAGGCGATCCTTTTCATTAAGCCCACAATTTTAGTTTGATTTTAATGAAATTCCATAATGTTATAACTAATACTAAATTTTCAAAATTATGTTCATCTTTAACTCTCTTTTAATAAATTTTGGCTTAGAAATTAAATTTGGTTAAAGCGATATTAAAACTATTTCCATTATTTAAGAGAGAGCGTTATATTAAGGATAATTATTTTCGAAGTCTACTAGGCTATTGACGTTCTTATAACAAGTAAATATTACTTGAGTTACGACCTCAATACTGAATTCAACAAAATAAGTATTTATTAAAAATTTTCCTGAACTGAAGAAACGTTTACTTGCAGCTAAGTTAAGAACATATTTTCTTACATCCAGAATTTTTTACTGTGTAATCAGAAATGTTTTGTCCTGGTCTTTAAAAGTTATATCCATGACAACTTGTTTTGTTTCACTTTATACTCGTTATTCAATTTTCTAACTTATTTATTTTATTGTTTTAATTAATGGCAATTTAATTTGAAACATATGTGATTGTCATTTTGTTTTATATATTATTTTGTAAAAAGTAATGAATATATTGTTTTTACTTTGTTAGTGTTTCTACTCAATTTTTATTGTATTTCAAAATCAATTAGAAACGAAAATTATTACTGAATTTGGTATCACATGTTATTTTATAAAAGAAACTATACCAATTGCTTCTTAATACCTTTGCACAAATCTTATTTAATATAAATTGTTAATTATAATGCCCAAAAACAATCGTCTGAGGTTTGTTAAGCCTCATCAAGCAATGCTACGATGAGGTTTAAACACCACATAATTTCGAAGTACTATATTATAGCTTTTAATATCTTGCATATTTCTTTAAATGTAGCCAAAAGAAACATTCGCTCCGGCGGAGATTGTTTAATACACCACTCCATATTCTAGTAGTATATAAGGTTGAAATGATTCACAGGCGTTACAATTAATAATTTTCCCGTTTTGGAAAGCATACTAAATTATTTTCTCAAAAACTATGCCTTACTTCGAAACTGAGTCTTTTTGCTGTTTTAGAAGTGACGGCAATAAGAAATAAGCAACAATTTTGTTTGCCAAGTTAATATTTTTAGCACCACGAGCAAGAAGTTTTTGATAAGGTCCCAAAATAAGGTTTTTATACATCAGGCTGGACTGTTTGGGGAGATTTATTATCTTTTATCTCGGGAGAGGTTTTATTAGCGACTTTTCGAGGAATCGTTGTTTAAAATACACCCTGTAGAAATTTGTGATTTATTTTTTCAAAATTCTTGATTACAGTTACCTTGATTGAATGTGCAATATTTTGTGTTCTAATAACCTTAACTGATGAAAAAACCTATAAATAAAATAAAATACAACAATTTTAAAATTTCAATTAAAAATTTGATTGTATTTAATTAATAGGTGCAGTATTTATATTTTAATTTTCATTTTCTACCATTTTACAATACAAAAACCTAGTAGACCGTAAACCTATGACGAAGTGAAATTTGTATCATTATTTTCGTCTGTAATTTTGAAAATCGATTTTATATAAGATTGATTGCTCACAAAGAAAATGATAAAATAAAATTTTTCGATTTTCCGACAGTGACTTCCTGTGCCGTTTGTCCTTAATTAAATAATAAACAGCATAATCCATAGAAACAAAGGATAGGATGTTTGTATCTGCTGAAGATGCAAATGTTTGTTTCTGAGTTGGAAAAAAGCAATACAATTTCTCATATCTATTGGTGACAATGATTTACAAATTACATAAACGGCAAGCAAAAAACATCATCTAAAATTAAAGCATGAAAATCGAAAAATACAATTTCCATAAATTCCATATTTTCTTTATTATCGGAGTCATATTTATCAATCTTGTTATATGGCAGCCGTAAAAGTAATAGAAATGTTGCTTTATAATGGGCTCAAGGTCTCAAGCCATCTCATATCATCATCAATTTGGTATTTTAATAAATCACCACAGTTTAAATAACTAACAATGTTAAAATTAAAACTATATTGTATGTATAATAATATTTTATTTAAATTAATAAATAAAATATTTAAAATATTTTTAATTTAAAATTTCTAAAATAATTATTGTTATTATTATTATTATTATTGTTACGATATTATCATTACACAACGTTTCATATTGTTAAATATATTATATAGTTTTATTTTTTTATTAAGTGGTGTCAATTATTTTGACTTCTGCATTCCTAATTACAAAGTCATTATTTTTATTTTCTAACTATACTAATAGATATTTATAAGCTTGTTTAGAGTTTTTGTATATATATACAGCTCAAAAATTTATAGCGTGAACAAGTGTGTTGTTTCAAAAACTCAATCGAAAATCATCGACATTGTTGCTTGGGTCGAATTTTTATTGTTTGGGTAGTGTTCCAAAAACTTTTAGGAAAGTGATTCTTGGTTGTTCCTTGATGGAAAAAATAAAAAGCTTTATCTTGGAAACTGGAAATATTTGAAAAGGATGTAAGAATTTACCCAGTTTCTTAATTTAGGAGGTAGCTGTACTTAACTGTACATTTTGAATTCGAAAAAAAGCCTAATACTTCTTTTGGAAGCCGAATTAATTTGTTTTGATAACGGATGAAAGGAAACTAGGGAACTAGTGACTACAAAGATTATCTGTACCCAAGAGTCTCGGCAAGTCTCCAAAGTCTTATGCAAAAAATTCAGAATTTTCATTAAACTTTTGTGAAATTTCATGGTTTTCAATGAAGAAAACTAGACTTGTTACCTACTTTTCAGATTTATTTTAACGATGTCGGGTTTTTAAATTTTTTATTTTTTTTTAAATTATGTCTCTTATTATTCTATTAAAACTTTCAATTTATTATTCCTAATAACCATGAAACATGTAACTTATGAATTTGTTTTTAATCCCCTTCTAATTTCCTTTATTTTGATACCCCACTTGATAGCTTTGGTTATTTCTTTTTATCGTATTACTATTTAGTGCCAAAAATCCGCCATTCTGCTTTGTTTTTTTTTTCATACCTATCTAAAGACAATTGGGGTTTTAAGACAAATATAACGATACATTTACTGCCGAAATCCATTGATACGTTTGGAAGGTACTAGATAATAAGGAAATTTAACAAATATACACACATGCACACATACATACATTCAAGATATGTAGGAAAAACATAACTACTCCTTGAGAGTCGGTTAAAAAAAACTAAAGTACTTAGTAGTAGAGTATTCGTACTTTTTAGTATTTTGAAGTTTTCCATCGTATAGCTCTTTGAACATAAAGAAATCTTAAATTAATATTTCTGTAAAATTCTTGTTTCTTATTTTTATCCAAGTCATTAAAATCCATCTATCCGTTATAAATTTGTCTTGTATGTTGTTTTTTAAGCCTATTTTACATTGACTTCGGTTTGTTAAATATATGCATTCATTTACACTTCGCTTACTTCATATTTCGTTACGTACCACAGTGAATGAATGAATCGTGGTAGTCAAGCTATGCATATGTTTTGTAATTATGCTCATATTTCTAAATAGAACTTAATAAATTAGTTTTATAGATTTTATTTAAGTGCAAGTAGACTTATAAAATATATACGAGTTAATATAAAATAAACCTGATATTAATTGCTGAAATACAGTCAGTAGAAACATTAATAACCAAATAGCGCTTGTACATAGTGTGACCTGCCTCTTGTTGGAGCAATACCTCAATGGTGATCCAAAGGGATATCACGGAGTGATCAAAATAATAAGAGCAGAACTTCGTTAAATGGTAGATAACATTAAATAATGACAAACAACTAATGCACCTATAGTCGAAGAAACATGTTTGCGGCATCCTAGCGCCTAAACGGATGACCCGATTTTGATTTTTTTGGTTTTGTTCTAAAGGTAATTTAAGTTTTGTTCTAGAGTTAGCTTTGTTTCAAGTGCAAATTTAGGATTCCGTACTCGAAAAAACTAAAATTGGCGATGATCTTCCAAATCCGCTCAGTTTGGAAAAGGTTTTAAGGAAGAAGGCAATTTAATGGAGAGTGTTCTTAGATATGTTTCAAATGCGAGTTTTTTATATTTTGTAAATTTCACTTGTAAGATAGTTAGAAGTTTCAATTATTTTGGTTCTAGAATAAAAACTTTTAGCGCGGTTATTTATAGAAGGTCTCTGATAAAATGTTAATTAATTTTTAATTTTCGGATCATTTTTAACCCCCGAACTACTCAAAAAGGGGTGTTGTCTGTGCGTGTGTCTGTCTGTCTGTCTGTGGCATCGTATCGCATAAACGGATGAACCGATTTTGGTGTTTTTTGTTTCATTTGAAAATTAATTTAATGGATAGTGTTATTAGCTTATTAGCTAAGTGTGAGTTTAGGGTTCCGAACTAAAGTGTAACAAAACTTTTGAGAGTTGTGGAGACAAAAGAATTGAAAACCTCCTTAAGATATGTATAAGCAACCAATTTTAAACTAAAAAAAACAACGCAATATTGATCAAAAAATCTTATAAGATTAAAAAGAGTAATAAATTGTGATTCATGATTTTTTTTTATAAGTCGATGATTTTAATAAGTAATTCAAATAATAACTTTTTTTAGTGTTTGCGTGTGAAGTGAATCAAATTTACAAAGAAGCAAGCAAACAGATTCTTTATAAATTATTAAATCAATGTTTCAATTTAATATTTAATCATAAATCCTATATATAATATTTTATATGTTTATTTTATTATAAAATAATATTTCGTTGACGTTTTTAATTTACAATCTTAATTAATTGATAACATCTTAATAAATAATACGAATTCATATGCATACATTTTTAATTTTTTTTAGAATATTAATTTAAATGTCATCAAAAAGTATGATGATAATGATTGTATGTTAAGAAAACAAATTTCATAACTCTAATTTAATAATAACATTCGGTCGAGTCATTTCGACTCAGTCGAGTTTTTATTTTTTTAAATTTTTACTATACTATTTTCTAGCGGGTAATTTTTCTGGTAACTACTATCAAGTTTCTGGTAAGCTGCATTCAAACTCGCCTTATCAATTTATTTTTCCAAGTTTGGTAAATACATTATCATATCTTGTAAAATTAGACATTAAGCCAAACATGATGTATATTTAAAATCATGTAATATATCATAATTACATAATCATGTTATAAAAATAATTATACATTTTCGAAAATCCAATTATACGGTTATATTTAGATAATTTGCATTTTAAAATATACTTTTGTTTAATAATATACTTTTGTTTTGTTTTTTTTTTTATATGTACAACGGTGTAGATTTAAAAATGTTATAAATTTTATATATAACAATAAAAAAATCCGATAATACCAAACAACCTCCGTTTACAGGTTCTTACAGGCTAGGATCTCGTGAGTGAGATAAAAACAAAGAGGCTATATATAACATAGAGCCTTAAAAGCATAGGAAACGCAATAAGTGAATTATTGACCGCTTAAGAAGAGAACGAAAAAAAAAGACCGTCTTCCTTCTTTGTCCCGCAGTCTATCAAAGCGCCATATTAATATTTTGAATTATTGAATAAACACGTGCATGCCTGTGTATTTCATAGGAGTAATATAAGACAGACGAAGACAGATATACGCGTACTTTTGCCAGGTCTCTCTCTATAACGATCAATCGTTTGATGGTATTACGGTTATATGTTATTAATTCTATGGATAAAAACTACTTAAGGCAATCATTTCAAAATCCAATCGCTTTGAATTCAATCTTTTTTTAAAAAGCAAAATTACAATTACCACTCTAAAACTACGGTAAATTAGTGCCTTAAAAATTTGTGCAATAAAAAACCGCTGCAAAACATGTCGCTTTCAAGAAGTCAAATCAGTTTTTTATTCAGTTGTATGGAATCAACTGCGGAGGCGAGATGGCTGAACCAAGACACTTGCTGTTGCGAGAAAATCTCCTAAATGAAAATACCAATATAATTTTATCAACGAAACTATTCTAAACGTTCACCTTATAAAATATGTTTGTCAACTTTTCCTTTCACTTGAAAATTTTCATTTGTCAAACTTTCGTGGTTTCGAGCAAAGAAGCTGGGTATATACACGCACAGTCATTTCAATTTCTAACTCTGAAATAATTCGATTATTCTTATTCGCGTCATGAATATTATAAATACAAGTGAAATTTTCAAAATTTAAAAAATCTCCGGCAAATTTTCAGGTACGGAACCGCTACGATGCCACAGGCAGACACACTCACAAACACGCACATAGCAGTCAAACTTATAACCTCCCCCTTTTTTTTAGTTCGGGGGTTAAAAACATAAAAATAATGTTGTTGGTTGCATGTTTTAATGTTTTTGTTCTAAAAGAATATTAGTTTCAAGGAAATATGTTTCTAGTATGGTAGCAAGTAAATATTTTCTTGAACCAAGATAATATGTTTAATTCTTCTTTAATATTTCAATTCTGAACGGCAGGGCGAGATTTAAGCGAAGCTTATCCTTTGAGTTTACATGGAGGTAAAATATATTCACATTCCAACATAAAATTTTATACTCGCTCAAATTACAATACACTAAAACGTGAAACAGATGATCATTTCAACGTAAATTAATTTTAATTGAAAATGTAATGAAGTGTATGATTTGTGGGCTACACATTTTTGGTTTAAATATATTATTTTTAATTTTGATATTATTTATAAATCAAATGGAAAACTCATCGTTATGTAATTGATAAAGTAGATGCTGCGTATATTTGGGTAATTAGTTAATTTTTTTTTTTTTTTTTTGTTAAAGCAGGTGTCAGTATTCACTCATTGTAGGTACGTAACTTAATTTTGCTAATATACATATTAACAATTTTATATTTAGTATTGGTCCCTGGAAACAAATCTAAATTATAAAATTAAGCACATGTTCTATTTCTTCGTATTCACACAATCGGACCTAATCTGCGTAATCAGTTTAACAAGTGAAATTTACAAAATTTATAAAACCACTGACCAATTTTTCGTAACGGAACCCTAAACTCGCACTTGAAACTAAAATATAAGAACACTCTCTGTTAAATTTCCTTTCAAACGAAACCAAAAAAGTAAAAATCGGTTCATCCGTTTAGGCTCTACGGCCAGGCAGACAGACACACACACACAGGCAGACACACACACATAGCGGTCAAACTTCAACGAAAATAATCGAAAATTAATCAACGAAATAATAGTTGTTAATAACTTGAGAACAAAATATTTCATTTGAAAAATTTTTCCTATTAAAGTGAAATTTTACGAGAAACTAAAGTGGACGATACACGCTCATAGGAAGGTAGCTTGAAGGCCTCTTTTATACCATGTATATGAAATATACATAGTATATTAAGTTTAGTCCCCTGTCTGTAACGCATACAAATATTGATGCTACGAAAAAAATTTTGGTATAGGTGTTCATAAAATCACCTAATTAGTCCGTTTCCGGTTGTCTGTCTGTCGTCTATCGTCTGTCTGTCCGTCTGTCATCACGATTACGTCGTTAGATTGTGTTTTTGCTCGTTTTAAAAATATATATTTTTTATTTTACGTTACTAATTTTAATCATCAATATTTGCAATCCTCTTGGACTATCACTGCTTACTTGTAAACTCAAAGATAAGCAGAGTTAGAGTAAACAAATTTGAAAATTATTATTAAATTATTTCGAGCTGTTTTCGTTCTTTGTTATAGAAAAAAAATATTTTGTATCAAATACGCAATGGATAATTCAAAATGTGTTAACTAAAATAATTATAATATTAATAATTTATTTACAAGCAACAAATCAGTCAAACAGCTGTTTAAAAAATTAAATAAAATTATTTTTTTATTAAATTAAATAAAGAAAACAATTAATAAATATGTCAACTACATTGTAATTTATAAAATGTTATTTTAAAAAATTTAAAAAAAAAAAACTTGATGTTAAAGGATTTAAAATAAAAGCAAACCAATGCTATTAGGTATATTTTGTACCAATACTGAAATGTGGGAAATTATTCTTTTTATATCTAATAACCATTAGTCCAAGCTTCCATAACAGTAACAAATATATTATAAAATCTTTATGTAAAAACTAGAGTGATACCCACCCACTTCGCTGGGTTTAAAAGTAAAGATTGATAAAGATGGCTCTCGCTTATACCCTTTCTATAACACTCGAAATAATGATAAGGATTGTTTTACACAGCTAAAATATATGCCTGGTTTTCTATGTTTGTAAATGTTTAATAGTAATTATTCATTGAGTATATCTGAAAGATGGCCGTCAAATATTTTATATTGACCATTTTTACAGAAATCAGTAATTTATGGTAATGTCAAATGACTACTTTTACAGAAATCTGTAATTAATGGTAATGCCAAATTAAATTAATTTTTAAAATTTTTTTATAAATAAATCTTTATAAATTATATCTCATGTGTTATTCTAATATATCAGCTATATTGCCGTACAGTTTCATTAAAAACCATTGCAAACAAACATGCTTACTTTGGCATTCATACTATAAAGAGATAGAGATACAGATACAGTTATTTAATAATATAAGGTATGATGAATCTGTTTTATAAATTATTTTAAATATTAAAAAATATTGACTTTCAATGCACCATCACTTTCAAATTTTAAAGAAAGTTTTCAAAAATAATGTACAGCTTTTGAATAAACTGGCCTCCATATGAAAAGAAATAAATTTACATGTTTAAAAAATTGAATTTTGTTCTGAAACAGCTTATTAATAAATATTATAAATTTGAGTATTCGCTCCGAGCGTGAATTTCGTTTCCATGACAACGATACACTACTTTAATTATAGAATTAATGGATGCATATATAATTGTGTGGATTGCATTGAAAACTTACATTTAAAATTTAATATTCTTGTTTCACAAATTTAAATAAATAATTACGATAATTAACATTTGAAAAATAATATTTGTACAATTTGATTTCTTATTTTCACAATTTTTAATGCATTAAGTTTAATTAATTAGTGTTTTTCAATCATTTTAATTTGACAGTTTCTATATCATTAACATGTAAATAATTGCAAATTAGTCATAACAGCCCACTTTATCTCCAAAATTTTTCACTTAAAGCGCTGGCATCGATTTTATTATCCCTACCATGACTACGCACACAACGAATAGGTCACGTCGCGCATTTTAAAGCTTTTAACTCTTATTAAATTTCTAAAAACACAGTCAATTAAACAAAAATTCATGAAACTGTCATCCTTGTCATATTCTGCAAATTTTTTATCTTTATTATAATTGTATGCGTTTATGACGTATTGATAAAATTGTCCTGAGATCTTGAATTATTTACTATATATATATATATATATATATATATATATATATCTTTTAAGTAATGAAAAGATGTGGTTAAGTTCAAGTCTGGTATGTTATTTAAATTTTAAAGAAAAATAGAAGAAAAAAAACATATAAACGTTATTATCATACAAGCACTGTAAAAACCATAAGATATCGAAAACAAAACATTAATCGTTCTTTTACGAAGGTAGTTTTGGGAATAAATAGATGGTAAAATTGTGACTGCTACAGATATTTCAATCAAAAGTCTATGTATTTATGGTTGTGGATGTAGTAACTCTAAGAATAATTTAAAATATTATCGACGAACAACAGTAACCAACTATCTCACTAGATTTTTGTTTATATTTTTAGTTTTCGCAGGAAAAAAACAAGTTTTGAAATTTTTATCTTTATAATGGTACCTCGCAACTACAAAGATTCCAGAAGAAAAATCAAACTTCTCCATTTTTTGCTGAGCTTTGATTACGTAAATTTGTGTCTTAGTTTTTGCAGATGTTTGGTAAATGTGGTGATTTTTACATTGTAATATTGTTCTTTATGGATCGAAACATTAGTTTAGTCATGGATAGAAACATTGAGCGCCATTCTCTTTTCAATTTATTTACCCGACCTCAGGATAGCATACCTATTCACACCAGAAAATATGCGTAACATTCCAGCACGATACATACATTCCAGGTTAAATATAGAAAGTTGGGTAGAATCGTCTTCTCGACTTCCCTATTAAATAATATTCCATAAACGAAAAAGCTGATCAAGCATATTATCATGTAGAATTAATAGACTGTTTCCTGCGTTAGCAATCGAAATTTGCAATTGTCACTTGTTTTACGTGTAGTATTGTCAACACTTTTCTTTTATTTGAGTAATGGTTAAGCTCATTTTGTATTTATTCGAAACTTTTCTATCTTAAATCTCCAAAACCTGCTTTTAAAAATAAAATGAACTATAATTTTTTTCGAACGAAATTTTTTAGCGCGGCTTGCCATAAAGAGCAAACTGGCGGAGACCGTATCGTAACATTGTGAACATGCTTTGTATATGTGTGTATGCCATATCCATGGAAATCACTAAATGTTCACCTACTTTACGTTATTTTTATTTATTATAGTACAAAAATGGCAAAGTTCGTGCACTATAATTATATGCGCCTGGGATTACTGCCACTAACCAAATAATTTACTATTCTGTTGTCAAACGAACTTCAATTAATAAACGTTAATTATTATTTATTAAATTATAATAAATAATTAGTTAATAACTTTATTTAAGTGAGCGATCAAACAGATTACCGATATGTATTTAGTTAACGATTACATTTGTTTTTGTGCAAGTTCAACAGCAGTCCAGGTATTTGAGTATATTTATCACATTGAATATATGATATTTTTAGACCCAAAATTTTAAGGCCAAAAATTCTTATAATATACCAACGAAGAATTATAAATCATAGAAATGAAAAGCGGTTCATACGTAATTCGAATGACTTAAAGGCAAATTAAGATATTTCTATATCTGAGTGTGAAGCAGACATAACATTTTACACCAATGTAAAAGTGTAAAGTTAGTTTATAAGACAATGTTTTAAATTTAATGATGTTGTTTTTATACTAACTAGTGTCTATTTGTCGTCACACATACACGATTTTTGTTTGTGACTAACTCGATAAAGTTCATGTATGTAACTTTTTAGTCATATTTGTTCCGAAAATATAGACTTATGCACTGTATCAAAAACCAACGGAAACGATTGGGTTGTATCCATTTTATAACCCTTTAAGTACGATACATACAGTTATTTGTTTCCTGAGACTTTAAGGCAGTTCCTATGAAACCGGAAATTGCTTTCAGAAATTTTGGAGGAATTTCCAGGGGAAAAGACAGCCTTTTTGACCTTGTTAAGGTTTTGCACCAAAAGACAATTCCCTAAAATTTACGCAGAAGGTTGAAAATCGGAATATAGGTTAAGCAGATATCAAGAAAGTTTTTTTTTAAAAGTTGTCAACTTCGCATCCCCATTTCCCTCATTGAAATATCAGGTTATTTCGCAGTTTTTAGGAATTTTTCCCTTAAGAACCCTCCAAAGTAGCACTAAATTGAGCTAGATTTTTGAAAATTTGTCCGATAATTGAGTTAATGTTAAGGAAGTATTTTTCGTTAGTGTCGTCTTCTCGCCTTTTTTTGTTAATATTTATTGTGTTCAAAAACATTAAAAGCTTATTATAAGAAAAAGCAGAAGAAGCATCCAATAAGAGGGAAATATGAGCTTCGTAACGGAGGTCTCCTATTTACGAGTTTCTTACATATATGCGATGAGATATACATATACGTACGTACGAAACACATACGAACACATTGTAAACGCGACGACAACACGACTATGACGCTTTCGTCAAGAGACATGGTTATTTCTGGATCGTTGGATGATGCCATCCAATATCTAAATGTCTATGTATCTCTATCTTTGTCTGTGTTTCGGTATATAAAGGGGTGCATGCAAATAATCGAGAGTGCATCGAGTGCATTTAGTTTGTATTTGTATATGGTAGAAATAAAGGGAAAGAAATAAAAGAAATAATATAGCCAAAAGGAATCGAACCTGTGTCTCTGAGTATTGCATCTAACGTGTCATTTTTAAAATATCTTTTTATTTGATTTCTAATTTGTAAAAGAATGTTTTTTCGCAATGCTTGTTGGAAAGAATTACTAGTTGAAGCTTATTCACTAGGATGAAATTTAATGGAGAATTGAGCAGGCTCACGTCGCCTGATATCAGCCTTCACGCAGATATATTCCAAAACTCTATTAAGAAAGAAGCTCTTTCACGTAATCACACATTCTCCAACAAGTTGAACTAACTTAGTGTCTTCGCGTGTTAGACTGATATGCGGCTGTTTCTCAGGTATGTCTACGGGAGGATGCAGGTAAGGTTGCTTCCATTTAAATCTGCTGATACACTTGGTTTTTCAAAAATGAGCTTAATAATAGTTTAATTATCACACACTTTCTTCTTTTGTTCTTTGCAATTTACTTCTAGCACTTTCTGTCATAATCATCTTTCACAATAATGGACTTCAAATGGGGGTGGCTACTTCTATTAAAATTCTACTTCTATTAAAAGCGGGGGAACATAAATGTTCCAGAAGTACAGCTTCCTAAACACTAAAATTTCTTCATGGCTACAATTTGATGTGAACTTTGAAAAGATACTGTACACTAAAATAATTGGAAATTTCCATGTTTTTAGCATGTACCCTTCAAATGCTACTGAGGTAGATCCACAGTGTAGTAAGTACATAGTAAGTAGATACTACTATACTACTAGATTATTATAATAACTAGTAGTGTGCATCTAAGGAATTGTTTTGTTTACAGTGTTGTATTTTCAAGAAATTTGTTTGCCATATATTTTCTTCACTTTCTTCATCATATTCACTTTCATCCAGACAGATATCATTTCTCAAGGGAATAAAGTATTACATCTTGTAATTAGATTCTTGCCTCGACCAATTGCAGTCTATTTAATTGCTTCTGTTTTATACTTTTCGTATGTCAGCTTACTTATGTGGTTTAAGTAAAATGTTGCCATGTTCTCTAATTGCAAAAACTTATTACTCACATTATGCCATCTGTCATCTCTTTTTTTTATTAAAATATAAAATAAGTTAAATAAGTATTACTTTATGGTTACTGGCTTTCTACCAACTTTTCTAAAACTTTGGAATAGATTACTTCTCGATGAATAGAAGTTTCCACAAAGTTCTTAAAATTCAAGTTTTTGGAGATATGCGTGGATCAAAGTTTTAAGGGGCTAAGATTATATGTTATATTCATCCTGAAGAAATTATGTACTGTTTTTGAGTTAAAACAGTTTTTAGGGAATTGAGTCTCATTTTCAGATCTACTTTTTCTTTTTTAACATATCGCTGAAAAAATTCCTCCCGTTTTTGGAACTTATGCCGAGAATATTGACACAATATCTGATATCTTCTATCTGGTATCTTAAGCCAAGTCTCCGCCAACCTCGTTAATCGAAGTAAAGAGAGACAGACAGAGACATATAAAGTATTCTAGTATAGCTGTCTACGTCTCTCATATACTGCGTTCTTCTGAAACGTCTTCAATTTCTGTCTCTTTCTACCTCTCTCACTGCGGTCAATAATTCACTTATTGTGTTTCCTATATCTGAACAGCTCTATGGTTTTATCTCTTTGAATATTTCTATTGTCGTTATACATTCGTACTTACACACGGAGTATATTTCAGATTTTCACTTTGGTGTGTGGCGGGATAAAGCTAAGTATACAATTTCAATAAATAAATAGTTTTAATAAATCATGAAAAAATAATCACAGCCTCTTGGTTTCAGCATGATTTAAATTAAGCTCATCTTAGATCAAGCTTCTATATAAAACTCGGTCTACGTGTGCTGTCTGTCTTGCATTAGCAAATCAAATAACTGTTTTTTTTTACAAAAAGTCCATTCCGTCTGTTGTAAATCATGACTATGTTTTCTTATCATGAATTTTCCAATTTAATGAGTTTTTGACTATGCTGAAATGAATAGATTTTTTAAATTTCATCCTTAATACAGCTTCGACAATGGTAAATTGAGACATTACATCAAATTCACTAAGACAATATTTTATGTGGGTATAAACATTTTATTACAACAAGAAATACTTATTTTAAAATTTGAATCATCAATACGTTATAATTTATGATACAAGATATAAAAATATGTTTTACATGGAAGTGGTGATATTATTTGCAAATTTTTTTACATCTGAAGACGTGTTGATTGAATATATATTTTATTACATATGTTGATGAAAGTTTTTGCATTTTGAACTTTTCAAATGAAAATTTATGAGATTCAATTATCAAAATCGTATTCAATGCAGTTTATTCTTAATTTTGTTAAGGTGTTGAATGATTTATATGCAAGTTGGAATTAACTGAAATTTATTTTGATGGAATTTATTTTTTTTTTAAGTCAAACTAATTACAAGAATTATTGGAGTCTAAAGTCTGTTTGCGAACGGTTTACAAAACAAATAAAAAATTTAATGTTGTTAACGAGAAAAAATCAAATACTATAAATTAAGTCTGGTGCGATCCTCGAGATCAACACGAAAAACTACCCAGTATAATAAAAAGTTATAAAAAGGTCTTGTTAACATTTATAGATCATGTTTCGAACATGTTTTGCAGCTTATGCTGGAACGATCATTATCTTCATAGATAAATGATGAGTTTCATCCACTTTTCAGATTTTGTTTATCGAGTTTTTTCCAGTTTTTTTTATTATCATTAAAAAACGACTCAACCAATTCTGCTGAAAACTCTTTAGTTCTTAAATACGCGATTATGCTTCGAATAAGCCCAGTCACGTGTTAATGTCATAATTGTTTCTCGAGATAATCGAGGCGAAAGAATCCGAACAAACATACGCACATACGCACATACGTACACACACACACACATAGACATCACATTGAAAAGGTTTGATTCGGATATTGCGGCCTTGAAACCGCAGAAATATGTAAAACTGGAGACTTTCAAAATCGGCCCCATTACATTAACTTCCTCTGGGAAGTTCATAATTTCCTTAGATGAAAAATGAATTAATTTTACTTACTGGCATATTTCAGTGCTTCAAAATCTCTCCATTATGTTTTACTATTTAAATTCGTCGGTTTTTAACTAATTTTTTTCTGTTGACTGTTGTGAAATAATATCCAACTTAGCGACTAAAGTATGGAAACAGTAAAAAATGGCAATGCCTTTTGTCAAAATATATCACGGATGTAGTGATTCAGGAAACGATTTAAATCCTTGGCTTATAAAAATCAGACATATGTCTCTGTTTTCCAATTCCATGCTCATGTAAAAATTATCCTGCTAAATTATTTAAAAACAAAACGTGATCATTTCAACATATTTATACTAAAAACATTTGTGGAAAAAAATAGAACTATTTATGGATGCAACCACGTCGTTTTTTTTTTTTATTTTATTTTTATATAATCATAGATACGTGTTTTTGTTTCTATGTGTTTTTTTTCCTGTTCTATTATATAAATGACTTTTGTCATGTACTGTACATAACGTTCGTTCGACGGCAACAATATCTCCATATGTAAATGTAAATGTGTAACACAACATATATAAAAATAAAAATCATATTAATCCTACCCATGTTATATTTCGACTTGACTGTGACAATATAACAAGTTAAGAACTATAAAAAGATACATATTTAAGAAATGACTTCCCTTATGTCGCGTTAATCCTTTGTTATACGCTATACGTATTTACTTTCTGATAGAAAGTTTTATTTTCACCTCGTAAATCCTTAGTAATATACGGAAGCTTATATTAAATGCTATATTCATCCTGAAGAAATTATGTACTATTTTTGAGATAAAACAGTGTTTAGGTCGTTGAGTCCCATTTTTAGATATGAGCTTATAGCTTAGCTAAATTATAATGACAATGACGTAGTAACACCATTTGAGCGCTACCATTAGTAGAGACAATAAGAACGAGACGAGTATACCAACATTAGCAAAAAGAACGTGGTGTTTTATAGTAAGAGAGATAGTAAAAGATTCTACCCGTTTTTGGAGCTTATTGCCGAGAATACTGACACAATATGAATGAAATTTAATTTTTAGTTCCTCAACATGACAGCGGCTGTCTAACAGATTTAACAACGATAACATCTTGTGTATTGCTTTACCTAAAACATCAAAGTTGAAGGTATTTAATGTTTTATTTAAATTATATGAAATTTTAGTCAGGTCATTAAGTTAGGGGCAAAAGAAAGCAATTTGTTATAGAGTGAGCTAGATTTCAAGTAAGTATTTCCATAAGTCTTAAGCTAAGTCTCCGAGGCAAAATGTGAAAGCCGAAGAACCTTGGGTTTTGGTTTTGCTCATCACTACGACAAACGTAACCGAAAATTTTATAGCTTTTAATAAAATTTTGACTACATATAAAAAAGTCAAACTCAGAAGTCTTCAATGAAAATCATAGTTTTCTGAATTGTAAAGTTATGGATCTGACCTCTAAGTTTCATAGCCACTTCGACTTGTGTAACTGTACACTCACCACCCGCTAGAATAAAAATAGAGACATACCATAAACCGTTTCGTGTGCTAATCGACTCCTGTATAATATTTTACTCAAAAGACTTGTGTGTTGAGACTGAAACGTCTACTGACGACTACTGGTTAAACCAGATTATTGTTTTAAAAATACATAAAAAATATTTTTCCCTCAAAATGTAAAAAGTTTTGACTTTTTTATTTCTACTAGGGGAAAACGTATTAATGTATTATGTTTAGAAATACTTACTTTTTCGGAATCTTAAATCTTAAATGAGTTTTTTTTATTTTATTATTTCTTATTTTATTTGTTTTAATTTTCGTCTTAGTAATTATTTAGGTTATGCATTATAAATGAATTTTTTTAATTCGTTAATTTTTAAGTATGTACAATATCAAAAGATTAAACTCTTTTTCTTCTTTTAGGTCTTGACCTGAGTCATCATCCCATAAAGATATTTGTAGCTTTATAAGCCATATTATTACAAATATTCTACTAAAGTATGACTTTTAGTTGTTTCCTGGTTTTAAATTATTTAAAATTGAATAAAAAATTTTGTAAACAAATCTAAATATCTTTTAGGTATCGGTAGATTCTATTCAAAATTTTGATTTTAAAAACCACATATTTTACAAATGATTTATCTGTTTTTGTAATCTTTTTAAATTTATTAGATATTCTTAAGTCAAATATTTATTAAGTAATTAATAATTTTTATTACTATCCGAGTAAGATACCTTTCTGTTGAATATATTACATAAATATCCAGATATAACAAACAAAAAACACTTGGAATTTTATTTAGGAAAAGATAATTTTTATGCGCACATAGGGTCAAATACATAAAATATTTAAGTACATCGTATCGTGTGCAGTCATTTACCTAAATTAAATGCTCCATTACAAGTAAAATTAAAAAAATTTAACTAATAATAATCTATCATGGTTTTAAAACCAACAGAAATGTTTCTTTTTATTTTTTCCGATAAACAAATAACAATAACTCAAGGGGCCCAGGAGATTTTCTCTCTCCTTCAAAATCTGTTTAGGAGTTAGGATGCCACAAATGAATCGATCAGACTTGATTTTATGTCGGGGATTTCTAAATTAATATTTTTTTAAATATAATTAATTTAACGCGTTCATTATCATTAAGACTGAATTGGATCGTTAAGTGATTTATTTCAATCTGAAACATACGTATATATTTATTTGAAGTTTCATATTTTAATTCTAGTGTCATTATCTATATTGCCCTTTCCATGAAATGAACAGGAAACCCTTTTTCAAAACGGCAATTGAGTGTGAATCAACTAACCATTTGACCATACCAATAAACGCCATGTTTACAAATGAAAAAGAAAATTTAGACAAAAAAGAATGTTAAAAATTAACTTTCGTATCCAGTCATAAAATTTTAGCGGCTTAATACATCTTATTCAGAGATTAAATCGTTATTTGAATTTTGTTCATATAATATTTTTGACCAAACATCGGATATTAGTTATTACAAAAGCAGTGCAATAATAATTTATTATTAGTAATTGCTTTTAATAAAAATCACTTCTCTCATCCCAATAATAACTAGCACATTAATAAAATCAACCAAAAATTTTCATTATTTAATTTCATAAATTAATGTTATGAATTTATAAAAACATATACAGCAAATATATTCGGAATTTATTTATTTTATTCGTGTTTTAATAATATATGTATTTTTAAGGTAGTTTGGCCAGAATAGTCTACAAAAACATGGCTAATGTATAAAGGTGCTCTATTTGTGATAAAAGATATGTTTCGATACATAATAGTTAGATATTATGCATATACTACTTAACTCACACACACAACTGAACGATTATACTTTTTTAAATAGTTTTTTCGATAAATTAATTTTAAAAAAATATTTTGCTGCAACAAAAAAAATAAGTTTATGGTTAACTACCTTAAATTAAAATCATATACATAAATAGTCAAACCTGTATAAGCGAAGCGTATTTTTTTTCAATTTTCGAAGTTTCTCTGTTAAAGAGGTACAAGAGTGATTCTTCTCGCTTATAAACGTTTAAAATATATTGAAGTTATATGGTGATAAATGTATTGTATATATATGTATAAGCATTGCTCTTGGTAAATTTACTCTTTTTCATTTCGATTTCTTGCTCCCGAACTTTTTCAAATTTATCACTTAACGAACACACTTTGATTTCAACAATTTGCGTGAGTATCAAACTTTTTTTCGCAATTGATACTTGTCAACTGTTGTACGTTTCACAAATTGCTCAGTACATCCGCAAAAATTAAATAAACAAAATATAAATAAAGAAATCGGCTAAGTGGCCGAGCGAGTAAAGACGCAATCGCCTTTAACCGTTTGACTACTCAGGTTGAGAGAATGCGTGCTCGAATCCAGGAAGCGGCTATCTGATAAATTATTATTCATAGAGCGGTTAATTTATCAAACTGCCATCGCTTGGAAAAGAACGAAGTAACCGACTCCACACACAACACAAAAATTGTATGTATTCGGATGTAGTTTAAATAAGAAGCTTTATATGGTTATGTTCATCAATATTATTCGAAATTGAACAATAATAAATTAAAAATTTAAAAAACCTCTAATCGATTTTATAGTGGCTTCCTAGCTCCTAAATGAATAAACATATTTTCATTTATTTGTTCGTTTTTGTTTTAAAGAGAATTTGATCGAGAGTGTTCTTAGATCATCACTTCTTTTTTAGTTATTATTGGATATGGAAGCCTTGCCTCGAATTTGAAACATAGCTGTGAACACTCTTGATAAGTTACCTTACAAAAAACAAACAAAATCGGTTCATCCATTAAAGGGCTACACAGGTACACTGACACGTTAAACTTATGGCATCTGTTTTCTAATTCGAGGGTTAAAAACAGAAAAACAATTCTAGTTAGATACAAACAATCGCAGAATGGATCATAACTCGTCAATGTTAAATACGATCGTGTATCGTTTATACCGGGGAAAGTATGTAGCTTTCTCACTTATAGAGTTTCACGAAGGAAAAACGACTATCTCTTATAAGAATTCCTATTTCTTACATAGAGATGTTTTAGAGGGTTAAAATGAAGGAACCTGGTAATTGCTCTTGCTTATAACGTTTTTTCACACAATCAAGTATCTCTCATCCAGGTTTCACTGTAAATCATGTTCAGTATTTTATCATAATAATTAAAATTAATATTTAATTTGTGTGTATATGTTTATTTGTACCTATCACATAACAGCAATAAATACCAATAAAACAATTAATTATTTATTATTAAAAGATAATAGTGATAATTAAAATTTGTAATATATGTGGCAAAATTTTCAAACTAATTAAAATACTAAAACATTTAAAATTTTTGGTATACAAAGTTAGCACTTCCATAAGGCTCAATGTTTATGTCCTCAAATATAGGACAATTTTTGGCATCTTATATTGTTGTCTATCTATCTGCTACAACTAATACAAAAAAAAAAATTCAATTAGTTTTAATTACGCAAGACCATTGAGATTTTACTTCATAAAATTTGTTAGAAAAAATAAAAATGGCCAAGAAAGTCAACTGGACTTTACATCTCCTTTAGAAGTAGGCACCTTTATTTTCAAATAGAAGATTTGTATCGAACAGACAGGCAGACAAAATAGAAAGTGATTTAATAAAAAGAGTATAATAACTTTTTAGTTCATTGCAATAATAAAAATTGATGTGTAATTCCGAGATCCGGAATACACAGAATTTTCGTGGTAAATCAATTAAAAATAACTCTACTTGTATTTAAATCTCATATCTCCACAGCTTACAAAAAGTATCTTACCTGAACAAAAATGATGAAAAATGAAGAAAACTGATTTTCAAATGAAGGAGCAAACTTCCCTTAGCTATGTATTATATCATTATCATATTCGTATCTCTTGAAATAATTTATAAACTTTTTGTGCATGATTTAATATTAATTTTTGATTGATAAATTATGAGTTCGTAATTGTTGAGTATGGGTACTTCAATGCTAAAAATGAATTATTAATTTGCTTTGGAAGTTTATCTATATTCCTTGGGATTATTCACAACCGAAGCCTGGCAAAGTTTTCTTGTATTACACCAGAGGTATCACAAATTTTTAATTTATATTACCCTTTTATTTAATAGAAAAAGTTATTTGAAATTAGGTAATAAAGTGAGTTGTTTTAAATTATTTATTACCAGGACAAAAGACAAAAAGGAGCTTTTTCAGGATAACTGACCACTAAAACTTAAAAGAATGGAACTCAAGATAAGTGCTATATCAGATATCTCGGTCGTCTGAAAGAATGCTGTCGTTTTAGTGCAGTTATTTTATATCTCAGTTACGCCTGTGTTGCTTGATATAGTTTCTTAAAAGCTTTTTCCTTTTTCTTTGTTCTTCATTTTTTTATAATACTTTTAGATAGTCAAAAAATTATTCGAAAAACTGATGGGTTTTGCTTTATTGCATTTTAAAATAGCATACTCTTCGGTCCCATCCTGTATTTTCATAAAAAATTTATTTTTGTTTTATTGGAATTAAATTATTAGGGAATTTTTGTAAAGATTTAATACGTTACCGTCCATAAATTATCCACAAAACCTCTTTTATATTAGTTAATTAGAATATAATAATACTGTCTTACGTTTTTTTTTTTTGTCTCCAAGTCAAAGAGTCAAAATAAAATTTTAGGGCATTCAATAAAAGAGTTATTTTATTATTATTACTATTATTACTATTAATCAACAAACCTAACGTGGTAGGTAAAAATATGTTGTTTGTTTTTCAAAAAGATTTGTTTATGTTTTAAGGGTATTATTATTAGGGGATGCTTGTTATTATAAAAACATTAATGTAATAAAATGTAATTATACTGCACTATTCAAAAAACACACTAGTTAATTCATCTAAGTAAATCATCTGCTCTGAATTAAATTCAAATTTTTCAACAACTTTACCATTATAAAATTATTTTTTTTTTTAATATTTGTTTGTCTAAAAAAATAATTCAAAATAAACTCTTGTAATCGAGTAAAATTGGGAAAAAATTAACAACGCTTTTCTTATAAGCAATATACAATTTAAATGTATTTTTGTGATTAAGGTTGCCAATTTTAACTTCTAACTACTTGCAGATCTCATAGAATTACGGTGTTGATAATATCCACGAACACCCATTGAAAACTTCTATTCGCAAGGTAAAAAAGATGTTTGCAAATCTTAAGGTACCAAGGGAAGATGAAATTATTGATTCCAATTTTATAGCAATGCGATCTTAAAGTCTAAAAGAAAGACGAACCTCTCTTATCTTAAAAATTTACTTCTTTACAAGCAACTTTTGTGTGAAACATGAATTCAGTTTTTAATTTTAGTGGTTTCGAATCATAAACATGCTTTTTGGAATCAAGGTGTTTTAATATTAGTGGGCTTCATTTTTTGAATTTTTTGTCCCCCATCAAACTAGAACTAAATAGAAATTTTAATTTTTCTAATTCTAACAGTCAAAAAACAATATTAAGAAGAACGTAGTTGTTTAGTTGTATAAAATAATAAACTTTTGTGAAATCATATGTAACATTTTATTTGAAAGAAATATTTAGGTTTGTTTTATTCAAAAAAAAAAAAACTTCTTTGTGTAGCATTCTTTGTAATTCATTTATTTTTTTAATTGTGGACATTTTTTAAATAGTTTCTTTTACAATAAGAACATTTTTTGAACAAACAATTTTCTGAGGGTTTAAATTATTATTATTTCTGATAAAAATTTTTACTTGAAAAAAGGTGATATGTAAAGTCCGCACTCTTGGGAATAGGGGTAGGTACACAGGTAAGACGTAGGTATGTACAGTATTCAATTTCTTTTTTAAATGTAAAATAGTCATAATTCATGAAGTATATCAGAACACATGGCCCTAAATTGTATCTCGTTCATCATTTTTACAAATTTAGCTTTAAAATGATGTTCATAGATGGAACCAGTAAACTGCCAAAGGGCCAAAGGCCAATTTAATTTTTTTTTTAATTTTTCTTTAGCTCATGTGTTATTCTGATGTTTCATTCAAATCCATTCAGTATTTTTTGCGTGAAAGTGTAACAAACAAACAAATACAAAAACAAGAAACCTTACTTTCACATTTATAATATATAGTAATAGAGATAGGGATGCAAGACACAAGATTTAAGATCAAACTTTTGAAAAATGAAATATAGCTTTGAGAGTTTTATCACATCCATGTTATTTCAAAGTAAGCCGTAGAAAATTTATCACAATAAGTATGTAGAATGTTTACTTAAGAATTCTGAACCCAAAAAATTTATTGGTGTAAGAGTTGTTTTAATAACAAATCACGTGCGGTTATTGTATGTGACCGAAAGATATGCTAGTAAAAATTCAATTATTTGAAGGTTACCCATACAATAATTATGTAAATTCATATAACCATTACAAAATTGTCTTGAAGGACACGTTTTGAAATGAAATTTTTCAGTAGCAAGTGGTTTTTACTATTACTGAAGAATTATGGTAGCGTAACAACGTTAAAAGATTTTCGTGGAATTTTATTGAGAAAAAATATAAATTTTTTACAATTTGTGTTATAAATTTTGTGATGAGTTGATGACATGACCAGTAGGGTTTTTGTATTTTTATAGTAATATTTTAATGGTTTTATTGCTACATTTTAATTTTTGTATGTGAAGGATACCCAGTAGTTAATGAATTGTCTGGTTTATACAAACTTATTATTTTGGACATGGATCATAAAAACGTTAAAATATTATAAATATTCTTATACGATGTTTAACTTTTCAATTTAGGGTTGGAAGAACAATTGTGTTTTTATAGGATACAAAAAAAAAAAAAAATAATTTCTGGTGAATCATTTGTCGACATAGAAAAACCATCAGATTTATGTGCCAATTTAAAAAAAATTATGATCTTGTAATTCACTTACTTAACTAAGAAATATCCTTTAAAATTAATGTTCAAATAATTTTGAAAATATTAATATCGCAACCCGAACAGCCATAGCAGTTGCAAAATATTTTTTGAAATACAATTTTTCAAAGTAAGGCAACACAATTCACATGTGTATTTCTAGAAATTTTAGAAAGTTTTATGAATTAGAGAGAAACCACATTCAACTTTATTCCCAAAATTTAACCCAGCATACGTTTTATCAACTAAATTTCGGATGAAAATTGAATGTTTGATAAACCAAATATTGTTCTAAGGCTTTCGCACATCAATATATATTCAATATGATCTAAGTCTTAACGCATAGCTATACCCTAGATTCCGGCCTAAAATTGAGGAATATTTCTTTCATTCCGATCAAACTCTTAATAAATTTTGTCTAATAATTAAAGTACCCCACATAATTACTATTGGATTTCTTGAAACTCCAGATTGTCAACTAGGCGAAAAGTTCAAATGGTCGAAAACCTCTAAAACTCTTTATTTGCTAAATTTGTGAGTCTTTAATGCAATCGATCACTTAAAAATTTACTTTTGATCAGTGCTGACATCAGTTTAAAAAAAAAGAAACATAGATAGGTAGGTACTGTGACGAGAAATATTATTACTTTCTATTTACAACCCCTCTATTATTAA
The DNA here is from genome assembly GCF_905475395.1 of Chrysoperla carnea. Classification (NCBI taxonomy): domain Eukaryota; kingdom Metazoa; phylum Arthropoda; class Insecta; order Neuroptera; family Chrysopidae; genus Chrysoperla; species Chrysoperla carnea. Next base: position 29,149,568 of record NC_058341.1, read on the forward strand.
AACTATTTTGAAGATTAGAGAACCGGGGTACTTTATTCCTTTTAGAGTAAAATTATTCAATCTTCTAAATGTATTTTTAAAATAATTTAAAAAAAACTAACCAATTTGAACTCAGTACTAAAGTACAGAGTTCGACTTCAATTTTTGCACTTCTTTAAATTTATTTAGACTCGATTTATAGTTAAAGCAATAGAGTAATTATAATTTAGCAGAAATAACAAATATTTGACATAAAAACTTTATTCGTAATATTTTAAAGTACATCATAATGTATTACATTTTTAATTTGTTATTTCAAAGAGATTGAATTTTATCCGTTATAATTACATTAATAATTACCATTAGTACACATAAGGAAGAATGTTGTGCCAGGTATCATAATTAATATTTAGGTGTGATTATGCCATTTTTTAAATATAACAATGGAAATGGTCTCTGTTTATAGCTCTTTTGGTCTTACCAAGTTTATCTTTGAGAAAAATCAAATAGCTCTTGATTAAAGTGTGTGATCTATGGCACAACATGTTTGATCCATGGTATATGAAGTTTGATTCATGACATCAGATATGGCAAATCTTTCAGTTTTTTGTATGTACTCTGTTCTCTAAGTCCCCAGTTACTGCTTTGGCAGGAACTTTTTATAATTCGACTGTGAATGAGAAGTGTTTGCTCAACTTATTCTATTCTTGTCAACTTAAGTAGCTCAGTTGGTTAAGGCGTAACCAATTCCGTTCGCGGTATGCCTAGGGTTGCAGGTTAGATTCCCGCCGTGCCAACAAAAATTAATTTAGTTAATAGTTGTGCGGAGCTGGTGTAGTGCATGGTACATGGATGAAGGAGGTGCACTCAGACTCTCAAAGTAATTGAGGAGCTGATAAGTGAAATTATCAGCGGAAAAGGTGGTAAAACACATATGTGGTATCACAATGGGCTCTATAGCCTAAATGTGTCCTTCGTGGAAAGTCAATAAAACCTAACCTAACCTAATATATGCTTAAATGTACTTTTTAACTTGTTTAAATCAGAGAAAACTGTTGAAATATTGAGTGCGTTCTTGCTACCATGCATCCAGTCGTGTATTATATTTTTTCATTCAGAGTTTATAACTTTGCATCTTTTCAAACTTTTTCTCCTAATCAACCTCCTCTTTTCAAACTTTTTCTCCTAAAACTTAATTATTTCACTTTGAAATATAAACAATGGTTTAAACATTTTATTTGAAAAAAAAGCACTCAGTGGAGAATCATTCCTACGGTTGCTAGTCAGTAAACTTTTTCATCGAATGATAAATAAATATTTAGAAAGCGAATATCTGTCTAGAATTTATAAAGTGATGCAAGGGGAACATGTATCCAGGGTACTAACCCTTACCCTAATATTAAATCGGATCTCAGTATATTAGATACTTCATTTTACAATGAGAGACCACCTCCATTTTTGTTTTTATTTTTTCTTTCATTTTTCGTGTTCATAATTTTTCTGATTCATATAAACACACAAAAATTGTAATTATCATTATTAAAGCGGTTAAAGCAACCAGTATAGATGTACATAGATATGAATCTTTTGTGTTTAATCTAATACAGGTATTATTTGTTTTAAAAAACAAAACAGGATGTAAAATTTTTCAAAAAAATATTATTTCCTGAATTTAAAATGTAAATATAATTACATTAAAACTACATTTATTTCATTTGTTTTGAACGTAGTATGAAATGAGTGATGTGTGTATGTATGTATGTATATGTGAGAGTATTTGATGCCATCATAATTCAAAAATAATTTCTTAAGTGATTGTTTGTTTCATTTTTTAAGTTTTGTATTATTTTACCTGTTTGTTATTGTTTATCGTAACCATATTGTTATTTCAGTCTCATTGAACTCAGCCAAACTCAAACCAACCAACTTCTTCAAGTTTAGGTAATGTGACTTGGATTAGAGTGGAATAGTTTAGTGTTTAGGCCTTTTTTCGGTGTGAATTTATGATTTGGCTTAGCTCCAGTTCAACTAATTTGGGTCATGCTTTTCAATTTATGATCAAAATTAACCTATCTCTAATAAGTTTCAATAATGTGTAGTTCTGGTTCCGGAATTATCACATGAGTGATAGCTAGCAAAAAGCTGACATAACAGCTGAAAAGAATGATCCAAAATTAGTGGGTTTCAAAAAAAATTCCAAAAATATCAGATCAAATTTGTGTATGTTACAAAAAAAAGAATTTTTTAGCTTTATGACGTCATCAGAATCCAAAAAATTTAATTTTGCTCCATCACATTAAAATTTTACCCAATTTTGATAATCCGAGTATGTATTCCTAATCAATTTGGGTCATACTTTTCAAATTTATTAACAAAATTAACCTATCTCTAATAGGTTTCAAGAATGTGCAGTTCTGGTTCCGAATTTAAGCACATTAGTGATAGCTAGCAAAAAACTGACATCACAGCTGAAAAAAATGATTCAAAATTAGTGGGTTTCAAAAAAAATTCGAATAAAATCGGATCAAATTTTCCTGTGTTATCAAAAAAATCGAAATTTTTAACTTGATGACAGATCAGAATCAAAAAATGTTTATTTTTTTCTATCACATCCAAACTTTATCTAATTTTGATAAACAAAGTAGGTAATCCTACTAAATTGGGATCATACTTTTCAAATTTGTGATCAAAATTAATTAAATATTAAAAGTTATTTCGGAGTTTGGAGAATTCTCTTTAGTATTTTTCTCTACAAATTACGAAATTTATAGTATTGTAAATTAACGAGCGCCTTTTACATGATTCTTTACAATCTTTTTGTTTTACGTATAAATCATACTTTTTGTTTTGCGCCTCAATTTCTGTTGAGCCACCTGATTAATAATTTGAAAATAAAAATTAATTTGAAAAAATATTTTGATTTTTGATAAAACATAATGATAATTTTACATCGTGTTTGTTTTGAATTATAATAATTTTTTTGTTTCTTAAATTTCGGAAAATATATCTGGAATTAGCTTGAGAATATTCCTAAAATATAAAAACATAACAAAAAAAAAAAAAAAAATGATTTGTATAATTATGAAGTGCATATTTTGTATTATAATGAAATAATAATTGCATGTATACCTACAAACACTGTTAGAGATATTTGTATATCTAAGGATAAAGTGTTGTATCTTGGTGAACATTTTTGTTTGGACCACGCTTCAATTTGCTGGAAGCTGTTGCTATCAATAAAACAGTAGCTTTAGCACCGACTTCAAAAAAAGAAGAAATTCAATTCAACTGTAACTTTTTCTTTTTTTTTTATGTTTGTTACTTCAGAACTTACGACTGGGTGAACCGTTTTTGACAATTCTTTTTTTATTTAAAGCTGGTACTCGCGTAGTTCTATTCGCTATTTCAATTTGATCCAGCTCTGACAATGGCATTCATGAGAAAACTATATAATTCTTAAATTTGCATTAAGTATATGCACGAAAATTGGACGAATAACTCATCGTTAATCGAAAAATAATTTTTCCCTACTGTTGGTTACATGAATAACTTGTTATTAAAGAAAAAATTGTTTCATCGGTAAAAGTAGCTCGAAAATCACATAAATATAAACTATGATCTAAGGTACTGCACTTTTTTTATAGTAACCAAGTAGATATTTATATGATAGAAAAGGCTAATAATTAGTGCATAAATTAAGTCTGATATACGGTTTTTAATGCCATTAATTACTGTATGAGTAAAACTGTCTATTTATCATATTATTTTAATGTTTTATCTTAAATATATCGCGTTTGTAAACTGTACAAGATGTTTCACATGAATCTTCTATTAATTAGGTTCATTTTAAGGTGTAATTACTATCGTTAATAATAAAATAACATTAAATATAAAATGATTATTATGGAAATTTAATATAAAATGATTATTTTATTTCAAAATTCAATAATAAACTTTTTGAAGAAGTTTTATACACAGTAGGCGTAGATCCAGCCCTCAAAACAGGTGATGAGTACGGCATAATCACCCATTAAGGCACGCAACCAAAATTTAGCCCCGCGAAGAGTTGTCAATATTTGTAAGAACATTTTTATATTAGGATACAAATCTTGGTCGCATGCTTCGATGAGATGAGCTACCGACTCTCATTTTCCGAGATTATGTGTCAACATATAACGAAAACTATCAAAGTGTACGAAGAATGGGGGTCTAAAATTTTTTACTTTTCAACCTTTTTACCAAAAAAAATTAATTAATTATTTTTTTCCGAAACTAACCAAATCAAAAAGAATGTTTTTAGGATAATTATTTAAATTGCAGCAAAGGTCAAATAATAATATCTTAATAATATTCTGTTAGTTTTACGCGGTCAGGTTGAATATCCCATAGGTAAGCATCCGGTAGGAATTATGTCCTTTTAACTATAAATTATACATTTTAAATTTAAAAAAATCTTTGACGAGAGCGGGTTTCATTTGTTGATTTTCCGCATGAGAAGTGACTATCGATTTTACAAGATCACGGCATTCTTCAGAATATTTCAAGACAGTGAACTATAAAAGAAATGTCGGTCGGTTGGAACAAAAATATCTCATACTTGAATTAGTTTATACTTTTGGTTCACCCTATAGAACGTTAATTAAACGCCTATTAAGAAATAGAAGAAAGCAATTTGACTCATCTACTAAGTGCATTCATCTTTATATTTGCTCCTACATAAAATATTATCTGATTGGTTTAAGTCATAACACCTTAACATTGATGATGGGTTAAATAACAGACAGGAAAAAGATTAAGAATAATAAAAATTCTTTTCTTTTTTTTAATATGTGTGTATTGTCTAAATTGTGAATAAATTATAATTAATTATGTGTGGTTAAATATGTTTTATAAGAAAGTAATAATATATTAAATTATGTTAAAAACAATAAATTATTTATTAAGTATTCATGAAATAGATTTTAGTATATTATAAGTCGATTTAAAAAATGATGCAGTGAAAGTCATTAGTAACGTCACATTAAAAAACTTGCTAAAGTTAAAATATATAATACCAAAATAATCAAAAATATCCCAGCTTCAACGGGGGTCAAATTCAAGGTTTGTAGTAAATTTTTAACACGCTTAAATTAACTTCACTTAAAAGTAGAGTTCTATCAACTAAAGTGGCACTGAGAAAGAGATGTATATATATATGTGCACTCATATCTACATTCTCTCTTGCTCAGTGCAACTTTGATTTGATGGAACTATAACAATCAACGTAATAAAAGTTTACTTTTTTAAGTCAATTTTGATCTATTTCTAATAACTTCTATCTTTATTTTCATCAATAAAGAAAAATTGAAAATTTAAATTTATCAAAATATGGTTCTATAAAAGACAAATTGACTGATTTAACCGCTTTATTACAATAAAAATTACATAAAAAAATAGACAGTCTATCAAAATGAAAAAAGATGAAATATTTATTAGTGAAAAGACAAGTAAAGGTGATCTAGTGCATCAGAAATACACAGCAAAATAAGAAAAATGAAATTCTGATTACAGTTAAAGCCTCTCACTGTAATTCTTATAGAAAATGACCTTTTTTGAAACAAGTGTTAGACTGATAAACAATTAACATAAACATTTTGTGTCATAAACGTTATGACTTTTAGTATGTCTTTAACTATAGCTGACGTTTTCTTTATAAATAGAATATAAATCTTAGATTTAAAATTTACCCTAACTTTAATTGTTTAAGTTTATTACCAAAGCAAATAAAATATAACTCAACTTATAAATATTCTTTTAACATAAGCGTGGGTTTTTATTAGGTTGACAGTTTCTACATTAATGACATTTAGAAAAACAAAATTAAGCACTTAGTTTGTATCAAGCATAAAGATAGTTTATAATTTCAAAAACCGCAGAAACCTATACAGAGCTGAAAATGATCATAACCTGTTGCATACTTTTTCCGAACATCTAATTTTATGAGAAGAGTGTGATAAACAAATTGACCAGATTTATAATCAATTATTTATTTCCTTTCAAAGTTTTATACTGAAGTTAAATTTTAGTCTACCGTTGGCGTTCATGTCTAAACGTGCATTATAGCTCATAGCTGATGAATAAGTCAGCGAGGAAAGTTTTTAAAAAATTGACATTATAGAAGTATATACATTAAAAGCACGTCATAAAACTAAACCAGGTCACAAATAATAGGTTCAGCTTTTAAATTCAATTTGAAACCAACAAAAATTTTCACCGATATAAATAAAATTTTAGAATTTGTATGAAAAAATTCAATGAATTTATTATAATTTCAAATTATATTACATGGTTAAAGTTAATAATTTCCAATGAAATACGCTTTTTCTTCACTTTATAAATCATATAAACATCTGATTCCTGATAAAACAAATTGTATGTAGAGCTTGAAAATATGCGATTTTCTAATCGGGGTAGGCAGGGTAGATTTATAATTCAAACCGTTATTCCTCTTATATTGTTTTTTATACCTGTATTTATGAATGTTGATGGGGTTGCCTTCTCCGAATTGTCTATGCGTTAACTGTAAGAACCTTTGAGTTTTGTATTGGTACAAATAACACAAAAAACAAGTAAATTTTAGAAAAATTACATACTTCATTCGTTAGGAGCTACGATACCCCCAGACAGATACACAAAAAGGCATGTAAAACTAATAACATCCACCTCTTTTTCATCGGAGGTTAAAAAAAATTTTAAAACAGTTGATCAGATCGAAGTAACAAAATTTATTCGATGAAAGAAAAGGAACAATGCTTAATAACGTTCTTCGGTAGGTATATGAGAATCAACAGTGTTTGTGGAATAATAGTATTTTAGCAGCGGCAAAGTTTTCTGTAGCTTTAAGCGGAGTATTAGTCTTTGAAATCAGATTTTTGTCTATAAAGTACGAAATTTAAGTGTGTAAACAAGTCATGTCTTTCAAGGTGATGTCTTTGAACCAGCCACAGTCTCGTGGGCAGTAGAGACACGTTATAGTACCTAACAGCATGTCGATACGGAATCTTTAAAACTAAAAAAAACCAACATTACGATAATATCTTAATTAGAAAATAATATTGATTTTGTTTAGTTAAAACTAAAAAAAAAAGTTTTGCACGAAATCTATCGTGCAACAACATAAGCAGAACTTTACAATATAAACGAAACAAGGTATTATAAACTATACCTACATACATGACAAACATGTATGTATCTATGTAAAGTTAACTCGAAGAGTTAAAACCTTATTAATGCCGTTACCGTCCGTTGAATAGCCATTATTGTAAATACTGTCACATATTAACTGTCTGAAATAAAGTTTTTGGTTTAATCTCAAAAATAAAAATAAAATTAGAAATCTTTACGGTTTCAAGTTTAAAAAGTAAATCAAAATGTCGTCAGTGCGTGAGTGATCAAATAACTCTCGAAGAAATTATAGTATCCATCAAACCATCATATTTTACATGTGGACAATTCATCAATACCCTACACAAAATATCATTTTGTATGGTCCGATTAGTATTAAGAAAATATATGATATTATTAATAGGAAAGTTCCATTTTCTAGCTCAGATTGTGATTTTACAAATATGTCCATAAAATGAAAATGTGACCTATGATTAGGATGCATAAATTTTGCTAAAAAACTTTTCTGATATTTTTTCAAAAATTTACAATTTAAATATTCCAAAACAAGACTCGCCTAGACAATAATAAACTACATTTAATTAGGATTTGCAAAATGCAAATATGCTCTGACAGTTTACACCTAAGCGCATTCTCATAAATTATACAATCCTTTAAAAAACTGATAACTCAATAATCCTTAATCAATAATCTTTGATAATCTCACTCAATAATCTGAACACTTTTCGTCCGCCCTTTTCTCGCTTCGACATACAGGCATTTTTTTGTACAATCCCAGTAGTTTGAAAACACTGGTTTTTATCCCCACTATCGAAACTCGACACTTACGGACTTCCGCAATGCAGTACCTATGGCTGATAACAGGCTTGAGAAATAATATATAAGAGAGTAATTTACTTTCATTTTATTTATAGGCAATTTTATTACAGATATGATATACAAATTACATAATTCACAAAATTAAATATGAAAATAATTTCTCTAGCTTCTTTTTCCCTAAGCTGTACATTTTAACACCGTTAGTCTATAAAGAAATAAGAAAGATCTCGAGTGGACAAGAAAAAGCGGGCTAGAGAAATAGTAGATTATAAGATATTCATCATAATGATAGTCATAGAAAATAAATGTTACGATAATTTATAAAAAAGCTTATAAATTGAAGAAAGATATAAATATCGGTTCTAAATGTCATATCTGCAATACAGCTTGTTATAATTTTTAAAAAACAACAACAGCCTAGCCAGCCATACGTGTTTTAATATTGAAAACTAAAAAAACATGTTACATATATTTATTTATTGTATTAGTTTATTATATATAAAAGGAAACACGGCATTTACCAACAAGATAATAACTCACTTCCGGAATAAAAGAGGTAAGTACTTCTGATTGGTTAATTCATATATGTAGGTAGGTAGAAACATACTCAACGTAAAGACATCTAATATCGGGCGGTACTTTCTTGAGTTTTTATGTTATATTTATTTATAAGTAAGAATATAAAAAATTAACTAAAATAACGGTTGCAATAAAAATTTTTTGGGAATTTCTAACGACGAAAATATTGTTTTTCATATTTTGAATTTTTTATTCTTTGGTTCAGCTGAAGGAATATATAATAGTTTGGTTCTAACTACCAAGAAATTGTGAAGTGGCGGGCTTGAAGTCTTCCTTCTAGTAGCAAAACCGTACCTGGAAAAGAATTAACCATCAAGAACATCCTTAAATTTTAAGAGTTTGGTAACAGGTACAAATGTAGAACGTGTCAAGAACTCAATTGTATAATATTACCATAATATCTACACCTTTTTTTTAAATTTTATTATTTTTTTAACAATAATGGATGCATTTTATTTTCTTCCATTCATTTGAAAATTTATGTTGAAAAATTCGAATGATAAATAGTAGGAATCCTGGAACGTTCCTTGCAATCTGTAGATGCAAGTGAGTCATCTTTTACTCGAATGTTATCTGTTAATAATTTTTTTAAACTAACATGCTCGTTTCCCTACTTTTTAATATAATTGTATGCATAGGAGGAGCTTGTTGATTTTATAATTAGTTGACATCAAACATCAAAAAAAGTGCGAGAGGTGCCGTGGGACACATGGTAGGAACTGTGGCCTCCTCGTTATAAATTATGTAGTTTTAATTTAAAAAATTTTTATTTTTTTGAATTAAAAAAAAGCCTCTTGGTATTGAATCGATTTGATGATCATCCGCAGGAGGGGCGGGCGTCGTAACACGACCAGAGCCTCATAGAGAATATTATTAATATTTCAAGATATTAAGTATAAAAAAAGTGTTGGTCGGCCGATCTCGGACGCTAGTTTTTAATACGCGTATATAAAAACTATCTTATATTCAAATCATTTAAATACTGAAATCATTTTAACTTGATAACATCTCTTTTTTAAGTGAAATAATTGTGTCTTCATAAAATATGCATTTTTGTATCTTTTGATGGGTGTTTATCTTTTGTACTTATTAATAACAGTATATGATGATGATAGTAAAAGAAAAGATATTCTAGAAGAAAGAAGCCTATGGGTCGCCTATTTATTCTTTTTCATCTATTTTTCTTTTTGTTATGTTTTGTTTCATCTGTTTTTGTATAATATTACTTATATATGTATTTTCTCTCTTTTTTCAATTTAAGAAAAAACTAAGTAGTGATTTCATTTTTTTTATTTCATTTATTTAATTTCATATTCTCTTGAAATGCAATTGTTACAAACACAATGTTAAAATGTCATTTGCTTTTATTATTGTGTAGGCCAAGAGAAATGATATCTTGTGCTGTTGAGACACATTTTAAGTGCAAACTTGAAGCTTTTTTCTTCGACATAAAGTCTAAGTATGTCTTCACCCAAGGAAAATGTTATCTCGAAGTTTTGGATATTTCTGCCCGTCGTCGATTGTGCTGTTGAGACATTCTAAGGGCAAACTTAAATTTTTTTTTCTTCGACATGACAAAGTTTTAGTATGTCCTCGCCCAAGGAAAATATTCTATCAAAGTTTTGAATATTTGCGCCCCTTTGTCGATTAAATGTCCAATAATATAATTGCCAGCTAACAAGGAAAATCGATTACTTTATTCAAAGTTTGTTAAAGAAAAAGAATTCAGAGGTAAATAATCTCTCTTATTCTCTCTTTTTTGTGTTAATATCACTCGTAAATGTAAACTTACTATTTAGTTCAACAGATAGTCAAGTTTTTTCAATCAATATCGCATATTATGGAGAATTATAATGTCCTTTGTAGCAACAGAGCAATTTACATAGATTGTAACGCTAAGATTTGGCTATATTCGAGTTTGAATTTTGACAGGATACTAATATGCACACCTAATATATTTGCTTATCCTTAATTTACAAGATCAGCCAAGAATGACAAAGCATTACTTCTTAAGTGAATTTTCCACTTCTAAGTACTTATTTCGACTAGATTCTAGTGTAAATTAACTAATGATGACTATTTGTCATTACTCTCTCGATTCTCTTATTACTCTTTTCGTGTTATCCTCATAAGTAGTCCTTGAATTTCTTTTATCCTTCTAAGCTTTCAATTTTAATGGAAGAATTTGGCGATGTCTTTGAAAGTCTCACAAAATTAACGTTCTTCGTAATCGTATTCATTATATTTTTATCCGTCTTGTAGAGAGACGGATGGTAACATATCATTGTAGACCAAATTTACCTATGAAATTAGAAACAAACGTTGGGACGAAATTAACGATAATATGAATATTTTTTAACAAGGCATTACAATACTGTTTTTTAACCCCCGAACTAAAAAAAGGGGTGTTATAAGTTTGACCGCTATGTATTTGTGCCTGATGAGCAGAATTTATTTTTTATGGTTTCGTTTGAAAAATAATTTAACGGAGAGTGTTCTTAGCTATGTTTCAAATGCAAGTTAAGGGTTCTATACCCGAAAAAAAAATTAGTGACGATCTTCAAATTTCTTTAAGGAAAAAGGCAATTTAATGGATACTGTTCTTATATATGTTTCAAGTGCGAGTTTAGGGTTCCGCACCTGAAACATTTGTCGGTTTTTTTTAAAATTTTGTAAATTTCACTTGTTTTGTCTTTCATAATTAGAACACATCTCTTTTAAAATTAATTTACCTGAAAAGAAATAATCACGTAGAAACCTGGACACTAATTAAAAAAAGATAATTCGATAGACTAACTAATTTTGCGCCACTTTGTTAACATTTTGGAACTAAAAATACAAGGAGCAAATATTTTGGCTCTCACAATAGTACTTGTTTCATTACAAATATATTTCCGTTTTTATTAGAGTAGATCTTTACCTATATATAATACATATAATACATTTTTATACATTTTTTTGTCATAATAAAATGATATTATTTCAGCTGGTAAGTAAATACAAAAAGATTGTTTAGGGTTCCATTTTTTTGTTGTTGATATTTATAAAAAAAAAAGAATAAAATGGCTGCGGGATGTTTCAGTTCCGCAGATATCATTGATAATAATAATATATATAATATATATTTAATATACCTTTACTTTTGGTTGTATGTACTAATTATAGATGTGATCTTTTTTTTTTGGATTTGTACATACATTCAAAAATATTTTGATTTTTATCAGTTCTTTTTGAAGATGAATAAAAAGAAATGTGATGTTCAATATACAATTGTTAACATACTGATAGAAAGTTACCTTTGAAACCCCGAAAATCAAATTGCAAAAGGTTTCTGAAATGTTTATGTATTGCCGAATGTTTGCACGATGGATGCTATTTAATTTTTTCTTCCATCCAAGTTACTTTTACAAAAAAAAAACATTCATTCAGTATACTTGGTTAATTAGCCTTTTAAATTTTGAGAATTTTTCGAATTATACTTAAAAAACCTATATTTATATAAATCACTAGCAGATACCCGTCCGCTTTGCTGGGTAATTTCTCCTTTAAAAACAAGGACTATCATGTTATAGCCCTTAATCATCCTCTTTTTTGTTCACAATTTTATGGATTTGAATTTTTTGGTGGGCTCCAACTTTTTTTGAAATTGAAGTTTTGCCTATGATACTCGCCGACATTGTAACTTTATATAGGTTGGATTATTAAATTAACCAGATTTTTATACTTTTTGGGTAGAAATTTCCCTACCCACTGAGTTTCATCAAATTCCAAAACAAAATTTTATTTTGCGATTTTTCGAATTTTTCAAAAGGGGTTAAAAAATTGCAAATAATCGAGAGATTTTTTTAATCTTCAATTTCGATAAAACTCAGTATATAAGGCAATTTTGACCCAAAAAGTTCAAAAATCGGGTGCATTTGATGACTGGTCGAATAGTTTTTGAGACACGTACTAAAATCGCACGGATTTCTATTAAATTATGTTTATAATCAAATTGTTTGGAATAAAAGGGAAGCCAACTCTCTGACGCGAAGAGATGGGAAGGGCATAAAATTTGAAATTTACTGAAGACATTCTTGTACCATTATGAAAATTGTACGTACAAGCCAAATTTCACCAGAATTTATCCTTGGACCAAATATGATTGCGTACGGAAGTTAACGAAAATGGAAAGATTTGTCCGAATCAAAGTTGATCAAATACATGTTACAACTTGTATGCGAGTACCTATACATAAATTCATTTAATCAGAAATTTATTGGCCAGTCTTCAAAGAATCATATTCAACACTTTTTGTTTTGCATCTGTATCTAATTCTGTTACAATTATTTTCAAATCGTAACTTAATATTTCTTCAACTGTATACATTTGAATTTGTATTATTCAAAAAAAAAATCTAGATTAAAATCTTCTTTTAAATAATATCTTTGTTGTAACTTATATATCTAATTGTTGTAATTTTTATGCCAATTGAGTATGTCATATTTTTTTTATATCTTTCAAAATGTTTACAAATAAATTTTTACTTATAAATAGATATAACTCAAGAAAGTAAGATGGGTCATTAAAGATAACACAAGAAATGAATTGTTATAACAATATTGAAAAGAATTTAATCGGAAAATATTTCTTTAATTTTGTTTCCTTTATTCTCAGTAGAAAAAAGATGTTGGTATCGTGTTTATAATAGATGAGAAAGCATGGTTCAAATGAAAATTTATTTTTATTTAAAGTATGATTAACAATATAAGTATTTATTAATTTACCTAAAAGTGTATCGTATAAAGAGAATCATTGATATTGAGTTATTCGTCCATTTGTCGGGCACATACTTAATGCAAATTTAAGACTTATATAGTTTTCTCATGGATGCCATTGCCAGAACTGGATCAAATTAAAATGAGACCACACGGGAAGTACCAGCTTTCAAATAGAAAAATAATCATTAAAATCGGTTCACCCAGTCGAAACTACTGAGGTAACAAACATTAAAAAAATACAGTCGATTAAAAATTTTTTTTTTTGAAGTTGGTTAACAAAGTCAGTTGAACGTTTGGGCCTCTAAAATACAAAATTTGATTTTTCCTGGAAAAATTTCAAATTAGGAAAATTAGGAAACTTTGTACGAGGAGAAATCATTGCTAGTTTCATTTCCTACAGGTTAGCTGATTGTCAAAATTTCATCCTTTATTTTCAGAAATAACGCAATAATATTTAAAAATGAAGCTACGATCACAGGTACAGATCTAACCCAACAATTTCCTACAAATGCCGCCGACTGCAAGAAGGCAGTAAAGAATCACATCATCAACGAATGGATTACTCGCTGGTCTCAACAGTCAATCTCACCTCCCCAAAAGCAAAAAAATGTAACTGAATCAAGACCATACACTCAGAGAAGGGAGGACCAGTGCTATATCACAAGACTGAGAATTTGACCTAATAAGACCTCCCCCCCCCAAACATGCCCAGCAACGAACCAGCCTTCGTAAACCACATTCTCGAGACATGCCCAGGACTCAGCCAACTCAGAAATCAACACGGTATTGCAAACGACGTTTCAACTACACTCAACGCCATTGTCTCCAAACAACTAAATTGCTTAAATCGATGAAACTAATCTGCTAATATATAAACAGTAACTTAGGTATATCTCTAAAACCAAATATTCTCGCCTGTAATTTGTTCACCTATCTCAATCAAGTCTATCCAAACTTTGTATTTAAGTGCAGTCGACAAGGACCTGGGTTGTCAGAGCGATTTTAAATAAACACATTAAAAAAAAACAATCAATAATTAAGCCTTATCTTGTCAATGCTAAACTGAATGCAAATTTTGCAAAGTAACTTTATTCTTAGAATATTAAGGCATAAACGAAAAATAATGTTTTGATATATATTCCTCAATAATAATTAAAAAATTTTACGGATTAAGCACATATTCTAGAAACTTAAAATGAAATATCTTAAATGAATTTGATCGAAATTACCAGTTTGGTCCTTTTAAATAACTTTCTATTTTTGGTGTTTCTAAAATATAATAAAGTTCAAAATTATAACATTTTGTATAAAGTAACAAATAATTTAAATATTTGTTGTATAAAACTTGTGCACAAGAAAATATTAATATTGTATCTACATATAATATTTAAACAAAATATTAAATTCTCAAAATTATTATGAAGTCTGTTTACCAAGAAATTACAAACTTGACCACTTACTTATTTGTTTTGTTTTTCGTTTATTAAAACCACCAATTAAAATAAAATTATGTTTTATTTTCTTATATTTATTAATTAACTAGCGGCCCCGACGGACGTTGTCCCGTAAAAACGTAACTCCAATTCATGAATACCTATACTACATTTAGCCTGTCCGCTAAACCCATCCCGCTAAACCCCAATTTAACTCCTATTTATTGGACTGACCTGACCTTCGACCTTTGGCCTGACCTTTGATAGTAGAGCTCGCTGCGCTCGCATATGGCTCTACTAAGTGCCTATTGACAATACCTGAATACTATTAAAAATACATAGTACACATAGTATACATAATGTGATATGATTTATATGCGCTCCCACCATTTAATGAAATTTCATTTTTTTGGTACGGAGCCCTCAAAAACAGTTGTACTGGACCAAATTGTAAATCTAAACCATCCTCGAATCCCCTTGAACTCACACAAAAAATTTCATCAAAATCGGTCCAGCCGTCTAGGAGGAGTTCAGTCACATACACACGAACACAAGAAATATATATATTAAGATTATCCAAGGAAATAGAGCTATTGCTTTTTTATTGATGGTTTAATTTTGGAAAAATTTCTTCAAATGTCCATCGATCCTACCTGATAGTTATGTGTCTGTAAACTCTCTAGATGTCGCAATTTAAGTCCGATTTGAATAAAATTTGGTATCAAGAAGGGTTTTGGTTTTTATCAGTCAAGTACATGAGAAAAATCGACCAGTAAACAAGAGGTGAATGAGCAAAATAAAAAATGTTGAATTTTTTCAAAATATTTTTCAAAACATAAGATAAGGATTCAAAACAAAAACTTGAGCTGTTTTACGATGCAAATTTTCATAATTGAAAGCGGTCTTCTATCTCTTATACCAGTAACGAAAACGTATTGATCTTTAACTGGCCTCGAAGGCCAAGATCTAATTCAAGGTGCATATAACCGCTCCAATGGGAACAATTTTTGCTTGCAAACAGTTTTCTTAACTGACTTATTTTAAAAGAAATAACTAATGGATGGTCATCGATTTCTGGGACATACTGTATGTGTAACATACTGATATAATAAATATAAATATACATATTTTAAAAATCTATGGGTATAAAATACATAATATAACAAAGCTCTTGAACAATGCTGAAGTCAAAGTTAAATGCCTGAAGGCTACAAATAATATAACCCGAATCCTTCCATCTTTTTAACAAAAAACCCAAAAGCTTTAAAGTTGCATTCATAGTTCAGTTTAAATGTTATATGCATGTGTGTTTGTATTTATATCTTATAACCACTACGTTAGGTTATGGAAACGCTTCTCCTGCTCTTGGTATACACTATGTTTCAGAAGTCTGTAGTCAACCTTTAATGAGATCTTTTTTCTAAAGTAAATCAAATGCAAAAAAATGTTTCAAAAATGGGTTTGGTAGAAATTAAATGTGTTAGGGAACAAGCTCTTTGACATTTAAGGAAATATCAACCCAAAAACGCTGTACAATAACCAAACAAAATATTAAGACATTTGCACGTACAGATAGATTTTTATTTTCAACTTTTTCCAAATATATTCATTTTTAACCCCCGAACTAAAAAAAGAGGGGTGTTATAAGTTTGATCGCTATGTGTGTGGGTCTGTGTGTGTGTCTGCTGTGGCATCGTAGCACCTAAACCGATGAACCGATTTTCATTTTTTTGGTTTTGTTTGAAAGTTAATTTAACGGAGAGTGTTCTTAGTTATTAATTTCAGTGTGAGGTTAGGGCTACGTCCCCGAAAAAAATTTAAAAATTGAGGACGATCTTCAAAATGCATTAAGAAAAAAAGTAATTTAATAGAGACTGTTCTTATATAGGTTTCAAGTGCGAGTTTAGGATTCCGAATCCGAAAAATTTGTCGAGGGTCTTTTAAATTTTGTAAATTTCATTTGTTCAAAAAAAAAGTTTCAAACAAAACATTCTTTAAATGGGAAATCTTTTACTATAAAATGTACCTCTATATCTCATTAGTAACAAAAACGAGTTGACCTTCAATCTCAAGCTTTAATCTTAGATGCATATGAAATGTCTACCTTTGAAACAAACAATTTCTGCTTAGCTTTAATGAAAGGTTTAATTAAACACTGTCTAAGGGCTTCTGACACATACTGTATTTATATGTACTATGTATGTTATGTTATATGCCATCATGATGCCAAACCATCATCTTCTACTCTCTTAAACCAAAGCCATCTTCTTTTCATTTATTATATAATATCTATCACAATACCAGCAGGTTTATGATTTAAATTTTTTTTAAATATATGTATTTTTACTTCTTCTTTCTACTTCGTCTTCTGTTCAGTTTTAAACCGTAAATAATATCTATCCACATGTATATTGTTCAAACAAAATTATATTCCATGTTGTTGGTTTATTCCTAAATTAAAACAATCTTCCTGTTTCTTCCCATAACCAATTGAAAAAAACATGTTTCAAGTTTTGTTTACATGATTGAAAATTTTCTTTTCTAATAAGCTTATATTAACGTAAACAAAAGATACGCCTTTTAGTTTTGGTACTATAAGGCTTCAAAATGTGATTAAAATTTTCAAGTAATCCTGTGTACTGCACTGGAATACGCGAGATCATGAATAAAGATGAAATCGTATAATTGACCTCTTGCATTGCTATTCCATTTTTTCAAGCTTTTTTAATTTTTATTCTTTAACTTGTAATATATTTATGCAAATATGTATGGAGGTATTTAGGTTTGTTTGTTTTTTTGGTCGAGTGAATTCTTGAAACTGAATTTTAAATCAGTAATCCTCAAACGATTGAGCTGAAATTTTGCATACACGTTTAATCTGAATGACATGTGATGTCATTCTAAATCTCTGATGGAAAAATATTTAAACGTGATTTCATTAAGAAGTAAAATATGGTACGAACTGTTCCATGTATTTTACACTATGTTACGAAATCTTCAACTCTCATATCCGGAAACTCTCTAATTCCGTAGCCGTTAATATTCCGGGCAGTTTTAGTTTCTCTTCTTCTTTTGCATATATGTTACAGTAAACTTATTTATTATAACCATAGTGTATATATTATATATTATTAATTTAGTAAGTAATGTAGTAAGTAAAGTAAACTTTAGATTAGTTTACACAAATTACTTTTTTGGGTTATATTTTAAATCCCTTAGGTTGGTACCTTCAATTAAGAAAGTTTAATAATATCTTAACTTTGTTCCATTAATGTGCATTAACATATTATTTTTAGTTAAACTTCGAAAAAATACCTCTTCAAATCGATCGGTGTTGAAATATAAGACACTTTTTCATTATTCGATTTAAAAAAAAAAATATTTAGTTAAAAAAAATTAAGTTCCAACTGTGTTGCTAGCTATACTTACGTGATGGGTGACTTAATAGACAGAGTATGGCTATCTAATTACAGTTACCCCATTACATTAACTTCCCAGAGAAAGTTAATGTAAAGGGGTCGATTTTTAAATTTTCCGGTTTTACATATTTCCGCGGTTTCAAAGCCGCAATATCCGAATCAAATCTTTTCAATGCGTTCTTTATGTGTGTGTGTGTGTGTGTGTGTGTACGTATGTGCGTATGTTAGTATGTTCATTCGGATTTTTTCGTCTCGATGATCTCGCGAACCAGTTATGACATTAACACGTGGCTGGTCTTATTCGACGCGTAATCGTAAGAACTGAAAGAATTTTTAGGCAAATTAGTTGGGCCGTTTTTAATGGTAATAAAAAAACTGGAAAAAACTGAATAAACAGAATCTGAAAAGTGGGTAAAACACATCATTTAGCTATGGCGATAATGATCGTTCCAGCATAAGCTGCAGTATATGTTCGAAGAATAATCTATGAAGGCTAACAAGACCTTTTTTTAATGTTTTTTTTCCGCTCTGGGAAGTTAGTCGTGTGAAATACTCGCACTCACACGACTTCAGTACCACACCGACTATTTACTGCCATTTTTATAAATGTGTTTAAAATTGAATTTTTGAAGGTAAAAATGTATGTAAAAAACATATTTTTTGTCACTTGAATTTATTGATTACATTCTTATCAGTTAAATGATACTGTCTGTATAACAATCAATTTAGAATACTATGGTATAAGTAAATGCATATAGAAAATATCAAACCTTTTTAAATGTAATCCTGTATTCTAATATAAATATAACCGCTAACCACTTTACTATTTGCTGACTTGATACTGGTGAATATTTCTTCTATCTTCATGTATATTGGCAGTCATATTACATATATTATATGTATGATACAAAAAATAATGAATATATTTCTATCAAGAAAATTCCCTATTATAGAAAATCAACTTAAATGATGAAATGCATGTTTTTAAGCTTATTATAAAATATTTTCTAAGCATTCTTAATATATTCAACGTTTAATTCTTGTAAACAAATGATAATAATACTTCAGTTAATTTTCAAGAAATAAATCATTTAACCCTTTGATGGCAGAAATTTTACCTATAACCTTTAGATGAAAAAAAAAAATTATTTTCTTTATACGATAACCGAAAGTACGACCTTCCCAGTCGCATTTAACACTCTGAAGCAAGCCACAAAAACTGTTCTTCACAAAATTAAAGGTGGCTCTTAAAACTGTAATTGCATCAAGGGAAATGGTACACAACCCATAATTTTAAGACAGAATTTTGATAGCATAAAGAATGGGATATAAAGCGACGGATGCGCCACGGCCTTTATGCCACGGCTTTATTTGCCACGATATCCGACTTTCTGGCCTAGCATACCAAGAAAAGTATGCATTTTACTTTTTTATACCCTGTATATATGAATTATATATCAAGGTATACGAAGTTAAGTCCTAAGTTTGTAACGCTTAGAGATAATGATGATACAAACTAAATTTTGCAATAGGTGTTCATAAAATCACCTAATTAGTTCATTTTCGGTTTTCCGTCTGTCCCACTATGATCATGATAACTCAAAAACGATAAAAAGATACCGAGCTGAAATTTGGATAGCGTATTACCGTGCGGACGCAGATTAGGACAAAGTTTTGTTGCCCATTTCTCCAAATTTTCTCCAAAACTATAAAAGACATGGAATTGAAAATTTGCAGGTATGTTGAAATAGCGGTCTTGACAAACATTCTCAAAAAACGAATAAAAATTCTGGTAAATGGTTTCGAACACCAAATAAATGGAAGTCAAAAGGGTGACATAATTGTGTTGGTTTTTTAAACTCTTCTAATTCATGAAAAATTGCACTGATATTCAACATTTTCTATAGAGGTTATTTCAACAATTCACGCAGTCAATTGTGTGTTTTCACTTGTTTCTTCAAATTTTACCCTGATTTAAATTTCCATAGTAATTGTGGTGGGTTCATAAGAACCATTAGAAGATCGAATAAATATGTGTGTATTTAAAACAGCTCGAAGTGTACCCGACCTTCAATAAAACCAAGCTCGTTGAAGATATAGATCAATTCAATTCAATGAAGGTCAGGTAGAATGATATCTCGAAAACGGATATCTTTCAATTTTAAGCTTTAGGACGCAACGCAAATTTTTCCGAGCACCACGAAAAAATCTCTGGATATACTGAACACTTATACAAAGTCTCAATGATGACGAGATCAGCTAGTTTCTTAGGAGTGAGATTGCTGACTACATCTTGTTTAAATATACACCCTACAGTATTCCACATTTTTTTTTAGGTTTATATTTGTATTTTATTATGTGGTACCGGATTATATACCAAAGTAATACTTTATACTGTTAATAGTAGGGGAGCCAAGGATGCTAAATCGGGATTTACTCGAGCGTCGAAGAGACCTATTGGATTGCGAAGCTTAGATGATAAGAAGAAAAAAATATCATATAATATATACACTTTCATCGGTGGGGGGAGCGGCTATAAATTTTCAAAAATGTAAAAAAAAACAGTTGCATGGACATACTCGAGCGCATCAGATATTAATAGCATCCATGTCCTACGTTTTTTTGAAAACATACGTATGTTAATCTGATTGTTTCCATGATGGGGGTGGTCGCGCGTAAGGGTTGAAAACGGAAACAAAAAAAATTTAATCGAGCGCGTCAGATTTTCAAAGGGGATGTTAAGTGAACCTAAAAGAAGGCTCTTATATAATAATCTGACGATTTGGATGTGACCTAAACTCGCAGCCATTATAAGAATGTGCAAAAAAAAATCGCCATTTTGAAATACTCGAGCGCGTCAGATTAAGATATATATGGTTCATTTATATATCTTAAACGTGCTGTCTCATAATCTGACGATTATCTGGAGGGATTCGCCTAAACTGACAATGGAAAGAATTTTTTTTTGTATTTTTGTATTTTGACAGTTTTTTGTAAATTAGTTTCACCACAAAACACACACTTTACATTAATGTCACTCATAGTAACTTTTTTTCAAATTTTAATTCACATAATAAACATCAAAATCGCAAAATAATTTCAGGCGTTACAAATACGTTGTAAACAAAACCATCTGTGCAATCAGCTGTCATGGCGTCATGGCAACAGAACCCAAAGTGGGGACGGAGTGAGAGAGTCATAGATAGAGAAAGAGTGAGAGAGGAATAGAAACGCGAGAAGGGGAATACCGGCATCACGTAGCTGCATGCATTAAACTTTATCGATTATTTTTCCTTACTTCGGCTTACGGAAATCGTCAGATTATATATTATTTGTGAACGTTGAATTATTACCTTCAAAATAAAAAAAAATTTAGCCACGCTCGAGAAAGTCGAGATGACGTTTTTTTTTTACAAGTTTGTAACCCACCTACTTCTTATCGTCAATCGAAAATTGTCAGATTAGTGGAATATACACTTTTTAGCATATAACTAACTTACCGTAGCTTAATCTGACGCGCTCGAGAATTTCAGATGATCAATTTTTTTTTACTAATCTGATCCTTTATCCTTGACGCGCGGCCACATATACGGGGCTAATACTTAGTGGAGGTATTTAATGGGGTACTAGGTTCCTCCCTGTATGTTAATCTGCCGCGCTTTAGTAAATCCCAAAATCCCCTCTTGGGCTCCCCTACTATAACAATAATATGACATTTTGAAAAGGGTTTTATGTACTTTTATATAAAATAAATAACAATTTTTAATCCTCATATTTTGATTCATATCATTTTTTTATTATGATAAAAATTGAATTAAAATATTTAACGAATTCCCTCCCCCTACTTAAGAATGAGAAAATAATGAAACTCCACATGAAACATTGTTATCGGTCGGTATTAGTATGTTTAAAAACAGAATTTGTTGCCTGAAGTGTTATTGTGAGAATATTTTTTTAATTTAATTTTAGTATTCGGAACAAATAGAGTTCAGAACAAATTACGATTTCAACTTTGATACTTAGGTAGACTTAGCCTTAATCTCAACAACAACTATATTGTGCGTTATTTTGCTGCATCGAAATTTTCTCTCACTAGTAATACCCTCTTTAAGTATCCCTAAATTAATTTTAACCAGAGTGGGAATGAAATGCTCATACCCAAAAATTTAGCCTAGACTTCTTTTACGTTTGCAGGATTCAATATTTGATAGTTTTGATAAAGAAGAATAATAATATTACCGATGAATTTTCTCTGAAAGTAAAACCGAGATAAATATGGTAATGCCTCCCTGTGCGAGCTCAGAAGTCGGTACACTATAAAAATTGGAAAAGCAAGGATCCTTTAACGGATAAGTACTCTTGATTAAATAACTTATCAAACAAAAACAAAATATCAAAATCGGTTCATCTCTTTAGGAGCTACGATGCCACAAAATCGATCAGAACTGCTTTTATTTCGGATGTTTCATTAAATTTTTTATTTAAAATTATTTATAATATTTATTTTTTATTCATTGACACAAATTTAAAGGTGATTGGTTCAATTTGATAAATTTACATTTTGTATCTAATAATAAAATCTGTAATGTTTTGGAATGTCTTGTTTATTGAAGGTAAACCAGTTGATTACTACATAAAAATTGTATTCATAAATTAATTCTGCTATGCATGATGTAGTTTATTGGGATTCTGGTAATAAAAAAATCTATATTCCCTTAAATTTATAAGCTCTATTTTACTTTGGTTAGGAAAATATTTTGTTGGTGTTTCTACTAAAGCTAATTTTTGGGTTGGTAGATTTAATATTTAACAAAAATGATTCATTTCATAAGAATTTATTTATTAAAATATAAAATAAGTACAAAATTTAAAAAGCAAAAGTGTTTCTAAGCAACTTTTAATAATGCTTTTTATTGAAAAATTAATAAATTAATAATACAAATATAGAAATAAAAAACAATCATTTGATACAAACAATAAACTACAAACATATATAATTAATTTCACCGAGCGACAAATTACGATTTGCCCAGAATAAAGAAATCATATTAACCTTACAATATTAATTTAAGCCGAATTATTTCTTTAAAACAAGGTTAAAGTTTCAGTCAAAAACAAACTTGGATTCATAATTTAAACTAGGGAAATCATTCACGTTATTATCAGTATAGGAGTTATTGAACATTTTTAAATTGGTACAAGTAACCTTTTGTGAATTTTTTGAAAATAAAATTCGAAATCTGGCAGAAGGGTTGCAGGCCTTATTGACACGCAGTATTTTCTCGAGCACCTAGTAGACAGAAAATATCCACTATATGTGTACAAGCGTACAAATATTTCAAAATTTGTTGAAAATAAATTTTTGAAAATCAGCTAATTTACCGGGCCCTTTAACCCTTAAACAAGGCCTTCGACTGTGTATTCAGACTATGTACAGAAGAAAGAATTATATAAAATTTCACAATACCTCTTATTGTGATATTGGCCTTAAAATTTTTACAATTCTCAAACTATATGGAAGAATATTTTGATTCCATTTTACTAAATATTAAATGAGATTGGCCTGATTATTGTGGCAAAATGAATTTATATAGCACACATACATAAAACAGAGCTTTATTTACAAAATCCCAATGTGCACGTTTTTTTAAACAACCTCCAGCGTTGTCATCTGGTTTTTTTGTAATGACAGTTTCGGTCGGAAAAGCAGGAAGTATTTCGGTTTGATGGTTAAAATGATCTCCGGTTCCAAAAGCTGGAAGCTTTTCAGTCTGATGGTCGAAATCATCTCTGGTTTCACGTATTTCAAATTCTGTAGTTTGGTCAAAATAATCTCTGGTTCCACGTATTTCAAATAAAGTTGTTTCTGGGTCATTTATTGGGACTATTCTCTCAGCTGTTGTCGTTTCTAATTCAGGAAAATCACTTTCGGTTTGAAGATATGTTGTTTCTTCGTCAGGTTGGTTAAGATTTTCTCCATTTGATTTATCATCTAACGTTTGTGCGATATTTATAGTAGAAAATTCATTTTCTGTTCCCTGTGATGAAGTAATAGGAATTTTCTCTGTATTGGTTTCCTGTACAAACCTTGTAGGAAATGCTTGAGTGTTAACTTTTTCTTCTACGGGTTTTGAAATATTTTGTTTGTTTGGTTCATCTGATATCAATATAGGAATGATATGGAATTCATTATTTGAATGAACGGGAGGTGTTGTGGGAATATACTTTGCTGTTTCTATACTTGATAGCCCTTGTATTGAATTTGTAGGGAATAAATTTCCTTTATGGTTTCTTTCTCTCCAAAAACTGATGCTTTCTACCGAAGGAATCTTATCTTTAGTTTGATATGGAGGTACTAATGGATTCCTAGGTGGAACGGCAATTTCTTGATCAAAAGGATTTTCATTCCCCGATTCGTTATCTGTTTGTTGTTTGGGAATATTTATTTTGTTATCGGCTTCTTGTGTAGTTGTTGGAGGACTGACCTTTTCTTCCAAAGGAATCTTTTCATTAGTTTGATATGGAGGTACTAGAGGATTCCTGGGTGGAACGGCTATTCTTTGGTCAAAAGGATTTTCATTCCCCGATTTGTTATCTGTTTGTTGTTTGGGAATATTTATTTTGTTATCGGCTTCTTGTGTAGTTGTTGAATAACTGTCGTTTCCTTCCAAAGGAATCTTTTCTTTAGTTTGATATGGAGGTAATAAAGGATTTCTTTTCGGAACAGGTATTGTTTGTTCAATTTCAAGATATTCATTCTCCGATTCGTTATCTGTTTGTTGTTTGGGAATATTTATTTTGTTATCGTCTTCTTGTGTAATTGTTGGAGAACTGACGTTTTCTTCCAAAGGAATCTTTTCTTTAGTTTGATATGGAGGTACTAGAGGATTCCTAGGTGGAACGGCTATTCTTTGATCAAAAGGATTTTCATTCCCCGATTTGTTATCTGTTTGTTGTTTGGGAATATTTATTTTGTTATCGGCTTCTTGTGTAGTTGTTGGAGAACTGTCGTTTCCTTCCAAAGGAATCTTTTCTTTAGTTTGATATGGAGGTAATAAAGGATTTCTTTTCGGAACAGGTATTGTTTGTTCAATTTCAAGATTTTCATTCCCCGATTCGTTATCTGTTTGTTGTTTGGGAATATTTGTTTTGATAACGGTTTCTTGTGTAGTTGTTGGGAAACTGATGCTTTCTTCCAAAGGAATTTTTTCTTGAGTTTGATATGGCGGCAATAAAGGATTGCTTGATGGAACAGGTATTTGGCTAGTTGAATTTTCATTCTCCGATTCGTTATCTATTTGTTGTTCGGGAATATTTATTTTGTTAACGGATTCTTGTGTTAATATTGAAGGAATTTGTTTTCCAGATTGATCAGATGATATGGGAATTGTACGATCCAGAATTTCTTCTTGCCCAAGACTATAATTTAAATTGCCCAAGTATTCGTCAATAGTTTCTTGCACAGACGAAGTTCTTGATGTTTGTGTATTTGTTACGTCGCTTATTTGATCTTGTTCTGAAGGTATGAAGGATGAAATATCTGATGGTGCACTGATGGTTCCATCAGATGAAATTTCTTCTTGTATAGGAGTTGTAGTTATTTCCTGCTCTGACTGAAATATTTCTTGTTCTTGCACAGGAGTAGAATATATATCATCTGGATGATTGTTAATAGTTTCCTGTACGGAAGTTGTTCTCAATGTTTGTTCATCTGTAACAACGTCTATTTGATGCTGACTTGGATGTGGGGGTAATAAAGGATTGCTAGATGGAACGGCTGCACTTTGTTTCATACGAATCTCATCCTCCGATTCGTAATTTGTTTGTTTTTCAGGGGTATTTATTTTGTTAATGGTTTTTTGTGTAGTTGGTGGAGAAATTTCTTTGCCTGATACAATCGTTGATAATTCTAGAATCGGAATTATAGGATACTGGCTTCCTGAACGTTCACTAGATTTTCCTTTTACAGGTGATAAAAACGGAATTTGATTGCTTGTTTGAACTCTTATCGTTTCTGGTTTTGGTGGTACTAATTTGTTGTAAAGTACTGCTGGCGGTAATAAATTATCTGATGGTGTACTGATGGTTGCTTCCAAAGCCGTTTCATTAATAGATGATTGTATATTATTTACATGTTGTCGTGGGGTTGTATTTATTTCATTGCTTGGTCGAAGTGAAACCTCCTCTTGTTCAGAATTTGTATTAATTTCTTCTCCAGCTTCATCGGAAACTGGAATTTCCATATCCTTAGGGCTAGATGTAAATAGCTCGATTTCCTCTATTTCAGGTCTAGTTACAGTTTGAATTTTTACTTTTTCTGTAACTGGGGAATTTATTTTCTCAATTTTCTCTTTAGTTACTGAAGAATATAAATTATTAGAGCTTTCAGTAGTTGTGGACGAATCTGATGAATCTAGAAGCACTGTATTTTCTGTGATGCTGGAAGAATCGTCTGAACCCAGAATTGTTGTATTTTCTGTGACGCTCGAAGAATTTTCTGAACCAAAAAATATAGGATTTTCTGTTGTATTGGATGATTCACCGGGATCCAAGCTCAAAGTAATCAAAGAGGGTAGATAACCTAAATCTTCCCTAGATACATTTGATCCCAAATTATTTCCAGATAAATCTAATGTTTTTAAATCTATACATGACTCAAATGTATTGGTTCCAATGGTTTTCATTTTGTTATTGCTTAAATTTAAAGTAGTTAGAAAATATGATCCCTTAAATAATTTTTCACTTATGTGTTGTATATTATTATTAGCTAAGTTTATATTTTCCAAAACTCCTCCATCTATTAGAAACAGTTCATCTGGAAGATATGTTAGTTGATTTGATGACAAGTCCAGACGCTCCAGATTTTCCAAATTTGCAAATATATTTGGTGGAAGCTGTTTAATATTATTTGAACGTAAAATTAAAGTTTCTAAAAGAAATAACCTATCAAACAATCCGTTTTCAAATGACACGATTCGGTTAAACGATAGATCTAATTCAACTAAACGGCATGTATCAAAAGCACCTTTTTCAATAGTTTCCAAATTAGTTTCATTAATTTTCAAATATTCAGCTTCCAGATAATGCAATGCATCTTTACCTAGTGTTGTAAATTCCGGTGAATGACTGATTGTTAATTTTTCCAATCGACGCAAATTTTCAAATGCACTTGGATAAATTATATTTATATTGTTCAGATGTAATTCAATTAGAGACGGATAGTTTATTCCATACGATGGAATAGCTTTATCAAGAGGATCTTCAATTGTGAGAATTTCATAAGATTCCTGCAAAAAATAAGTTTTCTTATTTCTTATCAAACAAACTAAAATTTTATAATATGCATGCATATCCACCATCATTCATGTAATACATTTCCCTTTCTTTTTAACATCTATGTCATGAGCTTTTGTATGTCCGGGTGGAATTTTGTACTTTAAAGTAACTTCTCGTCGAGTTACAGACTTGAAATTTAGACCAAAACTCAGATGTGGATAACAATGCATGATAATGTAATAAAAAAGAAGAAAACGAAAAGGAGAAGCGAAATATGAAGACAACGCTTTTTAGGGTTCGGATGGAACTTTCATTAACGTAATTGATTTTAAAATAACTTCCCGATTATGGACTTATTCAAAATAATAAATGCGCTTCTATTTTTTTGTGGTCACCCAAAAAAGAAGGTGTATTTTTCTGTAGTTAATAAGAGATTGATAATATATGCATGCATCCACATAGAAGTATATGATGTAAGTTTACCAATTTTGAAAACATGTTTTAAAAAGTGTACATATAGAAATCAACCTTCAACTAATACACTTGACTCTTTTATAAAACAACTTTGTTGATCCAACTTTTTGAATTGAAAACGAAAACAATATCTAACATTTTTCACAATAAAAATTTATATTTTCAACACGTTTCAACACGGAAACATGTAAAAAGATGTTTTCATTTAACTATTAAGGATGTACGAGCGCCAGGGCTATTTTGGTTAAAAAGCTTGATTGTTTTTATATGAAGTTGATCTAAATCTAAATCAATATTTAGGGGGCGGGGGGCTACCCGATTATTAAAATAAATAAATGACTTCAAAAATAGGCATATTTATATGTTTCAATAGATTTCTCCTAAACTAGTCGATGAAAATGGAAAAAAAAAACAACTATTTAAATTAAAGTTTAAGCCTTAGTAAATTGTTGAAAAAAAAGCTCGTTGTGCCCGAATAATTAAGGATGTATGAGCACCATTGTGGAAACACAAATTTAAAAATATATGTTTTTTCAATTTTGATGGTGAATTATTTTACAGCTTGACAATATAAGATATCTGGAGTAATTTTCGAAATATCGAAAATTTTGTTTAATTATTTAGCTTTCGTTATTTCGAAAACCAAGGCAGATATCGAAAAATTTTCCTTTCATTTTTCGCCCACATTAATGAAATTATGATAAAATTCATCATCAATTTGAAAATAAGGTACAAATAATTTCAACTATAAGTCTAAACTTGTCTTGACGCTCGTACTACCTTAAAGATAAGTTGTGTGTGCTTTTACCTTGTCTAGTACACTATTTATAAGTGAGAATGTTTCACTTCTGCATGTTATATGCTTGCGATCACTTTCATACACAATACAATTACAAGATATTTGTTCACATAAATTTATTAGAACCAAAATATAAGTCAATAGTTTATGCATTGTTACGATACAAAAAGATGTTCACTAAATATCAAAATACTAAAAAATATTTGTAAAAAATATTTTTATTTATATGTAAAAAGTGGGGAAATAAAACCTGTTATGTTTACGTATAGATTGTAGAAAATTTCCATAAATGCCATTTTTTTCCTTAGTGGCAAATGAATCATCATCTATGCATGACAAAGTAGATACTTTTGTAATGTCAAAGACGAAAGATCGACGTCTTTCCTCGTGCAAACCACTTTCCCCTAGGCGAATCTTCAAGGCCATCAAAGGTAATAATTTTAAAAATAAAAGAGCGAATAACTGAACGATCTATTCAAAGAAATCGTGATATTGTGTTTT
Source organism: Chrysoperla carnea (assembly GCF_905475395.1). Taxonomy (NCBI): domain Eukaryota; kingdom Metazoa; phylum Arthropoda; class Insecta; order Neuroptera; family Chrysopidae; genus Chrysoperla; species Chrysoperla carnea. The sequence continues at coordinate 29,178,771 of NC_058341.1, forward strand.
TGTGGATGAGTATTTAATTAGATTAAAGATTTATCGTATTAAAAAGATATAAAGTATTAATTTTAAATTTACCAGAAATCTTCTATGTGTTCCTAAATATTATTTAGGGGACATCCGTTATTGAAATGGTGACAGGGCAGATGCACAACAGTATTGTATTAAATGTATTACTACAATGATATACTTTTATTATGAATATCAAAATCATATGGTACTAAAATTATAGTCCAACAAAAATTAGAAATAATTTTACGTATATATTTTTGGTATGGTTCTTATTTCAGGAGTAACCATGGTATTAATACGCCACTTTATTCAAATAATTTTATGAATGGACTTATGAGTGTATGACTTTCGTATTGAAAATTTTATACTATTGTCTAACAAATTTAAATAACGTATTATGTTAATTTACTTTCAAAAAATTTTATGCAATTTCGTATCTATTTTCATAATTTCTTAATTATTGTTATTCAATAATTTTTATTTGACATTTACTATACCAATTATCATTTAAACAATTGAAAAATAGTCATATTTTATAAGAGAGAAGCGTTGCTATCGATTCAGTTGTTCCCTTCCCCTGCTTTGCACACAACGAAAAATTAGTTCAGGAGTTTCAGGAAACTGACAATTTGGCTCAAAATTAATGGTGTATTATTTCTATTTTGTAAAATTTTTTGTTGCTGCCTGGATGTTTGTTGAATATGTATTGTAGGGAAATCATTTTCCGTTTGCGGGGGAATTATAGAAATTTCGCTTCCTTTCTGAATAATCTCGTGTTCAAACCTTGTAGGATGTATTTTGTGTGATTGAGTATTTACTGTTTCCTTTATCAAGATTGAAGGATTATTATTGGATCGATCAAACATCGTTTCTAATAAAGACGTTTCCAGATTGGGAATGCCTGGTTGTAAAAAATTTAATTGCGGCGACGAAATTGTTGAAGTACTATTCCCTGATGCAATATTTATAGCTTCTTGTAAACTTCTTGTAAGATTCAGGAGTCCTTCTAAAGTCCCTTTTTTTAAAGGTTTATCTGCATCTGATTGAATGGGCGCCAGTATATGTACCGGCATTTCAGGAGCTTTGTTGTTTAGATATTCATTGTCATTACCAATCACTGGAGATGTAGGATAAATACTGCTTAAGTGCTCCGTAACTGTCTCTTTAACTGGTGATACGGTAGAAGTTCGAAATTCGGCTAATGAAATTTGTTGTTCTGGTGTTGCATTTATTGCATTGCCTAATTGATGATTACTTTGTTCTTGTTCAGGGCTTGTAGTAATTTGATTGGAAACGATATCTGTTAAAGTTTCAAGGTCTTTAGGGCTAGATGTAAATAACTTTCTTTCTTGTATATCTACTGTAATTTCAGGTTCAAGAGAAGTCAATTTTTCTGTATTATAAATTACTTCAGTTACTGAAGAATCTAAATTTGAACCTACAAAAGGCTCTAAGTTTAAAGTTTTCAATGACGGTAAAAACTTAAAATCTTCTTTTGACACTTTTGATTCAAAACTGTTTCCTGATAAATCCAAATTTTGTAAATTTTTCAATTCTGCAAATGAATTTGGTGAAATTGATTTAATTTTATTGTGACTAAGATCTAATGATTTTAGAAAAGACATTTCCTTAAAAATATTTTCACTGATTTGTTGAATATTATTATTGGATAAGTTAATTTCTTCCAAACTTGTTTCATCTATTTGAAATAATTCATCTGGAAGATCTGTTAGTTGATTTGATGACAAATCTAAACGCTCTAAATGATCCAAATTTTCAAATATATTTGGAGAAAGTTCTTGAATGTTATTTGAACGTAGATTTAAAACCTCTAAAGTGCTCAAACTATCAAACAATCCATCTTCAAACGATCCCAAACGATTGTAAGACAGATCCAATTCAACCAAATTACAGTATTCAAAAGCACCTTGTTCAATTGTTTCTAAGTTAGTTCCATTTATTTTCAAATACTCAGCTTCAAGATTTTTCAAGGCGTAACTACTTATTGATGTTAATTCAGGTGAATCACTGATTATTAATTTTTCTAACTGTTCTAAATTCTCAAATGCATTTCGATTAAGTTTTGTTATGTTAGTTATATATAATTCTATTAAGGAAGGATACTGTATTCCATTCTGTGAAATAGTTTTATCAATGAGATCCTCAATTGTCAGAATTTCAAACATGTCCTGAAAAATAAAGTAAATGTATGATATACCATTCTACTTTTAAAAATCTCAATTTTTTTTTTCAATTTCAACTTGGAATTAAATTCCAAGATGAAATCCTCAATACCTCAATTCTAACTTGAAATTAATTTTTAAACGAAATCCAATATATTTTCCAACGGATTTATATTTGATGGGCAAAAATACGTAGGTTTGTTTTGTAAATTTTTTTTCTAAGGCTTTAATTTATCCTAAATAGATTAATTAATGGCTCACTCGATTCCTTAAAAATTATCCCTGAAACAATATCCCTATGTTGCATAGTTTTCGGAAAATGGGACAGGAATAATTACACGTCACTATTACTGACCATACGCAAGCCATGACATACATCCGTGATGAAGTTTATATAGCTAAGACAATTTTTTAAATAATTAATCTTTTGAATTTACAGATCCCATTCTTAGATACTATTATTACAGCTTGTAACGTAGACATTTATTAATAGTTACCTTGTCCGGAACACTATTTATAAGCTCGAGTGTATCACCTGTGCATTTTATATGCTTGCGAGAAATGCTTTGCACAATGCACTCACTATGTATTTTATCACATAACATAAAAATTATAATATAAGTCAATAGTTTAAACATTGTTACACAAGGATAGTTCACTTCTACACTAAATACTAAAAAATTTGTATAAACATACTTTTATTTACATATTATTGTTTTAATTAAGCGGAAAATATATTGTTTTTCTTAAATTTCCAAAAATACATTTTTATTTCCTTAGTAGTACCTATCTGACGCGCAACGCTTAAGGCAAATTATCAAGGCTATCAAATGTAAGTGTTGATGAATGAGTATTTAATTAGATAGTAAAAAGTTTGCTCTTGCATAAATTGTCTAGTAGTATTGAATGATAACATGAATGAATTGGATAACAAAGAATGCAATGGAGAAAAGAACAAGTATGGGTATTATTAATACAGCTAGTATTTCAATAATTTTTTTTTTTACTTTTTTTGTAAACATTCAAGCTTTCTTTGTAAACATTAAATTTTTCATAATTTTAACCCTCAAAAACTAAATAAAATACGGGTGGTATGATTGTACCCAACTAATTTTGTATTTTATACTATGTACCTATATATAAAATATACAAAGATATACTAAGTTTAGTCCCAAGTTTGTAAAGCTTAAAAATATTGATACAACGAACAAAATTTTGGTGTAGGTGTTCATTAAATCACCTAATTAGTTCATATTCGGTTGTCTTCCCGTCTGTCCGTCTGTTTGCCCGTCTGTCGGTCAACATTTTTTCATATACATCACTATTTACCCGTGGAGGCACAAATGATGGACAAATTATATAGTATTATATATAAGACTATCAGTTATGTGTGTGTAATACGTATGTATATGTGGCTTTCCAAGAGTGGGTATCTTTCTTTACTTAGATGACGTAAAAAAACAAACGATTACATAATCAACACTGTCTATACATGATATTTCATCAATAAACTCTGTCAATTGTTTGTTTTCACTTGTTTAAAATAAGTTTGACACCTATTTCTCGAATAATTTATGCACTTATCTTCTCAGAACTAATTTTTAGCTGGCACTATGTCCAACCTATAGAGGTTATGATGAAATGATTCAAACAAAGTTGTTCCTATTCTAAAATGAACAATTTTGCGTTTTATTTCTTTTCTGTCTCCAAATACAAAGATGGGTTCAATATTTCTTAGCGTTAAAAAACTACAAACTAAACTTGCTATACCTTTCAATAAATATCGTTGTAATTACTAATCTGAACCTAAAATTCGATTAAATTTTATCTGATATTTGTCAAAGTATAAACCATTGCGGAAAAATAAAACACCACACATACTTTTAAAACTCGATACAATTTGAAAATCAAATATATGGTATTGTGTTATGTCATTGTGTAGTACAAGTAGGCCTTTATAAATCCATATCGTAAAAAAAAATAATTTGATACCCCATTCATACGCCTATTTGTTTGGTTGCGGTTACTCTTTCATAAAATTAAATGTATATATCGACTAAATAATTGTAGGAGAGATACAATTCACAAAAATATCGAAAAAATCTTTTGAAAATATATATAATTGTCACATATGTGGCCATATGTGCCATTAAAATTATTGTTATTTGTTATTATTTTTCTTAAATATACTTAATTATAAAATATATTAAAAGGATTTACTGCCCATTATCATTTTTAATATGATTCATAATGCTTAAATTATCTATATTTTCTTCTGTATTATTGACCATCTGTTTCATTGAAAATCAATAATATTATATTTTACTGTATTGGGAATAGGCATTACTGAGATTTATTTCTCATATTTATCTAGTATTAAATGATAAGTCCTCATTTATTTCTGTCTATTAATTTCTGAAGGTACATCGAAGCGGAACACTTGCTTAACAACATCAAGAAAGTTTGGGTGCAAAAAAGGCCAACATCAAGGGTCTGTGTATAAAGCTTACACACACATCTATAAACTTTTAACTTTGAATAGTGAATTATGAAACTTTACAAAACTCCTGTTGTAAAATAATATCATCGTTTGTCATTTTATTATTTTTATTTATTTAAGCAAAAAATACACGGCTCTATATTTTTATCCTAAAATACGTCTATACACAATTAGGAAAAAATCTGTTCCTACGTATACCAGGCAAACATACAGCTGCCAGAATTTCTACATTTTTGTTAGTTACGGAGTTTTCTTTGTTTAAATTAGTCTTAACAATTTATACCGTGACTTAAATATGGAAGTTATCTGAATTTGCCATGTAACCCATAAAAAAGTAAAACTAGACTCTCCATAACAAAATTTGATAGTGAATCTAAAATTGCTAAAATACTAAAACGCTATAAGCAATCAAAGATTGTTTTCCCATCTCCTTTTGGCAAAAAGTTTTAAATGTAATCTCTATGGTGATACCGTGCAACATGCAACTAATCTATATCTCCCTATTCCTTATGAGCATTCAAAGATTGTTGTCCATCTCCTTTTAGCAAAAAGTTTTGTATGTAATCTTGATGGTGATACCGTACAATGACATCAGTGAAAAGGTAATAAAAATTTAGTAAACATCCTTATAGGAATATTATTTTAATAAAAGGAAATTAAATACAATCACTTTTTTATTTTCTAAAGAGTTTTTATTATTTAATATGCATTATTCAATAACTGACGCACTTGACCTTCATAAATAAAAAAACCTTTAAAAGAAACAGATGACAAGAATCAAAAAAGTCAATCTCAAAAGAATCTATATTGAATTAAATAAGAAAATAAAATTCATCTTACAATATAATTTTTGCCCACCATAAAATGACTCATTATTATTATGATGTAACAAATAAAGATATCAGAAAAAAATCACAGGAATAAATAATTTCTGCAACTCATAAAATAAATGAAGTAATAACTAAGTTATTATTATTCAGTCAAGACTACGCTTTATTTATTATTCTTTTGTTTTATAAATTTTTTGATTTTTTCTGTACTACAAGCAATTTTTTTTATATCCTGGTTCATTTAATTAAATCGAAAGTATAAACCTTGGAAAAATAGAGATTAATTTAATTGGTTATTGATGATTTATTTATTAAGGAATACAAATCATCTTTTGTTTGTCATTTTGTAATTGTTTAAAATTAGATACAGGCAGGCTTGTTTTGTTTTGTAAAATTTAAGTTATTTTATATATTGTTAAGTGAATGGGTCGCGTCTATTTAAAAATATATTGCATGCTACAAACAAAAGTTTTTCCTTAATAGGTAATCAAAAGTTTTTTTTTTTTTGAAAACCAGTCATGTAAATTTTCTTAATTTGTTTTCACGATTAGCATACACTGAAAAAAGTAATAGTTGCAGAAAATTTTATGTTTTTAGCATGGTACCTAATAAATTTTTCCTAGATTTTCAATCATTAGTTATTAAGTACTCAAATACTTATTTTGTTGAATTAAGTATTGAGATCGTTGACTCGAGAAATATTTTAGTTGTTATAAAAATTTTAATCGCAGAGTTAATTCGTTTACTTCAATCCAATATTTTTATTGAAAATTTGTATTTTATTGAAAATTGGTAATCTCGTTATAAAAAATTAAATGACAGCTTCAAAGAAAGTTAGTCTACTGTTTAAAACAAAGGAGCTTTTTTATTTTTCACATCTACATAAAAATCTTTCCAATGAATGAATTAATTATGGTTTCGGATTTATCCGAAATTTCTATCAATAAATCATGGTTTTGAATTAACATTTGTGGGTCGAATTAATTTCATTCATGTCAGTGCCAGGAGGACTTTAAAAAATATGTAAAATAAATCATAATTCATATTTAGTACTTCAAAAAAATAGACAGGCCAAATTTAATAAAAAAATACAAAAGCAATGACAGTGGATTCTTTAGAGCTTATTAGCCAAATACAATGTACAGACACACATAATACAAAAGTAAAAAGATACAAAAATTACCCCATTCATTCATCGTTACCCAAATACACTATGCACAATGTCTAATAACAATAACTGAACGGCATTCATCTATGAAAATAAACATACAAAAGTTGAGGGGTAATTTCATACAACAAGGCACAACCCTTATTATATTGAAACTAACTGGTTATCTAATCCAGTTTCTAACCCTTAAAGAGAAGATACAATATGTAACCCTCCAAAAAACATGTATTTATACAAAATATATTTAGAACTCATTAAACAAAGTAAAAGTGTATTAGGTTATTATTCACTATCTCTTTTTAATAATATCAATGGGTTGAATAATTGAGCTTTTGAACTTTGTTATTATTGCAAATTTAAAAAATATATGCATCTAAATGCCATAAGACCTCCATGTACGGACATTAAGAGTAAATTTCAAACAAAGATAGTTTGTTGTTTAAAAAAGGACCTTTCTTACCTCTTAAGTCTTCAAATTTGAGAAAAAATGTATCTGTCTAATTTAATACATGATCACTTATGAAAATGTATCGATAAATTATTTTTTCTAGTGTTTCACCGAAACTACTAAGTGCGGCAGGGTTCAAAATTTTAAGCCGCGTTGTAAAAAAAATTTCTTTGTGTAAAGACTAGGATAACAAGGTTAAACCTTGAGAGATTAAAAAATATTGGACAGATAAAACTTATTTTTCTAATTGGCTAGCGAACTGAAAAATACCTGAAATAACAAGAAAACTTTTAAATTTAGTTGTTAACCCAACATAAAATTCATAAACAGATAAAAACAAGTATGCAATTTCCAAGATATCGGAGAACTTGAACATTTGTTTTAGATTGATTTTCTGATTTGGTTAAGAACAAATTGTATAATCATAAATTGATTAAATTCCTTGGTTTTGTATTTATTCGAGTGGTTAACTCCAAAAACCTTGTCTATCAATGACGACCGCACAAATTACAACACATAGAAGAGAATTCTCTATAACTACTAGTGTTTTTATCGAACAAAAAGCGTCAAAACAGTTTTTTAATAAAGTCAATATATTATAACAAGACCAAAAACATCGTTACTTTTGAAATTCACTGATACAAAGTTCAATTATCGTTTCGACTAATATTTTCGTTCGAGCCTCATAAGACAAATACACAGCAACGAATTCTTGGAATTTTTCTATAAAATATCCTTAAATTATGGTCTGATTGTCGTATATAGAGGTAAGAATCGGATGTTACATTTATGCGTATTGTAGGCAATTTGAAGTACTTATACGGTCATTGTATTAAAGTTGTTAGCATCCTTAATTATAACCATACGGTTATACCGTCAGTTGTTGTTTTTTTTTGCGTGTATTTTGGTACGATAGTAAATACTTACGTGTACAGTTTTTCAATAAATTACGGCATAAATGTTTTAAATGTGTATCCCTGCTTATATGATATGGAATTAATAAATTATATATTCCTATCGTAATTGGAATGTTAATGCGATTAAAAATACGCTTGCTTATAAACTACAATCTTTTTCCCAGTTGAACAAAGTGTACGTATCACAGGGCTGTGGTCATCGCACATGAATGTTTTTTTCTTTTTTGCTCTATGTAGTACCACTGATTATAAACTTATACTCAGTACATTCTGTTATACTAATACTGCAAGAATTTTCTACCAAAGGCTTGCAGTTTGTAAGCGACATTTACAAATCTTCTATCATTTTTCATATTTAGTTGCCAAAAATTTAAAAAGTCTCGAATTCTATAACATCAATATACAATTAAGGGTCACGGCCTACATTTTCTGTAATTTCTAAAACTTTTGTATTTAAATGCTCCAAAAGTCAGACAAGAAAGAATTGTAAAATTGATTCTTCATGCATCTATTTTTCCAATTAGCTATTAAAAACTAAATTTCAGAAAATTGATTTCCACCCACTCTTTTTTAGTTTTTCGAAACTTTGTACCAATAATTAAGTATTTAATAATTCTAAAATGAAGCATTGTTTTAGGTGATGAGACTTTTAGGGACTAGTTCTACATTGTTTCTGGCGATGAGAATGAAAGGCAATAAGGAAAGTCGAAACATTATTGGCAAATTGTTTGGCATGTGAGGAACGTTTTTTTTTTTTTCATCGATTGAGTATCAAATTTGTTTACATGCCGGTAAATAAGTGAAAAGTGAGTAGGTTACAGAATTCATTTATTGAAATATTTGCTTGATTAAAAATGGCATTACTCATATTATTATTAAAAAGTTTTGATCGAAATGAATTCAATATTTCTTGATACATTGCCAACAATAATAAATTTATTATTATTGAATTTTAAAAAAATATATCCATGTATGTATGTATGTATGTGAAATGAATGTAAAAATTCTTCAAGTCATTTCCACTCCATTGGCGTCAATTTATGATATGATCATAACAAACGATTGCTAATAATCTGTCAAATATGTTTACCTTTGACAGCAAAATGACTGGCAATTCAATATGTTTGTTAGTTTTACTGAATGTATGTACATATAATATAGAAGGTTATTTATTAACAAACAAACAAGTTAAGTAAAATCAATTGTAGTTTCGGCGCCCGTAAGTTGGTAATGTCATTGATAAATACATCTCCAGAAATTCATGTGCGGCTTAGTTATACTTATTATTATTGAAAGCTGTTATACTAAGAACTTTTCACTCCACGAAAATTGAGATCTCTTTTCACTCCACCAAAATTGGAACGTTCACTGACCTTGTAAAACTTTTCTCTTGCTTTTAAGCTTCTAATAGACTGATATCCATTTTTTTAAAAATATGATTGAAAAATTAATGCAAAAATGTCTCTTTGATTTTCAGGAATCGGATAAATTATTTTCTGAATCAATTGAGAAAAAGGCTCCACTCTGAAAAAATTGGTTAGATAAACAAAGTACAGCTCTCACTAATTTCTACATGTGTATTTCCCAACAATGTTGTATACTGTATAGGCACCGGGACTAACGCATAAGCAAGGAAGTTTGTCATGCAACAAGAAGACTGACTGATTCGGTTGTATGTAATCTTATTCGTCAATATATTGTTAATAAAAAAATACTACTTTATAATTTTTACTTATTCATTCTATTGTTTATTGTCTGACTAAAATACGAAAAAAATTATACAAATAAAAAAAAATTCGGATTTGTAAAATAATTGGAATTCAGATACATTCACAAATATTATGAAATGGTATGCTTGTTGCTAAAAATGTCAACAGTAGTTTTGGATATTTTCAATTCTGAAGGTAAGGTTAGGTAAGATTGAAGGGGTTCTTTCGGCAGTTTCGATATTCATTCGCAGGCCTCGAACCTTATTAATTGTGTTATGTATGCTACCATCTTTTGGCTGATTATTTCAGTTATTTATTTTGAGAGATTGAGATCATCTCCTTCTCATGCATACCATATAACACGCACCAACTCATTAATATTATTCCAAGTAATTTTTTTTGTACCGTCGGAAAATAAATCTGCTGCCCTAAGAATACCGTATACTCTAGTTGATACATTTTAACCAACTGAGCCACTAGAGTTTTTTAAATGATGTAACAGAACCTAATTTTTGTCTTATCATAAAATTATCCCATAAGATTATTTTATCCTCTTTACACTACGATACCATAACATGAAAACTATGAAAATAGCAAACTTGTTTTAGACTTAAAGAATTAGCTTAAGGTAGCACTATCGGTAATAGACTTTGCATTCAGAATTTAATGAAACTTGGCATAGTTGTCATTATTATATCATAATTAACCAGTTAAATTTTTAGTACTACCTTAAGTTGGTGAACCCAATATCGATTAATTGGATCATCGGTTTGACCGATCCCGCCAATCGTTTTCCTGTTAGACTTTTTTTAAACTTTTTTGTAAGAAACGCTTTTCATAAACTAAAGACTCGCAACTATTCCAGTTTAAGGTCGAAACAGGTAAATGAAGTTGGTAATATGTGAATAATTAAAAATAGTTAGAAGATAGATTACCAATACTGTTCAAGGTATTTAAACAATCATCTCTCTTAGCTATTCTCTTGTTTTTATCCAATAATTGTTATACATTAAACATCAATATGAATAAACTCCTATCAATATAATTATTTAAAAAGTGATTTTAGTTGATTGACCACTTTATATACAAGGAGTAAGATAGATAAGTGAATAGGTGAGTAAGGTATTTTATATTTAAATTATATGGCATCCAAAAACAAGGAACTGAATACATCTGACTCGGTTGTCGTTCATTAATTTTTGGTCATATCTTTTAAATAATATAGACTTATACGCTGTCTCGAAGATCAAGGGGAAATAATGGGATTTTATAATATTAAGAACACATGATTTATGTATCTTCACGGGGAAGGGCGTCAGGTTAAGACACAACTTTTTTGAAAATGAAATATATTACAAATGATACTCGCTGAGATTGTAACTTTCTATAGGTGCAATCATTAAATTAACCTGATTTTATACTTTTTGGAGCAAAATTACCCCATCCACCGAGTTTCATCAAATTCCAAAACAAAAATTTGTTTGCGATTATTCGATTTTTTCAAAGGGTACTCCTTAAAAAAATTGCAAAAAATCAAGAAATTTTTTGAATCTCCAATTTCGATAAAACTCAGTATTTAAAGTAATTTTGACCCAAAAAGTACAAAATTCGGGTGCATTTGATGACTGGTTGAATAGTTTATGAGATACGTACTAAAATCGATCCAAATATTGCGAAATCTCAGAAACTCTGCATCCAATCAATAAATTAACCTGATTTTTATACTTTTTGGATCAAAATTACCCCATCCACCGAGTTTCATCAAATTCCAAAACAAAAATGTATTGACGCAGATGCGTCTCGAACTGACGCCCTTCTGCATTAGAAGTAGATACCGTAACCACAAGACCGTGACCTTGTTGAAAGTAATATTAATATTTCCAGATAATTAACTTTTTAACAAAATTTCGGTCGACCAGTTGGTGTCGGATAAATATTGTCATTTAATGATTAGAAAATATGACCTTAGTGACGGAGCTCTTCTACTAACGAGTGTTTCTTTATTTTAAATATATTATTAACATACAGAATCTGATTGAATTTTGATTATTATTGGTTAATTATTGTCAGTCAGTTATTGAATATTTTAAAATCACATTATGTGTTTAAAATAAATAGACGTATCCATCAAGACGTAACTTTGAATCTTATAAATGTTATCAAAAATCAACATGGTGTCCTATTAAAAAATATTTAAAATAAATAATAATTATTAATAGTTTTTATATATTTTATTTTTGTTTTTAGTGTGTATATTTTATTACTATTTATAAAGTAATTAAGATATTAAACAAATATATATACATATATATTTATTTTAAAAATAGTTGATTTTTTGATAAAAATCTAAATTAATAAAGATTTTTTTTTATTTTTGAACATGTCATATATATTTTGATTGCATACTGTAATGCATATAAGTAATTCTTTTTATAAACAACAAGAGAAATTTACAAAATTTAAAAAAAACCCCGATATTTTTTTGGGTACAGAACCTTAAGCTCCCACTTGAAACATTTCTAAGAATACTCTCTATTAAATTACCTTTTTCCTTAGAGCCTTATGCAAACTGAACCGATTTTGACGTATCGCCTATTTTTTTAATGTTTCGGGTACGGAACTCTAAACTTGCACTTGGAAGTCAGCTAAGAATACTCACCATTATATTACCTTTCAAACGAAAAAAAAAATGCAAGTCGGTTCATCAGTTTAGGCTCTACGATGCCACAGACAGACAGACACACATAGCGGTCAAATTTATAACACCTCTTTTTTGGTTCGGCTGTTTAAAAGGTTGTAAACCAGGATTCTCATTTAACCGGAAACTTGTTTAAACAAAACTCATTTATTACCATTAAATTATTTTTTTCGAGAGAAGCTTGGATGTGGTTTTTTTGGCATTGTATTGTATTGTTATCGGACTTACATCTGCATTATGATTTTCAGTTCTATATTTTAATGGTAAATACTCGATAAAATGAGATTGTTAAAAGCTTTTAAAATAGCTTTTTTGGAAACAAACGTTTTTTGGTTCTGAAAACCATGATTTTTGGTTCTTGGTTTTGAAGTATTAAATGAAATCTGGACCTTCTTCCTTGGCAAAGATTTTAAGTATTCTTCGTACGTCAGAATATTATGTAACAACAAATGTAAAAAAATTACAAAACCAGTAATAAAGTGACATCCTATGAGAATATAATCACGCGTATGCCACCGGGTTTTTTCTTATATTAATAACATAATAAAATAATTTGTAATTTTAAGATGTACACCAAACATCTTTCAACAATATAATACATAGCTTTTGTATTTAAAAGTTCATTACCCTCAATATTTGTGTATTACAGAAAAAAAAAAAAAAAAAAAAAACTATAATACCACGAACTTATCATCCATCTAACTCAAAGCATACCCATAAGATACACTAAAGAATGAAACTTGTTGGTACAACTTTAAATTAAATTAAAAGAAAAACTTCAATATCAAAAAACTTCACCATCAACGTAAGTAAGATCGTCACGACCTTATTGTTGTCTATCTGGCTAGTAGCCTGTCGTTGACTTGTCCTGTCATTCTTTTTTGAAAAAAAAAATTCCCATTATTTCATTACAATTCTATATAAATATGCGACGGACACAACGAGGGGTTTTGTGCATTGCCTTCTGTATACTCGATGAAGAATATTAAAAAATATTATATATATATAATAACAAAAATTCTAAAATATATTACATAACTCTGAGAGCTCACTCTGTTACAAAAACTAACTATTAGTGATTCTGCACACCGAACTTTTGTGGTCATGTTCCTTTTAGTTTTATTTGCAAGATGTTGTACTTACGGTAAGTTATATGCCTAGTTTTTTCTTTTATTATTAAATTGACACTTTCATCGTTGTTCAACTTACAGAATGTCCTAAGATTTTTTGAGACTTAAGAATTTTTCTTAGTGCTACAGCGAGAAACAAAAATATCAAGACAGGGCGTTTAGAAAATGACATTGGAAACGAGGCAAGAAAGAGCCTTCCAGCTGAACAGCAAAATGAGTTAAAGTGGCAATCCAGGTAACTGTCAGTTATTTTCCTGTGTATTTAAAAAATTTACTCGGTGTGATTAATTTTTTTATCCATGGTAGTGGTGACTATCCTCAGCAAAGAACACACAAAGTTAGTAGTTATAAAAGCGTGTTTTCTTAGTTTTTTTAAACTATTATTTGTTTTCTTCTCTTTAGTTCAGATAGCTACAAAAACATGGTTTCTAGTTTTTTTAAACAATTATTTATTTATATTATGAAATGTTATCTGCGCTTCCACCAGAATTATATGATTTATTTATATTACAAAATTATTAATCCTGAAGATCCTAATCAGTACAACCGAACAAACTTATAAAATTGTTGTATTGGCATCGGTCCTTGATTGTCCCATATGGAACACGTGAAAATGACATTATTTTTGGACACACCATATAACGGTCATTGGTTGAAAGCCCAATTTAATCATTTCCTGGTTTCCAATTTCTTTTTTCAAATACCTTTAGTAAATTTTGGAGCACGTTTCTTAAATGGTACATTCGGTATATACATAGTCATAGTATTTTTTACCTTTTCTTTTCTATCGCACTTGAAAAAGATGTGATTAGACTTCGTTATGATAATAGCATCAGCACAGAAGAGGTGAACTCTTTGCAATATGTACTGACAGCTTTAGACCCCCATGTGAGACATTAAACAATAACCATTTTCAAATATCATACATACATCATCATTTAATGAATGGTAGTATTGCGTTAAATTAAATGCGTCTCGCTATAATATTTTAGTGTTTTTTATCACAGTCATATAAAAAATTATTATATAATGTTTATTATATTTATAAATCGAATGATATACAAGTTTTATTACAATTGTTATATTGTGTAAGTTTTAAATAGCAAGAACAAACTTTTTTTGCGTCGTTTGCTAGACAACAATACTTACATATAAGTTTTTTTTCAAGCTGCTGGATACGAAAATACAAAATGTATCTCAGTATTATGGTAAATAATTATTGATAATATATTTTAATATTTTTCTGTAACAAAGGCAGAAAGAGTATGCAATTAGTTGCAGGCAATACGGCTCTGAAACATGAAGTAATATGTGGCATACAGTTTCTGATGGAAAAAAATCCAGTTATCCAGTAATTGTATTTTTTTCCATCCTGTAATTTTTCAATTAACTACTTAACCGATTTTAAAAATTATTTCACCTATAATAACTAACATTGCAAAGTTTCTGAGATATCGCAATTTTTGGATCTATTTTAGTCCGTATCTCAAAAATTATTCGTCCTTATATACCGAGTTTTATCGAAATTGAAGATAAAAAAAATTTCTCGATTTTTTGCAAATTTTTTAAGGGGTACCCCTTTGCAAAAATCAAGAAAAACGCAAAAAAGATTGTTATTTTGAATTCGATGAAACTCGGTGGATGGGGAAATTTTAATCCCGAAAGTATAAAAATGGGCCTATAGAAAGTTACAATGTCAGCGAGTAGCATGGGCAAAACTTCAGTTTAAAAAAAGTTAGAGTTCCCCACTAAAAAATTAAAATCATATGAATGATTCTAGTATTGATATTAATATTTTTGAAGTGTTTTTATTTAATAAAAGTAAAATAAAGATTATATCCACTGATTTAAGACAAATGATGAAGATGACTAATGGATTTTGAACCAGCAAAATAAATAGTCTATATAATGATTAAGGGCCATTTCCATTATGATGTGTGACTCAATCCCAAAATTTAGAAACGTGAACTTGTAGAGCTCAGAAGTGCGATCCGAAAAATGTTATGTTCGAAAAAGTACCTAGTAATAAAAGTTCACAAGAAATTAAATGTATGTATATCAAAATTCAGCAGTACAATAGATTAGCGTGGGGTGGTGGGTTAGTAGACTTTGGTACAGCATGAGTTGTACTGGATATTCAGTATAATTCGAAACAATTCCCGTAAGAGATTCAATCTTACGTTGGATTAATATTTTCACCTAAATAGCAAAAGAAGTCACAGTTTTTCGTTAATAAATCTGTTCAAATATCTAGCGTTCACCTGCCGTAAGTTTTTGTACGGAGTTATTTTTATTGACGGCATGTCATTGGATTCCACTGCCCACGATCATGAAAATTTAACCACTGATTAGCTAATTTTTTAATTTTCGAACCAAATAGATGGGTGTTATTAAGAGGATTGATCGCTATATGTGTCTGTCTGGCTTTCTATCTGTGTGTCTGTGACATCGTGGATCCTAAACGGATGAACCGATTTTGATTTTTTGTTTTGTTTGAAAGGTAATTCAAGACTGTTCTTTGATATGTTTCAAGTGCAAGTTAGCCCACGAAACAATTAAAAAGAGGCCAATATTTTCAAAATCGGTCCAGTTTGGAAGAGGCTATAAGGAAAAAGTTTTATCTGTGTTTCGAGTGCGAGGCTGGGGTTCCTAAGTTTGACTGCATGTAATCGAAGTCACGATTTCACTTGCGTACTCCATCTGTCCTGATGGAACACAGGTAGCTCATAATTAATTTTAATAATGGTTTTTTTCAATGATTATTTCAGCTCTTCGTTTATTTTGAAATCTGCTGCACTAAGCGTCAATATTTTAATTAATCGTTCTATAGACGATAATTGAACACCCAGAAACTAATACGCTTTGAACAAATGGACGGCTTAGTTTGGCACTTTTAAATCATCAGAAAAATTCCGGATATTATATTTTCTAATTTTAACTAAAATATTTAGTTTTAAATATAACTAGAATAAGAAGTTTTGAAGTCATGAAAACCATAAATGAAATTGGAATGTACCCTTAATATAAATATCTAATATTCATATCTTCATTTCTGAACAAAAATGGTTTCTTCAATCATGTTAAACTTCTAACGATAAATAAAGAGTTCTCATACTTAAAGGCATATTTAGTAAAATATAACGCCCATATTATATTAGATTTTTTTTATTAACTTTAAACATTATAAAAAATGTTTATAAATATTTATAATAAAATTGATTGATTTATTCAATATTGATTAATCAATAAAATATACATAAATATTATAGCGTTATATAGGGTCGACCACACAGTTTATTTTAAATTTTGAAGTTCAATAATAATCAAGATTTTATCGGTAGACAAAATTTTGTTAGTTTATAAATAATTATGATTTTATGGCAGTAATGCTGTTAAATATATTATTTAAATCAAAACTTGTTTAAATGTAAATATTTATTATTCATTTACAAATTGTAAGGTTATACGAATAATAACTTTTTACAAAACCGGCTAAAAAAATGAAATTTACTAGGTTATTGCAAGAAATGAACTTAAAAGTAGCATTTCAAATTTTCGAGAAAACCCCGGTAAATAATTCACAGAGACAAATTTTTTGGACAAGCCCCGTAAAAATTTACTTTTTCCCGAAGCAGAATGTATTGATTTGTGGAAAACTTTTCAATCGTTAAGATTTTATGTCTCTGTCTATAAAATTTCAGTTAATGATTTTATTTTGAGATACAGAAATCATATTAATTTGTAGCTACTTGACAATGAAGTTTTCGACTTAATTGTAGCAAAATATTGATTATGACATCTAACTACACACAAAAACAAATGTAATCATTCAATAAATACTTATAAACAATTTTACTTTTCTAAATCTGTATTATACATATGATCTGTGTTTTATTGCTCACCTCAATGAAGATATAAACTAATTAGTTATAATAAGTTATTAAATAATTAACGTTTATAAATTGTTGTTTGTTCAATAGAATAGTAATGAATTTTTTAAGTGTCAAGTGGTTCAAAAAATAGTGATTTCCATAGATATGACACACAAACAAACAGACACACACATAGCATACCTCACATGCTTACGTGATCATTTCTACCACTTGTTTCACGATGGCAAGCTGCGCTAAGGAACTTCGTTCCATAATGATGCATATTACGGCTTTAGTACGACTATGCTGTCGTTAAATTAATGTGAACTCGTTTATTAGTTAGCGTTATAGTTTTCATATATAACCCTTAAATTTTCGGTTAGATTGAAGGAAAAATATCTTTTATGGATCACCGTTAAAAAAAAATTATTTGCCTATTTAAGTAAAAATCATATGCATTAATAATTTTTTTTTAAATTACGAAAACCACGATTCTTTGACTTCAAGACTATAAAGTACTTTGAGCTATTAGTTCGACATTCACGTGAAGTGTTGACTTTGGTTTATAGGCAATTAAAAAACCAACAAACTTTTTCCGTAGCAGTCATTGATTCTACATTTTATTGTGAAACTGAACCCTTAAAATGTGAGAATTTTTTATAGTTTTAGCTTAAAACTATCAAATGCTAGGTACTTTTGAACACCCTTAACAGATAATTAAATTTGTTTTTAATTTACTTTTAAAAACAAAACGAAAAATTTGTAGCATTTCCATCACAGAGAATTTTCTAAAATTAAATGCTCCATAAAAATATAAATATATAAAAATTATGCTTTTTTCAGCACAGAAATATCTCCAATAGTTCGGTACTTAATATTACAGCTAATAAAATTATAAACCACTTAGTAAAATAACACTTATAATTAATGAACCAAAAATTATGTAAAATAATATTATTCTCAAACAAATATCCAGCACGAAATATTTAAACATATATTCCTAGTAGAAAGAAATTTATTTTAGTGGTAAAATGGACATTTGCGGCTTGTTTGTCTAGGGAAATCGTTGTCATGCAAAACAAATAAAATTTTACAACCTTTTTAACACTATTCCTGTCATTTTTGTTACGTTTTGTGGAAAATAACTTAAACCGCGTAAGTCTATAAAGTGGATATAGTTTCATGTAAAGCATACTTTTGTAAATCCTTCAAATAGCAAACAGAAAAAATAACAGGTGAAGCTCACAATAAGCTCGATGCCATTTTATTTTATATAAATTTAGAGAAGGGATCGAATATTAGTAGAAAGAAACACTTAATTTGTTATATTAGTACCTACACTTAAATTTCTTAAAAAATTTTTCAGAATTCACTGATATTTAAGACTTTAATGTACTGTAGTACCCGCTGAGGTACTTTCATCCTGATCCACACTCGAAATAAAAAGAGCCTTAGAGCCTAATTGAGTGTTTCTATATGAATAGTAACTATGAATCCATGCAAATTCAGCCATTTAACGTTCAATAATATCGTACGGAAGAACCGTATAGAAGAATTTCTTAATAAAGGAGTGTTTACCTAAATGCACGTTTTCGGTGAGACCCATATTTTTAAAACAACAGGTCCTAGCATTACCTTTGACTAAATTTTTACTATTATTAGGTTCAAAGTACCTGTTTTAAATGATCCTTGTCGAAGTCAGTGACAAAAACATTGATCCATTTTTTTGAAAGGGGGTATTCGTTTTAGAAATTCGACAAAAGATTGAACTTTTATCACAAGTAAAAATATTTGGATTCAAATTTTTCGCACTATAATTTATCTACGGATACATGATTTAGTCAATAAGATCATATGACTTCTAAAGTTCATATCCACCACAATATGTTTTTGCCTATATAAACCACAAAATTTGTTTTAATATATTTCGTTTCCCATTTCCAAAAACTTAAAGCTTTTTAAATAACGTTGCAACCCAATTCCATTTGATTTTTTTATATATTATGTTCGTGCTTCATCGAAATATTTAAATTTTTCTATCAAAGTTTATTGACTTTTATTTTGACTTAAAAGATAAATATTTAAATTATGTAAATTGATAACGAAATCGAAATTTTAAATTATATTTTATGACCTTCTAGTCAACCCACGTGCTATTTATTTGTTCGGTATTTATTAGGTGTTATACAGTGTAAAAAAATAAATAAACAACTACACAAGCTCTCTCATCTTAACGAATAGACAGTTTAAGTTCAACAGGTACTATATTAAAATAATATTATTGATATATTTAAAATAGATCAGACATATTATCAAGACTAAAATAGATCAGTTTCCAAATTTAATAAAATTAAAGTTTAGGAACACTGTTAGCAGAGAAGCTCCATCACTAAAGTCAAAATTACCCCAATTCAATGTTTCTGTTAGATGTTTTTATAATGATACAAATGAAATATAGCAAATTTAAAAAACCTCTTACAAATTTTTCGGGTGCGGAACCTTAAGCTCTTACTTGAAACATATCTAGGAATACTCTCCATTAAGTTACATTATTGTTTAAAGCTTTTTCCAAACTTTTGAAGATCATCTTCAATTGTTTAGTCACACACACACACACACACACACACACACACACACACACACACACACAAAGCGGTTAAACTTATAACACCCCGTTTTTTAGTTCACGGGTTAAACATAGACGTTTTGTCTTTTATAAAAAATATTAATTAAATGCCTTCAAACTAAACTGGTTCTTATAAACCTAATTTTGTAGTCTATCACTGGAGGTTAGGTGTCTGAGAAGCTGCGTCCTCCAAAAGAGACATACTTGACAGTATATCAACTCACATTTCAATTTATTCTTCAATTTATTTTTAACCCCCGAACAAAAAAGTATCATATCAATAATCGTACTACGTTGTCTTTTTTAAGGCTGATACAAACATGAATTAAATCACATATGTCCAAAACAAAAAATTTTCGTACCTATTCTATTAGTGATAACTCTACTTAAGTAATTGAACTTATGTTTAGATGGTAGAATCTAGGTAAAGACCAATCTTATGCTGTCAATCAACAGCCCATCAGGTATTCAAATTTATAGTTAATATTTTGTATATGTTTATAAATTGATGGTTTATAATTCATATATATCCATTTAAAGTGTGATTCATAATTCCATACTCATTACGTTTATTAAGTTTTGATAATTTACGTGTATGCCAAATTACATTAAAATGTCTTTTACGGTCTACATGGATGGCAGTTTGAATATTTTGGTATAATTTGTTTTAATAATTTTATATTAATCAAGATTAAAATTCATTTTTCAAATACTATTAAGGAATAAATATTTTATGAGTCCAATATCTCTGGGGCGTGTGTTTTTAAAGTCCTGTTTTATTTTAATGAGTTACTAAAGCTAGCTGAAATTAGAATTGCCAGTTTGAAAATCTTCAGTTTTAGCTGAGTTATGTAGGGATCTGATAAATGATAAAAATAAAAGACAAGCATGTAGAAGACTAAAAATTAAAAAATATTTTTTTCCTCTATGGTCACCCCTTGATGAATAATAAGTAAACTTAAAAGTAAGCAATAACTTCTATAACAACTAACTGAAAAAACCACCCCCAGTAATCCTCGAATGATCCTCCAACTGAACATTCCCTGAAATATTTCAATTTCAATTAAAATATTTCAAAAAATTTCTCCCAATAAACAATAGCTCTCCAAATATCATTTTCATCTCATCTGATGTCCTTGACCATCACTTTGATATTGATTTAAGAAGGAGTGTTATAAGTTTAAGGTGTTTATCTGTGCGTCTGTGTGTTTCTCAGTGGCATCGTAGCCCCTAAACGGTCGAATCAACTTGATTGAGAATATTTTATAGTTAAGTTTCCAAAAATCAGTTAACAAGGAATAAATCGCATTTGCCGGGGGTTTTTTAAATTTTGTAAATTTCACTTGATAGAAAGAGCTGATCAAAATTATGTTTGGATTATAAAAGTTGTTTGATATTGAAAAATTGTTGAATATCCTTCAAAACACATTAAATTCATATTGTTTTAAATGTGCGCTTTTTAAAAAATAAATCCCATAATATAATATGTATTATGAATGTTCATTTCGAATAACTCTTTCGGTAATTATAGTTCACGTAATACATAATATGAAGAAAAGAAATGAAAACCAATCAATATTTAGCAATCACCATGAACAATGATTAATTGTTTAACGCCAAGTAGACTGTTCATTAACTTTTGTTTAATACACTAACGTTATATATTACAATCCGTTGTTTTGCTGTGTTGATTCGTTCGTTACAAGAAGGTATACGCATAACTTTAATACTGTTAAATGATATTTTTTGTAAATGCCAACATAGACCATTCCCTTTAATAAATATATTTGCCATCTAATCGGGAACATCCACAACTTTATTCGCAAATATACAATCATTTATTTTTCTAAAAATTTTGAAATCGTTCCAGACATTCCAAGTTCATTCCAATGGCATTTGCATTAATTCATTTTCGTTAATGACTAAACCACTAAAGGTCTACTAAAAAGCAAGTGTGTGAAATCAATAATTGCACTCATTTTAACCCCCGAATTTAAAGAGGGGTGTTATAAGTTTGACCGCTATGTGTGTGTGTGTGTGTCTAAGGCATCGTAGTGCCTAAACGGTTGAACCTATATTGAATTTTTTATTTTGTTTGAAAGGTTATTTAATGGAGAGTGTAAAAATGTTTTAAATGCGAGTTTAGGGTACCGTATCCGAAAAATTTGTCGGGATTTTTTTAAATTTTGTAAATTTCACTTGTAGGTAAGTACTTTAATATAATTAATGAAACCGTTTGAAACAAACATTATTTTCTTACTGTAAATAAATAAAATTTTTAATTTTCATCGCATGGTAACTAAAAAATAGTATAAAAATGCAAATGTTCACTTGATAAGTCTTAAATAAAAGCCTTATGTAAATTTAATGGATCTGATTATTATTTCAAATTTGAATATTAATTTGTTCGATGAATGTGCAGAGAATATTCTTGAAAACATATACCTTTGCAATAAGTGTATGAGTACAATTTGTAGTCATACAGGTACCAATGTACGTACGCAAACATAGTCTACCAATTTAATAAGAAAACTTTTGAAAAACTTTTAATTTATCCGTAATTTATACCATAATTAGTTAGTTGTTATTATGGAACCTGTTGCGTTGGTCGTTAAATGTATATTATAAGGTTAACTTATACAAACAGTATCTATTCCATGTATTCATCTAATATTTCGGTCCACGGTTAACTATATTACAACACTCCATAGAGATAAGATATTTATGGTATGTTTTATAGAACCTATATAGAAAATTCGCTAAATATTGAGTGTGAAAAAATCACTATTTACAAAAATTTTGTTCGAAGCATCAATATTTTTTAACTTAGTATATCTTGTATCTTGCAATTGAAACGTATGTAAGAAAACTCTCCATTAATTTACCTTTTTCCTTAGAACCTTCTCCAAAATGAATCGCTTTGGAGAATCATTGCCTATTTTTTAGTTGTTCCGGGCACGGAAACTTAAACTCGTGCTTGAAATATAGCTAAGAACACTCCCTATTAAATTACCCTCCAAATTGGTTCACCCGTTAAGGCGCTACGATTGCTCAGATAGATACACAGTCAGACACATAAACAGACACACAGACGGGCAAAGAAGCACGCATACCGGCCAAACTTATAAAACTCCTTTTTTTGGTTCAAGAGTTAAAAAATAACTTTTTCTTGAGTTGCCAATGATTAATTGTAAAAGCATACAGCGTTACATTAATATATAGGGTCTCAAGTTTTGGATGATCTGTCATATAAAACTATTTTGCTTTGTGTGGTACTCAAAATCAAAAAGTTCGATGCAGTAATGGTTTCTTACTACTGTCAATGATTTAGATTAAAAATTAAACGTTTTAAGTACATGAAACATCATCTTATATGAGTTCAATATTTTTAAAGAATCTGGCGAATGATCTAAATGTAACGCCCAGGCCATTACACAGGTTGGGCAGACGCAAGTTCGTAATGCAAAATTTGAGAAAAGTAGTTCCAATATTCACGGGATAAATTATAAATATATATGATTACAAAAAAAGAAATTTTATGCCTTGACGTCACTTATTTTGATATTCATCCTTTTAAAAACTCCCTGTTATGTATGTGTGCATGTTTAAGTATAACGTGTTGAAAAAGAAAGGAGAAAAAAATTAAACTTTTGTAATCTTGAAAGTTTGTTTATGAGAGAAAAGTTTTTCATTCTTGTTAATTACATTTTTAAGAATGTATATTATATCTAAAAGACAAATAGATTAAGTTTCTAGTCCGAAAAAAAAATTTGTTCACTTGTAAAAAGTTATTAATTATTTTGTTTTTACTGAAAGCAGTGGCCTAAATTTTTTGATTATAGTTTTGACGTGTAAAAAAAAAAAACAAATATTCATTAATAATTTTCAAAATGATAAATTTTTGTTCACAACAAAATTAAAATATCAGAACCGACTGCTTCAAAGGAAAATTTTATATACTTTACTTAAATTTTAAATTAAGATATTTTTGATTAATTCAAACTTTTAATTTAGTTGAACTTATTATATTACAACCTTATTACTAAGTAAATTATTATAAATTGTAATCACAAGTTGAGATTGATAATTAACGTATACATATTTACCGGACTTGATTAAAAGAATGATCGTTTTTTCTGGTGGTCAAGATTATCCTAAGCAAATAGAAACATTCGTAGTGAACGAGCTGCGTTTGTTAAACGAATTCCCTCAGAGATGGAAAAATATAACACAATTTTCTTTAAATCGAATAATGTATTTTTAATTTTTCATGATTTTTTTTTCGAAAACTAGGCGCCTAGAGAAAAAATTTGAAGAGCATATATTTGCCTAAAACTGATAAAAAAACAAAAGTATTTTTTGTTAAAAAATTCAAAATATTGTACTTTTTTTTTAGTACATACTGTCGAAAGGAGTGTTTTGATTCCAAAATGTTTATTAGAGAAATAGGTAACAATGATGAAACAAATTTTAAAATTTTAATAACATTTCAGCCTACAAAAATTTTAAATACTCAGGTATGTAAATAAAGTTTTAATTATATGGGTAATGTTTAATTATGGGTGAATAATACCTTACATTTAAAGAAGAAAAAAAATATGTTCAAAAAATATTAGTAGGTATTCTCAGAAATAATAATGTACAAAAAACTAATGTCCATTTGTTAAAACAAACAAAACATAATGAAAAAGGGACCTTTTTTTACTCACATAGCAATTATCAAATTCTTTAATATTATTAACTCCAGCAAAACTAATCTAACGAAATATAAACGTTGCAGTTATACCTGTTTTAAAGTACCACCTTCTTTGTTTTGCTATTTTTTATTCAAATATGCAATACACGATAGACGCGAGTTGATAGGCGATAACCCTTAATAAAATTATTATATGCATGCAATTTTTTAATGCCTATAAGGCTTCAGTCACAAGTCTCTATAATGTAATTACCTGGTATTATGCGTGTGGCATTTTAACAATGATTTAAAGGAAATCCTATCATGTGAGTTCAATTTTAGTTTTTATTAATAGTCGGCACGGCACGTGTTCAATTTACAGTTTGTGGCTTTTTTTGAATTTTAATCAAAATAATTTCTATTTGTTATACAAATTTAAAAAATGTCTCAAGGATGTACGAGCGCCAGGGCAATTTTGGATAAAAGGCTTAATTTTTTTTAATATGAAGTTGGGCCAAGTCTAAATCAGTTAAGAAATTCTCGTGGGGAAGGGGTTGTCCGATTATTAAAATAAATAAACATGGAAAAACCGTTGGTTGGTGATATGTTTTCATAGATTTCACCAAAACTAGTCGCTGGAAATTACAAAAAAATTTTTAATTAAATTTAAAACCTTAACAAACTATTGAAAACTAAAAAACTCGTGTGTCCGATTACTTAAGGAAGTATAAGCGAGGTAGTGGGGACATAAATTTAAAAAAATAATTTGTTTCTAATTTAGATGATGAATTATGTTATAACAGTTGAGGTTCTAACATATGCCGACTTATCAAAACCAATCTGTATTAAAGTTAGCCAAGGAAATAAAACATTTAGAAGATGGAATTTATTAAAGTAATGGATTCTTTTCATTTAATTAATCTAAAATTGGTTGATATTTTATATTTTAGAGAAAAAACAAAAAACATATTCTTGAAACTATTAATAAACTTATTTTTAGAACAAAATAATAATAATAGAAGTTTTATTACATTTATTTTAATTACCTCCTTCATTAATTGTTCAATTAACTTTTGTTTATTATTTTTTATTTATAAAAATGTTAATTACGTATACATAAAAATGCTTTTTATAGTCTATTAACCCAATTTTTTCAATTTATCCCATAAACAATAATCCTTGTTTTTATTTTATTTAGTTTATAGATTGCATTCTATTAACAAATGAAATTATCGCCTAGCGCAAATCAAATTGAGGCGCAGTTTGATGAAATTCCATTTAGTGGAGGTATGAATAGAACAGTTTAATTAAGATGCAGGTATAGGAATAGATGAGTTGATTACAGTTTCTTGTATAGGGTATATCACCCTGACCACCTCAGTATACAGAAAAATAAGGCTGAATCCAACATAAATTAACATGCGTTACCCACAACAGAAAATTGCGAGACGTCACTTCTCTAAGCTGCGCGTCTCAATTTACACTACATCAATGAGTTGTGCTGATAGTATTAAAAATATTGTTCAAAGGTCTAAGTTTTTCAATGGAAATGGAAAATTGATAGAAATGTAATTTTAAACATAAAAACATATAGGCAAAGGAAGCTCGTCTTTCAGAACCGACGAAATGTATACATACATTACTATTGAAAATTGATTTATCAAAAACCAATTTTTTGAAGTTTTGCTTTGTATTCAGAATTCCGATTCAAGCTAGCCAATAGTTGGTTTTACTGTATTTTCATCACTGAACTGAAATAATTGTCATCATTTCTAAACTCACAATTGCCTGTTTGTATGTTATGAACAGTAAAATAAAAAAAGTTTCTCTCCGGCATGGAATCGAGTCCTCGTCTCTACCGAAGATCCTTTTTTAACAGTTATATTTGGGCAGTGATTCTTTTAAAATCAAAATTTTTTGTTCCCACCGTCATTGCTGACAACATATATTAAATGACTCATTTTACAAAAAAAAGCATCATTCAAAAGTTTAGAAACCACACAGAGCTGAGAATTTCATCTTTTGAGCATTAACCTAGGACTTTCGAGATCATTGGAACTAATTTATATAATCGGATACGTCTTTAAGTACAGCCAATCTAACAAAATTGAGGATTACGTCTGTAGATAAGCATTGAAAATATTTGTAATAAAATCAGATTTTTTAAATATATTTTCGTCATTCTTCCCAAATATTTCTACCAATTTATTATTTCTAAGAAACTTTCTTTAAGCTTTTTTCGTTGTAACTGTTATTAGTAAAGAAAAAATAAGTGTGTCACTTATCGATTGTTTGTTTCAAATTTTTTTATAATTTGAAACAAAGATCATAACATAAGTTCCTGGAAACTTTACTTGTACATGGAATATGGGACACAAAGAAAGAGAAAATGTAATTTAAAAAATAATAAATGATATTTTCATATTTTAAAAAAGTTTTTGAAGTTTTTGATAGAAAGTTTTTGAAATCAACCCGAAAGTGGAACTAAAGTATTTTTGAAATGTTAACGCTTTGAAATCTTGCGTAAGATTAGTATAATGGAGACTATAAACTCGCATTTGATACATATCTAAGAACATTCTCCATTAAATTGCCTTTCCTTAAAGCCTTTTCCAAACTGAGCCGTTTTGGAAGATTATCGCCAATTTTTAGCTTTTTCGGGTACAGAACCCTAAATTCGCACTTCGAAGCTTAGAACACTCTTCATTAAATTACCTTTCAAACAAATCCAAAAATATCAAAATCGGTTCATTCGTTTAAGCGCTACGATGCCACAGACAGACAGACACACAGACAGATACACACACAAAGCACCCTTTGTTTTGTTCGGGGATTTAAAATGGAAAGCTCTATTAGAAACAATAGCAGACAAAGAACATGTGAAAAATAATCTTTTGCGAATGTATAAGACATTGGCTTGATCAGTAGAAATAGGCTTTTTCCTGGTTGGCAAAGAATATTTTTGTACGTCCGCATAAAGGCGAATTCGAATTACACCGCTTATTAATAAGTGATACAGCTTGTTGATAAGTTCGTCTATCTGAGATTCAACTGCAATCGCTTAACCTATCTGACCTAGTCAAAAAGATATTGGCCTAACCTTGAAATGTTATTTCCATCACATTTTATTTTTTATTTTAATATAATAACAACTGTGTTAAATTTAGCTAAAGGTGAATAAAGTGTGTGTTTGTTTCATATGTATATATATTTTAAATGCGCCTGTCATTTTTATACTGTTGATACCTGTGATGATATTTATATTAATATATTAATATATATACATAATATTTTATATATTATTTATGTTTTTTATACCCGTATTTACACGCCACTTACACGGTATATATATATTGTTTATTATTATTGTTTGTAAAACTCGTCTATTTGAAAGTGATGGATTTATTACATTTTGTGTTTATTATTATATAAACCATTCATTTTCACTTTACAACACTTTACTCTTTAAAACTTTGTTTATATGTGCAAAATTTTAAAACTTTGTTTGCAGTTTTTATTTTTGTAATGAAGAATTATTGAAAATTGGTTTTAATATTAACAAAAAAATTAATTATATAATAAATAAATCTTAAAGTACAAAAATTTTATTTAAATATAAATTATTGAAATTCCTATATCCCAATGTTTTGATTTATTTTCAAACAAAACTTTTTTCAAAAAATACAATCGACTTAAAAAAATATTTAAAAAATAACTTAGATGTTGTTTCGGGTACGGAACTTGAAATATAGCTAAGAAGACCATTTATTTCCTTTCAAACAAAACAAAAAAATCAAAATGGATGAAGATTCGATACCGCAGTCAGGCAGGTAGACACACGTACATAGCGGTCAAATTTATAACACCCTTCTTTTTGGTTCGGGGCATATTGGCGCGGCACTAGGTTTATCAGAGGTGTAGGTAGCTTCCTCAGCATTCATCATATTAGAATCGAATATGATGAATGCTGAGGAAGCTCGTCTGCTGTGCAAGTTGCATAGCAGTATAGCTATAAATTTTCTACAGTTTCCCTAAATGAGTTTGAAGCATATGTGGGCACAGTTCAAAAAATAATTGCCTGAAATCATACAACCCGTCAATTATCAGCTTATCATCAACCCACATTGGCCGCCTAGATAAAGAAAGCATACACATGTAACAAATATTATGGACAAAAAAATCAATGTTTGATTCCGGAAGTCAAATGACGTAAATGCTAAAAATTACAATGTATTTTCTCTGTTCATTGTATGTAGATAATAAAACAGAAAATACCCGCATTTAATGCAATATTCCAAAATATTTTACGTTAAATTGAACAAATAATAAAGATATTTTTTATTGTTATTAATAAATAAAACGATAGTTAAAGAGCTCACCAGCGTACATTGCTTAATGTCTCCTTAGAAATTTTTTTGAGCTTTAGTTATGCTTAGTCTAAAAACTTTTCCTGTACGAAAAGTCACGTAAGTTCGAGCTGCCTGGCTCAGAGACTTAAACAAGAAGCAAAATTGATAACAAATATGACCATTATACTGTTCCATATTTGGTCCAATGTACGGCATCCTGAATATTACAGACGATGTTAGATTTCTTTTTTTCCGCAGTTTTATCAAGATCTTATCGTATAATATGAGTTTCGTACTTGTTATTAAATTATTTTCTTCTTGGAATTACAGAAAAATGGATATTCGGCAATTTTTGGGATGAAAATACAATCAAACATTTTCCGTGAAATTTGAGAATTTACGCAGAAGAGTGATTTGTTATGCTGAGCATATTAGGGAATATTCATGTAGTTTTAAAATATTTTTAATTCATTGTTTATACCGTTATATCATAGTAAAAAATATAAATACTGTTTAAAAATGCTGTAATAGAGTGTAAACAAATATTTAAAATAGAGAATAATTTTGAAATGTTTAAACGCAGTTTTTTTGGCGCTCGCTGCTGATAACGTATTAACGTATATGACAATTGTCAATTGGTGACAGTTCAATGTATAATTTACACTTTAAAAAAATAAATTTACACACGATATTATTAAGTTTTCTAATAAAAGGCGATAGAATAATATAACTCAATGTAATACCATACGAAATATAAGTAATTAATACTATACAGTATGTCAACAAATCTGACAAACCACATATTATGACGTCACGTCCGTTTTAAAAGTTGGATTTCCGTTTTAGAAATTTGAATTTTTCTCATTGAATTTGTACTTTTATTAATTAATTTTAAGATAATAATTACTAAAATAATTGTTTAGTTGAAATGTCTAGCCAATAAAGTTTCGGAAATAAAAATATTTGAACCAAATTTAAATTTCATGAATATTCCCTACTGAGCCACACAAAGATTTCCATAGTACAATAATGTACACTGAATAGCACCGTGACTATTTCGTACTCATTTTTACAATAATATAAAAAGCCAATTATGCATTTTTTCAATAAAGTTTAAATAATAATTTCGAATACCGTTACATACATAGGTACATAGTAGTTGTATAACGATAAATTATTAATCGCGACATGAACATAATAATAAAACGGTGTACCTATTTAATATAATGAAATTACTAGCATAGTTTGTTATAATATTATGTTATGAACTTACATTGTAGGTGGGATAATATATGAGATTTATTATTTTGTAATTATTTTTGTTTAATTATTATAAAACATTTTACATAGAAATTTTTATCATTTTAAATTAATTAAATAATACAAATGTTGAAATTTAAAATGTTGTACGACAACTGTAACATTTAAAAAAATTGGATTCATTATTTACAAACTGTGACTAAATTTAGGGATAGGCCTTAGTCTTGCGAAAGCATTTTAAAATTTTTGGTGTTACCCCATACCAATGTCAGATATCATCAATACATAGTGTAAAACAAAGTCGTTTCCGTCTGTCTCTCCCTAGTCCCTAGGTATGCTTAGATCTTTAAAACTATGCAACGGATTTTGATGGGGTTTCTAAAAGATAGAGTGATTTAAAAGAAACGTTTGTATACCATGTTTAGACCCAAGTTTGTAAAGCTTGAAAATATTGATGCTGCGAAAAAAATTGTGGTATAAGTGTTCATAGAATCACCTAAATAGTCTATTTCCGGTTGTCTGTTTTTATGTCCGTAAGCACGATACTTCTAAAACGAGAAGAGATATCAAAATGAAATTTTTATAGCGTGCTTGGGACGTAAAAAGTGGGGTCGAGTTTGTAAATGAGCAACATAGGTCAATTGGGTCTTGGATCCGTAGGACTCATCTTGTAAAACGTTAGTAATAAAACAAAAATTTAAATGTAAAAAATGTTCCTTATAAAAAAATTTACAACTTTTGGTTGAAACATTTTTTTGCAAACATCACTGTTTACCCACGCGGCCGCTAATAAGGTGCAAATTTAATAGTATGTATTAATATGGGAGTATCTGTTGTGAGTGTGTGGCTATTTAAAAGTGGATATCTTTCTTTATTTACGTGACGTCAAAAAACAAATGATTGCATCCTCAACACTTTCTATATATGGCATTTCAACAATTAACTCAGCCAATTGTTTGTTTTCACATGTTGTGTATAATACATGCATGATATAGTAGATTAAAGGGTTGAAATATGGGTTGAAGGAGATCAAAAATAAGGCTATTTGAGCCTCTTTTAAGCTGAAATATTGACAAGATGTATCTAATTTTAACCTTCGGAGGGTAGAAAGGTGTAGCGAGAAAGTGGGAAGGAAATATTGAATATTTACAAATATACCTAAGTGGGGTATCAAATAAAAGAGCATGACGTGTACATTACAAAACTGTTACTCTACGCAAGGGGATATGGAGGAAGGGGTAAAAGTGGTGATGTTGCCCAGCAAAGCGAGTAGTTCACAGCTATAAATTTCAGTATTAATATTCCTGACACGATCAATGTACCTTAATGGTTATAGTATTATGTACTGACTGTGTATGGCCCGTTTAAAAAGAAAAATTGAAACACAACAAGAAACAAATAATTTAATATATTTAAATAAAAGAAACAACAATACATTTTTAATCATGTTAAGAACATTTTGCATATGCATAACAAATATTCTAAATTTTAGATTTTATGGTCAGTGTTGCATATATTGAATGTTCCTGTAATCGTCTAAATATTTATGGATATTTAACCTAATATAACAAGATGCTCTAAAAGTATATTCAGACTTCGGAATAAAAATTCAATAAATATTGACAGTAAACTCTTACAAAAATGATGTAACAAATTTCTAACAAAAAGAAACATTTTAGATTCAAGATAAATAATCTGCTACACCCTTTGTAAAAAAAAATATTTAATTTGAAATTTGGTCTTTTGAAAGTAATGATTTGTAAAATTTGTAGTGAATGAATGAATGCATTATTCCTTTTAATTTTCGATTTCAAAGGTAGATATTATATTTCGTCATTGCTAATGTATCTCATTGGATAAATTATACGCTTTGAAATTAGATGAGATGACATTTGAGAGACACTTTGATAGCACCGCATATTTCATTATAAAAGAATTAGAATTATTTGGAAAAAAATATTCAATGCAATTTTGGCAAATAATTGAAAATTATTGATAAACTCCAATTTATCATCAATAAGAGAGGTTACTAACATTGCTTTTAGCGAACATCATAATCTCAAATTATCTTGCCCAAAACGTGTCGATTCATGTGTTACAAGTTCAGTAAATCATATCGGTGCTTAGACAGTTTCATTTTGACTGAGTCAAATTTAGCTTAAAACAATATTTTAAAAATTTGTTGTTCCTGAATATATATTTCATTTATTTTGAACAAAAAGGGTACCATCGATTGTGGAATAATGTATTTTCAGATACTGAAACTTAATTTCCTGGATTTCAAAATTGAGTCCCGTATATCTAGTACCAAATATCGAATTTTGTTCCCAATCAAAATATTTAAAGTCATTATAAATAATTGTATTATTTTTAACGACAATAAGGTGTTTAATTCGTACGTAATTAACAAATCAAAATTATTCGAAAATGTCGAGAACAATAGCTGAAGGTGTCAGAATTTTTTAAACTAGATACCAGTTAAAAACTATTTGCATTCTGCTATAAAATATAATAACCGATCAAAAGAATTGATCATCCCAAATACAATTACAGTTTTATCCGGCTAACATTAAACAAAATAAAAAGATGTTCATAGGCATGGTCATTTGTGTGTGAATCCTTTTGTCGGAATTTGGCAAACAAAAGAACAAAAACGTTTGGGTAACATATCGCATGCTAACCAAATACATATGTCTGTGAAATGCTTTTTTTTTCTTTACGGATTACAACATATGATTCATTTATGATAATGAATTTTGTTAAAGCCTCTTTGACGTTTCACAAAAAGGAGTCAATCGTCTCTAACTTAAAATATATTTACCTCTCTAAACACAAAGTCATTGTTGAAATGAAATGGACAACCCATTTCAAATAATGTACCTTTCCGTTGCTAATCATAGGTTTAAGTATATATTTTTATAGACTTTTTTTTTTATATTTCAAAAAAATATAAATAAATTTTTACATTTTTTTAATATAAATTATTTTGATAAATTAGACAGTTTTTAATAATACTTTTAAGTTTTGATAATTGATTTAAATTTATTGCTTTTTGTGGTTTTTATTTGTATTTATGGAAATATTTTATAAATATCTATAATTTACAGGAAAACAAGTGAAAACAAACAATTGACTGAGTTAATTGTTGAAATACCATGTATAGGCAGTGTTGATAACTCTGTCACATTTCACATACATACATATCTGACATATTTAACTGATATTCTCATATAATGCGCAAGTGTTGATGCGCAATCGTTTGTTTTTTTTGACGTCATGTAAATAACAAAAGATATTCACTTTGATATTCCTATATTAATACATACTATAAAATTTGTACCTAATTAACGCCCTCGTGGGTAAACAGTGATGTTTACAAATAAATGTTTCAAACAAAAGTTGATTATTTTTTTGTAAGGAACATTTTTTACATTTAAACTTTTATTCTATCTCTAACGGTTTACAAGATGGGTACTACGGACCCATGACCCAATTGACCCATGTTGCTCATTTACGAACTTGACCTCACTTTTTACGTCCTAAGCACGCTGTAAAAATTTCAGCTTGATATCTCTTTTCGTTTTTGAGTAATCGTGACCACAGACGGACGGACGGACGGCCGGACGGCCGGACAACCGGAAATGGATTAATTAGGTGATTTTATGAACACCTATACCAATTTTTTTTTTGTAGCATCAATATTTTTAGGCGTTACAAACTTGGGACTAAACTTATAATACTATGTATATTTCATATATACATGGTATAAAAAGTATTGAGAAATCTAAAAATGATGTCTATAAATCATAACTTGTTAGCCAAAAGTATACTTGAAATAAACTGTAATTTTCAAATAAACCAATTTCAAGATTTGTTTCATGTGGGAGTGAGTATATTTATTATGTCTACTTATTTTGGCATACTTGCAATTACCCTCCCTATCAATTTTAGTTATTTTTTAATGATCATTTTTACTTATAATTTCCCTTAAAGAGATATTTTTTATTTAATTATAGATTAGATTATGTTAGGTTTCAAAGAAATCATCACGCATGATTAATGTATTCCGATTTCTTATGGTAACACGGAATTGTGATAACTGATTCAAAATTAGAAAAACATTTCAAGTGGTAAAAGCAGCCATTACCTTTATAGAAAAGTCATTCCTACCATATAGATAATAGAAATTATCATATCTAACTAAAATGACCATGTTTAACCTTTAGATCTCAACAATTGAACTGAATTCTTTGGAAAAAAAACCTTTCTATAACTAATGTTGACACCATAGCACAAAAGTTAAAAAACTATTGTAATAACCAGTGAAATCTTCGAAGAACAAGGAAGAACCACCGTCATAACCTTAAAATTTGC
Source organism: Chrysoperla carnea (assembly GCF_905475395.1). Taxonomy (NCBI): domain Eukaryota; kingdom Metazoa; phylum Arthropoda; class Insecta; order Neuroptera; family Chrysopidae; genus Chrysoperla; species Chrysoperla carnea. The sequence continues at coordinate 29,213,516 of NC_058341.1, forward strand.
ACCTTTTGCTCATGTCTGTTTTTTGTCTCCTTAAAAAGGGCCCAAATATAAGTATTATAAAGTGTATTCCTTGCATATCTGATCTGAGAAAAGAAATCGAGAATTTGGTAGCGTGCACAATTTGATACGATGTTGTTTTCTCGATGCTAGTAATAATAGCTTGCTACATCGATTTAAAATAAAGAAGTTGAAATTTGCTTGGAAGAAAAAAAATAGCGAAGAAATAATCATGTCCTTGAAAAGGAAAATCTTAGTTATGATTATTTTTGTGAAGGATGGAAAAATATTACTTAAAATAAATTTTCCTGTAAGAAATATATTAAAAACTGTATCAAAATTTTTTAGCCCCCGATAACCGACCGATGAATTTCTTACAAATAATTATAAATTAATTCGACTCGTTTTACAAGAATCGTGATTTCGCGAGCTTTTGTTAATCTGTTACAAATTAAAGGAAATTATTTACAAAAATATCACTATAAAACTTTAGCCAGACAGACAATAATTATAAAATCAAAAATTGTTATTAGCGGATGCAAAAAGTCAAAATTATATTTGACATTGAAATATAAAACAAAAAAAAATTAATTAGTACCATTTGAAAGTTCTATTTAAAAAGAACATCTCATTGGAAAAAAGTTTTTGTCCAAACTATAATTAAATTAAACATTTACAAAAAATTAATTAAAATATAATAAAATTTTTAAGAACAATAAAAACATCATAGAGTTTTTAATGATACGATAAAAGAAAAGAATTGCTGCTGTTGCTTGTATATATATTACTTAGAGTATCTTTTTGTTCTAAAACCTTATTATTTTTTGGTGTATAATGTTTGTACCAACCCACTTTAACATTCAACATCTTAAGTTGTTTTTTTTCTTTTCAGACCGACAAACAAATATAACTTTCAATGCTTCTCTCAATCATAAAATTTTCGTTAACTATTTAAATATTAATGTAGTGTTGCACCAAAATCGATATAATGTTACTTGAATGATTATTAACAAATAATAATTTTATATTATTATACCATCTACATATGAAATATATAACGGTATACTAAGTTTAGTCCCAAGTATGTAACGCTTAAAAATATTGATACTATGAACAAAATTTTGGTATAGGTGTTCATAAAATCACAATTAATTAGTCCATTTTCGGTTGTCCGTCCGACTGTCTGTCTGTGGACACGATAACTCAAAAAAGCAAAAAGAGTGTACATGACGTAAAAAGTCAGATCGAGTTCGACCTTGTCCACTGTTAACCTACCTTGTAAACCATAATAGATAGAACAAAAGTTTAATTGTTTAAAATATTCCTTATAAAAAAATTCAGAAGTTTTGTTTTCGTAAACATCACAGTTTACCCGCAAAAGCGTAAATTATGCGCAAATTATGTAGTATGTTTTATATGAGAATTATATCAGTTATGTGTGTGTGACATGCATATATGTGCGATGACAGCGGAAGTGAAAGCCATAGCACGGTAGTCTTTGTTTTTAAAGTTGAAATTGTCTAGGGAATTCGACATCCATTTACTGTTAAGCGGAACGAAGTTCGAACGGTCAGCAAGCAATAATATAGTATTCCTTAATCTTTGGTGCAACCTGTCCTAAGTTTTACATATACTTAAAATGTATGCTAGTATACTATATGAGTTTGTAGAAGAAGGACACAATTAGTGTAGAATAATGTTATTTTTATAATTACATCTCTGTTTATATTTAAATTCCATATTTATTTATATATGAGTAAAAAAATGAACTGGGTACGTGCATTGCTTAGGGATGATTATTAATTTTATCAATATTTAGTTTAGAAAATACGTTTGTGTAAATAAAATTAAGTATTAATCCTTTCAAATTTTGCAAAATTTACCAGTTTATCTTCCTATCCACTGACCTGAATAAAATTAGTATTATAAGTAGATTTCACAATAAATTTTTTTAGTCTTGCTATTTAATTCCTTTATATTACTAGAGTGCTTACAACTGCTCAACTGCCACTGACTGAATTTATCAGTCTCTTTATCGCCATTTAACCATTTAAAAATAATAACTATAATTAAAAAACTATAATTTCATTGGTATTGCGTCTTTAAGTACAAATCGATGTATTAACTTTCGACTTTCTTTTGATTCTTACGGCAAACATGAAAATCAAATCACTCGTTTTCCAGTAATGTACTACTTTTATTAATCCTCTAAAAGGCAGGTTAAAAAAAATCATAGAATAGTTTTTGGAACGAAATTCCTCAACGCGGCTTGCCATGCTGAGCAAACTCAATGTTATCCTACTGTCCTACTTTGTATTATTTTTATTGAATATAGTACAAGTATTCTGTATTTTTGTACTATTTATATCCAAAACTAGTTATGGATACATATGCATAACTAGTTTTGGATGTAAATAGTTCAAAAATGGCAAAATTCCGGTACTATAATTATATGCGTCTTGGAACACCGCCTACTTGACATTACAGACTGAGCAGATTACCTAAATGTATTTTTTTAACGTTTACATTTATTGCTGTACAGCTTCGTAAGGAACAACGTTTCTAACAGGGTTCCTACGGCCACAATTTTTTTTCAATTTGTTCATTATTTATTTTTCTTATAATACACAAATGATGCTTAAATACATTCAAGGTAAATTGCATATAATGAAAAAGAACGTTAAATTACTCAAAGTAAATGGAAAATTGTTATCATATTGACACAGAACTTGTTGATGTATTTTTTTACAAACATACACACACTCTGGCAAGAAACAGTACATTTAGCAATAACTGTTCGTTTTGTATTTTCCACCTAAATTAACACAAAACTATTATAAGAAAACTACTATATAAACGGTACGATTTTGATACAAAAAATAGTGATAAATTTTTATTTCAAGTGTAAAAATTTATTTTTGGTGCTTTTAACAATTGGCATTATAAAAATAAAAGTTTACAATTTAAGTAAGATGCCCTAATAAAAAAACATACGTAATGACTTCCATGAAGGAATGATATAAGATAATAATGGTAATGGACTTAGTAATTGTGATGAGTTCTTAAAAAGAAATCGTTTTGTTTATAGATAGTTTTTACTCAAAACAAAGAAACCCTTTCGTATTCATTTTGAATTAATACAATGATGTTTTTCTTTTTAATTTATATTTTATTGACTAAGATGACAACAAACATTTTTCTGGGGGAGCACGAAATGTGGGCAACGCATGTCGTTCCTCAGGTTATAAAATTTAATAGGTTAACTGTGACAGTCTATTTAGTTTGATTGTCCATGATTTGATTCTAAATTTTCTGCAATTATTCATGCAAAAGAAATGAACCATGTAATGTCTTTTTTCTTCAAAATTCCAAAACAAGAGCTCTACCTAAATGGCTAAGAGCAATTTCTTAAAACTTTGTCTGTTTAATAGTCTACGTTCTATTCCCACGTCACTGATTCTACTTGAATAAAGAGCAGTGGCGGATTAGTCATGTAGCAAGAGTAGTAAATGCTACAGGTCTCACGTATTTGAGGACCTCCCGCAATGGTCTTCTTCGAGTGGGAGTGGAGGGGGGTGGCAGGTAGATTTACTAAAATTAAAAAAGGAGACAAATAGAAAAAAAATGTTTTTAAACTAAGAAAATATGTTAACCCGACTACTATCCGGCTAAAATTACTAATACTGAAATTGGTTAACATTGAAATCGTTGATTCAAGCATAGAGATACAAGCAAATATATTTCAATGAATTAAAAATCATGTTATGTAAGTCCATAATATACTATGCGCGGGTACGAGAGGAATTAAAAATGAGGGGAATGCAGCGGACTGTTGTTAAAAGTACATTATACAAGACAATAGTATTTTGAAATCATTCATTAATATTATTCTCATCGTCACAAGTACATCACCCCTAAGGGTTGGTTCCCAATGAGTTTTTAGGTATATATATACATATAGTTCGTACAAAACCAAGTGGCACCGAACAAGAGAGAGTATAGATATAAGTGCACATACATATACATCATACACTCTCTCTTGCTCGGTGCCACTTGGTTTTGTACGAACTATACATACGATCAATTCCATATTGTACAAAAGGGCATACGTACCTATATTATACAGTATACGCTTGTATCAAGAGGGCTAGTTAGTTTTGATGTTTTCAATTCATAGAAATATGTATACAGGAAGTTTTTATGATATGGAAGGTGTAAAAACTTCCTATATAATTGTAGACAAAAAAAAAATTTTTTGTGTTTAAATTACAGCAATCAATTATCCACATTCGACGACTTGAGTTCATTCGATTGTAGCGACTTGATACACTTCAATTGACGGCTACATATTTACAAGTTATTTGTTAGAAGCCTTACCAAGAATTATTTCTTAATTGTTTCAACGAATATAAAAGCAGAGGAATTTTTTACAGGCTTTAATTTAGCTTGCAATGATTGTGTGCATGTATGTTTGTTTGTAAATTTTACATACACTTTTAATTTGTAGGACGAAGCATGGCTAGCTAATACACGTCATTCTTAATCCAAAATGGTGTAGTAGTAATTTTTTATGCGCTCCCATACTATTGATATCAAATGAAAGAGTTTGGCGAAAATAATATGATTTTGTTAAAGCTGGAGTTGCTTAGTTTTAAACATTAAGGATGATGGAGGTCGCCAAGCGTTTACAAATGTAAACGTGAAGAAACGTTTACAAATGAAACGTGAAATACAGTGAAGTATGGGTGACTTATTGAAATTAATAATTTGTCTTTTTGAATACTAGGACAAAAAATTCGTAGCACAAGAGCTTCGTTAGCTAAGCGAGGTCTCTCAGAGATTGAAAAAATAATAAATAATACATGTTTCTAAAATCGAATATTGCATTTTTAATTTTTCAATAATTTTTATTTCGAAAACTAATCGTCTTGAAAAAAAATTTGAGTGCTTTTTTGTTTAAAACCAACAAAATAATACAAAAATATTTTTTATTTTGAAAAATATAATACAATATTTTGTGCATTGTTTTTCTTTGTTTAAGTTACTAACATTTGATTATTTTACCATAAAATGTACTGCCTTCGTTACACTTAAAAATGTTGAATATCAATATAGCCTTTTCTTTTCGATAAATACAAGATAGAAAATAATTAAAATTGACTAATTTACTATTATATAATGCCGTCATCAAAATTATTCGAACTCCTCTTATGCTTGCAGAATGGCTTTCATGTTATTCTTTCGCCTGCTGTAATAAAACTGCCGTGGTGTGAGAAGAGTTAATTTGTAATTTTATAAAAAAAAGAACGCGTGGAGCAGATTTTTCATGGATTAAAATGTTCATGTACATCATCTATATCTGTACAATGAAAATTTATATATGATATTGTAATTTGATATTTACTCGCGCATGAAAATTACATCGTTAATATAACATATAATTGAGTTTTTTTGTCATTTTGTCATATAATGAAGTTTTTTTAATTTTTAAAATCTATATAAAGTGCAGTGTGGCTAGATGATATTTTAATTTGTTTATGTTTTTGTACAATTTATTATGCAGGATTAGGTACAAAAACTCAAATATTAGAATTAGATTTATTCAGAATTTTATTGGATTACAACGAACGCTTTCATTAGATTATATCGGAGGTTTTTGCTAGTTATTTTCAATATAGAAAGAGTGAGGCGCGAATAAATACGCTATTTTCTTATACGACCCAGACACTGTTCAGAGTGTTTTACTTTCAGTTTATAGAAAATCAAAAATTTGCTTTAGTTAGATCGGAGGTATTAATAAAAGTTTGTTAAATAACTTTGACTATAAAAAATATAAAAGCACAAAGTATAAAATCTTAAATTTTTTCAAAAAAATATTAAAAATATTTTTGTATTTTTTGACCAGGTTTAAGCAAAAAAAATAATATTGTTATTTTTTCTCTAGGCGCTTAGTTTTCGAAATAAAAATGAAAAAATTTTCGAAAAATTATAAATGCAATATTTGATTTTAAGAAAAATGTTTTTTTTCACAATTTCTGAGGGCATTCGCTTAGCTGAAACATCTATCGAAAAAAGTTAGTCACATTGGGAGAAATTTCTATTCATGGTTTCCGAAAACTAAATGCAAAGTATCAGAGCTGTACCAGAGTCAAATTTCAAAAAGTGGACCGACCGCACTACATAACGCAAGCCTGACAATTCTGAAACACAATAGGTGGTCACGGTTATAGCAATGTAGTAGCGATTTTAAGTATAATAGAAAAACCATGATTTTAAATATAATAGTACTGTATAAATGACCAAGTTGTTGAAAATACAATATAATTAAAAAAAAAATATATATAATAGAAAACAGAACAAACTATTTTCTATACAGAAGTACTTTAAATATGAATGAATATGAAACTTTTAACAAAAAATTAAGAAGTTGGAAACGATAAAAACACAAAAAGAGTTTTGGAAAGTAGTAGGCAATTATTAAATATTTTTCGAATATCAGTAATTTCTGACTTCAATAATTGTAACAGACACCAGTCAAGAGAAGACCCACCCAACAAACTATCATTTATACACAGTGAATCCTTGTTCAAAGCCTCGAAGCAAGCACATTTATATTGGTATATAATTGCATATTACGTAAAACAAACATGCAAGATAATCAGACAAATCATCAAAGTTAATTTCGTCATCTTGTTTGAGACAATAATATTAGGTTCTGCATACAGTAGGCAAAAAAAAAATGAACAATAATTTTTATATTTTATACCAAAAACAAACAAAGGATTCATGCTGATGGGTTATTAATATTTTTTTGTACAATAATTAAGTTAAATTTTTGTATTTATAATAATAATAATTTATTTGTTGGTTATTTATTTTGACAGCTTATAATTAGCTATAATGAATATAAATAATTATTTAAATAAATAAATATAACTTGTTTTTAGTTATCATTATATATTTGTAATATATAATTTATTGATTTCGTTTCTGTTAATGAATTTTAAGTTAATATTTCTTCCTGATCTTCGATAATAATAATAATACAAATAACATATTATGAAAAAGCCAATCATCATAGGCACCCGTCAAATATTATATCTTGAAGTAAAATTTTGTGTTTTTTTTACTCACAAAAACGTTAAATTAACCTTAATGGATCGAAAGCTAAAACAATAAAAATCCTATATCAGGTACTATAATGCACTTTCATTTGTTATTTCAAATTTGGTGTTTTGTAATTATGGTAAAATAAAAATAGTTCATTTTCAAAACATTAATAAATTGGCAGTAAATAGTCGGTTAGGTACTGGAGTCGTATGAGTGCGACCCCTGTAGTCCACACGACTAACTTCCCAGAGGAGAAAAAACATTAAAAAAACGTCTTGTTTGCCTTCACTGATTATTCTTCGAACATGTACTGCTGCTTATGCTGGAACGATCATTATCTCCATTGATAAATGATGTGTTTCATCCACTTTTCAGATTTTGTTTATTCAGTTTTTTCCAGTTTTTTTATAATCATTAAAAAACGACTCAACAAATTCTGCTTTCAGTTCTTAAATACGCGATTACGCGTCGAATTAGCCTAGTCACGTGTTTTTGTCATAACTGGTTCGCCAGATAATCGAGGCGAAAGATTTCGAACAAACATACGAACATACGTACACACACACACACACGTAGACATCACATTGAGAAGGTTTGATTCGGATATTGCGGCCTTGAAACCGCGGAAATATGTAAAAATGGAGATTTTCAAAATCGGCCCCATTACATTAACTTCCTCTGGGAAGTTAAAAATGCTAGCTTTTTATAAAATTCTCTGCAAAGGAAAAACTTGTAGGATGTATCAAAGATAGCCTGTTATTAATTCATTACCTACGGCAAATGGTTGGTTCTCATTACCTACGGCAAATGTTTGATGTAGAACGAAATCAATTAAATAAATGGCAGGGCACATAACGCTTCAATCAACAAAGTAAATTTTAATATTTTTACCGACACTATACTTCATTTTAAAGGCATTGACCAACTTTCAGTAAAATAATTTATGAGTGTTTTCAAAAAGGGCTTATCGGCTCCTCTACTAAACAGCCGATTAGAAATCTAATTGATTGATTTGTAAAGCAATTAGAATCGAAAATTTTAAACAATATATTTATGTATTTATTCATTAGAACATACTTTTTACATATAAATTTTACTGGATACAAAATTGTTTACCTGAGCTGTGTGCGTGTGTTTGTTTCATTTCCAACACCAATTTACTGTTAATAAATTGACAACAAAACATTTTTGTGACAATTATTTATACAAATTTAAGTGAACAATGATTTTGAATTGATGATTTGCATCAACAGAGAAGAGACAGATTATATATTTATGTATGTATACAAATGAAACAGAGAAGTGTGTAATTTTGAAAACACTGTAAAACAAGAAAAGGTTTCTACAAATAATTTTTTACTATACCTTAAAGTGAAAAGAAAATTGCAGAAATTATATGAAGTGAATTAAAAATAGTATTTTTTCACCTTAGATTGTCAAATAATATAATAAAAGCATTCATTAGCTAAATTAAGTTGAGCTCAACCAATCACTCCTATTAGATGATCTCCATTTGGGCGAACTTATTTTTCCCAGAGACTAAATTATTCATCATATTCTGCAGGATTGGAACCAACTATTGTCAGATTTACAGGCCTCCAGCCATTTAGTTGTCGAGTATTATGGATCAGTTTCTCTTTCAGTTGCTCTTCATTTCGATTCCCGCTGCCACAAAAAAAAAAAAATTTAATTTAAAGTCATGATGGGGGTGTAGTGCACCATATTTGCATGAAGAAGGTGCACTCAGCCTCTCAAAATACTTCAGGAACTGATAAATGACATTATCAATTATCTATGCCCTAAGTGTGTCCTTCGAGGACGGCTAATATAACCTAGCCTAGCCTACTCTTCACTTTACGTAAACTCACAAGAAAAAAATTGTTAAGTTCGACTTATTTATAGCTTACTTATCTAACTTTACTTAGCTAAAAATACAATTTATAATTTTCTTAAGAGTTTAGTTTATAGCATTTCATTATATTATGTTTAAGATGGTAAAATAAAATTAAGAAAATTTAATCGGTTTTTGTTTTACAGTATTTTGAAAATTGCACACTTCTCTGCCCACCCTGTACGTATGTATGTACGTATCTAATTGAATGTTTTTATTTTAAAATACAAAATTTGTACCAGGAGGCATTTTGCATAAATACATAAAATGTAAATATAAATTACATATACAACAGGTATATAAAATGCTCTTTATATTAAACGTATATCGAGTGTCCCGAAGAAACGTATTCCAAAGTAAAGCTCAAAAACTGGAACCACGACGACTACAAAGTCACGCTCTAAAAAGTATGAAACCATAAAATATTTTCATCTGAAATAATTATTATATTAAGTTAAATCGTCTTTACAGTCGGGGGACCTCTATCTCTAAGAATAAATTAAGCTGAGAAATTACCATCCAGATTCATTTATGACTGATTTTGTATATTGTATGAGATTTTTATTCTCGGTTAATTCACCAAGCAAACAAGAACTTTGTTACCAGTAATCTAGCCCCGTCTAATGAAAATTTATCGAAGAATTATTTAGAATGCAATTATTCGCTTTAAATGTACCTGCACTTTTTTGCAAATTACTAATGATACATTCAGTATAAAACATAAAAGAATATTTATTTAAAAGGATTTAATTAATTGTTTATTTCAAATATTGTATATTTTTCCCATTTGTCTATTTCATGTATTATGTGGATATTTTTGTCTAAAATATACGACAATTCATTTCAGGGTACATGAAATTATCACAATTAAAGTCTAATTTTTAGAATTTAATCACTATTATACAATTTTTGCTTATATTGTTGAGTATGCAGTAATTTGCTATGACCTTGACTTTTTCACAATGAAGGTATTAATGACAATCATATAAATTAGTCCATTTTTAACCAGACATACAGAATGGAATGAAGGTATTAATGACAATCATATAAATTAGTCCATTTTTAACCAGACATACAGAATGCCCTTTAACACGTTTTGATTTTCTTTCGATGTATTCTCAAAAGCAGCGATGCCATATAACATTTTTATACATGAAACTGTAAAAACGAACTGAATGTTATAACAAAACTAAAAATTTAAAATATAATTAATTTAAAAACGGCGAATTTATAATCATGGATAGTACGTGTGGTTCTTGGACTCTTGCGTGAAGTCTATATGGCAATTCATAGAGATGACTTTACTACTACAATACCTCCCTTTTTACCTTATTATGGCACGTTCGTATTTTACGTATTTGTACAAATTTTCAAAAACGAAATTGATGACTGAAAATAACAAGAAGACAGAAAATGACGTGGCAGCACGCTGAATTGTCGTTGACTACTCTGGATATTAAGTGGAACCTTGAATGTTCTTGAGTTGTTTTTAGGATGAAAAAGCTTACTGTTTGAATACTGGTCGATAAAAATTTTTATATATGTTGGAATTCGTTAAAAGATGGGATAATAATAAATGATAAGGAATACTATAAAGAATAATATGTTTCTTTTTTTTTAATGCTAAGCATTATACATTTTTCATTAAAATCATAAGCAAAACAAATATAATTATCATAAAGAAAAAAATAATAAAATATAAAAATATGAATATCTTTATAAATATAATCTTATATTCAATTTTTTTGTCTTCATTTTAAATAAATTCGTTCTTTCACAAAGTATTTTTTTTTCTTTCATTTCATTAAGGAAACAAAACTTTTTTGGGCATAACAGCAGTGACTGCCTATGTGTTCTTTTTCCATGTTAAAACAACACTATCGTTGTATTTAAAACATGTTATACAATAAAGGAAATTTTTCAGTGGTCAGTTTCCCATTATTCACATTAATTATGAATTTAGGAACATTGTTTATGACTAAAACATGAATTGTAGAATTTGAATAAGGTATGGTGGTTATGATACGACAATTCGGTGCTGAATTTACAAGGAAGCATCTTTTTTGAACATTCTTCTTCGGATAATTTTGAAGTGACGTCTCTCGTAGATGATACAAAAGCCGTACAATGTTGAAATTTTTGATTTTGGACTGTTACAAAATATTGTTCGCAGTTTTGCATCTCCCCTTTTGTGCTTTGTTCTACGTAGTAATATCTTAATTTTCTTACCCTCTTTTCGCTTATGTCAAATCAACGGTGTATGTTTCTAAAAGCTCTGCTAATACCTTTCTGATCGCGATTTTCTGGTAGCAATTTCCGGCTTGTCTTACAATCTTTACTAATCCTCGTATTGTTGGCTTTGCATGCCTGAAATGCTCAAAACTTGATAACCATTAAAAAATTCACATCGATCAAAAATGTTTTACGACGCCTAATATAGAATTTTGACAGTGTCTCATAATCGCTTCTTTCTAAAATTGAAACCTAATAATTTATTCATCAAATATATTTGAGAAATAGTCTTCGCGACTAGGTCATAATCTTTTTATTGAGAATCTGCAGTCTCTTTTTGGGTCAAGAAAATTTTTTTTTTTCGTGCAAGAAAAATTTACTTGTCGCAGTAAACTGGCATTAAAGTATTTATCATCTAGAAAACGTGTGGAAATGAAGAGGCTTTTTTGTTCAGCCGTCGTTATTTCAAACAATCATCTGTGTAATCATCAATTTTGATGTTATTATTGTAAACTAAACTTCAAATCTGATATAATATCAAAGTAAAAAAATGGACAGACATTATGAAAAATATTAAAATGTAGATGTTTATTTATTTTATTTTTCAAAAAATAATAATACTATAAAATGAAATAAGTAAATTATATTATAAAGTAGAAGCAGAATTGTTGAATAAAGTTTTCTTTTGATATTCAAAACAAACTTTTCTGTTTATAGATATAGGTACTATATAAGTAAAGTACTACGATGAATACATGTTTTATATATATATTCTACGAGACATGTGTGTTCTATATAGAAATTACAACTTAATTAACGATTCAAGTTTCTCTTACTTTGTAAAGCTTAAAGCAAAAATGGTTTTCTTTGATTATGATCGTCTTATCCTTGTTAACAAAGTCAGACGAAAAACACAGATAAACTGAAAAAATAAAAATGCAAATCCAGCAGTTTATTACGCAACTTTAAAAGTTGGGACCTATTATTCGGGAGATTTGAGCCGGTCTAGATTTTAATGAGTCCCCACTGTTAAAGTCATTATGTATACTGCCGGGCTTATCAGTTTTATATTCGGGTCAGGACAGCTTTATGTCAGTATCGGTTTGAATTAGCAACTGTCAAGGCGAATGAGTCAATGCAATATGGGCGTCAGGTCCATACTGATTGGCGATACCCACAATTCGCCTAGTAGAGAGAGCCCTATTTAATACTGTAATATTGATTATGCTAACATGGATGCTGTTTGTGTCTGTCTCTATACCATACCAGCATTGAATTAAACGCCATGTATTTCTTACCGTGTGGAAACTTGTTAGAAAGGTTTATGAAAAAATAAAATTAGAAGTATTATGTTTGGTTTACATTGATGTGTCTCTGCACAGTTGAGAACATTGAGGGTAGTAAAAAATTTAATATGATAAATGGAATTTCTTCTGTTTTCGTGCTAGTCAATAAATAAATATGAAAGATAGATATAAAAAGGAAATGCTACTACGTAGATTTATTTATTCACCAGATAGATAGGTAAATGGGAATGTTTTCACTTTTTAACGATCTAAAACATTATTTAGGAAATCTAGAATTATTATTGAAAAAGTCAAAGGAGAAAAACTATTAAAAAAAAAACTGTGTACTTGGCTCACTCTTGAAAATTGACAAAAATCTGAAATAATTTGAAATATTGAAGAAAAAAAAACCAATTTCATCAAATGAAAATCAAAAGTGACAAATTTTCTCCTATATTATTCGCACAATTCGAATAATAAAGCCAAACCAAATTTTTTATTGGGTTTTCACCATCCAGGTGATTAATATTTTGCAGCAAAGCAAATTTGGCTACCCAAATAGTCACGTTTTGACGTTTTTTATTTGGGATATCTATTGCTCCCAATTCAGGAAAAAAGGTCAGAGATCTAATGAGTTATAAAACTATAAAGGCAGACCTAGGCGTTAAGAAAAATATCTCCTTCATATAATTTTATCTCTCAACCGAAAAATTGGTACAATGAAATTATCAGAGATAATGCAAAATTTCAAATCCTTAATGTATGCTATATTGAATGATCAACGCTTCGTTATCATCAATCCGTAATTATCCTAGAGTTGAAACGAAACACGTACCTAATTTGGCAACAATTTATGGGGGCACTGGAATGGATTTGATAAATTTGAAATTTCACTTGTTAAATCACGAATAAAATTGTTTGGATTGATGATAATTAACCATTTAAAGCTTAATGATTTGAAATGGGTATAAAAAAATAAAAAATAAAACCTGTTTTAAAATTTTGCAATTAGAATTAAGGGGTAACCAACAAAGCTATTAAACAGAGTACTTGTTAATAGTAGGATGTGTTCCTGCCATATCATTTATCCATATAAATGTTCGCTTTTTATTTATTTTAAAAACCTGAAAAATATTTTATTTTATATAATTGTAAATCATTCATTTTTTTTTATCAATTAAAATATGAATGATTTTTTTTATAGCTCTGGAAATAATTTTTTAATTGTTTAAATGTTTATTATATTAGCCATTCAATCTTTTTATATAAATTAAAATTAAAGTAACAGTGGCGGCACTGAAAGACTTAAGCCAATAAGCTACAAAAGTAAGTTATTTCAGATTTTTAAAAATTGTTGATATTATCGACGTAATAAATTATTCAATTAATGTAAAAGAAGTCCCAAGTTTCCGAACTTTTAATAATTTATAAACAAAAAACAAAGACACCAAACATTTACAGAGTCTATACTCTGAAGCATATAGGCAGGAGAACGATGGCTATAGAAAATATTGTCCCCGAAATATGGATAAAATAAGTGAGGCGCTGCGATCAATACGTAATATCAATAAAAGCGGGCTGTTGTGCGCTAATTTCAAATGATATATCAATTTGTACATTATGCTAACAACAACAGCTAACTTCACAGATACTACTTCTTGATGACAGCGCGGCTGGTGGCTTAAAAATGAACTATAAATTACACAAATTTTTAGGGACAGGTACGCTAATGCTTTAGTACATAGCGATCTTTCTCCTGTTCTATAACCTTCATGGTCTATACCAAAAGCATCATTTCTCTTAAAAACATGAAATTTGACTAAATTATCGAGAAATACTGAAAATTAATATCGGTCGGATTGGTATTAAACGAAGTATATCCATGACAAGTACACGATTAAAAACATTTTGAAATAATGACAAATGTTGCTAGAAAATATATCCATCGAAAACAAAACTTAATACAAAATATTTTTCCTCACCGAATTTATTTTCGTGGATATTGTGATCTGAATTTCTTATCCAGAGATATCTAGTCTTGGTACCGATTTTAAAAACATTTTAATGTGCTGACACAGGTCAGCATTAATCATTAAATACGAATTTTCACGAAACTAACATAAAATTATTGTGCAATAGTTTACTTTTACTGTGCTTGACAATCACGATAATTTGCATATATAAGCAGCAATGATATTGAGTGAATACAACAACATTGTTCATTTGTAGCAAATTGTTAATAAACTTAAGACAAAAGCACCATGAATACCAAAATATTTTTGATCTTTCTAACAGTTGCAGCTATAGAATTATTTAATTATCAAGATTCAGGATGCTTTGTGGTCGCTTTACCAGTAAGATATTTTTTACAAAATTTAATAAACACTATTTATCAATAATAATATTTTATTTTACAGTGTCCACCTAATTGTGGTTCATCAGGATCAGGAGCAGCATCCGCATCAGGTGCAGCATCATCAGGTTCAGGAGCTGCCTCCGGATCCGGTGCAGCTTCGGGTTCAGGAGCTGCCTCTGGTTCAGGCGCAGCGTCGGGTTCAGGAGCTGCCTCCGGATCAGGCGCAGCATCAGGATCAGGAGCTGCTTCTGGTTCAGGAGCAGCATCAGGATCCGGAGCTGCTTCTGGTTCTGGTTCATCATCGGGTTCAGGATCAGGATCATGTGGTTGCGGAGGAAGTGGGTCTGCAGGTGCATCATCTGGAGGTTCATCAGCAAGCGCAAGTAAAAATTCAGCTGGTGCTTCATCAAATGGTTCCTCCGCAGGAGCATCTAAGGGCTCAGCAGGTGCAGCGTCAGGAGGTTCGTCGGCTTCGGCAACTAAAGGTGCTGCTGGTGCTTCGTCTAATGGATCAACTGCGTCTGCAACTAAAAAGTCAGCTAGTGCTGCTTCTGGTGGATCATCGGCTGGTGCTTCAAATGGATCAGCAGGTGCATCGTCTGGTAGCTCCTCAGCTTCAGCAACCAAAAACTCAGCTGGCGCTTCTTCTTGCGGTTCATCGGCTGGCGCTTCAAATGGATCAGCAGGCGCATCATCTGGTAGCTCGTCAGCTTCAGCAACTAAAAACTCTGCTGGAGCATCGTCTGGTGGATCAACAGCTGGTGCATCCAACGGTTCAGCGGGTGCATCATCTGGTAGCTCGTCAGCTTCAGCAACTAAAGACTCAGCTGGTGCTTCTTCGGCCGGATCATCTACAACTGTAAGTAACGGATCAGCTGGAGCTTCTTCTGCTGGATCATCAGCTGGTGCAACAGCTTCTGGAGCTGGAGCTGCATCAGGTGGTGCAGTTTCATCGGTTACTGAAAATGCAGCATCCGCATCTTCTGCTGGATCAAGTGTTTCAGTTGGAGGTGGTGATGATTCTGATGATTCTGATGATTGCTCTTGTTAAATTTTTCACTGATACTGCTATGTAAGTAATTTATACATATTAAATAAATGTAGCATATTTACCAACTTCTAATTTATAGTCATCGTTATGTTCGTGTTTCTAGTGATAAACAAGTCGGCTTAAACTGGACTGTTGTAAAAGATTCTTGTTTCTACGCTTAATACATAAAATAAATGGCTATATTAAAAGTGTAATAGACTATAACTAAATCATATAATGAAACCTGTTAAAAATTAAAGCATACCCATAGCAAAAAAAAGTTGTTTTTTATTTTACTTGCTGTATATTAGGTATCTGACCTTAAATCCATTAATAATCATGCAGTAGAAAAAATTCCAATTTTCAGTACTTCTTCGGTTTAAATTTAAGTTAAATAACAACCATATAAGTATAATTTGTCAGTATGACTGTAATAAGGTATTTTTTATGTATTTGATATTGAACGTTAGTAAGTTGACGCTTTGAAAGACAGACGTGTTATTGGTGCTGTGGAATATCTAACTTCAAAATGTACTTTAAATAGGAATTTATATAAATTTTAATGTGAAAACGTTCATATAGATTCTACTGTATAAAATCAAAATTTTTCGAGTAAAAAAAAAAAGCGACACTAATCTAAAAAAGAAAAAAAAAAGAAATCTTTAACATAACCAAAGTGTTTACGCAACCATAGTGAAAAACGTACCAAACAAGAATTTAAGTGCTATAACATTGTAAAAGTGAGCTAGTTATGAAAATAAACATCTAAATGCTGATAGAAAATAGATTCAACTGAAATTGAAAATTAAAGAAAGTAAAAAAAAAAAAAAAAATTTATTTTTATTTTTTATACTCTAAACTAGAGATAGGCAAGCACTGTCTGCTTGTCATATTAATAAACTTTAATGTATT
The DNA here is from genome assembly GCF_905475395.1 of Chrysoperla carnea. NCBI lineage: Eukaryota > Metazoa > Arthropoda > Insecta > Neuroptera > Chrysopidae > Chrysoperla > Chrysoperla carnea. The sequence continues at coordinate 29,230,330 of NC_058341.1, forward strand.
TGCTATCGCAAACGTGGTGCAGTGGGTATAGTGTGCGCTTTATAATATAGTAAATGCTGAAACCTGAGTTCGATCCCCGTTGCTGGCGACTTTAATACCGTGCACTTTTTGTTTTGCATTTTTTTATTTTTTCTGCTTCTAATCACATTTGTGTATAAACTGCAGATTTTAAAATTTGTGTATTTTAAACCAATTATTTTATAACCCATTTTACATAAAACGATAGTGAGAACTTCTGATAGCTCTGTGGAAATAATTTTTTTTTTGCTGTGCTGTAAGTGTTCTAAACATATAAAAGGAAATAAAATAAAAATAAATCTATTATAAAGCTTGTGGAAGTTAAAAATTGTGTCGCTTGAGATTATTTTAAAAACAAAATTTGCTAATTTTATAATTAAATTTTGTGTTTAAATAAACGGTATTACCTCTTTAAACAATGCAGGCCAAAGAAATTAACGATTTAACTGAGGCAATTCGCGGACTTACTTCGAAGGTCGCCGACACCAATACTGAATTGAAAGAACTCAAATCGTCTATTATTCACATGAATTCAGAAATTAAATCATTAAAAAAAGAGATAAAAACATTGAAAAACGATAAATCGGAAATGAAAGCGATAATTATCAAACAAGATAATAGCATCAAAAATCTTATGCGCGATAGCCGTAAAAAGAACTTAATATTTCATGGGTTGAACATACAACAGGAAAACATTAACTTGAAAGAAAGTATTTTAGAAGTCATTCGATCCAAGCTGCAAATTAACATAGATCCTGCTGAGATCGAGGAAATACAAAACTTTAAAAATAAATCCTTAATACTAGTAAAATTTCGCACTGAAAAAACTCGCTACGAAATTATGAGAAAGAAGAAAGTGCTAGCTGGTTCGGAACTATATATCTCGGAGCACTTTAGCAAAGAGGTTTTAAGCGATAGGCGGGAGCTGTTGCCTTTTTTTAAAGATGCCAAATCTAAAGGTATGAATATCCGCTGGAACTATGATAAAGTTGTCCTCCATGATGAGAGTCTGGGCGTATATGACCTCGAACGCATACAACATTTAATATACAAATACGATAACCAAGGAAAGAATAGTTATAAGTCAGACACCAGCGAATATTTATCTGACGAGACCAACAATATACACGAGAGCATTGCTACACCCGAAAGAGAACCAAAGAAGCGAAAACGTATTTCGAATAAGACAAAGAAAATAAGCACTCCTGGCCCAATCGAAAAATATTTGAGTGATGCTTCCAATGCAAGACATTCTAAGCATTGACAACCAGACAGCGATTATAGCAGCTTTACTAACACCAACAACCATACTCAAAATTTTAAAATTTCCTTCTGGAACGTCTCTGGCTATAAAAACATATACAACGCTTCCTCTGATTACGAAAATATTCTAACGGAATCTGATATAATTGGTCTCGTAGAAACCTGGTTAATTGAAACTGATGTTCCCCTACCTACATTCCTGGAGAATTTTGTGTCTATTGAATGTAATGCCACAAAAGAAAAATCAATGGGTCGTGCTAGTGGAGGCCTCATCCTATTAATTAAGAAAACACCAAACTTCACATATAAGATTTTGGGCTCAACTAATTTATTTATATTCGTCAAAATTTTCTATGAATTGGAGCCCATCATTGTAGGTGTAGTATATTTTAGACCGGACCTTGATTCACAACGTTCTATCAGTTTTCTGACAGAAACCATCAACGAAATACTTACGACACACGAATGCATGCTGATTTTGGTCGGTGACTTTAATAGTCGGATTGGTGTATTAAATCAGGACTTTGACGAATCAGTTTTTAATCATTCGCACTTGTCCTACAAAAGAAAATCGTCAGATTTAATAGTTAATAAGCGCGGTCGCCTGTTGGCCGAGTCTTTTAATGCCATGGATTTCGTCGCCTTAAATGGTAGGGCCCCCAGCGACCCTATAGCTGCTCCTACATATATAGCTTATAATGGTGCTAGCGTTATCGACTTAGCATGGGTACACGGTGCATACTTGGACCTGGTGAAGGATTTCACGGTGAACGAATCAGGTGAATCTTCCCATTTATTGTGCTCCATTATTTTGGAAAATACTTTTCAGTCTCGTTCTTTTCCAGGCTGCAGAAACCATCAAAAGCTTGCCTGCGTTTATTCCGATTATTTTCAATGGAAGGAAGATAAAAGTTTTGAATATGCGATCAGTATGGCAAGAGATAAGCGCCTCTACTTCAACAGTCAGAGTGTTGACGAACTTTTTCAAAATCTTTTGTATTGTATCTACGATTCGGCTATTAACTCAAACTTGGCCGTTCAACACAAAGTTGCACTCACAAACAGTCATCCCACATTAAAGAAAAATTGGTTTTCGAAGGAATTAAGAAATTTGAGAAGGGCACTAAACACTGCTTACAAAAGAGCAAAAAAGCAAGGATTTATTGAACCTTACCTACATGAATATCGAAAGCTTCGAACCGAATACAGGATGTCAGTTAGGAACGCTAAACTGGACTATTCAAGAAGAATTACGGATGCAATAGCCTGCGCCAAAGATAATATCGAGTTCTGGAAGGTGGTTCGTAAGTTTTCTGGTAATATAAACTCCCGAAACAACGATCTTGATCCCGATGTCTGTTTTTCATATTTCTCAAACCTATATGGTCAAAAAACTCAACATTCTCTGTGTTTTCATGACTCCTCTCACCCTTTTTTAGACAACGAAATCACCCTCGACGAACTCCAACTTGGTCTGAGTCAAAGGAAGAATAACAAATCTCCAGGCATCGACGGAGTTACCAATGAATTCTACAAACACCTACCTCCCAACTGGATCCATTATATTCTGAACATGTTTAACAAAATCATATCCTCTGAAACTCTCCCAAAACAGTGGACAGAATCTCAAATTGTTCTTATTCATAAATGTGGAGATACAAAGGATCCGAGAAATTACCGTCCGATTGCACTGTTAAATACACTGCTTAAGCTGTTCACGACTATATTAAATTATCGTTTGCAAACCTGGATTGAGGAAAAAAACCTACTACCGGAAAACCAAAATGGTTTCCGAACCGGTCGCAGTTGTGTTGATAATATCTTCATCCTGAACTCACTGCTAACGATTCAAGTCCAAATCAAGCGCAGACATGTCTATGCTCTGGTTGTAGATTTCAAAGCTGCGTTTGACTCCTTAAACCACGAACTACTGTGGGCAAAATTATACGACATCGGAATCTCGGGGAAAGCACTAAGAGTGGTTAAACATCTTTATACCAACGCTAAGGCAAGAATTAAGTTGCATGGAAACCTATCGAAATACATTGATTTGACGTCAGGAGTTCTACAGGGGGAAACGCTATCTCCAACTTTGTTCAACCTCTTTATTGGGGATATTGAAGACTCATTTCGCGGGGCTGGCTTTTCTGGGCTAGATATAAACCAAAAGTGTGACCTGCTGACATTGTGCTACGCCGACGACATGATAATATTTGGGTACTCTCCGTTTGATATTCAACAAAAATTAAACCACCTCTCTTCATACTGCACTAAAAACAAATTAGTTGTAAACATCAAAAAGACTAAAATTATAGTGTTCAGAAATTCACCAAAGTGCAAAAATCTACCAACCTTCACATACAACTCAGAACCAATACAAATCGAACAACAATGTGTTTATTTAGGAGTGAAATTTAGTTCGACTTGCAAATTTCTCCAAGCCACGAATAACGCCATTAACAAAGCCAACATTGCTAACGCCCGAGTGAAGCGAATCCTAAGTTGTTGCAAGTCCGACTCCTGGTCAACCAAATGCCAACTGTTTGACAGCATCTCACGAGCCACCTTGCTTTATGCTTCAGAGGTCTGGGCTTACAATTACATGGAGAAAGTCGAATCAGTCCAAATTAAATTTATCAAGTCGATCCTCTGCCTTGCAAGAAGTACTCCAAACTTTATGGTTCGTCTGGAAACACGTAGATCTAACATCTCGATAGAAATCGTAAAAAGAATTCTTAAATACTGGCGTCACCTCATAACCACTCCAAATAATAGACTCATAAAAATATGTTATAATCAGTTATATGAATTTTCTACATCGGACATATCCTGTGATGGTAATTGGTGTAATCAGCTTCGAAACATACTGACGGGCGTGGATAGAGTCGAACTTTTAAACTCTCATCGAGTTGAAACTATTAAAAATGACATTGCTGAAGTTATTGACCTCTACTCGAAGAAAATGCACCATAACGACTTGGAATCATTAGAAGCATCCCACTACAGTGACATCTATGGCCACTTATTCCAGCTCAACAACTACAACTATGAGTACTTGAACATCCGCTGTGCTATATCTAAGTTACGCCTTATCACACAAATAAAAACAACAAGTCAGTTTAGTTTTCGATTACTAATTAGTAACCAGCAATACACCTTAAACTATAAAGAAAGATGCCCAGTTTGTAACACTGGTGAAACTGACGACCTATATCACTTTTTTATCAGATGTCCCATATATAAGGCTTACAGATCTCAGTATTTGAAGTATTCCTTATCATATATTGCAAACAATATAAAACCCTGGTTTAGTTTATTCCATATAAACTCATATGAGCAACTAAATGATATATACCACTTTACTGTAAATTCTTTCCGCCTAAGAGCATTCGTGCTAAATGAGTAACTACCCAGTCTCGAGTTAGTGTCCAATGAACACTTCAATAATCTTGCATTTATTACATTGTTTATCTGTTTTAAAAAAAAGTTCTACTCTTTGTTATTATAGATTCACATGTCTATTTTGATTATAAATTTAACATTATTATCTAAATCATATTTTATTGTTATTTATATTATTATTGTTTTTTATATTGTTATCTATAATATTTATATTTATTGTTATAGTTTATAATTTTATATATTTATGGTGTTTTACAGATTTATACAAACCCAGAATTAGTTACATATAATTTTCTATTTAGTACTTGAGATGAAACTTTTCTTTTTTTTTTTTTTTCTGTATTTGTTTTTTTGGAATCATATTAGTTACTACTTGTATAAACATACATATTTTTATTTATTTATTTATTTATCCGTTCAATGCAACTGAACGCTTCTTTGTTATAATCGCTGTACGATAGTCAAACAAATAAACGTTATTATTATTATTATTATTATGTATTTGATAGATTGTTAAGCGGAAAATGAACCGTCAATGCATGAAACTAATTTACTGTTTAAAATACAGTTATTTCACACTTTCTATAATTCAATAAATTTTATAACGGTAAATAAAACTTTTGCAACGAAAGTCTTCTAAGCTTCTAAATAGTTATATACGACGGAAGATATCAATCCATTGATCATGGTTATACTTTTGTGTTGGTTCGTTTATGAATGTATGCTTAGTAGTTCATATTGGTGAATTTTTATTACCTTTCATGCAAGAAGAACGAGATGGTTAAACTAATTTGGGCAAAAAAATGATTAAAATTCATGAAAGGAATTTATTTTTATAATTTCGCAATTGTATAATAATATGGTGTGATTTAAGATAAAACTTCTACTGACAATATTAATATAGTCAATCATAAACTAATCGAAACAAACTTTAATAGTGTAGAAAGCAGGAAAGTAAAATAATGTATTTTCGCAATTTTATGCTATCAACAAAACAACGCTGATAATTTTCTACAAAAACGTCTATCTGCACTTTGCACACGTTTCTGTTAAACTATTTATAAAAAATTTCTAAAGCTCTCCAACCAGAGATTTTACGTACTTACAAGTATTCTTGTGCCCAGATTACATCACTTATATGTTCGTTGTTAGGTTACGTAGGTGAAAGTAAGAAGTATATTCCTTATGAAATATAAATATTTATTATGAAACTGAATAGATAATCTTAGATTGAATTTTCTACAACATTATATAGGTAAATTTTAGAACTTACTCATAATATTTTCAAATAATCATACGTCTAACTAAAGATATATTTTTATACTTTAAAATTTTATAGAACCTCCATGTACAGACTACTTTCTAAATTATTGTTATATTGTGATTTCATTTCGACCACAGACGGTTAACAAATTTTCAATAAACTTGCATAAGCGCCATTGTAAAATCGTTTGTTTTTATTTCATTAACTCTTGAAAAATTCCGATGGTATTCACAATAGTATAATATCCTCAATGGAAATTTACGTTCTTTGAAAATATTTTAGTAACTTTTCGAAACCGTTAATGAAATTTTAGTTAGTTAAAATTTAAGCTTATTTTACCAAAAGGTCCAGCACCATAGCCCGTTGTGGCATTTTGTTCGAACAAAGACAGAAATATGATCCGCAGTTGTCCAGGTCTTAAATTTATTTTTAGGATATTTTCTGGTTTGAACACAGAACAAGTGAAATTTACAAAATTTAAAAAACGTCCGAACAAAGCGATTTATTCCTTGCAAAGCAATTTATGGAAACTTTGTTATAAAATGTTCTCAATGGAGTCAGTTCGACGGTTTAGGGGCTACGATGCCACTGAGAAACACACAGACGCACAGATTTAAGAAGGAGTGTTATATTGATTTAAGAAGAAGTGTTATAAGCACTTTAAACTTATAACACTCCTTCTTAAATCAATATCAAAGTGATGCTCAAGGACATCAGATGAGATGAAAAGGATATTATCATATTTTGGGACAAATTTTTGGAAATAACTTTAATTGAAATTGAAATATTAGAGTTGACGTTATTCTTTTGAATTATTGTTTTGAATTATATAACACCCCTTTTTTTAGCTCGGGGGTTAAAAATAGTCATTTAAAAGCGTACATTACTTCTACATAAGCTAAAAGGATGCTGTTTTACTGATTAGAGCTCTATATAACTGTATTCTAACGAGCACCCAATCTCTTTTATTCTTAAGTAAGTTAAAACAAGTAAAAAATATTTTTTTGGTTTAATTCGGTTTTTATATCCAGTAAAATGACTTTAAATTTGCTTTTAATTTCATAAACACAAAAAATAAGAGAAGAAGATTTTAATCTGTTTGTTTATGTATTTACTTAAAAAGGCAGGTATATTTGTTTTTTATTCAGTGTCTCCCTTTAAACGTGTGGATGTCGAATGATAAACAAAAAACGAAAATATGTATATAAAAATTTAGACCCATTAAAAACGAATAATTCTTACATAAATAAATAAAATGATAAATCAAAATTAAACATTTTGTTATAATATTAAAACAAAATATTATTATACATGTCTCATACAAATTATCTCATTACTGAAACACTACACGTTATTATAAGATAATATGTAGGTATAACGTATGATGTCATTCATTACGTAGTGGTTCGAAAAAATAATGAAAGTTACTCTATATTAGGTTAAGTTTGAGGATTTAATTTCTGTAAGAGATATCCTTTGATTCGGAAACTTGTGATACAGTTTGATAATAAAAGAATTCAAACTTTTACGTCTTTCTCGTTTCACAATCTGATACTTCAGGTATTACACAAAATTTTGCTTGTATTTTAAAAGTTTTTGCCATTATCAGACTTGGTCCACAGAAACTCGATGATATAGAACCCTCGTGGTTCGTTATCTTGTAGACTCCGATTGCTTCGGAAGAATATCATTTAAAAGTAAGAGGCAGATCCGTGATAATCGTACAATTATTCTAATTTTCCTGTCTCGTTACAAATGACAAAACTATCACTCGTATCCTACCTTAAGACACACCTAAATTTACCCATCTACCAGAATTTGCTCGTTCACTTTTCAGCTATATGCCTTAATTTTCTGCTGTACTTCGTAGTAACTAATGAAGTAAGTTGTAACTGATAATGGCTTAGGTAAGTAGATTATATCGTCCTACGATATTCGTGGTATGTAATATAATACCATATGGGAAGGAAACAATTATTGCCCACTTTTGGAAGGATAGAAATTTCTTGTTATCCTTCCTAAGGAAATAAAGAAAGTTTAAAATGAATGGGATGTCTGCTCAGCTCATATATATTCCTACAATTTCGATTATTCTTACAACACTGATATTCTTCTTCGAATAACGGATTATTTCAGGAGAGTGTCATCTAGTTGGGTACATATTAACGTCAAAAAGGATGTTCAGTATCTTGGTCAGCTTTTAAGCTTACTTCTTCTTTAAGCGAGAGAGGCTATCAAGACTGAGAAACTGTTATCAAGAAGAGGCTAAATACATTAATGTTCATATTATTTGAATGACTAAGACAGAAAGTTTAAATGGACTGATTTAGTGAGACATTGTGTATTTGATATTGTTTTATTTATAAAATTGTTGGTAGTAAGTTTTCGTTTAAAATATTAGCAGGTGAATAACATTGTTGTTTAATATCTGATGTCACTAGCTCCGACAACTCATTCGTCGTTTTGTTTTCTATGGTATGTTGTATATTATAGTCCGCAGACCCATTTTGAAAAAAATTACTCATTTCTTCACTGTTGACACCTTGTATATGTGCTTCCAATAAGACAACTTCTAACATAACAAATACTCGGGAGAGTTTGCGTTTTTCAAAATTACGAAATCGTCAAATCTATGATTATAAAAGTTTGTTTTGCTCGAAAATCATCGAGCAATAAATAGAAAAATCATTTTATCCGACATTGAATTTAACTCGTTTTCCTCGATCGACACCCAACTTGATGGGGCGAAGATGTTGAAAAAAAAAATGTTCAAGCTTCTTAAAGAAAATTCTTCGCTGTGGATAATTTTCTTACGTAAGCAGTTTTAACAAGGCATAAACAACACGCGTACCTATGACTCAACGGTGATGAACTCTAAGTAAGTATATGAGGCGTGGGCCTGAAGACTATTATTTATATATAATTTTATTATTTTACCAAACATAACCTTATAAAAAATATTTTATTATGTACTTAGAATAAAAAACAAGAACAATAACAAAAAAAAAGTATAATAATATAATATCACATCAAATATTGTGTTATTATTCACAATTTCTTTTCCGAATCATCAACCACAAGATATGTTAAATCGTTCGAGAATACAAATTTTATAAATTTTTGTACACAAAAGTGAGTGAATCATGTTTACCATCATTTAACATATCACATATTTACATTTATTATTATTTTTTGTACCCGTAAAAAAAATTTTTATGATCATTACCTTAATAAATTTGCGTGTAATTCGTGTGAGTATCCTCTTATTCGTTAGCATTGGGCGAATATTATTAACAAGTTAAGGAAGTTTGTTTAGTAAACAATTTGTAGCTGTATAAAGACAACAGGTGTGATAAGATGGCGATAACCCGTCCTTGAGAGGGGCATACCGGCTCATTTATGTTAGTTTTCGCAAAGCTAAAGCTACATTGTACAAGGTATATATGTCCGTTTTTCCTCCTGTTCATAGTGACACTTTCCTCCAGAAGTGGTGGTGCACTGTTTGCCACAAGTATTAAGTATACTTTCCTCCAAACTTTGAACCTATAAGGGCTGCACTATTTCGCTATAGACTTTTGATATAGGCGTCTTTGAATGAGTTGTAACATCTTTGGAACATACTCTTACCATATTATATGTAAAATTAGGCTCCTTCGAATACTTTCAATGATTAAAAGCTTGCATTTTAAAAGGAATACAACTTTTTTCGTTAACCCTAGACGCTTTTGAAACTTCGTCTCGACCCGGTATTCATACCTGGGTAAATTGTTTTTTTAAAAACACCCTTTATTAGAGACATTCACTTATATACCTCTTTTCAATATTCAAATGTTCAATTAATGCCGCCTCCTTCGCCTGTGATCACATTATTGCAAATTTTTTTTGGCAATAGTATTTATTCTCTGTTCACTGTGGGTTTTGTTGAAAAAGAAACAAATAATTTCATTTTTTATCTGCTTGTAGAGGATATTTTGAGCCGTTTCCCTGAGAAACATCTTGCCTAGAAATAAACATTTTTCTATCAACTGTATCAGAAAAATACATGTGCTTAGTGGTATCAAAAATTTAAAGTTCGACGAATATGGTTGGCTTGAAAACAAAATGTGTAGTAGGCACAAAATAGGAATTGACATCTGGTAAAATTGCATCTCTAGTTTTCTGCACTTGTAAATATCTTTTCAAATAAATTTCTCAGTGTCAATTATTTGAATTAGTTGAACTATTTTTGAAGTCCTCATACGATTAGCACTGGAATTTCGAACTTCTTCTACTCGCTTTGCTCACTCTTCTATACTCACTATATATATATATATATATATATATAATATATTAAAAATAAGGTTTTCCCGTCGATAGTTTGATAATTTTCTCGTATATTTGTTAAAATTTTGTTATTATATTTTATTTGAATTGACACTCTGTATATTTATATTTCATACAAAGAAGGCACAGAAAATAAATAAACAAACATCTGCATAAATTTGAATGTTTTGAGTTAAATTTGAAAATATAAAAGTGAAATATATGATAATTTTTTGTAATAAAATACAAACAATTTGAAAATGTGTGTGTATTTTCGTTTTGGTTGTCTTTTCTTCTTTTTATCTGTGTTATTATTTGCGTATGAGACAAATTGTTAAAAATAATATTATTTATTTGTTTTTATTTAATTCATAACATCGTTTTTATTTGAATTTTAAATGCAGTTTTAAAATAGACAAAGTACTCGGGGCGCTGGAGTTCAATGAAATCCTTAGAGGAATCATATTTTAAACAAGAAGTATCAAAAACACTACTATTGATGGTCCCAAACTGATGGCCCGTTTTTATTCTTTTTGTTTTGTTTGTTGCAAGTGCGAGTTTAAGGTTCTGTACCCGAAACAACTGAAAAAGAAGCGATTGTCTTCCAAATGGATCGCGTTTGAAAAAGTCTAAAAGGGACAGGTAATTTTTATGGAGAGTGTTCTAAGATATGTTTTAAATGTGATTTTAGAGGTACATACCCTAAACATTAGTTGTGGGCTATTTGAATTTTGTAAACACTTGTTTTGGTATATACATACTGTGTACATATTTCCACCGCCTGGGTAGTTGAATGTTTGGGCCACAAGAATAGCACTAACATGTGACCAACAAAAAAGCTCTACCCATATTCACTTCCAAATGCCAACGTCTATACAACCTAGTGTAAAATGTGAAATGGTTCTATTTGTTGGGTCAATCACTTATACAGTGTTATTCAAATATAAATTGTATGACTAATTTAGTTAATGTTTTTATTTATATGTATATATAAATAAATGATTGATTACTCGAAAACACATTTCAATTTGTTTATGGCATGTAATATATCAATGAATGAAACTAAAATCTGTTATTTAAACGTTTTTGTGTCGCACAAATATTAATGAAGAATAAGCTATATTTTAATAAACTCGTGTATCGGGTATACTTTGAATAATTATCGTTGCGGTTGTACGGGTAACATTACTTATAAGTTCTAAAAAGATAAAAATTCAAAAGATTAATTGCAAAATAAAGTGACGATAGTTTAATCTTATTTTTAAAAAAAATTGTGTTGTATTATAATGTCATTTAAGCATATTTTTGCTACACAACAAAAATATCGGTGAAATTATTATTTATATTAGCTCGAAATTAACTCGATTTGCTGGGTCTATAAGTAAAGAGCATCGCATTATAGCCTCCATTTCTCTTGGTCTCGCTTATCCTCCTTCCATAACTCTCGAAATAAGGATACGACTTGTTTTACAGAGGTAAAATTGATGTACAGAATTCAATATTTTAAAATTTTAAATCTCCTTCACCATTTTATAGAAAACTCTAATTTATGGTTCATAATGATGGTGTAGTAAAATTCATAGATGGCGTAGAAAAATTAAGTTTTTCTAATTTTTTTCTACTATCATGTGTTGTTCTTAGCTTATCTGTTAGTCCGATATAAGAACTATATTATTGTACAGTTTTATTAAAATCCATTCGCTAGTTTTTGCGTGCAAGCGTAGCAAACAAACAAGCATCCTTACTTTCACATTTATAATGTATAGGAATATAATGCCATAATCAACATAAATTTTGGCTAATTTTGTGTCAAAGTACTTCTTTGTAGTGATTCGTTTGATAATCAATTGGTAATCGTTCTTTATTTACACTTTGTCTAGATCTAAAAAATACCTTCAAAAAAATTCTTTATATTTTGAGTTTGAGCACTGGGGAGCTGTTTCAGCGCTTATTTTTTCAAAATTATTTATCTATAGATTTAATAAAAATGACTAAATTTGATATAGATCTGAATCTATTCAATGGATTCCAAAACTTGAATGTGTATGAGTTTGTCGACTTTCGACATAAAATTTTTGTAAGAATGGACTTTATAACGCAACAATCATATATAATTAGGGTACTTGAAAAAAACCTTTGATACAAGATATAAAGATAAATATCTCATCCAATTTTCTTCTAGATTATACACATAATTTTCTAGAAAATATGATTTGACAATTCCTTTCGTTTAATGGTTTATAGTCGGATTGTTCAAAAAAACTTTCAAAACTAACAACAACAACCAAAACCGTAATTTTAAAATAAAACTTCTTATATGCTCTTTCATGTTTAAACATAAAGAAATGTATATTGTGTACCTATACCTATACTTACCTATCTACCTAGAAAATATCTTGTATACATACACAGGGTGTTACAGATCATCCGTTTACTGCCGAAAAAGTTCAGAACGTAAATTTATAAATTAAAACTTTAACTTAAAAACACTTTTTTTTTTAAATATTTCGCTTAAAAGCTAGGCAGTTTTATAATACTTTTTGCTCAACGTACCCAATATTAGCAAAATAACATTTATTTTGGAGTTAATTTACAAAAAACCCATCCAAACCAAAGTAAGTTTGTACGTTTTAGAAACATCGTGTATAGGCAAGAATAATTTTGTTCCCTTGAGTTACTAATATGAGGCCATTCTTAAAATATGTCAGGCAAACAGTGGAAGGGACGATAATACCTGGCCTTGAATTTTAAAGAAAGGAAGAACTTGTGTTCAAAAATTATTTCTATAGGTTGTTGAAAACGAATTGAGATCGAATAAGAGACGGTGAAGCACATGCACACAAATCTACACTCTCTCTTGAGCTGCCTTTTTTAGTGAGAACTGAAATCAAGTCTGTACAAATCTATACATATTCTGTTTAGTATAACTAACAGCTGAATACGTCACGTAAAAGACGACCGTATTTTAAATATTTCTTATCCTATTGGAAGTAGCTAGGGATGAGACACATCTGGCACTTGGCAGCATCTTCTTTTTACAGTTAAATTTAAACTTGCTAGACAGTTTGAAACGTTGCTAACACAGAACCAGCTATTATTCTTATAATTATAAACGAAAAGTAAGATTTCCAAATTTTAAAAACTTCTGACAAATTTTTCGGGTACGGAATCCTAAACTCGCACTTTAAACATATTTAAGAACACTCTTCATTAAATTACCTTTATTCTTAAAGCATTTTCCAAACTGAATCGATTTTGAAGATCATAGCTAAGTTTTTAGTTTTTCGGATACGGAACCCTAAACTCGCACTTGAAACATAGCTAAGAACACTGTCCATTAAAATATTCGTTCATCCGTTCATCACAGACAGGCAGACATACATACAAACATAGCGATCAAAAAGGTTAATTTGCCAAAAGTTTGGTTGCTTTACTAACACGCATCTTGCATTAATTAAAGCATATGCATGACGTACATCATCCCTTTTTTTGTTCAAATTTAGTCATCTTAAATTAAATCATCAGAAACGTTGGCAACTCTCATATCAGTACTTTAGAAAAGATGAACTGTTACCCTAGAACATTAGGTAAAGGCGGTACATAAGATTGTAGATGAAAACTTTTCCAACAAAATAATGAGCAAAATAGAAAAATAAAGTATACATGCGATACAAGACTCTTACCTAGTTATATTATTATTTTCCAGGTACCTCACTGACATAATCTATATCATATTTTCTCCATTTATATATTATATCTTACCTATGTGATATATGCATTGGTCATTTTCTTTTTCGTCATACCCAATTGATTTAATCTTTGTGAAATGATAAAATCCTTTTGTATGTACGTATAGATAGATATAAAATATATGTATGATTTCTTGGTAATAATACAGAAACAAGTGAATGAGGTTTTCCATTTTGGTTCTTTTACCATCTAGAAAATGTTAACTTCAATTTGCTTCTACTTCTTTTACAGATGATAAATTGTATAATACATGTATTGAATGCAGGTTTATCGGGTGTTCCAAAATTTGGTTACATTAATATTATTTATATTCCAACATCTGTAAAAGAAACTTTTTTTTTGTACCTTTTTTATCTATCAAAACTAAAACGTAATTTTTAATTATGAATACTACGCCATCCTTGCTTAAATGCCTCTTACATCATAAAATGGAACCTTCTCCGAAGCAATTTTTTCCCACTAAACGTTGCTTTTTTTTTTTTTTTTTCGTGAACTTCCCAGAGGAAGTTAATATAATGGGGCCGGTTTTGAAAATCTCCAGTTTTACATATTTTCGCTCTTTCAAGGCCGCAATATCCGAATCAAACCTTTTCAATGTGATGTCTGTGTGTGTGTGTGTGTGTGTGTGTGTGTGTGTGTGTGTGTGTGTGTGTGTGTGTGTGTGTGTGTGTGTGTGTGTGTGTGTGTGTGTACGTATGTGCGTAAGTGCGTATGTTCGTTCGAATTCTTTCGCCTCGATTATCTCGCAAACCAGTTATGACATTAACACGTGTCTAGGCTTATTCGACGCGTAATCGCGTATTTAAAAACTGAACGAGTTTCTAGAGCAGAATTAGTAGCCGTTTTTTGATGGTAATAAAAAAAACTGGAAAAAACTGAATCTGAAAAGTGGATAAAACACATCATTTATCTATGGAGATAATGATCGTTCCAGCATAAGCTGCAGTACATGTTCGAAGAATAATCTATAAAGGCTAAGAAGACCTTTTTCTAATGTTTTCCCCCCTCTGGGAAGTTAGTTGTGGGGACTACAGGGGTCACACTCACACAACTTCCACGCCGACTATGTACTACCAATTTATTCATGATTACTTTCGTTTTTATCTGGTATTAATAATAATACAAACCACCACTGTCACAGATATTTTTCAATATATTATAAAAATTAATACAAAACTATAAAATAAAATAATAAATTATAAATTAATGATAAAACAAATCACTGTTTTCTCCTGTCTTCATCAGCTCAATAAAGTTTGTTGAATAACAATAACTTATGTACGTTGCTATGATTTCAAATTTGTTTTAAAAATCCATTTTTGTCTAACATTACTTCATTCTCAAATAAATGAATATCATAATGTCAGCACTGGGACATTTAGCACACTAAATACGTAAATATCACTAAAATTTTTACGAACCTGATCGTGATTAACTAATGGATTATTACTTGATTTTGTAGTAGGATTGAGCATATGAAGCTATGAAATAAATGTACGTGTATCGTAAAATTATTTATTGCTATTCATGTCTTTAATTCGTGGATTTTCTTAATCAGAATATACACGTGTAGAGAGAATTAAAATATTCGTTTTATAAGGACAATCATACTCGAATCTTGTTGAAACCATTTTTGTCTTTTTACGTAGAGGTACCAGAAATTCTTTATTTCTATTCCGGGTCAAGTAAACATATTTTTATCCTTATACAAATAATATCTTATTATTTCTCCTAATATAATAATTTTGGACTCTATTTCATTCGCATTGTATTATTATTTTGGAGACATTGGCTTTAGGTAACTCCGTTGAGAGTGTTTGAAATGAATTGACCACGTGAAGTTTGGCTTACAATACATACGAATTGTTTCGTAAATAAAAATTATTTTGTGTAGGTACGGAATATTTCGTGAAAGTGTTATTACACTTAAATTTAAACCCTTGAAATTTGATGTTAAATCCAAATTTTAGCCAATTTTTTTCTATTGTTTTTATAGGAATAGATAGAGTTTCATGTTTCATTTCTCCTCTTCTTCAGAAGTGTAGCCAGTTTTAGGTAGAAAAAGATTTTCTAAAACCATGCATTTTTGTTCAAACCTATAACTCCTATACATGTACCCTTGTAATGAAGTTATAACGCCTACATGTACCAGCTTAATTTTTTCTTCGACAAGTGGTGCGCACCTTTTATAGGGATAAAAATAAATGTATTCATTTCTAGAATCAAATATTGATTCTGATTGTTGGGTGAGCCAGACTGTCTAATATGCACTTATTTTATATGTGATTATTTAAAAGTTATAGTCATAAATATGTAAATATTTTTTGAAATTATATATCTGTGTAAATTTTCTCATTTTGGCTGAAAGCTTCATTTTTGAATAAAATAAATAATATGGATATATAAAATGATTTGAATATTCACATTTTTTGATTTACTCTCTTGTTATATTTTACATTTTCGAGAACAAAGGAGTGAACTTTATAAATAGAAAAATATATTTGAATGGAATGTAATTCACTCTGACTGCAGCATCGGAGCTATAGAATGTAATTTTTCTATAATATGTGTAGGAATACACAGTGGTCTTAAAAATTGATCTTTTTATGTACCATGTTTAAGACCGTTTGAGTAGGTCTTAAAGTTGGAAGTTCCCACTGAGGCATACCACTTAAAAAACATCAACCCTACAATAACCGTGCTAAAAGGACTGACTCTACATAATAATATAAACGACATGTATAAATTTCAGCTATGTAAAACTTCCGTTAATTTTTGTCTGAGACTTTAGAAGTGTTTGCAATGACTTGAAAAACACCACATAAGTCAACTGGATTCCTTGTACAACAACATTGAACCTGGTTGCATAATTACGCTAAGGAGGTTGGGTTTGATGCAAGGGCTGGTCTTCGAATCCAGAAATCGGCAAATAATTGATATTTTTTAATACTCTCTTCGAAATAAATCATTAAAATTAAATGTTATTATAAAACTAATAGAGAGTTCTATACTCAGGATTTGATTCTCTTCATAACTTTATTTTTCGACTGTAGTATTATAATTAAATATTTGATATTTTCGATATTATTAAACTCAAAGACTTACCAAATTAAATTACTCCGATTTTGAAACCACGAAGTATGCTAACCATTCTGCGCGTATCTGAGATTTAAATTTCGTACCAACATACCAACGTAAAACCAACTAGAGAATCTCTGGAATACGGAACTTGAATACGGAACTATGAATATAATTATTATCCTTGAGTTAATAATTAATCATTATTCATATTTCATAATGTAAATGAATAAAAGTATAATTAATTAGCTCGTTTTTCACAATTTGTAAAAAAAAAGTTTAGTTCACAGTTTTTATTACACAGGATATTTCATTTTAAATCAATCATTATATTACATGAAGTCATTATCACCTTACTTTATCAAAGAGAAATGTAGTTTTTTTTTAATAGTAAATGCGTTCTTTTAATCAAAAATACTCTATTTTCTTCTAGGCCATGTTGGTCCATTTCTCCAATCACTCATAAATATTCACCAATGGCCCAGCTGCTATTAGAAAATATTTTGGTCCTATGGAACCAATATGGCCTGGTAAGACAAAATATACGTTGACCTTACCGGGCCAACGTGCCAACGAACATGTTAAAATACCAAAAATCTACCCCGTTTCGTTTTAATGGAAACGGCAGATATAGTCACAACAATCCAGTGAGTATGTGTAAAAAAGGTTAATATTAAATGTTACAGTTTTTACATAACAAATTGTAACAATTGAAAATTACATTTTTAAATGTATTGATAGCATACAGAACATTTTCTCTTTAGAATTGCAATTCTAAAGTTATTTATTGGAAACATTACCACTATATAATATGAAAGTCGAGCGTAATAGTACATAATTTATCTACCTACTACCTATGCTATGGAAATTTGTTTGTATATGCTCGTTATATATTTTTATTACAATGAAATACTTTAACCATTGTCTAATTTTTTACTTCAAACGCATTATGGGCGTTAACTCATTTTGAAAACACAGCGTAGATGACAAACCCTGCATGTGAATGCGACCCTCATGACCCACATCATCAGGTAAATAAATATTAAATATTTGTATAAAACAAAAAGGTATAGTTGAGGGGATACACGGAATCTTCGGGACCAACATTCGGCGCTTGCAAAATATTTTCCTAAACTTACACAAATTCTTAAAATTCAGTATTTGTAAATATTTCTGTGTAAAAGTCTTGAGCTAAAAAAAACCGACGGGCGCACACACATGCGTACAAATACATACATATAAAAGTGGTGTAAATGCATTGACTTGTCTAAACGTAAAGACATAGTCAAAATTTGATTTTTGGGACCCATTGCAAGAACAAAGGACTGCAGTGACATTATCCAAATTAAATACTTGGTGAACGTCTTGGAGTTGCAGCGCTTGGTCAATAAAGTTTACTTGCGTAACAACAGTGACTTTTAATGAAAAATGGAAATACTGTTGTTCACAAAAAATTCTTAATGAAAACATTGCAGCTTGTTTCGACACACAGCCAAAAAAGTTGTCCGAGCCTGCTCTAGTAGATATTGAAAAAAACGAGAATTTCCATAACGTCCTCTTCGAGACTAATAATTTAAGAATATCCGTTCACGTTTATTTTTCACACAAAAGAATTTTGGGTTTTTAACCGCCAAAGCGTACCGTATTGTGTATACCAAATTCCATCCAGTTCTACCTCTCCAGGGTTTCTTTAGCAAGAAAAGCCCCCTCTTTTGCTTCTTTTTGCCTACAATTAATTTCAAATTGGATAATTACGTTCGTGCTCTTCGTTACAGACGTACTAACGAAATCTTATATCAACCTGGTACTAAAAATGTCGATAATGACTGAATTCATGTATTGTTTGCCAATAATTTAAATGCAGAGTATATGTACCATTGGAAAATTATACATATACACACAAAGGAACTATAAAGGTGCAATATATATAGAATTATTTTGAAATTGATGACGCTAGCAAATAATATTTATTGAATTATGTTACAATTAATTTGAGAAAAAATATTTTTATAAAAAGATCCGAACAAGCCAATTGTCCATTACATGTAAACAAATATTTAAACGTGTAGAATTAATTACAGCGATTCACGTCGTAAATGACATCCTAATATTATTTCGAAAATAATTTTTTGAAAAATCGTCAAGATCAGCTAATACAGTTGACTCTTGTCCAGAACTATCCTTTAAGAAAGGAGGAGGTGAATAGAAGTTTGTTTGAATGGCTTAGAGAAAACGAGGGCATTTTTGTATATCCCAAATTAATTGGATTAACAAGGAAAAAGGTAATACTTACTGCTAACCGACGAAAACTGCTAAAGTTAGTAGTTTGCTTTTTTCTTGAATCTAAGATAAATAAATAGAATAAGAGACAATAATAATGGCCTACAAAAATATTGGACCGTTTGGCGTGACCTCTACCCCCTACATTTCCGAAAAACGAAGGTATACAGATTTTATGAGCTGTTTTCTCAAACCTACGCCTTAAACAAGTTAGTTTAACGACTAAATCTTTTATTAGGCCTTAAATGTCCTCATTAAGCTTTATTTAGTAACATTCATATTTAGAATCACTCACCATAAACACTTCAAATACAAAGTCCTTATTTTTAAACTTTAGGGTTTGCTGATGAATAACTTGAATGTTTGAAATATTTTTAAGCCTTTAATCTAAAATTTTCATTGCTGTTATATTCTACACTTAACATGCTCGTATATTCGGCCATATCGTATTCCATTGAAAAATAGATTGTTTTACTTTATGCAGATGAATATTTCACCTTTAGAAAAGGTGATTTCCGGAAAATGAATTTTATCTACGAAAAAAAAAAAAGAAAACATATAGAAAAGGATAAAATAATTTATACTTGTAATATCGGAAATAGAAGCAACAAAAAATGGTTAAAGAAAAATATACTTTAATCAAATTGTATGTTAAACTCTAATATAAAAATACGTATGAATTCATATGGTATCCAACTAAACTTACTAAAAACTTAGATAGCAGAACATCAAGTGACTACCATTCGAGTTATCAAGTAATCTTTGTTTCATTGATTTAGTTGATGATTTATTGGTCAATTTCTAATTAAAAGTTTGTTTATCAATAATTATGCACATTTCAAACTTAACATTATAGGTAATATATAGTAAGTATCCAACCACACTTTCGGGTTCAGTTTCGGTACTAAATTGGAGTTTCCATTTTGGTATGAGACCTACGCTCGTGGGACTGCGTAAGTTCTATGTTTTGGTTGTGTTCGATTTCAAATATTTGATTTATTAATAAAACTAATCTTATTGGACAACATTTCGATTACAAATACTAAAAAACAAGTAAGAAACTAAAAACACAGGGTCTCAAATTTTAAGAAAAATGTAAACACAATCGCATAGTGAGCTACCGCCCTGGTCCGTGATGCTGTCGGTTCAATTACTGCAAAACTGAATATTTATGGCTTCACATCAAACATCAATGTCAAAAAATTCACAAGTAATATCTTTTACAATATCTTGCAATTACGAAGAATGGAATGTAAGATATGGAATTTGAATAATACAAAAGATATACAGACAAATAATGAAGATGATCCAATTTGAATAACGATGTCTGCGTGAAACATTTTGGCCAGATTTTTTTGCAGAGATAGTAGTAGAAGAAACATTTAAGCAAAGTAGAAGGTTTTCTTTAGGTTTTTCTTCCCAAAATTACAGAAAATAGTTCTCAAATTGTATGATCAATCCATTTTCTAATGAATTAATATGGAAGTACTATGTTCAGAATCAACTAGCCATATCGCTGATATCTGTTCTATGATTGTACATATGGATAAAAAACAACTATATACATACAGGATTCTTACATAAACCCTATTCACATAAGAGAATGAGATATACGCTGCGGAAGCTGGAAAATTGACAATATGCATTGGTTTGATATCCAGTCATTTGAAAATTTGTTTGTGTAAAATCGGGTACTATTCTACTTATATGAAGGGATCATTGATAATGAATTCTATTTATATCTTGAACCTATGAGCTTATTTGCATTATTCTGGGACGTCAAAAACTCATAAATCGGAAATTCCCGGAAAAAATTGTCTTGTGTGTTTTAAACAAATCTGGTTATAATATCCAGTAGTTTAAAATTCGTTAAAGAACTCATTGTAGCGTTTTAAGAATAAAAAGAGCAAAAGGGGCTGTGAGCCACCGGTAGGATTATATTATTTTCGCTATCATTAATGAACTTTTAAATAAAATTTTTTTAAAATCTTAATTTCATTGACGTGAATGGACTTCGACCTAACGACCTTCTGCATCACGATACAAATCGCGGGCACCATAACCAAAAAACAATGACCTCAAAATTTTTTTTTACATTTCAAGATAATAAACTATAAACAACAAATCGGTCGGCCGCCCTATAAACAACAAATCGTCGGATAGTTATTTTTGCCAGTTTTAGTTGGGACTTACATGAGACTTGAAGGAATCCCTGAAGAGTCACGCGGTTGTGTAAGATCAATATTTTACTCATCTATGGTAACAAATTGAAATTTACGGCAAATGCGATTTTTTTATTGCAACTCAAGAAGCCAACCGATTTTCTTAAACATAGATAAAAATTCTATCGATCAAGTCAATTTGAAACCTAAATATCTAAATTAAAATCGGTCGATCGCTTTAGTATTGGAGCTACGATGACGCAGACAAATTTACAAATATACAGATACAAACTTCAAACTTATAACACCCTGTTGGGTATTAAAAATACGTATGATCAGCTTTTCCACGGCATTGGATCTTATATTTAGAAAAATTAATTTAAAAAAAAAACACTATCCTTTACCCAATGAAATATCATAAATTAACATTTTAGGAACATTGAGTTTACTCGTCTAGGATTTTTGATTTTTAAAGGTAGCCTGTATAAATAAAGTGTTTACTAAAATACATAGAAAATAATATTAAGAAAAACTAAGCCAATTGAGTACAAATTGTATTTTCACCATCACACAATTGTCCGATATATACTTTTTAGTCATCTGTTTATCAAAAATATAGACCTATGCACTATAATGCACTATATTGAGGGTCAACGGTGAGAAGTGGGTGTGTGTGGTTTTGAATTCATTATTAAGAGTGAAACAGAAACATATACTCCGCTATGTTGACTATTCTAAAGAGAGTATAATAAATATTTTGAATAATTTAAATAAAAAATTTGAATTATTAAAAAACTATTGCGATTTACTAGGAAAAACAGTGTTATAAGAAAGCTTGATAGAAACCCTCCATTATGGGGTCCCTTATCCTGGATACAATGTATTTATCCACACGTTATGTTTTGTAATACGAATAATAATAATACTTAAAGTTTTATAACAAAATCTCGTAAACGTTTATGTAAAATAGTCTTGATCAAATACATTTAGTAGGTTGTGTAACAGCACCACATATATATTTGTAAGATATTGGAATGGATATACAATATGATTCATATTACTCTTTGCATAAAAATATTGTTACATGATCGAAAAATATTGTATCCATTCTACTATAGGCTAGATACTGTGGGAGCTATCATTCAGGAATAAATTTTTGTTGTAAATGTTTACTGGAATCAGTAGAGCAAATTAACCTGATAATGATAATGAATATTATCCGACACCAACGTTAAGCGATATTGTTACACTAATTTGGAGAAGAAGTATGTCGTTGATATCGCGCGAACAAAAAGTGATATCGACTTCGTCGAGGTGTCGATCGATTCGTATTAAAATCAATATGATTCGAACATAATTTCATAATATTCGTACTAGCTGTTTTTAGTTCGTTGAGGTGCTGATCGAAGCATATTAACGGTAATATGATCCGAAAAGAATTTCATAACATTCGGTCGTGTTTCGAATCGGGAGAGATTTTCCTTAAATTTTTCCTGACCGATCTCGTGCGTACAAAAAATGATATCAACTTCGTTGAGATGCCAATCGAAACGTATTAACGGCAATATG
The DNA here is from genome assembly GCF_905475395.1 of Chrysoperla carnea. Taxonomy (NCBI): domain Eukaryota; kingdom Metazoa; phylum Arthropoda; class Insecta; order Neuroptera; family Chrysopidae; genus Chrysoperla; species Chrysoperla carnea. The sequence goes on from NC_058341.1 coordinate 29,253,418, forward strand.
ATTTCAAAAGAATTTCATAGCATTCGTTTTTATTTTAAAAAAAATTTTAAAACTTTTTATTATGCTGGGAAGTTAATTGTGTGGACCTCAAGGGTCGCACCAGACTCTATTCACGGCTTGTTAATATATAATATTACCCAAATATGGATTATCAAAGTCCACCCTATCGACAGAATCAGACCCAGAAAAACAGTTAAGTCCAAGCTCACTCGTCATAATCACATATTCCATAGCCCACACAACCCAGTCTATAATACTTATATATACGTTGTGAGTCAAAGTCGTATATATACAGTATTAGTATTATAATATATTTTGTATTTGCGAAAAACCTCAATACGTGATCAAAATATTATATAAAAGAGAGTATAGTGGTAACGGGAAAAAAATACAGAAATGTAGAAAAAGACAATAATAATAATAACACACACACACACACACACTTATCATATATGAGTAGCAATGTTGAATGGTGTGGGTGGTTTTCTCGTATATGTTTAGGCATTGATTACGAGTTCCATGTAAGGGTTCAACACCATATCCATTTTCATCTCACGTGGCATTTTATGCGGTTATAACTTGCTTGTATAATGTGCAAATATCAAATCAAAAACTTAAAAATATATTTTAAATTATATATATACACATATATTTTTAATATATTTAATTTTTTAACCGCCTACAAAAAATAAGATTTTATGTATCTGTCAGTGGAATCGTCGCTGTATGCGGAGATAATCGGAATGGTAGGTACTTACTACAAAAAAAAAAAAACATGATTAAAATTTCAATTAGTAGTTTGAAGATCCTTTGGTCATATTGCAAAGAGAGACAGATCAGACATCAATCGAGAGGAAAGAGAAAGTAATCTTTGCCCCTCAAAAGTATGACAGTAATTCGTCTTTGCCTTATGAATTTATAGAAGAAAATAGATTGAAGTAGAGTTTTCCAAAGTTTATTAAATCTGTTCTTCTGATTTTTTCTAATTACGATATTTTGAGAAAATATCTCAATTGCATCACATTTAAAAACTTGAATCTCTGACAGTAGCATTGAATAGCAACTTGAAATGATTTTTAAATTGTGCCGTACATTGTAGTCAAATTTTTATTCTGACGTTAAAACCCGGAGTGAGTTATAGAGCGCATGAGAACTATTCCGATTATAGTTACCTACACGTATTCTGGCTCCACATTATGATCAGTTTGTATTCCTCGCCACAATTTCAACCATTTAGTGGTGCATCGTATAAACCATAAAATGACGAAGCTTTTGGGTGCCTTCTTTTTCCCTTGTACTTCAAAGTGACCTAAAAATATTTCAACGATGGAAATGGTTACGATTTTCTCATCTTTGGTACAGAAATACGATAAAGTGTTTCAAATGAGAATATCGTCTCGCAAGAAATCATAGTTCATTTTTATCGAATTCAAATTTTAATATCATGTGCAGTTCGCAAAAAACATATTCATAAGGTCAGCAAATGGTCAAGTAGGATTCAGCGTTATCCACATTTTGTAGCCCACTCTTGGTAGAAGCAGTGGAATGAGTCACTGTCTTCACTGTCTTGAGGATCTGTTGGTGCTTTCTGGAAAGAAAAAGTTTCATAATATTAGCCATTCTCATTGATTTAGAGTTTCAAAACGTGGAGTAGTTGTGTGAAATGTGGGTATATTATCCTTTTCTTTACCCATTAAAATTTTCCTTGAAAACTTTATGGAAAACTTAACCCCAAATTATTACAATGAACTTTTATTTGGTACACACTACATAATATAACTACTCCAACAAATATTGCATAATACTATAGAGAACATAGCTACTAAAACATTGCATGGCAATGATTTTTATATACATCTGTATAGGAGTATCTAGGTTTTGTTTCACATATTATATCACATATATCTCATCTAATTTACATTGTTGATACACTATGATGCACTAACATGGATTTAACTGTGGAAGCATCAGCATCAGTTATATGTACATACTTATATAATACAAATAACGCATATGCAGGGTGTCTCAAAACAGCCGGAGATAAGGGCAGTGTTTAGTTTTGAATTTGATGTACCATTACCAAGGTAGAGAGTGCTACATTAAATATAGTTTGTAATTTTGAAAATATCTCGATTAAGGGAGTCGTTTCGACGCACATGTTAATTAAAAAAATTTTATATTACAATAATGAAGTTTCGATCATACTTTACCCTGAAAAGGTTGTGAACAATTTTTCAAAAATGTTAATATTAGTTTTCAGTTTTACGAGAAAATAACACCCTATCAACTTTTCTAGAATTTTACTACCAGTTATCGATTAGAAGGAGTGAAAAAAAGACAAAAATATTCCTGATATCTATTCGCAACGAAATAAAGTACATTACCGGGACATTCAAATTGGTATTTATGCACAGACACTTTATATAAGTGGTTCTTAAATTAGTGATAAAATTTCTGCCTTTTTTAACCCAAAGAATACCGAGTAAAGCTTGGCCATCCAAGTACTTAATATTAATTAAGATATTCTCAGAAATTACAAGCTTTAATTAATAAAGCATTTTCTCGTTGAATTTGTAAAGGGTAGAAGTTTTGAAACACCTTGTGTTGAAAACAACTTACAGTAGTAACACAAATAAAAATGGTAGGAAACAAAACAAAAATATTGTTAGTAAAAATTGATGTAACGAAAAACAAACCAACAAAAATGTATGTGTACGTCAGTTAACAATACTTGGAAAACGACCGACATAGATGGGAATTATTTACTATTTTAATCATTTTTTTTTTTACCAAACTCCCTACCAATTAAATTTTGTGAACATGAATTTTTTCAGAGAGAAAATATTTTTGTGCGAAAGCTATCTTTGTTTTCTCTGTAGAGTTTCGCTTATTTCTATCTCTTATGATATCAATGTTGTAGGCAAAGAGTTTGTGTCCTCAATAGTGTATAAACTTAAATTAAAGAAAAACTTTAGGAACTAGTCAAATTTAAGTACATAATAAATTAAAATAGGTAAAAAACGTGGTATGAAAGTCTTTTATTGAAGCTTGTCTCAAGTTTACAAAAGAACACATGACTTTCTTTCGGGAAAAAAGATAAATACTTTTGTTAAGAAAAAAGAAGAATACTTTTTATATTACCAAATGTCACAGTGAATTTACTATTGTTTGTTAACTTCATGTTAAAACGGTGCGTGAAATGTTAAAACCACCATTCAGAAAAGTTATGAAAAATCCTTTACTATAAACAAATAACTGCCTTTATTTTCGGATAACAGAGAGGTTGTTTTTACTTATTTTTGACATGTTTGGCAAGCCTTCTACTCAAGACAACCACATAAGACAAGCTAATACCATTGCCTCATGGCCTAGATATTTAGTAAAAAAGATTTTTTGAAAACCGAATTCGAAAAATATTTTCATCTCTGTTTTCGAATTATCCTATACATTTGTATGGAAAACTTTTACCTAAAAAATTGTGTTACATCAAAATTGTGTCAACGAAAATGAATAACTATTGAGGGAGGTGGAACACTGCAAAACATCCGTAATATTTGTGCTCAGAAAATTTCAATTATTAATGTTAGACTGGAAATGGACATTAGATCCATATATTCTTTTTTTTTTTTTTGAATATTTCATAATTAAAAATGACTTTGTAACATTCACAAAAAGAATCAATAAAAATATTATTTTATTATTATTAGTATTATTAGATCTCATTACAAGCAAAGCTTAGAAGAAATTACACAGATTTATTTACTTAACACTGGTATTTCCACTCTGCCCCTCGTGCCCCCACACAAGATTCACCGTATCTTTCTTTTTCAACAATTCTTCTTAATTTTGCTAGATCGTTAATTCTCCTTTCTTAACATGTAACTGAACCCTTGTTTGACAACGAATAGGTAACTCACCAAACTCTCGTTTTTAATTGAACATTTTCAATCACTAAATTAAATTGACATTTTAAAATGTATGAAACGTTTTTCCATTTTTTTATTTTTAAATATAAAAATGTTTCCTGTGCTCTAGAAATATTATTCATTCAGCATAACTTGTTTTGAAAGTTCAATTCGAAATGAAAATACATTAGAAGTGAATGTGTTATTTTAAGTATTCATCATTTCTATTTTGCTTACAATTTTAATGTATCAATAGAATAGTCCATTAGCTATTTACACTATTTTCTCTACTTTATGCAGGCAAAGCTCAGATGGGTTAATCAATTTTTCTTTCTGGATCCTGTGCTTTTACCAGAATTAACTTCAATCTTCCATCTTTAATGATAATACAAAACTATTTTATTTTCATAACTTACTTTTTAACCGACTTCAAAACAGGAAGGTTCTCAATTCGACTGTATTTTTTTATGTTTAGACCTCAGAACTTTCGACTGAGTGAACCGAATTTGATGATTATTTATTTGAAAGCTGGTATTTCCCGTGTGGTCCCCATTTCCATTTGGTCCAGTTCTGACATTGGGATCCATGAGAAAACCATATAAGTCTTAAATTTGCATTATGTGCACGACAAATAGCCTCATAACTAATATCACGCGAACCGATTTCGATTATTTTTTTTTAGTGATAAATTAGTTAATGTAGTCAGGTTCAGTAAAAATCACAAAGTAATAAAACATTTAACAAAAAAATCGACTTAAAAAAAAAAACTCTTCCAAAACAAAATAATGCACTAAAAAGTACAAAAATAACGATTATAGCAGCCAAGGAAACAAATTTTTTTGTAAAAAAGTCAGTGTTATACATACATGCAAGTCTAAGATTACAATATAATAAATAAAAGACTAAGAATTGGACGATTTTTACCTTGAAGACCCTTGAAGTTAGGCTTTTCAAATTTAATTTGCGAAAATTATCAACATTGGCTTACTGTGTTGGGACAAAACAATGACCTTATGTGTATACTGGATTTGAGAGTTTTTATCAGTTCTCATGATTCAGACTTAGACTTTAAATGTAGGAATTTATAGCTTATAAGCTAAATAGCTTATAACTAATTCAGGTCTTATAACGCGGCAAATCTGTCTACAAATCGTTTTAATTTTACATTTGTCAATCAACTTAGTGAAGCGGCCATATATGTATCTAAAATTCACATGCTTAAATGGTGAAATCTATAAATAAACTTTAATAAATTATTATGTCTAATTAATTATGGGTGTTGCCTGGTTAATAAAAACAAATAATTTGGTATTCAGTATCAGTTGTCTTCATATATTTTACATTATTACATTATACAATGTAAATGTAGGTACTAAACGGCTTCTAAGAAGACACTATAGAAATTGGTTGTTTTTATGTTAGTACCTCCATATATAGTTTAGATTGGGACTAATACGCTCAACATAAAAAAAACGCTAGGCTTTCTTTAAACTTTTTTTAAAGTTTATATACATAGTGAATTGGTTGTGTATGATATGTATGGATTTTATCATGACAAAACAAATTTTCGGGCTTTCGTCAAAATTTCATGTTTTAATGAGCCCTAATCAGTTTGTTTTTTGAAGTTAAGATATAGTAATCGTAAATAGATTTAGAGTATTCGAAAATGCTTCATGTTTTTATATCTTTTGGCTACATTTTTGAATGAATTGAGTGCCTACTAACTTCTGTTTGAAAGTTTTCAGAACAGATTCATTTGGTACTCGATAACACTCTTTTAGGAGCTTAGGCAGTATTATATGTATAGAAAACACGATGTTTCCAAGCCAAGTTTAGAGGAAAGAAATTTAATCTCTTTTGAACAACTATCAACGAACCAACCATCAGGGTGTTAGCATTTTTACATAAAACTACACGAGTCCCTACTTAAATAGCTAGGCTATTGAGAAATACGATTTCTAACCCCCGAACTAAAAAAAAAGGGTGTTATCAGTTTGACCGCTTTGTGCGTGTCTGTGTGTGTGTCTACCAGTGGCATCGTAGCATCTAAACGGATGAACCGATCCTTTTGGTTTCGTTTGACAGGTAATTAAATGGAGAGTGTTCTTAGCTAGTTTTAAAGTACGCGTTTATGGTTCCGTACCCAAAAAAACTAAAAAATTGGCGATGATTGAAAATCGGTTTAATTTGGAAAAGGCTTTAAGAAAAACAATAATTTAAGGAAGAGTCTTCAAAGATATGTTTCAAATGCGAGTTTAAGGTTCCGTACCCGAAAAATTTGTTGGGGTTCTTTAAATTTTGTAAATTTCACTTGTTGAATTTTGATTTGATTACAAATTAACCGTAAATGTTTATACATAGGGGTCACATAAATGTTCAAACCATAGTTTTTATTTTTATAAAAATAATAAAATGATTGAGCTATTATTATTCATATTGGTTCGTATTAAATGACTGTATAAAATATAACTACATAACATTTTAGCACGTATCTACGTTAAGGACAAGGACATTTTATTTTGTATTAAAAATAAAATGTATTGTTGTTTGTTTCTCACATACAAAATGTTATTTTTGAAAAAGTTATTTTAACATTTTATGTAATGTGATTTTTGATTTAATTTATTGCAATCATTTTTATAGCTTAGACAATGTTAGGAATGGCTCATACTTATGGTATTTTTCTATTATTATGAGGAAAAAATAGATTATTAAAATGATATTGCAGGTTTTTGTTGTGTATTAATCGGGCGATTTGTTAGATCATCGACAATCCTTGGCCTATGTAATGGAAGATCTGTAATTGATTGAGCAAACATTATGTAATGTTATATGGAAGAAGAAGAGGAATCGCGCAGAATGCTTTACCATTTAGCTACAGATGTGTTAAAGCGAAAAGAGTGTATTGTACTTGTGTAATATATATCAAGGTATACTAAGTTTGGACTGAAGTTTGTAACGCTTAAAAATATTGATGCTTCGATCGATAACTCAAAAACGAAAAAATATATTAAGCTGAAACTGTTATAGCGTGCTCAAGACGTAAAAAGTCTAGCTTGTAAATAAGCAACATAGGTTAATTGGGTTTTGGGTCCGTAGGACCCATCTTGTAAATCCTTAGAGATAGAACAATAGTTTAAATACAAAAAATGTTCCTCATAAAAATATAAACAACTTTTGTTAGAAACATTTTTTCGTTCACATCACTGTTTACCCGTAAGAACAAAATTATATAGTCTGTAAATTAATTAATTCAAAATATGGGAATATCAGTCATGTGTGTGTGACATGTATGTTTGGCTATGGCAGATTGGTTATATATCTCTTTTTACTTACATGACGTGAAAAAACAAACAATTCCGTAATCAATACTGTCTATACATGGTATTTCAAGAATTAACTCAATCAATTGTTTGTTTTTATTCGTTTTTTATTTATTTTTTATTTTGAAATGGCACCTGTAAGAAATGTTAACAAATTGTCACCTCATTAATTTTAAGAAACATCTTTAGAGATTGTGTGATACTTAAATATTATTTGCTCATTTGGTTTAAGTCTCTCAAGTCTGTGTTTTGACTCAATAACAGGGCAATAATAATGCACCAAGAATCTTTTATTGCACCAATAGGAAAGTTGTCATAAATTTTTAAAATCCTCTTTTTTATTCAACCGAATAATTCTAAATTTCTTATTCATCCTAGTACGTATCCAACATAATATATTAGTCATTGGAACAGCCCAACATTTAAAGCAATGAATCAAGTAAATAGCAGATCAGTACCTACGTATATGTGCATATTTATTAATTGAGTACCTAGTCTTTGTATTCGATACGATACGTTAAGTTTGATGTATGAATAAAATTAACAGACGACGACAACTGACAAACAATATGCTTGTTTATCAGATAGATTATCATTAGTTTACAACATATGTCTGTAACATCCTTATAGACACGGGATGGCTGTCAAGGTTGGTCATACAATAAGTCCAAACTTATTGAAGCGATTGGGTAGATCACCGCCAATTTTTCATTTTTTTGGGTACGGACAGACAGACAGACACGCACACACACACACACACACACACACACACACACACACATAGCGGTCAAACTTATAACACCCCTTTTTTTAGCTGGGAGTTACAAATAGAACACATGGAACTTATTATTTCGGCGAAGGATAGGTTCTATCGTGTAAGGATTGGCTCAGTGCTGAAAATCGACGAAATACTTAGTGGGGTACTGAGATGTGCGTAATTTTAATCGGTGTTAAACAAAAACTTATCCATTTTCCCAAATATTTGTTTGTGATTATCTTCTCATTTTTAACGGCTTGTTTTATCCCAACTTCCGCGTCAAATAGCTTGAAATCCTAGCATTATATTTTCTTGGCCCAGTGGTAGAATCACAAAAACTACCTTAAATTGATTATACGCTAATAGACCGAATGTAGGATCCCATAGAAAATAGTTCACTCCCACACTGTCACCGTAAATAAGCAGTCAAATTTCATTATAGCTAATAGAAACAAAAAATGGCAGTGATCCTGCCCATACGGAGAACCAACCTAGACAACTTGCCCCTATACTCAATACGTTTATCATTCACTATTACTTCGAAATCAGTAGGAAATTCATGTGAGAGTTAATGTTTTCACAATCAGCATCATTATGCTTAAAGCATGAGTTAATTTATATACACATTATAATTATTAGTAGGTATTATAAGTGTTAGTTTTAAGACTTCATTTTGTGTGAAAATCGGTTAATATTGTTTATCATTGCAAATTATATTGTGTTAAATAATAAATTGTATTACATAAATTCTGATAATCTTCGTAGAGGGCAGAAAAAGCTATTAAAAATGGCAGAGGTAGCAATATTTTTCCAAAATTTTTTAGCGAATTGCCGAAGGAAATGAAGCTATTGCTTTTGTACCGATGAAGGAATTTTGGAAAAATTTTGACCTAATTTGTCCCTTCAAGAGGACACGATCAGGTTTACGAACAATTGTTTCAAACAATGTTTTCACGTTTTTCGATTTTAATGTAGAATTTGACTGGCTTATATATTATTTATAATACTATATATTATTTATAATAAAACCCTTTTCTCAAAAGTATTTCATTCGGGTGCTAGTTCAACTGCTGCTGCCTCGATAAGTACTCAATTCATTTTTAAAAGCAAATATAATGTTGTATTTGTAAAAAAGGTAACCATGTATTTTGTATCACAACAGAAATAACAGTGTTGTGCATGTATAATTTTTAAATGAATTAAACAGTGGCTATACATTGGTATTTTAAAAGCTATTTTCTCATAAATACACACACTAAACAATATTTTTAATACATTCATAATATATTTTAAAATACTGTAGAATACCAAATAAACACAAGCTGTTCATGTTTGAGCGATCCTTATAGTTCATTATGAAAATAACTTTCTGTAACTTATTAGAAATTATTAGAAAAAATTGCTGGGGATATTTTTTATACCCATGTGCCGATTTTCATGACATAATTCACAAGCATACTTTTTTCATTAATTTGGTCTACACTCAAAATTATTAAACATTTTATTAAAATAAAATTTTATTACAAGTTTATTAAAATATTTGAATACATTACAAAACAATATTAAATTATCAATTTGTCCAGTTTTTACATTCCATAGCACTAGTTATAAATTAAAAACATAAGATTATAAATTAAAAACATATAATATATAATATATTGTTGTTGAGCAAGTGATGCTTAAAAATTTGATAATACAGATATCGCTCTTCAATCATCAATACTCTAACTACAGACGTCTCTGTTCATCAAATGATGAATCTTCGATGAACTCATAATTAAATTAAAATATTGTTTGTATATCATCGAAAACCTTGTGATCTGGGAAATTTTTGTGATTTTTGGAAACTTTGTTAATAAAAAAATGTATTTATAAAGTTATATAAGTAACCATATATTTTTCAAGAACATTTTCTTATATTCTATTCCCTACTTAATTTTAAATTTGCGTTTGGAGAGCTAAAAAATCTGAATCAGTTGAGTAGCTAGATCATCCAGAATGACTCAAAATAAATAGAACTCAATTGTATTTTTGTAATGAATAAGAACCAAAATGACTACTGTTTACAGAATAGTATTTATATAGTATATATTGCTCATTCGAGTTCATATTACTAAACCATTACCTACAAATTATAATTTTAAACTGTTTATAACATTTAAACATTTTGTTGTAAATGTAATGTAGGTGTTTTTGAATACATACATCGTATATATAGTATATATGTTTTGTGTTATGTATTTGTTCGAATTTACATAAATTTTCAATATTTAAATCGTATGTAAATTAATGACGACACAAATAAATTTTAACGAGTTAGAAATAATATTTATACATATAATATTGTAGTATCCATAACTTTCTCATTTCTTCCATAATATATCTACATTCTTAATAAACAAATAATAAATTTAATAGGTAATTGTTATAAATGTTGTCTAAGAAGGATCGTAATTGTATGATCCACTGGTAGAGACGTAATTGTTATAAAGGTTGTCTAAGAAGAATCGTCTTTTTCAAAAATCAATAACTGTCAAATTTGTATTTCTGTTCAAAATTTTATATTTAAAAAACTTGAGTTGTGAAAGTTATCAGAAGTTAAAGAAAACAGTGATAATTTAAAGTAAGTACAATGCAATTATTATGTTATGTCATAGTAAATATTCTAATCAAACCAAACGTAAAATACTCACATATTGGGTTGACTACTAAATCAGAACTATGGCTTTTTTAAACTGATACCTCAATTATTTCATAAAATAATAACTAAAAGTAGCTGTAAAATTAAATTCCTTAAAGAATCAAACTAGTATTTGACTTCTTAAATTAATATCTTAAATTTTTGGAAAAATATATTGTAAATAAAAAAAGTAAGCGCTACATTTATAATGTACCAAGATACGAAATCAATACAGTGCCTACCGGGTGCCCCACAACATCTTTCGAATTTTTTTCATTTATCTATGAAGAATTTCCACTGAAGTAGATTATATCAAGGTTTTTTGTATAAAATTAGCGTAGATTTTTGAAACTTATTTGTAATAAGTCAAGTATAACCGACAACGCAAAGAAAATGATAAATTTTCGGTCTATGGGCATGATACTATGTTCAATAGGTTTTTATTATCACAAAGAAAATTCAATTTAAAGTACAAGTACCTATCTTAAAATACTAAACAATAAATTGAAAAACAATTCACTGACTGGTAGTTTCATCAAATTTTTTTTATATGCATTCTCTTAAATTAGTAACAACATATCAACACCAATTTCAATTTCAATTTCACTCCAAAAATATTTTGTGCACGACATTATTCTTACCATTTTTACAAAACAAAATACCCAATATAAATTTTAAATTCACGACCATACCAATCAGAGTGATATCAATAATATACTTTTTTTTACACTCACATTATCTGTTTTTGAACAAGAGTGATAAATTTAATACAATTGATGCAAACTCTATAATATAATGTGGCATAGTAGTCCAAGCTTCCATACCCGTAACAAACATGTTATGAATCCAATTATAATACAAAGTTCAAAACTAATTTTAGTCCTAACGCTTGTTATTTGAAACGCTTAAAACATTGGTGATACGAAATAAATTTTGGTATAGGTGTTGTATAAAATCACTTTTAATTCATATACGTTTGTCCGCCCTTGAAGCTACCTTGAAAGATTGTTGAAAAACATAAAAAATTCTAGAAAATTCTTTTGAAAATTTTATTTTTTTATATATTTATTTTTTTTCGGACTAGGCACTTGTCCACTAGACAATGATCTGGAATGTTATACGCAGTTGGGATCTTCATATGTGTCTTTTATTTTGTATTTACACATTACAAAAGAAATTTTTCGTCAAATACCGACAAGGTATGTAATTTTCAACAAATCTTAGATTAAGTTAACAAAAATTCATGGGTCTAGCACTCTTATCATATTTCTGTCTTGGCACTCTTGGTTAATTTTTTAACGTATTTGTTACTGCTATCGAAACTTGGAATAATGCATCAAATGAACACAGCAAGAGGACGTTCGTTCAATTCAATGTTCAATAATTTTTTCAACACATGGCAGCAAGCGTAAAATATACTCATTAAGAATGCTGATCAGTTATATTATATCTTTGATTGTTTTCCTCTTATATTCCTAATACGTATAAATATTTCTCACCATATTTATCATTATATCGATCGTTTACTTATATTGAATATGTTTTTTTTTTCTGTATTGATTTCAGTTATATTGTAGTAATTTTGTTATCATTGTAAGAGGAGGTATACTAAAACCGCACTCAAATTTTTATCTCTTATTGTTAATGGACGTTAAAAGGGTTATTTATGTCTGGTATAACTTAGAAAATTATATAGAATACTACTAAGAAACTCAATCCGAATCACATCCGTTTTTAGTGTCTGACATTAAATGATTGTTGTAAAAGATGATCATTGATGTTAATTTCTAATTAACATCCAAGCTCATGTTCGTCCCAAAAATAGCTCATGTTCATAAAATATTAAAAGAGAGAGAAAAAGATTTATGCGAAAAAACTACTCTTTATAAAGTAACAAACAAATTTTATTTAGCAAAAATCCTTTAGAAAAACCTTGCTATAGGACAAAACCAAATTTAAATTTTCTATTAAGGATCATATACCAAGCTCTTAGCTACTTCAGATGCATCAAACAATTTGAAAAATTCAAGATAAAATTTTGTCACTGCTCTGTCATTTCATTAAAATTTCTACGTTCAGATACGTAGTTGCCTGAAATAAGTCAAATTCTGAATTGACCCTGAACTTTTTGACTTTGATTTTTTTGATTTAATCTAAGCGTCAGGAATATCTTTCCTATTTTATCATTAACCCCAGAATTAAAAAAAGGGGTGTTATAAGTTTGATAGCTATGTTTGTGTGTCTGTCTGTCTGTGGTATCGTAGGGCCTAAACGGATGAACAGATTTTGATTTTTCTTGTATTTTTCTTGATTTTTCTTTGATTTTTGTTTGAAAGGAAATTTAATGGAGAGTGTTCTAAGCTAGGTTTCAAGTGCGCTTTTTGGGGTTCCGAACCCGAAAAAACTAAAAAAATTGGCGATGATGTTTAGAATCGGCTCAATTTGAAAAAAGCCTTGAGGAAAACGGTAATTTAATGGATAATCTTCATAGATATATTTCAAGTTCGAATTTAGGGTTCCGTCGTACAAAAAATATAATCCTATCAATTATTTCTTTATGAACATTGTTATCCATAATTTGAAAAGATTTATAGGATCTTTAAGTAAGAAAATCCAATAGGTCTCGACGACGCTCGAGCTACTACACGTTAAGCATCCTGGGCTCCCCTACCATAAGATTAACAAATTTAAAATAATTTTTCACTTTAAAAAGATTTTATTTTCACTTATTTATTGCGGTTAATGTATGTAACCGTTTAAGTACATGAGGAGTGATATTGTATTAAATTGGATTTCATTTGTTAGGTATGTAAACATTACCAAATTATATTTAAAATTAAGAAACGTGTACATTATTTGAATACTAAATTGTTAGGTATACATACATACATAAGTACCAAGTGTCTGTAGGTTTTTTAAAAATATATAAATTTGGTGCGTAACAGAGTATGTCTGTTCTTATCAGTTTGTTAAACTTAATTTTTATTAACAAAAAAATAATAATAATATTTTCAAAAAAGGATAATTATTTGCTTTATTTCGCTTGTAAAGTGTGCGATGCACAAATTGGTTTCCTAATTCTTGCTACACAATTTTAATTATTTAAGTATTATATAAAACATATAAGACTCTAAATTGAGTAAATTGAATCATACTAATAAGTTGTCTAATGAAGTAAAGTTATTCCATTTTTAAGCATTGAGTCTCCTGATCCTGATCTCGATATATATTATTAATTAAACATACAGGACATGTCATATTTGAGAATATATAACAATAATTCGGCAATTTTGTTCCTTGAATTCTGAAGTATTTCCTAAAATTTCGATTATATACTGGCTATGCTTGCCTCTATACATAATTGAACGGGTTGTTTAAATCATTCTAACCAATCCGAACCAATTGCTATCTCTATATATTTTATATGTTTGCCTATGAATATTTGTTTGGTTGTTACGCTTTCACGCAAAAACTACCGAATGAATTTAAATGAAACTGTAGAACATTATAGCTCATACATCAGAATGACACATGAGCTTTAATTTATGAAGATATATTTAAAAAAAAAATTAAATTTGACATGACATTTTACTGCTCCATCTATGATCATCATTTTGAACCATAAATTAGAGATTTCTGTAAAAACTTAAAATAATAGAATAAATTTAAATAAATTCATGACCATCTTTACTTTTAAAGCGGGGAAAATCTTGCACTTTTACTTAAAGTATTTTACTTGAATTTTTTCTGAATTTTTCTACACGACTAAAGGTACGTATACAATTTTTTTAAATGTGAATCATCATTTGAAGTGGGTAAGTAATTTCAATGTGATGTTTATTTGAATTTGTATGCATGCATTAGCGTAACTGAACATTATTAAATGCAGGTGTTTAATATTGTAAAAAGGTTGTTGACAGTTTTAATATTCACAATTACGTGATACACCTACAATAGAATTAAAACACTTTAACGTCATTACAATTCGTCATCAATATTGATTTATTTTCATGGGCTTACCAAATTCCGCAGAATATTTCAAATTTGTGGTCAGTAAAAAAATCCAAATTCCTAATATTAACAATAAAAATTCAAGTTTATTTTGTTACTTTTGTGGAGCCGTGCTAACACATAACTTTTTTGTATTCATCTTCTCATATTTATATTCCATTAATATTTAATTAAGTTATATAAACTCATCTCTTGATATCGTTGTTGGTGTCATTGTTACATAAAAAAGTGTAATTAGTATTTTTTGGATGAATGCCATGAAATATAATAAATCTTCAATTCTTTTCCTCATCATATTCCTTAGAACACTTTCTCTATCATTTATATAAAGTAAGTATATATACTTATCTCTGCTGGGTTTATATGTTTATCTTCAGAGGAATCTATTTGCTAACTGCCTTAGACAGTATTATACATGGTAGTACTTCGTAGTTTTTTAGTGACCCGGCAGGAAAAAAGCAGAATGAGATACTAATTTTGGTTTCTTATAATTTTTTTTACAATATTAGGAATTTGAAATTACGGTCAGTAAAAGAAAATTTATGGAATTTACTACTCTTTTTAAAAGAGAACCTATATCATAAACGTTGATATATCGAAGAGAAATAAAATTAACAAAAACTAGATTTGAAGAAAAAATTTTGTAATTCTTAAAATAAGTTTTTGTCAGTAATATTTTAAGACGTATTAAAAATTAAAATTCTAAAACTGTTTTATGAAAATATTATTTAATCAAATAAATATTATAAATTTATTAAAATATTAATTAGTTAGTATAAAGTTAATAATCACAATTAAAATATGTCATATAAAACTCATAAATTATTAAAAATAAATTTAATAATAATTTAATTTAAATAAAAATAAAATTCTATAATATACTATACTAGTTTTAGTTTTTTATTGATATGTTCATTAATTTTTAAAGGTATTTTATTTTTATACCATGTATATATGAAATATACAAAGTATCCGTCCCAAAGTTCAGTCCCAAGTTTGTAACGCTTAAAAATATTGATGCTACGAACAAAATTTTGGTTTCGGTGTTCATAAAATCACCTAATTAGCCCATTTACGGTTGTCTGTCCGTCTGTCCGTCATATCAAGCTGAAATTTTTATAGCGTACTCAGGTCCTAAAAAGTGAGGTCGAGTTCGTAAATGAGCTATAAATAATTGAGACTTGGGTAGAACCAATCTTGTAAACCGTCAGAGATAGAACAAAAATTTAAATATAAGAAATGTTCCTTATAAAAAAATAAACATTTTGTTTGAAACATTTTTTTGTAAACATCACTGTTTACCCACGAGGACGTTTATTAGGTGCAAATTTTATAGTATGTATTAATATGGAAATATCAGTTACATCTGTGTGGCTATTTAAAAGTGGATATCTTCTCTTATTTACGTGACGTCCAAAAACAAACGATTGCAATCAACACTGTCTATACATGCCATTTCAACAATTAACTCAGTCAATTGTTTGTTTTCACTTGTATGTTTAATATATTCAAATGAACATATAGGGCATAATAAAATTTGACTAACTCGTACCTTTTGAACCATCGTCTTTCAATTGACAGGAAGAAAAATGGGCACATCTTACCCATTTTACATACTCAATAAAATTTTATGTCCATTTGTTGCAGACTTATCATACCGTTTCTTTTCTTATCTTGCCAAATTTTTAGTTTTCTATAAAATTTTACTATTATTTGTTCTCCGCGCCGAAATAAACCCGCCCAACCTGCAATAGACTCGTATTAAAGCTCCCTTATTTAGCTCGTAAGAAGATAAACAGTTGAACAGGTACCTACTCCATTTTTATTATCTGTTTCTGCATACCACGAGTTGGAATTTTTATCGCACTGAAGTCATATTTGATAAAGGAACGAGCTTAAGTTTTGTGTTACATTAGTATGAGGGAGAGAACCATCCTTTTCATACTCTCCATAACTATTTATGACTGTTTGAAGTGTGAATTTGGGATAAATTATTCTGCCAACGATAAACCCAAGACTGGATAGGTAAAAAACGCTGAACTTTTCCTTTTCCCAACTAGGTATCCATGTAATTTTCATATAACTGCGATAATGAACATAGTTTCAAAATGGTCCTTTTTTTCCAAATAATTTGGTTTTTTGAAAGTTTTGTACTATTCTTTAATATATTTATCTCAAATCGATCTTCAATTCTTATCTGCAGACGATATCAAACAACTGTAAACGCAACCAATAAACACAAAATCAATACAATCAATAACCCAACAACAACAATAATATTGTAACGAATCTCGTATCCACATGTAATATGTATTTTTATTATATGTTGAACAAGTCACCAAATAAAAAATTTAAATTAAGTGCACACACATACACGGACTCGCACAGAAAAGAAATAAAAATATATACAAAAAAAATCTCATTTACACCCCAACTGAACAATTACAACGTATAAAGAGCGTATGTCAAGAGTTGTTAATATGCAAATTTATTGTATCTGTTCAACCAAACCCACGGAATTGTATTTACAGAGGTGTATTTTTTTATTTATAATTGAGTGTGTGGCGAAAAAAAATGATGATTTACACATCTTTAATTTGCTATGAATTTTGAAAATTAATGGTGTGAATAACTTGCTAGTGGATATGCAAGTTTTTTGATTGTTAACAAAATGTTTTTCCCTCAATAGTAGGTATCTTTTATACCAGGTAGCACAGGTCGATAGCCTTGTGTTTCTTCCCTTAAATGTCTCCAAAAAAAAAAATAGTCAGCCATATGTACTGTCGACGGATGTGAAAACTTTAAACACTGGAATAACCGTGTTATTTTTTTAAATTAATTTTAGTATAAATTATTGCTTAACTTAAGTGATCGGGCGAGAAACATTGTTTTCAATATGGTATATTATGTGGAGCATGACGAAGACGCGAGCTCCAATTTGTATTCACTCAAAAAGTGCTAGACTAGCTAAAGAAGTTTTCACTTCAAAAAATTAAAGTCACAATTTCAATATTTTACGTTTGTCTGAGATTGCTATTTACATCAATATAAAGAAAACAATTGTAAATCAGTCAGTTGCGTTGTACTAGATTTGGATTAGACAAATTCCCGAATGCTTTTAAAATTCCAGATAAATTTTCCATTGACTCAAGCCAAAAAAGCCAAGTTTTCACGATATAGGTACTCAGTTTCCAACTTTTTTAAATTTATAATAAATTTTATCTACTTGAAATTTGTATAGACCTGTAAAAAACAGAATAGCTGACAGTGACAAATTGCAGTTTTTCAGCCCCGAAAACATCTGCATTCAGAGACTATCTCAAATTTACAAAACGGATACCCAAAGTGGGTTAAAGTAATTTCAATCTTTGTGTTATTTTTCAGAAAGTACCACAAATAATTGAAAAACAGAATATCTGACAAACTTCATTCAGAAACTATCGAAAGATGATTCGGAAAACAAGATTTTTTGTGAAAATGTTTTAAGTATAAAATGAATTAATTTTACCTATAATTTTCTTTATTTTTGATTTGTATGGATTTTAATCGTTATTCAGATAAAAAAGTGTCCGACACGAAATTGCGAGTTTTTTTATAGGAAATAACTCAATTTCAAATTTTCATCTAATTGAAGATATTTGAGTAGTCTTTATTTTATTTCAGACACCAAATTTCCATTTTACATAGTCATTACTATGTGGCGAATATGGAGATTAAAAAACATTTTCGATTAAATTACTAATTGCTCACCTGCACATGATAATCCTTTCACACTTCGTGCCATGTAATGATGAGTGTTTTTCTCTGTGGGATTCCATTTTTTTTTTACGTTTGACCATCATTTCATTTTTTCTAACTTGTTGAATACCTTTGATAAAGTGTAAGTGTATAAAAAAAATACTTGGTAATATAACAAGAGATTTATTGTTTTTTAGAATGCATGAAAAATGTTAATTTCTTCTTCAACCAATGATGATGATGAAGATTGAAACGAATTTTATTATTTATTTTAAATTTTAATACTTACCCCCTCGTTATATGTGTAGATTGTACATAGTTTTGATAAACCCCCTGTCGAGTAATCGTGTTTTGAGCGCAGCATGAACATGTTCGTACAACGAACATTATACTACTGTCCATTTGAATTAATAAGTAAACGCTATTTTTAGTAATTCGTTTAATTAGGATGCCGTACACTATACAAGGTGGACCATTTTAATTTATTTACTTACTCGTTTTGTAGAATTTAATGGGGGACATCATGTGCTGACATCAGATTGAATTTAGTTCTCCAGGCTGCTTTAATAAAAATTAAGTTAAGTAATAGAATAACATTTTAAATTAGAAAGTTGATCCTCATTAAATACTATAACTTTACTTAGAAAATTCTTTTAGACAAAATCATATGAAAATTAAGGTCAAATAACCTTGAAATTATAATTTCAGTTCATATTCACGGACCTCGGACGAATGTCCTCTATTACTAAGATAACTTTTGGCTAAAGCATTTTTCTGTAGCTAGCGTTTTCTCTTTCGATTATATGCAATATTGACATATTTCGAAGTCGTATTTCTTCCGAAAGCTATCGATTTTCGAAAAAATATTTTTAATAAAAAATGAAGATTAATGAGGAATAATAACTTTCTTATTTAAAGTGTTCTATCTCTAACCATTTAGAATCTGAATTGACTGTTAAATAAACTTGTAGAACTAGGATCAATCTGATGTCAGAGCATGATGTCCCCGATCAAACTCTACAACTTTTGTTCAAGTTATTTTTTCATTAGTTAACTGCAAAAATGAGCTATTAGCCATAATATATTAAAATTTTCCATCCTGTTAAAACAACCGTTTACGACATCTAAATAAACTAAATGCCCTTAAGATATTTATATCAACTAATATTTCTCACTTTAGTTTTCTCATTTTGAGTTTTAAAACTAAGGTTACAACGTAAGATTTGTTATTTTATTTTGATCTTTTTTAGTACCGGAATTGAATTGTTGAATAAATTTTGTTTTCCGTATTTACTCAGTGTGGCACAAAATCCTTAAATATATTTTGTGTGCAAATGTAAAAACTAACTACGAAGCTTTAATATTTGTTTGTGGCATGTTTAACCATCTTTTTTAAATTATCATTTGATACGCATATGTGTCGGGTGCTTGTTTCTTTGAGTTTAATTGAGTTTTAACGCCCGTTGTTAAACGACAAAAAAGGTTGTAAATATAATTTATTTAAGTTAATCAGTTAAAGAATATTAATAAATATTTACAACAGAAAAATAAACTCCTTCGATTTGTTTCGAATAATTGAAATTTTTGAACAATTC
The DNA here is from genome assembly GCF_905475395.1 of Chrysoperla carnea. Classification (NCBI taxonomy): domain Eukaryota; kingdom Metazoa; phylum Arthropoda; class Insecta; order Neuroptera; family Chrysopidae; genus Chrysoperla; species Chrysoperla carnea. The sequence continues at coordinate 29,273,427 of NC_058341.1, forward strand.
GAATAATAAGAACAATTAAACAAATAGTATTGGGGTAGAAATTTGGTAAACATTTGACAAAATCAAAGAACAAGCTGTTGGTTGTTAAAAATTACTTTCCGTTGTTATTTCATATTTAGTACTTTTACCTTACCTAAGGGGTGGGTGGTGAACAAAGTACAAAATTTTGAATATTTTCAAAATAAAGGATTTATTATTGTCCCACAAATTTAATTAACAATTATGATAATTTACATTTGAAAAATAATATTTGTGCAATTTGATTCCTTATTTTCAAAATTTTTAATGCATTACGTTTAATTAATTAGTGTTTTTCAATAGTTTTAATTTGACAATCACTATTACATTTACATGTAAAGAATTGCAAATTAGTCATAACAGCCTCCTTTATCGCCAAAATTTTTCACTGGAAGCGCTGGCATCGATTTTATTGTCCCAACCATTACTACGCACACAACGATTTAAAAAATTAAAAAAAAACCCTAAAAACGTGAGAAAGTTTTATAGACTTATCTTTAAAAATAATAATCGTTAAGTCATGTTGAAATAATTAATTTTATATTTTAATTTTCACGAGTTTTGATATATAAAAGACAATTGTATCAAACAAGTGAACATCAGTTTATCTGTCAACAATTTTTGTAAAAATCAAAATGAATTCTAAATTTGTGGTTATTGTATTAGCCGCCGTGGCTATACAATTGTTAACTAATAATATTTGGAGTAATGTGAACGCACATCCAACGGTAAATTTGTTTTCATTTAATTGAAATATATATATCTTTAATATATTATGACAACTTATCATTTCAGAACTGTGATAACTCTGGAGGTTCATCTGGATCATCAGCTTCCGGATCAGCAGCTGCTTCAGGCTCTGGTGCAGCTTCGGGCTCTGGAGCAGCTTCAGGCTCTGGAGCAGCTTCAGGCTCTGGAGCAGCTTCAGGCTCAGGAGCAGCTTCAGGCTCTGGAGCAGCTTCAGGCTCTGGAGCAGCTTCAGGCTCTGGAGCAGCTTCAGGTTCAGGAGCAGCTTCAGGTTCAGGAGCAGCTTCGGGCTCTGGAGCAGCTTCAGGCTCTGGAGCAGCTTCAGGCTCTGGTGCAGCTTCAAGCTCTGGAGCAGCTTCCGGTTCGGGCGCTGCATCAGGCTCTGGCTCAGCTTCTGGATCTGGTGCAGCCTCAGGCTCCTCATCCGGTTCGGGATCATCCTCAGGTTCAGGATGTGGATCGGGCTCTGGGTCCGCATCTGGTTCTTCAGGAGGATCATCTGCCAGTGCCTCTAAAGGTTCAGCAGGTGCATCGTCTAATGGTTCAGTTGCTGGAGCCTCTAAGGGATCTGCTGGTGCATCATCAGGAGGATCTTCTGCTTCTGCTTCTAAAGGTTCAGCAGGAGCATCGTCAGGTAGTTCAACGGCAGCAGCTAGTAAGGGATCAGCAGGTGCTTCATCTAAGGGTTCATCTGCATCTGCTACAAAAGGATCGGCTGGTGCTTCATCTTGTGGTTCCACGGCTAGTGCTAGTAAAGGAGCGGCTGGTGCTTCATCCAATGGCTCATCTGCATCTGCTTCCAAAGGATCAGCGGGTGCTTCATCAGGTGGTTCTACAGCTGGTGCTAGTAAAGGATCAGCAGGTGCTTCATCTAATGGTTCATCTGCAACTGCTACAAAAGGCTCAGCAGGTGCATCATCTGGTAACTCGACGGCTGTAGCTAGTAAGGGATCAGCAGGTGCTTCATCAAATGGCTCCTCTGCTAGTGCCTCAAAAGGCTCAGCTGGGGCCTCCTCCCAAGGTTCGAGTGCATCTGCAACAAAAGGTTCTGCTGGTGCAACATCCAACGGATCTTCGGCTGTTGCTAGCAAGGGATCGGCTGGAGCTGCTTCTGGCAATTCTACTGCTTCTGCAACGAAAGGATCTAGCAGTGCTTCATCAAATGGGTCATCGGCCGGTGCCACTAAAGATGGAGCTGGTGCAGCCTCAAATGGATCAACTGCAGTTGCTTCAAAAGGATCAGCAGGAGCGGCATCTGGCAATTCAACTGCTTCGGCAAGCAAAGGCTCCGCAGGTGCTTCTTCCAATGGATCTTCTGCAACAGCAACTAAAGGATCTGCCGGTGCAACATCAAATGGATCTTCAGCTGTAGCTAGCAAAGGATCGGCTGGAGCCTCATCCGGAAACTCTACTGCCTCTGCATCGAAAGGATCTGCTGGTGCTTCATCAAATGGCTCTTCAGCATCAGCTTCCAAAGGATCAGCAGGTGCAACATCTGCTGGATCTTCAGCTGTGGCTAGCAAAGGATCGGCAGGAGCTTCATCTGGAAATTCAACTGCCAGTGCATCAAAAGGATCTGCTGGTGCATCATCAAATGGATCCTCTGCTACTGCTTCGAAGGGATCGGCAGGTGCATCGTCAGGAAGTTCGTCTGCATCTGCTTCCAAAGGATCAGCAGGTGCAACATCTGCTGGATCTTCAGCTGTGGCTAGCAAAGGATCGGCTGGAGCTTCATCTGGTAATTCAACTGCCTCTGCATCCAAAGGATCAGCTGGTGCATCATCAAATGGATCATCAGCTTCGGCTTCTAAAGGATCAGCAGGTGCAACATCTGCTGGATCTTCGGCAGCTGCATCAAAGGGATCTGCCTCTGCTTCATCAGACGGTTCTTCGGCCGCTTGTGATTCAGGAGAATCTGATGCTGTTGATAAAGCCAATCTTGCTGCCATTGCTAATATTGCAGCTGCGGCGGGTAAGCCATCGGGTAAATCAGCTCCATCATGCGACGATTATTACGATTATGAATGTTAGTATTGTTAAAATTAAGTACTATTTTAAATGCTATTTATGAATAATAAAACATTTTATTTATTTGTTTTCTAGGTTAACAAAATTACGTTAATTTGACTACCATTGCACAAGTGTACCATGTTATTTGATATAAAAATACTATTATTTTTGCACCTCAATAAAAAATTTATTTAATGAATGATGTTTTAAATTATTTCTGCTTATTAAAAAGACTAACTAACAGTTTCAAATTTCGTACAAATGTTCGTCACATACAAAATATACATTGCCAATGCAGCTTCATGTAGTAAGCCATATTTTACCTAAAGAGGAATATTTACTTTCCTAGACAAGTTTTAGCCTTTCTGCTTCAAAAATAGAATACCAATAAAAGTATGACCAAAGGAGAAATTGAAATTAAAATCAAACGGAATGTATACATGTTCACTATTCAATTCAAAAATTTAATAATTAAATTATAAAGATGGCAGGCTGTGAAATTGGGCTTATAAAATTCAGCTAAGCTCTGTATCATCTAAGTAGAGTAATTTTTTCTACCAGGTTTAGAGGGATTTGCAAAGAGCGAAATCATCAAAGATAGAACATTCTGAATGATTATAAGTATCTTTCAGCTTTCGGTTTGTTAATTCAAATTTCATTTGATTGTTTTGATTTCAACCTTATACACAGACATATTTTTTCATGTTTTTTTTTAATGCAGTGGTTAATATTAAAACAAATAATAATAACGTTTTGTAAAATAATTGGTTAGATTCATTTAATTCCAGATTTATTTAATTTTGCTACAATACCCTTCTCCATGTGTGATATAAGTTTTAAAAGACTGTAAGTACGATTTGAATAAAATTTGGTATCAAGATGGGTTTAGGTATTTAAAAGGTCAAGTTCTTGACCTTGAATGCGCAAATTACAAAATTTTGAATTTGTCCAAACTAAAAAATATTTTTTGTATTTTTTTATCTGTTTTCAGCAAAAAACTTGTCTTGTGATTTTTTCTTTTTACCTTCCTTTATATCTTCCAAAAATTTATATCAAACATGGAAAAAGATATTGTAACAAGATTTTACTTTTTTCTTAAAATAGCATTTTTGAAACTATGAGTTTTTGAAATTAGTTGTTACTCTATTATTTTGAAAGTATAATGGTAAAAGCCCGTAGTTTTTGTATTGCTCTGCAAAAACTGAAAAAATCTGAAAATTTTGTAGTTTTTCAGCTATCACGAGATAGTTTCATATTCCCCAAAGGGGTCGAAATAAAATACCAAAAAAGTTTAGGTTGTTTTTGAAAACGATTATTGAGAATTCGCTTACAATGTAGGTAGGTATATTTAACCAATTTATTCGTCGTTATATTGTAAAGCTCATGTTAAAATAATTTGCTTATCTTGACCGATTTTTAAATAATTGGAAATGGTTATGGCAAGGCGAAAAGTTGTGTCAATAATAAGTCACTCCCCATATCAAAAATTTAAATTTTAAAATGCAAGAAGTCTTTGATGATGTTGATTATTTTCAGTCCTGATCTTAAAAAACCCAAAAAATTTTGGAAGAAGAAATTATTTTCGCAATAAGGTAGAAATGGCAAAATAAAAAGTACTTCGATTTTAGAATTGCGATCCCAGAACGGGAACAACAGCAAATAACAATGCAACGAAAATTATTAAAAAGAGATGTATTCATTTATTATGTCTTATTTTTAAGCAAATCTGTTTTGAATAAATCTGATCAAAACTTAAAATAAATGCTTGTTAAAAATTTTGAAATCCAATGCCAAATTTTACGGTTAGTAGACAAGTCTTTATACATTAAAACGTAATAAAAATAATTTTTAATTTTTTATTCGTAAAAATAATTTTTTAAAACTGCTTACTATTTGTGATGAGGGTTTATTGTATGTTTTGGCCTCTAAGGACTTTTTTATTTTTATTTGATAAAGTTTCAAACGAATTGACAAAATCATTGGGGAACAATTTTGTTGTTGAAAGGGAAATTTCTTTTACAGGGATATTAAAAACATACACAAATAAAGACATCATATCTAAATTAGTAAAAATGGACTCAAAGATGCTCAACATACAAATTGTAATTGGGATCCCAAAACCAAAATTTTTCTCCTACGAGCTAGCACATAAATAAGCAATTTTTATTCAAAAAAACTAAAGACGATATTCTTTACACAAAAATAAGAAAAACATTTAGATAAATTTGTAATTGTCAGTAATAATAGGTTGGCTGATAAGTCCCCGGTCTGACACATAGATGGCGTCGCTAGTATTAAATGCATATTATTTTTATATAGTACCAACCTTCAAATGATTCGTGTCAAAATTTGACGTCTGTAAGTCAATTAGTTTGTGAGATAGAGCGTCTTTTGTGAAGCAACTTTTGTTATTGTGAAAAAAATGGAAAAAAAGGAATTTCGTGTTTTGATAAAATACTGTTTTCTGAAGGGAAAAAATACAGTGGAAGCAAAAACTTTGCTTGATAATGAGTTTCCGGACTCTGTATTTTTTCCCTTCAGAAAACAGTATTTTATCAAAACACGAAATTCCATTTTTTCCATTTTTTTCACAATAACAAAAGTTGCTTCACAAAAGACGCTCTATCTCACAAACTAATTGACTTACAGACGTCAAATTTTGACACGAATCATTTGAAGGTTGGTACTATATAAAAATAATATGCATTTAATACTAGCGACGCTATCTATGTGTCAGACCGGGGACTTATCATGTTACAAAGTTTGCAATGAAAGTAAAATAAATTAAAACAATTTATTATTTTTATTTTGCAGTACGCGAAATTCTTTTTACAAAAATATAGGAAAAAATAATTTTTGTGTGTACATATATCAAAGGGTTTTCTTTTTTGAGATAAGCGTTGATAATCTTATATTTTTTGCCCTCCCGTCGATGTATGAAAAATAAAGTAAAATGTTATCAAATAAAATACTGAATGTAATTTTTGTCTTGAAAAGAGAATCTCTAAAACATTCAAATCATAATTAAATATTATAATTAGTCATTAAATTCTTATTATTATTATTTTTTTAATTTAAAATAATGATTTACTAATCTTTTTTATTTATTTTATATTAAAGATAAATCTCATATTAATATTAACTTGAAAATTACACGTATTAGACTTTGAGGACATTTTGATGTCTCGGAATTCAAAATTTCAAAAATTATACATTCAATGCAAATTAAATCAAAGAATTACAAAATTTCTATCAAAATTATTTGATGCTCGATATGTTACACAATAAATACTAATGGTAATGAAAACTGGTAGCCAAGTAAAATAAGTTCCAAAATTTTTTAAATTGGAATATATTCTTCAGCTATCATAACAATACATAACAATAATAAATAATTAAGTATAATAAATAAATACCTAATAATTGAGGCATTCAAAAATTTATTGTGACAAACTAAAATATTTTTTAACATGTGTTAGAAAAACAAAGTGAAGAAAACTGTTATACATGAAAACACAAATAATTTTTAATTATTTTCACGAAATTGTAATAAAAGATTATGTGATAAGAGCGTTATTATCACGACAAAATGCATATAAAAGCAGCTAAAAATTAACAAGTATCTTTTCAACTATAAACAAACAAAATGAATATCAAATTTGTACTAATTGTGGTAGCTGCCGTACTTATACAGCTATTCAATTATCAAGACAGTGGATGCAATGTGATCGCCTACCCAACTGCGGTAATATTTCATCAAAAATAATAACATTTAAAAAATAATGAATTTCTGCTTATTGCGTTTTGTTACTCCAAAAACAGTCCTGTGGTGATTCTGATTCAGGATCAGGTTCAGCAAGTTCAGGCGCTGCGTCAGGAGCTGCATCTGGTTCAGGAGCTGCATCTGGTTCAGGAGCCGCTTCTGGTTCAGGTTCAGCTGCAGCATCTGGAGCAGCTTCTGGTTCAGGTTCTGCTGCGGGATCAGGAGCTGCCTCTGGCTCAGGTTCTGCTGCGGGATCAGGAGCTGCTTCTGGTTCCGGTTCTGCTGCAGGATCAGGAGCCGCTTCTGGTTCAGGTTCCGCTGCAGGCTCGGGAGCTGCTTCTGGATCTGGATCTGGTTCATCTTCGTCGGGATCCAGTTCATCGGGAAGTTCAGGAGGATGCGGAGGAGGAAGTGGTTCCGCATCGTCTGGAGGATCATCAGCATCCGCAACCAAAAATTCTGCCGGAGCTTCGTCTAACGGGTCTTCTGCAGGAGCATCGAATGGTTCAGCAGGTGCGTCTTCAGGAGGCTCTTCAGCATCAGCAACCAAAAACTCTGCGGGAGCCTCATCTGGAAGTTCGTCTGCTGGAGCATCTAATGGCTCAGCAGGTGCTTCATCATGTGGATCTTCAGCAACAGCAACCAAAAATTCTGCCGGTGCCTCATCTGGAGGATCTACTGCCGGAGCATCTAATGGTTCAGCAGGTGCCTCATCTGGAGGATCGTCGTCATCAGCCACCAAAAATTCTGCGGGTGCTTCATCTAACGGTTCATCTGCTGGAGCATCAAATGGTTCAGCAGGTGCATCTTCTGGTGGATCCTCATCATCAGCAACCCAAAACTCTGCTGGTGCTTCATCAAACGGATCATCTGCTGGAGCATCAAATGGCTCAGCAGGTGCATCTTCTGGTGGATCTTCATCATCGGCAACTCAAAACTCTGCTGGTGCGTCTTCTAACGGATCTTCTGCTGGAGCATCAAACGGTACAGCAGGAGCATCGTCTGGTGGTTCATCATCATCCGCAACGAAAGAATCCGCTGGGGCATCATCTAATGGATCAACTGCGACTGCAAGTAAAGACTCAGCTGGAGCATCTTCTGGTGGATCATCAGTTGGTGCAACTGCTTCTGGAGCGGGAGCAGCATCAGGTGGTTCAGTATCATCAGCTACTAAAAATTCCTCAGCTGCATCTTCGCAAGGATCCAGTGTTTCGATTTCAAATGGAGTTGTAAGCGCAGCATCAAATGGAGCTACCACGAGCGCTGGTGCCGGTTCCGCGTCTTCAGCATCAGGTGGATCCTCCGCAAATGTAGGAGGTGGATCTGCATCAGGATCATCCAATGGAGCAACTTCGAGCGCTAACGGCTCCTCGGCATCGGGATCATCTGGAGGATCAAGCTCTTCGGCTGGTGCAGGAAGTGCATCTGGTTCATCAGGAAACTCCAGTTCATCTGCCAGTGGAAACACCGCATCAGGATCATCCGGAGACTCCAGCTCATCTGCTGGTAGTGGAACAGCATCAGGATCATCTGGAGGGGCCACCTCAACTGCTGGTTCGGGATCAGCTTCGGGTTCGTCAGGAAGTTCAAGTTCATCTGCAGGTAGTGGTTCTGCATCTGGATCATCTGGAAACTCTAGCTCATCAGCTAGTGGTGGAACCGCGTCAGGATCATCTAACGGAGCTACCTCATCAGCTGGTAGTGGAACTGCATCTGGCTCATCTGGTGGCTCAAGCTCTTCTGCTGGAAGTGGAACTGCATCAGGCTCATCTGGAGACTCCAGCTCTTCTGCTGGTAGTGGAAGTGCATCTGGATCTTCTGGTGGAGCCACTTCATCTGCTGGTTCGGGATCAGCTTCGGGATCGTCAGGAAATTCAAGCTCATCAGCTGGTAGCGGATCGGCATCGGGATCATCTGGAGATTCTAGTTCATCAGCTGGTAGTGGAACTGCATCTGGATCTTCTGGTGGAGCCACTTCAACTGCAGGTTCGGGTTCTGCTTCGGGGTCGTCAGGAAATTCAAGTTCTTCAGCTGGTAGTGGATCGGCATCGGGATCATCTGGAGACTCTAGCTCCTCAGCTGGTAGTGGAAGTGCATCAGGATCATCTGGTGGTGCTTCCTCATCTGCTGGTTCCGGATCTGCTTCCGGCTCCTCAGGTGGATCTACTTCAGGAGCTTCTTGTGGATCAGCTTCTGGTTCATCTGGAGACTCAAGCTCCTCAGCTGGAAGTGGAAGTGCGTCAGGATCATCTGGTGGTGCTTCCTCATCAGCGGGTTCTGGATCTGCTTCAGGTTCTTCAGGTGGATCTACTTCAGGAGCTTCTAGTGGATCAGCTTCTGGGTCATCAGGAGGATCCAGTTCCTCTGCTGGTAGTGGATCTGCATCGGGAGCATCTGCAGGATCGAGCTCAGCTGCTGGTTCAGGATCTGCATCGGGTTCTTCAGGTGGATCTAGCTCTGGAGCTTCTAGCGGCTCATCAGATGGATGTGGCTCCGGAGGCTCTAGTGGAGCAGCTTCAGGAGCAGCCTCTGGTTCAGGATCAGCTTCTGGCTCAGGATCAGCTTCTGGTTCAGGAGCAGCTTCTGGCTCAGGAGCAGCTTCTGGTTCAGGAGCAGCTTCTGGCTCAGGAGCAGCTTCTGGCTCTGGATCAGCATCTGGTTCAGGATCAGCTGCAAGTTCTGGAGCTGCCTCTAGTTCAGGTTCAGCTGCTGGATCCGGATCTGCTTCTGGTAGTGGATCTTCTGATGATTGTTCTTGTTGAATCGGTGCGAAAACCTCAAAGGTAAATAAATACATGAATAAAAAATAATTGTTCATCATGTTTGAAATACTAATGGTGTTTGTTTTATTTTTAGTATACAACTTGATCTTATCTTCAACATCTTATTTTTTGACGATTGGATTGTTTTTAATATTTGTTAAAGAATTTATTTTCAATCTAGTATTTATTTTCTGTAACTTATCTCATGTAATTAGATTATAGCCGAAATATAATTATTAAATGTTCATGTAATATTGTATTATATATATATCATCTCCTACATTCCACTATGTTTCGCTTCCCTATCAATTAGATTTAACCTTAAGTTAAGAACATACAAAATTTAGATAACATTATTAAGAATATCGGCGTAATATTTAAGTTATTTGAAAATACAAAAATTTTTTCTTGCTTATTAGCAATAAAATAATAAGCGTTGGAAAAATGCTCGTCTTGCGTTTCACGGCATTATAATGCAACTACGAGATAGATGCTGATAATTATGTTTAATAATTATACAGAGATTAAAGGAAAACTCTAAACGAAGAAAATGTTTTTAAATTGTCGTAGGATGCTTCATTATTGATCACGCACGGTTTATCGAAGCACCTATTTTAGAAGTTTCGAAAATTTTGATTTTTTTGCAACAAAAATATATCATTAAGAGCTAAAATTGAGACCAGAACGGATTTCCTGCAGAGTCATACAAGCCGAAAAAATAAGTGTGGAAAAACGCGACACTTTCTTGACAAAACCATGTTTTCTCGAAAATTTTCGTACGGGTTTGAATTTAGCTAACCAATTATTTTTTCTTTGCTTCACAACCCTCTGTTATTGTTTTTAAGTCTTTTTACGTTTTTCGCACATTTCCGCTTTTTTTAAACAATTTCCTACACTCCGAGTTTTTCCAAAGTATATTTTTTACGCACTATTTTACTCCTAATTATCTCGTTGAAAAAACCAGACCGGATAATTATAAAAAATTTTAAATTTTTTTGCCTCTACTATATGTGCTAATCGTCTATTTATGTTAGTGAGTGTGTTCCGTCACTGTGATTAAACGAGTTATTGGATCTCGATTTATGTGGTATCGTTGAGTTATTTCACCCGCTCAAAACGATTAAAAATGTTAAATATATTCTGTTTGGAATCCAATGAAAGAAGAACTTAAAAAGTACATTCTAATTCTATAGCATTACGAATTTTTCAAAATTAACTCTGCCTGTGATGCCTCATAAAGTAGTAGGTAGATTTAAAAATTTTTATCAAATTTAAGATATTTTAAGCATATTTAAAAGAGAATTTAGAAATTGTACTTAGTCATCAATACCGTTAACAAGGTGAAAGCTTAAAACTTTGGAATAGCTATATTTTTTTAAACAATTTTTAATTAATTATAGTATGAATAATTAAAATTGTCTGATATTAATTATTAGGGGAGTTAATAAAATAGTCCAGAAACAATTTGACATTTATCCGACTTCCATACCTTTTTTCAAATATTTTTAAATATTCGATCCCGTGATAGCTTCTAGATGCAAAGTATAATAACAAATAATGATGTGGGTGGCCTCTGTTATAGACGTATATGTCAGAGAAGCGGAGGTTAAACCCCTTTCTTTAAAATGTGTAAACACTCTTGGATATAAATTCAACGACCTGTCAAAATATGAATCCATCTAGTACTTTTCCAGTTTTGAGACCATAAAAATACAAAAGCTAAGCGTCCTTAGAGCAGGGTCATTTATAAATATATGGTATTAAATTATTATTTAAGTAGTATTTAATCGATAATAAAGTGAAAAAATCGTATAATAGACAGGGCCAATCGTGAATCCCAGTCTATTATGCGGTTTTTTTCCTTAATTATTCATTAAATACTACTTAAATAATTATTCAATAACTTATATTTATAAATATTGACCCAGCTCTGAAGTACGTTAAGCTGAGTGCATCTTCTGCGCCCTCTATTTCAAAAGCGGTACAAATACATGTTTTAGAAAAATTTGTAGAAAATTGTATCTTCTACAACTTTTATAATGAATGTTAATGCGATTGAAGAAAAAAAAAAAAAAAAACGAAATATTCACAAAAAAATGACTTGCACGACTTTTGACCTTGAATATATAAGGACGTGTTCGCGGTACCATTTGTGACTTTTGAGATAACATTTGTACTATCATAATGAAGGTTTGTACAAAAATTTACCTTATCCCGTTAGATTCCTTAGTGAAACCCTAAGATGTTTGGTGTATTACTATATAATACATTGAAATGGCTATGCACGTGGAAAAAATAAATAAAATCACTTTATACCTTTTTTTGTTAAGCGAATAGTTCCATCAGAACTTCAAGAAAAGTGATTCTACTCTTTTGTAAAACGGCAATTAATTTCAACAGAAAATATGATGAAGACATTAATTTTGACCTTGACGTTAAGATACAATGTTATTTATTGAAAAATTATTTTATCTAAATGGAAAAGCTCGTTGAACTCTCATTTGGGTACATATTTGAAAATGAAATATTCCATCATTTTCACGTTTCATATTTTGAGGGTGGATTCTGAGCACAATTTCTCGACTTAAACCATTGTTTAACTCGTTTAAGAAATAACACACAAATGCGATTCATCTCTTCCTTTTAATTGCATTTATGTGCAAAACGAGTGTCTTTCTTTATAGCAATTTAATTTTCTTTATAGCAAAATATTTTTCATACTTTTAACAAAAAAGTATGAATTTTCCAAATTATTCTTTAGAAAATTACCTTGTTACATAATGAAGAATTCCTTTAAAAGCTCTATAATATAGGATATAAGTTAAAAATGCAAACTTAACAGCTCAAATATTTAAAGGACCCCGCACGATAAGACAGGAAAATGAGTTTATGTGAAACTTTTTCATACCGCAAGGCCACAAAATTTTTAATGAATAGTTTTCTAATTACGGACGATCAAAGCTACACATATATTATATTAATAGTATATGACTACTGTCTTAATAATGATACAATACAACAGTTTTGTACGAAGAACGTACAACACTGACTATCAAGGCAATGAAACATGATAAAACTATACAGAAACACACACGTATTAACACCTGTTGAGGAAATGAGCAAATCGGAATCACGCTAAATTCACATTTTTCAGCCTGTTTCTATGGCAAATTACGTTATAATACATTGAAAACAAGTTTAGGAAAAAACCATTTATCATTTGCAAGTTCTTTATTAAATTACAATTGTAATATATCACTACATAATATAAAACAAAGTCGCTTTCTCTGTCCCTATGTCCCTTTGTATGCTTAAATCTTTGAAACTACGCAACGGATTTTGATGCGGTTTTGATTTTTTTAATAGATAGAGTGATTCAAGAGGAAGGTTTATATGTATAATAACATCCATTAAATAGTGGAGAAGTACTGCTATTTTTGAGGTTTCTAATGTGATGTCGTAAATAATTACATTTTTTTCGCTTACATTGCAAACGCAGGCTGAACCCTACTAGTTTTATCAAAATAATGTACTAAGTATTGTACACATTGAAAAGGTCTACAGAAAAGTCCGTGATGGTATATGTCTATCTCTTATGGATAATCCACAATAACTTTTTTTTGTCATTTACTTTTTACGACAAATAAGATAGCAGGAAATCTTCATGGTATAAAGAAAGGGGAATTGTTTTACTCCAAATTTAACGCTTGCGGGCCACGGGCAGTAATGAATAAATCAAAACTACTGGATCGATTTTAATCACATAGGCTATATATTTTATACCCGTGCGAAGCCAGAGCGGGCCGCTATGTTTTTAGATACAACGTTCACAGTTTTTCTGTAGTGTATTTAGTATCAGCATTGCACCCGTGCGAAGCCGGGGCGGGTCGCTAGTATTTAATATGAAAAAGTGTTAGGTTCATTTCTTCTATTCTTAATGCCTGTCGTCCCTATAGTTATCTGGTATTTCACACTATAAAACATTAAATTTCAAATTAAATTATAATTATAATTTAGTCGATTTAAATGAGGTGGTCTAATTAAAATGTATTTTTGTATTTAATTTTTATTTTTTATTTTATACTTTTTAGTTGGTTTTTTTTTCTTGTGTCAATATATTGTTTTGTTGTACGACTTACACCTGTTCTATCTTTTAGATATCTATCTATTCTAATAATTTGTACTGTACTCGTACTGCTAGAAAATATTATTAAACATTATTTTGCAAGATAATAAAAAGAAATATGAAGATAATAAAGCAATGAATTAATGTTTTTTATTTTCACGAACTCATAAAATAAATTACACGCTTAACGTATAAGCTATAACGTATTTTTACTATATCCACATATCACGACTAAATTCATATAAATGTAGCGAAAATTTTGAGTAAAATCAACAAGAAGTTTCTTCAACACATGATCTATAACAATTGCATACAAGCAACATGAATATCAAATTTGTACTAATTGTGGTAGCTGCCGTACTTATACAGCTATTCAATTATCAAGACAGTGGATGCAATGTGATCGCCTACCCAACTGCGGTAATATTTCATCAAAAATAATAACATTTAAAAAATAATGAATTTCTGCTTATTGCGTTTTGTTACTCCAAAAACAGTCCTGTGGTGATTCTGATTCAGGATCAGGTTCAGCAAGTTCAGGCGCTGCGTCAGGAGCTGCATCTGGTTCAGGAGCTGCATCTGGTTCAGGAGCCGCTTCTGGTTCAGGTTCAGCTGCAGCATCTGGAGCAGCTTCTGGTTCAGGTTCTGCTGCGGGATCAGGAGCTGCCTCTGGCTCAGGTTCTGCTGCGGGATCAGGAGCTGCTTCTGGTTCCGGTTCTGCTGCAGGATCAGGAGCCGCTTCTGGTTCAGGTTCCGCTGCAGGCTCGGGAGCTGCTTCTGGATCTGGATCTGGTTCATCTTCGTCGGGATCCAGTTCATCGGGAAGTTCAGGAGGATGCGGAGGAGGAAGTGGTTCCGCATCGTCTGGAGGTTCATCAGCATCCGCAACCAAAAATTCTGCCGGAGCTTCGTCTAACGGGTCTTCTGCAGGAGCATCGAATGGTTCAGCAGGTGCGTCTTCAGGAGGCTCTTCAGCATCAGCAACCAAAAACTCTGCGGGAGCCTCATCTGGGAGTTCGTCTGCTGGAGCATCTAATGGCTCAGCAGGTGCTTCATCATGTGGATCTTCAGCAACAGCAACCAAAAATTCTGCCGGTGCCTCATCTGGAGGATCTACTGCCGGAGCATCTAAAGGTTCAGCAGGTGCCTCATCTGGAGGATCGTCGTCATCAGCCACCAAAAATTCTGCGGGTGCTTCATCTAACGGTTCATCTGCTGGAGCATCAAATGGCTCAGCAGGTGCATCTTCTGGTGGATCCTCATCATCAGCAACCCAAAACTCTGCTGGTGCTTCATCAAACGGATCATCTGCTGGAGCATCAAATGGCTCAGCAGGTGCATCTTCTGGTGGATCTTCATCATCGGCAACTCAAAACTCTGCTGGTGCGTCTTCTAACGGATCTTCTGCTGGAGCATCAAACGGTACGGCAGGAGCATCGTCTGGTGGTTCATCATCATCCGCAACCAAAGAATCCGCTGGGGCATCATCTAATGGATCAACTGCGACTGCAAGTAAAGACTCAGCTGGAGCATCTTCTGGTGGATCATCAGTTGGTGCAACTGCTTCTGGAGCGGGAGCAGCATCAGGTGGTTCAGTATCATCAGCTACTAAAAATTCCTCAGCTGCATCTTCGCAAGGATCCAGTGTTTCGATTTCAAATGGAGTTGTAAGCGCAGCATCAAATGGAGCTACCACGAGCGCTGGTGCCGGTTCCGCGTCTTCAGCATCAGGTGGATCCTCCGCAAATGTAGGAGGTGGATCTGCATCAGGATCATCCAATGGAGCAACTTCGAGCGCTAACGGCTCCTCGGCATCGGGATCATCTGGAGGATCAAGCTCTTCGGCTGGTGCAGGAAGTGCATCTGGTTCATCAGGAAACTCCAGTTCATCTGCCAGTGGAAACACCGCATCAGGATCATCCGGAGACTCCAGCTCATCTGCTGGTAGTGGAACAGCATCAGGATCATCTGGAGGGGCCACCTCAACTGCTGGTTCGGGATCAGCTTCGGGTTCGTCAGGAAGTTCAAGTTCATCTGCAGGTAGTGGTTCTGCATCTGGATCATCTGGAAACTCTAGCTCATCAGCTAGTGGTGGAACCGCGTCAGGATCATCTAACGGAGCTACCTCATCAGCTGGTAGTGGAACTGCATCTGGCTCATCTGGTGGCTCAAGCTCTTCTGCTGGAAGTGGAACTGCATCAGGCTCATCTGGAGACTCCAGCTCTTCTGCTGGTAGTGGAAGTGCATCTGGATCTTCTGGTGGAGCCACTTCATCTGCTGGTTCGGGATCAGCTTCGGGATCGTCAGGAAATTCAAGCTCATCAGCTGGTAGCGGATCGGCATCGGGATCATCTGGAGATTCTAGTTCATCAGCTGGTAGTGGAACTGCATCTGGATCTTCTGGTGGAGCCACTTCAACTGCAGGTTCGGGTTCTGCTTCGGGGTCGTCAGGAAATTCAAGTTCTTCAGCTGGTAGTGGATCGGCATCGGGATCATCTGGAGACTCTAGCTCCTCAGCTGGTAGTGGAAGTGCATCAGGATCATCTGGTGGTGCTTCCTCATCTGCTGGTTCCGGATCTGCTTCCGGCTCCTCAGGTGGATCTACTTCAGGAGCTTCTTGTGGATCAGCTTCTGGTTCATCTGGAGACTCAAGCTCCTCAGCTGGAAGTGGAAGTGCGTCAGGATCATCTGGTGGTGCTTCCTCATCAGCGGGTTCTGGATCTGCTTCAGGTTCTTCAGGTGGATCTACTTCAGGAGCTTCTAGTGGATCAGCTTCTGGGTCATCAGGAGGATCCAGTTCCTCTGCTGGTAGTGGATCTGCATCGGGAGCATCTGCAGGATCGAGCTCAGCTGCTGGTTCAGGATCTGCATCGGGTTCTTCAGGTGGATCTAGCTCTGGAGCTTCTAGCGGCTCATCAGATGGATGTGGCTCCGGAGGCTCTAGTGGAGCAGCTTCAGGAGCAGCCTCTGGTTCAGGATCAGCTTCTGGCTCAGGATCAGCTTCTGGTTCAGGAGCAGCTTCTGGCTCAGGAGCAGCTTCTGGTTCAGGAGCAGCTTCTGGCTCAGGAGCAGCTTCTGGCTCTGGATCAGCATCTGGTTCAGGATCAGCTGCAAGTTCTGGAGCTGCCTCTAGTTCAGGTTCAGCTGCTGGATCCGGATCTGCATCTGGTTCAGGATCAGCTGCAAGTTCTGGAGCTGCCTCTAGTTCAGGTTCTGCTGCTGGATCCGGATCTGCTTCTGGTAGTGGATCTTCTGATGATTCTGATGATTGTTCTTGTTGAATCGTTTTCTAAAGTTTGTAAGTAACTTATTTAAATAAAATATTTAACATTTAAATTCACCATATCTAAAACTTCCTCATTGTCGTAGGTACAAACACAAACCCACCTTTAATTTCATAATTTATGCCGACCGAACTGTTTTTACATTGGATATGTTTTAATTTTAAATTATTTTGCATTTAGTTTATAATTTTGTGTTTTACCACATTCAATTTATTATACTCAAAACATAATTTTGAAATAAATTTGCAAGCATAAATTTTTTAATTTTTATTTTGATTTTTGTCCAATATAATACGAGAGTGAAAAACTCTATTAATGCAAACATTTTTCATTTAAATAAATATGTATTTTCATTTAAGTAAATAAGAGCCAACGAAAAAATTACCAGAAATTACACAGAAGCCGTGACTCGAACCCGGCTCTTCGAGATATTGGGTATAGAACTTTGTCCCCTGTCGCAAATTCTATTAAACAATTCATGTGATTAAACAATGTTTGGCATTAATAGCCACTGGCCTTAAATTTTCGATAATTTTTGTTTCAACTTTTTAAGAAAATTTTCATTCAGAGGATTGAACTTTTGTAAGAAAATTTTCAAAATTTTCAACTTATGCTTAAAAACCAGGAAAATTTCAATTTTTTCCACAAAAGATAGCATGCAAAACAGTAATAAGAGAGAAACTATTATATGAGTCCGTAAAGATATACACAATTTTAATTAAAACAAGGGAAAATAAGCAATTGATTGAGTTACTTGTTGAAATACCATGTATAGACAGTGTTGAGTACGCAATCGTTTGTGTTTTTTACGTCATGTAAGTAGAGAAAGACTTTTTTCTCACTTCCTCAGTGAATATAATATGTATATGCTATAACACAAACATAATATATGTATAACGTATAAATTTTACATATTTAATTTGCGCTTTCACGGATAAACAGTGATGTTTACGGAAAAAATTATGCAAACAAAAATTGTTTATTTTTTTATAAGGTCTTTTGTTCTATCTCGAACGGTTTATAAGATCGGTGATACAGAATCAAAGCAAAATGGAACTATATCGCTCATTTACGAACTCGACCTCACTTTTTACGTCCTGAGTATGCTATGAAAACTTCAGTTTGATATCATTTTCGTTTTTGAGTTATCGTAATCACATGTGATTATATGATCACCAATAGTGAGTTAGTTTGTTCGTGGCATCAATATTTTTAAAGCGTTACAAACTTGGGACTAACCTTAGTATACCTTGATATAATTCATATATACATGGTATAAAAAGAAAACAAGTCTCTTGAAATAAAAAGATTAGAACAAATAATGCTTAGCATGTAAAGGGTAGCATTTTGAAAATGTATGTTTTTATGGTTTTATTTCATTACTATGATAATATTGCACTTATTTAAATTTTAATGTTTTGTTTTTATCATAAAATAATAAAGTTTAATAGATAAACAGTAGGAAAAGCACAGGAGGTTAGGGTTTTAATTGAATACATTGTTGTATTAAACATAAGTCTTGATTCTCATTTGTAAATTTTTTTTCAAAACTCTTTTCTATTCATGTTTTTTGTTAGTAATAATAAATGGACGTTACTGTTTTTATTATTTTTATTACAATTTATATAATTTAACTACTTCTACATACTCTTTCTTCCTTACATTGTTTAAACTGATTATTTCTACTGAGTTGTTCATGTGTATAAATACAGTAGCTTTAGTAATAATTTTCTTTCTGCCAGTTTTAAAAGATAATTTTAAAATGTCAAATTTTATTAACCAGAAATGTTAAAGCACAGGACAAAAAATTTCCCGATTTTACATGGAAATTTTCGAGTTCTTAACATAAAAAAGTTTAATATGTCAATGTAGGACTAATTGCTATGAAGCATTGTGAAAAATACTATTTCACATTTGAAAAATAATTTCGGTATACAGTCATTTTTCCTACTTGGATACAATTTTTAACTAACTCAATCATTTTACATTTTATTACTAAATGCATTTCCAACCAATTAAATTAGCCCACTGTCAAAATTTAAGCTAAAACTTATATATAATAATTCCATTTTTGTAAAAAAAGAAGAAAAAAATTTTATAATTCAAAATTATCAATGTTATCATACATCGTGGATGCCGAAAATTAGAGAAGATTCTCAACTTAAAAACTTGCGCTTTTTGGGGGGTGAAATGTTAACGAGTTTCCGGAGTCAAAAAGACGACCATTATTTAAATTTATATATATATATATATTTCAAGCGCGAGCTTTTAGTTTCGTACAATGAACAACTAAAAGATAGGCGATGATCCTCAAAATCAGTTCAGTTGGAATTTTGTAAATTTAACTTGTTAACTTTATACATTCTCAATACAGGACGGTGCCTTCTTGATTGTGATTGTAGGTAGGGTGATTCAGACAATGAGTACCTATTATTTGCTATGTATTAGGAATTATTGTTTTAAATAAATAACCAATAATGTTTATTTATAAAGATTATGTGAACACAAACGTAATTTACCGTATATGCCATAATTTCTTAGAAACTGATAAAATCTTATCTGATATAAGTTTAACATGCATAAATAAATATACAAAACTAATGCATTTATTATACCATAGTTTAATTAGGTATATTAAATGTATAACAAAAACTGTGATGTGTGCCTCACAAAACCTCTATGTAAGGATAACGTAAACATTTCTACTTTAGAATGGACAATTGGACCAAATATAAATTTTTTTTATTTAAATACGTGAACGAATAAATGATTTGGCTCATACCTTCATTCCCGCTACACGTAAAGATCAAGCTTTCTACTTTTAATAGCAAATTTATTATTGTTTAGACCGTTCAATCATGAACTAGTTGAACGCTCGCTAAATGTTCTGTCTTTTGACAGTTTAATGATTGATAGTTGGCAGCGCGTACAATTCGAATACGTTTACAACTAATAACCGTAAAAATACGTGTTGCTAGCTCATAATCATTCCTGTTCGTTTTCTGTGTTGGCTTGAGACACTTGGTCTCAACCCCATTTTTTTAAGTGAATTTCAAGTTTAATTTCAAGTTTATTTCAAGATTTATCGTTTATTCGTTGGAGAAACATCTTTTCTCCAACTTTAATTCAATTTAATTAAAGTGTTTTTCCTTATATCAATTTATATTTTTGTGATTTTTGTGTAATTTTTGATTCTAAGAAGTGATGTGTTCTTCGAGCCATTCGTTCATTCCACGTGCATAACCTGCGAGCCGTTGTGTTTCGATATTAACTATTAATCCATTCAAAGGCTTACAACTTAAATGAATTGTGTAGTTTTATATTCTAATCTTTACAAATTTGAATTCCGTACTTAAACATTGTGTTTTTGAAATCACCGACGTGAAATCATGTGCAGCGTTCAAGAAACATCCAGCAGCGAGGTTTGATCATCTTTAGAGATATTTCTCTCATTTCCAACCTATTTTTCTGACCAAACCTTATTGACACGCAAATAACATCGAAACACATGTGAGTACATTTTTAAATCCGTCCACTGTCTCATTCCTTTTTTTTTTTTGGGAATACCCCAACAATTATTTATAATAAAACTATGAAATTTTGTTAGGAAAGTCAAACCAGCTTTTAAATCAATCAAGGAAGTACTTATTCTGTTTCCAAAAAGAAAACCTGTAACAAAAAAGAAAAACAATTTTATAAAGAATAAGTTTCCAATGTACAGTACTCCTTCACTTTGGAATTAATATCGAAGAGCTTTGGAATTAACATCGAGAACTAACATCTTACATTTGAACATATCTTTTATTGACAGATTATTCTAATTTACAACAAAACAAAACTTTTACAAGTATTTCCTGAAATTTATTATGTTTATATAGATCATTTGATATAAATAAAATTCTTATAGAGGACAAACTCATTCAAAAGTTAAATAGATTAAAAGCAAATAATATTAAAAGGTTGTACTGAAATATGAAACCAAACCATCTCTTCTTTATCTAAAATTAACTTGTTAACAAAACACCTGTCTTATCTGTAAATTAGTTGGCAACCAAAGAACAAAACAGAGTGATGAGCGTGTCTGAAAAAAGAATACAGAAAACAAAAAAATGAAATAAAAACAAACTTTTAAAAAGGCTAACTAAAAACATACACACAGCTTATCATTTATAAAACAAACATATATTTACCAAAATGTATATAATAAAACAAGATCCTTTAACTTTTAAAACAATGATGACTTTTGATTACCTGCAATTTTAATATATTAAAAATCAACTTTTTTAAATGCATAAGGGTAATTTATAATGTGTACAGATAGTTCATCAAAATTGTTCCACGAGATATTAACAGCAAACAACTTTTAACGATAATTACCCCCACAACGTGGCGTTGTAACAGCTCCTTTACCGTTATCTCGAAAATAGTCTAAGCAAAGTAGAAGACTAGGGCAAAGCTCAGAACCTATCTTGAAAAAGAATGAGTTTTCTACTTCGAAAAAGTCAATAATTACGTCTTAGGAGATTAATTTAGGGAAAGAAAAACATCGGTGTGTCAAAATAATTTAATTTCATTGAAAGTTTCCTAAATTTTCCTAAGCCTCCGTAACCTAAAATTGAATATTAGTGGGGAAGTTTTACTATAGTGGTTTACCAGTTTGTCTTGAAGCTGAAAGATGCTGAAAATATTCGATAAAAGATGATTCATTTTGTGTTATAACTTAATTATAAATATGTCATACTAGCTTGCTACCCGCCAGCTTCACTGGGCGTAAAAGAAAAGGCCACCGATTTATAGCAAGGGGCAAGAAAGAGCTTTTATCATGCGGTTTTATGTTGAAGAAACAGAGCCACAAATACTTCTGTTCAATAAAACTAATAGAAACAATATTTTTTTTACTTGTTATGTCTGCTGGAAAAAGTTTCTGTAAAACCTTCCTTCTAAAAAATTTTTCGTGCAAAGAAGATTCAAAGTGTGCTTCAGGTGAACAAGAATACACCATCATCGCGCACAATTCCTTTGCACATAAAGACTCAGATTTCTGGATGAATTGCAAGTATATGTAGACAAGGCTAAGATCCGTTCTAGTTTTTGTCATTTTTTTTAAGAAACGAACATTCCTCTGGTTATTATTCGTTTTTTTTGTACACTCTGTAAGAACACTATATATAATTTAAAAAATTATATATTTTTATTAACAAGATACATTCTATATAATGATTAGGTATCAGGTAGATTAAAGAAACAAGATGTATCGTTAGCAAAAACCACACAATAATACCTACTTTAGATTAGATGAACAAGGGTTATAATGATTATAAATCAATTATAAGATAAGAGATAATGTTTCTAATTTATACCTAATACATCAAATACAGTTTTTATTGTTTATTCTATAATGCGTATAGTGTTTTGTTAAAAGTGACACTCAAAGTATGGGTTTTATTTGTTTTGTGTTATTTTATATACTTTATAATAAATAATACATTGTTTTTTTTAATCTTAGAAATATTATGGAAATTTAAATACCCTCTTACTCGTTTTCTGATTTTTCTAATAAGCATACAAAATCGTTGAGTCCCCAAGTGAATTCAGCTGGTTAAAGCATTCAATTCCGCTTTATTTTATTTCTGTAAATTGGATGGAAAATAAAGAGTTAATATTAACTTATCGTTGATGAAAGATTTTAGAAAAAATTAATTAATTGTAATCTATAGCCGCCAACGCAAAATAATTAGAATTGTCGGTTTCAGTAAGCTTATCAAGATGTTATTATAATGGCCTTGAATCGAGTTATTCTATTTGTTAAGCAAGTTTTCATAAATCATAAATTGTGATTTTAAAAAAAAACTTTGTTGTAAGATTTTGTACAACTATTGCCAGTGAGATATCAGAGAGTACCACAAACTATTAATTCTATGTACTAAATCCAACATTATAGCCAAAGTAAAATATTCATGCTCTCTTTCTTGAAGGGAAAAAAAGAAACAAAAAGAAAAACATTCTTTTAATCGCCTTTAATCATCATCGTGTTTAATCGTCAAGCCAGTTTTTTTTCATAATTTGAGAACCAATGGACTAATTTCGACGTTTGTTTAAAATGCTAGAGTAAGATTTAAAACGAAAGAAAAGTTTTCCAGAAAGTTGGTAATAATAAAACGCTATTTCTCAAGCATACCAACAAAATAAAAACCGTGGTCCAACAAGTGTTTAATACAAAGGTTTAATGGCGTATGTATTTGGCTTTTAGACAAGTTTTTTTTGGCAGATTTGTACTGTAGGTATAGTAGGTTAGGTTAGGCTGGCACATTTAATATAAATTTCGTAAATTCTGAAAATAATAAGTTCTATACATACATATTCATACAAATATATTTTTAGCTCCCCTTCGCGATACGGGAGTAAACCAGGTACATACTTGATATTACCTACTTGCGATGGATAAGGCCAGGCCTGGGCTATTTATTTTAAGTCGGAGTCACCATTGTTATAACTTTATTGTGTGTGTCTTTATCCAAGACCGCATTGCTCATAGAGGAGAAAGCGAGGCGGGTATACGAGTCTTCTACCTATCTCAGTTTCTCTTATAGTAATGAGAAGTAGAAAAAAAATGTTGTCTCTCTGTCTTACTCGTATTTTTGGTTGTCACTGTCTTACTCGTACTTTAGATACAGAAGTATGAGGGACTTCTTTACGCCATGTTTTCCCATGCCTGGATAAGACCAAATTCAAATTTTTACACGATTATTACAGTCAAATTTTGTATATTTTCTAAATACTGTTACTTGCTACCTGAATTCGTAAATCCAAAATTTGTCTCTTAACCTTTTATTGTTTATATTTTTAATTATATCTCTTGCAGACGAGTTTTTTGTTGAATAAATTAAAAATATTAAGTGACTCCCTTTATTTGTGTAATAAAAGTTTAAAATCTCATTTTTTAAAACAAAAAAATATCTACCTGACTACCCCTATTAAATTTGATGATTTTTAGAAATCCACCTCTAAAAAGTTAATTAAACAAAATAACAAAAAAAAAGAAACTAAATCAAACATGAGTCCAAAATATTAACAAAAGTCAATTAATTTTTTAATATTTTTAAAAGAACAAAACAAACTGTTCGTAATTCTGAAAAATATGAAACAATTAATGTCGAAAAAAACAATAAATAAATAATAAGTTAAAACAAAAATAATAATTTTCAATTTTTTATTCAAGTTTCTTAAGAAAACTAATAACAAACATAATAAAAAAAAGCAGAATAATAATAAAGAATCATATATTGTTATAAGATATTCAAAATTAGACTACATTTTTATAGCCTTATTTGTTCTTTTTAACGATTTCTGTTATGTTTCACCTGATCATAAATTAAATAGGACACCTACATTATACAATTTATTTAATAATATATATTGAACATATATTTCACCTGTCTATATGTATACATAGTTAGTACTTCTATTTTTTTAACAAGCTATTTTTATTTTAACAATTTTATTACGGCCTCTAAAATACAGCAAAGTTATTCTCAGCAATCATATGAGTAGGTTCTGAAGATAGTTAATCAAAGAAATCATAAAATTAACGCATGTAGCTGGATTAAAACTTTCCACAGCTACCCCCTTGGTTAATCTTAATAATACTAAATTTCAATTAGATGAAACTGGCTATCGCCCCTTATAATGGAAACGGTATCACACAAAAATTCACAATTTTCCGTATAATTACAAACTGTAGTTTATCTAATTCCGAGTCAAAATTTTTTTCGATATTTACAAAGGTAGGTATCTTAAACAAATTTTAAAATATCGAGATATATTTTGTATTCTCGATTTCGATAAAAGCCTGCATATAAGGTGATTTTGACAAAAAATTACAAAAATCGGGTTCATTTAACGATTAGGCAAGTAGTTTTTGAGATATCGTGAATTTTGAAGCTATTTTCAGTGATATCTAGAAAACTCTCAGTTCAATCGTTAAGTACATTCGATTTTTTTAATTTTTTGAACCAAAATTACCTTGCAAACTGTGTTTTATCAAAATCCGAATCAAAAAAAAATTTTTCGATTTTCTCGATTTTTTCAACGAGGTACCCCTTAAAAAATTCATAAAAATCGAGAAATATTTTGTATTGTCGATTTCGATAAAAGTCTGCACATAAGGTGATTTTGACCCAAAAATTACACAAATCGGATTCATTCAACGATTATTCAAATAGTAAAGGTCAACTACTGTAAACCATAATAAAGGTCAACTACTGTAACTATATTTCAGAGTATAGTACAGTCTAATCACAAAATATTGCTCAACGCTTTCGTGTTTCTTCGCTAAGAATTTACGTGTGGGAAATATGACGAACGAGATCTGGCAGCAGAAATAGCAGCATCTTCTAATTGATTTAAAAATTTTTATTAATACAAATATTATTAAATTTGTATTAATACATAAAACAAATCTCCCCTATTTTTAGGATTTTGAGTCACTATTATTGGGACATAAAATAAATCTTTCGAGTGGTTTCTGTTTTTGGTTGACTTGGATGGAGTTCAGTCAATTTCTTGTACTTGATAGAACTTGGACCAAATTTACTCATGCTAACTATCCACGTGTCCGAGAACAAAAAGAAATCAATACATCAAGCAACAAACAAAAAAAATGATTAGAAATTAGTAAAATAATACCGAGTAATTTATGTGATATATCATGATGGCCTTAAGGTTTTTCTTTTAAAATAATAACTTCAAATTTTTATTTTTTCGTTATCTAATTGATAATTTAAAAATAAAAATTCAATTTTAAATTGATTTTAATGAATTCAAAAAGGAAATTATTATTGCCGACTAATCAATTTTTCAAAAAACATTTTTTCTTTTGAATATTAAATGCGTATATGATCTTCGTAAACTAATATGTCATTATGTATTTAATAATAGTGAAAATGACCCTTTAAGGACAGACTAATGATTTTCAGTTTATTTTATTGTGAGGTGTAATGAGTTCTATAAAGATCTAGTGAATCAAAACAAGCAAGCAGATTTCAGGTCCTTCATACGTTACTATGTTCTTATTCAAGATCAAGTTCATGTTTTAATACTTTTGTCAAATGCAACTCTTATTCCTATCACTTTCAGATGCTAGGCTCTTCTTCTTGACCACATTTACCGATTCATGATTTTACGGTCTGATACAATTTTAAAAAAAGTTTGTTTCATTTCGATTTTCTGAATTAACACAATAAATTTCTATCAGAAAGTTCATAGAAACGAAGTAACAGTACCTAAAATATATATTTCGTAGAAAAAAATTAACCTTTTTAAAATTGAATAACAATTTTAAATATTTATGTTCCATTCCATTACATATTGTTTTTAAGAGTCAAAATGGATGTAAGTAAATAAATTAGTTTTTATTTTATACAAACAGAAGAAATACTTATTTTACTTTTATTTTGAATGTATTTTTTTACTTTGTCTTCGGTAATTGTAAGAGTTTATTATTAAGCTTCATGTAGCAAAGAAACGGGCGTTGGTAAATTCAATGACTATAAATAGCTATACAATCAAGCACTTGCACCTACCTACATACTGATGAGAAGTACAAACATTTTTTTGTAATGCCTGAGCACAAAATGGCATACGTGGTGAACAGCTACGAGTCCTACAAAATTTTCATTAACGTGTAACATTCCCGATCGCCCGGTAGTTAGAAAAGCCAATCAAAAAGACCAGTGAAATAATCTGATTTGTTAAATAAATATTGCGATACCTCCGTGCGATACCCCCGCTACTTCTACTTTTAATGAGTCACCAACATATTATGACCACTAAATAACAACACTGTTATCCCAGGAAACAAAAGATTAAGCAAATAAAACAAAATTAAGGTCATATAACCTGCACTAATTGCTGCATACAAAGTATTAAACAATTTGTTGAAAGAAAATTTCTTTTTCAACTAATATAATATTCTTTTATTATTTATTATTAATTTATGAGATCATTCAAAATTAAAATCATCACGCAATGAATCATGGATATACATACACATACCTTGTACTATTCATTACCAGCAAAACAGAAAAGGTGTTAATCCTCCGGCATAACTTACCGTATTTGACTTTTGAAACTATATTAAATTTATTGTATTAGGTTTAAGGCCATATTACCAATAGCATCCAATAATATATAATACCTACATGTATAAATATATTTTAATATTGGTTTTGAAAAAAAAAATATTATTCTTGACTGAAATACATCATTATCTTACTTTATCTTTGTGTGTAGGATGTATCAAAATATCGCAATATACCTGTACCGCACTAAAACCCTTTTTTCTGTCGACTACATAGGTTTGTCAATTTCCCAGAGGAATTTATCGTAATGGGGCTGATTTTGAAAATCTCCTGTTTTACATATTACCACGGTTTCAATGTGATGTATGTGTGTGTGTGTGTGTGTGTGTACGTATGTGCGTATATTTGTTCGGATTCTTTCGCCTCGATTATCTAACGAACCAATTATGACATTTACACGTGACTGAGCTTATTCGACGCGTAATCGCGTATTTTAGAACTGAAAAAGATACTTTTTGGCAGAATTAGTTGAGCCGTTTTTGAATGGTAATAAAAAAACTGGAAAAAACTGAATAAACAGAATCTGAAAAGTGGATAAAGCACATCATTTATCTATGGAGTTAATGATTGTTCCAGCATAAGCTGCAGTACATGTTTGCAGAATAATCAATGAAGACTAACAAGACCTTTTTTTTAATGTTTTTCCTCCTCTGGGAAGTTAGTCGTGTAGACCACAGGGTTCGCACTCACACGACTTCAGTTCCACATCGACTATGTACTGTCAATTTATTTTATAACATTAGCTATTATACCCAAAATTCAAGTTCCTTGTTCAAATAAAAGTTCCTTGTCTAACAATTGTAAACTGGGTGCAAGACCAAGAAGAAGAATAAAACAAGGCTAACTGTGTAATACCAAGACTAAGACCAGCTGGTATTGGTCCTGATGTTGATAATTAACCTAATAGTTAGCAAATCAAATATTTAGTACAGTTGAAGTACACCTTGTTAAAATGAGTAGTAAATTTAGTATCTCCTTCAGAAAGAAAGTCTCTTGAAGTTGAAGGATCCTATTGTTAATTCAAAATGATAGTAAAAACAGGTTTTATTACTTTTCATTCATAAAGAATTGAATTTTGCTCTTGTCGGCAAAATTAACTCCGATACAGTCATAAAAGTGCCTCCATTTACAAGCGCAAATGCCCATGTTCTATTATGGAAACTGTCTATTATGGAAACTGTTCTATTATGGGAACTGTCGCCATCCATAAATTTAAATATGATGTGGTTAATCGTAGTATACGCTTCTTTCATTTTCACATTCCTGTTTGGTGCGGTTTGACTGCCTTTATTTCAGTGCGGCTCAGGTTCATAACCGTAAAAATATATACTGAGTGTTATATTATTAACCAAATTTGAAATGGAGAATAGAAAAGTGAATAGAGTGTGTTGTAAATAAATTAATAAAAGAAAAAAAATTGTTTATTTAATTAGAGTTCATTAATTCTACATCTGCTCATATTTTATTGTTTTAGTTAATTATTAGTTTGTTTTATTTGTATTATAATGATTGATTGATTTTGTTTCTGAAAACAATAGACACAGTATAAATTTGATACGAAATTGATTCAATCAAGTAGTATTTAAGTAGTTGGGTACTTTTTTTTGCATAGAAGAATCGTTCTTTGAAAAGTATCAAAAAAATGAGTAACGAAAGGTTAATTTTTTTTATTCTAATTGAAATTGATATTTTGCCAGGTGTTACTGCTTAAATTCATGCCCAAAATGTAAATGTGTAAATAAGGCTCCATACACTTACGTATAATGTATACGCATAAAAAAATTATTTTATGTTCAGCATTAAATATGATTTAATGCCGATGTGCATTATAATATGTATTACCGAAGAAATTGACAGTTTTGTATGTCAAAATGTAGGTAAAAAATCAAATATGTTCAATAAGTTGCTATAAAACAAGTTAAAACAAACAATTGACTGAGGTAATTGTTGAAATATATGTAAAGACAGTGTTGATTGTCCTGTCACATTACGCATACATACATGTCACACATATATAACTGATATGCCCATATAATACACTATACAAATTGCGCATAATTTGCGCTCTCATGGGTAAACAGTGATGCTTACGAAAAAATCTTTCAAATAAAAGGTGTTATTTTTTTGATAAGGAACATTTTTTTCATTTAAACTTTTGTTCTATCTCTAACGGTTTACAAAATGTGTGTAAAGAACCCAATCCCAATTGACGTATGTTGCTCATTTACGAACTTGACCTCTCTTTTTACGTCCTTAGCATGCTATAAAAATTTCAGCTTGATACCTCTTTTCGTTTTGGAGTAACCGTGATGACAGACGGATAGATAGACGACAGACAGACAGACAACCGGAAATGTGCTAATTAGTATGACTAAACTCAGTATACCTTGGTATATTTCGTATACATTTTTAGATCATGTAATAAGTAAAGGAAGAATCGATAATAATCTTATTGATACCAAAACCAATCAATTATTATAATGAAAATAAACTTTGTGTGTGTTGTGCCTAAGCAATTTTTAGTAGGTACCATTAATAGAATTATAATGACCGATTATACGTAAATGTGTCGTAAAATAAATAAATAATATAATTTAGGTAATAAAATATTTTATTGCATCCCATAGATATATATACATTTTAATACGAAGATATAATAATAATAACATTCACAAATTCTTAATTAATTATCTACTTAAAATAATTATTATGATACAAGCTAAAGTGTAATAATTCTAAACAATAGTGATATACTTGAATGAACCTACAGTGCACCATTCATATAAACCGAACTCTAGCCCCAACCGCATCTCTGACATCTCAAAGTCCGGCCTTATAGTTGTTCAAGTTTTGATCTTCGCTCTTACAAACTTGTCAACTAATCTCACCAACTCGTCAGTATGTCTCATTATACAAACATTAGTTACGACACATGTGGCATAAGAGCATTATTAATGTACGCATGCGAAATTTATACAAGTGCATAGCACTTGTTGGGAGATCTCAGAAAAACGTTAATAAGGCGTTATCACAAGTGTATCTTACAAAAATAAAGAAGGACTCTTTGATGTGAAAATAAACGGTAATTATAATTTAAAATTTATATGAGTTATTGAGAAAACTATAACATTAAAAAAGGTACTCGAGTAACTTGTTTTTAGTTTAGATTTTGACAGAAATTTGACTAATAAGATTGGTTGAACGATAATGGGATAATGAAATTTCGAGCCAAAATAGGATTGAAAAAAACTACTATAATATCGAATCTATGGGCACGGTGACTTAAAAATGAATTACATATTATACTTATAAAAAATATACTTCTGTCGATTTTACAATATTTTATCTATGTGTGTTTAGGTATGAATTACTTGTAGTTTCTATAAACTTTGAATTTTCTGAAACAAGTGCCATTTATTTTAATTAGATTATGTAATGTTATAATAATAATGAATGTAAATGGACTCTTGAACTATAAACAAATGTAATAATGACATAGTTATAAATTTGAGATAGTTTTAATAAAAATAAAGAACACATATAATATAATTAAGTAAACAAATAATACATATTCCAGTCTTGTTCGTAAACTTTGTAAGTTAAAACTAAAAGCTGTCAGCACGTTGGATATATGTTTTCTTCAACATGCGTTTTAACAATAATTAAAAGAAAGGTCAATCTAACAAAATGTATTTCTTTAAAAAGTGCGTTTTATGATTTGTCCTTAAGAGTTAAAGCTCTTTAATAAGTTTCACCTAGCAAAATTTGAAATTTAAAGATCAGTTATTGGTAATTTAAACTAGTGTTGTTCAAGAAAAGTTGACTGAAAATTTTAGAGGCATCCTCCTCCATCTTAGATTTTATTAAATTTGTAGTCAACCTTTGTTTGTTCAAAAATGACTTCTTTGATAAGTTCCAATCAAAAAGAGGGGTTTTATAAGTTTAACGTGTCTGTGTGTATGTCTCTAGTCTCGTAGCTCCTAAACAGATGAACCCATTTTAATTTTTTTGTTTTAAAGGTAATTTTATCGAAAGTGTTCTTAGATATATTTTCAGTGCGAGATTAGGGTTTCGTACCCGATAACAACAAGAAAAGAGGTGATGAACTTTAACGTCTAAGCAGATATTCTTGAAAATAATATCTGAGAACACTCTTGATCACAATACCTTCCATATACACAAAAACAAAAAACAAAATTGATTCGTCCGTTTAGGAGCTACGATGCTATAAACGAATCGAGCATGCGTATTTTTGTGAGCATTGTAGTTCCTAAACGGATGATTCGATTTTTGATCGGTTATGGTTTTATTAATTTATAACAAAGTATTGTAATAATTCTATGATAAATTATTTAAAGCTACTTAAAATATTTATAAACTATTAATACATACTTACATTTTTAATTAAATAGTTTTGTTTAAAGTTTTTTTTTTTTTCAATTAATTAATTTTTTGTGTTTAAATGTGTTAATTTATATTGTAAAATTATGTTGATTACATTTTGTAATATAAGTAGTAGTTTTATACTTAAATACAGTTTTTAATTTATTTTCAATAACTCTTAACGTACAGCTCTTAAAAAATGTGAGCCAATAAATTTTTTAATTAAAATAAAAATAGTTATAATATTTATTTTTATGAAGATGAAAATGGAGCGTATAGGTATATCTTTTACCTTTAAACAAACTGTATTAATAAACGAGTTTAAAATTGTTTGTGATAATCCAGGGCTAGGAAGTTCTAAAGATTTAATAAAATAACTGGCTTAAGTCTTCTATAATATATGTACAAAAAAAATAGTCTTATCCAATGGGAGCACAAAACATTTAAGTGAACTACCATAGTAACTGTATAAAGACTACAGAAAACAAAAAATTAAGACTGACAATATGTTCGGTTGGCCTGATACTCTTCTGTACAAACCAGTGAAATTTACAAAATTTAAAAAACCCCCGAAAAATTTTTCGATTACGAAACCCTAAGCTCGCACTTGGAACATAGCTAAAAACACTCTTTATTAAATTACCTTTCAAAGGAAACCCAAATTGGTTCATCCGTTTAGGCGCTACGATGCCACAGACAGACACACACACATAGCTGTCACACTTATAATACTCCGTTTTTTAAGCCGGGACTTGAAAATAATTCCCAACAACAGTCCATCAATTAGCTCGATCTTGTCCTTTGAAACTCCCTCTTTAGAATTTTGCTCCCATCAAGGCTTTCTTTACATCATACAATGATACAAGCGTGTATGGAATTGGCATTCACGGAAAATTCACTAAAAATTAGCTGAAATAGAAACATTCACCTTAGTGGATTTCATTTTGTCTGTATTCCACCAATTATCCAAACGATGATTGTACAACCTTGAATTTTATAAACAAGCTTTTTGAAGAAGTTATAAAATTTTGCGCACATAAATATTATGATGTCTTCTTGTTTTATTAAGAACGTCTAAGAATTTTCAATTTATGTCTAACACCTTCATATAATCCAAGATAGATATATTTATTATTTATGTTTAATAAATCAACATTTAAATGTTACGTAATTCAAACACAGAATCCAAGTTCATTAGTAGTAGGTAACTTTGTCTATTGGAGAATACACACAAACAAAAATTAAGAAATTTAACTATTTGTTATAAATGAAATAATTTAAACTTTTCTTCCATATAATTTTTTTTAGTCCCAAGTTTGTTACGCATAGAATTATTGATAAGAAAAAGTCCATTTCCGGCTGTCCGTTCGTCCGTCAACACGATAACTTAAAAACGAAAAGAGATATCAAATTAGCAACATAGGTAATTGGGTCTAAGGTCCGTCGGACGCATCTTGTAAACCGTTAGAGAAAGAACAAAAGTTGAAAGTTGAAAATGTCAATATCAAATAAACAACTTTTTTTCGAAATTTTTTTTCATAAACATTAATATTTACTCGTGAAAATTAGGACATAACTCTAGTGTCCATTTTCTCCTAAACTATAAAAGAAAGTATACAGGGAGCTGAAAATAAGCAGGTAGCTTCAACTAGTTAAAAATTCTCAAAAAACGAAAAAACATTTAGAAAAAAAGTTTTGAAATTTACGAAAACCAAATAAATGGCAGCATGAATGGCACAAAGCCGCAATAATTGTATTGGTGTTTAAACTCTTCTAATTTATAAAAAACAATTCAAGCACAGATATTCACCACTTTTTGTACAGGGTATTTCAACAATTAATTCAGTCAACTGTTTGTTTTCACTTGTTTTTAATATACTCTTTATTATTGATAATTATATAAAATCTGGTAACGTCACGAAAAAGTTGATTTCAAGACGATTGAATTTTGGATATTTCTTTTCTTATTGAAACTATTGCCACAGGATAACAGTTGGCTACGTTTAAAAGTGCGTTTTCATGAAAAAACTGCAAAAATTGCTGATTTTAGCCACCGCTGGTTTCTTCCTATCGTACTCGGAAAATTATGGATTTTCGGAACCAGTGTAGATATTTTGAAGAACAAATTTTGAGGAATACTAAAATTACACGATTTAATATTAAATTTAAAACTTATTCGTTCGAAAACAAGTGCAACTCCAGCTCTTCAATTTCTGTTTACAGTGAAATTAATTCAGGACAATCACTAATTTTTTTGCCATTTTTCAAATATTTGAAATTTCAATTTCCATGGCCAAATTTTGAGTCATAGTATTTAGTGGTGCACATCTTATGCTCACTTCTTAAACTTTAAAATCAGCTGTAATAAAACTCAAAAAGATCAAGAATAACAAAATTACACGTTTGCACATATTGTGGATTTTTAACGAAAAAAGTCTCTATTTGTATATAATGTATTTATAAAGTAAAATGCTTTCAATAATCTATGAGATATCAACAAAGGTGGTGTGAGTGTTTCACACCAGTCTTTTTTTAAAAAACGTATTGTAATGCACATATATAAATAAATAAGTATATTATTATACGTTAAAAACTTCTTCAAACTCTTATTGTAAACCATAGAAGAAGTATAATAAACCGAGAGCCGAATAAGTTTTGTGTAATGGGAAAATAAATCAACCCGCATTACTTGTACTGCCTCTTTGGAATATGTTCTATTACATGTGAAATTTACAAAGCCCCCGAAAATTTTTTACGGAAAACTCGCACTTGACACCGGTACGGAACTCAAACTCGCACTTGAAACAAATCTAAGAACACTCTCCATTAAACACCCTTTTTCGTTAAAGTTGCTTCCAAACTGAGCTGTTTTTGAAGCTCATCGCCAATTTTTAGTTTTTTCGGGATACGGAATACTAAACTCGCACTTGAAACACAGCTAAGAACTCTCTCCATTAAATTACCTTTCAAACGAAACAAAAAATCAAAATTGGTTCATTCGTTTGGCGCTACGATTCCACAGACAGACAAACAAACACACAGCCAGACACGCTATTAAAGTTTCAGAGTGATCTTTTTTCGTTTTTTATCTTGTTGACGGACGGACAGACTTACGTCGGACGGACAGACTCCGGAAATAGAAGCGTTACAAACTTGGGACTAAACTTAGTATACCTTGCATATTACATACATGCATGGTATAACAAGTGGCATCTTTTTATTTTCCACCAGCTCTTGGTATATAAATAATATACACAAAAAGGTATGCACTATAATATGATGGAACGGAATTAAATAGTTATATGTTCGTTTATTATAACAAGTATATGTGTATATAATATGTGTATTGTATTTGGTTAGTGTAGTACACACTTGAAATAGCGAGTCAACCCGTTGACGTCTACCTAGTTATCTAGTTAGCTTCAGATTATTTATGAGTTAGGTCACGCGAGTTATACACAATATACAATGTTTCATAATGTATTGCCTTTAAAAACTAATGAAAGCTAAGTAAAATTTCCATTACTCAAAATTCCCGAGCCATCGATAGTTTTAAACTTTCTAAAAATTTGGAAAATGGTATTTCTTGAATAGTAAAACAAAAGTATCAATAGCATCAAAGTACAAAAGTACAAAGTTTTCGAGATATTTTATTTAGAAGCTCAACATACAATGATATATATGATTAAGTACTACTTGAGGTTGTAGAAAATTGAAGTTTAACCTAAAACTGTTTTCCATTAACATTGCGCAGAATGCACGATTAATACAATAAATTAATATTTTTTATGAATGAGTGTTACATTTTTTTATATTACTTTTTAAATAGAATATAAGAAAAAATTTTGACTTTGAATGATTATTTTCAGTGGATTTCATAAATGATACTTTTCGTGAATCAATGATTCTTTTGGAGAATCTACCTTTACATCACGTATCTCCTCTATATACTATATTTCCATCTCTTTGGAAAATAACGCGTGTGCTCCTTTAAAAAATGACACTGTATCAAAAAGTGATACAGTAACCTCTTGTCTTAAAACTAGATCACGTATATAAATTTTTACATTTCTCACTTTAAAAATAACAGAGTTTCATTTAAAATTTTTTTACTACTCCTTGAAGCCCTATTTCAGCTCCTTGAAAGATAAATTTTTGTTAAATAGTCATTATGACTATTGACAGTTGACGTATTATGGTCAACTTTTTTCTACGACGAGCTCAATTTAACATCTTAAGAGATGAATTTCCAAAAATTCCTTCTTTAGGTGCATCTTCCACTCACGAAGTTTTAAATCTTAAACGCACGAAGTGATCAATACATACGATCACTTCACAAAATGAATGCTTTCTCGTGGGCTAATATACACACGTACAAGACAATTTTACAAAATTTAAAAAGCCCCCGACAAAGTTTTTGGGTACAGAACCCTAAATTCGCACTTGAAATATATCTCAGAGCACTATCAATTAAATTACTTTTTTACTTTTTTTTTAAACTGAACCGATTTTGAGTAATCCAATATTATTATAATCCAATTAATATAATCCAATATTAATTACTAGAACTCATTGATTTCTTTGAATCTTAAAAACACGTTTCTTTTATTTTGAAACAAATATAAAATGTTACTTGGTTCATTATGACTCTACCGTACCCATTTTAATTATTTATTATATATTAAGGACTATTTTTTGATTTGAACTGTAAATAATAATGTATACTATAAGGAAAGTAAAACAAATGTATTAGTGGAGTTAAATTGCCGTTTATATTTTATTATACAGACATACACTGCTCACTCAAATACAGACACACAATAAGGCAACAATTCATTCATAGTTTATTGAAGATACAAATATAATATTAAATTAAAAATTATAACAAACCCCTGACATAAAATCAGGTTGTGGCATCGTGGTTCTTGAACGGTAAGTTACAAGGTATAGCTTAGAACAATCTAAAGCAAATTACCTTTAACAAGTGAAAATTAACAAAAATTAAAAAACCAACGACAAATTTTTCGGATACGGAATGTTAAACTAGCACTTGAAACATGTCTAAGAACACTATCCATACAATTACCTTTTTCCTAACCGCATTCTCACAATTGAAACCATTTTCAAAATCATCGCCTATTTTTTAGTTCTTTCGGGTACGGAACCCTAAAATCGCACTCAAAACATAGCTAAGAACACTCTCTATTAAGTTACCTTTCAATCGAAACAAAAAAAATCAAAATCGCTTCATTCATTTAGGCGCTACTATGCCACAGACAGACAGACACATACACATGGCGGTGAAACTTATAACACCACTTTTTTTTGTTCGGGGGTTAAAAACAAAAAAATAAAAAACTGTTCGTTCGCTTAGAAACGATGCCACAAAATCAGGTCTGACCGAGTCGTTTATGGCATTTTAGCTTCTAAAAGGATAAACCGATTTTTGTGTGTGTATTTGAATGGTAATTTGGTCGAAAGTGTTCTTAGCTATGATTCAAGAAAATCTAAACTCACACTTGTAACATAATTCAAAACAGTTAATAAAATTACCTTTTAAGCAAACAACCAAAAAATTAAATTGGTTTATCCGTTTATTAGCTAGGATGGCACAAACTAACACCCAAATTCACAGGTACGCAAACACGCTAATATATATCACCCCTCTTTTAAGTCGGGTGCTAAAAATCCATTGTGTATAGGAACTATTATATAAATAATATTAACAATATTCTAGTATGGACAGACAATCTTCCAAGGATTTTCTATCATTAAAATGTTTCTTAATTATATGAGGATTTTATTTATTTTTTGTTTTATATACGTAATAAAGTAATATATTTTTAATTTGGTCATTATTTTTGTTCGCTTTAAATCTTTAGTAAAATCTTTAACTAAAACACTCTCAAATCATTTCAAATGGCAAGCAAAAAATTTTTTTAGTTTTTAAGTATAGTAACTGCTACATCGCAATGCTCTCGGTAAGATGCTTCATGATGGCCGTGTTCAAACAATACTATCACACGGAAAATCAATCAAATGGGTACAAAAAATGCAATGATACTTTCATTTTGAAAAACACATTTAAGTTTGAAAAACACATTTCAATTTACTCACTTATGAAACTCAATTTATCAGTATTCCAAAATCCAAGTTTTAAGGTGCATAGGAATTTTCACTTTATTATGTTCTATAATCACATTCAAATTGTGTTCTGATTACACGAATTTCGGAAAATTGTCTCCAAAATTCACATAAAATTGCTTGCTTATATATAAGAATTATTCAAACATTGATTTGTATGAACCAACTAAAAAAAATCCCCAATTGTCGTCTATGGATCCCTAAGCTCGCACTTGAAACATATCAAAGAATGCTTTCTCCTAAATAACATTTTTCCTTAAAGCTTTCCCCAAACAGAACCGAATTTGAATATCGACAAATTTTTGACATACTTACAGATTTTTTAAAAACAAAAAATTAATTTATTAAATGATTTTTGTCGATTTGACCTTCAATGCAAATAGAAATAGTTTTAGTAAAATAATATGTATTTTTTACAAAATATAGAACAAGTTGTTAACTTGTTTTTATTATCTGTAATTATATAATAAGCAAACAGTATATAAACCTGTAAAATTTTTAATTTTAACTTTATGTTCTGAAGATAAAATAGATCGAATACATGTAAAACAATTAATTTTTCATTTGAAAATTTTTTTTAAAAAGTGGATTATGCAAAAATAAATAAAAGTAATACAAATACCATGTATACATATATGAAATATACATGCCTAGTATATAAAGTTTAGTCTCAAGTTTCTAACGATTAAAAATATTGATTCTACGAAAAAAAAATTTGGTATAAGTGTTCATAGAATCATTTAATTAGTCTATTTTCGGTTTTCCGTCCGCCCGTCCGACCATCCGCCCGTCTGCCTGTCAACACGATAAATCAAAAACGAAAAAATATATCAAGCTGAAATTTTTACAGCGCACTCGGGGCGTAAAATGTGAGGTCTTGTTCGTAAATGAGCAACATAGGTCAATTTGGTCTTGGGTCTATAGGACCCATCTTGTAAATCGTTAGAGCTAGAACAAAATTTTTAATGTAAAAAATGTTCCTTATAAAAAAATAAACAACTTTTGTTTGAAACATTTTTTTGTAATCATCACTGTTTATTTACATATTAGATGCAAATTTTACAGTATGTATTAATATGGAATTATCAGTTATGTATGTGTGACATGTATATGTGTGATATGATGGAGTAATCAACACTGTCTATACATAGTATTTATCAATTAACTCAGTCAATTGTTTGTTTTCACTTGTTTTAATTAAATTTAGTTATTATTTTATTCTTAGAGACTCATTATTTTCTACATGGACTGTACGGTTAACCAACAAATATTTTAATTAATTGTTAAATTACTGCCACGATTTATAATAATGCCTTTTTTTCAAAATATTTGATAATAAGTATTCAATGTCAATTAAAAAGTTTATTGAACGTTATTCAATAAGTATAGGACGTTACCTACTCTCAAGGTATATAATATTTTGATTTGACTGACCTATTGTGTATGATGAAGTTATTCTCATCGTTTGGATAATAATGATTCGTGATTGCTGATTTAATTATGTTATATTATTATACATTTATATATTATACAAGAATATTATTTTGAAAAAAAAAAATTTTTTTTTTTAATACACACACAAATAATGACCAACATTGTTATTATTTATAAATATGGTTTGTGATTGATTATACATTAATGGTTGTAAAAATTGACCACCCAAGCAATCAAATGTAATGTGCTCCTACCGTGTTGCATATTCGATTACATCAGTACTCATGCGTCGATTCTTTCTGGACTAATTAATTTGTTATCTCGATGTTGCGGAAAACGAAAAGTATGTTCAATTAGTCCTAAGAGTCACTAAATCAGTAAATATATGAAAATACATCAGTTTAATTATACAGTTTTACATCAGTTCAATTCTACTAAGTTTTTGTGGGGCTTATGCTCCATCGATTTTTACTTTATAACTATTGCATAAGGAGACACCAGCAAAATGGTTTTGGTACCTATCTTTGACCAAAAATAAAAAGTAAACTCAAGAATTAAATTTTCAAGGCTATGGTATGTCTCTTTGTCTTTTGTTCTATACAAGTGTTTCTAAGGCATCATTATATGTTAGTCTGTCTATCCAAACTTCAAACCGATTCCTTCAAAATCCAGTTAAATCCGTTTATATTGTAATTTGCAAGCCACAACTAATGAGGTTTTATAATAAATTACTGTTATTTAGTCGAGTTTAGAACTATAGTTATGTGAACTTCGATTCGAACCACTGTGTCTATAAACAAGAAATGCGATGTTTTTTTTTCATACTGTTATTTATTTTATTCACAAATAATAACTAAATCATGGATCTGATTTCTGTTTTGTTGAAGTTTTCAATCAAAATTATTAATCTAATTGTTTAAATTTAACTGTACCCATAATATTCTGTTGCTTAATTTTATATATAGGTAGAAGTAAAATATAAAATTCAAAAATTAATTGAAAAATATTTACTTCATGTTTGTTTAACAGCATAATATATCCGCACTGATAAACCTGAATTTTATCTTTAGGCATTGTAGAAAAAAATATCCATAGCTATGCTTTTTGAAGTTATATGATTCAAATTATGAGAGATGCAAATATTTTTCGACATATTTTTTGTTTTTTGTTTTTGTTTTTGTTTTTTTTTTTTTTTTAAATAAAAGTTTGGTACTCCGGATATTAATTTCAAAAACAATTTTCAGTTATACTGATTTCAACTTTCATTTTGAAAAGATATTGGGCTGAATTTGAGTATATGATCCAGTATAAAAATTTTCAATTAATAGTACCTAGTAGTGTGTGCATGCTTCGTCTGTAACTAATAAGACACTAAATGAAGGGGGGAAAATTCGTTAATAAATAAAAATGGATCTAACAGTTTTTTTCAAAAATCTTTTTATAAGCACTTGTTATACCCTCAGGAGGCTACACCGCGCGATTTGCATAGTTTCTTTGGTCTCTGTTTTTAAATTTGATTTGAAAAATGAGATAAAAATAATTGTACCAGAAAATTTTCGGAAATATTCCGACAAAAGGAGACAAACACTTTTGTGATGGCAGGGCAAAGTTTCGATTCCAATGATTGACTTAATACTGCAGATTGTTAAAACAGTTATTTTTGTAGAAACTTCCTGTTTGACTCTACAATTGAATCATTATTACCCCTCCGATTTGCATTCAATAATAATTAATTTAATTTTAAAAACAAATATATAAATTGTATACTTCCTGATTCTTAGTATTTATTTCAGCAAAATGATATATAATTACATACAAATACGCACTCATATTTGGTAAGATCCATAATTATTATTGAATATTATAACATCCTATTATGGAGTTTTTATCAGTAACTAAAATAAACTTTCTTAAAAAAAAGATAATTATTTTAAATTAATCGTTTAATATCCATAAATATATATTTTAACGGTATTTTGTAACATAACTTTTTTTATATTATATCGAATTTAATTTTTTTACAAATATTATTTACTAAATAAACACAGAAGATACGGCAAGTTTTGTTTCACTAATTTAAGTGAGTTATTTAGTAAATATTGTACAGAATGTAACAAAATAAATGGTCAGTATTTGAGGGGCTAATAGACTACGCACCAACGATCATTTTTGTGTAATAAATATGTTTCCGGCAACGATCCCCTTGGAGCTACAGACCTCTAAACTTGGAAACCTTACAAATAGAGTAGTTTTCCGACATTCCCTAACAAATATTACCAACAATTTTCGTTTGAAATTTTTTTATATTATGAAGAAGAGCATAAACACGAAAGAATGTGCGATGAGTTTCCGATTCTCGATATACCTCCAAGTGGTAGCATCTTTAACAAACGGTTAGAGAAAGTTCACAATTCTAAGTTACATAAATGTTTTTAATAAACATACGAACAGCATGACGTCGAAAAACATAACTTCCAAAAACGAGATAGATTCGGTACAAATTAAAAAAATTATCAGATCTGTAACTCTGAAGGCAACTGTCTATTGTGGGACACATGCAGGATACATGTTTATATCATCAAAATTCTTATAATGGCAAAATCTATCAGCCACTCGAATGTTCTTCATTTATTCTGCTACACCCGGTATACATCATTTTTTAATAATTATGGTAAATTATTTTTGAAATACATTTACCGAGCTAGTCAGAAGAACTAACAAGGTGCTATATCCAAATGCAATTGACCGTTTCAAGCTAAAGCAAGTTTATATGCGTGTTTGAGGGGTATTTTTCTCGAACATTTTCGTATTTATCAAGATCTACTTAGTTAATTTTTGACAAAAAAAAGTTATAGATAGACATAGCTGTAAATAGATTAAGGAATTTGGCCAAACGACGTTGAACAGTGAAATATTTTCTGGTAATTAATACATTTTTATTTTCGAGGGTAAATAAAAGATTTACCATTAAAAGACGAGACAAAAAAAAAAATTAAATACTCCAATTCGTATAAGTCAAAATTCAACACATTACGTTTACAGATACATGTAACCTTATGGGCAATTTAATTTGGAACCAAATATGTTTATCTAGATATTTTTTTTTATATTTATAAATGCTGAATATAATAACTCTCACTTGATCCGCATTATGGACCTCAAGAACAATTTTTTTAGCAATTCAACATGCTCTCGAGTTCGAATTTTGACGACACTCGTTTGACGACACTGAAATGGAAATTTATTATCAATTCTTCTTTGTTTTTCGATCGAAATTAATTAATTAAATGAAGTGTTTTACGTATACAAAGGATGTGTTGTCTTTAACCCAGATTCTTTTATATAAATGATCCTTCGATATTGTGGAAATTTGTTGACTTTCCTGAAATAGTTATATAGAATAAATTAAATATTTGCTGTTATTTAATTTATTCCAAATAACTTTTGGCTAATTTGTAGTTTGAAATTTCATCTACAGAATATAACATTAATAGCTAATACAGAACCAATATTAA
This sequence comes from Chrysoperla carnea, assembly GCF_905475395.1. NCBI lineage: Eukaryota > Metazoa > Arthropoda > Insecta > Neuroptera > Chrysopidae > Chrysoperla > Chrysoperla carnea. The sequence continues at coordinate 29,315,752 of NC_058341.1, forward strand.
CGTATAGACCAGAGGTATTATAGGTATTACTATTATATTCTAACTCAATATAATGTGTATATAATACACAATACTAAACACATATAATCAAGGGGAAAGTGTATTACCAGGGAAGCAAATTTACATTTATATTTTTTGAAAGACCTTTTTTGAAATATCACTATGAAGGTCTCCGCTTATAGCACTGTTATTCCTCAACATTGTGTAATTTGGTGTGATCCATGGAACAAGATGTGCGATCCATGATTTAATATCAAAAAGTGCCAAGTACCACGCCTTAAGTACTCAGAATCACGCTGACCAATTGTAATCTCCACTGTTTACTGTATGGAAAAACATCTTATAATGTATGTAATTGAAACATCTTACTAATTTCTCTAATTCTACCAAATTCTAGAGTTTACCCATTATCTAGTACAGCACGTTGCTTGACCTGTGCATGTCGGTATATCTTAGTAAATGTAACTTTTGTAACATTTGACATTATGTTTAAGAATATGGTAAAACAAATTACCAACCAATAGGTTGTGTTTTGGTGAAATTTGATTTGGACCACAAAACACAATAGTCAACTTGTAAATATATATATAAGAATGAAAGCTGACTGATGGATCAACACACAGCTGAAACCAGAAAGTCCAGACGCCAAAAATTTCTTTAAGAGGGTAACTACTTAACAGATTTTAAAAATTATTTCACCCATAAATAGTTACAATGCAGAGTTTCTGAAATATCGTAATATTTGGATCGAGTTTAGTCCGTATCTCAAAAACTATTCGACCAGTCATCAAATGCTCTCGATTTTTGTACTTTTTTTGTCAAAATTACCTTATATACTCAGTTTTATCGAAATTATAGATAAAAAATTTCTCGATTTTTTGCAATTTTTTTGAAAGGTACCCCTTTGAAAAAATCGAGAAAAACGCAAAAAAATTTTTGTTTTTGAATTTGATGAAACTCGGTGGATGGGGAAATTTTGATCCAAAAAGAATAAATATCAGGTTAATTTAATGATTTTACCTATAGAAAGTTACAATGTCAGCGAGTATCATGGGCAAAACTTCATTTTCAAAAAATTAAAATCCTTAAAATTTTGAACAATAGGGAAATGTCCCAGCAAAGCGGGAGCGTATCTGCTAGTTAATAAAGGGTGTTTTTTTTTAGAGGTATAGAACTTTTAAATGGAATAAAACAAAGATGAGTTTTTTTATTGATATGAAATTTACTTTATTCGAAAGACAATCTTCTGGCATTATAATTTAAATACGATTTCTGGCATATGACCGCCACGGCTGGCTCGGACGTAGTCTAATCTGGAGGTCCAATTTTCGATGACTTTTTCCAACATTTGTGGCCGTATATCGGCAATAACGCGCCGAATGTTGTCCTCCAAGTGGTCAATCGTTTCGGGCTTATCGGCGTAGACTAGCGACTTCACATATCCCCACAGAAAATAGTCAAGCGGCGTTAAATCGCACGATCTTGGAGGCCAATTCACGGGTCCCAAACGTGAAATTATGCGGTTACCAAACGTTTGCGTCAATAAATCAATTGTGGCACGAGCTGTGTGACATGTTGCGCCATCTTGTTGAAACCACAAGTTCTGCACATCATGGTTGTTCAATTGATGAACGAAAAAGTCAGTAATCATCGCTCTATAGCGGTCACCATTGACTGTAACGTTCTGGCCATCTTCGTTTTTAAAGAGGTACGGACCAATTATTCCACCAGCCCATAAAGCACACCACACTGTCAGTTTTTCTGGATGTAACGGTGTCTCAACATACACTTGAGGATTATCATAACTCCAAATACGGCAGTTTTGTTTATTGACGTATCCATTCAACCAAAAGTGAGCTTCATCGCTAAACAAAATTCTCTTATGAAAATCGGGATCGACGGCAATCTTATTTTGGGCCCATTCACTGAATCTACGCCTTGATAGGTGATCGCGAGGCTTCAATTCTTGCACGAGTTGGATTTTGTAAGCACGCAAACCAAGATCTTTCCGCAAAATCTTCCATAAAGTGGATGGACACATATCCAATTCCTGTGCACGATGGCGGATAGACTGATTCGGGTCTTCCTCTACGCTACGCTCTACAGCAGCAATGACTTCGTCTGTACGCACTGTACGACGTCTCTGTGGATGCGTATTATCATTTAGAGTAAACGTGGTGCGAAAACGTTCCATAGTTAATCGAATTAATTGCTCTGATGGACGATTATGTTGACCGTAAAATGGACGTAGTGCGCGATACGTATTTCGAACAGAACCATGATTTTCAAAATAAATTTGCACAATTTGGAAGCGTTGTTCAGGCGTCAGTCTATTCATGTTGAAATGCCAAACCAAACTAAACATAAATCACTTGACAGCTGACAAAATGGCCGCCAGTTAAAAAAGTGTTGCCAACTTAAAGTTCTATACCTCTAAAAAAAACACCCTTTACATAGGAAAAGGCAAATTTTGGTACTTGAAACACAAAAAATGTTATTTCTATTTGACTTGAAAACAAACTTCCATGGATACTCAATATTTACGTTGCTTACTTTTTAGTAAGTAAACTTTCTCTCCATTTAATTTCTATCAAAAAGTTTTAGTCTGTTGAGTGATTCAAGGATCATTGTATCCGGGATACTACACATAACCCTATATATTATACTCTCATTACTACATTAATTGTTGACTATTAAATGCTATTAGGCGATTTATATCATGAAATATTTAAATTTCTATTATGTATCTAATCTATTGTATGTGTGTGTCAATTATACCAATTCATTAATAGAGCTCAAACAGGATCTATAGGCAAATGAAGAACACTATTAACTACCTGTTTAACTGATAAAATAATCAATATAAGGTATTATCTATAACGTTGTTATTTTGGTACCTGCCAATCTATTCTTTACTGAGTAAAATCATTGGGTGATTAAATGGGTATTATACGTTTTTAATTTGAAATAAAACAAAACGGTATAAGATTTGTAGTATAATCGTATAATCTTTTTTTGTATTATCGTATATTTGAAAACGAAAATTGCCTTGTTTGTTATCTCGGAGAGGCGTTCATTTGCAAAAAAATCATTGCCTTGTAGATTGTACAAAAAAAAAAAAGGTATTCAGTCATGGGGTCTGTCGACGGAAGTGAAAAAAAACTTAAAATTTTGAACTAACTGTTTCTTTTTAAATTAATTATGGCATAAATAATTAAAATTTCATAATTTGTTAATTGAAATTATTAACTTGTGTATAAAAAAACTCTTATAAATAATAAAAAAACAACAACAGCATACAGTGTTTTCAAGCGGTTATCCATCCTCGAACTAAGTGTTCTAATTGCTGCTTACCTTGATCGGGTGAGAAGTGTTGTTCTTAATGTGAAAAAGCGTGACGATGACGCAAGTTTCTTCGTTTGTGTTCACCCAAAAGAGTGCTCAACGCCCCTAAAGAAGTTTTCACTTCATAAATTGATGTGATCTAAAAGTTGATGAAAAAAATTTGAATCCATAAGGCCCGAGTGCACCTCTTGTCAAAAATATGTTGTTTATGAACTATGAAAACAGGTTTAGAGTAGTTTTAAACGCGAAAATACAATTTATTATAATTAAATACAATATTAAACAATTAGTTTAGAGTATATATACAACTATTGTACAGAATTATAAGTTAATATTTCGTAAAGTATATCGTAATGTTCTGACTCTCTATTCGCGTAGCAAATCTAGCGAAACATTCTACTAAGACGACAGAATATATATATAGAATATAATTCATATACACTTGAGAGTTTTCATCATCTATTATTATTTTGTAAATATATTGTTATATAAGTTCAGAAAAGTTTTAACAATAATAAAGCTGCATTTACACTTGTGGGCATTCTAGAATGCTTGAATCACCTTAGATAGTTCAGAGACAACATATATTTCGTCAAATGATGTCTTCCACCTCAAACTTCTGGGACCTCAACCTATTTGGACAATTTTACTACAGCGAATACTTCAAGGTACTGATCTATTAATAGACTGTCAACCATTTATGTGTGACTAAAAGTAAATGTGAGATCAATCCACCTTAAGATCACAATTTGTTGTCATATCTACGCCAAGAAATAGTATGAGAGTTTTTTTGCGTTAGACAAACTTAATAATTCTAGAAATATATCGTGTAAACTTACCTATAACTAAAAAAATATAAAAATAGCCGAAGGATATCACTACTGAGTCTTCTAGATTAGTAAGAATGGACCACTATGGCATTCAACTATTTTATTAATAAATCGTTACACATTGAAAATTCTTTACTGGTGTGAACGTGCCTCTCTATTTTTCTTATTGTACGTATTTTAAAACTTTACATAAGTACAAACTTTAACTAACTCAATAATCTAAATTTATTTTAATGTATTTATTTTAAAAATCATAACGAATATGTTGGAATAAGTTGGACAGATACTATTAAATTAGAAAATGTTCGAATGTCATGATACCAAGTATCATCACCGAAGAAGATATTTGCGAGGGGTAATTATAAAGCTAAGGCAGGTTTGAATGGATTAATTTATGAATTATCGTAAAGAATCCGACAAAAGTTTATTGTAAATGAGAAACTACTCACAAATTATCCTCAAAACATAACAATGCAATAATATCACAAAGAAAAATGTTCCATGACAAAGCATTCCAAGTAAAAATAATCCATCCAAAATTTACTATGAGAACGGCACTTCTTTTCGTTTCGATTCACGACTGTTCTTTGTGATTTTATTTTCAATTTCGCTATTTGAAATGTGCCAAAAAGTTTTCATTAGGACTAACTTAGAGAGATTTTAAAGAATGCCTAACTGGAAATTTTCAAAAATTGCGTACGATAGCTATAACGAAGCCATACCTCGTCAATGATACGGATCGGATCCAACACCTGTAAGAATCTTTTTGGGGGTAATTCGTTGAAAAATTGCATATCTCTGCTTGAACTCATCGAAGACATACTGCATACCTTTTTCAGAGAAGCAAATCTTTTTTACTCGTAGAATAATTATGATGTGTGTAGGAATATAAATTTATTCTTTACCTACGCTTAACTATACAGCATAAAAACTCAACCTGCCATCACACTGATATTAAAAGTTTTAACAATATAATGTAATGTACAAGTTAACATATAGTCGCTGTTATGAGAGATTGGTACATGTTAACTAACAGACCTCTTTCTATAAGATGTTAAGATGCCCCACGACAGCTTCATTTCGTTTTTCTTTGTATTAAAGAAGTATATTAAAATGAATTGTTCAATTAAAATTTATTTGATGTAATGAACTTTAAAAAGATCGTCGAATTTTGCAAATCAAACACGTGATTTCATGTCATGTATGAAAACACATAAATAATTTAAGAGGTCGATTTCCTTTGAGGTACCTATCACTGTTTTCACTTTTTTATAAAAGGTTGTCTCTGGTTTTGTGTATCAATACACACTAAGGTATGAAACGGATACATAAGAATTAAAATCTCAGGCATGAGCTATAGCAAAATTAGACAAGAATGTAATAAGTCGGAAAAAGGGCTATTATCCATTAAAAATCATTCTTGAAAATGTAATTGAACAGTGTTACAAGCGAAATTTACAAAAGTTAAAAAACCTTCCACAAATTTTCTAGTACGGAACCCTAAACTCGCACTTGAAACATATCTAAGAACACTCTCAATTAAATTACCTTTTACCTTAAAGCCTTTTTCAAACTGATCTGATTTGGAAGTTCATCGCTCATTGTTTAGTTCTATCGGGTACGGAACCTTGAACTTAAATACTCTCCGTTAAATAACCATTCAAACGAAACAAAAAACATCAAAATCGATTCACCCGTTTAGGCGCTACGATGCCACAGACAGACAGAGAGACACAGACACATAGCGGTCAAACTTATAACACCCCTTTTTTTAGTTCGGGGTTGAAATTAAAATTTTTTGTCTGACTGCGTGCGGTTCATGTGCGGAACTAGACAAAACCGAGTCAAAATAATGTTGAGGAAACAAGGCTCTTCATATCACAAACTTTTCACATAAACGTTAGTTTTAACCTCATTTGTACAAAGTACTATGATGACGTTATTACTTTAGTTAAATATCTGAATAAAATTTTATACATTTTATTTTATTAAAACAGTTTTAATTTATCAAATGAAGTTTGTTTATACATGATGCATAAATAATTTTTAGTAATTCATTTGATTGAGTGATTTATTCGGTGTATATATACTTAAATAAAATTATGTTATTTATCAAGTATTCATATTAATATATAATTTAATAAGTAGTGGATGATGTTTATATTTTAAAAAAACGTTATTGGTATATAATTATAAAACGCATTCCATACAGGCACACACACAAACACACACACACATTGGTCATGCATTTTGATTCATATTGGATACATTCGAAGTTAAATGAATTTATTAGTTAAAATATACCTAATCTTGTGTCAAAACTTCATTACTTCAATGAAAAGATTATTGTAACTCTCAGTTACTAAAATAATAAAAAACTTATAACACAAAACAAAACCAACTTCTAAAAAGAAATTATTATCGTCCATTTGTCGTGCACATACTTAATGCAAAAAGACTTGGTTTTCTCATGGATGCCATTATCAGATGCTCAGTTCAAACAGAATCATCAAAATTGGTTCACCCAGTCAAAAGTTCTGAGGTAACAAGTATAAAAAAATACAGTCGAATTGAGAACCTCCTCCTTTTTTGTTTGAAGTCGGTTAAGAAAAACAAGAACAAAAACCTCTTTATCATACAAATGAAATCACCAGTTCCATCTATCTACCAACACCAAATCACAATCTCAAAATCTCAATCAGGAGGAAGATATAAGCTCACAAAATTTAAAAAAATTCGTAGCGCATTAGCTGCGTTAGCTAATTAGCCTCAGATATTGAAAAAATAACACATTTTTCATAAAATTGAATATTGTATTTTTAGTTTTCCAAGAATTTTTATTTCGAAAACTAAGTGTCTAGAGTAAAAAAAATCACAAGAGTACTCTTTTGCTTAAAAATGATTTCAAAATTTTGTATTTTGCACCGAAACCCTATGATAACGATGGATCTGTTGATCAATTTTGGTTCACCACATTGTTGAAAATAGTGAGCGTTGTTTATAAATAGATGGAAATAATGTCACTAAACTGGGAAATAAGCATATATTTTTGTATGTTTCGATCTCGCCTACCCAAAAGACAGTGTAGTTTGCATCTAGGAATATATTACCTAAGTTAAGTTTCACACAGATACTTGGGCATATCATTTTATTTGATCATTAGGTGTCATCACTATAATGGCGATCACCACCGGTACTGTGTTAACAACCAAGTAAACTTTTATACATGAAAAGTTACGAATATTGAATGTACAACCTGTTTATTAAATTACGATCTTTTTTATATACAGACGTATAAAAGTTTTAAAAAATATCCATTTATTTAATTATTGCATCAATTCAATTTAAAACAAATTTTTAATTTAATATGGAAGTGACTGCCAAAAACCACTTTAAAAAAAAGTATTCCGCTTTAAAATGGTAAAAAAATACCGATGCTTGAGTAATTCAGTAATAACCCATTCGTGTAAGAAATACTGTCAATATATGATCCTATACATTATTTCTTTGGCCTGTTTTTCTCCTTTATAGCCACAGGCACTCCACTGCGGAAATTCCTCACGGATCGGTTTTATGTAAACATCCTTCAAATATTAGGATACTATTATTTTCCATAAACGAAATGTTAACATTATTTTCATTCAAGCTTACTTCATTCAAGCATTATCAGAGTCCTCAAAGAACATCGTAGGAATTCGACAAAAATCATATTCTTATGTATTAAAATATTATTTTAGGCCTATTTTAGCCTCCCTACAAGGATGTCGCGAAGTTAAAATGTATTCGACTTGTGATTATCGATATTGTGTCACAATATTCATCGCAAAGAACGATATATATTTCGAAACACGTAAATCATATGAAGGGCACAGGGGAAGAACATGCTATGTCACATGGATATTGAAGATATTTGTAACTAAATCCTTCCTAAAACGTACTTTTTATCATAAATGTCAATTTTAATATTTCCCCATATAATAGTGTATGTTGTACACGACCTTGAACAAGGCATGCTTTTGGACGGTCTTTGTAGACGGACATAGCAGAGCACTTTTACAAGAATATTTTTCCTTTGCTAAGGTTGTTAGCACAAAACATATTTCACCATAGCATTCGATACCACAGACAAACTTATAATACCCTTTTTTGGTTCGGAGGTTAGAAATAGGGCATTGCATGTTCTGATCCGGTACGCTTCATATGTTAAAAAGCACCCAATTCTCTTAATTCGTTAAGCATCAAAAGGCTTTTTGTTGCGGAATTATAAATGGGAAAATATTGAATAATATTTTTAAGAAGACTTTGTTATTTTATTTAATCAAACGGTTGTTTTCAACTATTTACTCAACTGACTGTTACTAATGGCTGCTGGACAAACGGTAGGTTGTACAACTAAACATCTTGTTTCGTAATTAACACATACGTTAGAGAATCTACAACACAGTATACCTTCGTTTTACAACAACAACAATAATAATTATAAAACATATAATAGAATGAATGTTTTCGTTCAAAATTGTAAGTAACTAACTGTTTTATTAACAAAGTCTAGACTGTTTTTCTATAATATAAATATTGTTTTATATGTTTACATGCATGTTTTGTACTATAAGTACGGAACAACCGAATGCAACATTGATGATACAAGGTGTATAAAATAAGAAAAAGTTTGTGTAATAATAGTCGGATAAAGGAATACATAAAATAGCCATTCTTAGGGAGTCCTGAATAACAGCTCCGATTTGCATGATTTTATTTTAAATGTTCCTTTTTATATATTGTTTAAAATCAGAAACCTTTCAAAGGGGGAAAATTATCTGGAGAGAAGAAAATTTAGAAATTTCGAGAGGTTATTGGTTTTGTACTGTAGGTGTCATTTAAAAAATGATTTTTCGAAATTTATCCCCTAAAACGGTGAAATAGGGGATCAAATTTTGTATGAAAATATATACAAATCTTCATCCTTAAGTTCTCAACTCAAACGATTTAAAAAATTCCCATTTTAGAACATAGCTAAAAACACTCTCCATTAAATTACCTTTCAAATAAAATAAAAGCAATCAAAATCGGTTCATCCGTTTAGGCGCTACGGTGCCACAGAGAGACAGACACACACACATAACGGTCAAACACCCCTTTATTTTACTTCGGGGGTTAAAAAATGAACCACAACTCTTACGTAACACTGAAATTTTTGCATGCATTTGTATTTAGTATTACCTTTATTAATACAATAAAGTTTTATGCAATTCTGTTATTGGTAAACTAAAATTGGCTCGAATAAAAAAAAAAATTGGAAATCTTTGTGTTTATTACAAAATCAACACTTTCCGTGTTAGGTGTCCTATATTTGTTTATTAAATTAATAAACTTTTTTTACACTCAGACCATGGGTACATAATAAAGCAAGAGTTTCCGTAAATATTTGGATCCACCTTCTTGACAATTGATAAAGGTTAGTTAAGTAAAAAAAAATACAGTTTTGATCATGGCTCGAGCTTTAAATTTATGAAATCGACACTCAACTCACGATTAAAATTTTTAATACCTTTACTTCCAGATGCATCTTTATCAATACAAAAATAATTATGAAAATTTCCCTTTTGTTATAGGCTCGCGGTCTATCTATTATTAAGTAGATATTTTTATTTCCATCGGTTGTTTTCACGATTCTCTTTTATTTTTCTATTTCCAAATTAAAACAGAAGCGACAATGTGAATTTTCTCTATCGTGAAAATCGTTTATCCAAACAAACCTCATTATCCAATCATTTTGAAAAAATAAAAATTTTTCTGTGCACCAATTTACAACTAAATTTTAAAAAACTAAACATCAACTAATAGCATGCCAAAGGTGGAATATTTAACTTTTATAATATTTACTCACAAAATCGAAATTTTCAGATCATTGTAAAATGGCTCCTTAATCGTATAGTTTAATGATATTACCATGTAATAGAATTAAAAAACTTAAAAATGAAATAAAAAGAAAAAAAAAACCAATATGATTGAATCTCTGTTACATTAAATATTGCAATAATGTTATCTTCTAAGTAAATAAAAATAAATTTTTGCATTTTATGCATTCCAAAATCATTGATCAGATTGTGATGAAACTCTGTCAAGGTTTAGAGAGGGATATAAATAAATGTCTGTAGCAAGCTAAACTCGATTTTATCATACCTATTGAAAAGTTATCACTAATTTGATTGCTTTGTAGTTACAATAAGTTTTATTAAAAAGTTTCAACGAAAATTGTTAAGCATAAAAAGTTTTGCTGATTCAGCATTGTGAGGTTGACCTGGACTAACGAGGTCTTTTATTAGTCAACTCTTGTTCATTTATGGTAAGAGATGGAGGCTTAATTTGAATTGGAAAGTTGTTCGTCTTAAGAATCCCTAAAATATTTTTTCGTAACATTTTTATGAATGATATATATATAAATGATTCTCTATTTCCCTTGGTCATCGCATCAGGCGTGAACGGATGGAACAATTTCGCCACTTTTTTTTTTTTTTGTTCATTATTTTTGGAATAAGGTTCGAAAGAAAGAAAAAATAAAGGACAAGAAAAAATTTAGGAAAAAATGTTCAATGCAATAAATGGTAGAAACGCGTATAACTAATGCATTACATTCGAAAACTATGTACTTATGTATTTATTTGCGCTCCCACCATAATTATCTAGAATTTTGAACAGGTATTTGAATATTATTTAGGTTGTTATTCAGGTATTGTGTAGTAAAAATTGTGTGTTAGTGTTGCCCGCATTATGGTATTTCTAGGGATTTGAGACCAAAGTAGTTTAGCACTACATATTCTAAAGAACTTGTTTTCAACGAGATAATTTTTTTTTTAATTGTAAAACCATTGGCCGTATGTTTTTACTAAGCCAACTGTGTTTTGTAGGTACTTGCTCAAGTGTCGGGAAACTTCTGACTTATTCGTGTACGTACCAGATGGAAAAACACTAAATATTGTGTATCAAAAAGCACTTCAATAAACAGAATATATAACTAAAAACTCTTTTACTTTATGTGGCATTGCAAGTAATACCATGTTATGTCAAAGGATAAAAAAATATATTTTGACGGTATCAAAACCTGATGCTTGTGGTGTAAGAATGACATAATTTCAATGTAAAATGATCAAGTAACAATATTTACTGAGAAAAGTATTAGGTATTTATTCCTGCGGTGGTCTCAAGATAATTGTTGGGTACTTACTTTGTTTAAGATACAGATACAAGATAATTACATAGTTAACCGTATGTGGGTATGTGTAGTACGTGTATCTGTGTTTGTATGTTTTGTAGTTTTTACCTCCATGTACAAGCTTAAACAAATTATGTAAATATCCGAGGTAAAAAGCTAAGAAAGTTAAATTTTTTACTTTCAACTATTAATTTTTCATTTATTTGTATCTTATTTTCAACTTTAACGATGAAATTTGTTATAACTTATAAATGTAGACGAAAAATAAAAATAAAATTTTTCGATATCTGCCTTGGTTTTCGAAATATCAAAAACTAAATAATTAAACAAAATTAAAATTTTCCATATTTTGAAAATTACTCCAGATATCGAAAAAATTTATTCTTATTTTTTGTCTTATATTTTCTATTCACATTTTTCATTTTCATAATTCATCGTTAAAATTGAAAAAATATTTCTTTTTTTTAGTTTGTGTTCCTCACACATCTTTAACTGACGGTTTTTTGCTCGTACATACTTAATTATTCAAGTAAAATAATTTGTTTTTTACTTTTACAGTTTTTGTAAAAACAAGAACAGTATGAGCAGCGAAATGTGTGTACAGACGTTACATGACGATCTCAAGAGTTTTTTTTTTGTTGTTTTATATCTTCTATAGATTAATTTTTTTTTAATACAGCATCTCTGCGATAATATTATGTATTGCGTATATGCGTATAGTATGACTCTGTGCTAGGTAAAATACACTGAATAACTGCTAAAGTATATACATTTTATAATTATATTTTTATAATAATCTCGTTTGTATTTATATTTTTTTTATTAAATCGAGAAGCCTATCATTATCACATCAACAAGTTTAGAGCATAAGCAAATTATTGTAAGACTTATTTTAATAGTTTCTTGAGTTTGTTTGGTGCAAAATTGTGCAAAACTGTGATAGAATTCTAATGGTCATAAATGTTTTGATGTATCTAAGGTAATGTAAGATTTTAGGGACTTTGTCCGATAAAGAGCTGTGATGTTACTTGGAGATATGGGATTCATAGTGCGACTTACAAAATACTCAGCAAAATTATTAAGGCAACATTCTTTTAAGAAACAATTTTACTAAAAATTTAAACAGAAATCATCGAATTTGGAAAAGCAATAGCCCATTTGAAAGTTTTGTTTTTTCTAGCTTTGGATTCTCTTCTCCAGCCACCCCTTACCATTTTATACGGAGGTTTGAAAAAGTGAGAAATATTTTTCCCTATTTTTTATATAAAGTTTAGAAGCGCACCAAAATTGAAAAAAATGAAAATTATGTTAAGATCACTTAGGGGTTTGTATGTTTTTCTTTAAAATGAGCTTTAAAAAATCCCGTATGAGCTTTTGGAATCAAGATTTTCTATTTCCAAGCAAAATTGATATTTAAAATCCTCGAATCTTTAGAAATAATCATCGCCCTGAAAGTCATCGAAATTCATTGTCTGACTATGAAGTGAAAGAAAAAATTAATTCTTCGATTTGAGTTCAGATCGATTGCAATAAGTTCCCTCCTTATACTCGGAAGTTAATAACCTCGAATTATAAAGTTATAGCTGATGTAAAACCAAATATTAGTCACTTTATAAAACTGTAAACATTTCGTAAAACTGCTGTTAATATTTTTATAGTTAGTTATACATACCTATCACGTCATAAAATTAATCCGGGATTGTGTATTTCATGCTGCTTGCATAATACAAATTATATTATATCTAATAATCTGAGTTACCTGCTGCAGTACGTCCAGAGATAGTCATTTGACACTTTTCATATTAAAATTAAGTATACTTAACATTCGATCATTAAAAATATATCTAAGATAGAATTAAATTCAGTGTTTTTGTTTTAAATTTGAGTTGAGAAACTTAATTTGGATCATGTTATTTTTGAAAATCTATATTTGTCTCAAGTATCGTGTATGGTGAGAGTAGCAAAAGTTTATGATTGATCTTATTGAGATATGTATTTCCGAATCATGGAAAAAGTGTATCTACGCGACTGATGTATAGTCTGTTACACACATACACAATCACCTTTATACATGTATGTACACACACACTGGGTAATATGTAAATGGACATTTCACATGCCAAACATTCATTAGAAACAATGTGTCGTTCTTGAAAAAAAGGGAATTAGTAACCTTGAAACAGTTATCAAAAAAATAAAACTTATATATTTCAATTATGTTCACTTATAAAAATTTACAAAATAATAAGTTTCTATCATTGTCAGAAAATGGCTACAATTGGTTTTATTACAGTGGTAAGAAAGTAACAAGTCTATAAGGAAAATTATGTTAAAACTAAATATATTTTCTAGTGTTTATTAATATTAACAACGTTTAAATTGAGCTGTAGTAACGGCATATACACTTTGAAAATTCCACAAGGTGAATTATTTGGTAGTGTACGGCAAACTTATAACAATGTAACTTACTACAGTTTTCAAGGTATTCCATACGCAGAACCACCCTTAGGTGACTTACGATTTAAGGTAAATTGTGCTTAATTATTTCATAAGAATATTTCTGATATCCAGCCATGAAAGCCTCTAGCGTTATTTTTTAATTGAGTTTTATTTGTCGTCGAGTTTATGTTTTATTATTTATTCATAGTGTTTGCAAATTTTCAAAAAAGAAATGTTGCTCTTGTAAGTAATTATTTGATTTTCATAATATTATTTCAAATGATCATCAACTAACGTAAAATTTCAAATCTTTCATAAGTGATGATGAACTATAATAGGGGAATTTTTACATTGTACATGTTTCTTACTTCAAGGCTTTCCACTGGGTTTACCGATTTTGATTATTCTTTTTATACCATGTATATATGAAATATACATAGTATATTAAGTTTAGTCCCAAGTTTGTAACGCTTAAAAATAATGATGCTAGGAAAAAAATTTTGTCATAGGTGTTCATAAAATCACCTAATTAGTCCATTTCCGGTTGTCCGTCCGTCCGTCCGTCTGTGGACACGATAACTCAAAAATGAAAAAAGATATCGAGCTGAAATTTTTACAGCGTACTCAGGACGTCAAGTTTGTAAATGAGCATCATAGGTCAATTGGGTCTTGGGTCCGTAGGACCCATCTTGTAAACCGTTAGAGATAGAACAAAAGTTTAAATGTAAAAAATGTCCCTTTTCAAAAATTAAACAACTTTTGTTTGAAACATTTTTTCGTAAACATCACTGTTTACCTGTGAGGGCGCAAATTAGGCGGAAATTTTATAATATGTACTATAATACTTGATTATCAGTTATGTATGTGTCACATGTTTGTGTGTGTAATGTAATAAAGAAATCAACACTGACTATGCATGGTATTTCAACAATTAACTCAGTCAATTGTTTGTTTTCACTTGTTTTATTTGAAAACTGCTGCTTCTGACAATGGTACCCATGAGCAAATCATATAAGTCTTAAATTATCATTAAGTATGTGCACGACAAATGGGCGAATAACTCATATCACGCCAACGATTTCGATGATTCTTTTTTTATTGACAAATTAGTTGGTGTAGTTAGTATAGTTTTTTTTTGAAGTCGGTTTTGTTTTTGTTAAAAGTTTTTTTATTAATTTTTTCAGTCTCCAAAAGCTGCAAAACCTTGGAATGGTGTATTAAATGCTACACAAATTCGTGTTGTATGTCCGCAACATGAACCACTTAATAAATTTGCTGTTAATGTGGAAGAAAATGAAAATTGTTTATTCTTGCATATTTATACAAAAATGGTAACTTTATGTATATACGCATTGTTTGTTTCGATAAAATTTGACAATTTTATAAACTATGCCACTATTGTTATTTATTTATTGTAATACGTTTGGAGTTTAAATAGACGTAAAAATTTCTTTGTCCGCTTTTCGAAGAGTTAAAAAAATTTGATATAAAGAATAGCAGTTTTTATTTGTGGCCCTCATATCGTGTTGACTGCAACAAGGTTTATCTTTTTTCGATTTTACTTTTTCTTTCTTCGTAAATATGTGGCAAGAAAGCCATAACAAAATAAATCATTCAGTTATCAGACAAAACAAAGCATATCACAAATCAATGAAATATGAAACTTAAATTTTGTAGCCTCTTCAACTTCAATCTGTTATGGTTTATATTCATGGTGGGGGGTTTCAAGCAACTGATAAGGTTATCTTCTTGGATCCTGATTATTTCATAAATGAAAATGTGGTATTTGTGACGTTTCATTATCGTCTAAGTGTATTTGGTAAATATTCGTCTCACACCTTACGAAAATAAACATTTTTTAAAGATACTGTTTATCTATAGGTTTCCTTAGTATCGATGATCCAAAATATGATATTCCTGGAAACGCTGGTTTCAAGGATCAAATATTGGCTTTAAAATGGATTCAACAAAACATAAAATATTTTGGTGGTGATCCAAATTCGGTAACAATTTTTGGTGAAAGTGCTGGAGGTGTTTCGGTGCACTTATTAACATTATCACCATTGTCAACAGGTTTATATAACCGTGCAATTTCTCAAAGTGGGGGTCCAACAGATCCATGGGTTACAAGCCCAAATACCTATCGTGAATTAGCTGTAAAATTAAACTGTAATTTAAATGATTTAAAAGAAATTATTGAATGTTTCAATGATGCATCAACTTCTAATTTTATGAATGCCTTAAGAAAATTATCAGTTGTAAGGGAAAAATATCTATAATTATTAGAGAACAGAAATTAATTGTATTTTTTCGCAGAATAAACTTGGAGAAGTTACGATTTTCAATACTTTTGTTATTGAAAAGCATAACACTGTGGATCCATTTTTTGCTGAACATCCAAAAGAGATTGTAAAGAGTAAAAATTATAATCCAGTTCCATTTATTATGGGATTCTGTACAGACGAAGGACTTTTATTTGTTGATGGTTTTAAAACAGCAAGAAATAATACATTAAGCCATGAAGATTTGGTCCCAAAACATTTCAATTTGCCAATGGAAACAAACCTATTAAAAATTCTTGGTGAAAATATTTCACAAGTTTATTATGGGCAAGCAAATCCAACTTTTGATTTATTGGAACCAACTGCAGAGGTATATTTTATGAGTTTTATATAATCAATTAACTGCTGCAAAAAAACAAAATGGCGAATTTTTGGAGCGAATCTATCGAGTAGCTTATCAAAATAATAGAAACTTAAAGGGAGTTACCATAATATATTTAAATTATATGGTAAAATTTAATTAGGAAAATAAATTGGCTTGGAAGTTTTAATATAGTATAATAAGAGGGTTACGTTAATTTAAGAAATTTTTGTTTTAGGTATTAACGGACCTAATGTTTTTCAATAGTATTTACGATTTTGCCAATCTTCAATTTAAAATGTTTCCCAAAAATTCAATTTGGTTCTATGAATTTCGCTATTATGGCCGTTGGAACGAATTTCCAAATCGAACAACTCATGCAGATGATTTATTTTATTTGTTTCGTCCAAAAAGTATACCAATAACTAATGACAAGAATGAAAATACTGATGAGGCTATTGGAAGGACTAGATTAATTAAACTGTGGACAAGTTTTGCAAAATATGGTGATCCAAATTCAAATGTTATTGAATATTTTGACAATATTACATGGAAACCGTTAGAAGAAGATAAATTCAATTACTTATTAATCCAACCGCACATGGAGATGAAAATAGCTGATTCAAATTATAGACATTTGTCGTTTTGGAAATCGCTGTATGAAGCATATAATAATAATAATAATAATAATAATTATGCTTTATTTTCTGTATCGGAAACATAAGTGAAGTGAAGAAAATCCTTAAATATATTTTTATATTAGAAGAAAAGTTAATTCTTTTTTATTGGTTTCTTTAACAACTAGCCATTTTAATCAAATTACAGTAGCCTATAATTGTAGACAGAACTTTTTTTAAACAATATAAAGAAGCTAGTACAAGAAAACTCGAATAGTATTAGCATAAATAATTTTCAAAACAATGAAGGCAATGCTATACGAAGAAAATTCTACGTTGGCACTTTACAGAGTATTTTTCTTGGCCTATTATGCGGATTTAGGATATCTTCAATCTTAATTTTCATCTGATTCGTTTTTAATAATCCGGACAATTAGAAGAGATATTCATAATTAAAAATTAAATATCTTCATAATTACATTTTTATACGCAACTTTTACAAATTTTCTCTGATAGATTTTGATAACTAAATGATTCAAACAGTTTAAGTATAATGCAATTTAAGAAGTTAAGCAGAAAAGAAAAATTAAAGTTTAACGTATAAAAAACGCGATAAAAAGTAATATGCTTTGAGATTTTTTATTGAGAAAAAAAGTAAAAATAAAAAATCTTATAATCACCACTTTAAGAAAATAATAAAGTTTTAATAATACCCAAAAGAAAAATGAAAATACCACTAGTTCTTTAAAATTTGCATTTCTTTTCTATGTAATTTACTTAGGAAAAAATTATTAATTTAGATTTTTATTCAATTTATATTTAATAGAATATCTATCTGGTAGAAATTTCTAGGGTATTTCATTTTCGAGTATTAAATTGTACAAAACAAAAATAAAGCCGATTTGTAATTATATTTTTGCAAACGTACTTATACAGGAGAATATTGTGTAGGTATACCCGTTGTAGGCCGGCAGCAATTTTGGAAATGTAGTACGGACTCTACGGACTATGTTTGAAGGTTCAATCCTATAACGAAACGCCAAAATATGGTTCGAGACAATTTTTTTTATATTCTGTAACACATTTGAAGCGTATTTTGTGACAAATGGATTCTCATAAATTTGATGAATGTGAGGCGGTGTGATCTATGAAGGTTGTAAAGCCTATCATGAACTTCTTCACGATAAATAGGGACTGTTTGGATAAACTTTATTCTTTTGAATTTTATTATACTCCTTGAAAGAAAGCTATATACAATTGTCAAAACTATGTTGAACCTTGATAGCCTTCCCATATTACGTATCATAGAACAGAAGAGCTTTTCTACTAAATTATTTTTACAAAGAACAAAGTTTAAGTTTAAATAGGTAATGAGTAGTAGATATTATTTGGGGTTTCATAATATTTTACACGTTTTGTGAAAATTTGTCAAGTTATTAGTGTCATAAATTTATACAAAAAATTCCACGCCGCGACAGAATGACGCTCTCCTGAGATATATTACTAAACCATAGAATAAAGCTTTTGTCAGTCAAGTCAAAATGATATAAATTGCATACATCGCAAAGTTGTTTTCTATACGGATCCTGGTTAGTTGAAAGTTAATTCAAAATCAGATAAACTTTATGCAACAAATACCTAATTATTTAGATAACAAATTAATTGAAACGCTTTGACAAAAGATGAACGTACTTTCGATTTCAATCTCATATATATAAAATAATCAGAATTTTTTATTGACAAAGTGTCATAATCCAAATGTATTATTCTTATTTTTATAAAATCGTGAATATAATTTGTTTCTGAGAACAAAAAATTTATTCTAAATATTATTCTTTTGAGAATATTAAACGACATTATATAAAATAAAGAATGGTATTTAAAGATAAAAGTTTATTATATTCTTGTAAGATATTTAATGGCCACCTCAAAAAGTGTATCTGAAAGCTAGTAAGTAAATGTTTTTATTTTATGTAAATTATTATTATAAAATTTTATGTTATTTCTGCTCCATTACTATACTTTTTAATTATATAAAAGTCTGTAAAGTTTTTTCCTACACTTATTGGAGTGTCGATAATATTCTTTAAGTGTATTATATCGACGTTTTTTTAATACGTATACCGGGTATATCAATAAGTCACATATATTTGGAGTAATTTTCAAATATATCGAAAATTGAAAATTTAGTTTAATTATTTAGCTTTCGATATTTTAAAAACCAAGGCAGATTTCGAAAAATTTTATTCTTAATTTCCGTCTATATTCATGAAGTTATAACATAATTCATCATCAAAGTTGAAAATAAGGTACAAATAATTTCAACCACAATTCTTAACTTGGGACTACGTTAAGGAAGTACTAGCAAGATAGAAATATCACAAAGTATCATCAAGATTGAAAATATAATTTTTTTTTAAATGAATTAAAGTCTAAATTTTCGTCGGATATTTTTTGTTATTTTCCACGGTCTAATCCGTATGAAAATGACCAAAACATCTCCCTTTTCCTCAACGCCAATGTTAAATATGCATATAAATACTTCTAAAGTCAAATGTTGATTGAAATAATCGATCCAAATCTGCTCACAGGTACATTAATTTATGGATTCTTCTATCGTTTGATTATAGCCCCATAAAGAACCCTCTATAGAAAATATTGTCATTCTTGATTTTCGACTCATTTTGACCAGAGGAATGCATTCATCCTGACAAATGCCGTAGCTTATGATACACCCAGAACCAATATACGTTAATTGTTAATAATATTAAAAAATTATATAACATAGAATATTTATAAGATTTTATCAAGTTATTTTCCCAGAAATAGGTATTGGAAATAAAAGTACGCTAGGCATTAACTGAAGTTTCTATTCAGCAATATTGCGTTGTTTATAATCAATAATTAAGTATTTTTCATTTAAATTTTTATCCCTAAAAGAAAAACATCACAATATTAAGTATAGTTTTGACAATACATAGTTTTACAAATTAAGAAAATAAAAGTAAATGGAAATTTTGCATCAAAATGTAGGTCTCAAAAACTCAAATCGACACAAAATTGTATTGTCAATGGTCCTTGATAAGTATGCCAAATTTCGAATTAATTCGACGTTTTGATGGGAGTTAAAATCATATTCAAAGTTTCCGTTACATACTAGCATACTAACATACGTATGAAGCTAATAATGACGTGTTCAAAAATATTTTTGGCTGTGTCAGCTCTTCAATTTGGTTGCTTTTTGGTTTTGTTAAGGACTTTAAAGACTCTTTTTGTAGACATTTCAAAGACATCAAAGGACAAAATTCCACTTGAATAAAAAGCATTGAACAATAAGAAATGTTAAATGAGAGGGAAATATGACTTAAGTGACGGAGTTCTGCTGCTCTCGAGTTTTTTAACATGATTTATCTGTTTTTATTTTGAATACACTATTTTTGTAATTAATAAAAATATGGGCGCCAGATATTTCTTAAAAGATATACATGTTCATATTGAAAATTAAAACTATTTTTGGATATGTTTATATAAATAAAAGAATATTAAAACCATATTTTTGTTTAAAATCAACTCCTCTCATGTCGGCAAACTCAACCCAAGCAACTCGTAATTACAACAAAACTCTGGGTCTATAAAATTTTAGGTCTGTTTTTTCTGGGTCTATTTTTTTCGATTACCATTTTACTTGTGTAAAACAATTCCTATCCCTATTTCCAGTGTAATGGAACGGGGATTAGTGAGAGCAAGGAATGTACAAAAAAGATAACTTTTATAAAACTAGAATTTCTTTTTTTTTCCCGCTGTAGTTTATTCCAAGTCAATAATTCTACAATTCGTTGGTAACTATATAAAAACATGAAAGTTTTGAAAAAATTTATGTTTTTTTAAACGAAATTATCTAATGTTCTTTAAAAAATACAACATTTAATATATGTTTCAGGTATGTGAATTGTTAGTTAAATATTAAAAACTCGACTAAACTTGTACTCGACCTAAAAATATATAAAATGCACAAAAACGTTTTTTTTTTTATAAACTGTGAATTTATTTTAGCGATTCACTAACATAATCTACAAACGCAGACTGCAAGTACATTTTATCATACACAGAAAAATATTTTATAAAAATTTTATGATGAAATGCAAATAATATTTGTACTACCATATAGTGTATATTTGAATATGTTTATTTATTTATTATTCATAAAAATTATGTTTATTTTTCATGAGCCGAAAACCAAAATTGGCCGTATGATTTAATAAATAAAAAACTCGACTTTTTAATTTTATTATGAAAGCGGTTCTTTTTTAATGTACAATACTGGACAATAAAGTTGAACTCTTATGTTAGAATGAAATCGTATATTAAAAATCAAATCGTAAAAACCCCGACTCGTATGTTCATGGTTTTTTCGAAATAGTTTCTACATAGTCCTGTAACGGGTCTAGTATCTTAGGCACTATGGGGAAGTAAAGTAAAAAAAATTTGCAGAGAAAAATAAAAGAGTTGTGTGACATATTAAGTGACTGTTGATAAAAAATACGGAACCGTGGGTCTTAGGGAACTACATGTATGCAAAAAGTGTATTTAAGAATAAAAATAACGCTAGCTGATAGGAGTAGTTTTCACTTAAGCTGGTTGTTGGACTAAAGCACACATTTGTTTATTTGTAAAATAATTTTTGAAAGCATTCTGAAAATCTGTATCTCAGAAGTTGTCATTTAGATTGCAGCAAAAATATTCGTGTAATTTCAAAAGTACCTATCTTTACTTTCATCGGGATTTGTATTTTTTTCAAATTACTGTCATTTCTATAAGTATAAATATTGATTTATCTAACGATATGTGCATAGAAATTTATGATTTATTTACATATGTTAAAGAATTTATAGAACTATTAAGTAATTAGAAACTCTCCACTGACTATAATCGTACTGATATTTTATTTATGTATAAGGTGAGACATCATAGTACGTTTTTTAAATTTAGATATGGATGCCAAAAATATTTCTCAGTCATTACTACTTTATTTTTAAGAGTAAACCATCCGAGTAAGAGTGGAATACCATTTCATTGCCTCGACTTTCTATGGATTATCCCATTCTAATAAAACATTTTCAGTAGGTACTTTCATTCATAATGATTTGAACCACTCGTAACTTGAATTTAATATAGGACTTTGTCCTGATTTCAATGTATATTTCGTGAAAATTTGAAAATGTGCGATAATAGATGACAAGATCTGAAATTAAAGTCGATTGATAAACATAAAAGATAAAAGAAATTAAATAATTTTCTTGTTCTTGCAAAACAACTTTTGGTATGTAGTCTCTATGACAATTGCAGGTTATGGGACGTTACCAAGTCTTGTTTTCCTTTCTTTCTATTTATACCTTTAAGTCCTTCATATTTTCGGAGTTATTAATGTTATCCAAAAACTGATTTCACACGATGTTTTGGCTCGATAACGAACGTTCTTCGAAGCAAGAAACAAAATTTTAGGACAAAGGCTCATTGTCTCTAGACGATTAGCAGAATTTGGTATTTTAAAAGACCATCTTAGAGCTGTGCAAATTAACCGCTGGTTCAAAAACGTACCAAACCATTCCTCACCCTTAAAACAATAGAAAATTACGATCAAGTAACATATATAATGTACACAACTTGAACATATTACGTGATATTGCTATGATATTAATGAATTTTGATTATCAATTTTCCAAACTCGTAAATTTATTTGAAAATTGTATATTATATAAGAGAAAATGGACTGTGTATTATATATGCATTTGTGTATATTAATAATGTTTTAAATGAAGTTAGAACATTGTTATTTTCCTCAGATGAAATACAAATTTATACAGGGCTTGAATTAGAAATGAAGTTGAATAACCAACAATACCTCCTAATGAAAAACTTTTTTAAAGCTTCTAGTTCTGGTATCTTTTTTATTTTTAAACCGCCCATCAAAAAAGGGGGCGCTATGTGTGTCTTTTTGTCTGTGTAGTTGTCTGTGGCATCATAGCACACATAAAGTAATTTAATGGAGAGTGTTCGTAGCTATGTTTCAAGTGCGAGTTTAGTGCGAGTTTAGGGAACCCTAAAGATATCATTAATTCATTCAAACGTTCGTCATTATACCCAAGGAAAGAACCGAAACTCCAAAAAGGGGTTTAAATCCCTCCCCTCTCCTTGAGTAGTCTATTTTTCTGTAGGAATTTGTTAAACCAAATAAATATCTGTTCCATAAAATTTCTCATGAAGCTATAATAATATATCTAGCTTTTAGTTCAATAAAAATGGGGAAACCGAGTTGAAAAAAACAAAGTGGGGATTTTCTGTCCTTCTTGAGGGAAACAGGTAGGATTAATCAGACTTGACAGAATTTAGAAGCGATTGTAGGTATGGATTAGCTTTAGGTTGATAAAAAAGACCTATTTCCCAGACTTTCGACTCCTCTCCATTACAATTACTGACTGTTACTTCTGTAAACGGTCCAAAATTACATCCCGTATATAATTTATAACCAACGACAACTCTATACATTTCCCAACCATATCTGTCTAGTCTCGTATATAAAACTGAGTTAACCAAACACAAAGTACAACCAGAACCATATACTTTACTCCCTTATGTTGAATGTAGTAAGTTTGCTAGCATATATATTCCATTCACTAAGCTTAAAACCAACTACCATTACCAATTAGAAGTTTTCAAATAGTTATTGTTTCAAATTGTTATTAACGTCGAGGAAATAATATCTACTTGTTTATTAGTTCTGTATAGAATTATTTAAAAGGTTATCAGTTAAAGCCAAGCCATGCAACACAAAGTGGTAGTGTAATTTGTTTTACCATTATTTAATTTTTTTTGTTTTACCTGATTATTTAAATCAATTTCTTTTTAAGATTTGTTTAAGTTAAAGTGTATAAATTCTAAATGAAAACAAGTGAAAAGAAACAATTAACTAAGTTAATTGTTGAAATACCATGTATAGACAGTGTTGATTACTCTGTCACATTACACATACATTTATGTTACACATAACTGATAATCCCATATTAATACATACTATAAAATTTTCAGCTAATGTGTGCCCTCGTGAGTAAACAGTGATGATTACAAAAAAATGTTTCAAAGAAAAGTAGTTTATTTTTTGGTAAGGAACAGTTTAACTTTTGTTCTATCTCTAACGGCTTACAAGATGGGTACCCCAGACTCAATCGACCCATGTTGCTCATTTACGAACTCAACCTCACTTTTTACGTCCTGAGTGCGCTGTATAAATTTCAGCTTGATATCATTTTTCATTTTTTAGTTATCTTGTTCACAGACGGACGGACGGGTAACCGAAAATGAACTAATTAGATGATTCTATGAACACCTATACCAAATGTTTTTTCGTAGCATCAATATTTTTAAGCGTTAGAAACTTGGGACTAAACTTAATATACTAGGTATATTTCATATATATATGGTATATAAATGTGCAAGTAACGAGATAAATTCGTGAGTACCGTTTCAGCATCCAGTCCTAGATGGCGTACCCGTAACTTAGTATTCGGTACATACGGTTTGTTTAAAAATCTACATGTACGATGGTGAAAACTAAAAGAGAAATGTTTTATGATTTAAGAAAATATATTTTAACAAAATACGCAGATTTTTAATGGTCGATTAATTTCTGATTCAAAAACACTAATTTTTTATGATCTATGCCAATTCCACTTTAACAAAAGTTTGAATCATGTTTGATTCACATAATCATGTTTGATTCATACGATGAAAAATTTATTTGATAAAATTATAAAAATTTTAATATTAATATATTTAATACATTCGTGAGTCGTTTAATAAAAAAACTCGTAAAGACATTTTTACAAGTATTACAAGTTGTGTAGACATTTAAAATGGAAAAACTGTCAGCATGAAATAAATAATATTAAACAAAACGTGTTGCATATTATATAGTACATCTCTTTTTAATAAAATCTAAAATACTATGTGTATTCACCAAAAAAGACGAAAAGAAAGTTGATGAAAAAATTCCGGTGAAAAATGAGATTTTTTTTATTTGTCAAATGTGACATTTTTGTTCTATAAGGGAAAATGAACTTATTAGTTTAATTAAACATATGTTTTTGGTCCATATTTTTCGTTTTTTCCGTTTGTTATTCATCAGTTCCATACATGAAAATATATTATTTTACACTAAAATAGTGTAATGGTGCAAGAACAGGCTGCTAACAAACTAACAAATGTATATTTTTTAACAAATGTATAAAATACGTTTATTAATATTTTTTATGTCGAGTGACTCGATCGAATTCGATGAATGATCAGATGATTGAGTCTCATGACGTGAAACCCATACCGGTTGGTGATACCTGCAATACTTCTAGTGGATAGTCCTATTGAATACTGTAATATTACTTATGCTTACATAAATACTATAATATCTATCTCTGTACCATACAAGCATTGTAGTTAACGCATTTCGCACATACATTTCTTACCGTGTACGAGTAAAATTGTTGTCTATATGCATTGCTTGTATCGTCGAACACTTATGTGAATATAGCATTAACCTAGATACGAAGCACAAAAAGTATTTCAATAACAATTTATGTTAATACTTTAAAAAGTTTTAAAACAGTTAAAAAAGCTTACATACACACTGAAATTGGTACAATATATCGTGGTTTAAAAGATTCTTTCTCTGTATAAAAAGAATTTGTTTTAGTTCGAAAAAAAAGAATACTTAAATTAATAAATAAAATGATATTTTTTATCTTTTAAATGTATTCTAGTCTACACTCACTTGGCCCCAGTCTTTTCAATCAACGATTTTGAAGAACTATCCCGATTTTACTTGTAATAAAACTTTTTTTTATTTGAATTTAATAGAGCCCAATGCATACAATCGACCAATCAAGCAAAAAGTTATTGAAAAAATTACTTTGTTTAAAGACAAAATATCAAATAAATTTTTGTTATTTAACGCTTTCGTGTTGAGATATCTATTGCCTTTTATTTTTAAAAAAGATTTTTGACGATATTACATCCGGCAATTTGCCTAGAGTTATGTTGTTTTACAATCTGTTAAGATTTCATTAAATTGGCTTAATAAAAAAAAATTCTTACAAGATAAGTTACCAACCAACACACCTCTATTTAAGTTATGACTCTGGTATCTGGACAAGTGGTTCGAAGTAGCAAACAGTTTACATGGGTATTGAAAATATTTGTATGTACATTGAAAAATTGGTTTTACAGAAAAAAATAACCAGGGGATGAATGATTGTCTAAGAAATTTTCAGTCCTCTTAATATTAACAAATTTCAAGTTCAATTTTTCTCCTCTATCCATCGCCCTAACTTCTATGCACTATTTTTGGTAATCTTTACAGAAAATCTTGATGTTATTACGCAACGATTGGA
The DNA here is from genome assembly GCF_905475395.1 of Chrysoperla carnea. Taxonomy (NCBI): domain Eukaryota; kingdom Metazoa; phylum Arthropoda; class Insecta; order Neuroptera; family Chrysopidae; genus Chrysoperla; species Chrysoperla carnea. The sequence goes on from NC_058341.1 coordinate 29,342,279, forward strand.
GTAAATTCGAGACTTATATTACTTTTCATTCAAGGGAAATAATTAACCAAAAAAATTTAACCTAACACACAAATTCTTACAGCCATCAACCTAAAAGTGGAGTTGATACATTGTCCTGACCATAAAACGTAGTAAAATATGCTGAAAATTTCGATTTCTATTCTTGGGTCGAAATTAATAATAAAATCAATTATAGTTGTTGTACTTATTTATTATTTCTTGTAAGGACCACACTTAGGAATATAAATATTATCCGCTACAGTGAGAAATTTTGTTGACATAAATGGACTTAAATATAAATGCAAAAAACGAGGTGTGCGATTTTGCTAATATTTGTTATATTTTTTTGTTATGGAAGGCCATAGATAAATCATTTGTGAAATAAAATAGAAAGAAAATGAGCATAAAAGGGATAAAATTTAGAAAAATAGCTTACATTGTTTTCAATTTCTTTATAAAAAAAAAAAAAAAAACGGTTTGACTAGCTGCTTATTTCGTGAGCGTATTAAAGCATTGTACAGACCTTTGATAGAAGTCTAGTATATAATTGAATTTATATAAAAACCAATCTTGATATTCGAAGAATGTTACAATTAAATTTATAGAATGATATACTGAACAAAATTAATTAATAAATATTTTAAATATTTAGTTTAGAGTGTTAGTATGGTATCTTACTGTTTTTGCGGTTCAATGTGTGTAGTAATAATATAACTAACACAAATCAAACATTTCTTGTTTTGTTTTATAAGTTGGGTTGTTGCTTAAATAAGTGAAAAAAACCGATGGCAGATATTTATACCAGATATATAGATAGCTATTTATTTGTCTTTTTAGTCATTTATTCTACGAAAATAGAAACTTATTCACTGTCATCAACGGTCAAAGATGTGGATTGTAAATACGATTTTTTTAAATTATTTTTTCAACACAAGTTATATATTTATCTGTTTTTTTTTTTAAAGCCGTGCATTAAAATATCACAATGAAAATTACTCACTGTTACTCCTCAACAATATTTTTTGAGAATTTAAATATTAAACCAATTTATGATGCTGTACCATGGTACAGCATCATAATGTACCATAGTTCTCACCCAAATGTACCTAGGACTAACTCCAATTGAATGTAAAAGGAACTCATTTTTAACCCGCGATCCAAAAAAGAATGTTATAAGTTTGGCGCTATGTCTGTCTGTCTGTCGCTAGATGCCAGCGCCTGAACGGATGAGCCGATTTTTATTTTTTTGTTTTGTACAAAAGGTAATTTAATGATTTTTAACTATGTTTCAAGTGTGAGTTTACGTTTCCGTACCCGAAAAATTTGTAGGGAATTTTTTTAATTTTGTAAATTTCCCTTGTAATATATAATCATTACAGTTTCTTCTAGAGATCAGTTTCATTGATTGTGTGTGAAGAAATTTTTCCACACTTCTCTTACAAGCATTTCATTCTCTGAGCGTCCAGAAACAGTTTCAAATGATATTTCTAAAGACCTGGGACGTAAATAAGGCGTAATCAATTCCGTCTGCGGTATGCTTACCGTAGCGGGTTCGATTCTGTCGCAACAAAATTAATTTAATTTATAGTTGTGATAGGCTGGTGTAGTGTAATGCATGAAGGAGACTCATCCTCTGAAATTGAGGAGCTGATAAATTAAATTATCAGCGGAGAGGTGGTAAAACACATATATGGTTTCACAATGGGCTCTACAGCCTAAGTGTGTCCTTCGTGGACAGCCAATATAGCCTAACCTAAGAATGAATAGAAATACTAATTGGCCTTTGGTCAAACTGGAAAAAAAAACAATTCATTCAGTTTCCTTTAACTTTATATTGTCTTTTAAAACTTATTTATTTTAATTCTGGATAATTAATGTTTTCTCAGAATAACTTATTTTTCTTCTTTTAATAATATTCTTGAAGACAGCTGTGCTGTATGTACAGCATTGACACAAAATACCACCTGCAACTTTTTGACTTTACAACAATCATTATTATTTATTGAAGAGTTTTCTTTTCAGAAATTGTTTTTAATTTGAATATAGTCTGAAAAGTTTTTCAATATTTGTCGTTCGAGAAGTATATATGTTTATTTGTTATTGTATATATTTTTTGAAAATTTAAGACAATAAGTATTGTTGTTCTTTAGCTTGTTATACCAACTCGACTTACTTTATTTGTTGTGTATTTCTTCAATTGATTTGTTAACTTTCCTGATGTTCTTGTAATAATTCAAGTTATTCTTTCGATATATTTTCATGTACAATTTCGATTTGTATATTTCTGCTGTTTACTAATGACATAAACGTATTCAATATGCAATGTTAACTACAGGACAAAAGACATTTATTTCAAATTCGAGAAATGTTTGTCTTTATGAAGGGTATGTTTTCTGGAGTACCTATCTCTTTATCTAATTTCTTTATTAATATATTATCTAATTAATAACTCAAGTAAAAAAAAAGGTTTTCACAAGACCCTTTTTTTCTTCGCCTGGTGACACTAGATAGACGTTTGTTTTGCTGGAAAAAATTCAATTATACAGTGAATTGTGAAAGTAAATAACAAGGTTTAATATGGCGACTGAAAATGTCTTAGGAGACCATCCTTACAAGTAGTATACAATTACTATCGATATCTCAGAAACTACACATCAAATTCTAAAATGAACCCGATTTTTATATTTTCTGGGTAGCTCTAGAAAATGATTTTTATCTAAATTAAAGGTAACAAAATTTTCCCGATTATTGCAATTTTGTTTTTAAGCCTTCAAAATAATTCTTGACCTGATAAGGCAAATCGACTAATTCCTCAATACATAAAAGTCATTCAGCTGTTTGGATGAAACTTTCAATAACAATTCACATTCAATAACACAAATTCAACAAAATCCTTCGTTATCGATCAGATTAAACAAATTTAAACTAATGTCCGTTGAAAAAAAATTTAAGGCCCACGCTTTAAGAATCTTAAATGTCAAAGTAAATTCACTGTGGAAAATTCTTCCGTTAATAAAGGGTAGCTGACTTTTGAAACATCTTGCACATGAATCATAATTGTACATCTTGTCCAATATTCCGAGAAAATTGTAATTAAAAAAGGCTGATTCCACTCATGTCTGAAGTGAAGTGGTATTAATGTAAGAAAATCATCAACTTACAAAGTTCTGTGGCTGCCCAATGTTCGTCTAATTGTTTTAAAATAACGGATGAGTTCCAAGAGTTTTGATTTTAATTATAGTTATTATTAGCAAGACTTCAGGTCGATTTCATAATGATGAGATTTCTAATTCGCTCGTCAAGCAAATAGATCTATTTTGATAGAAACCCTTCAATCAGTAACGATAAACAACCCGGTTTTTTTACTAGGTTACTACATGCCGATATGCTTTTCGCATAAATATATCGTCGCCACGTGATTTTTGTGTCTAAAACAGACTTTTACGCAACTCGTTAACACACTCTGCCATTAGATTCACTGTATTAGATACGACAACACTTTCCGCATAATAACAATAATTTCTATAAAATGTCATTGTACAAACGGCTAACCGATATTAACAAGAAAATATGTTTGCACATTTAAACAATTTCTTGGAAATATGTTATATAAGAAATGAACATTGAAATAACTATGAAAATAATTTGTTTGAAATAACCAAACAAAACATTTCAACGAGAAACAAAAAAAAAGTTTACTAGACGTAGTATTTTTTTTAAATTAACTTTTATTCTAACCAGTATATGTAATATATTGTTGAGTATTGTAAATTCTCACGCCATATTTATATGTACGATTTTTTTACCCCCTTATCAGTAGAATAACTTACATATCAACATGACAGTTTGTGATATATTTGCAATTTGCCTTTATAACTGAAATAAATTATTATATGTAATATCAATTGAAACCCATTGAAAATCGGCGATTCCATCCATTTTTAACTCCCGAACTAAAAAAATAGCGGTATTATAAGTTTGACCGCTATGTGTGTGTGTCTGTCTGTCTGTGGCATCGTATCGCCAAAACGGATAATCCGATTTTGATTTATGTGTTCTTGTTTGAAAGGTCATTTAATGGTGAGTGTTTTTAGCTATGTTTTTATATTTGTTATTTTAAATATATAAAATAATTAAAAGTAAACACTTTTTATGCTGTACTAATGATCTGAGATGGTTTCCAGAAACCAGTCGAGAGCTCTATTAATCTAATAAATGCAACTAGTATAAAATCATAACAAAAATTTTCCAATTGGTATTAGTACAAAATTTAAAAAAATTCGTAGTGCAGGAGCTGCGTTAGCTAAGTGAATTTTCTCAGAGATTGAAAAAAAAAATACACATTATTCTTCAAATCGAATGTTTTAGAGAGTTATTGCATTTCAAGAATTTTTATTTCGACAACTAAACGTCTAGAGGAAAAAATTACAAATTTGTCCATAATTCCATTATCAGTAAAAAAGCAATAGCTCCATTTCTTTCAGAAATTCGCTAAAAAATGTACACGAATTTTTGAATTGAAGCAAATTTAAGTGGTGTCACACATATCCCATCGTCTCAAAATTTGCACTGTTACCATTCTAATTGATATTACTATAACAGTACATATTAGTTATATCATTTAGAATGGTAAAGCCTGTGCAAATTTTGTGATGCAGATGATACAAATATCTGTTCTAAGAAAATTAAGAAATTACGAAACAATTACAGCTACAAGAAAAAGAAATATAAACATAATAAAAACAAATATTATTTTCTTAATTGTATTCTGGATGAACCCAAAAAATGCTTAAAACATTTTATTGATGATTCGAATATTTAAGTATATTAAAATAATAATTGAACCAAATGGCTTAAATATAGTGATGACTTGAATAGTATCTTTTTGTATTTGGAATGCCTTTTTTTATCCAACGTTTACAAAATGTGTGTTTTATTATAATTGTTGTATCGTTTTATTCGTTGTTCAAAGATTAACAGCTTACCATGTAACGAACAATTCAGTGTCGTGGTGATAAATATTTTAATTTCCTTCACAATAATTTTCTAAATGTTTAGATTTTAAACTAGGCGAATACATTGTTCGTTGAAATTTTAACTCACCACTGAAATTAAATTTAGCATTATCGTAGCATCGTAGCGCCTAAACGAATGAACCCATTTTTACTTTTTGGTTTCGTTTGAAAGGTAAATTAATGAGTGTTCTTAGCTATTTTTCAAGTACGAGTTTACGGATCCATACCCGAAAAAACTAAAAAATATGCGATGATCATCAAAATCGGCTCAGTTTGGAAATGGCTTCAAGGCAAAAGGTAATTTAATGGAGAGTATTCTTAGATATGTTTTAAGTGTGAGTTTAGGGTTCCGTGCCTGAAAAATTTGTCGGATGTTTTTCAATTTTGTAAATTTCACTTGTAAGATACAAGATATTCTCGCCCAAACCTTAATACCTGTTGCAAGTATGATATTATACCTGTATTATACTTGTTATAAGTATGATAACTAGATATTTGTATCACTGGAAATCACTTGAAGGACAATCATAGTCGTTTTACATTAAAATCCCAAATTAGACAAAGAGGAAATATGGAAAAAGTGACGTCATTTGTATGAATCGCTATAGAAACTTAATGTAAAACTCCATTTTGCAAGATAGTAGCAGGCAGCAATTTATTTTGACTTATTCGTTTTCTAATCAATTCGTGTATGTTTATTAAACACCCTTTCATTTTAGTTAAGGAGCCGGCGTACATTTTATGAAAAAAATTTCCTTGTATCATGATTGGCTGGTGGTAGTTGTTGATGAGACAATACTTTTTCTCGTCTACAGTTGATTGAGAAATCCGCCGTTTTCGAGATTTTAGGTCTTATGCTACTGTAAGGGATTAAATAGAAAATTAAGATAAAATAAGAGAAATTTACAAAATTTAAAAAAACCCCGACAAAAGTTTCAGATACCTACGGAACCCAAAACTCGCATTTGAAACATATCTAAGAACACTCTCCATTAAATTGAGTTTTTTCTTAGAGCCTTTTCCAAAATTCGTACTTGAAACATAGCTTAAAACAGTCTCCATTAACTTACATTTCAAACAAAGTTTAAAAAATCAACATCGGTTCATCCGTTTAGGCGCTACGATGCCACAGACAGACAGACACACAGAGATATAAACATATAGAGGCCAAACTTAACACCTTCTTTTTTTTTTAGTTCGGGGGTTAAACCCTTATTCTCGTGGTCTCGCAGAAATTCAAACCCCTTTTTTAGGAATAAAAATCTTTATTGAAAAAAGGCTGATTTGAGCTCTGTGCAAAGGTTTGCGATAATTGAATTTCAAACACTGAAAACCTGTTGTGATTTTCAATAAATTGATCAAAAATAATTAATCTCGTTAGTAACTAATATTCTAATACCTGCATCAGAAACCACTTTAAACTCCCAGCGAACAATGAGTGTAGGTACAACAACTTAATTGTATTAATTAAAATTCTTACCGATCTATCTGATTACAATACTCAATTATGAAAACGGTTTGGATACGCTCTATTGCAAATAAACCGATGTGTTATTTTCTGTTCGTTAATTTTAACAATAAAGTGACTTATAAAAACAATAAACATTTTAGTTTCATGTTCAATTGTCTCTTTTGAATTGTATTTAATAGTCTTTATTGTTAAAATTTTTTTGTACTTATTTGTATTTACAAAAATATTAGTTGAAGGTTTTTTCATATAACAACCAAATAATCGAATCGATTTCCCAAACCCTTTGAGTTTTCAGTTTTTCAGTTGACACTCGACTGAACTGTATGATTCAAAAGAAGACGAATACTCAGTATCATTGTTCTTACAACTAGTAATCCATAGTATATAGTATTTTAAATTCGCGCATATGAAGCCCAACTAGTTTTCACAATTAAAATCTAGGTAACATCAGAATAAGTTTTATTCAGTCTAATATTATATAATTTACGAATAAAAGTTTTAGGCATCAAGAAACTTATTGAAAGTTTTGTAAAATCGACTATAATTATGTCCATTTCATTTGAAATCATAGAAATGCTTAGTCTATCTTTATATATTATTGTACCGAAAGATAAAAAGCAATTGATGAAAGTATTTTATTTAAAATTTTTCAAATTTCATATGCTATTACAACCATGCCTCGCATTTATGAGCCTAAGATCTTCAAAACTTTATCGAAAACTTTTACAATTTGGAAGCTTCATGATATTTTAAGTAATTTGTTACTGACAAAATATTTTATTAAATTACGGGAAACGTCCCGGTTATCACATCGAGCAATTCTCAACATATCTGCTGGAATAGAAAAGAGTTTTTTATTTTACTACTCATACTCATGCCAGTAAAATTTTTAATATGCAATTGACTTTTTCTAACAAAAAGATGATATCTTATGTGCAACATCTTCTTTGGTCAATTTTTGCAAGGGTACAAATTCAATAGGAGTTTTATCTTCGTTTTCAAAAAAAAATAAATACAAGAACACTTATCTCAGAAATGAATCAAAAAATTTGATGTGTCGAACTCATGGATGAAAACTTTAATATTATAATAATGTCTTCCATATCGTAAGATATTGAAAATCCATCCTACCTACGAAATTCAACGAACTTTCCATGAGAGTATGTATATATTTTCGTTAGTAATCATAATACTTACATATACAAATTGTATTTAAAACTTTTCCTCTTGACCACAATACCAGACAATGTGATACCCCAACAGACAGATAGACAGACTGATACAACGACGACATATTAAAATAGAAACTACAAAGAATGAATCTGTATATGTAGATATTTATAGATCTACAATTGCACCACTATATTTGTAACGACGATCTGAACAACGGGCGTAGAGGAGATTGGGAAAGATTGACAAAAGTATTTACGACAATCTAATAGCGTTTGAGCCGTATTAATTAATAATTATTAATTTTGTTTTTTAGTCCCTGGAAATTTATGTGCAAACGGCAAAGCATAAATTAATGAACATGCAATTCAAATTAAAAGTTTTTTAATAGCAAATATCAATTAACAATAATTATTCCGACAAAATTAATGAGTCTCCACACCAGTTCCCCCACTCTAAAAATAACTTTTTGATTTCATATTAAAATGGATCGTATATTTTGGGTGTTAGGCAAGGGGGTATTAGTGAAATTGTCCAGCAAATACAATAATAAGGTGCGGGAAGTCACTATTGCCTTTATGAAATAATGGTCGTATGTAAATCGTGCCCGTGTTCACCCTCATTTCCCCTATAGACGGATGGATGCGAAGTATTTGCTGTATAGGTATATATCTATATGTATGATGACATTTTAATATTGTGACCTGTTTCGTAGTATGTTTCAATGTTATATTGTATAGTATTTCGCTATGTCGACCATTCCTCTGGGATTAATGTGACAATGGTCTTCAGTTAACAAGCTGCTTTATATATTTTTATTATTATTTTTATTTCCTTATTGTTAGTTCCTATTTTAGTAGTATCATATATGTATATAATATATACTCAACGGCACAGAATTTCTTCTCAATAGAATTACACAAAATATGGTCGGAATTTCGGATATAAGTTCAAAAGCCATTTTGATTCTTTTCTGTTTTACGTTGAGTGTAGAGGAAGTGAGAAACAATTGCTAATGTCTAAAAATGTACGCCGATTGAAAAAATTATTTTACATGAAAATCAATGTTACCATTAACAAGATTGTTTTTCCTCAAGAAAAATTACTATTCAGTGTCTATGTAAGAGCATGCCTGAGCGTATTTTTAACTACCAAAGTGAAATTGGTAATTTTACTTTCAACTGTATCTTCAACCGTTCTTTTTAATCCTACAAAAAAGGAGATTTCCCATTTTGTGGAAAATTTAAGGAGCTAAAAATGTGTTGTTTTTATAATTGCAATAACATTTATCTTTAACTATCTGCATAGCTCATTGAAGCAATTTCAAACATCATTTTGACGACCGTTTATATAACAAATAAAAAGGGGGAAAACAGTTAGTTATTATTTCGACATTTTGGTTATAAACACGAAACGAAATAAGCAAGTTATTGATTTATTTGCGTTTTGTTCCAATTCTATCCCGGTTCCAGTTCTATCCCAGATACAAAAGACGAACAAAATATTTCTTTAACAAAAGAAAAAAGAGTTTAGAACGTTACAAAAGACTTCTTCAGCTCTACAAACATTTATTCTATAAGATTCTGGAAGAAATTTTGGTTTGGCGGTCTATAACTCGCTCAAAGTAGCTCGCTGAAATATAAAGCTGTGAGGCGGTTTTTCTAAAGGAAAGAACAAACTTGCCAATGGTTATAACAGCTTTCAAAATAATGTTAACACTAGGCGTTTGCATACAAAATTCGAATTGATAGGAATTGATTACTTTTTAACCCCCAAATTAAAAAAAGGGGTGTTATAAGTATGACCGCTTGTGTGTGTGTCTGTATGTCTGTGGCATCGCAGCGCCTAAATGAACCGATTTTGATTCTTTTTGTTTAGTTGAAAGGTAATTTCATGGAGAGTATTCTTATCTATGTTTCCAGTGCGAATTTATTGAGTTCCGAACCCGAAAAAACTAAAAATTGGCGATGTTCTTTCAAATTGGCTCAGTTTAGAAAAGGCTTTAAGGAAAAAGACAATGAAATGGAGGTTCCTAAATATGTTTCAAATGTGAGTTTAGGGTTCCGTACGCGAAAAATTTGATGGGGGATTTTTAAATTTTTTAAATTTCACTTGTAATTTAATACTTTCCAAACATAGGAAGTACATATCAAGATCAAATCATGCTTCGAGTTGATATAGATTTCTGATATTACCTACGACAATTTTTTATATTTATCTTTTATTTTTATTATTATCTTTTTGTGACGAAATTCTGTGTCGGTGAGTGTATATATGCAGAAGAAGAAAACAGAACAGAACCGAACAGAAGAAGAACAATGGTCAGATAATATGTATATTGGTGGATATATTATTGTTGTTTTAAGAATTAAAGTACAATGTGGGTTGTTGGACATGTATTACATATCACTTTTTTATTTATTTTTATTTCATACAAATAAATATTTATTTTTTTTGTACATGTTTATTTCTTTATTTTTATTATTATTATTTTTTGATTTTGTAGTTAATTTGATTTTAATACATAATAAATATATTCCAAGATAATAAAATATATAAGACCAAGAAAGGTCAGATCACTTAACATTCAAGACAATATGGTATGAGATCTATTGTACAAGAAAATCGTATTTAATAAAATAAATTTCAAGAAAAATATCTTTTTTTTTAAACAAATCAATATCTGAAATTAAAAAACATTACAACGCTTGTTTTTTAAATTGAGTTCAGGAGTTTAAACTACCCTGAAGGGTTGAAACTTCTGATAGAAGTTCGTTTTATGCACAAACGCTAGACTACGTGAAATTACCCTCATAAAGAGCACGGTTTGTCAAAAAAGAACTTTTTTAGGCGTTGGAATGCGGCAGTTGACTGGCCTTGTTATAAATTTATATACAAAATGTTCGATATACATCTAGGCATAAAAATATCACGAGTATGGCAGAGTACATGCGTTAAGCAATGTATCTAAGTAAGAAGTATTATAGGTATGAAATTGCAAAAGTGACTTGTATCGTGGCTTATCTGTTATAGTTCATCTATTCAATTAAAAAACTCCCACTCTTCAAGCGTCTTACAACTATCTCAACACACATCGAAGCTTCAACACATGTATATAGTACCTCTCACTTAGAGGCATTGCTTAACGCATGTACTCTTTCATACTCGTGATATTTATATGCACAGTTGTAAATCGAACATTCTGTATATTAGTTTATTTACTATGGAAATATATATTTCCATCAACCAGCGATTATGCATTTTATCTTATCTAATTTTATTTTTGTTTTTATTAAAATATACAATGGAGCTAATAACTAGATAATGATTACATCTCTCTGCCTCTATGAATAATTTTTTTATACCGTGTATATACGAAATATATCAAGGTATACTAAGTTTATTTCCTAGTTTGCAACGTTTAAAAATATTAATGCTATGAAGAAAATTGTAGTATAGGTGTTCATAAAAGGTGGTATAGGTGTCTGTCCGTCGTACGCCCGTGCGTCTGTAAACACAATACCTCAAAAACAAAAAGAGATATTGAGCTGAAATTTTTATAGCATACTCGGAACATAAAAAGTGGGTGGATTTCGTAAATGAGCAACATAAGTCAATTGGTTCTTGGGTCCGTAGGACCCATACTGTAAACCGTTAGAGATAGAGTAAAGTTCAAATGTAGAAAATGTTCCTTGCAAAAAAATAAACAACCTTTGTTTGAAACACTTTTTCATAAACATCACTGTTTATCTGTGAGGTCGCAGATTAATTTACAACAAATAATGTATGTATACCTGTATTTTATTGTATAAGATACATGTTTTGTTAATATGTATATGTGTGTTTATTACTTATGTACACCGAAGAAATGCAAAGAAAGATACTCTATTGTAATTACTTTGTGTGTAAGAGTGGCTATCTTTCTTTACTTACATGACGTAATAACACAAACGATTTCGTAATCAACACTGTCTGACCATGGTATTTTAACAATTAATCCAGTCAATTGTTTGTTTTCACTTGTTAAGCTCAAATTTAAAATAGATTCTTTTATATAATAGTGTTAATTTTACATATTGTAGATGGTAAGCTGATTAAAGAGGTCAACTATTCAATTTATAAAAATTTATCATCATTATAAATGAAAAGAGATTATTAAAAACGATTATTGTTATTTATTACCAAAATTATAATTCAATTTTTTTTTGGCTTATATTAGTACAGTACGAAAAAAACCAATCAAACAATTCAGTTTATAAATAAATCATAACTTCCATGGAAACAATTTTTAATCGTTTAAAGGACGATAACGTCTTCCAAAAATTTATTAATTGAGAAAATATTTTGTTTATCGATAAATCGATAAATAAGAGTATTGTATAAGCAACCCCTTTTAAATTAATCATGTATACAAAAGTTAAACTGCATGCAGTTCTCTTAAATATAGTACAAGCACGGTATGTTCTTTAAGAATCGCAGCGAAATAATTTATTTTATAAATATTAGTGTGGAGGATATCAACTGAACGCAGTTTCCAAAACCTGTTCATAGATTGAACTATTGAAATTAAAGCGAGACAGATGCGTAGATTTATAAACCTCGAAAAGCAAACAGTAAGTGTGATACGAAAAACGTTTACGAGAAGAAGGATCCAAGTAACGAGAAGGACCAATATGAGTTTAATTATACGCTGGCTCGAGACTTTAACTGCACAGGCCTTATGGTTTTTTAGATATTTCTCTGACTGCACGGTACCAGTTAATGGCTACAAAAAAGCTAATGAGTACAAAATTGAACGTAAAAGTGTGCAATAAGGGGGACGGCCATCTGGCCCTTCTCCTAACCCTCTCAATTTTATTTTGTTTTATGTTTAGATTTATGCCATAATTAGATTCCAGTTCTTTAATAAACAAGCCCATTGTGCGCAGATTACAAAACCGGCGGCGCAAATTTATTATACCCAAAAATAGTTTTTCATACAGAAAAAGAGATAATTTATATTTTATTGTATAAATTATTAATAACAATTCATCATTGTAAATATAAAATAAATTTGGAGAAAAATTTATGAGTACATGTAGTCATTTAAATTTAGTAATTTTTGTATATATCTCTCGGAAAAAAATTTGTTTATGTATGTATAATTGTTATTTAAATTAAGTATGATTCATTTGATTGTTATAAATCAAAATATTTGTGTAATTAAATTTAAAGAATAAAAAATATTTAGTAAACAAATTACTGTTTACTTTTCTATGATAAATTTCCTAAACGTTTATACTTTGTTTAGATTTTTATACGTATAGTGAAAGCCAATTATAAAGTTACTTCTAGGTATTTTTTTTTATTCATGCTTGATTTTACTATGATATTATGTCATTTTTCTATGAATATCCTTGATATTGTGGTTTCGTTATATGAGGACATATTTTTTTGCGATATGAGTAGAGATAACGATAGGTCTTTAATTTCTTGCTATCCCAATAACTATACATCTGAATTTTACTGCAATTTTAGTGTTAAAAGAAAAATTGGCAGAACATAATCGGTTGAGTTAGTTGTAGAAAATCAAGTAAATAATAATTTCTGTCCTTGTCATTTTTTCTGTAAATTTTCAGAAATTCCGGGTATCGATGTCAGCACTTCTTGCATAAAAAGCGCTGGATTAGCCTTTAACACATCGTTTTTAAAATTAAATAATAAATTTAACATTTTTTAAAGCTGTTTAGAAAAGTTATTTTGGTGAAAACATTAAAAGTATATAATTTTTCGTCTTTTCGTATTCTGAGAAGTTGATAGATATTCTAGATCATATCTTGTTGTTTAATTTATGAGTAAAGCTCTTAACACTTCAATTAAATAATTTTAATAAATGTAAATGTTCTTTTGTCTGAGAAAACTCCGTGTTTTTTCAGTTGGCCCATAATAACTAGACAAAACTGCCATCATTTGCTTTTCAGTGAATCACGAAAAAAACATTTATAATTTTTTGTCAAATTCAAATACATTATTTATTATGATTTTATATAAATAATAAAACATTAGTTAAAACATTTTCTTTTTAAAATATGAAACATGTATGAATAATAATTATTTCTATTATACACATGAATAAATATTTATTGTATATTTTATAATTAAATTAGTAATTGTACCGAGTAACACAAAAATTATTTATTTTCAATAGGCAGTCAGTTTCGTTATCACGGTCAAAGAATAATTTCGTTTTCTACCGAAAACAATTCTAATGTTTCATGAAAATATCTTCATTAAAAAAAATATTTTCGATTATGGTCTGGGAGGTAACTAGACCACGACAGACGTTAACGACATTTTTCGCAGGTTTTTATAAATTATGTCTAAAATGTAATGGAATTCTTTATCAATTTCCTTTAGCATATAGACAAGCGTAGATGTTCGGGATTATGAGCCCATCTTATCTTCTTATCTTAACTGCTGATTTTTTGGGTTTCCCTTTCTTGGTATAACTGTAAGTTTTGGTCCTTCGAGAACGAAAAAAATTTTTATGCAGTATTTTATGATGATTAGTTTTTATCTTTTGCGAATTTAACACAAATTGTGAATTCGAGACTGTATCACTGTGAATTACAAAATAACCGCGAACGTGCATATAACAGCTTAGGTATCAAACGAACTAGCAGTTTTTGCTTATAGACGTAATATTTGCACACCCAATACAAATAGAATATTGGAGGTACATACAAATTAATAACACATTTTGCACTTATTATTGCTTATTGTAGTAATTATTATATCCTCCATATACAACTCTGATCCATTTGTTTTTCTGTCTGTTAACTTTAAAAATTTAATTGAAAATAACTATATTATACAACAATATATACATGTTACCGGAAATGTGAATGTTATGGTATTATTTTGGATAATGTCAAATGGATGAGACATATGGAAATTTTCACTTATGTTATGGAAAATATTTAAACATAAATGGAATATCAAACATTCACATATCATGGGTATATTTATTAGCCACTAGCTTGATACCCGCCCGCTTCACTGGGCTTAAAAGTATAATCCACCTCAATTTTTTTTTACAAATTAGTTAATGCAGGTACTTTAAATTCACTAAAAATCACAAAATATAAAAAATAAACGTTAAATTCCACCCAATTTTGTGCCGAAATTGTTTGTGTTCGAAAATTGTTCTTTTGATTGAAAATAATCCAAAAACGTACCTTAAATCGAAACTTCGGACAATAATTATTTACTTTATCCAGAAGAATGCGATATAGAATGATTCGAAGTTCTATAGAATGTCTGGGTTATGCACTTTACCGGTAACATATATAAGAAATTAATGCATAACGTATACACAATATACAGATATTGTACAACAATACATATCTCTAACCTATCTACCTATCACATTCCATAATGTTAAATGTTTATTAAAACGTTTAATTATATTAAAATGTTTTAATATAAATAATATTGCGAAAATAACTTTTAGTTCACACTTAAATTCACACATACTTTTATTTTGCTTTAAAATTTGGAATTCTGTTTTTTATCACGCATTCGGTGTATGGAGGCTAGACAATAAAAATGTCCTATACTGACCGACCAACACTCTTTTAATATTTTAATATCTTCAAATATGAACAGTGTTGTCAATAGCCAGGGTCTTGTGTTAAATCCTACAATTTTCTCGTTAAGTCAAAACCCATCTACTTCAATGAAAATCAACTGTAATCCACGAAATGAACGTGGTTCCTACTGGATGACCCGCGATACAATTTTATCCTTTTATTGCTCGGAAATAATTGTTGGTAAGTGATTAGGTTAAAAAAATTACTCTCACTTGTTTATTGTTTTAAATTTAATCCAAAACATTGAACAATTTTGAAAAATTGAACAAAATTTTTAAGTGACACACACCGAGGAAATGGAAGTGCTTGACAACATGACTATAAATTTTACATCCACTTTATAGCAAGAAAAGTTGATTCTAAAATACTAGTGTGTTGTAACTAAAAAGAAAAATATTAGGATGTGATGGGGATAAAATTTGATTTTGAGCTATCTACGTAAATGTTCATTTTCATCATTCAGGAACATAAAATAAAGAAAATTTTAACCCAGGATTGTTGAAATATCTCTTCCTTTAGCTTCCGTTTAAACGGTAGCAATATGAAAAATTTACTCCAATACTAGTTAGCACAAAAATTGCATGATTCTAGAATTTCTGTAATATTTTATATGCTAGTTTATGAACTGTTAGCAGTAACATATTGTTGAGAACATTCTATGTATTTTAATGTGAAGTAATAACAAAATGTAATTATTCGTCCTATTAAGTGTAGATTTAAGGTTGTTATGAATGATAATTATTGAAGATAAAAAACAAAATGGCGGATTTTTGGAGCGAATCAATTATGAGTTAATTTTAAAAAAAATTACAAAACCATCAAGTGGGGTATTAAAAGAAAGGGATTTACAAACAGATATATTAGAAATATGTTTAAATTTAATTAAAAATGATACATTGGTTTAAAAGTTTTGATATAGTATCATAAGAGAGTTTTTTGGTCTAAAATAAAAAAAAGACTAAAGATGTAAAAAACCCGACTGTGTTAATAAAATCTGAATAGAAGTCCAGTTTTTATCATAGTGCCTTTAACAGACGGGACACACTTAAATCTTGACAGACTCAAATCTTCCCAACAAGTGAAATTGATAAAATATAAAACCCCAGACAATTTTTTCGGTTAAGGAACCCTAAACTCGTATTTGAACACTCTAAGAACACTCTCCATTAAATTACCTTTAAAACAAAACCAAAAAAATCAAAATCGGATCACCCGTTTAGGCGCTACGATGCCATAGACAGGCAGACACATATACATAGCGGTCAAACTTATAACACCCATTTGTTTTAGTTCGGGGGTAAAAAATGGCCCCAACAGTTAAAGTTGCCACGTGAATTACTGGACTTGTTTCTTATTCTTTTCAGATTTTAGTTAATGCAGTCGGGGTTTTTAATATTTATATTATTTATTTTATTAAACTCTGAGAAACAACAAAAGAAATGAATTGAGCTTTCGTTTTAATTTAAATTATATACCGAAAAACTGAAAAATATACCTAGATACATTTCCTTCTTAACAACCTTAATTTTAATTAAATAAAAACTGTAGTTCAAAAAAAAAAAAAAGAATTATTGTTATTGCTTCAAAATGTACATACAATAAAAAATCAATTATAAATGTATCTTTTGTAATTATTAAGTAGTTTTTTTTTCGGTAATTTTTGTTAAAATTTATTGTTTGTTGAATAATAAGGTGATTCTGACTGTGATATTGTTATAAAAAAAGCGGAATGTATTATTAATTTTTTCATTATATAGATATGATTAAAAGATTGAATTAAGTATTCAATATTAACAAATCGATTAAATCACACTAAATAACATGATTAAATTGAATGGTGTTGTATTCTGTATTTTTTTTTTAATATACAGTAATCACGCACCAATTTCCTTTACACTATCGGTGTTGTTATTTAACTGGAACGAATCTCTTCCACTAAATTTAATCATTTAACAATTACAAGTTAAAAATTAACGGCTTAATAATGGTGTTCAATTTATAGTTTATTTGTCCGTAATGGTTACAGTGGGAACAAGTAAAAAAGTTTTAAAAACCCCCGACAAATTTTTTGGTTATGGAACCCTAAATTCTCACTTGAAATATATCTAAGAACACTCTTTATTGCATTACGTTTTTCCTTAAAGCCTTTTCCGAACTGAGCCGGTTTTGATGAGCATCGGCAATTTTTTAGTTTTTTCGGGTATGTAACCAATCCCAAAATCGCAATAGAAACATTGCTAAGAACACTCTCCATGAAATGACCTATCATATGAAAAAAAAAATCTCTCACTATAAGAATCTTGTTCACAATTTCTTCTAGAACCATGAAATCCAATCCGAACTAGTCGTATAAGTTATTTATTAGATGCAGCCGGAAATTTTACGTAAATGTTATATATGGATTTTTTGTATCTAATTCCAAAGTTAAAATGACAAAGACATTAAAGGATCATTGTTAATACCAAGTGAGAATTAAATTCACACACACACACATATCTATTTCACTCGCACACATAGAAAAACATACTCAAATACGTTAACACTATAATACATATAGAACACACCCCGTTACCCACTTTTCATTGATCCACCACAATGGTGATATTAAGTGATGCATCAGCGATCACAATCGCTTTATTTAATTGTGCGACAAGTAGACCATATCATAGTCAGAATATTCATGTACACAACAATATTATATACATACATATATGTATGTGTGTATTTACAAATACATACCAAACCAATATTTATACGTATTATTATTATTATTATGATTATGTTGGTACCATAATGTAAAGGTATCTGTGAACTTAGCATCTGATTACACTGATCAACAGAAATTTGATCCAAGAAGCATGAGTTTACTTTTTGAAAGGTATTTGAAGTGTTGAATATGAATCTGAGCGCAAAATTGTTTCAGCACATCGGGTTTTCGAGAAATTTGTCCCTTAATGTGGGAAAAACCTCTGTTTTCAACTAAATTTGAAGTAATGTTTTATCCGTGAATAATTTTGTCTCATCAAATTTATCAGAAAATACCATCCATTCTGCTTCAAAAACGATTTTGAATTTACCCAAAATCTTTTTCCAGGAAATAGAATAAATAGGTAATATTTAAGTAGAATTAATTAATTTTACCTAAATGTTGATATTAGTATTCATACAATATATAGTTTAACTATAATAAAAATTATATATCAGAAGAATTCGAAGAGCAAAAAGGATCTCGGAAGAATTCAAAAATTATTATAAAGGAAGAGGGGAGGAAAAGAGAGGCTTACAACTTCTAATGAAAAAAGAATTTCATAGTGGTGTTACGGAATGTCGATTTAACCCAAAAACGGATTGTTCCCTTGTTGAGGTAAAAATATTTCGAAAACTTTACGTATTAGAGAAATTCTGAATGCTATTTCGAATTCGGCATCCAAAAATATGTAAGAAATGTTCTATCACATCAAAGTGATAAAAAAAATCAAATTTTGTTGATCAGTGTTATTAGTAATTGACTACGTTGTGAAAAAAAGTTTGATCTAAGCTGCTGAAATAGCGCTTAGAACACATTTTATATGGTTTTGAGCGATGTCAAATGGTATATTTCTAAAAAATGACACAGACATAAATTACACTTCAATAAAAAGCATCTTTTAATAAGAAGTATATAATTAAGTATATAATTAATAAAACACAAGGCTTGTTTAATACAAGTTGCTAGCTCAGTTGGTTAAAGCGTAACCAATGCCATAAGCGTCACAATAAAAGCCATCACAACAAAAAATTAATTTAATAAATAATTCTAATAGGCTGGTGTAGTGCGTTAAACATGCATAAGAAGGTGATCTCAGCCTCTCAAAATTATTTAGGAGCTGATAAATGAAATTATAAGCGGAATGGCCTATGGGTATCTTTCTCGTGAACAAACAATATAACCTAACCTAAACTTATCAAAACAAGGTATTGTTGCTGTTTAGAGCTATACAACAGCTGAAGTAAAATCACTTTTGGTCAACTAGCATTGCATTTTAATGTAAAGCGTTTATACAGACGGTTGTAACAACGGTTGGTAAAAATTTTTCGTATAATAAAATTTCAAGTTTTGGACGTTTTTGTCCTGGAAGAATCAAGATTTTCGATTTCAAGCAAATGTTTCATAAATTTATTAAGAATGTTTGTGCCTCGATATTTTTTGAAAATAGTATTCCTGAAATCTTTAATCTGTAGACTATTATAATAATCCAGACCCTAATACAAAAATGATTGGGGAAGATAATGGGAAGTTAAAAGATTTTAGATTCGCAGGCATGCCGAAAAGAGACAGGCATATATGAATTGATATTACACTTCATATTATAACAGATATTCCAAACAAATGTTACAATTATGTCATCAAATCGCCAATTTTTTGTTGTTGTTTTCGAAAGGTCTTATATATAAAGATATTATTGAATCATTTTCCAAATATTGCACTCCAAAAAAATACACAGCCAGACACACATAGCGGTCAAACTTATAATAAACCTTTTTTTGGGTTCGGGGGGATAAAAAATAAAAATAGGTTCATCTGTTTAGGAGCTACGATAAAACAAACGAATCGATCAGACCTGATTTTGTGTCGTAAATATCTTTTTTTATGGAAAATAATAATTCAATGCCGGATTTGCTTTTAAACAGGATTTTTGAAAAAAGCAAAACTTTAGTATTATTTCAACTAAATTCAATGTGTGAAAATCAATTTTCATTCAAATTTTAATAATACTCTTATAATGGAACTATGCACAATAATCATAGAAAATCAACGAAGCACCCATACCGTCATTTTGAGAAGGTTTGCTTGAAGAAAAAATGTCTTGAATGTTTTCTAATTTTGTGTTGTTATAATTTATTTTATTTCAGTTAACAATAAATTCATTTATAGAAAAACTTTTTGGGTACACACAAAGCATTGTTTTAATGAATTTAGAGTGCACAAAATAGATTATGAATATGAATACCAAATGGCTCAAAAATGGGATCTCATGATTGCGAACGGTAGTTTCGAAAATCGGACCCATTACACTAACTTCCTATAGTGGGAAGTTTAAAACTTTGAGTTTATTGAATTCAACTTGAAATTAATAAAACTGAAGGGTTTACTTGCACAAAAATTAAGAGTGAATAGGGAGTCAAAGTCGATCAAAAGGGTTGTTTAAGAGACGAAAGTTTGTTGAAAAATTATTTTTGAAGGAAGTTATAATCGTTCAGTGAAGCAGGTGGAAATATATTAATTGCACTTTCTTTGTTTACATATTTATTTATTAAAAAAGTGAATGTTAAAATGTGAGGGTGGTTAAATTTTTTAATAACAGCTGGTAATTTGAAAACTATAAAAGCTTATATTAATTACAATAGAGAACACAAATACAACTCAACTACTATAACTACGGAATAATAATAATTATTATTATTAGTCATCAAAATACTAATTTCCTCTTGTATATTATAAAATAACATATTAAATTGTTAATTAATTTGTGCAAAAATAATAAATAAAATTGTATTTTATTATAATAATAATCATAATCATAATAATCATTATTATTTATTATTAACAAATTTAAATAATTAATGTTATATATTTATTTTAAATCATCACATTACATCCATGTTTTATATAGGTTTGATTGACGGCTGGCAGATAGGTTTTTTAATTTTAGGTAAAAACGATGCTTAGTTGTTTTCTATATATTTCGGTGGAATTATTATGTAGGTTAAACCATTAAATTTATTTGGAATCGATTATAAGACTATCGCCTTGCTTTTTGTTGTGTGATATCCTGTTTTTATTTGTGTTACCCGTTTGGAGGGTTCATTTATCCACAATAAGTTCAAAAATAAATCGTGATGACGATACCTACTATCTTATCCATTCTCCAAAGGATGTGCAAAGATACTCCCAAACAGATATTGCAATATGCGTAATACGTGCTTAAAAACGCTTTTTTGTACTATGTTTTACTAAAAGCATTTTTTAATTGAGTGAGGGAAACTAAAAGCCTTGTTTGAAAAAGCTTTCTTTTAGTTACGTGTATTAATTGCTTGTGTCGATGATGGAAAATTTGAACTTATTCATTTAAATACCACAGACAGATGAAGAAACATGAATCAGAATCTGAGCATGACGTAATTAAATCTTAATTTATGGTTCAAAATAATGATCACAGTTAAAAAATTTAAAACAGTTAATGTCAAACAAATCATGGTCACCTTTTCTGATATACTCAATCCATTATGACTATTTTACAATTAAAAAAATTGAAAACTTTGCATATATTTTGTTGCGTAAAACAATCACTTCAAGTGTTATGAAAGGGGGATAAGTGAGGTCAAGAGAGGTGGAGGCTATAAAGCGTTGGTTTTTATTTTTAAGACCAGTGAGTGAAACGGGCAGCTATCAAGCTAGTATATGTATAATTCGCACGCCTGAATCCATAACCGCTCCACCAATTTTTTTTCATTGCGTGAAATCAACATACAGCAAAGTGTTTTATTTTAAAACTATTAACAATTGTTTGATTCTGTAGTAAACTTCCATAATATCTATAATGGAAATGGATGTAATCCATGCACCTTGTATTTATAATTAACAGAAAAAAAAAATGAACAAAATGCCGATTTGATGAAAAAAACAGCATTTTTTTCTATTGTATTGTGTTTCATTCATTTTTTCTTTTTTTTTTTGTTCTATGTAAAAATATTTTAAAAGTCATTGTTCAAAAAATGTGAATGAATAAAAATTCTCTATACTTTTTGGCTGGATACAGAAAAAATACAAATTGTTAGATATATGAATTTAAGAGGCCAGATCAATGACTTTCTAATTAAGTTAAATTAGTTCCTTTGTTCACTGATGCCATATTTTTTCGAAATATTGATTTTTACAATAGGCTGACCTTTCTATTTTGAGCGCAAAGTGACCAAAAAAGTAGTGTTCTAAGTTTCACCGCTATGTGGGTGTGTCTATGAGTTTGTCTGTCTGTGGCATCGCCTAGCGGATGAATCGATTTTAATTTTGTTGGTTTTATTCGAAGGGCATTTTAACGGGGATTGTTCTTAGCTATGTTTCAAGTGCGAGGTTCAGTTTGGAAAAGCATGACATATAATTTCAACATATAAATAATTACTATGGAAATGAATGGTAAAGAAACCTGGCTCCGTACATTTTGAAAAGTGAAATGGTAAAATAATTAATTCAAAACAATAATTCAAAATAACAAAGTCAACATTTCAATTTCAATTAAAATATTTCCAAAAATTTGTCCCAAAAAATGATAGCTCTCTAAGTATCATATTCATCTCATCTGATGTCCTTGACCATCACTTTGATATTGATTTAAGAAGGAGTGTTATAAGTTTAAATTGTTTATCTGTGCGTCCGTGTGTTTCTCAGTGACCCTTAAACGGTCGAACCGATTCGATTGAGAGCATTTTATAGCTAAGTTTCCAAAAATCGGTTTACAAGGAATGAATCGCACATGTCGGGGGTTTTTTAAATTTCTCTTGTTTATAAACTGGGATAAGGTCTTATACAAATTGGTGGCCCAAGTTGGTGAAAGTCAGTTTATTTTGATTGAAAAAAAAAATTTTTGCCTTTGTATCAAAAAAAGTTTCGTACAAAAATTATGTCGAAAACTATCTACAAGCCGAATCATGCGACCAATAGAAGAACCCTCAAACATGTTATTTATAAAAATTTTCGGAGTGAATATAATTATTTTCTATCAGGAAATTAATAAAAATGTACACAATGATTTCCTTTTTTTGGAATTGAGTAAAAATTCATTCTCACGAGAGGTAGTAACCACCATAACAAATTGATGGAATTATTGTATAGAAATTCTTTGATGATGATTTTTTTGAAATGACAATGTGACCAATCAAATGATAGCCACTCGTCTTTATATTATATTTTGTTCCATTAAAAAACATATTCTATAAAAATTTGTGACAACTATCAACAGCATTTAACCATAACGAAATAGTGTTAATAGATTCTAAAAAGAAATATTTTATGTTTTTTTGATTTATGAGAATTAAATGTTATTTTAATTTTTTTAAGGATACAAATTTAAATGGATATCAAATGTGAGTCTTTTTAATCGAATTTAAAGTTTATTATGTTGATGGTAGTTTAATTGAATAGATAACCATTAAAATAGATTTATATAAATTTTGAGATTAATATTCTTATCAACAGTGCTCCGAAAATAGGAGAGCTTCAAATCGATTACTCAATATTAGAGTTTTTATGAAACCATTGTGTATTTAGTGGTATAACATTATTTAAATAAAGGTACTATTCTTAATACAATATATAAGACAATAAAATTCAGTAAAATAATTATATTCGAATAAAAAATTCATTGACGGAAACTTGATTTTGCTTTATTTTTAGTTTTGGAACAACTAAAAACGTTTAACGAAACACAGTCGCAACAATACTAAGCTAAGACATAACCGACTTAGCCGCGGGAGTGTTTAGACCATGCCCCGCTAGTCTCGCTTTATACCTAAACTCGAATTCTCCATTGCTCATAGAGTATAATATTATTTATGTTTTATTGAAACTTTATTAATTTGTTAATTCGTAAAGTATGAAATCTCAATAAACTATATTTTTTTCTCGTCAGTATTCAACCATTCAACTATAGGTACAGGATAAAGTCTAGAAGGGATTTTTCGTATCCGATAACCTACACTCACTGTCAAAAAAAGTGCCACAGTTAAAACATTCTAAGCGTACTCATCTTATGTTATGTTATAATAGTAATACTTAGAATGTTTTAAAACGAGCATTTTTTGTGACATTGAGTATACATTCGTAAGAATTTAGAAAGTATTTCAAAAACTCTTTTAATGAGATAAAACATTAAAGGCACTAATTTTCATAAAAACAGCACACTCTAAATAATAGTACCTGACATAATGCAACTGACTATACGACTGAGGTATTAAAAGTATTTAGTACATATATTTTTATTTTAGTGTACAGTTTTAAGGGTTATGATTATAGTCAGCTAAGTGACTATAATGCTACAAGGGTGGTCGGTCATACTGAGTAATATAAATGACACAATCGTTCATTTACTAGAAGGTCAAAAATGTTACACAAGCACGGTTTACTACGCTACCGTATTATTTAATAATGATTAAATTAAATATATACAAGCAAAATCGTTTAATAGGACTCATGTGACTAAACATTATTCTAGCGACTAGTCAGAATGGATAAAAATAATAAAAAATAATAGTTTAAAAAAACTAAAAATTTGCCTTATTATTTAGCTCAACTAAAAGATAGAAAATAATTTCGTTAAATTTAAAAAAATCATTTTATCGTAAAAAAGCTTGCTTAAATGACTTTTTTTGAATTTAAAGAAATTATTTTCTACCTTTTAGTTCAGTTAGTTACCAAAGTCCTTTTTTAGTTTTTTTAAACTATTCTTTATTTTGAGTTTTTTAGTTTTTTAGAATATTATTTATTTATCAGAAATTCAGGATAAATATGGTGGGAGCGCAAATAAGTGTATACTATTCATATGTGGAAATCGTTATTAATGAAATTTTGATCAGGATAATCAAATAAACTCGAAACTTTTAGAAAAGGTTCAAACCAAAATAGCACCGATCAAGAGAGAGTATAGATGAATATGTATGTGTACCCAAATCTACACTCTCTCTGGTTCGGTCCCATTTTGGTTTGAACCACCTATAAGCATTGTGATTTTAACTATTTACTGTTACTATGGCCACTTTGAGAAAACATTTCTTCTGATTACCAATGTTTTATTGTTTTCCAAAATATTAAATCTGCGTCATAATATTCTTATTATAATATTTCGAATTCTAACTCTACATTAAATACTTCATTCACGGACAAAACACGACAATTTTACTTGGTGTATATTTTTATTATAGCAATACAGTTGTAGTCAAAAAATTCTTTCTATGTGAATGATTTTCGAAATTCAAAACTATAGCTTTGTTGATGGATGAGCACTAAGTTGTTTTGAAATTTTGAAAGCACAGTGGTGGCTGGCTTCATAGCTGGATTTTTGGCATGAATCTTCTATTTGTGGCTCCCAACAAAATCCCAAAGGTCTCCACCATGTTGTTTGCAATGTTAGTTGTTGGATCATACCGAAAAATAAGTAAAAACTCAGAAGGTTAAATTTGCAACAATTTGAGATCAAGCTGGTTTTTATAGCACCAAAAGTTTCAGAGATACAGCTTTTCAAAGTTTGTATATTTTGTCAAATTACACGATTTTACGCAAAATTTCATCTTGTAAACCGTAAGAAAAAGAACAAAAGTTTAAAAAATGTTTTTTATAAACAAATTTTTGTTGGAAATATTTGTTCGCAACACCACTAGTTTTCGAAAAATTCGAAAAAGCATTTTCTAGAAGTATTTTTTCGTTTTTCCAGAATGTTTCACAATATCAATATTTGAAAAAAAACTGAAATAATGTCAAACTTTCGAGGCTTTTCTTATTTTTAACATTGCCTTTACATTGCAAACAACATAGCAAATAGCAGAAATACCTGATTTGATGCAAGGTTTGATCCTTTTCATGTATAATTTGACTGAATCATCAATAATTATGCCATTATTTTCTATACTGTCAAATAGCCCATTCTACAAATTTTTGTTGGCTCTTGTGTTACGAACTAATTGAACATGATTGTACGTATGTATGTACATGTTATATAGCATATGTTGGTTGTACTACGCTATTTATTTTATATAAAGTAACTCACGTCATACGTGTATACTGCCTCACATTAAATATTATTTTACTACAGCACTAGTATATGGTGTAGTATATATAGAAGGTAGGTATAGGTAGTACATTGAGACACCAGACGACCATCGACGAACAAGTCGTGATGTCCGCAAACGTGTTAATTAACGCGGTAACAATAATATCCAACTAAATATATCGTATAATATACATACATTGCTGCCTTTCAGTAATGCCTATCCGTAAATTACATCAACGTGAAATAATAATCATTAGATGTTAATGATAATGGATTTTAGTTATATAATTATTATAAACAGTTCTAAACTCGTTTTTTTTAATATAAAAATCGTATGCCTTACTTACATGTAATGTAAATGGGGGATATAATAATTTTAGTTTGAGCATTGGTTGTTCAAAATATTGCAAACTTTATGTTAGTAGATCTCTCTATCCCCTGCGCTTGATCTGCACCACTCTACGAAAATAAAAAGTCATGAGACAAATTCAAACATTGATTCACGTAAATCACCTGTAGATTTGGAAGAAAATTTGATGAAAAAAAATGTCTTCCTCTGAAAAAAAACTTTGAAAAATTCATCAATAAACTCTCTGGGTTCAAGACCATTTCAAAAAAAGTCGATAAATTTACGTCAAAAAATTTTAAAGTTAAGAAATATCCACAGCCGGCTAAATTTAATATTTATGGATAAGCGCACAAGGTAGAAGGAATTGTCAGTTAGTTATATAAATTGTAATAGAAGAAATGTCCTTCTGTTTCAGAAAAATTATTACTGAGACCCCTTTGGTTTTATTTTCTTGACAGCATGTATCTATTTTGCATAGGCTTGGAAATGTCCACTTTAGTTTTGAAGTGAAAACTTCTACAGGCACGTTAAACGATTTTTGATAAGGTAAAATCTTATGGATTCGAGTCTGCAATGCTACGTGATCGTCATCATCTTCAACACTCTTTTACTAAGTATATTAACAGCTATACTTTTACAGTTTTATGTTTTAACTTCTGTCGGTAGTCCTCATGACTGCTTCCAAATTTTTTTTGTGCAGTTCTGGTGAATAAAGAGGTGTAAATAAAATTTTCTTGTTTTTGAATAAAATTATTGTGAATTTTATTTGGCACTGTTTCCAAAGAAGTAAAAACGGTGCTAAAGCAGCCTATTTTCACGAAATTCTTTTTCTCGATATTCAATAAATTTTTTCCTTCGATTTGCGTCGTACACAAATATTATCTCTGTTTCAAAAAGTTGATGAACTAGCCAACTTTATATAGCCGTTGTTTGAGTATATACTCAAACAAGTTCACCAAAAGTAATATGTATAGTGCGTTAAGAAACTTTAGTGCATACAAAGTGAAACTTTAGTACATACAAAGAATAACATAAGTTTAAAAAAATTAGCAAAACGTTATTTATATCATCCACAAAAAAACCATCGATCAAAAATCGTACAAAAATGTTGTAATATCAGTGGTAGTATAGAGCAACACATAAATAATCCACCATTTCAAACAAACACAATACAATATTCTGTATATACTGATGGCCGACAATTGCAGGCCAATCGTTTGCAACAATCAATTTATATTACGTGATAAAATTAACACACACATACACACACACTAAATCGCTAAATGTATGGATAAAGAAAAAGAATTATTATTATTATTATATATTTCCAACAATTCATATTATGTAGTTTTATACAATCATAAAACCAGCAAGTGTTTGTTTATTCAGGATTCTAAACCGTTAAAATATTCCGTTATGGTACATGTTTTTTACTACCCTTTGTATCTTCTGAGAGCATTTGTCTTTTACATAATACGTATTCAAAATCTTGTGATCTAACGTTTTCCACTTCCGTGTTCGCTGCTCGAACTAAGAAGTTATTAAAACTGAAATTTTCAATAACAGTCTTAAACACCACAATTTTAATTAAATAATTGCAACAAAGATGTGTAGCTCAGAAGCTAAACCCACGTTCTCTATTCCAAAAATACTTGTTTTACTATTCCCGGAAATTTTATTACAAATTCATAACTTCAAGTATTAGTAAATATTCATGTAAACATTAGTTTTACAGGAAAACTGATCAGGGTTTGATAAATGAATAGGGAACATCTATAAATTACGTGAGCTGAAAAGGGTGAGGAAGAGGTCAAGAAATCAAGAAAATCTCCAAATTACATTAGAACGGCAGGGTGGGGGGCTAATCAAAAATCTCACGTCAACTTAAATAAATAAAAAAATATTATGACTGTTCATTTTGCCAGCGTAAAAAATCTCATAGCTATTATTAAAATTGCTTATTTCAAGAGTAGAAAAAAATACACCTTATAAACGTATGCATTCAGTAAAAATTTACGTTAAATCTCTTATAAAAATTAAACGTTAATCTCTTGTAGGAGGGAGAGGGGTCTATATTGATTAAAAAAAATGCTCGCGTAATTTATGGATGTCATATTACAAGAAATATATTAAGTGTATATCCCTTGTATTAATTTTAAAATGAAATTCCACAAAGTAAAATTCAATATAATCAAAAATTGTTTAATGGCTTTGTACAACTTCACTTATTGATCAAAATTTCCTGTTTCTTAACAATAACAGAAAAATAATGGTTTTTTATAGTTTTAATGTTTATATATGTCATAAATGTTCTTTTATCTTATCGGAATGTACTTTCGATATCAAGTAAAAAACTCATTTCCACAGAACTTTTCAACAAGTCACGTCCCATGTCTAACGAATATTTTCGCAGTAATTACATATGTGACAACAAGTTTTAGTTTAACATTAAATTCAAAAGAAGCATTTTCAACTCAACTCATGTTCAACAGCAACACGAAATCCTTATTGTATTCATGCTTATCCGAGTCTAAATTTCAATTGTTTTGTTTCATATGGTCTCACAATAAACTTGGGTTTTTGTTGTTTATATTTTTTAATTTTTTTTTTTTTTTTTATTGTGATTAAAAGTTCTTTTATATACCATGAGTACTACATAAATATTATCAAGTGAAATTAGTATAAGCCCTTTAGAAACTAAACACTAAAAGGGGTGAACGTTCATAAATCCTTTGGCAGGGCATACTTATGTCATTCATGCATGTTTCTGGACACTCCCAAATTAGGCTGTGTGTTTCTGAGTAAAAATTCTTCTAATTGTGAAAAGATTACAGTTCCAAAAAAACTGAACTGTTTAAATACCACAATGTGTACCGAATGTGACTGATTAACTATACTGAAAAAAAAAATCACAACCTCATCCCAAAGTTGACCGTTTCATATTGAAATAAAATAAAAATACTTTCAAACAATTTTCTAACGATTGAAACAATTACGGTTAAATATTTGTATTTACAATAGAATGAGATTGAATTGAAAATATGAATTCATTGATAAAAAATCACTGAAGTGAAATTACACAAACAAAATCATTACTTCTATGAAAGAGATTGATTTCAGTTTAAAGTCATGCATTTTATTGATGGAAAATATAATTGTACTTTGTTGGAATATAATCGTGTAAATGAAGCGTTGTTACTGCTAACTTATAGAGAGTCAAAATAAACTTAGGTATTGATAATTTTTACTATATATACCATATTTTGATACATAAATAACAACCATCAATGGTCCAGTTAGTGGACTTAAGACACTTTAATTCATAGTAATCCATAGGTCACTGGTTTAAGTACGACTCGATGCAGTCTGATTTTTTTTAAATAAACCTAATAATCCTGCTCGTGTGGTTGTGCCAATCACATCAGCCTTTTGCTATAATATTTACCTTACTTTTTAATTTAACTTCACCCTTAAACCACTTACGGTAGTTGTATCACATTCGAGGCCCCTTTCGCCATATTTGATCTCGCGATGAGGTTGAGACAACCTCATATCGGTTGATATTATGAATTTTATTTCGAAAACTTCTTAACCAGCACAGTCAGATGATGGAATCAGATTTTTTATAATCGCAATAACATTTTATTGATTCATACTGTAACCAACCGTGTAAAAAGTTTTTATTAGTGGAGTAAAAGACATGAATGCTCCACAAGCATCCTGTATTATTTTGTTTTATTTTATTATTATTTGTAGTGCATACTAAAAAAATTCTTAAAACGACCATTTTATTTACAACGGTAAAAGTATAATTTTACTTTCAACTACAAAAAGTTCAGCTGTTATTGGTTTCCAAAAATTAATATTGAATTCACACTGAAATAATATTTAATCAAGAATACAAAAACAGCATTCTTAAAAAAACATAACAAAATGAAATGAAAAAAAGTTTTTTATGTGAAAATTTTAAATACTTTTTAATTAAACAATAAAATCGTTTTTTAGTTTTTGAATATGTACTGTCTATATGGTATACCATCAAAACTACGGTTCTATAAAAAAAAAATATAGGAGAAGACCCAAATTAGTATCGAAACGTTCCACACTCTGGAACTGTAGTACAGGGACAGTAAGAAAACTACTCCAAAAAAAAGATACATTGGTTATTATTTCGTTGAACGCCTGGGCCTGACATGATTATTGCAGTAAGACTTTTAATTTTTGAGTGGTAGAATAACTACCGTGTAAAATTGCAAAGAAATGTAAAATTGTAGAAACTAATTTATCAAATTCCATTTCCATTTTTTGAAATTATGTTTTTTTTGCATTTTAAAGGATAATTGCACGTTTTACTTGACTAGTAGATTCAATTTTTGAATCAAGAGCCAAATTTGTTGAATAATACCATAATTTGGGTAGTAGTTAGTGAAATGGAATTAACTGCGTTTTAAACCATACTTTAATTTGCCAGTTAAAAATCATTATTACGACCAAAAGATGAAAATAAATCTCAATCTTTTAAAGTCACCGTGTTTTTACATACTAAAAGAGTTCCATTAAAAAACAATCGACATGTAACAAAAAGATGACAAGAAATAGCCTCGAAAAAAAAGCATTCTTCATAAAAACAAGCATCGGTAGCATCATTCAATTTAAATGAGCGGATTAAAATTTACCTAAACAATAGGAAATAATATTATAATACCCATTGACTTCTACAGTTATACAGGGAGATTTTTAAAAAGGATCCTTACATTTCGAAAACGGAATGGAAAATCTTAAAACATGAAAACATCTGTGGGTTGATTTTTAGAGTTAATGAAAATACAGAGAGTGATTTTTTTTTAAATTTTCTTTTTAATGGAACTAAATATTTTTTGTCACAGATTTTGGTTTTTTGAAAGGGTAGAAAAAATTCGCCAAGCAAAAAAAAAAAGCACAAAGGCTAAAAACTTGCGAACTCTATCTATTCTATTTTCCTCCGGGCCTATTTTTTTGCAATAACCATTTCATCATGTAAGCGTCCCAATATCCAAAAAAAACTATACTGTATATCATTCCTCTCCTTTTTTGAATTTCCATCCCGAATTTGAAATTTAAAGGTGGAAACTTTAAAAAAATTCACTCTGTATGTATGCATTTAATATTCATTTATTAATTTAAACGACATGTTTATTTCAAATTATGATATGATATATGCAAATGTGTATTTATAATAAATATAAAGAATTAATATTTTAAATAAAAAGAAAAAAAAAAGTTAAGGATTATATTATATTCATATTTATTTCTATTGAAATGTTTATTGGTATATAAGTTGCTAAGACATGAGTGGTTTATATTATTTTATTTTTATGTGGCTGGTTAAATAAGCCGTCGCGTCATCGTCTGCCAACTGAATTATTTTTTTAAGCTAGCAATCATGATGGTATTATTACAAATATTTATATCATTGTTTTGAGATTTTATTTTTATAAGGCATGTATATATTTAAAACTATTTTTTATCTTTTTTTAAAAAAACTTCTAAAGTAGAAACAAAGATGAGGTAATTACCATTCAACTATACCCAACGCTTCCATCGTTTTAAAATCGATCTATACAAGTAAATATTCTTTGAATCAACGATTGAATTCTTTAAATCAGAAAATAAGTATTTTACTATTTAAAAATGTAATACAAGATAAAATTTTCTTGAACCAAAAAAATATTTAGTTACTATCATGCTATGAAATTTTCATGCAACTGTGCATAAGAAATCAAGGTGATTTCAGAAAAATTATGAAAACATCAAAGAAGAGAATGCAATTAAACAGCACCAAGCCATCCGCAATAGTATATCAATAGTTTCTGCATATCACCCTATTTTCTCTTTCATAAGCTTACAATGCTTGGCTTTTTGGAAAAATGGAAAACAAAATTTTCGATATGTTAACTACGCTCCTCAGAGAAAATAGATCAACCTGGACTGCTAAATAGTCTGCTGAAAAACGATCTGAAATTTTCTTGTGGATAAAATTGTTCTCGCTGCGAACTGAAAAGATTAAATTGCCAACAATCAAAACATCAGAAATTTGACAATATATCTCTCTTGAATTTTTTTTACCTTAATCATTTATAATTAGTCGTAAGTAAATTAACTTAGAATTTGTCGAATTCAACGAAAACGTACTTCCTTTATTCTTAGAAATTGTCACTTTTCCTTTAATTAAATAACCCATATCTAATCCTCATTCTCCTGTCGGTTATTATAAATAACTGTCTTCATAGCAATTTATTGTATACGGTAAAAACTGTTTATAAAATAAACAAATAATAATTAGATATTTTAGAATAGTTGCTTCAGTATATCTGAAACAAACGGAAAAAAATTAAATAAATAAAAAACCCCAACTGTGTTAAATAAAATCTGAAAAAAAGAAACAAGATCCGAACGATCTCAAGAATATTTTGGGGGTGGTTTGAAAAAGTTTCACAGAAGCCATTTTCCTAGTCATATACTAAAATTATAATATATGCGTAACTTGGATCGCTCGTACCTCGAAAACTTTGGAGATGGTTTGAAAAAGTTTTATCAAGGCCCTGATCATTTATTGTTTCTTTAAAACTAATGTTTAGGCTGTTCAATCATGAACCAGTTGAACGCTCCCTAAATGTTCTGTCAAATGATTTGATAGTTCAATCATTTATATAACACGTATAATTTAAATATGTTTACAACTAATAACTGTAAAAAATAAGTGCTAATTATAATTAATAATTAATTTTTTTCGTTGGAGAAACATCTTTAAATCTAAACTTTATTAAAGTGTCATTCCTTATTTCATTTATATTTTTGTGATTTTTTCGTTATTTGATTCTAATTACAGTAATGTATTTCTCGAGCCATTTGTTCATTCCACGTGCTTAATTTGTGAGACGTTGTGTTTCGATTTATAAATTAAATATTGAACCATTCAATCAGTGTACAACTTTAATGAATTGTGCAGTTTTTTATATTCTATCTTTAAAAAATTAAATTCAGTATTTAAACATTGTGTTTTGAAATCACCGACATGACATCTTGTGCATCGTTCAAGAAACATCCAGTATCGAGATTTGATCGCCCTTAGAAATATTTCCTCCTTTTCCATCCTGTTTTCCGACCAATCCTTATGGCACGCGAATAACATCGAAACACACGTGAGTACAAATTAAACTCAGTACAGTAAATACATTAATTTTTGTTTGGGAGCAAATTGCTCCAACAACTAAAGTTTACTGAAATATTTACGATAATGGAATTTTGGAATTTGTATAGCATGACGTGTCTTTACAAACAGAATAATTAATATTGCATTGTTAAAGATAGGTATTTATTCATTTTAACAGCAAAAATATTCTTAAAAAACAATTAGGTTTCCATTTCACATTCTTAGTTGATGGTGTGGACCATAACCATCGCACTTGCATGAACGTTTTGTTTTGATCTTGAAATTTAAATAATTTTCGTTTGAAGAATTTTCACTGTAAAAATATAAATACGAGTATTATCATCATTGTCTTGACCTTAATACTGATGATATACATTGTATTTTATTTGTTGGTATTTTGAAGCATGCAGGCAAGCAGGCATCACCTGTGTTACAGGATATGACAACCCACAAAGTTAATCTTATTAAATACGAACAGAGAGTAAAATAGTAGTAGAACAACTCGTCTAGCTAGGCTGGCTGACTGTATTCTGTAAGGTACTAAACAGCAACAAATAATAAATTTTAAATAAGTTTATTATAGTTTTTTACAAACACAAAAAGTTTATAACTTGAACACAAAACCGGGATATTCAAAATATGTTTATAATCTTAACAATTATCCACTTCTTGACAGTAATTAAATTTGAATTACTTACATCTGATATTCAATTTGCATATTTAATAAATCTAACAAAATTTTTCCTTCTTTTTGTTCTTCTGTCAATTATGATTACTTATAACGGTATACATTAAAATCTGTGTAAAGAAAAAGTACGCCATGTCTGGCATGTTGAAACCCAATG
This sequence comes from Chrysoperla carnea, assembly GCF_905475395.1. Taxonomy (NCBI): domain Eukaryota; kingdom Metazoa; phylum Arthropoda; class Insecta; order Neuroptera; family Chrysopidae; genus Chrysoperla; species Chrysoperla carnea. The sequence goes on from NC_058341.1 coordinate 29,376,751, forward strand.
GATAATGAGTGAATAACAAGGACGTTTGTATGTTATAAAATGGAATTTATGTCTGTCCTCTTATAACTGGAGTTATATAAAACCAATCTTAATGCCTTTTTTATTTACAGTTTTTTTTATATATATTCAATATCGCCCATATAAATATAGGACACATATTTTCCGTAAAATGCTATTCAGTTTAAAGAACTTTTACTATAATGTGAAACTTTTCACAAAATTTTTAAAGTGTCCTACTCATACTGCATGGAAAATCTGAGCAATGGAGAATTTGGATAGTTTTGTCTTAAAAATACCAAATATGTCGATTATATTTTATTTTTAGTAATTTTCTAACGAATTATACCGACTATATTGGATACTACGGGCTTCCAATTTATTTCAAAAGAGACAAGAAATATGCCTGCCATTAACAGCATCAAAGAGCTTCAATAAATGAGTACAAAAATTTTTCGAATGGAGTTCGGCAATTCAGAAGCAAGATGCAGGCTGCAACGGCTTTTAAAATGGGACACACTTAGATAATAAGTTACAATATGAAAACCCTAAAAAGGTTGTCTCAAAATGACACTTTACCTCCTGAACATTTTTGAGTTGATTTAGAACAGCTGAAAAAAATTGAAGTCAACTGTTTTAAATACCAAATTATGGCAGATCCAAGCATGCTATTGTCCTAAAGTTCAGCAGTGATAGAGTAAAATAATAACAGTTTCTGCATCATCGCTTTAGCAGTTCCTAAAGTTACAGTGGTATACTTCTAAGCCCAAGCTTTCAGAATCATTGCCTTCTTTGAAGGAAGATTATATTTACAGAGCACCTTGGAATGTCCTTTGCTCTTCCTATATAACATTTATCTTTCTTGGGATATTTTCATTTGATTTCTGTCATAAGTGGCATACCATCAAAATAATGTTTAAAACTTACATGTTCCAAGATGCTCGCTCTAAATGTCTGTCATGTCTGTCAACAATAAGAGGGTAACATAAGAGGGCAAATCTCTTAGGTTTCACGATGGGTATCTTGATTATTTAAGTATCCTTAAATACTACTAATTCAACATAAATCCATGTTCGTTTATGTGGCATCACCCGAATCGATTACTCCGTATCTATTCAAACGATTATTTGGTCTCTACTTCAAATAGAAAAGATAATTGTAATTATCGCGAAATATCTTTTTCAGTACTGCATTTTAAATCTTGATGTGAAATTCCACTTTTGGGACACACAGTTATATTATTGCTAACAAAGGTAACAATAATTATAGTAGACCACCATTCGTATAAATTATTGCAACACATTGTCTCGCTTCCTACTGTATTTTTTTATACATAGTAAGTGAATATTAATTTTATTATTTATTTATTTATACAAGAGAGTAGACAGAGGTACATGAGTGTAGCTGCTGTGACCGCTAGACCACCAATATTAATTTTTAAATAAATTATAACTTGAATGTCTCTCATGGTTTCTGTATCGTTTCCTGTTATTACGGTTTTCAATACCAAATAGTTTGAGACTTTTGTTTTAAAATAGTGTTATCAATTTTAAATTCAAGCCATTTAATGAATAAAATAAATAGAAGGAATTTTATTTTGTTTGAAAATTTTACAAATCGAATTTAATATTTGATGCTAATAGGAAAAATATAATAGTTGGCATTTTACCAATTATTTTAACAGTCGGGTAGGTTTTATCTTTTACTTTCCGTTGGATTGTTAAATTGTAATCAAGAAGTTGTCTACAGACTTTGTTAAAGTTGATTTTACGCTATCTTGATTATTGCTTTCCTAGATACAAGTTTTTAAAAAAAATTATAAATAAAATTTAAAAAAATTGTATTGACGGGTCGAATTGTATAAAATTCAATCATAGAAGCATTAGAAAATAATATATAGTGGTAATTACCGAAATTTGGTCTTCCAACTTAACTTCTATTTCCAGGAAAATAACAACTACCACATTGGAATCGCTATACTAATAGATCGAACGAAATTTCAAAATTAATATCTTAAAGCATAATTCCAGTGATGTAGTCGTAAAATCTGCAGAACATTCCAAATCAAACTATAAGATACATGTCGTATTTCCAAACTTCATTCAAAAATTTTCGGGTGTTGTCAACCAAACTTCTGAGATTATGGTACGTTTTTAATGGTTCCTACTTTCTGTAATTTTTTCTAACAGAGTAGTCACAGATTTTGTAATCTGAGATTTTTACAAATGATCTCCGAAACTTGTAAAGATGTGTAAGTAAAATGTTGAATTTAAATTTTCGTAGTTTACATTATAGATTTTTAAAAGGCTTATCATGAACCAATTAAAAATTACCTTAACATTTTCTTTAATTAACTTAAAACGCTTTTTATAATTATAATTTTAACTAATTTTTTCCACCTTTATTAAGCAAAGCATCATATTTTAAGAAACAGTTATAAGGTATATATATATATATACCGAGTGTTTTAAAAGATTGATAATAATTAATTATTAATGTGTTAAATTGCGATTGTACAGCTCGCTTTGCTGAGTTTCCCTGGCTGAGAGAAAGACCACAGCTTTTCAGCCGTCACTTTGCTTGCTGTCAATTATCTATCATCACACTCAAAAAAGGGATAGGATATTTTTTTGGTTTCGAATCGGTTGAGTTTTTATTTTTAAAGTTTTTTTTTAACTTTTATTATACTGGAGATTTTTTCATGTGGACCTCAAGATGAAAACTTAATTCAAAAAGTCTTTTACATTTATACAACACACAGGTCAAATATCAAAAGACTTTGGCAAGTATTTTCATAACTTTTGAAAAACACGGTATCGATATAAATGAATCATTTAAAATTCATAAAATATATCATATTTTTGTTCATTTAAGTAATAGATATGGCCTCATATTGTGGCTCATCAATATAAAAAAAAAAAACGATGAATAATAACCTTAATTTAATATAATATTTCAATGAGAAACCATATAACTATCTTTGTAGTATAGCATACTAATATTTCGAATATTCAGTAAATGAACTAATTATAATTTTCAAAAATTAATTAAATATTCATTAAAGTATTCAAAATTCATAATTTAGATCACACAATTTGTGTTAATTTTTAAAAGTCTATCTCCAATGTATGAAAAAGATAACTAAAATTGAGATGTTTCTAAAATGATAAAACTGGATACATTGGTTTTGTGTACTAGATGGATAATTCGATAACTTTTGTAAAGAACATACTTCGAATTTAAGATGTTTCTCAAGTTTCTATCAGCTGTTGTCAATGTTCAAATGATTTGTAAAGTTCAATTTTAGGCCAAAGTTTTCTCTTTTATTATTCCAACCAATTTCTTTTGTAACATTTTTAGTTCTTCGTTCGTTATTTTTTTAAGTTCTTCGTTCTCTAGATCAAGAAATGTTCGTTACACTTTTAACACCCAGTAAATTTATTAACTTATCACTTTTATTGAATTTGCTGGTTATTTGTCATGATTATAGTCCTTAGTTTTGAATATAGACAGCAGGCTTTATTTTTTTCGCATTCCAAAATAAATAATACCCATTTTCTGTAAGGTCTCACGTGTGCTCATACAACTTCATATTTCCCACATTTTTGTGGTAAAAAGGTAAATTTATGCTAACCTGCAAAATAATCCAGGTCATCTAAGAACAATCCTAGTCAGAATTTGTTTCCCTTTTTTTTAAATGAAAACAGGTAAGAAAGATTTTTCTATTTTCCTTTATGAATTGAAATTCAGCGTATAATGTCAATCTAGGTCTCAAAAAGACACACAGAATTAGCTTTATAAAAAAAATTATATGAGTTCTTCTTGAACACAAAATAGAAGAAGAAAATTAGTTCTCCCCTTAAAAATAAATTCCGTATACATAGGAAATGTATTTTAAAACCTAATCGAATGGACAGTTTTTGATATCATTATTTCAGGGCGTGTAATGTTAAAAAGAAATAAAAAATTTCAACCAGGACTTCGTTCAAGCTGACCCCGTCCCTTGATTAAATAAGAACATAAAACATCTGACTTTGTGAATTGGCATAACAATATTTTTTAAAACTCAAAATTAGTGTCAAAGACTTTATTTTATATTGTTGTTGGGCTGGATTTGACCAAAAATACTGAGAGTTTATGGACTGTTTTAGCAATAATTTACTATTAATTAATTTAATTTAATCTGTAAATATGTAAATGAATAAAATATCGATTTGCAAACGCAAAAAAAAAACTACACCATACCATTTTAATGCACACATAATATAATTTAATATTTGTATATCAACATTATACATGTTCGTCATAAAAATTTATTTAAAAAAATTGTTGTAATAATTTTTTAAGTATGTCTACTGTACAGTCTACATATTAGTGTTCCTTCACTCACTTATTTGCTGTGTGATTCATCATTATTTATTTTTTTTAAGTATGTACTTCATAAAAATAAAATTTCACCGATATGCGAATTTTACGACTTTTATATTTTTTATTGGCATGGTGATAATACATTTTAATATACTGTTTTGTAAATTGTTAAGCAACATTATAACAAATAATAAAATTTACCAACGAATAACTGTAAAAAGCGTAGTCTGTTTCGAATTATAACTTCATTTTAAATATGTATGCTCAGTAAATTTCCATGGAGCTTACATTAAGCGAAGGACAGAAAGCAAATAGCATAGCAAATACCATATTATCTTAAAGGTTTTAAAAGTGAATACTTTCAAAGAGAGCAAATCTCGCATATTTTAATAATTTCATTTTTTCATTCACATCTAAATGCTTCCCTGCATCTATTATTTGTAAAAAAGGAACAATTCTGGTATTAATTTTACAATCGAGGTCATAGCGCGTAAAGAATCATTACTTTTTGAATCTTTAAGAATTATTCATCATGATTTTCATCAAATGTCTAACACTACAAATCATTCGACTGTAAAATGAATTATTAAGTAAATATGTTGAAAATTATATTCAAAATAAACAAAATAGCAATGTTTGTTTGTTTCTCAATGCTATGTCATAAATATTTTAGAAAATATGTTAATTGCATTTCAAATCCAACGTAAATGCTGTAATAATATTTTAATATCGTGTATGTATTTATTTATTATATAAATCGCGTGCGTTTTCACAAAACATTCAAATCAAAGTCGATATGGAGGCACTGTGTACATTCATTAAATTATTTTCATTATATTGTACATTTTTTTAAATTTTATTTCCCATAATATTCAATTCAAATCAATAATAATTATTTTTACAGTTCAACTTTTTACTTTACCATATAAAAATTATAAAAATCATGCAAAAAATATTTTTCGGTTCTTCCTCAATAAAACATGTTTAAGGACTCTCGACAAAATTTTTTTTGTTCTAGAGGTAATATATAGTTTTAGAGGTAGATGTAGTAAAAAACCCGAACTAAAAAAAGAGGTGTTATAAGTTTGGCCGCTATGTGTGTGTGCCTGTCTGTCTGTGGCATCGTAGCGCCTAAACGGATGAACCGATTTTTGTTTTTTTGGTTTTGTTTAAATGTAATTTATGCATGCACCAAGATTTAAAAGAAATACACTGATAACGGTCAGTAAGTTGGGAAAACGATTTACTATCGGGAAAAAAAAGTTTGCCTTCAGTTACCATAGTTCATCTTTAAATATAAACAAATTTTTTCACCATAATAATATTAATTATGAATATTATTATTATAATATATTATAATAAATATAGCGAATTTCAATAAAGCGTATCTACTTATAATACAACAGGAAATTAAATCAGTATACATGTATGTTTGAAACGACATATTTAGTAGTTAATTTTGTGGTAGTTAGTTAACTGCTCGTATTCAAGACTATTGTTATATTAAAACAATAAAACAATTGATTGTTATTATTATTATCATTATTATTATTGTTATTAATATTATTATATTGCTGGATGAATATTGAATTATTGTTTGTAGTAATATTCATATTAAAGTGGATATTAAGTAATTTCAATACATTTAACTACTATCTGGTATGTAAGACAAAATGCAAACAATAAAATACGTATTAATACGTATTCACCTAGGTATGTTTAACGAAAACAATTAAATACATATTTATATTAATTTTTAATTCGAAAACAATAGGGAACTTGCATTTAATTTTTAATCCGATTATCAATTAAAATATCATCAAAAAAATTTATTATTAGATGTGAATGCTAATCGAATAAAGAGCACATATAATTTATATTATATGACAATTTCGAAATATATTATGATAAAGCTACTTTAACAAGTAAAATTTACAAAATTTAAAAAAACTCTCACAAACTATACGGGTACAGGACATTATTTTAGTTTTTCGGGTATAAAACCCTAAACTCGTATGTAAAACATAGCTAAGAACACTCTCTACTAACTTACCTTTCAAACAAAACAACCAAAATCAAAATCGGTTCATCCGCTTAGGCACGACGATGCCACAGACAAACAAACAGGCAAACATTTAGACAAACACACACATATTGCAGTCAAACTTATAAGTCCTCTTTTTTTTAGTTCGGAGGTTAAACAAATTGATTGAAATAGTGGGTAACCCTAGTTCTTTCAATTCATCATGAGACCGATTCTTTTCACAAAAATGAAGACATAAAATTAGAAAAAATTGTATCATCGTAGTCAGTTGAAAATGGAAAATTTTCTATGTATATTTGAAATTTTTCTATTATAGACGAAATAATTAAATTTTTTATTTACTATTTTAATATTTTTGTCAAACTTTATCATCGTTTATCTCAAAAAAAAAAATGTTTTCCTAATTTTAATGCCACCCCATACAAGGACTTCAATCAGGAGTCAACTATATTTTTATGTCTTTATAACTTTTAGTAATCAGAACAACAGCATAACTTAAATTCGTTTTCTACACAAAATTGTGACGCTTTCAAAAAAAATTCCTAAAAATAAAATCTATTTATTTTTCATAAGGAATAAATTTATTCTTCGTTCAAGGTAAAATTCAGGAGTACTATGTTCCCATACAATTTCAACTATTTTTATCGGGACAATATTTTTGAAACTGGTGTATCCAAGAAGATATTTGGAACTGTCGCTTAAAGTGGCTCACAATGATTTTGTAGAAATAATGTGCATTTCTGGTGTTTGAACAACGAATGTCATTTCATAATTCATTTAGAATTTTATTGTCCTAATATAACAGTTTTGGTTTTATGCTACTACTATCTTTTACTATCTTGTATTCATATAACGAATATCAATTTAACTTACGAATATTAATTTTACAAATATTAAAACTGAATACTCTGAAGCAATAATCAATTCTTTGTACAAGTTGTGAAGTATTTAAAAAAAATATATTGCATACATCAAATTTTATATATAAAACCTATTTTATGTATAAGATTTTCCACCGTATTTTCACCTTTATTTTCTACCTGTTGCTGGAACATCAAGTCAAGTATTATCACCACCACAACATGGAAATATAAGCATAAGATATTGTTACTTTGTAAATAAACCACCTCCAAACAAGGGTCATCCCTATATATTATAAATGTGAAAGTAAGGATGTTTGTTTGTTTGTTTATTGTTATTTTGTTTGTTTGTTTGTTATGCTTTCAAGCAAAAACTACCAAACGGATTTGAATGAAACTGTACAACAATATAGCTCATACATAGGAATAACACATGAGCTATAATTTATAACGATATATTTTTAAAAAATTTTTATTTAATCTGACATTTTACTGCGCCATCTTACCGTACCATAAATTCAAGATTTCTGTAAAAATTTAAAATAGTAAATATCAAACAATATTTTCAGATATCCTCATGCAAATGTTTTAGCTATGTTAAACAATCCCTGCGAGTGTTATGAAAGAAGGGTAGGTGAGATCAAGAGAGGTGGAAGATATAAAGCGGTCATTTTTACTTTTATGCCCAGTTAAGCGGGCAGGTATCACGCTAGTATTGGGATATACATATATATAGAAAATATCTATATGCATTTAAATAAAATTTTAACTGTTTTAAAAAAAGAGAACACTTACTTCCAAGCATTGAATTAATCATTTTGCTATACGGTAACCGGTCTCTTTCGAAAAGACCACGTTAACTGACCTAACAGACCTACGAAATCATTGTAACCTACAACATTATTGTTAAAATTTGTGAATAAACTAAATAAGAAAACATTCCCTCATAGAACACCAGTTTTGTTTAAAGATTTAGCCCAGTTTGTGACTTTTATATTGATTTCCTAGCGTCATTAGTAATTGATATTGTAAAAAGTTCGAAAATCCTTCGGTAAATATAGTTTATTTAGAATATATTTCTACGTTTTATATTCAGGGTAAGGTATTTAAATACTATTTTTAACTCCCGAACAAAAAAAAGGGATATTATAGTTTGACCGCTATATATGTGTGTCTGTCTGTCAGTCAGTCTGTCTGTCTGTGGCATCAATTGTTGTCTATCTCTAAAGCCTTAACTAAAAAATGTTTTTAAACAAAAGGTGTTAAGAATGATGATTAAAATAATAATTTCTCGAATTACATAACTGTTTACCGTTACCCAGAAAATGGGGAAACTCATTGAAAGTTTGCATAAAAAAGGTTATTTAAAACAACTTTTGTCCGGATGGTTTGAAAATATCATGAAATATACAGAATAATAGATTTATAAATCTGCTTACATCTTTGAATGTTGAAGTCTATGGATTATATGCTCATAAATCTTTTTTTTAATATGAATGTATAAACGAGATATCTTCCTTTTTTAAAAATTTACGGATACTAAAATTTTTTATTTTAATTAGCTTTTTTTTTTATAAACTTTTTTTTTGCTTTGTTAATTCAATGGAAAAGTTTTCGTCTGTTCTTCCTTCTATACACATCTTTGAAATATTCACTTTGATGTGTTTTTTTTGTTTTATTATCATATTTTTGGGTGATAAAAAAATTCATTTTAATTAATGGAAATAAGTTTTCCAAGTATATTTATTCAAATATTTACTTTTATGTGTAAGCTCCTCGCAAAAGTTCAGGATACTGTTCTTGCAAGAATACGAAATTATTTTTGAATGAGGACTGATTAATTAATATACAAAAAATAAAAATAATAATTTCTTTCCAAAACTAATTTCAGTACTTGATAATAACTCTTGCAAGAAAGAACTTTATTTCAAAATATGCGAATGAGGGCTAGGCAAAGAAATGGTCCGACACCGAGCGACACTTTTTTTAATAGTTTATTAAATAGTAATAAACTGGATATCTGTCAGAGAAGAATGGCAATTCTCAATATTACCCGGAGAGATAAAATAAGAAATAAGGAGATCCATTCAAAAACATAAAATTTGCTCAGCAAAAAGATAAAGTGGACCTAGAAAGGACATATTTTACTACCAAAAACCTATCGATGGGTAAAGGAAATTATATTCTGAACATCAAGAATGAATAGTAGAAATTGTGGCAGACAATGTAAGAGATGGTTGGATGAGTTTAGAAACTACGGTGGAAATTCATGGTTGAGAATTGCTTCTGACAAACAAGCGTGGAGAAACGCATTAGATATTCTGCCCTTATTGTGATTACATTCACAAAATTGGTGTATTAGCCCGCAAAACTTCGCATTTCCCTACAATTATTATTATTTCTTTACTTATTATTATTTCTTTTGTGGTAGGAGAGGACGTTGCCCCTTTATTGAGATCAGGGCTTATTATTATTATCTCTTGTGATTACAGTGCATGATCCTCATGCATGCATAAAATAGGTAATACATAAATTACAGCGAATAGAACATAGTTTCACGCTAACCCTCTATCACTTTAGTTTATGAAAGCTCTATTTCGATTATAATACATGGCATCTAAAAACGGCCAATTTTCTTCTAAGGATTGAAACTTCTGTATCATTGTTGCTGCTCGATTGCAAGAACGGCATATTTCAAGTGCATTCACGCCATTGTATAACATTCAAAAAATTTGTTCCTATATAAATAATGCGTGAATTATTTACTCACCCAAAATATAAAAAAAAAAAAAAAAAAAAAAAAAAAAAACAAGTGAAAACAAGTGAAAACAAGTGAAAACAAACAATTGACTGAGTTAATTGTTGAAATAATATGTTTAGATGTATTGATGATGCAATTATTTGTTTTTTGGCATCGCGTTAGTAAAGAAAGATATTCACTCTTAGATAGCCACATATTCAGAACTGATATTCCCATATAATACATACTATAAAATTTACACCTAATTTGCGCCCTCGCGGGTAAACAGTGATGTTTACAAAAAATGTTTCAATCAAAAGTTGTTTTTTTTTTTTGAGGATTTTTTTTTTACATTTAAACTTTTGCTCTATCTCTAACGGTTTACAAGTTGGGTCCCAAGATCCAATTGCTGATCCTAAGCACGCTGTAAAAATCTCTTTTCGGTTTTGAGTTGTCGTGCTTACGGACAGACGGGCAGACAACCGGAAATAGACTAATAAAGAGATTTTATTGACACCTAAACCAAAATTTTGTTGTTAGCATCAATATTTTTAAGCGTTACAAACTTGGAATTAAACTTAATATACTATGATATATTTCATATATACATGGTATAAAAATACATATAAATAAAAGATATAAAAAACCTATTCAGTATACCGTAAATTATCCACTTATAAAACATAATTTATTACCTAAGGCCATTATAAAAACGATTTACGATAATAATCATATTGATTTTAAAGTGAATATGTTAGAAAGAGATAATAACTTGTATGTGATTCGATTATTAAATAATAAAATTATGTATTTGTATAATATAGTTTGACTTTCTTGCTTTAAGTATATTATAATACCTAATATAACAGAATTAATTTTATTTACTTAAGCTTACAGCTAGTAAAAAATAGTAACTAGTAAGCATAGCAAATAATATTTACTTAAATATCATGTTATATGAATTATTATTATACATACACAAAAGTATGTATTCGTATATTAGACAAGGTTGAATGGACGCGGGTAATTTGAAATCACTTTAAAATGAGTTATTTTCCCATTATCGATTGATTGACTTATTAAGAATTATTAGAAAATTTCATTTGCTAAAATCTACTGAAAAAATCTACATTTGCTAAAATCTACTGACGTAACCAATCTCAAATCCAATATTTCTAAGGTAAATGGTTATACGTATATACACGTCAGAGTGTGAGACTTCAAAATGTATTCTATTTACCCAAAACGACAAATTTCTTTGAAATAGAAGAGTTTAAAAAACCAATACAATTTTCGAAAATATTTTCCAAGAATTTTTTTTCCAAAAATGTTTTTCAAGACCATTAGTTGAAACTACCTGCAAATTTTCAACTCTCTATCGTTTTTAATTTTGGAGAAAATGGACGCCAAAATTAATTATCCTAAATTTGCGCCCTCACGGACAAACAGTGACGTTTATGAAAAAATGTTTCAATCAAAAGTTGTTTATTTTTTATAAGGATGTTACTCATTTACGAACTCAGCCTCACTTTTTTCGTCCTGAATACGCCATAAAACTTTCAGCTTGATATTTTATTTCTTTTTTGAGTTATCGTGTCCACAGACAGACGGATAAACGGACGAACAATCTTCAAGGGAATAATTAAGTGATTTTATAAACACCTATACCAAAAATTTGTTCGTAGGATCAATACTTTTGGCGTTACAAACTTGGGACTAAACTTAATATACCTTTATATATATTACATATATACAGGATATGATAATATAAAGTAGATGAACATATCGTGGTTGTCATGGATATGACACACACACACACATAAAGCATATCTCATACTGTTACGTGATGAATTCTGCCAGTTTGCTCACCATGGCAAGCCGCGTTAAGGAACTTCGTTCCGAAAATTCCAAAAGAAATCTAAAAAATAAATACCAATTGAAATTTATTTTAAATTCTTGTATGCCTGTCAATATTACATATTGTATGTGTTTGACGCATGTTAACAAAATTAACAAGTAAATTTCGCTTTTTTTACCAAGGACTCGGGATTCCCTGTAGAATGTCAGCGCCCTTACCATCTAGCCTAAATGTATATAGCTCTCATTTTATGTACCTACATACAAAGATGAGCAGCTAAACATCTACAAAAAAAAAAAAACATCATCTACGGTGGTCTTAATTTATGTGAAACACATGGTTATGGTAAGCGTGCTTATTTTATTGTTTGAAAATTTTAATATCTATGATAATTTATTGAGGAAAATGAATTTATGTGAAATGCTGTAAAAGCAAAAAATGAAATAAAGTCGTCGTATTTTGTATTATTATTATTATGAAATACATAAAATTCTCGTAAATGTCAAATTCTAAACTTCTAAAGTTTTGTTTTCTTTTTATTTATACTTATATCCCAAATCACAGGAATGCAATATGACGTATTTTCATATTGTTGGTTATTATCTCGGATACAATGCTACCAGATTTCACAATGCCATTCACCACTATTCCAGATTAAAACATGATTAGAATTGTTTAAGGGGGCATTCTGGTGTAGAAGCCAAAATTGTATATACATATAGGCATTTTTTTAAAACTAAGAAAACTAAAAGAATGAAAAACATTTTTCTAGCAATTTTTTTATATGATTTTTATTGACATTTTACAAATATAATAAAAATCTGGTTAAAAAAAATTAAAAATTCTTCGAACTACAGGCAGATGAAGTAGGGGCTACAAAAAAAAAAATACACGCCACTCTGGTTGGCACGATTCTAACCCTTGTGGTGAGCTGAAACAACAAATTTCTTAGTCAATAAATAATATTTTTGCAGTTTTGAAAAGATTTAAGTAAAAAAGTTTTCTTGTGATTTTTCCTCTAGACGCTTAGTTTTCGAAATAAAAATTGTTGAAAAATTAATAAAACCATTCGATTTTAAGAAAAATATTTAACTATTTAATTTTAAGTATTGTCAAGGTAACAACCAAAATCAAATTATAATAATATTAAACAATATGCCTAATTTTATTAAAAATTTGGAGCAAATTTAAAAAATCACTCATACAAAATCTTAATAAAACGTGACTTAAGAATGCTATTATTATACCTTAAAAATATTTATAAAGTCGTGTTAAATAGCGAACGTAACTCATAAAGCTATTTAAATGATTGTTCATATTGCATACCAATTCATGCAAGGTTATTTAACTTTAATATTTTTATTACTATTATTACTTATTGTTTATATTTTGTATAATTAGGAAAAATAGATTTGCTATAAATAATTTTTATAATCAACTTATGTTATAATGATAAAATTATAAGAGCTGCTATTCCAAAAATGATAAATGAAATCTATGCGATATTCGCTTATATAATTATGTTTTCACTTTTTTCGCGACACTTGAGGTCCACACGGATGACTTCCCAGTATAATCAAGAAATATATTAAAGAAAACTTGTAACAAAAAAAACCGACTTCAACAAAATTATCAAAACAAGAGAAGATGCACTAAATACTAAAAAAATTTTTTTTTGTTAAAAGTTTTATTATTTTGTGATTTTTAGTGAACATGACTACACTAACTAATTTGTCACTAAAAAAAGAATCATTGAAATCGGCTGAATGCTATGTATTTCTTTATGGTTCCTATTGCTGTTTATTCACATCGAGAGACACCTCAACGAAGTCGATGTCATTTTTTATTCGCGCAATATCGATTAGAAAAAAATATGACCCCATACGTTCACACACACACACACACACAATAACAACGATACGCACTTCTCGAAATTATGTTGTTAATATGTTGAAAACCGCGAAATAAATTCCCTATTGAATCAAATACAAAAATTTAACAACGAATAACTTGAGAATTGTTAGAAAGGACGTTCAATGGACCTTTCAAAAATTTTCACTCACTATGAAAATAATTTTTCAGCGAATATTAATATCACGAGGAATGAAATATTGGTTGCGTAGCCAGTTTAATAGAGGTATTTTCTAATATCAACCTTAGTTCCATTCATTCGTTATACAGTTCGCTGTATGAGAGAATATTGCTTGTTAATATTCTAAAAAAAGAAAAACATCTAATTATGCGAATAATAAAATCAATTGAATTAAGTACCTAATTAGGATCATAACAAAAGAATGAATCTTCTCAATATACTCTTTATAATAACAGTTTAAGTTAATTTGAAACAAAAGATTGGATACATAGTTATTATTATAAGCAATACATAATAAGTAAGTCTCTTAGTTATTGATGAAGGTGTATAGGGGAACTTTGGGTCCTACACTGAACTATTATATTTTTTTAATTAAATGCTATCCTCCACTTCCATATCGCTAGTCAGCCAGTAACTTATAAATTTGTGTCAAAATTCAGCAATTCATCATTGTTCTCTTTAACTATTAATACTTCAAACTTGCTTCTTGCTCCTTTTTATTTCAATTACTAGCAGACCAGGCCACGCGTTGCTGTAGCTAAGGTTCTTGTTATATTACATTGTAGTAAACTATTCAAGTGGAGCAGTAGGAGAACATCAGTCATGAAGACCACTATGCTTTTTTACATAGATGACATTTGTAAAAAACCATAGCGACCTCCATGACTGATTTTCTACTACCGTTACCCCTTAATACAATGAAATTATTATTTAAGAACGGAAACGTTAAAGGCTAGTTTGATAATCCACTGGATTGTGATTTGAAAGGGAAGGACTTTGATCACGACTGTTCAAAATTTTCGTACAGTTGATATTTTTGAACGTTTGTATTTTTAAAACAGCGCCATATATTGAATACTTATTCAATTCAGTCAACAGATATCGCCATCTGTTAGAATCGTTTGGAGATAACAGATAATTGTGACCGTCGAATAATAGATAAATAATTTGCAATAATATAATATTGCGACTATAAATTGTAATGTTTGCTATCCTATCTTTTAAGTTGGATCAAATTGCAGACGGTGTGCAAATCAAATTTAAAATCGGTTCAATAGTTTAGGAGTCCATTACGGACAAACAACGTAAAACGTAATTTTTATAAATATAGATATTAAATTATACTTTGTAGCCAGAATATTCAAGACAACGAAATTTGAACCAACACCCTAAAAATTACTAGGTCTTTCCAGAGTTCTTCATGCTATACACTGAACCATTACTGAAATATGAAGACAATTGTCATAAAAAATGCTGCGACTTACTGAAAAAGTATGATTTCAAATTTGGAATCTACGAGTCAAAATACTTAAAAAACGCTTGAGTGAAAAAACGTACAATGCTTATGAAGCGAACCACTCTTGATACCTGTACTAATGACCTAACCATGACAAGTTATCAAAAAATGTTTATTTTAGGATCCCGTTTTTACGTAGCTCCCCTATCTTGTTAACCAATGTTAGTTATTTTATTACAAAGATAGTTTACATAATAAATACTTAATTGGTTGAGAAATGAATATGCCTTTATAACATACCTTCATATTATGAATTTCACAATTGTTAACTAATATTTTTTCGTATCATTTATTTATTTAATAATTTCTATTCAATTATTTTAAAAATTGATTCAATTATCTATGAAATTATTTCACTTAAATAATTTAGAACTGTCAAAATCAATCTGAGTTTTTTTTATTCAATAAACCGGTTTCTTTTCATTGTTTATGTAAATCAATTGCATAATATAATAAACTACAATAGAAGCTTTTGATTCAAAATCAACAAACCGGAAACGTTACTTCACACTTTTAAGACTGAGAATTTCATGCGGTGGAGCAGTGTTAAAAGATAGCTGGTACACTCCAATAAGAAACGAAGGTTCAAGAAATTTTCTTGAGTAATATAAACTTCGAAAAAATAAATATGAGTTAATGTCAAATATTTTTACCATGTGATGACTTTAGGAATATTTGTAGTTTATCTTACAAAAGAAAAAAACAACTAAAATTGCAAAACGCGATGCAAAGTTGCTTTTTTGGCATGTTATTTGGACTCCCTAGGGAAGTTTTGCAAGCAAAAAAAGGTATGCTGCCTGCGAAATCCGTGAAAAATTTTTGGACTTTTTTAGTTTTTGCAGTTTAAACAACTGTGAGCTTTTGACACTAGTTATTTTCAAAGTATATTAAATTTGAAATAGTTTCTAATAGTTTTTGAGATATGATGGTGGATAAATTTTTGAGTTTTGATTATAGTAAACCGTTAGAGAAAGAACAAAAGATCAAATGTAAAAACTGTTCCTTATAGACATGTAAAAAAATTTTTGTACAAACAATGTTTCGTACACACCATTGTTTGGTGTCCATTTTCTCCAAAAATATGAAAGGTAGAGAGATGAAAATTTGTAGGTAGCTACAACTATTGAGCCTTATGGGAATTTTTTGGGAAAAAACAAAAAAAAAAGTATCTAAGAAAACACTTTTCAAAATTTTCCAAAAAAGTTTTTTGGACCCCTTTGGGGCGAGTGTGTAACTACGTTTTACAAGCAAAAAAGAATTCTGAAAATTTGGAGCACAAATTAGTTTGACTGCCAAATTAAGTCAAAATTACATACCAATAAAGCAGCTTAACATCGCGTTTTGCGATTTTATTGCAGAATTTGACTGGTGTATTAGATAAAAGTCAAATTTTTGTAAAAAAGATGATTTTTCAATGTGAACTTAAATAGGAAATTTTAATACAATTAAAAAAATGGCAATATCAGAAGAACTGATCAACTGTTCTTAAATGTAGTTTCCAAGAAACCATGGAATGTTTAGATGGATCCATGAAAAAGTAGTATAGATGAACCCATGCACAATTATACAGCAAGACAAAAAGGCAATATTGTTTTGCAATTAATAATAACAAAAAATATTTGTCTTTCACATCATTATATTTTATATTATTGATTTCAGTTTATATGATAAATGTATTTATAATAATAATAATAATGTTGTCTCAAACAATATTCACGAACGATATTAGATTTTAGCCAAGTATTATTTCATGGTGGTTTAATGTAATTGTATACTTGTTTATACATTTAATAAGTCCTATATACATCTCTACTAAAGTAGAAGAGATACACAGAATATCCCGGACCTAAGCTATTACATGTTGTCGTGACTGGTCGACCTGATACCTCAATTAGGCTAATAAGCTGTATACATATATGTATGTATACTACTACTATATCTATAGCATTTTCTATCCCTTTATCATAAACAAACAGAATACAGAGTATATATCTATAGTGCATTCAGCTACAGGCATGTATTTTTTCTAAATGACTCACTACAGAGTATAACTGGAGCTACCATGTTTGTGAAATGGTCATATTTGTAAAAGGATTTTATGGGATCGCATCCAAATTTTCTTTTAATGCGAGATTCTGTGAATCTTTGATTATTATTATATTGTTGGCCATTTATATTGTATAGAAGTAAGAAGAATGCCTACGAACGTTCTTATGTATAAAACAAAGAACAATTGTAAATATGTGTACATGAATCCAGCCGGTCAGACTCATGACTTGAAATTGTACACATACAATACCAATGACATACAGTAACACATAACCATAGCACACCACAACTCATAGCATCCATTCCCTCTTTGTTTTATACACAAGAACGTCTATAAAAACTCTTCTTACTTCATATATTTTATAAGGCTAACTAGGTTGCCTAAATGGGTCTGTGTTTTAAAAAAAGAAAAATTTCTTTATACAGTGTTTTTTTTTTTTTTAAATCAAAAATTTTTTTTGAATATTTTTGAAAGCATATATATACTTTTACAAAACCGTTTACATTTTGATCATGATGCCTCGTGCATTTTGAATATGATCAAGGTATACAAAATCTCGTAACATGAACAAATTTGATCGAAATACAATCCTTATAAGATTTGTGCGTTCCTTGGATTCGACAGAAATAGTAAAAATGTGTCTAATCAAAATTATTAACTTTTTTTAAATAAACAAGCTCTTAGTTTCAAAACTTATATCCCTGACCTATTAAAAAACTCTGCATATTTAAAGCAAATGATGAATCATTAAAACAGAATCTGGTTGTTAAATAATAAATAGTGCACAATTCGTTCGATCTTATTTATCTGTTTGTATATGTGTACTGAGTTGTAACGAGTGAGTTAAACAGATTATTAGATTGAATTGTGTTGAAGAGCAACAGTAAATAGATTGAAAAGCTTTCTTTGACTGTGTTGGTATGTATATGTTTGTTTACTTACGTGTGGGTATGTATTATCTTTTGTTTTGTTTAACAATTACCTATATGTACAATAATTTTATTTGGCTGCATTTAGTTGAGATAAACTAAACAATATCAACAAGAAGATTTTGTTATTTTTAAACTTCCTAGAAATTGATTACTTGTGATCATTTTTCTTCAAACTCTTGAAAGTATTTGGGATGTTTTTTTCATTAAAAATCATAGTTATGGTTTTATAGTGACTGTTTGAATTTTATACAGGGAAACAAAGTGTTTTATATCTAATCAAAAAGGCGAGATATTAAATAATTTTAATTTTTTAATTATTATTAAGGCAACTTTAAATTATGTATGGGATATAATTACGTCATCCATAGGACTGCTCGAACTTCGTTAGATCGGCATAAAATATTATGAATTTCATTCACTGCTTTGTTTCTACATGATAAATTCCGATGACGTTAAATTACACAATTTCAGTGGTAAAATGGCGTCGCTGAAACAATAGATATCAATAATTTGGCATTTTTCATGCGTAAGTTTTAAGAAAATACCATAACTATTTTTCGTACAAAAATTGTAATTCTTATTGAAAATTAATGGAATAACAAATTATTTTATCGTGTAATGAATATCAAAATAACGAATATTCCTTAATTTTAATCTTATCGATTACTAACAATTTTTCGGCATTCGTGGAGGAGAACGTCCAATTTACGAGATTTAATCTATAAATTGTTAGTTTAAGGACAAATGGGTGCAAAAAAATTTTTCACCAGCTTCATGGGATCTCCTTGCTAAGCCGTTCATAAGGGTAAATACCACAAAAATAATATCCATTTCTCTCTTCCACGCCAGAGTTTCTTGCAAAACTCATATAAAAACCAAAAAAATTGTCAATTTGGCGAATGGAAGAGGTTCGTAGGGATGAGATACTAATCGTTAAAGTTGAATTGGATTGTACTGGGAATGATACTAGCCCCTGAATTGTTAATTTTCCTTTTTTCGATGAAATACCATTTTTTATTTGAAACTAATTTACCCATTTAAAATATTCCCGAGTATCTGGCCGATTTTCTTGTTTAGCATACCAATACATAATTTTTATAACAACTATAAGTTTACATTTTTATAACAGAACGATACACATAGACTACAGTATCTCTGTATATTATAAATGCGAAAGTAAGGATGTTTGTTTGTTTGTTATGCTTTCCCGCTAAAACAAGCGAATGGCTTTTAATGAAACTGTACAGCAATAAGCTCATACTTCAGAATAACACATTAGATATATAAGGATGAATTCTTGTTGACTTCGAGTTGAGACATAGTTATTGAAATAATTTATAAAGACATATTATTTAAAAAAATATATGTTCTAATTTATGGTTTTGAATGAGGATTATAGATGGAGCAGGTCTATAATCTTCATTTTGAACTATAAATTAAAGTATTCTGTAAAAATTTTAAATAGTAAACGTCAAACCATTCATGGCCAACTTTTCTGATATACACAGGCGGGTATCAGGCTAGTAAAAATATAAAAATATGATGATGTAGATGGTTACAAAACAATATTTTTAACTAAAAATGAATCAAAAAACAAATATTAATCTATAATATAAAATACAACATACTTTTATAATAATAACATAATTACATTGTATAAAACTATATGTAAACAGAATCGTCATGTTTACATCATATAGATTGTACACAAAATATAAGTACCCATATATGATAAATATCTGTTACATGTATATGAAACCTGTAATTTAAAATTTTGGTTTTTGAATATAATTATTATTTTCGAATATTGAAATAATGTTGTCTTGTTATATGATGAAGAGTATTATATATGTGTATAAGAAGTTAACATAACTTACTAACCAACCAATATACTTAACAGTATTATAAAATAACTTGTTATAATGTTTGAGGTAAGTAATGATCTATGGAATACTATAATTCATTTATTAAGTATACTAATTCAAGGAATCATGGTTAGAACTTCAATTAATATACCTCAGCGACCATTGTGTCTGCAAAACAGATCAATATAAACAGACATTTTTAAAAGAGATTGCACATTTTGACAAGGAAATTATTTCCATTAAATCGGAAAATGTTCTCTGTATCATCAATACAGACCCATATTTACCTCGAAAATTTGGTAGTGATATTATTCCTAGCTCAATTCATAATATTTGTTGGGACTTCTTCAAACAGTACAATTCTAGTCTTCTCTGATAATAATAATTAATATCAGGCAAAATCACAGCGAAATGTGGCCGAGTTTAGCTGGTATGTTCATAAATTAAATTTTTACATTATGCAAGTATTATTTCTTAAAAATACAAAAAACGCAGTTATTTCAAAGTATTAGTTTTCACTTTTATCAACACATTTTTTTCCTTAAATCTGATCAACATTTATACTATACTAGTGGTTGATATGTCGCTTTTATCGTTGCTGCACTAAAAGTTTCGCACAACAACACACTTTTCAGTGTGTATTAAATTTTATTGTATACAAGTGACGCCACTTACTTGAATAGTATTTATTTGTTTATTTATCTTCTAGAAGCTTGTACGTGTACTTCAATGTGTTTAATATAACTCAAATCGCGATCAAAGTCAAATCTTGAAATTAAAACAAAAACGATTAAAAAAATATTTTTCGAAGTAACCCATGAATCATAGTTATTCGGGTAGAAATGGAACTAGAATCAGTATCACACTTCGGAACCATTTTTTAGTGCCTACATACCCGTCTAAAAATTGTTAAATTCGTGGAAAAAAGTAATCACTACTATTTAGCTTACATAAGTCAAAGCGGAAGAAATCGTAGCCACCAATAACGACCTAATATATTGAAATACGTTAATCGGTATTCAAATATTGAACCAATTTAATTAATTGTAAATTACATTTTTTCGATTACATAAAATTTAAGCAGATACACAAATGAATTATCTACAAATGTTTTCAATCATTTTGTACATACCTAGTTGATTATACTTAAATAAGGTGGTCTCATATTTATATTTATTTACGATGTACACGTTGCTTATTTCTTGAGATAAGAACAGTAGTTTAATAATCCAATTGTATTAGGAAAATATTTCAGAAGAAATGGTGAAAACCAACCAATGTTTGTAATAGTAAAAAGGGGAACATCGATGATGATTTTTGCGCATTTATTAACAAAAATATCAAATAAGTGAATTTACAAAATTTAAAAACTCCTGAAATTTTTTACGGATACGGAACCCTAAAGTTCCACTTGAAATATATCTAAGAAAACTCTCCCTTAAATTACCTTTCTCCTTAGAGCCTTCTCCAAACTCAACCGATTATTGTGAATATTTCACTATTATATCATTCAAGTTATACAGATTATCGAACCTTGCCAGTTATTTAATACTTAGATCATTAAGTTACATAGACTGAGTGTCAAACAACTTTAAGCATGCCTAAATCTTAGGTAATTGCTTGGTTCAAATTGATCATGACGACGGTGTAGAAGTGTCAAAACAAAGTGTTCTTGTCATACTAGTCATTGTAGATTTGTAAAAAAAAATGTAAAGTGATACGTGATAAGTATTTTTTAAGGCAAAAAACGAAAAAAGTTCAGTGAAATAATAATGCTTTATGTAACTTTGTGATATGAAAATTTGACATTCTTTGTATGTTTTTTTGAAAAATGCCCCTATATTCAATGTATATATCTTTTTTATAAATGTCCTTAGTTGACTCAAGAATTTTTTCAAATGTTGGCACACCTCCCACTGTTCGGAAAGATAGGCGACGCTCAGTCTATGTACTTAATTCAGCAAAGAAATTAAAAAAAAAAAAAACATGGTATCACAAATGAACAACCAAACAGACAAATCCAATTTACGTGTGCAACGTTTAATTAAACACATATCTATGATTTCAAATTGAACACCCTGTATTCTAGAAATATGTAAGTATTTTTATTTATTTGTTTGTGTGTTCTTATTTCATTTATATAATAATAACAATATTTCAATATTTATATAATAAACAAATTGGATTTCCATCATCATCATCCAAACAGAAATGAGTTAATTTTTTTTTCTACTTTTATGTTGAACATTTCAACCAACATTCATACAACTCACATACTGATCATTATATTATTATTTTATTTATTCATCTTGTTAAAAATATTTTTGTCTTATTTAAACATACAAGTTCGTAAGATGAACGAACATGATCGTCTTTATACAACGAAGATTCTATGTCCACAATTTTTTATTTTCGGATACGTTTTTTTCTTCTTTTGAATGGTTTTTACCTGGTCATAGGCTACGTACACATAATCGAATCACAGCTAAATATCTGGATGACCGATGGGTATTTTTTGACTTAAAAATATAATAACCGTTTAAAATGTGTCCACACAAATACCAATTTGAATGTCCTGCTAATGTACTTTATTTCGTAACCTACGATAAACGCCAATAGATATCAGAAAGAGTCACATTTTACAGTCAATATTTCAAATTTTCCGGAAAACATGGTCAAAACGACGTTTTTTAAAAATGAAACCTAGCTAGATCGACTTTTCGCCCCAAAAAACCCCATGCATACCCATTTTCATGGAAATCGTTGGAGCCATTTCTGAGATCGTTGATATATATAATATGCCTGTGTATCATGCATGTATGTTTGTGGCATCGTAGATCCGAAACGCAGGAACTGATTTGGTACTTTTATATTGTTTGATAGATATTTTATCAGGAGTGTTCTGAGCGTGTTTTTTCATGTTTTCAATTGCAAGTTTAGGGTTCCGTACCCGATAACAACCAGAAAAGTGGTAATGATCTTCCAACGGCCAAGTAGATTTTCTTCAAACATAGCTAAGAACAGTATCGATCAAATAACAGAAGAAAATTGAAAATCGGTTCATCGCTATGATGCCACAAGCGAATCGATCAGACCTTCTCTTGTGTTGGGGGCTTCTTAGAATTTCAATTTACGTTTTATTACTGCCAATTTATGCGCCAAAATAATTTTATTATTAATCTAAATCCAAAAGTTTATAGTAAAATTAACAAACAAAAATTTGTTCTGTGTAGATAATAATACAGGGATATTCGATAAGATTTTTTCCTGTACATGGAATACATTTTGTACAAAAAAATTTTATCACTAAAATGGGAAAGATACATTATCCAAAAAGATGGTACCTGGTGACCGAGGATTGTGTGTATATATTTTAAGAACTAAATAAAAAATAATATTTTTTTTTATAATTAATAAATCTTTCATATATTATGTATCAAAATAGACGCCTCCCCCCTTTAAGTAACTTTTTTTTTGAAAATGTGACCTGATTGAAGCGGGGACGTCTTTTTAAATAAGTATCTCCCATTTACATGTTATTGATCATACATGCATTTATTGCGAACTTCATATTGGAACCGCCTAGCTTGTGTATGGAGGTGATGTTACATATATACATGTTTAGAACATTTCGGAACAACCAAATTTTATAAAATTTGTCTGCTAAAGAAATTTATTTCTTATGAAGTAATGGGTCTTATAATCCATAAAACCTTCATATATACAAGTAATATTGAAAATTAAGATTACAAATAGTTAACTATGCATACCCGGCCAGGCTATTTCAATTAAAATATTATAATATTTATTTTAAGTCAGTAGGTAAATAATTTCCGGTGTAAAAATACAGGGGTCACTATCATTTATGTGTACCTTGCACCAGAAAAAATTAAAATAATTTTTTTATACATTTTTAATTTAAATATATAAATTATTAATTATTAATTTCCGTATTTACTTACACCCCTATATTATTTACAATTAACTATAAACTATTACTATTAAAGTCATTAAATATGGTCTATCCAAACAAACCTACATATAAGGTAAACTTAGAATATGCAACTACAACTGCAAACTGCTTATTTTTTTATAAGAATCAGGAACACAACCTTTTAAAACAAATTTTAAATGTAAGGACGACTCTTATAGCTCCTGCTTTCCAGATACAGATGATGAAAACAACATTTTCTAACTTCCTAAAAAATTACAATATTTATTATTGTATTTCAATAGAGATATGTAGCTTCGAATTTAAACACCCACATTCTTTGCAAAAGATACTGAACTCTAAATCCAAACGGCTTGTTAGATTTTTTTTAAAGTGAAGACAAAAGCTGTAGCTACGTGATTTTGAAAATTTTCGTTTTTATACAATTTTATAGTATAGAATTTGTGTCAAAGCTGTCAGGTTTTAAAAGAAATGTTTTGAAAAAAAGTTTCCCCTCAAAAAATATAAACAACTTTTAACAAAAAATAAACAATATTTTTCGAAATCCCACCAAATTCTATAGAAATCCGAAATGGTACGCGAAATTTCTGAAAGTTGTAGATCTAAAGCACACTGTTTTTAGACTCATGTTTACATATTTTTTTTTAATATTTGGATGTCAAAAATAAGTTTCAAAAGTGACAGACATTTATTTGTGTTTGCTATAAAATAGTATAAAAAATAATAAAATACTGAATCGTGCCAGCAACTTTTGCCTGAACTTTGTTTTTAATAAATGGTTTCCAAGTTTTAGGTGCTTGGACCGATATGGCCTCATTTGATGGAAAGAGCACATCACTGTTATCATCTTCTCAATACTCCAAACAAACAATCTTTTAAATACCCCAAACAAATAATATCCCACCAAATTTCATTAAAACGTGTAATAAGGAATCCTAGGATATGGCCTTTTTCTTACATCATTAGCGATACTACCCAACTGGTTTAGAAATAAAGTTTGGGACTGCAAACCCAAATGTAAGTATTTATGAAAGGATGCTATTAATCTATCATCATTATTATTATGAATATGAAAATTAAATTTTAACAAATACCAGCTAGCCCAGTTATTATTATAAGCAAAGTTTACTCATCATTTAATTAAATACAGTTTTAATTTATTATTAGTAGATGGATACCTTATTTATTATTCATAGTAATACGGATTGTAATAATAATTCCATATGCGCATATTATACTTCAAATTTATTAGTTGTAAATGACTCTCTCCCTACTATAGGGTTAGATTACTATTATAGCCCAAGACTCAGTCGTTAATAATCTGAAATGAGTAAAAGCACGAATATCTACAAGTGAAATTTACAAACTTTAAAAAACCCCCGACAAACTTTTTGGATACGGAACCTTTAACTCGCACTTGAAGGATATCTATAAAGACTCTCCATTAAATTACCGTTTTTGTTCAAGCCTTTTCCAAATTGAACCGATTTTGAACATCATCGTCAACTTTTTAGTTTTTTCGGGTATGGGCCCCTAAACGCGAACTTGAAACTAGCTATCTCCATTAAATTACCTTTCAAACGAAATCAAAAAACTCAAAAGCGGTTCATTCGTTTAGGCGCTACTATGCCACAGACAGGCAGACACACACTCAGAGCGGTCAAACTTATAATACCCCTTTTTTTAGTTCTGGGGATAAAAATAGTCTGTCAGACCAAATGAGAAAGTCCGAAGCGGAGCCCTGGCGGTTTCCCAGATAAGGGTCATTCAAAGATTCCAATGCTTGGCCGAGCATTTTTATCAAAACCTCGCATATCGCCAAACATCTAAAAACAAGTTTTTATGGAATAGTGTTGGAGGCTTTAAAATATTATATTCTTATTGGGCACTTTTGCTTTGAGTAATTCTAAACTAAACGCCAAAATTTCACTGATATCGCTGCAGGATTGTCTAAGAAAAGAGTACGTCAAAAACGTAATCCAGTCAAAACATTTTTATTATTGTTTATAATAATTTGTATACTTACGTTAATAATTTCAAATTACAGTTTATAAAATTTTCATCATTTCAAAGAAAAAACACAGTTATTCCAAAGTTTTCAGTTTATTCTTCTGTCGACGATCCTCATAACTGTTCATCATTTTTTTTTATTTCGTTGACTTAAGGCACAAATTAATCGGAATCGAATTCACCAAATTAAAATATTATATGTTTATAATGATCTGAGGATAGCCCAAGTTGTTTCGGGGAAGCTATATTTGGATCATAGATTCTAATAAGCGTGTAACAAGCTTGATTGCATTTCACCGGTCGGTACGGAAATTGGAAAATATCGTTATATCAAAGATATTCGGTAAGATAACTTCTTGAATACACTCCTTAACTATATATGTAAATTTTGTAACAAAATGATTAGGCATGTATAAATTGTTTATGAAATTTTATGGACCATAAAATTTCCCAAATTAATCATCTCCATTAACCCAAACAATAATAACAATATATAATATGCGTCATTAAGCAAAATAAACCAATATAATTTTTTTTTTCAATTGGTTTTTTATTGATTGTAGATACGAGGTACCGGTGATTGATCAATTGTTTCATACTCATCATGTTCAAAGACAGCGATGAAAACATTTTAATTAGTGCCGATATTGTAACAATGATTGTTTATTGTGTCTAAATAATTCAAGTGAACCATACCTAATTAAAATAACTTACTTATTGTACATGTAATTATTACTTACTGGAATCCCTTTACCCAAAGATACGATAGTTAAAAGTAATTTGTCTTTAATTACAATTAAATCGTAGTTTTTGAACAATTTTTAAATTTGACTAAAATTATTGGGTTTGGTTTATAAATAATAAGATATGGATAAAATAAATGCGTTCAGATAACGGATAAAAGGTCAATTTGAATTATTTTGGTAAATTACAAAATAAATGTTCTGTATACTTTAACCTTGTCTTTTTAACCTCAGACTTAAACGAGGGTTTTATAAGTTTAACATATCTGTGTATCTGTTTGTCTGTCTGTGATATCGTAACTCCAAAACGGAATGGTAATTTGAACCAGAGAGTTCTTAGCTATGCTTCAAGTGCGAGCTTAGGATTTCGTATCCGATGACAATTAAAAAAAGGTGATGATCTTTTAAGGATGCGCTAATTTTCTTGAAAAATAACTCTTCATTAAATTTCCTTTCAAAAAAAATCAAAATCGGTTCATTCGTTTAAGAGTTACAATATCATAAACGAATCTAACAGACCTGATTTTATGGCGGGGGTTTCTTTTAATTTTTTTAATTTAATTTCACCAATTTTACATCCAATATTAAGAAAAACAAATTGTCTGCCAAACAGATTTCGACTACGTGTTTTTTATGTGAAAAATGAAATAACATGCATCGGACCTGATGAAAATGGTGATACGACTCTGATAAGATAGTCATAAATTTCCATATAATCAATAATTTTTTTTAACATTTTCCTTAAAATGTAATGCTTCGTTAGGAAAATAAAACATCGAAATGTTATTTTTTTGATCAGGAACTATAATTCAAAAGAGTTCAAAATAAAAATTCAAAATCTTATTTAGCACTAGCGATGAAGCCTTCGAGTTTTTTAACCAAGTTTTCCTTTTGTAGTAATTCAAAGATCAAACTGTGCAGACAGTAATTGAACATCAAATTCCGATTTTAAATGGTAAAAAATTAAATTACAAACAATGCGTTGCATAAATTTTATATAAATACAAGAAAAATCGACCGATGTAAACCCCATAATAACACAGAAATCCTTCACGAGCTTAGTGAGTTTTTACCGAATTTCTTTTTCCACGAAAATGAGCTATTCGTTTTAAATTGAAGATGCAATTGCGCAATAGTTCTTCCATACATCCAATAAGCAAATCTAGTAAATGATGATTGCTAATTTAATATGTAAACTGCTTTTCGAATATGCTGTAAGTTCGTTCAATGCCAAAATTGGAACATATACTAGAGATATACTAAGGACAAGGAAGTTGACGGCCAACTTTTGGAACTACAATATTTTATGACTTGTTTACGTTCCGTTGCGTATTCTTCATAAGACACCCATTACCAATTATTTTTTTTCAGAATATCTTAATTAATGTTAATTAATTTTTTATGATAAATACATACATTTTTATGATAAATTATTAATTATTCTTAAGTAAAACTTCGCTTGGCTTATGCAGCTCCTAGGTGACAAATTTTATTTTGTTCAAATAATGGCTTCAATTGCAGACGTAAAAATAACGTATACATTTGAACAAAATAAAAATAAACATCTTAAAACATTTGAATATTTATAAATGTATAAATATTAACAGTATTTGAATTATACGTATCATGTAATATTAAATAAACGTAATGCTGTAATACATATGCAAGAGCGAAAAGTATTGTACCATGGGCTACACTTGTAAATAGAGCTACACTTTAGTTTCTTTCTTCAAGACAGCTACGGTACAGAGTATTTCAGAATTTTACGATACTAAAAACAATAATCATTAAATTTAAATTTGGATCAAATATTTTTTTTCCGTAACTTTATTGGCTAGGCATTTGAACTAAACCATCATTTTAGTAATTAATACCTTTTTAAT
This sequence comes from Chrysoperla carnea, assembly GCF_905475395.1. Taxonomy (NCBI): domain Eukaryota; kingdom Metazoa; phylum Arthropoda; class Insecta; order Neuroptera; family Chrysopidae; genus Chrysoperla; species Chrysoperla carnea. Next base: position 29,405,442 of record NC_058341.1, read on the forward strand.
TACCTAAAATTAATTAATAAAAGTATAAATTCAGTGAGAGAAATTCAATTCACGAACGTGACGTCAGAGTATGTGGCTTGTCAGACTTAATTACCTATATTTTGTGTGGTATTACCATGGATATATACTATCATTACGACATGCGTGGGTATTACACCTGTAGTAAACAGTACGTTGAACTGTTGACAGGTCACATATTAATACCAATTGACAGGTCACATATTAATACGTCATCAACCGAGAGCGCCAAAAGTAAAAAAGTAAAGTGAAAAAATTACATGAATTTCGAATTTCCACTTTTCTCTTTTATAAAAATAAAACTGAATTACAATACGTTCTATATAAGATATTTCAACAATTAGCTCAGTCACTTGTTTATGTTTACTTGTTCTATTTGATTTTTGTTTATGTTTCATGCTCAAACGATTTTGTTTTCAAGATACGAAATTTTTGTAAGCAATAATCACGCAATATTATTAAAAACTTTAAGTTATCTGCCTTACTTACGCATTACCTTTATAGAGAATTTTACGTTCGTTAAATCGGTAACACAAGTACTTCTTTTATTTCAAATAGTTTTTCAAATATTTAAAACCAAAAATTTTCAAGCTTACGCTACAGATGTAACTTTTTAGTATTGAATTTAATACTATGCGATTCTATACGCATCAATTATATAGACGAAACCAATAGTCTAACTTGTATGGAAAATTTAGGAGGTAAGGCTGAAAAACTAAGATGGTTGGAATAATTAATGAAAATTGTGATCCAAGGTACGATCCTCACACATAGAAACATATATGTAACTAAATTCTATTTGCAATCATTACAGAGAATAAAGTGGTTTGATTGAATTTGTTTTTACTTCTATACGTATATGCAGCTTTTTGTTCATATAATAGTTTGAAAGGAATTACATTTGTTGATTAAAACCAACACCAATCAAAAACGTATCTAATAAAACCACATTACATTAAGTCCATCATTTGACTATTGAATTTTTACAACTAAGATTTCAACGCCATAATGGTACAAATATCAACCTTCTTCTTCGATTAAACAGCTTTTTTCGTTTGACAAAATTTTTGCATCTGACAAAATAAATCATTTTTATTGATTTCATTTGATTTACTATTAAATAGCAGCTTTTTAACAAAATATATATATATATATATATATATATATATATATATATACTAGCTTGATACCCGCCCGCTTCACCTCTCTTGATCTCACTTATTTCTCTTCCATAACTCTCGAAGGAACTGCTTTACACAGCTAAAATATTTGCTCAATTTTCAATTTTTTAAAGTGTAAAACAGTCATAATTCATTGAGAATATCAGAAAAGAAGGCCATGAATTGTTTGACATTTACTATTATAAATTTTTACAGAAGTGTTTAATTTATCGTTTAAAATGATTATCATAGATGGAGCAGTAAAATGTCAGAATAAATTTAATATCTTTAATTTTTTTTTTAATATATTGATTGAACCACATCTTTATTGCTTACGGATCTCAGATAATCCCACTTGTTGAATCGAGAAAGATAAAAACTCCATTCATGTTATTTGTATCTACTGAATCCTGCCAGGAGTCATACCTCGAATGTTCGAGTCCTAGAAGCACTGTGCTTTCCTCGCTGCAAGTGGAAAACTTCTAGAAAAACACAAAAAAACCCTTGGTCGAGGTGCCGGAGATTAATTTGCAGTACCTCTCTTATTATTATATACAAATTTTTTAATATCTTTACATAGAAGTTATTTGAGTATTTCACAGTAGATGCTATTTTTTAACAATTTCATCATCATATTGAAAAACAAATATACAAATGCATAATTAATGAAAAATTGTCTGATGTCTGATTCAATGTTTAGAAAATTCTTTTAAGCTTATTTATTTAATTGAATATAAAATGATACTATATTATCATTTTTATCCACTCCTTTGGGATGCTGTTTTGTTTACCAACATACGGTCCTAGTCAATAACGTCTTACCATACAGCAATGAGCTTTGGTGATACAGCAATCGAAAATAATTCCATAGGCTCTAAATTTTAAAATCACCGAGAATGCTTTTTCTACAAAAGCAACATAAAAGTTAATTCTTGTAATCAATTTAGTTCCACACTTTTTGTCTTTTTAAGTGGTAAAAACATAGTTTGGAAAAATTGATTTTCTCTTTACAGCATTGTTATTCGTTCGTATTACAACTCTGCCACATTCTTTATTTAGTTAAATAACCGAAACATAGGGGTGATTGTTTTATGAGACCAAGTAGAACCAATGCTTATTCAATTAATACATAGTGATATAAGAGCTAGCACTTTCTCGTAAAGTTGATGTAGAAACGACTGAATATTGGATATTTCTGATCTTCCTGAAATTAGATAGGAATCCAAGGTTCTATAAGCAAATATAAATTATAATTATCAGGCAGATAGGGCTGTTTTAAAAATAATTTAGTTTTATAATAAAGTAATGTAATTTTTATTTGCCAGGCAGAAAGTTCATTGATTTACTAACACACATCATGCGTTAAAAATCGTAGCCACTCTCAGATGTAAGGCCTACTTCATTCCTTCTTAACAAAACTGAACAAAAATTTATTCGTCTTAATATCGGAAAAAAAGTATCGAAAACGTAACAATCTTTTGTAGCATAAAGGTATAAAGTACCATTAGTTGTGAGATATATTTTATATAAATTTATGCAAATTATATTATTTGTATAAACTAATCAAGAAATAATAATTGTAATAATAATCATTGTAATAACATTGTATTTTATTAATTAATATTCATGCTGTGTATTCTAGAAATGGTTCTCTTAGATTTAAAGGTAGAATAGATCTCTTTGTATACACTTTAATAATAATTAAATTATACATTATTTTGACGTAGTTTATCGATAAACAATAATAATTCTATAATATAGATGAAAAAACTCTAGAGCAGTGAAGCCCTATCTCTAATAGCATATTTTTCCCTTTCATTCTTCTTTATTGAAACATGAAATATTTACTTAAAGCAAAAAGGGACGAGTGAGCGAGTTGAGAAGGCCACACCTCTCAAAGGCTCTTTCCTAACTTAATCCCACCTGTATACTAATTTTCACTCATATGACGCTTCCTGAGAATCGTGATAACATAACATTCGATACAGTGCGTAGGTCTACATTTTCTGCGAAAAATGGCTAAAATATATACATGAATAACTCTTTACACTATCTTGTGTATCTTATGAGATTGAGATTTATCAAAATAAATTTTTGAAGAATTTTATAAAATATTTGAAAAACATATTCTTCACTAATTGTTCACTTTTAAGCGAATTGCCGAAGGCAATGGAGCTATTGCTTTTGTACGGATGATGGAATTTCTACCTACTAGGTAGAAAGATGAACATGAATTTGAAATAGTACTCTTGTGATTTTTCTCTAGGCACTTAGTTTTCAAAAAAAAAATTATTGGAAAACTTAAAATACAATATTTGATTTTAAGAAAAATGATTTATTTTTCAATCTCTGGTCTCCTGCGCTACGAATTTTTCTACTTTTGATATCCGTATTTGATATCCAAAGCTCTCTCTTTTATTACATTTTACGAATGTTTAGTTGTTATAAAAACTTTCTTTGATCGGCGAGTGAAAAGTGAGGTTAAATATTCTCACGAGAGAAAGAGAAAATCCGATTAAAATAACAAAACCATGTCTTCGTTCAAGGTAAGCCAAATACCGAGTAATGTCTTTCTACACTTGTCCTAATGTGAACTCGATTATCACATGTGGGCGTTTGTTTGATATGTCAAAGACAGAGATTTATCAGAATCAATTTTCAAAAATTTTATTAAAATATTTCAAAACGTATTTTTTCCCATATAGAGAATATTTCCCTAGTTTTTATTTTCTCATTAGTGTATCGACAAAGAGATCCTAATTTATTTTTGAAGAATTTGTTAGAATATTACAAAATGTATTTTTCCAGTTAATATAATAACTACGAATGTTTGATATTTAGAAAAAATTTGTTTTATCTACCAGGTATTAGGTGACGTCATTTGTTTCCATCGAATTTTAGAAATAAAATAAAATAAAAGTCTGATCACGTTACCTGTGAAGGATTAATGTACATTTTGACTTTCAACATGAATTAACATTAAATATCTGCACACAAAGTTAAGATATAAGTAAAGTTGGTGACATCAGGAAGCATGTCAACAAACAGTACTTAAAGAGCCAAACCAAGGAGAAATGTGTTTTTTCAACGGAAAATTTTTTTACTTATTTATTTATTCAAGAAGACGTAAGATTATTATTGTTAAAGAAGTTTGTGCAAAGAAAAATGGGTTTACTGTTTCTAATTTTTTAATTATTTAATGGGTTTTCTGTGTGTGAGCGTACTCTTTTTTTAAATATTCAACTTTTAGAATCAGAAAAGAAATCTGTTACTGTAGGTAAGTTTGTAGCTGCATTACGTGACAAGAAGTCAGATTTCCCATACATAGTCGTTATCTGGCCCTGACTTACCTTGACCTATCATTTATCGTTTTAATTTAAAGGAATATTTTATGTTCTTAAATCACAGAAATATTTGAATGACCCATTATCAACGGTTGATTATACTTCTTTAAAATAAAATACCTTACTTTTTATAAGAATACTTTTATTTCTTAGCCTGTTTTGTGACTGCCGTCACCGTGGAACCTTAACAATATTTAATTTCAAAATCTTAAGTTACAGTTAACAGTATTTGTAGCTGATTAATTAAAATATATAAATTCTAAGTAATTATATAAAACACACAATTACAATCTCAATGTTTTTGAAAATAAATCATGTAGAAATAAATATATAACAATATTTTCTTCTTTATTTCTGTAAATTTCTTTGTAATTATATAAATAAAAAGTAAAACCTAGATAGATAAATGATGAGCATACATTTTTTTAAGGTGGTTCACGCGAGTATATTTTAATATTTAAGTTAATGTGTTAAGGATGTACGAGCGCCGGGGCAATTTTGGATATAAGGCTTGCTGTTTTTTTTAAATATGTTGTTGGATTAAGTCTGAATCAATTCTGAAAATTTAAGGAAGTGGGGGGCGGGGGATTGATATATATATATTCAATTTTGATGGTAAATTATAGTAAAACTTGACAATATAAGACGAAATGTAAGAATAAAATTTTCGATACCTAAGTAATTTTTAAAATATCAAAAAAAGAAAATTGTGTTTAGTTATTTAGCTTTCCTTATTTCGAAAACCATGGCAGATATCGAAAATTTTATTCTTATTATTCGTCTACATTTAAAAGTTATACAAAATTCATCATCAAAATTGAAAAATTGAAGGTCAGTTTCTTTAAATTTTTTGAGAAATGAAAGACTAAGATGAGTGCGTTTATTCTAAGAATAGATAAAATTGAAATGCATGTCGCGAAAGAAAACTGTAGAAAATCTTTACAATCGTAGGTGGTTTCACTGTCGGTAGTCAAGTCATTTACGCTTATACACTTACTAATTTATACACTTAACACATGGTTATAACTAAATGTATACACCGGAATCTTTTACAGTGAATAATTAACACCAAAAAGTAGAAAAAAAACAGAAAACTTTTTTATCCAATTGTCTAGAGCATAAACTACCTTAAATGTATAAATAGAATAGTGTTTTGAAAAATTATTTTATGTTAACTTGTATGCACTCAATTTTTTATATTTTTTTTATTTTATTTTTTACAATTTCGCAATATTTACACAAAAACATATAAATAACAAACAATTGTATTGTATGATTAATTAATACAGTTTTTTATATTAAAAGATTCAAGTATTTTTTAATTTCTCATGATAATTTGTTTGATGCAACGAGACTGGCAACGTTTACAACAGTATATTTTAAAACCAGTGAATTTCGGATAATTTTTTTAAACCTCATGTTAACCTCAAACAGTCGCATGCTGGATGGGCGCTTAAAAGCAACTAATTAAAATGTTTTGAAAAGGTTTTTTTTTTTTAAATGTTATGAGTGAGTATCTGATGAGGCGATAGCAACGGCAAAACTGATAAATATAATTTATGTTACTTAAAGCATATGTAGAATGAATTTAAATAAATTGTCCTAAATTAACTTGTGCCGCTTTTATCGCAAAATTATGGTGCTAAACATAGTGAACTCAACCGTTATCGGGTTCTGGATATAATTTATCCCAACCTCATTTTAATAAGAAAAGAAATATCCAAAATTCAGCTGTCTTAAAATAACCGTTATCATGATGTTGCCAGCTCTTACACCATAATGAACTATGTTATATAATTGTTTTTAATATCTTGTTATATAGTAAAAATTGCAATTGCCATGAGTTTAATGTTTTAATGCATTAATAGTTAATTACTTAAACTAAAACTAAATCCTTCAATTACTGAAATAACACACAGTCATTTATCTGAATTAGTTTCTTACAAAATTAATTGGAATATAAAATTCATGATGGAAGATCACCAATTAGGCTTTCAAAAATTACTAAAACTTATCGTAGAGATCTATTTGTTTTCCTTGAATAACCTGCATCAGTTGAAAGAAATTTATATTCTAAACACAGACTCAATTGAGGTAGCTCTGGACAAATTTAAGAATATTTTGGAACCTGTGCATGTATAATCATAATTTTTATAGTTGCGAGGTTTAGGCACTGATTATTACCTAAAAATAGTAGTGACGGGTTTTTTTAGTTGTGTTTATCAAATTACTTGAGGACTCCCAACTCCAAATTGGGTGTTACGTAATCAAATTCAATCTTATAAAAATAAATGGAGAATTTCACTCGATATATTTACGCCCTAATTTTTTAATAATGACTGTTTTAACATTTTGTTTTGAATGAATAATTTGGTGCATTAACACTGCACATATCTAATATAGTTATCAAAATTGAACATACAAAAATTCGAATTATCTTGTAAGCATGTAACAAACACATAATTATCATCCGTTAATCTTTGTTATAATTTAATTATGAATGATTAGTTGATGTAACCATGAGATTTTTATAAATGACTGCTCTAAGTGATGAAATAATTAGTTTCAATTTGATCCATTCCACTTTCAGATCCTATTGAGTATCAAATATATAATCCGGACAATAGAAACTATATATGTATATACCTACTTATATACTCGATAGAGATCGTTGCATCCTGGAGTCTATTGAGTTCGTATGAGCGAATATAAGTAATATCAACAATAGATAGGTAGTTATATTTCAATAATTCGAATAAATTATTCAGTAAAATAAAAATATTTATTTAAACAGTAGTAGTAAAATAGTTCAAAGATAGCTGGTCAAAATATGGAAATCGAAATTTTCGAAAACAAAAAAAAAAATTTAAATAAAACCCGACTGTATTAAATAAAATCTGAAAAGAAAGGAACAAGTACAGTAGTTTCTATAGCGACTTTAAAAGTCAGGGCCCATCATTGGGAAGATTTAAGCCACTCTGGATATCAATGTGCTCCGGTTTTTGCATAAGTAGGGAAATTCCATGAAACTTTTAGTAAAATAAAACTTGCAAATTTTCAATGAAATTCATACCTCACCAGCCTCTCCCCCATCAAAAAGCGAAAAATAACTGAAAATTATAAAATCGAAAAGAAAACAACTGAAAATTATTAAATCGCATTTTTATTCAATGGATGGAAATAAAGTTAATCATGAAGATAATTCATTGAAATTAATCATTATCGCGAGGAAAGTTACGGATGAAAACTAGCATCAATAAATAGGACAAAATGTCAAAATTTAGAACTAATGTAAGTTCTATTTAATTAGGAAGTACATGCTAAAAAAATCACACATTTACTTATTATACCATTAATTTATTTGTATATACGGAGCATATCTTATTTTATTAACACTTAAAACTTACTATAATAAATATTTTATATTTCCAGGCATTCAATAATTACAGTGTATAAGGTGTCCCATAATTAACTAATTTCTCTGTGATAATTAATTGCTTAGCAGAAAACTACCGGTACTAAGATGGTTCATAATAATTTGCATTATTCTTAAATTCATTTGTCCCATATTTTCATAAATACATGTGACGGTGTAAAAACGTTTTTGTTTTCATAATATGCTTCTATCCAAATTTTTCAACTGTCCACCCTGTCCACTAGCATATGAAAGAATAAATAATTTTAAGTATCAAATTAAACAAGTGAAAACAAACAATTGACTGAGTTAATTGTTGAAATACCATGTTTAGCAGTGTTGATTACTCTGTCACATTACACTATCTCTAACGGTTTACGGATTCAAGACCCAATTGACGTATGTTGTTCATTTACGAACTTGAACTCACTTTTTACGTCCTCATCACGCTATAAAAATTTCAGCTTGCAATCTCTTTTCGTTTTTGAGTTATCGTGATGACAGACGAAAGACGACAGCCAGGTGACAGACAGACAAACAGATAGGCAACCGGAAATGGACTATTTAGGTGATTTTATGAACACCTGTACCAAATAAATTTTGTTCATAGCATCAATATTTTTAAGCGTTACAAACTTGGGACTAAACTTATTATACCTTGGTATATTTCATATACATGGTATAAAGAGAATAAAATGTTTATATTCTATCTTTTTACACCTAATATTTTAACAATGATTTCTTTTACATTTGGTACACAAGAAATATATTCATTGATCTTATTTTGCCGATGAATATGTTTTATTGATAGTGTATGATGCCATAAATTACTTAAGAACGCAAAAAATCAAAATCAATAAAACCGCCAACTAATTAAATTGTTTCTTATCATATTTGTTTTACTTTAAAAATTTTAGTTTCAAAAATTATTACATGTTACTGAAATGCAAGCTAAAATCCAAGAAGTTTTAGATCCAAGTTGATTTTTTCAGTATGGTCATTTTATCAAATAAAAATAGGCGCAGCTGATTTTGAATGATGCACAAACTTAAACGCACAAACTATAAACAAAATTATATTACTTATATGACTCAAAAACAGTTTTGCCATTGTGTTTATACATATTTTAAAATTCGAGATGAAATGTGCGGTAAGGTTGTACCCACACAAGCAAACTTATAGCTAAAATATTGTACTTAAAATGACATAACGTTTGCATAAAATTTATAGAAAATACTTAGAAATAAAACTTGGATATTTAAAATAAAATTTTTTGAAAAAAAAAATTGTGGTTAAACTAAATTTACATCGTAGGGATAGACGTATATAAAATTTTTAACAATTTATTTAGTTACATTATAATTTTAAAGTTGCCAGTCACAATTTGCTCAACTTATTCTTAATGCGTATATTATTATATTACTTATATAATATTTGTAGGGAAGAAGCATAAAGTTTTGCTTTTTTTTTATTATTATAACTTAAACAAAATTATATTGCATGTTTTTCATCTTTCATTGGGGATAGGAAAAAAACTTTTTTATTTTATTTTATTTTCTTTTTCTAAAACTGTGTAGTAGAGAACGTAAAGTATGCATTAACTTAACAAAACGCCGTAATTGGCATGACCTGTAGAGTCCAGACCAATTGTATTCGTTGGTTAATTATATTAAAAGTAAACATTTATATATAATCTTCTACAACTTTACTTTTGATAAATATATCCACTTTAAGTAATAGGGAATATCCATGTATTATTTTTATATTTTTAATTCATTGTTTACACCGTTTTAACGTAGTAAAAAATATAAATACTGTTTAAAAATGCTGGAATTAAGTGTAAAAAAATATTTTATATAAGTAGAGAATAATTTTGAGATGTTTAAACGCAGTCTTTTGGCGCTCTCTGTTGATAACGTATTAAGATGTGACCTGTCAATTGGTAAAAAAATGAATTTACAGCACAGAATTTACGTTATTAAGTATTCTAATAAAAAGCCGTAGAATAATATAACTCAATGCAAATCCATACAAAATATAAGTAATTGATACCATATGTAAACAAATCTAACAAACGATATACTATGACGTCACGTCCGTTTTAAAATTTGAGTTTCCGTTTTAGAAATATGAATTTCTCTCACTGAATTTGTACTTTTATTAATTAAATTTATGTAAGTAAAAAGATATTAATATTTCAATTTAAATTTCATGAATATTATGGACAACTAATCATTTGTGCCATGGCGTCTGTTGGTAATGAATCGAAATATGATATACTTAGAAATTTGGTAGAATAAGGATCGTAGAAGCTTCGCTTCATTATAAACTCACAGTCTAACACATATAAATGCATGTTAAACAATGGTGTCAAAATTTTGTAAAATCCTCTAAACGTTAAAATATCATACAATTGTGAATTTCGATTTTCGTGATGAAAAGAACAATTTTCGTACAGAAAGATAAAAAAAGGTAAGGCCAAATGAAGGAAAGCTTGTTTAACTAACAATTGTTATTCATATTTTTGTGTGTAGTTACATATAGAAATATATAAACAACAACGAAAAAATAAATGAACAAAAATTAGTTGGGTAGAAAATTTAATAATAAAAAAATTACCATAATTGAGTAGATGATATTGTGTGTATTTTTCTTTTCTGTTTTTTTTTATTAAAACATTTTATGAGCGTTTGTACATGTTTCAAAGGTTCCTGTACAAATATATTTTTTTTATATGTTTTATTTTTGTCTGGAAAAAAAATTTATTAAAATCGTTTAATGAAAATTATAAAATAATCATAATTTCTATTTTAATATTAGTAGTATTTTTTATTTCTTTTTTTGGTTTCTACATTCTATTGTTAGTGAGAACCATTAATTAACATTGCAGAGGTACGTGATATTCGACTCTAAACTGTCAGAGATTCAAAGGCTGATTGCGTTAATAATGTCCTTCCTACTGAAGTCCTTTCAAAGGAAAGAACGCGTAAATAACTCTTGAAACGTAGGTATGAACTCTTCTCAAACAAATCAAAATCGATTCATCGACCAACGATGCTCTGTATAAACACATCTTCACAGACGAAAGAATACAAACACATATTAAACCTACAACAATTCGTCTTTTTAGTCGTCGTTTAATAAATAAATAATTGACACAAATAAAATTAATGTAAATAGATAATAAATAATAATCAAAAACTTTCAGTTAAATTATGTACTTAGCCTATGAATTAAATGGATTTTTAATATGTATTTAGCGGAAATAAATTATTTTCGTAGAAAGTATGTAATCATTTAAAGATTATCAAAATTATATTTATAAAAATAATTACCAAATATTCAATTTAGTAGGTAATGTTAATAATAAAATATTGAATTCCAGGAACATTTCTGAGAAAAGTAATAGTATTTTAAATATTTACAAGAAATTATTTAAATTAGGAGGTAATTTTATCGTCCAATTGACGACGTCCACGAACAATGAATGTCTAAAGTTTAACGATTCACGTCGTTGCTTCAAAAATATGATTAATCAACATATTTTATCAACCTGCATTTATGCCACCCAGACCAGGCGGAGAATATTATCAGCAATAAATTTTTAATTTAGTATTATTTTAAAATATAATATTTAAGAAAACAATTTATTACAACCTATGAACAAGATTCATGAAAATATCTAAAATAAACATTTGAATGTCGTCTGGTTGATTGCGCAGGCCGGTTAAAAGTTCCTTTATAACATGCCACTAATAATATATTCGCTGGGCCAGAGTAAACTAATAAGTTGATAGGATTTATTCGAGGACTATACACATTGCTCATATAGATTCGATTCAAAGTATACAAATTATAATAAAATTAAAATAAGGATAGAAACAAAGGAAGGATCACTCTCAAATTCATAATTGGTTCTTCCGTTCAAAAGCTACGATGACACACCATCAGGACTGATCAATTCGTTTGTAGCGTCGTAGCTCCTAAACAGATGAACCAATTATAATTTTTTTTTTGTTTCTAAAGCAATTTCATCGAGTTTTTTTGCATGCCGTTTAAAGATAATCATTTCTTTTCAAGTTTTTATCGGGTTCGGTACATCAAACTCGCAGTTGAAACATAGCCAAGAGCTTTTTCTATAAAATTGCCTATTAAAAAATCGGTTGATCCATTTAAAACCTACGATGCCACAGAAACAGTAATACAATATAAAATATTTAGTCGATTCCAAATAATTTTTACAAGTCGATTAAAGGTGTTTTTCAAGTTGAAGGAGGCCTTGAATAAGAACTTCCTGTGAAAATAACACATCGCCTAAATGTGAAACACTCCAGCAATCCTAGACTGAAAACTCATATACATTTAACAATATTTTCCGTTGCAATAAATATTTTAATGTCAAAGTATTAAATAATCATAAAAAGTAATTTATGGAAACATAGAATCATATAAACAATAAAATTGTATAGAAAAAATTTAAAGAAAAACTTAAAAACCGAGCCAAGAATAAAATCAAGTTTTTATACTTCGAATATTTTTATGTGTATTTTTTGCATCGTTTATGAGTTTTGGTGTTGAATAAATTTTATGTATGAAATATACAAGAAAATACAGGAAAAACCATACATAAAACTATCATAAGTTTTGTTTAAATCGAAAAATTATCTATTAACTTACTATCCAAATTATTTATTAATTCGCTCTGAAATTTTCTGGGGATAAGATAAAAATATAACGTCGGCTGCTCTGACCCGTGCGTCACTGTATCTCATCACGCTCTACATTCAATTCCAAAAATTAAACAAATATTAAAGTAATTCTAACACTTACTGTACTTATTTAATTTGTTTTAATTTTATTAGCAAGAGAAAAGATGCATGAAGGCACCTACTAGGTTGTAAAAATGAATCATAAATTTTGAAAATCATTTCTTCGGCAACTTTTTTTTACAGAGAAGTATTTAGTACTCAAATTATTGAATATTTTGTACAGTTTTGATATGATTTACAACGAATCCTACAGGATTAAAGCACCAAAAATTGAAGAAAACGATTTAGTGAACGATCAGTGAACGATTTAGCTAAATTTTATGAGGATTTCCGAACGAACTCAGCTCAAAATTTTATTAAACAATCAGCCAATGTCATAAAACATCCTGGAAACAATTATAAGATCTGAAGAAAAGCAACAGCAAGCCCATTTTCATCACTCCTTCAAAATTTCAGCCTGATGTCTGTTCTCGTTTTCAAGTTATCATGACAGACGTACACACGGACAGACAGATAGACAACCGAAAATGGACTAATTAAGTGAAGTGTTCGTAGCATCAATATTTTTAAGCGTTGCCAACTTGGTACTAAACTTGGTATACTTTGCTATATTTCATGTATACATGGTATAAAATTGAACCATTTCATAGAAAATTGCTACTTTGCTCGTAGAGACTTGCTTAAAATAAAATTTATTTTTTATTACATCCATAAGCTCACTAATAAATTGTAAATATGATATTTGTTAAGCAACTGATGACATAGGGATATATTTTCTAGGTTGTTTCATAAATTTATATAAATTGTATATATATGCAGATATTATATCGGATGTCTCAAAACTCTCTCCAAAATTGTGACTCTATAGATAAGATTTCCTTCAAACTTACTAAGTATAACTTAAAAAGTGTTTGAGTTATTTGCTTTCGTAAAATAAATAGTTCGTTTAATTTTTTGATTCGTTTAATTAGTGTACGCATAAAAATGAAAGAAGAGCAAACAAATGATACAACACACAGACGGTTTTATAATAGTTCTAAATCCAAAATTTTGAACGTATCCGTTGAAATTGTAACCAAAAGCTGTATTTTATCCAAATAATTAATCATTGCGATTAATTATTAACACTTCGCAGCGTATCTCGCAGAGCTCAAATAATTGTTCAAATAAAAGTATGCTCCATGAGATGTCTCCCTTCTATTATATTACATTACTTTCTACTAGAACAAATTTTACTTGAATGATTTGACTTCTAAACCTAATTTTGGGATACCGGATAAATACATATTATATGATACACCTAAACATATTCACTACTTCTCTATTATAAACCATATAATTTAAAAGAATAAAAACAAAATATATTTTTTGACTGGCTAATTGGTCATAATTATGATGAATGATTGTTTAAAAAGTAGTAGTTTGTATCTACCTAATATAACAAACATATATTATAAATTTACCTACCTAGTACCTACCTACCTAATGGTGAATATTATATTTTCAACAAAAACAAAATTGAAGAAAAAAAACACACGCACATTTACATAATATTTTATAAATGTGTATCAAAAATTTCTCTAAAAGTATCAGTCGATTATAATTATAAAAGTGATAAGCTTTGGAATACATTTTTACTGGAAGTATTTGAATAGTTTTTTAGTAATTTCATAACAAACCCAATATATCTCAAAATTTTATTTTATGAACATATACCCGGAAAAAATTACTGTTTTCGACAAAATTTTACTCATTTTTAACCGACTTCAAACCAAAAAGAAAGAGGTTCTCAATTAGACTATATTTTTTTATGTTTGTTACCATACCTCAGAACTTTTGACTAGGGGAAAAGCTTTCTATTTGAAAGCTCGTGCTTTCCCTGTGGTCCCATTTCAATTTGGTTAGGTTCTGACAATCGTATCTTTGTGAAAACCATATAATTCTTAAATTTACATTAAGTATGTGCGCGACAAATGGACGAATATTTCAGTATCACGCCAACCAATTTCGATGATTCTTTTTTTAGGGACAAATTAGTTAGTGGTACTTCAGATTCACTAAAAACCATTCTTAGCTTGACCTGTACATAAATGTAACGTAATTTTGCCCAACTTTAAGAAGTCTGACTTGAAAATTTATATCCGGGACACTGTTGGTTTTAAGTACATATAATTAATTATGCAGGGGTTATAATAAGAATATTATGGATATTCTAATCCAACAAGAATATTTATGAATATTATAGAATACAGTTTAACTGTAATCACCAATATATTTTGTTTGAATAAATGAAGATTATATTCAACTATTTATAATAATCTCCTTATAGTCTTCTACAAATGATAAGTAATTCACGTTTTCATATAAAAAGCGATAGACCCACAGCAGCGTTTTCTGTGTGTTGTTTTGTATGCTGAGTTTTATATTATATATTATTTGAAGTTGATATTTTAGATATATTATTTATATAAATATAATAATAATAGTATGTATTATTAATAACATTATTTTAAATCCAAGAATTCAAAATATTATAATAACATACTTACACAGAAATACAGAACGATACTAATGGTTATATTCAATTTTAAATTTTATTTTAAAATTTATTGACCTTCATCAACAAAATTATTTAGTATCGTATTCGGTTGGATTAGAAATATCAGTTGGCAGTTTAAAATAAATTTGTAGTCCGAAATATAATTTTTGTAAGCTTAGTGTTTAACTGAAAATCTTTATTAAATAACCCAAAGAAATGCTACTCAAATTTTTTGCATATATTTTCTTTAAAAAGCAAAAAATCAATTTCTATTGCGGTGAAATTCAGGTAAAATTAAAGGCTTCAATTGTAATAATTCTTTCGTTCCTTTAAAGCTAAGAGATTTTTTTATCTGTGCGACAATGTTCTAATACTGAGAGTAATCTACGAATTAATTTACTAGACAGTTTGGATTTTGTCCAAATTCATTTCCTATTCATAGTGTTTATATGCGCATAGATCTTTTAATCTTTTATATTAGATGTATTTATTATTTATATGACACACTCAATAATAGTAGATAATATTTAGTAAACAAAATTTTAAATTGAGAATGAATAAGAATGAATAATTGTACAAATATTTCCTGTTTCGCTTATAAATATTATAAATATTCAATAAAATTTTATTAGTGAGGATTAAAAACGAATTAAATTTCAACAAAACTGTTTATATTCTTGTTTAAAAAGATTTCTTTCTTTCTATTAAATACAAATTGATGACTATTTAAAAACATTTTAGTTTAAAATAATCCCACTATTAGATAATTTTTGTGTAATTTCTTTATAATACAAAGGTGTAATAACAAAAAAAGAGTATAGTATTAGTATGAAATAGAATTAAGAAGCTTTGAGTGTTTAGCAAATTCAATAAATACTTCCATGAATTCGACTTAATTAGAAAAATATTTAAAAATTTTTTCAGTTTATGAATTTAACGATTAACCAAAATATAACATTTTCATTTCTCATCATCATCATTTTTTAGTATGTATCAGCAGAATCGTTTTAAACCACATGCATAAAAGTATTTAGGGGTTTTTTAACAAACAAAAAATCTTTGATAAAAAATCATTATTTTTCTTTATAAATTTAATTGGTGGTTACTTACTTACGATGATGATTTGATTTTGAGATTATTTTAGTGATTTCTTTTTTTCGTTGTGTTGTGATTTCCTTATTTCAAAAAGCAAAATCATATATTACGTCCAAAGTTTATTTTTTGAATGATGCCAATTTCTGTCGTTGACAAATTAGTCGTTGTTGAAACCGGGCGTTAAGCTATTGTAACTGGAAAACCATAGTTACAATGCACTGAAAGAACGACTTTATTTGAGCTCAAAATCGTAGCCGCATTTCGAATTTCGTCAATTTTATCTCGTATCGTCATAATAGACCACGAGCTAACAATATGAAACCCTAAGTTTTTGACTTAAACTTTTTTTTGTTGGTACAAATCTATAAATGCCATTAAACTCTCTTCGCCTTGAAGTTTTTCCTTTCTTTTTATTAGTTAAATACAATTTCAATTTTTGTCACTTTTTCCATACCATTAAGAAAACCTGGTATCCAAAAGTTGCCCATACACGGGGAGGAAGTTATATTGATTCTTCTACCACATTGCTGCAGTCGTTAATGTTTCAGACCCTAAGTTGTTTTTTATTCTCTCGGCCGCACAATTGTTATTATTTTTTTATAAGTTGGCTGAACATGTTAGATTTTTGAATTCAATAGCATTCAAAAACGAAAAATGTTTATATTTGTTAAACATTTTACCTCTTTGCTTCTTCATTTTCGGTACCATTTGGATAATTATGAAACCAAAAGACCATAGGCATACAAAAGTTTTGTAAATTATTTAACTGTTGTTTTTAAATAACCAACAAATGTATACTGTTTTTCAGTTTTTGATTATTTGTATACAAACTACCTAATATACGAACAAGTATTAAAAAAAACCAATTATTGAAATTACCTAATTTGAAATGAATGATTTGTTTTCTAATCAGTAAATGGATTTTTTTGTTGTTCAACTATATATGTTTAATATATTTTGGTTTTCAAATGAACTAATTATTATTAGCAACATGTTGATGTTGTGTGTTTTGGTTAATTAAATTGAACATTATTCTGATTCTTATTAGTTTTATTGTGATACTAGTCGTTTTCCGTTTGGTTCGCTGGACTATACTAACTTTACAAAAAAATAGTACCTTGATGACCGAGCTTACTCGGTATTTTTTGGGTTAAAAAGGTACAAATTTTATCACTAATATAAAAAGCATTTAAAATGTCTCCAAGCAAATAGCAATTTAAATGTCCCGGCAATGTACTTTATTTCGTCGCCAATATATGTTAGGAACAGTCACGTTTTGCACTCAATATTTCAGTTTTTCCTGAAAACATGGATTAAACGACATTTTCTAAAAATGAAATCGCTGTATATTAATTTTCATGCAAATCGTTAGAGCCGTTTCCGAGATTGCGGATATATATTTTAAATAATTGCTCGTTTAAATATACAAATATACAAGAATGTCACACAATCAGATTGCTGGGACTGTTTAGAAAAATTCATGACAAATACAAGTGAAATTTACAAAATTTATGAAACCCCGACAAATTTTGAAGTTCGGGGGTTAAAAATAAAGCATTTGACTTTATACCCCGACTATCTAAGAGGTGTGTTATAAGTTTAACTTGTCTGTGTATTTGTGTATCTGTATGTCTATCGGTGGCTGGCCAGTTCTCTTTTATAGTTGTTATCGGATACGGAACCCTAAGCACGTATTGGAAACATAGAATACCTTCGACCAATTTAATGTGCTGTTGAGTGTTTGACAAAATCATATTTGTGTTAGTTTTTTATTAGAATAGGATAGAACCGATGGTTATGCGCTATTTTCAACTGTCGCGATGAAAATTTTTTCTAGCCTCATAATTATTAAGTGCCCATTCTTATACTTGATAAGCTACATTAGGTCCATGTTACTGAATTGTTCATTGGTTCAGATAATGCCGAAATACTGATTAGTATATAGAAGTAAAAAACTAATTAATTAATGAGTTTAATTATAAAAGTCTATTAGTGGTTAACTACTTTTATTTATGTTTTTTTATACTATTTGCAAATAATAATAATCAAAGACTTCTTTGATCTCTATATATAAATAAACATTTAGGATGTATAGACAGATTGTTCCTTCAATAAAAATAACTATGTATTTTTACAAGGTGGCCAACAACAATTACTCTATTTTTAGAAATGCTCACTCCTCGCATGAAAATGACTGAAGCACAAGGGAATTTCAGTCCTTTGAGTATAAATTAGTGAAAGAAACTTGAGTGAAATGTCAATATTTGCAGCCCGCCAGTTCTGACTGTGGGGACCAGTGCCTTACGCATTGTGCTACAGAAAAGCTGTGTTACTATGAACATACTATAATTTTTAATCATATGTATTATGAAAGGAAAGTATTTCGTAGCCATAGAGTTTTGTAATTTTGAATTAAATTATGCTTTCTAACTATCAACTGAATCTTTTGTTACTATTGCCGTATATAAATAGCAGTTGTTTTCCATTTTTCTACCCAGTTCTTGTTCGCTGACTAACCCAGCTATCTTCTTTTACTATTAAATAACCTTATTGGCCTTGACTTATGAATGTAGGTAGAAGAGACCTTTAAATCGACCGTAGCGCTGTTATCTTGTAAAATTTGCAATAATCCATACGTTTTATTTAAAATATGACTTTATTAACACTTTCACTTAAGGTAATTTTGACCCAAAAAGTACAAAAATCGGGTTCATTTGATGACTGGTCGAATAGTTTTTGAGATACGGTCTTGAATCGATCTAAATATTGGGATATCTCAGAAACTCTGCATCCAATCATTAAAATAACCTTTTTTTTATACTTTTTGGATCAAAATTACCCCATCTAGCGATTTTCATCAAATTCCAAAACAAAAATTTTTTTGGCGATTTTCTCCATTTTTTCAAAGGGGTATCCCTTAAAAAAATTGCAATAAATCGAAAAATTTGGT
Organism: Chrysoperla carnea; assembly: GCF_905475395.1. NCBI lineage: Eukaryota > Metazoa > Arthropoda > Insecta > Neuroptera > Chrysopidae > Chrysoperla > Chrysoperla carnea. Next base: position 29,424,732 of record NC_058341.1, read on the forward strand.
TTATCTCCAATTTCGATAAAACTCACTATATAAGGTAATTTCGAACCAAAAAGTACAAAAATCGGGTGTATTTGATGACTGGTCGAATAGTTTTTGAGATACGGTCTTGAATCGATCCAAATATTGCGATATCTCAAAAATTATGCATTCAATCATTAAAATAACCTTATTTTTATACTTTTTGGATCAAAATTACCCCATCTACCGAGTTTCATCAAATTCCAAAACAAAAATTTTGCTTGCGTTTTTCTCCATTTTTTGGTGCCACTTTGTAAATTTAGAAAATGCATACATAGATGATGTATGTGCTTTACCTAGACATTGAAATGATACATTCATGCTAGTATATTTATACAAAACTCACGGACCAGTTCAATTGATGCTAAATTGTATTGAAAAATATTACTCATAAATAAAGTAGTTAGATAGTATATTTACAGTATGATTCAATCCTATGTTAGTTTTTACTAATGCTGGAAAATATCAGTTTCTCTGCTGCTTTTGCCGTGTGAAATCCATTTATGTATTGGCCAATTGAGTGCATAATTAGTATAAGTATATTTGTTGCGAGGAACAAACCAAATATGGGCTAGACTCAAAATACTACTCCCTTTTTTCCGCCACGAAACTTAATTTTGATTAAAATTTTTATGAAGATTTCAGTTTTGATACAAACTGGAATGAATACCTTTTGTTCGAAGTCAGTAATTTAAAACATTCATAACTTTTTTAATTTATCACTCACAATCGCTTTTAATTTATTACATAGTGCCTGTTATTTAATACTTTCTATATATTGAAAAGCACTTCAATCAGATCCGAGTGCCTTACGCCTTGTGTAGTATTTTTTACCGAAACTTTTGAGAATACTAAGTGCAAAAGATTCATGATTACTAGAAATACCTCAAACTATAAAAAAAAGAACAGTAAATGAATTTATAATAACTATAAAGAAACAGTAAGCGAGTAAATTTCTAATAGAAATAGTAGAAAAATTAATAAATTCGAAAAATCCACGAGACAAAATTAGGTCTGATTGATTCTTGATTTGTGGAATCGTATCTCCTAAACGAATGATCCTATTTGTTTTTTTTTTTGTTTTTTTTTGAAAGTTAATGTAATAGAGAATGTTCTTAGCCATGTTTTCTCAGCAGCTTGAAGATCATCACCTCTTTTGTAGTTGAAAAAAGAAAATCTAAAATCGGTAAAATCATTAAGCAGGTAGTAGCTACGATCTCACAGGCGGATACCTCTCTTTGTTAGTCGAGGGATAATAAGAATATTTAGATTACGAATATGTTTAGGTATTCTTGGCCCACACGTATGTCAAAGTCACATATAGTTTCTTAGACCTTCCAGTATTTTCATATAATATAGATATGTTGTTAGTTAAAAGTAATAGACTTTCCCATTAAGTTCAATAGAAAATTATATTTTTGGAAATATGAACTAAATACAGAACAAAATAAACATCCGTTATTGAGTCTAACAAATATATCACTACGTTGAATATAAAATTTTATTTCATTAAAACTCTATTCAATATACACGGTTAAATCACAATACAGCCATAAATTCTATCCTCTTAGAATGCGATGAAGACTTTAATCAATCTATCAACATAATGTCATTCTTCAATTGTTTTAAAGTTAGGTTTTTGAAATATATGAAACATATCGATTGCAAGGGGTTTTTACGTTTTATAGACCGATAGCTTAAATATGACGTCATCGTGCTCATTTGAGAACGCAGAAGTCGTAGAGTTTTTGAAAAAAAAAAGTAGAGAGTAGTTTGGTCGACTCGACAAAAGGAAGCCAATTTCAAAAGGTTTTTGAAATTTGAAGTATGTATTAATCATTTTACAAAGCACCCTTTTTCTCTCACGGTCTCAATAATAGGGTTTAATCATTTAAGCCAAAATTAGTTTAAAATTCAAAATTGATAGCCTTAGACAATGGTATTGAAATTTTAAAAGATGTTTCGCAGTAAATTACAAAAATACTTACCGTTCTATAAAACTTTAATTTGATGGTGTCATTAAATGATTAAACCTTACGAACAATATTCAAAAAAGCATATTTTTAGGTCTATGTTCCTTATCGCACGTTCTGATTTGTTTACTGGTTGGGAAGTAAAACCAAAAGAAAATACCACAAAAAACCGACCATTTTCACTTAGATTACCTAGAATACTAAAAATTTTTCAATCGATTCAACTTGCCATGAATTTTGAGATACGCAAAAATATTGTTTTTCGAAGGAATCGTTATTTTCATACAGGTTAGCTTAGGTAAAATTGGCCTTTTCATTACAAAGATCATTCCAAATTTTATTTTCAATTATAATAACGTATTACTTTAAAAAATTCAAATGCACGAAAAATAAAATTAACTAACTAAGACAATAATATCTATGAACGTAAATATCTATTTTTTTTTTCAGAACAATAAAAAAATAACATCCTCTTTTATTTCACATACAAAAGAGAAAACTTATCGAATATTGCATACAAACATTTGTACATCTCTTTATTTAACATAGAAATAAATGTTTTTGATTCAAACAAACCCTGAAAACTTACTTACTGCAAATATTATGAAAACCTACAACGTTACATATTTATAGGAAAAGTAATATATGCTGTGACTGTCATTGGTTAAAAAAATTGAGACATATTTTAAAAACATACAAAAAACTTGAGTAAAAAATACTTTCTAAATTAGGTAAGGATTTATTTCATTTAACAGTAACAAATAATGTATTAAATGTATCGAATTTTAGTTCTTACAGAAATATAAATCACCTCCTAAAAAGTTCTACAGCATCTACAGAAAAAAATAATTTCTTAGCCAAAGAAGATAAAACAGAAACCAAATTTTCTTGACAAAAGGTAACAATTTCTTACTTCTTCGCACTCCAAAAGTCTTTCAATATAGGATAAACAATCGGCGGCTTTAAAATGTGAAAATTATGAAAATTTTTTGCCTCCCATATAACTTTTGATGACTTTTATAGTGTGCCAAAAAATGGCAGCAAAACATGGACTCAAATCTCAACACAATTTATTATCGAACTAATATTTATCAATTTTTCAAAAAGCTTAAATAGATCTAACGAGTTTGCATTTCATTATCACTGGTATTATACTGATATACTTTTAAGATTAGTTGACGTTAAATTTATCTTTCACTATAACAAACTTTTGTATACGCGGTACTCTTTGAAATTTTCCAATAGACTGAACTATTTTATATTTATATATCTGTATACAGCATATACCGAATGACTTTATAATAAACGTAGCTACATAGAATTCTAACTATATATATTTTCTCTATTCAATGCAGAAAATATACTATCGTAAAGATTGAATGCACATTGAATGATATGTTTTACTACAAAACTATACACCCACTATACTTTACTGTTGGTCAATCATTGCTGAAAATCACTCTTAAAATCTATATCATATCACATAAAAATAAAATTGTTTTTGATATATAAATAAACTAATTCAAACCTGTTGTAAAAATCGTGATGCAATCACATTTCTTATTACACAAAATACCGATTCGTTTTAAAAAGTAATCGTTAGTTCAACACTGGTGTGCAGTTTTTATTTTATATTTTCAGTGTATGTTATTTCATACATCAACATCAGTTCCTATCATTTAGTTCGTAAGATTGTCCTCCATCCGTTTTTGTCTTGAGCCAGGTGTTTCCCTTCGGTCTACGATTTTCGTTCTTCCCCCAGTTCTTTCTCCAATTCATTAGAGGATTCCAATCTAGGGTGGTTTTTTTTCTATAATCCCGTTTAATTGTGAAAGTGTGTTGTCCATCTCCCACCACTCTCTTTTATCTTATCTCAGCCTCAATAGGTGATTGGTTGATTTTTTTCTCATAAGTGATCATCTACGAACAATCGTAGCAATCTAATTTCGTAACAATCTGATGTGTACTATACGACAAAGGTTTTCGGTTAACAAAAATCTATAGTTCCTTTTCTACCCGCCAAGTCACTTAAAATCTTTGTTTAAATCCATATCATCTAACATGTAAATAAAATTGTTTGTGGAATATCAATAAACTAGGCTAAACCTGTTAAAAAATTTTGATGTAAATACGAATTTGTTATTTAAGAGGAGCTCGAAAATATGCATCTATTTAACACTTATCTTCTTTATTATTTGTACGTATGCCATTTTGATAGTTGAGTGTTTGGCGTTTATTGTTATCAAGTCATTTTAGATAAAAATGTAATACCAAATTCAATGACCAAAACGAGGAGAAAAATCACACCTGAAAGTATATATTTATTTGCGCTCCCACCATATTTAAACAGAATTTTTGATAAATAAATAATTGTCTAAAAAACTAAAAAACACAAAATAGATAATAGTTTAAAAACTAAAAAACATGCTTTTGTAACTAGTTGAACTAAAAGGAAGAAAATAATTTCTGTGAATGCAAAATAATCATTTTATAGTAAAAAGATAAAATGACTTTTTAAGATATTTTATAATGACTTTACTTTTACCAATATCTGTCCATAAAATATTTACAATAATTGAAATTTAGCATCCCACGCATTTTTACGATACAATGATTTTTTTGAATTTACAGAAATTATTTTCTACCTTTTAGTTCAACTTAGTTACAAAAGTGTGTTTTTTAGTTTTTAAAAATGTTATTTATTTCAGATTTTTCTTTGAACAGAGGACATAAACGTTAATTCTATATGTGGATAAATCAAAAAAAAAAATAAAAGTACCCTTTTTCAGAGCATTGATAAGTTTTATTTATATGTGATGTTATCATTATCATTTCAATAAACAATTTTTCCCCCAGTTTTCATATAGCAAAAAGTTGTTGCAAAGATATTATTTTCCAATATTATATGTACAACTGTATCCATCTATAATATATTTAATTAAATTAATTAATTTTATTCAAGTGATAATATTTTTTTTTCAAACTCATATGAACAAATTTGATTAATTAAAATTTTTGTTATTCCATCGTGTACTAATAATTGAAAATTTTGTTTGGTATAAAATAAATATAACAAATGATATTTATTATTTTGGATTGTATTACATCAATACAAACATTTAAATTTGGTAAAATTCACAGAATTCAATGGTTAATAAATGCTAATGCTTTTGGATAATATTTGTTAATGGTATAAGAGCTAGTGTCAATGTTACGAAAAAGTTGATTTCAAGACAATTGAATTTGGAATATTTCTTTTTTCATTGAAATTACATAAGAATGAAGTACCCCTGGTACCTCTACAAGTTATTAATATTTAGTCTCGTAATCTATACAGGCTTGTACACGCTATACGACACGGAAGATTTAGGTTAAACGGTTTGTTTCTACCCAATTTTTGTTTTTGTTTCTTTTAGAATAGATGGAGAGATATTGGCTGTACATTTTAAAATTATGTTCGTAATATACAGTTATTAATTATTTTTTCAGGTTCTACGGTCAAAATAAAAATGATTTCATCAAGGTTTTCCTCACTTTAACTTGACAGTTTTCGAAATGTTCTGTATTTTCTGAAATTTCTGTACTCGACCTCACTTTTGTGGAAATCTTGTTTCATTTTTGAGTTCTCGCGCTTAGGGAAACACAGACAACCGGAAAAGGACTAATTTGGCGATTCGATTCTACCAATACCAAAATTTTGTTCACAGCATCAATATTTTTAAGCGTTACAAACTTGGGACTAAACTTAATATACTATGATATATTTCATATAGATACATTATTGCGATAAGTTCAATCACTGGGCTGAAAAACATTTTCAAATACATTAAATAAATAGTAGTTTCCAAAAATAGAAGTTTTAAATCCCTAAATATAATCGTCATAATACCCATATACAACCACGAGTGGTTGTTTAATTACTACATACTTTTTATAAATAAACAAAAAAAAGAGATTATATAATAGTTAAAACCAATATTTCCCCTATATGAGTATAAATGTAACTGATAATAATCTATAATACAAATATGTCAATTGAATATTTCTGTATATGAATATAAAATTGATAATAATCTTTTAATTATAATTGGTAATGCCTACAATCTAGTAAATTTTCAGTTTTGACTCTCTATTATAAATCTATCAACAGCAGATTTTCAATAATAATAATAATATACAATTCAATATCTAAAATATTCAATTTTATTTATCGTTGAATGTTTTTCAATTGTATAAATCCATATATACAGGGTGTATAATAATCAATTGTACCACATGGTAACAGAATATTGTAAGTCTGTGCGAAATATATCTCCATAAAGCAGCAAATCAAGTTCGAAGAACTCAGGGCTTCTGTACCCTAATCAATAAGTTATCAATTAAATCTTACAATTTTCTTTTAGATCGTCTTCTTTTTTGTCATTTATCTTCTTCTGTAGTCCGTCATTCCCGCTCTCGTAGAGTGTCCTCTATCCTCTCGTAGATTTAAACATTTTTTGAGAAATCGACAGATTTGACTTACAATGGTTTATATAAAACCACATGAGCTACTGAAGTACACTAGTAATCACAGAAATGAGGAGTTGGAGTTCGCCTGTACTCACCTGACTACCTCGTATTGTGTTTAAATCGGGTAGAAAGAACCGCTTTTTTAGCGAAGTCGAACAGACGATACGTTACTAGTATGAGTTTTCTCCGCACTTTCGCTAAGTCGGTCAACAATGTGGAAGTGATAATTGTGGAATTTTGTCTGTCCACGCCCCACTTTGCACGACTTCCCTAAAAAAGTTTTTGTATTCAAATCAAAAGCCTGTGTTGCCATCCACGCTAGTACAGACGAATATCATCAACACATTCCCGTGATTATTAATGTAGTTCAGAAGCTATTGTAAAAGTTTCTTTCTTTTTTGATTGTATCATTTAAATTGGATACCATATTGATGATAGTCTATCTTCGCCGTCGTTTTCGAGAACTCCTGTATATGTAAGTTAAAAGGACTGAGGAGAGCATATAATACACATTCAAAAAATTACTTGTATGTGAAGTTCAAGTATTTATAGTTATTTTCTGCATGGTTAAAGATTTACTTGTTCGTATTCTATACCTACTCTTGGTTGGCTTGGATGACTATGTGATTCATTTTTTTGATAAAATCATCAATTCATATAAAAGGTCCGTTGAGCAAAATGTTTGTATGATGAATACCATACCTGAAATTATTGATAAAATTTAATGATAAGAATTATATAGTATTTTTATTCGATTTTAATAGTTTAGATTTTCTATTTATAACTACAATGAAAACTGTGCTGTTTTTTTTTGTTATATTGTTTGGATTTGACAGTTTTTAAAAAATATATAGTTTTAAATTTTATTTTATAATTGGAGGTAGTTTTGAAAAATATTAAATTGTGTTATTGATTGTCATTTTACAATAAGGAAATAAATTTTTGATAAATACTGGGAGATAAAGTAACTAACCTGGTTAATTGTTTGAACAGACTGTGAAAATGTAAAATATTTTGTGTACATTTTAAAATTAAATTTTGGGATACATCAGTAATCTCATAATTCGAATATTAAATTTAAACCGTATGTTACGTCTCTTATTTAACACGGTTTTGTGTTAAAATATCCACAATATGGTTACAATTTAACAAAATAATTGTAATAATTCAAAAAATTATAAAAGATACACATTTGTCGTTATGACATATTCATAAATGAATTCTTTTAAAAAAAATAACCACACCGCCTGTAATAACATAATAAATTTGTTAAGAAATATTTTGTTACAAAACCAAATAACACAACATGCCCAACTACTATAGTTTACTTGTCTTTTATACTGTGGTTCCGGTGACATGAGTAGTGAACGGACACTACTTTGGCTCCCGCATAGATATGTCAATCATTATTTTAGAAAAAGTCATCATATACCATATATATAGGCTCTCCACTGTGCTATTGGTTGCAGGGCTGGTGGTTAAAATTTGTATCGTATTTTAATATGTAAGTGAAGAAGAAAACAGATTGAAGAAAAAGTTCAAAAAATTTTCGTGTCTTTCTAACGTAGGTATATGTACTTCAAGTAAAAATAAAACCATTTTCATATGCATGCTCGGAAAATTTCACGTAAATGGCTGAAAATCAAATAAATCAACTTAAGTTTCGAAAGCTAAGGCACACCAGCGACGGTTTTTAAGCTAAACTTATGCAGAAAAACTCATTTTCATTTATTGAAGTAAAATACCAATGTTTCGCATACCAGATAGATATTTTTTGATAGGTATGTTTTATTTTGCTGCTTTTTTTTGCCATTTCGAAAAACTAGATAAATACGGTTTTTTAAGATGTGGAGCTAAAAGAAATGCTTAAAAGCATTTAATAATTTTTATTGGTAATAAATATGATTGAGGTTTTATCCATAGCTCAAATGTAGAATTTATCTAAATTGAATTTCGTGTTTTTATACGATTTCTATCTGCCGTACAATGGCGGACGGTTGACAACATTACCTACTGTCAAAAGAGTCAAACAATGGGTTTGTCTTTTTACAATTTCACAAAATAACATTCTTTCAACGTATATGACAGATAAAATAAAATCGTAAGTACGCATGATAAACGAAAATCTAAATTTAAATTAATTTCCTTGAGCTACGGTAAAAAGCCTCAGTTTTCTTGATTGCCTAGCTTATCTTTAAGTATCCTCAAATAGACAGAAAATATGATTTTACAGTCCTCAAAAACACAGTGATTTTAAAAGACGGGAATAAACAATCTTATAATTCGAACAACCTCAATCAATCTCTTAATACCTTCGTCATTCCATATTTATCTATCCTAAAATATAGATAAATGATATAATAAAATTGTAAAGACCCTGAAAATCTACCAGCTCCCTAAACATATCGGAGGCTGTGTGATTTGTTGTTGTGTAAAATAGGTGCAGCCAGTAATAATATTCAATATCACAATCAAATAAACATCATATGATCGTCACTCCCTGGATACGCTTCAATGGTTGCATGCACACATGTCCTCGTTAAATTTTCGATTCATTATATTATATATTGTTTGAGTATGATATTCAACTAACAAACTAATCACAATATATATCACCCTAAAAACAGGAATTTTTATAATAATTCTTTGTTAATTACTCTCTCCTTCTGTTAAAACTATGATGTGATAGGACGATGCCTTAATTGTGAAAATCTACATCTTTACATTTAAAGTAATTCAAATTTGACAAGATTTACTTAATTTTTGAGTAAATCTTAATACCAGCCCTTATGAGAAGCATTCCTAAATATCGGAAAAACTTCATAAACGAAATTTGTGTTCAATGTTCGTAAACATAAACTTTGCTCTAGGCTATTAACCTGGACCTAATGGCCACAGCTCTTAATGCTGCAATTTCTTTACAAAAGCCTTTTTTTGAATGATACCTATCACGTAAGTATCATTCAATTTTGGCTTTGATAAGAAATCTATAACGTTATCATCAGTTATTTGTACTTTACCTGCTTTTGTGTATATTACCGGTATAATGTAAAGCCATCGATCTCTCACCAAGCCGAAGCTTAAGCAACCGCACTATTACTAGTAGTGTTTAAAAAATAGTTAATATATATGAATATCGTCATCTGTTCTTGAAACAAATGATAAAACAATTGGATTTAATACTTTAAAAATGTGAATAATAACACTTGATTCATTTTTGTTTTATTTTTATGCCAAACTCGGTGAATGGGTTACCAGGCTTTTATTGTGATCTTCGGTGGGGAATTTATACAAATGATTGGTAGGGATGTTTTATAACGGCTTCCTACGATGTTCGTATCGAACATTGAATCATTCTCATCATCTTCTAAATCGTTAAACTTAAGCTTATTTATACAGTTCAATTAATGGTGCAATTCGCACTTACATTGACTTGGGTAGTAGCTAAAATAAAATATAAAGTCTTACAAGTCAATTTGAACCTACTTCTAATTGTCCGATTATCTTAAAAATTGGCACTCAAATTAAGGTCCGATGAAAATACAATAATTGAAAAATTTGGCATAGTATGCCGACCAGGGTTACCAGAATTTGTAATTTGTAGTTTAGTAAGTTTAAAAATATTAACATAAATTATAATTTAAAAAACTAAACAACACGTTTTATAGCACTAAAAATTGGATAAATTGTAATATAAGAATGGTTGACATCGATCAAATCAGCTAATTGAAAGAATAAATGTCACACTTTGAATTTTACATTATAATTATAATTCTTATCCACTTTTTATTACAATAAAGTGTATTATTTAGTTTTTAACTGCAATTTTATTGTGATTGTTTGGTCGCATAACAAATCGTATCTCTTTAAAAAACGTACAGCAAAATATTTTTGTAAAAATATCTTTTTTTTAAATGTCTCCTAATGAATATTAGTTTGCCTTAAAAGAATAAGATAGAACTTTTACTTAATGAAACCTATACCATCTCGATTTTCTTTTATTACGGCTCCTTTGTAGAGAGAGAGTCTTATCTATTATGAAGTAGGAATTAGAATGTTACACAACTTTTTTAAATTTATTATACATTATTGTACTAAAAGAGCGTAGGTGAACTTTTTCTTTTTTTCAATCGAACACAGGGATAACTTCACACAGGTGCATGATTTAAAAAAATAATAAATAAATCATAAACACCAATAATAAATTTTTATTTTGAAGTTTCTACTTAACAATAATACGCACAATACACCGCGCCGTGTGAGTGCTTGTGTATTTGTACAAACAGCTAACTGGATTTTGTAAAATGATTATAAAGAGGAGCACACCGAGTGTATTTGAAAGAATGTACAATAATCATGAAGTATCGTATGTCAAAACAAACATTTCAGTATATGGGGAAATTGAAACGTCTGAAAACGATTTCCTTTGAAAACACAGTTGTCAAAAAATTCGTATACCGTATCGAATTTCTGCAAAATGCATTTATCGAAAAATTTGGGATTAAAAGTTTTTGAAATGTTGGTCTATGTGAAGTATTTTGCTAAAAATCAAATGTTTTCAGACAAATATTCCCGGTACCAAAATGCTTCTTTACGCATACCTTATCATCCTATTGATTGTAGACCATTTCTGTCGTTTTTGACATAAGGATCAATCTTTTTAACCTCCGTACCAAAAAGAGGGCTGTTATAGTTTGAACGATATGTGTGTCTGCATGTCTGTCTATCGGTCTGAGGCATCGTTTCTCCAAACGGATTAATCGTTGCCTATTTTTGTTTTGTTTAAAAAACAATTTAATGCCGACTGTTCATGGCTATGTTTAAAGTGTAGGTTTAGGGTTCCGTACCCGAAACGGCTAAAAAAGTTGCGATGATCTTCGAAATTAGTTCAATTGTTAGAAGGCTATAAGGAGAAAGGTAGTTTAATGGGCTGCTATGTTTCGTATGAAAGTTTAGGGTTCGATTCCCAAAACATTTGCCGGGGTTTTTTTAAATTTTGTAACTTTATGTTACTAAGTAATATACGATTTAATTATGATTACGCTTCGCTTACGTGACGCTTTTATCAAAAAACTGTTTTTAAATCTTTTAAATCCATGCTCTCGTAAAATATCGAATTAGGTTGGATACACCCGGTATATTAATGCGTATAATGCGTGGGCTTTTTATTTGTGGCTGTTTTGATTTAATAAAAAAAAAATAGTACCTATTATAAACGTGCAATAAAACTTATAAATAATAATTTTATAAAATATTTTATGACATACATCTGTCATAATTTTTTAATAGACAACATATTTTATCTCTTTTGTAGGTCCTAATTGTGTGTACGTGCATATCACTTTAATATAAACAAATATATAAATATTTTTATTATTATTTATATTAAAAATTAATATATATTTTTTTATAAATTTTGTCTGAAATACTCACATTTCGTCTGTATACAAACCGACGATATTACACATATGTAGAGTTCTATCAAACCGAAACAGCACTGTGAAAGAGATATACAGAATGTTCGATTTATATCTTGGCATATAAATATCACGAGTAAGACAGAAAACATGCGTTAAGCAAAGCATCTAAGTAAGAGGTAATATAGGTGTTATATGAAATTGCAAAAGTGACTTGTATCGTGGCTTATCTATTGTAGTTCATCTATTCAACTAAGAAACTCTCACTCTCCAAGCGTCTTACAACTATCTCAATGCATATTGAAGCTTCAACACAGGTATATAATACCTCTCACCTAGATGCATTGCTTAACGCATGCATGTAACGCATACTCGTGACATTTATATGCCTAGATATAAATCGAACATTCTGTATATGTATTGCACTCATATCTTCACTCTCTTTTCCCAGTGCCACTTTGTTTTGATAGAACAAAGTGATTATTCGAGTGTCATGACCCCGTTAGATCCATCGTGATCCCATCACACATTGCCAATATTTAGAAAAAGAACCATGATTGAAAAACTGCAGATATGTGGTACATTCAATATTTTGAGTCCATTCAATATTTAATTTAAACAAGGTCAGAGAATTTTTGAGTTGTAAGTCTAAACTGACTCAAAAATCGATACATACTATAATAAAACAAGTTATAATGTATGAGAAGCAGGATAGGGAGAGGAATCTTAAGGTCACGAATCCCTCTTTTTTTGGTTATTTAAAAGTTCTTGAATTTTAGATTTTACGACAATGAATTTTATTTCTTCATCTTGTTTCGCCCTTGAGTCACTACTAGCGCCACCCTTGGTATAAGTTGTGGTTATGATTCGCAGAAGAATGCTATATGAAAATAATACATAATTTCAAGACTTACCGAGCTTACACAAACAAAATACTTAGAATTTACTATCCAATTAAATTTTCAAATTGAAATAATGTCAATCAAGGAAAAAACAAGCGATATTGCTTGTTATCAGGGCTGTAGCGGAGGTTTTAAGCTAATATACAGTGTATATATAATACTCTGTGGCTTATCTGAGAAATAACATTTATACTGTTTGGTTATTTTGCAAATGAATAAATATTTTAAAAATTTCAGTATTCAAATTTTTAAAGCTTTTTCCGCAAAAGCTGCAGATTTCAGAACAAATTTTTCATAAATCCTTGCTAAATGTCAAGAAAAGATTATTCGTCTTTCGAGTTTATTCGAGAAAAATGACAATATTTCTCTCATTAGCCTAAAACTTTTACTAATTTTACTATTACAGAATCTCATGTTGTTATCCGAAGTTACTTATTAACTAATATTCAAAGTTTCAGAGCTATTTCTTTTTTATGTTATTGTGTTGGCAGACCGTCGAGATAAAATAATATCGTAACGAAATCATTTTACTTCAAATTCTAAAGTGCTAAAATGAATAAAATATGAACAGATACCTATTTAAAAAATGAAAGAAAGTAATATAGCTATCTATGTTTAACCTTTCACCCTTTTTAGATATTTTATTCACATACTCACATAAATTCTTACACAGACGATTTTCTTTTAACATTTCTTGGCATCAAAGGTTTTTCAAAATTTTCTCTATTTTTAACAATACTACACATAGCTCAAGAGTTGGTGTAATTTTATTTGTTTTGTTTTGTTTTTTCAAACACCTATCTAGGAACACTTGGGTTTTTTAGATAAATATAAAGAAACCTTAAATGTAAAAATCTATTGACCCGTTTGGAAGATACAAGATTATAAAGAAATTTACAAACAAATATACATACATACATGCATACATACATACATACATACAAGGTACGCGCGAAGAACATATTCACGCCTTGACAGTCGGGTAAAAATATATCGTGTATAAAATTTTTGCATTGCATTCATTTTATCAAGCACATTAATCTTAGAGACTGTCGTCAAGGTCGTACATTATGCCATAAAACTATGTTTAGGATTTTTCGCGGAAGATTAATCCTGAAACGTAGAAAAAGACTGTTTTGTGCGCACAAGAAATTATTCTATAAACATAAGCGACTAGGGTAATATATGAAAATAATTTTCTATTCTTCGAAAATAACGATATGTTTGAGGAATCGACTTGGGCGATAGTCTTTCCTCTAGAAAAATCATAAGAATTACTGCCTCGTGCTCTTAGTCTATAACTACATATATAGAAGTAAAAAATGTACGTATGCTTTATTATTCATAATAGAAAACGTTACATAATGAATGAATATGCAATCGTTTCCGGTTCAAATATCAACATCAACAACAGCAACATGGTATAAAATAATAGTTTAGTTTTTTTGCCCATTTTATTTATTTTCCGTTATTTTATTTCTTATGCACACTAAGTAGGTGTACTTACACTACGTAACTACTGTTTTAATTTGAATAAAACTGTATTTTAATTCTATAAAAAATACTATTATGTAAACACACGGTACCTACTTGCTATACCATGTATATATGAAATTTATCAAGGTATACTAAGTTTAGTCCCAATTCTATAACGCTTAAAAATATTGATCCTCCAGCAAAGTTTTGATATCGGGGTTCATAAAATCACCTTACTAGTCTATTTTCGGTTGTCTATCTGTCTGTGGACACGATAACTCAAAAACAAAAAGAGATATCAAGCTAAAATTTTTATAGCGTGCTCAGGACGTAAATAAGCAATATAGTTGGGTAATATATAATTGGGTATTTGGTCCGTAGGACACATCTTGTAAACCGTTACAGATAGAACAAAATTTTAAATGTAAAAAATGTTCCTTATAAAAAATAAACAACTTTTGTTTGAAACATTATTTTGTAAACATCATTGTTTACCCATGAGGGCACAAATCAGGTTAGAGCAATATACATGTATTGTATTGTATCAAGTATACACTTATTGTATATATGTATTGTTTGTTTGTTTATGTCCACAGAGAAAGTGAGAAGAAAGATACTCTTATTGCGTTATCAACATTGTATATACATGGTATTTCAACAATTAATTCAGCCAATTGTTTCTTTTACTTTTTTTTTGTTATTGTTAATTTATACAGATTGTTTACGGACGTTAATGAATATATGACGTTGAATTAAACATTTACTGTACAAAAACAAAAAAATTCCCAACATTCAACATAGATGAGTAAATACTCGTTCTGATATATAATTTTTTAAGATAATCTTTTATGCTGTATTAGCTTTAGAAATTAAAAAATTCAA
This sequence comes from Chrysoperla carnea, assembly GCF_905475395.1. Lineage (NCBI taxonomy): Eukaryota > Metazoa > Arthropoda > Insecta > Neuroptera > Chrysopidae > Chrysoperla > Chrysoperla carnea. The sequence continues at coordinate 29,439,909 of NC_058341.1, forward strand.
GTTGCTATCTTCAATGGTTTGAGAATTTCTGCTAGTTTGAACTTTACCTAAATAGCTTTATAATCATTGTTTCAAATTTTTCGTACAACGATAAAAGATAGTTTCAGATTTGAGATTATTAAAGAGACATTCCGAATAAACTGCTTGTGTGAATAATTATCTTTAAAAAAAACGTAAAATTTGGACAAAAAATACAAATTGACAAGTTTTAAAATATTTTTGAATATTCTCAAAGTTCATGGAAAGCTGATTCGATTGAAAAATATTTAGTATCGTAGGTAAACTACATGTCTGTTTTTGGTATCGCTTTTTTGTTGCAGTTTTGTTAGAATAACCTCCCAACCAGCAAACAAATCAGAACGATAACGTGCGAAAAGGAACATAGTTCCAAAAATCAATGAGTTTCATTTTTTGGTAAAAAGCCTTGTGAATAACCCAATTGAAGCTTTGCACTCTAGAATGCTTTTTATTTACCTTGCTCTTATCTACAAAAATTAAGAACTTGGTGTGATTTATAGTACAGAAGTGCAATGGGACAGTTTTTTGTGGAAAAATATAATAGCATACCTGTTATTGCGAAGAGGCGTTCATGAAATCATTTTGAGATTAATGATTTTTGAATAAAATGCCATGATTCATTGCTCAAAATTAAAAAAAATCTCATTGATACATAGCGATTTATTTGATTTCAAATGTATAAAAAGGGGATGTAATAAGTTTGACCGCTATGTGTGATTGTGTGTCTGTCTGTGACATCGTAGCATCTAAACGAATGAACCGATTTTGATTGTTATGGTTTCGTTTGGGTAATTTAACAGAGAGTGTTTTTAGCTATTCATAGCTACCTTTCAAGTGCAAGTTTAGGGTTCCGTACCCGAAAAAAATGCGCGATCTTCAAAATGCTTTATAGAAAAAGGGTATTTAATGGAGAGTGTTTTTATATATGTTTCAAGTGCGAGTTTGAAGTTCCGTACCAGAAAAATTTGTCGGTTTTTTTTAATTTTGTAAATTTCCCTTGTAAACGAAGCATTTAAAACGTAATAGCATCCGAATAATTCGTGATAGACGCTAAGAGAAACGTTTTTGATATTTGAAACAAATTAGTAAATAATGACTTTCCTATACCTATTGCAATTTTCTTTCACATTTCAAAAAAAGCATGCATTATATTGATGTATATAAAAACTTTTTTTTTTATAGATTGAATGCGATTTCAAAGGTCTTATATAAAAATTCATTATAAAAACGTATTTAATTAGTTTAAATTGTCACGCTATTCACTAATAAAAAACGCAATTCTACGTTTATCATTGCATTAGTTGATTTAAATACGAACAATTGTTTATCAGCACGTTTGCTCTACATTCTTAAATTAAAAATTAAAATCCCCCAACTAAAAAAAAACCCTTGTTCTGGTTTGAAAGGGTTAAAATAACTCTCTAATTAAAAAAATCACTCTCATCTTAATAAAAGTGTGTGTGGTGTGTGGTGCGACATGTAAAATCATAATTTACATTTATCGATTATTATTATTTTCAAGAATTTAATGAATGGTAGAAATTGCTTCTATAGAGAAAATAACTAAGTAAAAATTTGGTCAGCATATGGTTGAAGCAAAATCGTCTTTGTTAGATTTCTTTGTTAGACTTTGTAATCGTCCCTGTTTAGGTATAATTTTGAACGACTTTGCGAAACATTCGCCGAATATCTGAATCTTCAACCTAATTAGACACTTAAGATACATGTATTCATTGCATTGTGGAAAAGCAGGGAAATAATTCTTTTAAAAATGATCAATACCGATATTCATATATTTTGTTTTTAACAACGCTTTCATATTCCATATTATCATAAAAAACCGACACAAGTATAAAAAGAGGGTCACAAATATAAAAACAAACCGACACAAGTATAAAACCAGATGATCAGCTTTGGAAATAATACAAATCGCATTAAATTAGAAAATGCGTTTGAGATCGACAATGTAACAACGGATGCATCAAACATAAGAAATCTCTGATTTATTTTTTCTGAGCTTTAAAAGAAACCAAGTGAAACTAGTCGTGTGTGGGGTCTAGTGCGACTCTTGAGGTCCACACGAATAATTAATAGTTAAAATAAAAATAATAAAACTCGGTAAAACCTCGACCGACTCGAAACGGCTTAATAGAAATTCTTTTCGGGTCATATTGTCGTTTATACGCTTCGATAACCACACACATATACATACATACTTCTTCGCCAAATGGGTGTTAATGCATTGTCCTTACCATGAAACGTAAAAAAATTGAATTTTTTTAAGTTGTTATCAACTTTTTATACAAATATCTCCTTGATTCAAACAATATCGATTGATTCACTCAACTCCTGCATGAAGAATTTTTATTAAATTTTCTGTTCAGTGATCTTTACAAGATATCATTAGTCAAAAAGTCTGGACAAACTTATTATTTATTTTATCCAGACATTTGTAAATTGATTTATATATAAAACTTTTTTTTTTCTATATTGAACTCTTCGTGGACCAAGAGCCAGTGCCAACAAAAATGAAATTATGGCAACCTGCCACAAAATTATGACCAATTATAGCAGCTCTGATTGAAATTTGTACTAATATGTCTTGGATAGAGTATGAAGGCCGGTTTATTGAAATTTCTCCGAAACTATGATGTCCAAGTTTTATATTAATTAACTGTCAAAGGAGGTAAAAGTTACAATCAATATTAGAGGATTTTTTGATTTTTCTCAAAAAAAGCTTTAATAAAGACTCTCCTCGTTGACTCATTCTGGTGTATCCCTGTTATGTAACCCTTAAGTTTACTGCTACAAGTATATGAAAAATGAAAATAGTTTTTCTAATTCCGGGACGTGTCCATTTAAAAAATAATCCCAACTTTACGGCAGCAAATGTAAAACTTTCTCCGTGCTAGTTCTTAGCTTTTTGCAAGCTTTAATATTAAACTGATTTAGCTCTAAAACCACGCTTTAATTTCATTAGTTTGTGTAGTAGTGATTGATCTCTGTTCAAATTTACAAACAATAATAAGTATATATTCTTTTTACACAAATAAACTTTTTAGTTTCTTCTTATTCTCTCCATTTTATTTATATAAAATAAGTAAAATAACATTGTAAATAAATGAACACTCGTATTTTCTCATTTAAAAAGATTTTTCTTTCTAGAAGTATTTCATTCTATTCTTTCTATCGTTTCAAATACAAATAGTTCGTCAGCAAAGTAATCTAAGAATGACCTAGATTGAACTAAATAGCAATTAAAATACACTATTTAAATATATTTTGAAAATAAATTAACAATAGCTTTTTTAGACTAGTTGATATTGGAGCTGGAAATCCACACTTAATTCAAATATTAAGTGTAATAATATAAGCACAAAATTATACTTAATTCAAAATAATTTTTTTCATAATTCGTTATTGTCTTTTTTACTTCAAGAAAATTGAATTAATGTAACTTTTTGCAATAATAAACAACCAAAGAAAAGTTGATTCTTTTAAACTACATTAAACTACATGTTTGATGTGGGTGTCACTAGACACTAGAATTTATTAATACTTCAACAACATTAAAGTGTTCGGCACTATGGTAATTTAACGACAAGAGAGAGAATGCAATATCTAAGAAAAGGAAAAAATAATGTGTCTTAAATAATAGCTGTATTAGCTCAGTAAATTTATCAACGCTCAAAAGGAGTTTAATCATATATTGCTCATCTATGTACGTAGTATAGAAAGTAGTACAATTGCCATAGCACATAAACAAATAAAAAAGTGCTGCTGCTACAGAAATTTCGATGTTCTTATTTCGAAATTATATTTCAAAAACACATTGTAAAAAATGTATAATTATGTCTTATTTATAACTTAAAAATTAAATACCATGCTTGCAGGACAAAAGATTTTTCCATCAGAATTTTGAATCAAAAGATGGACTTGAACTCGGGAATTGTTTATGTTAAAAAATATTATATCTAATTCCAGTATCCATACCATCCAGTCTATTAACAATAGCTTTTGTAATGTTTGTTGTATTGTGTATTGATGTATGTATAAACCAATGAGTAATATAATACCTTCGAAAGCAATTCAATTTTTATGTAACAATATAAAAACACCCAATAAAATTTTCTTTGTTAATATAATAAATTTAATCAGATAATTCTTTACCAGATAGATAAATCTGTCAACAATTATAATTTATTTGTTTAGGTAAATTATAATAATAATGTAATACCAATTTCTAATAAAATTTAGAGCATAAACTATAGCATAGCGCGTGCAACATGGTTCTAAACCATAATTATTACAGATTTAGTTTAATATTAGATGTTTCCCTACAGTATTGTAAAAAAGTTTTGGTTTATTGCACGGTACATACACATAAACCAAATACATGCTTTGTGGTCAAATAATGTGTTATTTTTAGCTTTACAATGCCACGCAACAACAAAAATATTTAATATATTGTGTTCCAGTACTGCTTACAAATAATATATAATAATCTATTTATAGTCGTCTCTGTTCAGCAAATGATCAAGATTATGACTTTATACCATCGATAACCTTATATTTTTATGGTATTATTATAAACTACAAGCCTGTTTAAATATTTTAGATAGTTTTTTATCACACTCTCTAGATTTGTCTAACCATCTCTAACGTTAGGCAAAATATTTAGAATCGATCTTATTTGTCAATTTGCAATATACTGAGTTTAAAGTTCGGATTTTGATTATGTACCTTCAAAAATATGACTCATCACTCTGTGTGACTGTGCAAAATTTCCTATAAATAACGAAAATATAAGGTGTGTTCATCGAAAATGCGACACACTGAATATAATATAAATTTCAAAATTGAAAGAAATTCTCGATATAAAATCAGGCACTGATTTATTGTAAATACCCAAACGTTATGCAAAACTACATGCTTGGAGTATGGCGGACTAAATTTAGTCACAAATATCTTTTTTCTTAAATTTCAATATCCTGCATCCTTAGAAGGATATTTTCCCGGCTATAGAGTATTGACAAATTGTCATAATTTTGACTTTAACTGTTATCGCTAAATACAATTATTTTAATTAATTTCATGATGACATTCGGGCAAAGGAAAATTTGGTGATTACTGGTTTTTAAAGGATATTGTTAATGCCTCATGAAATATAAATCACTTTACTGTTACCGGGATCCAAGCATCGCCAAGACGTGTTACCGCCAAAAAAGATGTCTTACACTTCCGTACACGTTTTGCAAAAAATAACATGGAATTTTAATTATTCTGATAATTTAATAATTAATTACGTAACTATACATAAATGTTTATATAATATCTGTAAAAATGAATGTTTCTGTACAATACAAATCGATTTACAACAATTTTGAAAATTAAATAGAACTATTTTTGTTATTATTTATCACTATCTATAACATTAATACATTATTATTACTAATACAATATTATTGATAGATAATTTTCATAATGAAAAGTTTAGATTACCAATTACGATCAAGCATACATGATAAATTTATATAAAGTATTATAATATAATTGTTATGTAATAATAAAACCATTAACTATTAAATTTTGAAATAATCAATGTATGTATTAATGTGATTCATTTTATTTTATACATAGAAATTATGTTCTTTTTCATCCCATAGACTAACAAACAACTAAAATAATGTGATTACGGAATACTTGACATCTTAAAGAGGTACATTTAGAGGCGTAAAAGGATTTTTCGATTTCAGTGATCATAATTTTTAAAGTAATTTTTGGCACCAAAATATATATTATAAATCGTAAATTGGATTGGTTTTCATCCTGTGGTATTCCTGTATCAGTTTCACTTTTGCAGGGTCAAAATATTTACTACAAAATTGGATGGAACTTTTGTTTTTCCTGTTTTTTTAAATATATTTACAAATGTGTATTTTTTAAGAGGGGGCTAAGAGAGTAATTAAACTTCTAATATTTTCATAAATTTTTCTGGTAGTATTACGAAACTGGAAAATTTTATTTAATTTTTATATAGTTATAGAAAATCAAAACGGAAATTTATATGCAGATAACAAAAATAATTCAAGATACATTTGAATTTTTTTGACATATTTTTTCTAATGTCAGGTATTAACGCCCGTACCTCTTGCATAGAACGCGCGTACATTATCTCTAGACTGCATGCACATCTCTGTTTCAATACACTCATTAATATTGAAGTGTTTAGGAAGTTTTCATTATCTGGGAAATTCAATGCATGAGCCATGAGGATGGCATTCACATGAACTGCTTGTTCCAAATTGTATTAAAAGTCTATGAATGAATGTATATATTCAAAAATATACAAATGTTGGTGACATTTTTTTTTATCTATTTGTTACAGCAATAAAAGATTATTCATCATTATTTAAAATTATTTAAAACATGAGTCAATATTTAAACATTTGTTATTTATTATTAAATAAAGGCAATAACAATTATCTAAAATATAATAATTTTTAGCTTTATAAATAATTTAAACATATTATATTATTATACAAATATAACGTAAGTATAATAATAAATTTATAAATTTTATCTTTGAAAATAAACTGACTTAATATTTAAGTCAGTTTTTCTTATCTTTATTGTATATTTATTATTATTTGTAAGTTTTAAATTGCAAGAAATTGTTTGTCGATTGTTTGAATATACTGGATGTACGCAAAAAAAAATCACAAAACGGGTGCTTTAAAACGTTGCTTTAATGCATTTTTGAAAGTATAAAATAAAAGTTTAAGAGTGATGCATTTAGTATAAGAAATACAAATTTTACTAAAGGTAATTGAAGGAATGAAAAATCACATGTCAGGTTGCTTTCAAACTTAAAAAAGGGGATCATTGCCTTTGATAATCTGGCTTCAACTAATTTACCGCTTGTAAATTAAAATTGGAATACATACTTATTTACAACAATGTCTGCCAAATTTGATAAAAAATAAAAAAGAATAAACGAAACTCTGTTTTATTCGCCTTGCCATCCTTCAAACTTGTATCAAAGTATTTTAATCGTAAATCTCATTATTTTTTTATAAAATTTTAATATTCTCGTAAAAATTTTTATTTATATTTATATTATAAATAAAAAAATATTCCGAATTACGTAATGCTTTTATTAATTTCACTTGAATTGCAAAATTTATTGATTACAATTATCCATAATGTAACTTATCACAGCTGCTGCAACGTTTTATTATTTTGTCTGAGTTGAGTATAAAATGCTTAATAAACTTTTTGTATTTCCGCTTTCTATATTTATATTGAAACTTGAAACTTTATTGTTATCTTGATATAAATAAACAAAGAATCAACAACAAACAGGGATGTATTTAACTATTTCAAAGTTTAATCCACAAAAATTTTTACGATACGTTTCTGCTTTGATTTCAATTTAATCTATATTTTTTTTCAATTAATCATAATGACGCACTCATAAAAAACTGGTTCCAAAGATTTTTTAAATTGCAAACATTGTCGATTCTACGTAATTTCTTAGATATATATTATTAAGACCGCCTTGGTATTATTATAACATTTGTGAGATTACGTTATAACATGTTATAATAATTTAAGTAGCATTTAAAACTATTAATTAATTTTATTTAATTCCACAATAACTAATAAAAATAATTAATTAAAAACTAATTTACATAAACATTTAAGTAAACTGGTTTAGTTTGTGTATATTGACAAAATTAATTTGAGTGGCTAGAATGTGTAATTATAAAATAGTAATTTAAAAAGAAAAAAAATTGTCTCAATTATAACCAAAGGTTTTTGTAATTATTTGGTTTCGTTTTCTTTCGAAATATGGTATACGAATTTTAGTTTACCACCCTAAGAAGTTGATAAGGGGAGGGGGTTCCAACAAAAAGTTTTACGCTTGCAAAAATAAATATGGTATCTACACTAGACTACAAGTACATACACGTCTTAGACAGAAGGAATATAGCTAAAATAAGTTTGTATCAATGTAGATGGTGGTCACATTTCTCAATTAGCTCTCGTAGTGAGAGGTTAGAAGGCGAGCTAATACATCGGGAAATTAGGTCTTAATCGGTCAAGTCGCTTAAAAGCTACACAAGTACACACAGACGCCACAATTATTTTATGTATAACGGACTCTATAAATGAGTTAACAACACAAATCAAACATATTTAAACATTATTTCAAAGAAGAAAAGCAAAGAACCAAGGTTAACATCATAGTAAAAACGCCAAAAATTTAGAGAAAAAACGTTTTTAAAAAAAGTTAATTAATATGGCAGTTTTTACATATCGAATATAACGCATAAAAATATAAAACGAGACTTGATACCATGACAAAATTTGAAATTGAAATTAAAATTAATTAAAAAACGAAAAAGTTATAAGCATTCAAAGATTGTTGCCCCTCTCCTTTTAGCAAAAAAAGTTTTATATGTATTTTATATGTATCTTTATGGTGATATCGGACAATGCCGTCATTAACCTATATGTTCCTCTTTGTTTAATTAGGAATTTTAAACGTTCATATTTTGTTCAAATACAAACTTCATTTTTCTACCCTTGCAATGAGAATTCTTCACCTGAAGTGAAAATTTAGTCAACATCATGCTTATTAAGTAAATAAATCGGCCGCCATCCGCAGTTTTGATGAGTGATACATATGTGAAGTTGTCTAAAATGTTCATATAAAAGTTACTGGTCTATACCATATTCAAATTTGTAAATTGTGATGGAACAAAATTACGCATAAGAAAAAAAACTATTAAATTTTAAGTGCTAACAAAAAATATATTAAATATTCATATATGCAACAAAACTAATAATAATTATTAAAAATTACTGATAAATTTTTCAACGAATCGCCATAAAAATCAAATAAATTTATTTATTACGAGCCTATAAAAATAATTATCAAAATTTTAATTAATTAATTATGAATCAAACAAAAAATTAAAAATAAATATAGATTGAAAAAATTATCGCGCATTAAGTCACTCTAGTCATCCGGTTTATATCAATAATGACTTTTTACTTTCATCCTGTTTTCATAAAAAAAAACTAATAATAACTTACGCAGTCAGATATTTCCTGTCACCAATCTGTTTGAAATAAAAGAGATATATTTATTTAAAAGTCAACAATAAATTTTTGTTACCAAAAATTTAATATTTTTCTTATTAAGAATGATTGACATTCTTATTAGCTCGTAACTCTCCACACAACAAACACTTCTCCAGAAAAGGCAAGGTGAATATGACCCTTAGAAGACAAAACTATAACTCTGTGATGTAGTAGTAAATTATTTCCAATTTTGGAAATTTGTCTAGGAGTAAGTCAAAAAATGCTGTAATTTATAAATATGCTAGAAATTTGTGTTGGGCTTAATTATGCCACAAAAGTTGTTGTTCTATGTAATGTCGAAGTGAGTATTTTGGAAAGTTTTCAGTAAGTAATATGGTTATATATTGATGCCATTTGTTTTCTTGGTAATAAGATAATTGAATACTAAACGCCTAAGATATTTTATTCGATAATGGGTTGATCATCCCGAAGTGTCGTCACTGGATACACCATTGGCCGGACAAGTTGATTTTTTAATCAGTCATTCATCTATCTTCTTATATTAAAATAAATTTCGGTTCATCAATTCGATAAAATTTGTGTCTTGCAAGAAATTTTACCACCTTTTATAAAAAATTATGGTTTGTTTAAGATAATATGAATTTATGATAGTACTTGGGATGCTTTCAATTTAATAATACTCCAATAATAAGTCCAAATTTTGTATTTGCAACACTAAAATATTATAGATCAGTCCCTGTGAAAATAGTTCGAGGCTCTGATCTGGAAGTCTCTCACATAAATTGTTTAATTTCCGCCAAAAAAAAAAAAAAAAACAAATTTTAGCCTACTTCGATAACTCTTAATCACGATTACTGCTAAAAGTAACGATCGAACGATTTTTTTTTGTGGTAAACAAAACTAGTAAATGGCGTCAGAATCTTTACAAAATTGTAAGGGGATATTATTAAGCAGGAATGTAAGTTTATCAAATTCTTTGCCCTTTTTCGAAACAGGTTTAAATTTAAGTTAAGTTATTAACACTTATGCGATTTAACAAATACTTTCAGTTTTGTATTGACATAATATTACCCAAAAGATAATTCAATATCGGTTTCAAAAAAAAATTCTCGGAGTAGGATAAAAATAATTTTTGGAGGTATTCTAACATTTTATTCGAATATCTTCCATATCAGAGTCCCGATCTAATCTGCTTAGGTTCTTGTTTATTAAATATATTTGCAAGCATTAAACTAATGTATAAAATAAGCCAGTGCTCAATTCTTTCATTATATTTTCTACGGCTCTACTTGATTAATTATATTCCATCACCGACATAAAATTAGTTATAAATCGACTTTCAGGCTTAAAACAATAATTTTCTTTCAGAAAGGTTAAAAAAAACAAAATTATTTTTAATTTTTGGTTTCAATCTAATTTTATTTTTTTTGTTAGGGATTAACAAGAACCTCAAAATCTTGTTACCTTTATCAGATTAGTTTTTATTGTATAAAAATTCACACTTTTTGTTATTAACGAGTAGGCTTGGTGTTCAATTCTTTCTTTGTAATTTTTTAAAAGTAGTATTTATAAAGATGTCAAGTAGTTTTTAAATATTTTTCAATTATTGTTGTAAATTTTTCATCAACAAAAAATTTGTATTTATTTTATATTCAGTAAAAGTGTGTTATTCCAGGTGTTACTTTTTTTGCAAATTAAAAAATCATTTCACAAACTTTAAATATGCATTAGAGCGTTAAGCATTGAAAATTGACGCTGTGTGAGATATTAAATCCAGTTTGGCTATTTTGAAATTGTTTATTTTATCTTAGATAAAGATATGTATGATGGATAGAAATCTGTCAATCGGATTATATCTGATTGGAATCTGTCAAATGATTCTGAATATTCATTCATTTAGAAGAACATTCGCCAACCTAAGCGTCACCCCTGCACAACCTTACCTCAAATAGAGAAATTATATTTTCAAATATTTTTGGAATCAAAGTAGACTGTAACTGATTCAGTCAGAATTTAAATTTTCATATATCTAAAATAGGCTTATTAACTAAATTTTTTTTATCACCTCAGATGAAGAATTCTCACTGCACGGGCCATAAAAATGAAGTTGGTTTTTGAAAATCTTTAAAAGTACGCAAAATATGAACGTTTAAAATTCCTAATTAAACAAAAAGGAAGATATAGGTTAATGAAGTCATTGTCCGATATCACCATAGAGATACATATAAAGTACATATCAAACTTTGTTTTGCTAAAAGGAGATGGGCAATCTGTGAATTAAGCTAAAATTAGTGCCAATTACAAGTAGGTGTGGCAGAAGAAAAGTCCTTGAGGCTCACTCCTGATTAATTAACAAAAGATGTCAACCTACAAAAAACTTTACTATAAATCAATTGTATCAACTGAATTATTAATCGTTTCCTCCCTAAATCTGTGGCGAATTAATTCAATTTATTTATTTTCCACTGAAAAATTGTCAAAAATTGGATGTGCAGAACTTCACACAACCTCTATATGCATACTTAATATACATGCCTTATTTATCTACCACTAGTGCATAGGGCTTCCACGAATGCTTTGCAAGAAAATCTATTTGTGGCAAAGACCTTTAGCTCTCTGCATGTTTCTCTAGCTTTGATCTCCATAATTACATTCGTACATCAGTTTTCTCCTATTTACTCCCATTTTGAAAGAGGTATATTATATTGGTTATAAAAGATGAGTCGAAAAAACGATAGTTAATAAAGATTTCCGATACCGTTTTTGAGAAAATTTTACAAAACTGAAACATTTGCAGGTTAATCGTCAATTTCGTGATAATTTAGTTGTGTTTTTGTTTAAGAGCAATTTTAAGCTACAAATCCATTCATTCATATGTCTTTGGCTAAAAATGGTAAATTTTGAACTCTTTCGGGTTATAGGATAAAATGATTTGTTGAACTACAGGTGGAATTATGCACATAGAAGTAAAAATTACTCAAACGAAAAAAATTTATAACAAGTTATTAATCGATTAATAATTTATGATTGTTGCTTTGGGTTTATTTATGAGGATGTTGAAATTAGTTTCATTAAAATTGTTTAAATAAAATAAATTTGTTTTAATATTAAATAAATTGAATAAAATAGACACACAAGAGTACAGCAACGTATTACTAATTCATAAATAAACACAGAAGCTGTTTAAATCTTTTATACATATCAACACTTATAAAAAATAAAAAATATTTAACAAAAAAAAAAAAAAAAGTGTAACACCGCATTTAATTTAAATACTTACTTTATTTAACACTATAGCACATGAGTAAGCGATGCGAGTGAGCAACGCAACCACAAACAAGAAACACTTGAGTTGCTTTTAATATATTATCTCAAAATTCAAAAAATATTATTATTTAATCAAATAAAACTATCATGTATACAAACTTCCTTTTCATTAATGTGTTTTTTTGTTTGTTTAGTTTTAATTAATGATATTAAATAGACTATTACGTCTAAAAGATTTAAGTCTAAAAGAGTATTTTCTAGCTTCTGGAAACCACCTTAGATTTTTAAACGGTATAGACAGAGCCCATAAAAAGAACTTGCTTTTAATTATCGTTCCAAAACAAAATCTCTAGCGCAGTAGCTACAAATTTGTTAGTTAAGCAAATTCCCTCAGTCTTTGAAAAAATAACAAATTTTTCTTAAAATTGAATATTGCATTTTAATTTTTCAAGAATTTTTATTTCGAAAACTAAGCGTTTTCATTCAATATTCGATAGAGAAAAAAAACACAAGAGTACTTTGTTGCTTAAAGCTGATTAAAAAATACAAAAATATTTTATATTTTAAAAATATTCAAAATGTTTCACTAAGCGATTTTTCTCATTAACAACTTGACCTTTCAAATTTTGTATTTTTTGAGAATTTTTATTTTATGTATGTAAATATAAGACAGCCCACTTAGTTTATGTAATAGGGTGATGTTGATTTAATATCTAAGTGAACTGTGATTCGATAAAACTATTTATATGTATTAATATTATATTAATTTATTTGGCTAATAATGTCTCAAAGTAGGGCTCAGATCGAAAATTGGTAAATAACGTTTCCCTTCGCCTTCAATAACAGAACACCCTGTATATTTTATTTCGTTTGAGACTAACATCTTACCGATGGTCATTTTTGACATGTATTAAGTAGGATCGTTGGAAATTTGAAAAGAACATATCATAATCATACTGTTTTATTTGTAGGAACTAGAATTGTTCGAGAGAAAATTAATGTTAAAAGGTCCAAAACGCATCTATGCTTCGTGGCCTTTGAAAAAGTCTTCAATAAAGCCAATAGGCAGTTATTGTGCTGTAAGCTTTTGCATATTAGATTATCTGTACATTTATTAGAGGTCTTTTTTTTCTTTATGTTTTTAACTACTCTGCCATGACGCAGGAGTTTAACTTTGTTTATGGGTTTTGTTTATATTTTGTAAGTAAGGGATGTTTAAATCCATTTACAAGTCGACTTAAGTGCAAGACTCAACCCAAGTATCAATTTGCTTCGTTACCTTCGAAAAAGCCTACGATAAAACCGGTAGATACTTATTGTACAGTAAGCTTTTGCACACTAGATTACATGTGTATTTAATAGAGATTTTTATATCCATATACAAATCGACTTGAGTTTAAGACTCAACACATATTTTTGTTCGCAATTATTTTAAAATAATACAAAGTAATAATAAATTTATGTAAAATATTTAATAAAATTATTTACAAAAAATTATATTTTTAAATATTTATATCCAATTTTATAATAACATTATATTTTATATAAACGAGTGACCTAATTCTTCGAATTATGTTAAAATGTATAACTAAATGAAAAATAAATAAAACATTATTAAAAACAAATAGCAAATCAATTATTTTATTAATTAATTGAATGAATTTATATTATTTATTTCAGATAATTTATTATGTCGATGCTAATCAGTAATATTTATACAGTACACCCGCAGTAATCCGGCCCCTGTCTAATCCGGCACACCTTGTAGTCCGACATAACTATAACGGTAATTACAATGCAGATTTCTTATAAATACATGAATTCTTCGTGGCTGAAATTAGAAAATCTTAATCACTTTGATATGTAATTTGTCGGATTACAAGGCATTCTTTTTCAAAAAGTTCCGGATTACAAGGAGATTTGTGGCAGTACTCTATAGTCCGACAAATTCGATAATTCGACATTACCTTGCAAAGCGTTTGTCGGATTATCGCGGGTCCACTGTATCTACATTGTAAAAATATTTATTAACGATTTAAATTTAATATTGAACATGTGGGATAAACATCAACCAAACTCATGCTAAAATGATATAAATCAGAATTCAATACTGGAATGATCCTGGAAGTTTAAAAAGAGTGTGTTCTCCCTTTAGGTAGACATAATGGGTCAAAAACTTTGTCCACTTTATTTCTAAATCCATTGGGTTTTCGAAAAATATCTCGAATAAAATTTTTTAAGGAATATTTTTAAAATTTTGCTTCAACTATGACTCTTCTCAACTATGTCCCAGGAAATATGACTGTTTTGGTGTAAAATGTCACCTTCCTAGTCGTTGCTCTGATACACCCCATACTATTTCAATGCATATTATTAATTTTTTTCTGACTAAATTACCACCAAATTAAAATATACATTGGAAATTATGACAAAATTTATTTTCAACAATTTTCCATCTAAGTGTTTTAGGTGTCACTCAGTCACCAACCCATAAAATTTTCTAATCTTAACACAAAAACAAAAAAATTATCATATTTAAATATTTATTTTTAACATATAATTTTTAGAAAATTATATGAAATGTGGCGGATGTTATTTCAATGATAATATAAATTTTTGCAACAGGCGAAAAGTATGACATGTATGTCACTTCATGTAGATAAATGAACTAATTTTAAAGACAATATTCTTAGAAATCTTGACAAAGTTAAAATACAAATTTACTTACATTGTATGTTATTAAAACGTGACTAAAATAAAACTGGATTAGTGAATGAAATTAAAATTGTTTATGGGTAATAATATATTCATATTGGATGTTATACTATGTGTGTTTCATCTAGAAATATCTATTTAAGTATGTGAATACAACTTCGTCAATTGAGTTATTGTACACGTCGATAAAATTTCTAGTTTCATTGCTTCGAGAAATATTCTTGGGTGTATTAATTTTATTTATTTTCTAATATTATAAAATTTATCTGGCTTAAGTATGGTCATTATAGTTAGTTTCATAAAAAAAAATGTTCATACAAGTGAAATTTATAAAATTTTAATTTTTTCTCTAAAATGTTCTCAATCGAGTCGGTTCTACCGTTTAGGGGCTACGATCCACGGAGAAACACGCTGACGCATACATAAACACTTGAAACTTATAACACTCTTTCTTAAATCAACATCAATTGATGGTCAAGGACATCAGATGAGATGAAAAGAATACTTAGAGAGCTGTCGTTTTTTGGGACAAATTTTTGGAAATATTTTATTTGAAATTGAAATATTTGAATTGACTTTGTTCTTTTGAATAATTGATTTAAATTACCTAATTATTTTGCCATTTCACTTTTCAAAATAAATTGAACTAGATTTATTTGACCATTCATTTCCATAGTCATAATGTATATGTCATGCTATTTCGGATACGGAAATCTAAGATCACACTTGAAACATAGCTAAGAACACTCTCTGGTAAATTACCTTTCAAATGAAACAATAAAAATAAGTACACTGACATCTAACGATAAATAATTTATGAAAGTTAAAGTGATGTAATACTTGATACTGTAAAAATAGATATCATCACAAACCAGAAAGTAAATATGGCAAATTTTTTCTGTTTTTTTTACAGTTAAGTAAGTTTTCGCAAAATTGCTGCGGGCTCAATAATTTAGTTATTTGATGGGATTTCTAATCAGAATAGTTTTGGGAAAAAAATTTTGAATAAAAAATAATTTTTAAGGGACAAGCTTTTATTGTAGTAAAAAGTAGAAAATAATTTTATCTGTGAGTCACTCATACCCGGCTTTTGTAAAAGCTTGAGGCGCTCAATTTAAAATATCAAAAACGAATCGGAATGCATCATCTACTCCACATACCTAATTATTTTTCGATTCATTCTTAATATTAAGCGCCTCAAGCTTTTACAAATAGTCGAGTATAAGTGACTCATAAATAAAATTATTTTCTACTTTTTAATACACTGAAAGCTTGTCCCTTAAGAAGCATTTTTTGTTAAAATTATTAATTTAAGACTAAAAAAATGTATATATATCAAATATGGTGGAAGCGATGAGAAAATCAGGACGCCACAACCTTACCATGCATTGTCATCCAAACTAAATGTGCATGGAAAGTTTCAGCTCAATGGGAAACCGGGAAGTGAATCAAATTTGACTTACAAGATTTGATTACAGGCAAACAACGGGGCAGATGAAACTAAATAAAAGCTTGTAAAAACAATATCATATTTTTATCAACGAAACAGCTTTTCCCTTTCTTAAAAACTTCCTTTGTCTACTAACTTATAAAAAGTGCTCGATTTATCATCGACCATTTTAACATTTATAGAAAACCATATTATATTGGTATATTAAAATTATAGGTATACGGATATGTTAACGATAAAGATATAATTAGCAAAAAAATTCCATGTTATGATTTTATTATATTATTTGGTCAAGCCTAATAACAAGTCAAGTCAAGCAGGTATCAAACTCATTCATTCACTCTTACAATCACTCAGCTAAATGTCTTACCTTTAGGCTGATTAATCATAAGTTTTTAAATTTACTATACGTAAATATATTGCCAAGATATAAGCTGTAATTTCCTTTTTTTTTTTGTACAACAATAATTTTTATTTTTTGGGTCATTTCAAAAATATTTGACTTTACGTGATTAATTTCAATTAATTTTTTTATTGGATAACTCAAAATAATTTTATGCTAATCTGGATTTTGATAAGCGTCTCATGAAAAAGCACTTAATGTTGTAAAATTTCCTTTTTTGAAGTGGTAATAAAGGCGGAACACTACCCTCTTCTCCACTTAATCATGTAGGTTCATTGGTATATAAACTGTATTGATTGAAAAACTCTAGTTTTTGAGCTCAAAGTATATACTTTTGCTGGGTTAAGTTGAAAAGTGGCACAACCTCAAGATAATCGTGAAAAATAAAAGAAAGTTTCGCTTCAGCTAACTAAAAAAGCACTAATGAATAATAAATAGTAAGCTAATTTGATTTAATTATTTATTTCGAAAAGCCTTCCGATTACTTGAATTTGAGCTCAGTTCCCGGTATAGGAAACAAAGACGTGAAAGATATTCAACAGCGAAACGTAAAAACGTATAATAAGAAGAATTCAAATAAACATTCTCAAATATTTTTAATCCGTTTTCAGGAATAAGACTAGTTAATAAATATTTATTCTTAGCCTTTTCTTATGGTAACAGGTGAAATGGAAACCAACATATTCATTAGAATAATTTCTGCTCCCTATCGCTTGTCCCGGGAAATCCTCAGAAGGCTTAAATATTTAAAACAATCAGAGTGCCATTTTTTCAAAGACAATTTACATATTCGAGACAGGATTGTTTTTTGGTTTCTTAAAATTCACCCATTTATCCAAAAACTGTTAAAATCTAGTTTAAACTTGTTACCGCCGTTACATTTAAAACAAACTTTTGTCACTGGACAAAATAGTTTTCCCTATTCATGATTTATCATAAAGTAGTGATAAAAAAAATAAGGTACTGTTAAACATTGGAAAACTGCCCCACTAGAATTCGACTTTGTTCTGTTTAAAGCATAAAATAAGAATAAAACTTGATGCCTTTGCCTCCCCGTATACAAGACTAGCCAGAGGCACAATATTTGTTCAACCTTATAGCTCCAAGATAATATTTTTAAACCTTTCGAATTTGATTCGTGATATGCTACAAAAACCACAATAATAATTATTTTAAAAGTAAATATTTAACAACATTTACAAACCACGTATGATCAATCACTCTAATCATACAAAAACCAATTGATTGATTTCATTCCACAACTTTCCATGTTATTTAAAATTGAAAAAAAAAAAATTAAATAATATAGTGCAAAATTATTATAAACTGGTATAATTCCTTTTCAATTGTTTTGCAAGTATTTAACTATATATAATATGTATTTTAGTAATGAAGATCTATAATAATTTCAAATTTCAATAACAATCACGATTTATCAATATATCAGAGTAGTACATTATAGATAAAAAAGTATTCAATAATTATAGGTAGACTGTTTTATGTACAATAAAATTGAAACCAGTCTAACAAGTGATTGATATCTGAATATGTTATACATTTTAACGCATATTACATACAAAGTTTGTTCTTTTTAGTTCAGTATACTATACTGAGTGTACAAAGTGTAGGATGCTATTACAGTGATTTAAAAACATCCTTTTCTATTTACACTCAATTTATATAGTGTAGGTATACACTTAGGCACAAAAGAATACAATGTTTGTATTTATCTCAATCATGAAAGTATAATCAAAGAGGAAGACGCATTTATAATAAGCCATGATGGGTATTGCTTATGGAGGTACGACCAAGAATATCTAAAAGTTTTCGTTGATGAACTAGTGTAGGTAACAGACTGCTAAATAGTGGCTTATTTAAGTTCGTCATTTTATTTTTTCCGTTAAGACCAGACTGGACACTATTCCAATCTGCTTAAAATGAAAAGATATTAGCGAGTATATAGAATGGAAAACAAAAACTCGTTTTACATTTTTCAAATTCTTAATCTTAGTTCCATTATACTTTCACCATAATTATTTCTATGGACAGAAAATACTAAAAAAGTCATAACTGTCATGGGTCATTACAAAATCAGCTCTTTTTTCAACCTATTTGCTATTCCTATAGTTTGGTAGCAAGCTTGTAAAGTACCAGAAATAAACGGGATAACGAGATTGAAGTACAAAGCAAACACGATACTTCTTTAAGCAATTTTTTACAATATGAAGACAAATTTTCTTTTGTTCTCAAGTAAACATTTCTTCAAGTTTGATTTTTTTGACAGAAATATTTGTATTTATTGAAATGGTAGTTGTTTAAATACAATAAGCTACAAGGCAGGGTTTCAAAAAATTACAACATTCCACAAAATTTAGTAGCTTTTGCACATGAATTCTGGTACAAAGGCTTATGTACAGCTAGAATCAGCATAAAATTTTTAATAACAAAAAGTTCCTCTATAGTAAAAATGTTACACTTTTTCAGTCCAGCATTTTTCTACCTGGTGTGTGACGTGCGATAAAGAACTTCCTGCACAAAAATTTTGTTCTTGATTCAAGAAAATTATTTTATTCTGGGTACTTATTATATAATACATTCATATATAAATTCCATTGTATAATAAAAGAATAAATAAATACCTCTTGTTTAGCAATAAGTAAATAATTACTATAAATAACAATTTTATTATAATTTTAAGTACCAACCTATCGACTATGCATATTACTTTACTATTAATATTTATATAATAATAAAATTTATAAAAATAAAAAAACTTGTTACATATTTAAATATTTACATTGATATATAATTTTCAAATTAATTATGTATGTAAATTACATTATTACAGGGATGAACAATGTTATAATATAAAAGATTAAATAAACATTTTTGATCGTGTAGTTTATTGTTCAATTATTCGATTGAATAAATTTATAAAAACAAGAATATTATAATCAGTTACAGAGATATTGATTGTACATTTATATAATGTGTATCTCTAAGTATTGGGCTTAGAATATCTATAAGAAATGTATAAATATAGTGCCCATGTAAGAAGAAATAGATAATTTAAAAAAATATCCTGCCAATTATATTACAAGTGTTTACAAAATTTAAAAAACCCCCGACAAATTTCACCGATACGGAACCCCAAACATATATAAGAACACTCTCCATTAAATTACCTTTTTCCTTAAAGCATTTTAAAGACCATCGTCGTATTTTTCGGGTACGAAACCCTAAATTCGCACTTGAAACATAGCTAAGAACACTCTGAGCTAAATTAACTTTCAAACCCCCAAAAATGTAAATCGGTTCATCTGTTTAGGCGCTTCGATGCCACAGACAGACACACTCACACAGAAATAATTAATCATTATTCTGTTCCTAAATCCTAGTTAAATAATCAATTAAGTTAAGAAATTAGCCTAAAAAAAAATTAAAAATCCCAAAATTATATCTTGGCGTCTTTAATACTTTGTACCTTTGTGTCCAGACATCAATTTATCATACCGAAGGAAGTTTATGGACAACTTTTCTATGTTGTAACTTTAAAACTTTTTAACTATTCTTTTGAAACAATTAAACTAAAACAATATATCCAATATATGTTATTATAGCCACAAAACAGCTCCGAGGTTCTCCTTTGAGCATCCTCCCAAACTCTTCAAATTTTGGTTTAAGGCGAAATTAGATTCATTTTCCTATTTTGAATTTTTATATACCAACGCAATTAGAGTCCTTTTACATCCTCTTCAAATTTTTGTTTTTTCAGATAAGTTTTTCAAGAAAACCTGACGTGAAAGAAGTTTTTTAAATGTTACCCATTTCCAGTGAATCTTTTAAAAAACCAATGCAATTATTTTGTTGCAGATCTTGGATTCCAATTTCTTTACCTAGTCATAATGTGTAAAAAAACTCAACGCCATATCTCTGTAATATTTAATAAACATTGTATATAATTATTTACATTGTATACGAGCCGTTGTGTCCAGACATCGATTTATCATCTCAGTTAGTTTGTTGTTAACTTTTCGTGCTTGTAACTTTAAAACTTCTTATCTTAAGAAAAATTATTTTGCAAACATTTCAACTAAAAATCGTCAAAATATTTTATAGCGGTGTGAACAAAAAAAAGTCAAATATCGACACGAATGTGATGCTGGGTGTTCCAATTTACAATCATAAATCATATTTTAAAAACAATTGAATATATTTATATGACATTTTTATTAACTATTAACATTTGATTCCAATAACAATATCCTTGAATTACAACACCAGTGCAGAGTGTTTTAAATAGAAACAAGGTAATTTCAAAACTCGCTTAAGATATTAAATATAATATAATTGATATATAATTTCAAAACTCACGGCTAACCTATATTAATTTCATCATTATTATTATTATTATTATATTATGTATTTATTATTAACTTTTACTCTTTTTACTCAAATGAAACAAAACAACAGTTTGCTAACCACTTAAAAACGTGATATAATACATATATACAAACAATATCATCATTAAATATGATACAGCGAGATAGAAAAGACATTGAAACGTCAATGATACACTTTTTTACTCTATGTTAGGTTAGGTTAGAGTGGCTTTCCTAGGGTGGGACACACTTAGACCATAGGATCCGTTGTGATACCGAGAGTGGGTTGGCCCATCCCCGGCCCCTACTTCATGAGCCATTTGGAGCTGTTCAAGAACACCAGGAGTGCTTTGACGTTGACGGACTTTAGGTCGGAGAGGTTGTCAAAAATAGGCTGGCTGAAGGAAGTCCATCTTCTCATGGCAAGAACTGGGCAGTGACAGAGAAGTTGAGACATTGTCTCTTCCTCCTCACGACTGTGACACCTCCTGCAGAAGTCGCGATACACTGCCAGGCCCAGGTGATCAGCATGCCTGCCGCCAAACCAATGTCCTGTAATAGCCACAACAATTCTGCTAACAGGGGCCCTTGGAAGTGGTATAAGATCTTCGAAACGTCTTCGATTGTACTCAGACCATATCTGTCTTGTAGTATCACAAGGATGTTCTTCATCTAAGATTGGCCTTTTTTTAGATATCCTCTTTGATGAGTAACTTGCAGTTCGCAAATGGAAATCCCGGATATTTATTGATGCTTGTGTCCGGCAGTATTGTGCCATTTCTAGCAAGCTCGTGGCCTTCAGAATTTTATGGAATGTTTCTGTGTCCCGGTACTCATTCCAGGTTTTACTTCGATTTGTTCCGCCAGCTCATTTAAGAACGCGCAGCAGTCCTGTACTACCCTAGAGTTTTTACTATAAATATCATAATTTTTAAATATATTCAAAGCTACGTGTAGAATTTGAAAAATTCAAGCACATTATTCCAAGACAAAGACAGTGGGAGAACATTTAAACCTTTTCCCCGTGTTCAATTGACAATTTAACGCAATAATTATAAATAACATACTAGTAAACATCGTACATTGGATATCCACGATAAATATTTATACGATTGACGAGAATTTAATATTTTATAATAGGTTTGTCGTAGGACGAATGTTTTGTTGGGTGGTCTGTTTAGGTATTTGTTATTTATTAGGAATTTCTATAGTGACAATATTATTACAAGTAACAAATATCATCAATTCATTGTTAATTCTCTCATAGAAATTTTTTACCTTAACAATTGACTTAGTATAAACTAGAATTTAACAATTGATTCTTTATCAATTTTATTTGAATTGCAATGTGAAAATGTTTTAATAATTTATGAACGACAACAATTTATGAAATTACTCAATTCATGTGATTTTCAATTGGTTTGTATTTGATATAAATAATAGTTGCATATTTAAAATCCTGATTACTCACCGGCATCAAAGTACTATGAAAGAAGCAAATAAAATATTTCACAAAGAATTATTATGTTTTCAGATACTCCGAGCCATACAATAGAAAATATTTTATCAGTTATTTTTAATTATTTATTTTTTCAGTAAAATGTTTCACACAAAATATTATAATCGTTATTAATTGATCTACAAAAGAGAAATCTTCTCCAAATGAGATTTAATATGACAAATTATAACAAATTTTAAAATGTGTTCTTCTGTGTATTTAATGAGCACTCTGTATACATCGTTCAATGAAACAAAATCAAAAAAATGTTGAAATCATGAAACTGATAAGCGCAACGATCTGAAAAATTTGACGTTTATATCATATCTTCTCAAACCTTAGTATACAGCAAAAAGCTAACAGAGCTATTATATTTTTATGAAACACTCAGATAGATGATTCATTATTCTATACATTTAACCACAGTCAAAATGATGTTTATAATAGACCGATATCTAAGCTGAAAAATGAGCTACTAATTACATACTGTATATATGAAACATATATCAAGGTATACTAATGTTAGTCTCAAGTTTGTAACGCTTAGAAATACTGGTGATACCATCAAGGTAGGTGTTCATAAAATCAATTAATTAGTGTTTATTAGGCAACTCAAAAACGAGATATCAAGTTGAAATTTTTGTAGCGTGCTCCGAACATAAAAATTAGTTCGTAAATGAGCAACATAGGTCAATTGGGTCATGGTTCCGTAGGACTCATCTTGTTAACCATTAGAGATAGAATAAGAGTTAACAAGACGTGGATAGAGTCGTGTGCTACCCTTGAGGTCCCCACGAGTAACTTCCCTCTACCGACTCGATCGAATGCTATGAAATTCTATTCGGATTATATTGCCGTTAATACGCTTCGATCAGCACCCCAACAAAGTCGATATCATTTTCTATTCGCGCGATATCGACGACGAAAAAAATGTCTACGTACATACACACACAAACACACACACACACACACACACACACACACACACACACACACACACACACACACACACACACACACACATATTTTTTCTCCAAATAAGTGTTAATGCCGTGTCCTAACCATGAAACGTAAAGATGTTTTGAAAATTTCGATTTCGAAAACCCAACCCATTACTATAACTTTTTATAGTAGGAAGTTACAAATGTTCCTAAAAATTTTGTTTGAAGCATCTTTTTGTTAACATCACTGTGTATCCGTAAGAGCCTATCAAAAACTATTTTCCATACTAGATACCGGTCTATACGAGTATTATTATTACAAATATATTTATAATTGCTTTTGTGTAAATAAAATGTAAAAACATTTATTTAGTTGAAAAATGAACATTGATGAATTCTCTTATTCCTCTTATTTGTTTTTGATTGTTCTTGATGAAATTTTAGGTTATTTTTTGTCTTATTTTGTTTTATTTTTTGTTATACTTAAAAACTTACGCAAATAATTGTTTGAATTCAATAAATTTAAAAATAATTACTTAATTTTTAGCTGTTTTTTTTTTTCTTTCTTTGATTCTATTTTGATTTATTGTGTACTTCTGAAATACTTTATAGTTCAATGAGTTTTTTTTCTCAAATGTACCTAATCGAGTACTTCTAGAGAAAACCCTGATGTCACTTCTATGCTTCATTTACCAAACTTTTTCTCCAACCTAAAACAGTACAATACATATACAATATAGCTGTAGGATTTTCTTTATTTTCATAACCACTTCCATCATTATAAAAAGTTTTTCAAACCGATTAACTTGCAGATTCACAAACATAAAAATGCTTCAAATCCTTGCTATTGCGGGAAGTTAAAACATAATTTTTCATTCGAAATTTTGAATGCATGTTTATAAAAAAATTTCCATTTTCTTTTAAATGTTGTTAAGTTGGTTTTGATTCTTTTGGATAACTGTTGTTTGTTATAGCTTTATCAAACCAAAGGGTAAAAAATGATTAAAAAATTTCTTTATAAAACATTTAGTCTTTTGTGTCTTTTTTGACTAGAATCAAATTTGGAAGACACCGAATAAAAGAAAAATGACGATATCGCACCGTTATTTAGAAGATACGCAAATACATTAGTTGGAAGTACCAAATTGCAAATTGATGTTAATTAAGAAATAAACACGACAAAAACAATTGTCATTCAAATTACTATTATTAAAAATAATAAAACATTCGAAAGGGAAAAATGGCATTCATAATTTTAAGAGAAAGGAATTTAAAAAAATTATGACATTTATGAACTTTCCTAAAAGACATTAAAAGATAGTGAAAATCTAGATGTATGTACATACTTCAACTGTAATATTTATGTTGTTTAAACTAACATTAAATATGTATTACAGGGTGAAACAGGACACTGCACATTACTTATAACAAACTGAAGACAGAGCAGAGCGTGATTTATAGCAACTTATTAGTCTATCACGGTTGTATAATGAATGATTAATAAGTTGGTGATTGATTTGGGTGCATCATTTTCTCGGCCGCAAAAGACGATGAAGAAAACTTTCCAACATTAGCTTACATAAAATTCCGAAAAATTAGTTTTTCATTTCGGATCCTTAATCCTAATTTTGCAGACATTGTGACAAAGAACGTCACGGCTTCCACGTTCACCCTTTGGACTTGAACAACACTATTTTAATACCCCTAAAACATGAAAAACTGTATAAATATTATCGAAGATAATAAATGAGAACTCTAGGATATGTCGAAATAAATTTCGATTTTTGCCCCGATTCCTAGATCAGTTTTTTGTATTTTTAAAATACGTATTTTCGACTACCAAGTAGTCATCATCAGTAAGAATTAGCTAGTGAATGTTACTCTTTGCTAATTTGGTGGCGGACAGTGTGCAGTCCAGTCAGTCAGTTTTAAAAATACAAAAAACTGATCTAGGAATTGGGGCAAAAATCGAAATTTATTATGAAAAACTGTGTTATTAAATCGAGTTTCGAAATTCTGCTAAAACATGGAAATTTTCCATATTCGTTACGAGCTAGAAAATTGGGCTATTAAATCAATAGGTGTGTCTTTTGTAAATCTAAAAAATGAAAGTTTAAATAATAAAAGCAATTTCTTAATGAAAAGTCAGCTTTAAAGAAAATGCAGAGTTAAAAATTAATCGACTAGGATCACCCACCGAAACAAAGGTACTTACCTTTTAATATTCCAAAGAAAAAACTATGACAGCTGAGGTCGTTTGTTAGCAGAAGCGATTTTAGACATGTAATCAAGATTTCTGTTTATATTTTGAGTCCCAACTGTACTTAAAAGAGTTACCTTTGTGGACTTTTTAGACCAGCGCACGCATAAGAAATCTCTTTTTTAATGATTTGGGCATGATTTTAGAAAAGATTCATTCTGCAACACGCATTAGATATACACTGCATATGACCTTCAATAACATAAGGGCCTAATAAAATATGATTCAAAAGGTCAGTAACCATCATTATTCTCTCATACGAACAAATAGATAACGAACTTAACTCTTGTACATGGAATGGAACATTGTAAGGGAGGAGTGAGTGGACAACATATTATTGAAATATTTGATTGACAGAGATGGTTGACAATAAGTTTTAAATGGACATCAATTCACATGGGAGTAATCACATCATATTATTGAAATGTACATTGCCTTGCTTGCTGCATTGACTATTATTTGAGTAAAGTATAATAATACTATACTACGTATAAACCATTTAAAATGACAGGCTATCTAATAAATCATATATCTTCATCGAACTCAACTAACTAATATATTTATAAATTATATTTAAATATCTGTGTGTATGTTGGGGTCGGATTCATTACCATATTCTGGTATAAGAGCTCACTAGCAATGTCACGAAAAAATTGATTTAAAACGACTGGATTTTTGAAATTTCTTTCCTTATTAAAATTAGGTAAGGATGAAGTACACCTGAAAACTGAAGAATGGTGAAGCTTACATCAATTACTAGTCCACATTCCAAAAAAAATTGCTGTCTCAAGGCTTTATTGTCAACAAAAATATTTACATTAAGCTCGTTTGGGGCAAAACAAGGATAAATAGCAAAGAAATTTCCCTTATAGTTACCCTCACGTATGCTCTACAACATGACATCGAAGAGTTAAAGAATTATTGGTTTGAATTTAGTAATTACCTAGTTCCAACTGTTATAGAAAACAATTTAGTGTTGCCGCAATTTTATGGATGCATAGCTCTATGAGTTATAATTTCCATCATTCAGCTAAATTTCGTACAGTTAATATTATTCTGGATGCCAAAATTCCGGTCGCGCAGTATAATTATTGTCAAATAATCAACACATATGAAAGTTAGACCACTTCGAATATTTTATACCAGTATATAAACTTCTGTGTTTGAATGTTAAAGTTGCTTATGCCGGAATATTCTGAATTAATAATAACGGGGGTTTATCTTCTTTATTTCACTTCCAACCACGTGACATCATTCTTGATATTGATACCTATGGGAGGTATTATATGAACACTAGAAATTAGAAGGTCGTGCAGCTGGAATCGACGTTTAGTTGCTTAGATCTAAAGCAATATTTATCTAACACTTTTGAAGAGAAACCGAAGAAAATCTTAACAAGCTTATAATATCACTTTGTTCTTCTTATCCAGGAAAAATTGAGTCAATACGTTGCCTTGTTGAGGGCAACTTTCCGCGAAATCCTTTCGAAGTCTGGGAATGAGAGGAAATGTATAAACTAACCCAGTACTATTGCTCAACCTTTCATGTAACAGCTTATCTATGGAGAAAACGTGCTTCCTAGTCATTAAAGCCGAACGTCATGATATTAATGTCAAGCTAAAAAACATTTTGACGATAATCACTACATTAACTAAAATACATAAATCCCCACGAAATAAAGTAAAAACGTAAATTAAAAGACAACCAATTATTTACGAACCAATTAAGAAAGCAATGTGCTACTTCTGATGAAAAAAAATAATTAGTTCAATTAAATATATCAATTTGAATTTGTTTCTTTAAAAGGTAGTAGAGAGTTTTAATAAATACTTCAACCGAAATTAAAATGTTTATCTTATACCATTGCACCTTCAATAAAAATTTAATTAACATTGAATTGTCTTAAAAACTTTATTTTTGACGTTTTATATTCCTTTTTTTCCATTTCTTCTTAAGTTGAGAATTTTAAAAAGTTATAAAGAGTAAACTTGTTAAAGTTAAATAGTTAAAATAAAAAGTTAACTATACCAATAAACAAATAAATTTAAGTCCAATAAAATCATAAAATTGTACATTTGAAAAAAAAAAACTATTTAAAAATATAACTTTGTAGGAGTTAAAAATGTCACAACGAATCATAAATCTTGAAGAATGAACATAATAAAAATAGAAATAAAATAAAAAATATTTTGGTATAAATACCGCACACAAACAATACACCAAAAAGTTTTGGGCTTCTTGGTTTTATTATAAAACCCCAAAAATTTACCGCAATATACGTATTCAATTGTTTGCAGATATATTAAACCATGACTGTGTAAAATTTGTTCGTTTGACCATCATAAAAAAATTTGTTTTTTGACAATAAATTTTGAAAAATCAATTTATCATTTTATATATGTTTTTCAGATGGACAACATCAAAATTTATTAAGAGTCATACTTTCTAATTTGTTCAGGTTCAAACAAATGATTTTAGTTATTGACATTAAAACCATATTTCTACTTTTTATTGTGGTAGATCTATTGGTATATATCCATAATTATTTTCTGTACCATTAATATTTTTTGTAATTTTAAGGATTAGAAAGTATTGGATTTTGAGAGAAGATAATACCGGTATTATTGTGAAAATCTTCTTAAAAAAATGAATTCTACGAAATGCTCTTTTAAAATAAGTTATTAACTTTTAAAATATTATTATTATTTTTATATTTATTCACATAAAATTCGTATACAGATAATGTTTTTTTCTGATATTTTAAAAATGTATGTAATTAGAGATATCGGAAATAAAAACAAAAAAAAAATGTAATTCCCTTAATAGTCTGAATGAAAGATTATGAAAAATTTAGTTACCTGTATCAGGTAATAATAGAATACAATTTATAAAATATTAGTAATTGATTTTTGGAATCATGTTATTTATATATTTGGAAATAATAAGGTACTTTTTGTCTGATTAATTTTATTTTACCTGTAGATAAAATTCGTAACAGTATATTTATGAAAATTTTTGTTTTTTGTTGTTGCCATACTCGTCATTTTTATGAGACATTTAC
This sequence comes from Chrysoperla carnea, assembly GCF_905475395.1. Classification (NCBI taxonomy): domain Eukaryota; kingdom Metazoa; phylum Arthropoda; class Insecta; order Neuroptera; family Chrysopidae; genus Chrysoperla; species Chrysoperla carnea. The sequence continues at coordinate 29,469,018 of NC_058341.1, forward strand.
CTACAAAATTTCATTATAATATTTTGGTGAATTAATAACCCTTAAAATCATCTCGAAATCAGAGTAGAATCAAATTTTTATTTTATGAGAAACTAAATTGATTCTTAGAAGCCAAACTCGCAAATTTCCGATAGTGTATCCAAGTGGTCTTCAGTTTTTCCAAAAGGATTCTTAAATCCTTAAAACGTTATTTACTGAAGGGTTAAGTATTTTTTGTATAGTTGTAATTTCAAGAGTTTGTCCAAATCACCACTTCCAGAGAATTTATTTTAGAGAGACAGAAAAAAATTTTTATATCCTGGAGCTCTCTTCTAAGCATTAATACGCAATAATATTTTAAATCGCACCACAAAGTTCACTAATGTTCGTTTTATATTTATAATCAATCAAAAACAAAGGTAATTACAATAGTTTTTCCCACTATCTGTGTATCCACCTAAAAAAAAAGCTATTTTTATGATGCAATATTTATGAGTTTACTATGAAAAGGGAAAAATTTTTTGACGATATGTCGATTACAGCTTTTGTCTTTATAATGGAATGAATTGTCAAAATGGCTACGCCCAAGCCTTGAATACGCCAAGTATTGAATATTGTCGTACATTGAATTTAAGCCTATACTAGAAGAAATTTTACCCGGGGTGTAAGCGACAGCTTGCGTTTTCGAGGAATTAACTTTTATGTTCTAAAACATGGAAAACTTTCAAGTTTAGATAATCGGGGATAGAAGCATCTCGAAATTAGTTTAAAATAAAAAACAAATCATAACTTTACCTTCTATTTACCTTATCATAATAAATAATTGAATACTAAAATATCTTGAAATTATGTTTTGGCAAAGATAATGAGGAAAGCAAAAAAAAACATTTTTTAGCGAAGAATCTCTAAGGAAAGCACTGTCGCTATCGGTTTTATTAAAAATTTTAGGGTAATATTTTTGCAATAGTGAATGGAGTGACCTTCAAGTAAATATATGTAATAAATCAACAAATTCTGTCGGAAGAATTTCAAACACTTTTAAAATGTATTTTTTATGATAGAAAATGAGTTAATTTACATGGAAATGGATAATAATATTGGACCTATTAACAGGCTTTACAGTTAATCTCATTTAAAGAGTATTATTTAATATATACGGATATAACATGTTCATGTATAAAGTTCGTTACCAAAATCATTTATTATATAAAAATATCTTTTGAAAAAAACGAACTGTTCCGGGCACCACATATCATCCATATACAAAGAAGAGACGACGTTAATGAAATATCTATAAAAAAGTTTTTTACCAGATTTATGAGACAGACATCACATTGAAAAGATTTGATTTGGATATTGCGGCCTTGAAACCGCGGAAATATGTAAAACTTTCATTTCAATTTTCAAAATCGGGCCCAATACATTAACTTCCTCTAGGAAGTTAATAAAAAGTATGTCGTTTTTATCCCTTATCATATTGCTCGTGAAATATTAGTGAATACTTGTTCGAATCTTTTCTTGTTCATGTCATCTCACGTTTTTTGTTTACAGACATTTTACTCGATTTTCACGTTAAAAATGTTCTCCTTAATGCTTTTCCGAAATCTTGGGCCAACAAAATCGTAGCCATCCACATATTAAAGGTATAAGGTTGAAAAAAATGACCTTAGATTTATTCCCTAGTGTTAGCCGATGTTTACGTGGTCTGTAATTTAAAATTGTAATCCGTAGATTGTGCTATTTATCGATTGCAGTAGAACAGAATTCTCTTTTTTAATAGCCACTTAATTAATCTTCATTGCCTGTTTATAGAGGTACTACAAAACGATGAAAAATACAAAGAAACATAAGTTAAAGTATCTTATCTAAAGTCAACAACAAATAAACATAACAATGTTATTTGATATTTATAATACTCTTTTTAAATTTTATTGCTATAATTTCATTTGTTATTGCTGTGATAACACAAAAATACTATTAAAAATAACTTGAACTCAATACTATCAAATTACAAAAACTATCGTATTGGTTGGTATTGTCTATAATATAAAATAAAAAATTACTGCAATGATTTCTTTTCTATTCCGTAAACTGATTGTTTCGACTCGAAAAAAAGAAATTGTAAATCATGCAACAAATATGTGCCGTAATTATTTTGAATCTTTGCAAAACTATCGAAAAAAAAGTATAACGTGTTCTATAATTGATTGCAGAAACCTATCTTCCGAAAATAAGCTCATCAAGAGCAACAAGAAAACTCTTTTCCAAATTTGGATCTGAGTCCTAATTTGGGAGATGCGGGTATGGAAAAAATTGATAAATTGGATAACCAGTAGCCAATGATAATCAGTAGATATTAGTAAATTTCACTAATGGAAGCGATTTTTAAAAAAGTACAAAATTATTGTATTGAACCTGGTCAAAATACCCCACTTTTTATTTTTTTATTATATTAGTACAAAGCATGGGGTGTTATTCGAGCACTGCTTTGTGACATTGACCTTAACATGACCTAAAATCAGTGACGAATCCACGGGGGGAGAGAGTTTGGTTTCATCTCCCCCCTTAGGGATTATTAATATGTCATTTTATATATTTTCAGTTCAAAATAAATGGTTAAATATCTCGAAAATCTAAAAAAAAATGGAAGATAATAAAATAATCACCACCCCTGGACAAAATTCTGGATCCGCCACTTCATACAATTATTTTTCACTCTTTACATCACTTATTCACTTAAAAACCACAGCTCACGCTAAGCAACCATGTGTTGCATACTTCCCGTCATCTCCACCATTCAAATTTGTATATCGGACCGTGTTTTCGAGTTTCTTTATATATTAGCATGTAGACAGTACCATATTATGTAATTGTCATCGATTCTTAATACGTTTGCCCAATTTCAGATTAATTAGATACAGTGAAGTGGATATTACTAAATTTTATTACAATTATTCATCTCAGATTCGTTAAAAATAATATTTACAGATACAAAGATAGTTTTAATTTTCTGGAATATAAGTTTGTTATCCCCCCATTACATATATTAATTGAAAAATTCATCTTACGCAATGTTGTAGTAAAATTCGAAAAGTATCGGTCTTGCGTCTATAAGTCATATTCATCACGATATTTTTTGGGTTTATTTCTTTTATATTTTTGATTCAACTGTACTCTACCTGTTCAATTCAATTTTGCCTTTAAGAACTGTTTTTAAAAGTAACATAACGCACAGGTAGAGAAATACTGATTTAATTTAATGTAATCTTTAAGATTGATTTTTACGATCTTTTTTTTTTTTTGGTGTAGGGAAAAATTGTGATGGACATTTAGATTGACGTATATATTGATTGTTAGTTGGAATGGTTTTGCCTTGTAAGTGACTGTAATTTTAACTTTTTGCATTAATCCGGTTATAGAAATTTACAACAAAACAAATACGCAATCACTTCAAATCCCTGGAAAACATCCATCAATCACTCCAAAATCCGTGGTAGTTTATAATGATACGTAATTATCTTCGAATGCTTGTATAAGGTCGTACGACCTCGATAAACTTCATACCTTAAATTTTCAGATTTAGTCACCAACTTACTACGATCAACGGTAAATATGAAATTTTGTTTATAATTTAACTAATTTAATAATTATTAAAAACTTCTAACATAATTTATTTCTCATTTATTTTTCTGGCGTTATAGCTCGAACAAACTATATCACCATTCTTCTCTGAACAGTATGGCGCTTGCGGTCAGCCTCTCAGAAGTCATCCAAGTGTTCAGAAATCGAGTTTTTAGCATCGATTTTATTTTGCTAGCAGTTTATGTAAAAAGAAAGTGCCCATCCGTCTATGATTGCCTACTTCTTGCCAGTTGATTCTGGTTATTGTGTTGTCGGTGGCTGTCTATTAAAATTAGCGATAGAATTATAAAATTATCGAAATACGAAAATTGCCACTGTTTAAACGGTTTTTAAGAATCCTCCATAAAAGACGAAAAAAGGAAATCTTATAGCTTCTCTTTTGTGTTTGCTATGGAGAATACGAATATTTAGTTATATAATACTATTCCCTCTCCATCTCTGCAACTACTAATCTTGGAAAAATACAGAATACAAGACTCACTCATAGTTTACAGGAAAATTGGAGTGAAAATCCTTTTCCGATTTGAAAAAACTTTAAGTGAATAATCCAGTTATACTTATCAACGTAAGTATAACTGGACAAATGTGTAATTCTTTGATTCATTTACGACTGGTATAAACCAGAATAGTATTATAGTTTAGGACAGTAATTCATCGTACCGACTTGATGTCAGTTGCTGGTTTGACTTAAGACCAGTGCTGTCTAGAAGAATAAGCCAGCTACTCAAAAAGTAGGAATGGCGAGTTAGTATTAGTGACCTGCTAGTTTGATCTCGTGTGTACGTAGTTTGAAGTAGGTAAGGTAGTAACTTAACAAAAAAACTTTACTACGCGGACTTGAAACTGACTATAATTACTAGGTCATGAAAAATCAGCTTATTACAGAGCTTAAAGGAGTTGAAATTGGAATTGAATAGTTACATGCATCAGTAAGTACCTTACTTTATACAAATTAATAAATAAAATGAATAGTTCGAATATTTAAAGCACTCTATTTAAAAAATAAAGTATGATCTGTCGCTTTTTATTTAAAATATCAAAACAAACTTAATTACGTTGAAAATTAAATATTAAATACCACGTAATTTTATAAAAAAATATTTGATTATCAATTAAAAATTTATTAATTAAATTTAATGAAGACTAATTAATATAATATTAATAAAAAAAAATTTATATACATAAAATACACAATCTATGTAATTGTACTTAATAAAATATAAAACATAAATAAACACATTTGTTGATGATTTTTATTATTATTAAATTAAAATTTTATTATATTTTATTAATTTTAATTTTATACATTAAACAAAATATGCGATCGTTAAAATTATTTTTTTATTATTATTTTTGAAAATAAAGCCTCATCATATACAAATGGTTCGTTTATTATTTCGAATTGGATAATAAAATCAATGATATTATTTGAAAAGAATAATAAATACATTGACATAAAAATTTTGTGGACTCAGGGCTTATTATACAGGTTGAATATTAAAAGTTTCTAATTATTTCAAAAACGCTATAATACGAGCCTGCTTATGTTCGGGGGCATGGATGTGATTAAGAAAAATATTTTATTTTCCGTGGACGGTTTCCAGGTCAAACAGGAGTCAACTTTTTTTTAAACTACTTATTTCTTATAGTAGGTTCTGGTTCTTTTCCGCAAAAAATAAAAATAAATAAATTTTACTTGAAAATTTTTTTTTCCAGTTTTGAATTTTTAGCATCCGATTTCAGGTATTATCACTTTAAAAAGTTTCCACCCAGAACCAATGTTAAATAAAATTTTTGTCGAACTAATTTTGAAAATAATCTTTTTTTACAGATTCCTGTTTTTTCAAACAAAGGTGGAGGGAAAAATTAGTACATTTTTGATACATACACTTGATACATTTTTCATTCTCTCCGAAAACAAATAGGCTCGTATTTAAAGGTTTTTTGATATTTCAATTTGTATTCGAAAAAATTAGGTGGAAAACTTTAAAAAATCATCTTTTATACATATATATATATATATGAGAGACGTAGGCACGAGCCGCATGGAAAATGTTTTAAAATAGGTTCACCAATTAACAAATTAAGGAGGTCCGAATCAATTTGTCTCCAGTATCCGGTTCCGACTGGAAGTATCCTTATTCAGAGTCTTTTTTATATAAAATACATTTGTTGACAACATAAATCGTACTCTCATAGAAATTATTAGTGTTTGATTTTGTCAAATGCATTCTTTTTCGAAATAAATTTCCAAAAAAAGTTTTTATTTAATTTATAAAGAACAATTTTCTTATTTAAGGTATTTAGGAGTAAGCAAGTTTTAAATTTCTTTTCCCCGTATGGGATTTCAAAGATTATAAACGAAAAAGACCAAAAAAGACTCACTCTTTCAAATCTCAGCAGAAAGCAGACAGGTATAACAGAAATGTTTCCTAATTCATAAACTAGCCACCAAATAATTTGAGGGAAGTTCATATCCGATCATCTTGAGCAGAATATTATCTGTTTGGAATTTTATTTTTCTAGTTCTTTTTTTTTTTTAATCTGGTGAGGTTCAGATATATATAAAACATAATAAAATGTACCTTTGGTGCGACTCGTGTATATGGAATTAAATATATACTCAGCTAATATTTTTATGCCCAAGGTGAAGTGTGCCCAGTTTGCTCAAGGTGAAACGGATATATGTTTAAAGCGGATTAACTAAACAAGTAATTTTATACTAATAATACGCGTTTAATTATTGATCATATGGATAATTAATAAAAAAATGAACTTAAAATAAACTTTTTAGCTGTAGGCTTTCAATCGGATGACACAACTTTTGGTAATTTTTTATAAACTATTTTAGTACCGACTAACCATCGTATTTGAAAGCTTTGTGATTTGAAAAAGGTTAAAATAAAAACTCAAAAACTTTCTATTAGAAAGTATCCGGGATAAACAGAAAATTGCTTGTCTTGCATAAAAGGTAAAAACTCAAAAAGCGCAAAACAGGTAAATATTTTGTGTAGAAATTTGGAGAGCGAAATTGTTGTCTTCTAGATTATCAATGTTTTTCACTTAATGTGTCTCTTTCTTTGCCCTTCATTCACATATGAATCGACCGACGTGTTTCTTGCCATAGAGACTTCTGAAGTTTCGTATAGTAAAATTATTTTGTACCCCTTTGCTAAGTGCTACTCCCCTCATTTATAAATGCTGCTTCTATAAAAGGACTCTCAACCATGAGGGGGACGAAAAACTAAAAACTTTGTATATTTATTGTGTTGACCGTTACAAAGCAGTTCAAAATTAATATGAGATTTTATTGATGACGGCCTATCTGTTCAATTAGTAGTGAATGAGGGAAAATGTATCGATTATTTATCTGTTATCTCTTGAATATTCCACTGGTGCCCAGTTTGCTCAAGCTGAAACGGATATATATAGTTTTTTTACTATCTCTGGAATTTATTCTGGTATCGTCAGTTCCTATCTCTCGTATCTCTTTGAATCACTATTCAATATGTAAATAGAAACAAAATTTAATAAAAAATACAAATATTAGACATTAAAAAAAGTACACATAACTACACAGCAATTTGTTGATTATGGAGTGTATGTTGCAAACTGATTTCCTGGAATATAAACTTTTAGTTTGATTACTATCCAGATATATACGGTCCAAGTGCGAGCTTGAGCCAGTAACATGTAACAGTCATCTTCGAAATATTTACATTTTTTATATTTGTATTTATATTATTCTGAATTACATAAAATACAATTTTATCGTCAAGTTATTTTTATACATTAAAAATTTTCTTACATAAAATATATTAGCATTTAATATAAATAAATAAATAATAAAATTTCACCTACTTATGTCAATGATAATGGTTATGATTGTTTATTGAAACAATTTTTATACTTTAAATGCATGTTTGCTGTTTTTATTCTATTGAGAAACAATAAAATATTTTTAGTTTTACTTCGTATGCATTATACAGCATGTTTTCTAACAATAATACAAGCAAATGATTTTTCTCATTTTCATTACCTGATCTTTTTTGGTTTTGCATATGTGTAAGATCGAAGTGTAAAAGCAAGTATGCAAGACAGAGATAGAAGGAACTATCTATAGAAGGAACTAAAACTATAGTATCAAAGTGCAAGTCTAAGTGTGTTGCCTCAGTGGAGATATATCTTTAAACCCGTATAGTATAGAAAGGAAATATTTTATGGCTTACGTTTGATTCGTACTGGAAACCTCCTTGAATGGAGTTTTTTTACTATATAACAAGTCATTGAACTGCAGAATTGTTTCAAGAGGCATTCATTTTTTCCTCTACCCTACTTCGGCCTTAAGCCTAAGACATTTCCATTCTGCGTCTGCCTATCAATATAATAGAAATACTTTTTTATCTTTATGCTGTATTAACACGATTTAAAGTATAAACTGAATTTTTATAAAAACAATAAAAATATTTATATGTCATAAGTTGAACATCTTATGTGTAATCTTTTATAACATAGAAGTAATCCGTAATTTTTATGCAAATTAAGCGTATCTGCTTCTTACACTGCATACAATAAATTGATTATTCAATAAACAACGTCTATTGTGTTTTATGTAACGAGGTACAAACCATATAATAGTATAATATATAGCAGACCTTAGACGTTCAATATTTTTGTTTCTTTTCATTCATAGCTTGCTCTCTGTGTGGATAACCTAAACTTTTTCCTAAAGTTATAATCCGACGATGCAATAAACATTCGTTTTAAAAGGTGAAAAATTGATAAAAGAGAGTCACTTCAATTGAATTTAAGGTTTTGCGTTTCAAAGCATTTAAAATATGTAAAATACAAACAATTTCTATCCAGCGTACGATACACATTTAAAGCTTCCATTTTCAAAGCATTTCTCTGTAACTATAAAGAACTGAAAGTCCCAAATTCTTAAATAGTTTCAAATAGTGGCTTCATTTTTCGTAATTTTCGCTTAAACCAGATCCAGTAATATTAAGGTGGCTAAGAGATGCTTTGTGGCTAAAAAAGGGGTAAGATGTTTTGATCCAAAATTTTATATGCGTTTAAAAACGAACGGTAGGAAATTGACACTTTTTAGTCACAAATTAAAAAGCATGGCAAGGCTGACTAATTTCAATTTAATCTTTCATTTTATGAAGTCGGTTGGATACAGACTGTATTTACTAACTTTTTTTTCTCAAAATCCCTACGCAAATTACATGAATTTTATGCACCCTAATTAAAATAAAATCTTAACAATGGAAATAGCATTCATGTAGTCATTAAACTTGTACGTCTTTGAGGTGCTTAATATATTGTTCTTTTCATGGGTAACAATAATACACATTCATATAAAATTTTAATATTATTATGGTTTATTCATTATTGCATTATTTTTATACAAAAAATACTTTGAATGCATATCATTCAGTTTTGATTTTATTCAGAAAAAAAAATATTATTAAGAAAAAATAACATAAAAATACAATAATTATTTTTCTAGGTGTTCGTATTACTTATAAAATTCTTTCATTCATACTTATAAGTATAAAGAAAATAATATTTTTATTACAGTTTGTACAGATTATCTCTTCCGGTTATTGGTTACTTCTATTTGTAAATACAGATTAAATACCTCGTAAAATACCCTCCTTTAAATAACATGTAAATTTTTCATGGCGCACACCCAAAATCTGCTTTTAGGAAAATCACTAATGACGTAAGACACGCAATAAGCAGGCTAAAGCCTCTCAAAAAAAAAAAACAGCGGTAGTCTATGGAATAATTAGACCATCTAAATAGTGGTCTATTTTTTATCAAACACTTCATTGATATATTTTATAAATGATAATGCTTCTCTTTTGATAATGTTTCAAAAAGTTATGGAACTTGCGCAGACAACATCTAACATTGCAACTTGTTTGTGTATAAAAATATCTATAATTATATCAGCTCAAAATAAACTGTATGAAATTAGTCACGTATAATCTTATGGTGTGATACACTCTGTATTAAACCAACTGATTTCATATCCCTTTAGATAAAAAAAAAAAAAATTGAAAAAAAATTTATGGTCAAGCATTAAACCGTATCTTTTTTTAAAATAAATATTAAAAACATGTTGTTCACTTGTCGTTGAAATCAAACTGATTCAGTGAAATTTTTAACACAGGTAGTAATTATTGACTATATTTGAATGATAAAAATATGAAGCCTATGTTACACGTCCATAAGTTTCCCAATAAGTATAATCAAATTCTCCAATTTCTTGGTTTCTCAAAGTGAATACAGTCTTAGCGAGATAAAAGAATCCTGCCTGTATGTACAGATATACTTGATAGAGAAGGTTGCACTCTTAGTTCTAGTCTGTAATTCTGTTACGAATTATTTTATCTCTGTAATATGCGGCGAATATAGTCATCTAGAAAATAGTGGCTTTAAAGTTTTGTAAAAAGCTGAAAATACATCATGGTGAAGATTTAAGAGATGTTAATGGATTTTATAAAACAGGATGCCACTACACCCCACCAAACAGAATCCATGATTTTGAAATCTAAGACGCAAAACCTTCAAAGGTTCTTACCAAGTGCGGTTTAATGAATAAGACCAAGTTATTAATCATTTTTAAGAATTTCTCGGCTAATATTGAAGTTTCAAATAATTTTTCTACACCATATACCATTTTTCTAAAATTAAAATTCAAACTTGGTATTCTAGAATTTTTTGGATTAATCTTAACAAAAATTAAAGACTGATGATAAATATGTAATATAAACTTGATTTCCTATAACTTCGATTGTTGTAAAAATTTAAGTTCACCTTATAGTAGCCACGAAATTAATTAATAAGTTAATTTGATCAAAAATCGTCCAACGACTTTTCGTCTTAGATTTTGGTAGTGAACTCATGGTTTTATGATGAGCCTCCTCCAAATGAGTGTTGCCGATTAAGTTCTTCAACCTAAGCTTTCTAAGGATTGTATAGTGTACGTTCGCAAATACTTACAAAGTATTTGTTTGTTTATAAATATATTTTTTTAAACAGATAATACATATCTTGATCATGTTTTCGTAATAAGTTAATTCGACTATTTAGAAAAAAGTGAAAGAAAAATAAACATTACAAATTTCGGCCACGAATCATTTGTAGAATTAATTTAATTTGAAAAAGGTACCTTGCAATTTTTTCGCTACTTAATAAATAATTCATATAAGTGCTGTTGGTTATAGATACGTTTGGCCACACGTCGTCAACTGGTTTCGATTACATTACGGCAAAGAGTATGAGTAACAAAATGTTAATACAGGTTGTGCAAAGAATTCTTGTAATTTACACACATAAGAACTAGGCAGTCGCAATCATTTTGATATTTGAAATGTTATGATGATTATGTTATGATGTTTATAAATTTTATATAATTAATATATTATTTACTATCTGCATACCTGCCTGCTCCACTTGTTTTAAAAGTAGAAACCGCTTTATAGCTTCTTCCTCTCTAGACCTCATTTATCCTTTCTTAACACTCGAAGGAATTGTTTTACACGGCTAAAATATATAAACAGTTTTCAATTTTTTAAAGTGTGAAATAGTAACACTTAATTAAGTATATCAGAAAAGATGGCTATGAGCTGTTTTACATTCAACATTTTAAATTTTTACAGAAATATATAATTTATGGTTCAAAATGATGATTATAGATAGAGTATTCCGATGTATGAGCTATATTGTTTTTCTGATGTATGAGCTATATTGTTGTACAGTTGCATTCAAATCCATTTGGATTAAAGACACCTTCTTCAAGCATGGATCATGCAGTACCGCGTACGGAATTGGTTACGATTAAACCAATTAAGCCTAAGGTTGGCAAGTAACTAGTGATAATGGCTAACGTGACCACGGGTAAACATTATATTTTCTTTTTTGCGGTATGGGAATGCTTTTGTATACGGCAAAAGAAATAATTGAAAAAAAAAACTTTTTCTTACCTCTCAACGAAAAAAATTTGTCCTACTTGTCAAGAAGCTGATAACAGGTAGCAACGATTTTCCATTTGCGTGTAAACAAAAAAAAAAAAACAGTGAGGTTTTATGGTTGAGACATTTGCCTTACGAGATAACAGATAGAGACAACTTCAAATTGGGGTGGCACTGTGTAGTATTATAAGACACCTATTTCCACGTCAAAATAAAATAGTAAATTCTTATTGATTTACTCTTTGCCTTTCATATATAAACAAACGCATTGCCACAACTATGAAACACACATTACCTTCTTTGAGTTGGCTTGTATTTCCTATACTTAATTAAAATGTTAATCAACCTGTATAGAGTATATGTTACATTTGAGAAGGTTACGATAAGTAAGTCGTTACATATATATGGTTATATCAAAGTTCGTATTATACATATAACATGTATAATATGTATAGAAACTATTCGATAATGTATACACAACATATATGTATGTATATATATATTACATCCGGTCAGTATACATTACAAATTCGATATCTGCAACTTCCGATTGTGGTATCCGACTGAACTTGTGTGCAATACTACCACATTATAGTGATCGGATGACCGGGTGTTATGATGTTGGTTCCTCAATAATAATATATTATTATTATAAATGTAATATCGAAAAAATGTATATATATCGGTTACTGTATAAACTTTCATAACGATTTGAAAGTCATAAAAATGTTTCGAGGTATTGATTTTTTTTTTAAACATTTATTTATGTAATGCAGTTACTTTAAAATATAGCAACTGTTGTTTTCTAAACAGAATCAAACTGACAGTTTCTACATTAATTAAGTATAATTAATGCTTGATTGTATTTGAGTCGTTAGTTTTATTATGTTCAACTTATACCTATTATTATTTTTATCGTAATCGTTATGCGAAAAAAGGAAATTAACCAACAATTGTAAAAAATGACGTGTGGAATTAGTTCGAATTGTCTAGTCAAGACGGAACTGGTACGCTCCGCTGTCGGGAACAAACATTCGACTCAATTATCCGTTAAAGTTGATACTTGGGAAGCTCAATATTAGATACAGATATATATATTAGATATTAGATATAGATTATATTAGTTTATTAGATTATCAGATTATTAGATATTAGATATAGATTTAATTAGATATAGACAATATTATATATAAATAAGATATAGTCATTAGTAAACGAATAGTAATAGATTAAATGAAGGTCCAAATTATCATATTTTGCAGATTCGCTCTTTGTAAATACAGTTTTTCTGAATCTCCGAACGAAAATCAGAAGATGCTGTTAATCAATATTTATTACGAAATGTCCCATTTATTATACATCTAAAAGATGATTTAAACTAGGGAACACGCCGTATATAAACATTTTCCAAAATACATTAGTTCCAAGTAACAAACGTGCTAATTTTGACTGAGTGACTTTTTACTATGATAAGTATGGTTTTGAATGAAATTTTCCACTCCAGAGATTGTATTAAGAGCAAACTGAATATTATTCCCATCTGTTTATTTCGAATAGTAAATTGATTGTAAGTGAGGCTTTACATATTGAAAATAAAATGAAGAAAAAAGAAATTGATTTACGTTTCTATTATTATTATTGATAAGCGATGAAGATGAACAACACTGTGCACCGCAAATAATACCGTGTTTTATGCATCATTGATTTGCAGACATTTTTCTATTCTAATAAAGACAATATTTTTTTATAAAGTGTAACGGTTTTCACTTTAAATTAGGTATTTTTAATATACAAAGTGTTTCTAGGAACTGATTCATTCCTTTCTGTTTTTACTAGAACACATCTTGGAATAAAACGTACGCCTCTTTTGAAAATCAAACCATCGTTAAGAAAAAGGAAATAGTGTAGCCATCTTACATCGAGGTTTGCGAAATTCGAAAGTTTAAGGAAGCAAGGAGATGATGTTCTCAGAATATTTTCCCTTAGAAAGTCACCCCCAGCCCCACCAGCCCCAGATTTCATAAAAGCTGTGTGATCTTCCCTATGTACTTCGTACCTTCAGTTCAGGAAATATCTATTTTGTATAGAAAGCATTGAAAAGTACTGAAATGTCGGACCAACCTTGTCACCTGGTCAGATATGTATGAACCTATTAGATACGTACGAACGTATGCTCTTCTTAAGTTTGTTCACTTTACAAAACAGTTGTTCTTTTTTTAAGGGGAAGAAATTGAAGTTGCTGCTAGATCACTGAAACATATAAATGACAACTAACTATAATTTCAGAGCTACTTTTCATTTTTAATTCGCAATTTCGTTGTAAGACCAATACAGTGTTTGTATACCTCTTTAGAAAGTTTGAAAATGATTTTAACAAAAGTTTTCCAAAATTCATTGGTCCCCTAAAATTTACATAACTAAATTCATTTCCGAAATTCAGGATGTAGATGGCGTATTATACTACGGTTTTTCTTAAAGATTTTTCTTTATAAGATTTCTTTTTTTAACAAATCTTTACAATTATACGTATGTTGGTTATAATCAACACAATCATTGAGCCATAAATAGATTTTTTTTTCAAATTTTGCGCATAAATTAAATATGAATTGAATTGAGAAAAATAAAAACATGCTATATAAAATTATTAACATTATTTTATTTTTAATATTCAAGATATTTTTTCTTCTAAACTTTTTATTAGTTTTGGTGATGTAATTTCTGAGAATTTTTTTATTGTATTATTATTTTTACTTGTATCAAACTATCGCTTCCTGTTACCATTTTCATTGATCTAAATAAAGAGGTAAATAAAGACAAATTATCATAGTGTAACAAAAGTTTGCATAACAGATTTACGTGAATTACCACCTAGCTCGAATACTGTGACCGGAGATGGATGACACACATTCAAATAACATCAATCATATTTTTAGACTTCGGTCTAAATTGATACTCGGTTTTAACTTCATTTCAGAGCCGTTTCAGGTTGAAACTTGAGTACAAGTGACCATAGTTGTGAAGGTAGCTGTTTTCTATGTTCTGTTTTATGAACAGCAAATAGATGAATAAAAGAAAAGTTTTTCAATATGCATCAAATAAGTTTGATTTCCAATGTTTTCGAATTTTCTACCTAATCCCTTGAAAATAATCGAACAAAAAATTCAAAAAAATTTTGAAAATTTAAAATTATCAGTTTTTCTGGAAAAATTCATCCAAAAAATACAAAAACCGGATTCATTAAGCACAACATCTTTTCAATCAAAAGTCATAATTTACAGGCAGAATTCCAATTGAAGAAATTAGGATTTTACCAAATCTCATAGCTTTAGCAATCGACCACGAGCTTTTTTAGCAGTTCAATTTCTTTGTTTTTTCTTGTTTCATAGTTTTTTTTAGGGGTCTTTTCATATCTACAGGACTTGGAACTTTAGATAGGATTTCGAACGATATGATATACAACTTATTGACAAATGAACTTTGTGTTTTTCGGTCAAATTTTCTGAAAAACTGCTAGATTTATTTAATTTAGTTTTAACACTTCTCAACTATTTTCGATTTTCTGATGGGATATTTGGATATAAAATACACAAAATAATATTTATAGTATCCATTTTGTACAAATCAAATGTTTGCCCAAATTATTTATTCACTATTTCAGGTGTAAATTAAAAACAATTTATATGTAAAACCATCATAATTATTTCATTTTGAAAGTTGTATGTCGAATTTTAGCATGTTTATTTTATTTTCAAAACAAAATTGATGTAAACATGACTAGTTTTTAGTTAAGGAATAATAATCACTGTATGGGGTACCAAATTAACATTTAACCACTGGAATAACTGTGCAAGTAAAAGACTGCATAAAGCACTTAATATATACTAGAAAGCTTTACATAGTACTTATACCATCACTAGGTTAGTATATTACACCTTCACAACAACAATCCAAGTGATCACTACCACCCTCTTCAACCTCTTCAAACCTCAAAATGTATTTTATATAACTATAAACCGGACTTTAAAGGGTATGATGTGCCCGATCTTACATTCCTTCTCATAAACACTATACACATAAATAAATTTACAACATCAAAACATGAAGAACTACTGAAGTTTATACACAATAAAAACAGTGTCATGGCGTTTTGCCTAATCTACATATGTCGTTGTTAGATTCTCAATTGTTTCCAATTTTAAATTTCTAATATCACATTATTAACAATTTTGTCATGTTAAGTAAAGGAAGTTGATATCTTCCATAAAGCAAACACAAGAGAAGATTAAGATCATACTCTATCTGTCCTTCACCTGGATGTTATCGCAGCAGTTGGCATATTTCATTTATAATTAACGGGATCTTTAGTTGTTTAAATATTGGCTGTATATATAAGAACAAAATTTATGGATCCCATACAGACATCTTTCCTAATTTTCTGTCTTATAATGTAAGCACTATACACTTAAGTAAAAGTTAAATACAATGATGGGAATGGTCCCTGTTATTATATACCAATCACTTCTGACTAACAAAAGTAAGATTTTTATATTATCATTACTACTTTCAAGCAAACATGTCCATTTTTCAAACTCCTAGCATCAGGAGTTACTGGTGTTGTGGTCAAACTCCCACTTGTTATATATTTCTAATTAGTTCAATTGTCATTATTGTTTACAGTGAAAAAGGGACTAACTTTTAAGTGAAGAGACTAAATTCACCTAAAACACTAAACGAAAGAGTTCCAGAAACTATCCCTTATCACTAAAGTTTTATATTTTTACTTAAACGTATTACTGCTTTCGTTATAATAACTTAAAAACGACGAAATTTTTAAACAAATAGTCTTTCGGACTTGAAGCATTAAACAAATTTTATCACTATTAGGAATAAATAAAGTGAAGCAATCATTCAAATTAGAGAAATCAATAACATTGAAGCAATTTATTGTAACAATCAACATGCTTTAATGCTCCAATTTTACAACCATCCAATTTACGATCATCATATAATTCGCTTTCCATCTAATAGTCGAATTATGAATAGCACAATAACGTAAGCCATCTCAAATGATATATTTCAAAGTATTTCATATTAAACCCACGACAAAATTGAGAAAACTTTTGGTGGCACGCAATATTTTGAAATAAACATATTTGAAAGCCGTCCTCTTTTTGCACTTTCGATAAATAAACAAGATTAAATGTGTTATTTAAATCTGCGTAATAAACAGTACCTGATTTACGCTTAATCTGGTAAAAGAATATCGATAATATATCAAGAATATCCGAAACATGGGAAATATAAAAGTTTCGACTTATAGCTTAGCCATAAATATACTAACTTTATCCACTCATTTACTATCCAACCTAGTAAAATAGAAACTAGTATAAATGTAGATCAGACAATAGTTATAGTAAAGCCAACTGGTTTGTTTGCATATTTATAAATAGTAAATCAGTGTTGTGCCGTTCGACCAACACAAGTGAACCATTAGTTTTCTACTACGTTCAGTCAACCAACGAACGATATAGAGAGACGAGAGACGACCCTTCGACAGACAGACCAACCGGTAGTAGTTGATATTAAGTGAAACAAGAGAAAGAGCAGTCAGTAAAATCAACAAACCGTGGTACCTACTAGCATGCATTATAGCAATAAATTGCACTTGCAAATACATAAATGCACAACACAACTCGACGAACAGATATTTTCTAGTTTTGTTTTATATATATATGATGAATGGGCTAGGCGGTTTGGGATCTATATTTCGAAGTGAGCTACTTGAAGCTTTTTTTTGTTTTTGCTAGAAAGTTCCTTTGCCCCAGATACATGATCCAAAATGAAGTATGAAAAACTGACAATTAGTTTCATACTTGTTCATTTATTAACATTTCACGTTGTGAAAAAAAGTCAACCTGCCTGGACTCAAATCAACAAAACTCAATGATTTTTCTAGGGAAATTGTTAACGCATTTTCTTTCCAAATGATTATCATACATAAATCTTTTTGGCACATATTTCCGATGGTATATTATTCCAGGGATTTGTATTCCTGAAATATTAATTAATTTTAGAGTTCACAATAATTAAGTTATAATACAGAAGCAAAGATATACTCGCGTAGTTTCATTTTGGAAGGCTTAAGCGCATTAAAGAGTTTTTAATAAAACCATGGTTTAAGGTCAACATCATTAAAAATCACATTAAAGATCACATCATTAAGTTCGAACCGTTAAGCGTTCATTGGATAAAAATCGAGAATAGAAGAAAATTTCTTTTCCATTGATGTGCTAAGATTATCAGTATTACGTGTAAGAAAACACTTCATAATTTATTATACGATGGTATGGAAATATGTGTTCGATGTGCAGCATTCTTGGCCAGCAACCATAGAATCGCTAAAACTAACTCAACCATATTCATTGATTTTTCTCACAGTGTTTAAGTGTTTCTTGAACACAATCGCGAAAATAATTCAGTTCTAATCAACATCGGGATGCTAGTGCCCATACAATCTTGCATTCATGTAGAGGTAGTTACGTTATATACTTAAATAAACTTAGGTATGGATATATAAAGGTTATGTTGATATTTATCATTGAAAATACCAAGGAAAAACTTCAAAAGAAAAATTATGAATTATGTAATTTGTTTCCTTAAAAAACTTATCTAACTATTTTTTTTAAATATTTATTTTTTCTTGTTTATGATGCTTCGCCACGCATCAAACAATGCATCAATTAGGTCAGCAATGCGCTAAAGATAGATTTAAATTTCTGAAATTTATCCATTTTTAGTAAGCATCACGACATGTTCTAAATTCATATTTTTTATAAATTTTAAACCTGGCTAACGATTTTAATTGATACGCTTGTTGTACTCAATAAAAGCTGCACATGATACAGTAAGCACGTATTTCCAGAGAAGCACAATCAAAAAATTCCAAACTAAAAAAAAACATTAGGTTTATGATTGACTTGCGCTACGCCAAGAAAACTAAAGACACTATAAAGCATGATTCTTGAACTATCCTTCCTCATAAAGCCCTGTAATCTTTTGTAAAGAGCTTTGGTTAAACATTTGAAGCAGCTTAAAATATTGGGGATTAATTGATCATATGTTTTTGTTAGCTTAACTATTTGAAGTAAAAGACACTTTTCACTTACAAGAGCAACTCTTTGTAAAATTTGATTTGGAGGACTTTTCTATATGAATCGCAATGAATATTTTTGAAGTTTCTTAAAATAAATAAATCAAGACAAAAATTTGAATTTCAAATTGACATTTGCTAGATTATGATCACTTTTTCAATATGTTCGATCTTGGGAGTTAAAATCTACTAACGAAGCGAGCATACTTAAGTTTTTTTTACATCACTTGATTCTTATAGGTGTTAAAAGTCCCACACTACGACCAGATTGATGATAAAATAATACCTTTTTAAATTTTTCATGCAAATGAAAAGCGTGAGTGTACTTTTTTTCTTAAGTTGGTACGATTAACAATTGACTGAGTTAATTTTTGAAATACCATGTTTAGACAGTGATGATTACTCTATCAAATTGCACATACACCTATACATGTTACACATACATAACTGATAATCCCATATTAATACATACTATAAAATTTGCATATAATGTGCCCTCGTGAGTAAACAGTGATGTTTACAAAAAAATATTTCAAGCAAAAGTTTGTTTATTTTTTTATAAGCAGCATTTTGTACATCTAATCTTTTGTTCTATCTCTAACGGTTTACAAGATGGGTTTTACGGACTCAAGACCCAATTGACCTATGTTGCTCATTTACGAAATCGACCTCACTTTTTACGGCTAGAGTGCGCTGTAAAAATTTGAGTTTGATATATTTTTTCGTTTCCTAGTTATCGTGTTCACAGACGGACGGACGGACAACTGAAAATGGACTAGTTAGATGATTCTATTAACACCTATACCAAAATTTTGTTCGTAGCGTCAATATTTTTAAGCGTTACAAACTTACGTTACAAGCGGGACTAAACTATACTATGTATATTTCATATACACATGGTATAAAAAGTATTAAATCATTATTTCTCCTCGAATGAAAAAGTTTTCTCTGTTGTTATAGCGTCACTGCCGCCTATCAATTCCATTAATTATTATTTTCAATAATTGAATAAATTTTATTTGGTACACATTAATAAAATGTATCTTTATGTTATATAAATTTAATATGTATATTGTATTGTGAATGAATATTTTCTAAACAGTAATGTATACATTTATTTAGCTGCAATATTTTCCTTTAGACAACCTTTTGTCTATTATGCACAATGAAAATATATCAAAAACCTTCCTTTTTTACCTTTGATATTTCACCTACTTTTTGCTGTTGTATGTTATAACTTATTACGTACATATAATGATATAGGTAGATATATGAAATAAATTGATGAGTTAAGTAGTATTCGTGATAACGTGAATGATATGTATAAACTATAAGTGAATTTATATCAATTTCAAGTTTATTAGTCTGGTTTCTTGGATAGAAATGTTATCAAAATCGAGATAAAGTATAAAACTGGAAAAAATCTTGCCATTGGAGTTTAGTATTTGTTAAAGCTGAGCTACTATCAAGGTTAGAAAAACCTCTTAAAAATCCCATAAACCAATATAATTTTGTTGTAAAAAACCTAGTTGACACTAAGTTTTTTGTATACCATGTATATGAAATATACCAAGGTATACTAAGTTTAGTCCCACGTTTGTAACGATTAAAAATATTGATGCTATGAACAAAATTTTGGTATAGGTGATCATAAAATCCTCTAATTATTCCATTCCCGGTTGTCTGTGATCTATCGTCTGTCGTCTGCCTGTCTGTTATAGCGTGCTTAGGGCGTAAAACGTGAGATCGAGTTCGTAAATGAGCAACAAGGGTTTTTTAAAATAGCCATTTCGTAACGGAGTAATCGACTTTACGAATCGACGAGCTCGCAATACACAATAATTTCTCAGAGCATACATTCAAATGTTTTCTATTTGACTTTTCGTTTTTCTTTCTTAAAGAGTTTAAAGGTGCTCTTTGTTACAAAAAAAATTAATAATTCTGCTTCGATTTATTGAACAAATTTTTTTCTTAATTAAATTTCTTGCCTGATATTTTAGAAACTTTCTAAACAAAATTAATTAAGGATTGAGTGAACAATAGAAATAATATTTGAGCCAAGGAATCGTACTATACATATACTCGTATTGATATCAAATAATTCAAATTCTAAAATATATTTTTATTGATCAGTTGTACATTTGTTTGTAAGCAATTTTCATATATTATGATATATTTTTGACATTTTGTGGTATTAATTCTAAATTTATTTCAAAGTGGCGTTCATAGTATATTTGCTGATTTTGTGCTTTTTGACGTGAATAATAAAATTTTACTACGTAAAATAAAACGAAGTATAAAAGAACGTATTTTCCATAAAAAGCTTTGACTGTGATCTTTAGATAAAATTGAACAGCGGGCAATAATAATAACTATCAGAAAAATATTTACAATTCGATTACAAAATTTACAAAAATGAAATATTCTATACATCAAATCAAATTAAAGTTATAAAAGAGTAGATGTGACCTTGTATTGTGCCCTTACATTTCAAAGAAGTGAAAATAGATTTTGATAGAAAGTTATTGTTTGAATCCCCAACATCGAAAAGAATATTCTTTGGTATCTGATCTCCAATTTTTAGTTTGCCAGCAAATGTTATAGCATTAGTTATTGAAAATAATGTACATGGTTTTAAAATTAAAAAAGAAAAAATAAACATTTTCGATATCTGGGCTTGTTTTTTGTAATATCGACGAATTTCGTTTAAATTTTTGTTTAAATACATCAAGTTATAAGAATATTCATAATCAAAATAGAAAATTTGATAAAAATATTCTACGCTTCTTTTACCCTGCTTATAGTTATTGGTCTGACATCTTAAGCCAGTATTATCCACGGCTTTTTTTAATGGGAACGATATAGTATATTTTTTTCAATAAATACCATTTATACACCTACAAAATTATATGGTTATCGACTGTGTTGATGTGATAATCATTGTTTCACGATATGGTCTACTGAATGTGATACCTGCCTACGCGATATGCTATACCTGCTTCCACAATGTGCGTTAAATTGGTTTTCAATTATGTGTTAGGCTAATTGTTAAATAAAATGTAATTTTCAATATACAACGTACTTTTTAAAAAACGCCGATAAAAATATTATGTCAAAAGCAACATTCTCCAATATAATTTATATTTGTTAAGTTTTCGAAAAATACTGGAATGGAAAATCAATGAATACATCAGGACGTATTGTAGAGTTGTTAAGGTGCTCCCGGTAGCTCGTAAATTTCAAGCAACTTTTAGTCGTTGTTATTATATGTTCCATGTCTTTCAAAATCTTTTTCTCCTAATATAAATAAATCAAAATTTAAAAATGAAAATCTCGACGAAATATAGGAATGTTTAGAACTCTTTCTGAAAGTTTTGAAGAAATTTTTCTTAAAATCTGACTCGATTTAATTTTGAAATCGATTCCATTCTCGGAGGTTCATTGGCACGATCTTGCAACTTGAAATATCCCTACAGAAAATAAACGACAGTTGTGAGGTGTCCATTATGCCCAACGCCATAGTCACCCAACTGGCAAAAAATAAGCTTTATAATAAATCTAAAATCGAAACGAGTGATATTATTTTTATGTCTTCAATTTTGAATTAAAATATATTCGCTTTAAAAACGCTGGTTATTAGTGAAGAAAATTGACAGTAAAGTTTTGATGTTCTGGCTCCAAATCTGTAATGCACTGTCGTATTTCGCAAAATAATTATATGAATTTTTATAAATACAATTATAACTGGTAAATTATAATACTACCCATACTACGTTTGCTGTTAGAATATTATATTTTGATATTTTAAATTAATTGGGAGAAATTACTAGAAGGTAAGCCTATACATATGACCTATATTAAATACGTATATGGTTTAAAACACATTAAATTATATAACTAATTGGACCTCAAGGCTGTCTCACGTTCGTTTACTGCTTATTCGTCTCTTAAGTTATTTATTTCGTAAGCATGATTTAAATCAGTCTTTATTTTCCTAAATATTATCATACATCTAGGCATAAGGTAATAAAATGCTGTTGACCAAAAAGTATATTTCAAGATCCACTATCCATTATTTTTACTTCTTCTCAGAAATTCAAAGAATTCGAACTTCATGTTTACTTATTCGGATTATGGACTTTCGGATCCTTGTGCAGTTGAATTGTATTTCTGAGTTGAAATGTGCAACTTATATTATTCGCAACTTATGAGAAAGTATAAAGTAATAAGCTTGACACGATTTCTAGTTTATAGTTACATATTTCCTAAACGGATCGACTAGAAAGCATCGTCAGTTTTTTCCTTGAAACCATGCTAAACAGTATGACGTTTTATACTTGGTAAAATTATTTTCGGAAAAATAATTGAAAACTCAGAAGTTTAAATAAAAGTTCCTTGCGTCTCGGACAGAAATAAGGTTGTGAGCCCATAATGAAGACCAAATTCTGTAAATGTTCTAAGTTTTTTTTCGAAAACGATGTAATTAGATAAATAATAAAATAACTTGAGAATACGATTTTTATTAATAAAAAACTCGATCTATGAATAAATACTTTAATATCGTATCTTAATTACCTCTTGTATGATTCATTCAAATTGCACTTGAAAAGAATCACAGATGTACAAATTTTTAAGTAGAAAATATATAGCAAAAAATTTTGATGTATAAAATATTTTCAATTTATAAAAATAGTGTAAGGTTTATGCCTAAAGTCCCTTAACAAAATTACCAATTATTGAATGCCTGCAGTATAAATATAGTTCGTATATGCCTAATGATTAAAGATGCTTCTTAATTTGTTTAATTATACTACTAGGCCCAAGGTCATGAACTTTAATTTAAATATATATAATGTGTGAATCTTAAGTTACATGCAAATATTATAATATATCATCTACTATAATTAGAATTTATAATATACATTTTATAATAAATAAGAATATTATTCATTATTGTTTTTAATTGAAAATATATGTTAAGTAGAACCTGATATTAAAAAAAATAATAATAAATTGATATGAAAAGTATTATATTTTATCGAAAGTAGCTTAGAACATTGCATGTTTGGTAAATAAATCTCTCTTTATTATAGCTCCAATATTCTTACATATAATGTATATTTTGAGCTACTTTGAACTATAAAATACTTTCGATAAATCTCAGATGTGTGTAAACACTCAAAAAATTTTCTGAACCATTTTGGAAAAAGAATCATGTTCTTCGTTTAAGGAATGCTATCTCAGAACGGGAAGACATGAAAATATCTATATAACGAAAATTATCAAAGAAAGAAGAACTACTTTATTGTTGTACAAAAAAATTTAAGGAACAAATCTGAAATTCATTGAGTCGTGTAAGCACAATGAGGGAACATCCCAAAAAAAAATCAAAACGGTTTAACACATAATTCGCTATTTTTAAGTGTAGTCGAGTAAAAAATAACAACTCTGATGTTGTTCTCGAAAGTGAATAAAAGAGTTTCATGCAGATTTAAGGTGCATTAGAGTGTGATATATGGTACATTATGGCCTTGTACCGTGTATCATATATTGGTAGGTAGAAGGATGATAGATGGAAAGATTGAGTACTGGAAATGTTTTCGAGAGTTGTTTTGAGAAGGGCGAATATCGAATATTACTTTCCTTATTGAAGTACCTACGTCTTGCAGCGACTGTGTTAATTAAAGCAGGATTAGCGCAAATAAAGCAATCTTAATTTCTGCCTCACAAATAAGAAGTACCTACCCACTTTCTTTAATTATAAAATTAAACCGTATTAAAATTACATCTCCACTAAAATATTTGAATAGGTTTATTTTAATTATGAGAATTAGATCTGATGCGGTGTTGGCAACGACATGAAAAATTATTTACAGAAAAATATCTTTTACAGCTATGTACACCACTTCCAAGTGCCAGAAGTAATTCATCTCTGTCAATTTTCAATAAGAAAAATAAAAACTAGAATTCAGCCGTCCTAAATTTTTCGTGTTGCCAGCTCTTATACCAATAAAGCTGCTGCTGAGAGTTGCTATTTCTCTTAAGAAAGGTACAACATCTGACCTTATAATATAATAATATATTTCATCATTGTTATACCATGCATATATGTAATATGCAAGGTATACTAAGTTTAGTCCCAAGTTTGTAACGCTTAAAAATATTGATGCCAAGCACAAAATTTTGCTATAGGTATTCATAGAAACACCTAATTAAACCATTAGAGATAGAACAAAAGTTTAAATGTAAAAAATTTTCCTTATCACAAAATAAACAACTTTTGCTAGAAACATTTTTTCGTAAACATCACTGTTTACCCGTGAGGGCGCCAATTAGGCGGAAATTTTGTAGTATGTACCATACTTGAATATCAGTTATGTATGTGTCACATGTATGTATGTGTAATGTGATAAAGAAATCAACTCTGACTATGCATGGTATTTCAACAATTAATTCAGTCAATTGTTTGTTTTCACTTGTTTTTAATTGGAAATATATGTTAAATAGAACTTCTATTAAAAAATAATACTAAATTGATATCTATATGATTATATGAAAAGTAGCTTAAAAAGTTTGCATGTTTGTTGGTTTGGTTATTCAATTTAGTTTTGCATACAATTTTATAATATTTAGGTTATCTGTTATAATAAACGTTTCACAATATAAATAGAAATGTTTTTGTTAATTTCCAAACTTTTTCTTATCATTTTATAATAATAATATGTGCTAAATAAAGTGAAATTATTTTATTTTTTTTTAACTGCTAAATTTATAGTTTTATTTCAGTCAAAGATTATTCAACAAAATTTGTATAAAATAATATATTAAATAAAAATAATGTGGTTTAAGCAATTGAATCCATAACATTATCTTCAGTAATCGTTAGGGTAATTTCTATGTCGACCATCGGTAGTTTTGAAGATTTATGATTAATAAACCAAACGACAAACTATAAGCATTGTTTTATTTTTAACCCCCGAACTAAAAAAAGAGGTGTTATAAGTTTAATCGCTACGTGTGTGTCTGCCTGTCTGTGACATCGTAGTGCCTAAACGGATAAACTGATTTTGATTTTTTTGAATTTGTTTGAAAGGTAATTTAATGGAGAGTGTTCTTAGATATGTTTCAAATGGGAGTTTAGTGTTCCGTACCCAAACAATTTGTCGTGTTCTTTTAAATTGAAATTTTTACTAGTTATTGTGAAAGCGCAAGGAAATAAAACAAAAAATGTTATAATCTTCACAGTGTTTCGACATTATCATCAAAATATTTTAAACGATTGCTGAGAGTTCCAATAAAATAGCTACCAAGCAATTTTCTGTTAAATCAAACGCTTCAGGGTTTGTTTTTTTATCACCCACAAAAAACACTAATTTTCTTTTAATTTACCACAATTTTCACACCATATTAGACATTCCATAAAATATTATTTAAACCCTGTACAACTGGTTCAATTTCATTTAATTCTAAGTCTATCCACAATACCTGCCATACACACGAATGTGAAACACGAATTCTAAAATATGTTATTATACCATGTATATATGAAATATACATAGTATTATAAGTTTAGTCCCAAGTTTGTAACGCCTAAAAATATTGATGCTACAAAAAAAAAAATGGTATAGGTCTTCATAAAATCACCTAATTAATCCATTTCCGATTGTCCCTCCGTCCGTCCGTCTGTGGTCACGATTACTCAAAAACGAAAAGAGATATCAAACTGAAATTTTTACAATGTGCTTAGGACGTAAAAAGTGAGGTCAAGTTCGTAAATGAGCAACATGGGTCACTTGGGTCATGGGTCCGTAGTACCCATCGTGTAAACCGTTAGAGATAGAATAAAAGTTTAAATGTAAAAAATGTTCCTTATCAAAAATTAAACAACTTTAGTTTGAAACATTTTTTCGTAAACATCACTGTTTACCCGTGAGGGCGACAATTAGGGCGGAAATTTTATAATATGTACTATGCTTGATTATCAGTTATGTACGTGTCACATGTTGGTATATGTAATGTGATAAAGAAATCAATACTGACTATACATGGTATTTCAACAATTAACTCAGTCAATTGTTTGTTTTCACTTGTATATATATATGTATAATATACATAATTTAGATGTTTTAATTTAACTTTTATATATTGGTACACCTGGTAACTTTTAGCTAGGCGTTGTACATAGCGTGTATCGATTTGACATGTTCTAGTAGTTGAAATCATAATTAATCAATATAATAATTAGAAAATCCATAGATTCAGTTAAAGTGTGAATTATTAAACTTATTGCAATAAAAAAAAACTAAATTGATGTGTTTCGAACAATCTTTAAAACATAATTTTTGTGATAATTAATCAATATAATGCGCTTCAGTTCATGTAAATTACTGTCAATTTTTATTCATTCATTTATTTGATATAATAATCAATTTTACAAATTTTGACATTAAACGTCAAATTATCAATATAAAACAATTACAAAAACAATAATTAATTATAAATATTCTAAATTTTAAACATTAAAATTACATTCCAAATATTCTAAATTCTTAATATTAAAAATAAATTCTATAAATGTTCTAAAAAAAACGTAATTCTGTAAATGAATCTATTCATGAAGAAAAAATACAATTTTTAAGTGATAAAATGGCAAAAAATAATTAATAAGTGGGCAATATATGGATTCTGGTTAAAATATGATTTAGATAACATTTATTTGATATAATAATCAATTTTACAAATTTTGACATTAAAAGTCAAATTATTAATATAAAAGAAAACAATTACAAAAACAATAATTAATTATATTAAATATTCTAAATTTTAAACATTAAAATTACATTCCAAATATTTTAAATTATTAATATTAAAAATAAATTCTATAAATGTTCTAAAAAAAAGTAATTCTGTAAATGAATCTATTCATGAAAGAAAAAATATAATTTTTAAGTGATAATAAAAAAGCACAAAATAATTAATAAGTGTGCAATATGTGATTCTGGTTAAAATATGATTTAGATAATCTGTTATGATGGGTACCTTTTTTTCGTCATACTCATTCAAGATGCTTAATGCTGAAAACAGAGTGAATTCGTTGACCTTGTCTCTTAAACATCCAGCTTTACCTTCGCAATCTTCCAACAAATGTTCCACACTTTCTATCCTGCCACATAAAACACAAACACGTTCATCATTTATCCCTCGGCTGTTCCATTTAAAGCCGTACTTATACTTGAAAATTGATTTTTGAAAATTCAAATTGATTTTGTTTTGATTTGTCGATTTTTCATTTACTTTTCTTTGGATAACGTTTTTGTTTATACTATCATAAGGTTCCCTGATATTTAATTCGTTCATTTTTATAGCAAATTCGTCGCTCCAACTTCCGTTCATACATTTTGTAAATATTTGCCACTTTTCATTATTCGTAAAAAGTTACACAAGGCTTTTTGTATGAGTTCTTCAATGGATGTCACACCTAATTCAATATTAATTGCCGAGTTAGGGGTAGATTTCGGAACACATAGAATTTCTTTATAAAAATTATAAGCAAGTGCATTGACAATTCTCAACTCATTTTTGTTGCAGTTTAGGGTCCATATTTCACTGCCATAATGGTAAGGTTTAAATTTTTTTCGAGTGGTTTTTACTTCATTCTTCTACTATCATTATACCATGCATATATGTAATATGCAAGGTATACTAAGTTTAGTCCCAAGTTTGTAAAAAATAGTTTGTTGCATAAAAATATTGATGCCATGCACAAAATTTTGCTATAGGTGTTCATAGAATCACCTAATTAGTCCATTTCCGGTTGTCCGTCCGTCCGTCTGTGGACACGATAACTCAAAAACAAAAAAGATCGAGCTGAAATTTTTACAGCGTACTCAGGAAGTAAAAAGTGAGGTCGTGTTCGTAAATGAGCATCATAGGTCAATTGGGTCCTGGGTCCGGAGGATCCATCTTGTAAACCGTTAGAGATAGAACAAAAGATTACATGTAAAAAATGTTCCTTATAAAAAAATAAACAACTTTTGCTTGAAACATTTTTTCTTAAACATCACTGTTTACCCGTGAGGGCGCAAATTAGGCGTAAATTTTATAGTATGTATTATATAAATTGTATATGTGCAATGTGATAGAGTAATCAAAACTATTTATTCATGGTATTTCAACAATTAACTCAGTCAATTGTATGTTTTCACTTGTTTTAATTTAAAATTGAAGCTTCTTAAGTTATCATTTATTGGTTATTTAATGAAAAAATAATATTTTTATAAAATTGGTATTGAAGAAAATCATTTTTACTTTGAATAAAATACGAAAATATGTCAACCAGTAAATATGTTTATCGTTATTTATTATCCACACTTGTAACTGTAGTTTAGAATAATACCGCAAGAATGATTACTAAACAGGAACAATATTAGCTGTCTATAAAGTAATAACAGAGAGAAGTGTATGGCACTTTAGAATTGGTCTTCACATTAATAAATCCTATAAATTCCTTTATATTTACTTAAAAAATCTGTTAGCGAAAATTTCTTCTCACAGAAGCGCATGAATCAAAAGCAGTTTCCTAACTAAAGCGGACATACCCTAATTTTTGACGTTAAAAGTTGGTCAACTTATATTAAGTGTAATGGTATTGAGCCAGAAATAGGCTCGAGACCAAAATACCCGTGAAAAATTATCTGTGTAAAATTAATAAAAACTTATACTAAAATTATAAAATTGCCCTAATCAGCTTGATAAATATTAAATATTTACATTTATCATACTTCAAATGCTTAATAAAGTCTCAGGAACTTTTTCTACCGAGAGCTTTTCGTAAATTTTTAATTTAACCGTAAAGGTCCGACAAATTTTTTGAGTACGGATCCTTAAACTCGCATTTGAAACATATTTAAAATACTCTATAATATCTCTCCACGATAATACTCTCCACGATGCCACAGATAGACAGGCACTCAGACAGACACACACACATAGCGGTCACTTATAACACCTCTTTTTTTTAGTTCGGAAGTTAAAAACAAAACTTTTCAAAATTTCTCTTTATTTAGAACCAATTTTCAGTTTATGCATTGCATATTGATATAAACTACACAATATATATTCATTTATCAAATTTTGGTTTTCAAGTAATATTAGAAGCTCGAACCATCGACATCATACTGTTTGGTAATATAAAACATGTATTCATTATAATTTGTTTACTCAAAAAATGCACATTTCATGGATAAGAATACAAAACTGTATATTAAGTGTTTGACAAAGTATCTAAGCTTATATTTGTTATTTTCTACCATATAAATGCGATGTAGGATATTCTATATGTAGAAATGTACAAGAATGTTCAAAATTCAGAGTCTTATAATAATATTTTATTTGTTTGTTATAATGTTTTTGGTATACAACTTTGCGAATGCTTCAAATCATATATGTTTCTCTTTCCTAACATATTTTCTTCTTTTTTATTCAGATGTGTTGTAAATAATCAGGCTAGAGTTGATACCTGTGAAAGCCTCGAAATCCCTGATTTCTGGAGAAATATGGTCGAGATAAATAAAAATGAAGATATAGAACTAGAAAACTTCATATATGAGCTCACGGTTTGAGACAAAAGTTTATTTTACTTTTTTCCTAGAAATTCATTCTTTAAGAGGGTCAAGTTGGTGATGAAAGTTTATATGAAACTCTGTAATTTTGGTGGTAAAAAGGGGATGATAGTTTGTATGAAAATTCGTTATTTTTGAATAAAAAGTTACAATGCAGAGTTTCTGAGATATCGCAATGTTTGGATCGATTTTAGTCCGTATCTCAAAAACTATTCGACTAGTTATCAAATGGATTTTTATTTTTGGTGGAGAAATTTTTTGAAAATGAACTTGCTATAGGCCCAATCACCCGATTTTTGTACTTTTTGGGTCAAAATTACCTTATATACTGAGTCTTATCGAAATTGGAGATAAAATAAATTTTTGTTTTGGAATTTGATGAAACTCATTGGATGGGGTAATTTTGATCTAAAAAGTATAAAAATCAGGGTAATTTAATGATTGGGCATATAGCAAGTTCATTTTCAAAAAATTTCTCCACCAAAAATAAAAATCCATAAAATTTTGAACAAAAGGGAGGATAAGTGAGGGCTATAACGTGATAGTCTTTGTTTTTAAAAGAGAAATTGTCCAGAAAAGCGTGCTATTAAGTCAATAAGAGTAATAAAACATGGATATTGGAACTGTAGTTCCTATGCATACATGTAACCGCTATCCCACATGTTCGTGTATCCTACGGAGAACTGGTCCCTTAGTAAAAGAAAACTCTTAAAGCTTTAACGCTTCCCATATAAACGTTGTGTAATATTAACGAATTTAAACATCGTATTCTTTCGTTACCATCTTCACTATTCGATGGCATCGAGTTAAGTTCATTGTATTAGAGCTGAAGCTATAAAATATAATGTAAATTTATTGTGGTATATTTACAATGGTATATATAGAGCTTATATGGAATGCTAGTAGGTCATAGAAGTAAAGTAGTTATTATTATACCAAAAGCACTCTTGGATCATATCCAAAATAAATAAATAAAACTTGACAACAGATTTTTTTTCCTCTCAAAATACATCATCATCTTATAATATTATAAAGAATCGATTTTATTGTATACAATATTTTGTTGTGTAATCTCTGTAGTAAAGCGTATTGGTCATTTCCTTCTTTCAAACTTTGACATTTTTTTCAATAATATTAATATCATTGTAATCCGTGTAGTATTCTTGACCTTTAACTTTGTTTATAATCCGTTCTATATTTGTATCAGTTGGCTGGTAAAATGTAAACGGCATTATCAGGAGGAAGCCTTTATTAAAAAAACTATACTAAAATTGAATCATTTGTATTGCTTAATTTCAAGAACATAAACTTAAAGTGAACCGAAAAATTACTTTACAATCAACCAATTTTTAAAATAGTGTGTTACTTAGCTCAAAAAAATGAATCCTATTCGCATAAGTTGATAGAATCCCTTGACGAAAATTTTCTTGTCTACTCCGATAATTTTCTGAGCGCCATCTATGCCAATACTAAACTGAATGATTGATGACGCTCATTAGGGCTAGTTTTTTAACTTAAATGTAAAATGAATTCGAAAAAGGGGCTAGAAATTGATATACATACAGTTTTGATTAATATTCGTCTTAAAATATGTAAAAATGTTAATTCCATTTATTCAGTTTTGTTTCAGTTCTTTTATTGGTTGCAAAACGGCGTCAACATTTAATATGAGGGCAAAAAGAAACCATCGTTATTTTTCGAAGTAAACATGGTTGAGAATTATCTAAATAGGCTAGAAACCATTTTTGGAAAAATTCTAACAATTGATACGAACGGTGTCCAGATGATAGTCCCGACCTATTTTTCGGGCTAAATACCAGTCTATAATAGAATTCGAAGCATCATTTGTTTCTCGCTTCTTGATTTGTAATACAAATTGTCATCAGTTGTCAATCAAATATGTTGTAATGCAGTCAGTGATTTTGAAAACGACCTTCTCACTAGCTTCTCGATGTACCTGCCAAACATACCTTGTCTTTCAACCTTCCTGGGCTGAAGAATCATTTTGATCAAAGAATTTGAATTTAGAAAAAGGTGATTTTTGTAATTCTTTTTGTATTGTTATGTTATGAAGGTGAAAATACTGTTCGTTTCGAGAATATGGGCGAGGTCTTTAGGTTAACAATTGAACCTTTTCCAAATTTTACATTTGTAATTTTCTTAAATCAATCTCGGATATTTGGAATAAAAAATGTAGCTTAAACTAAACATTTCTGAAATTCATTGAGCTGTTATACTTAAAACTAGCTTTAAACAAAGAAGCAGTTTCCAATAGAAAGAAAAACGCATTGAAATCGACCAATCGTTTTGTGAAGTACAATTTTTTTTCATCGTAACATGTCGAACACTCGGCATAGGGGATTAAAAAAAATAAAGTTTGGAAAGTCATTAATAAAGGAACCGTATTCAAAACCAGCTGGTGTACACTGAATATAAAATAATATGCTGTATAATTTTTCATATGTTTCATGTCAAATAAAAAATCATAATATAAAACCATTCAATGCCAAAAATTACAAATGCAAACATAGAGGAACAAATATTGGCGAACTTTTTCAAGGATTTTTATATACATGATCCAGAAACCTAATTTTTGGTACATAGCTTTTGATTTATAACTACAACAAAAACATCTAACTATTGAAAATTTTCAATATTATTAAAATGTTTTATAAAAAAAAATTTACTTGAAATAATTTCCAATGAATGGTATTTTTTCAACAATTTACAGGAAGTTTAGATTAAAGAAAAAAAACTCTTATATAAAATTTAAAAAATAAAGTAAGTATATATGTAAATGACTTGCATGTTTTTTATGATAACAAGAACTCATTCAAAATTCAAGGTTAAGTATTCTCGACGATCATGGGTTACTTATGATAACACAATTGGTTTTCTAAACCAATTCGAGTATTTCAATTCGCCATTCAAAGTATTTCAATGCTCCTCCAACTATAAATTTTAAACAAATTTAAATGTTGCTGACTATTCTTTCATTCCCGTGAAAAAAACACCACTCTCTGTTTTATTAGTTTGAAGAAGTTGAAATATGACAAGACAGCTCCTATATGGGAAAATTGATTTAATTTTTAGAGTTGCTTTATCGAGATAGTTCTGAACTATATATCATTGAGAATAATTTGATTATTAATTCATTTGAATCTCACTAGCTTGTGTTATTAATTGCAACACAAAAATTCAAAAATCTGAAGAAGGAGTTTTACGTAATTAACCATGCAAATTTTTAACAAGCTATCAATAGCAAATGTTGGAAAATGTAGGAAAATGGTTTTCTGTGAAACTGTTTCAACTGGCTTCCATAATGTTCCTTGGATCATTCTGATCAAAAGTTCTCACGGCCATACAATTTGTTAACGGGTAGTTTTTGAGCTACGGACGATCAAAGCAACACTTACATTATAGTTATATAGCCTGTAGTTCGAAAACTACTCCTTAAAAATTTTGTGGCTGTTAAAGCTTTTGATCAGAACGATCCGAAGGAAATTTCAGGGGTGGTTTCGAAAAATTTCACATTTTCCTAGTCATATAGGTACTATCAGTGTAAAATATGTGTAGTTTTGATAGCCCGTAGCTCAAAAATACTACTAAAAATTTTTGTGGCCGTCAGACCTTTTGATCAGAATGATACAAGGAACATTTAAGGGTGGGTTAGCAAAAGTCACAGAATTTTATTTTCCTATCTAATATTGCGGGGTTCTTTTAATAATTAATTAATAGATTTCAATTTTTTATTTCTGTTTCAGTCATGTTTTTCCTTTTATTATGGTCGGCGGGATATTGTCAGATATCCCGCAAATCAATAACAATTTCTTTGCGTTTGTTAAAAATACGTCAGCTGGTCGTATTTTGCAAGTCGTTTATTAAGCTTAAGTGCTGTTTTTAGAAATTTTGTAATTCTGTGTATAACTAGTACTTTTACTTTGAATAGTGAGATTGAATTTGTATATTGTGTCTTATGGAATTTATAACCTACTGCTGAAAAAATACTAAAATATAAAGCATATTTATTTAAGTACATTTACTGTTTTGAACTAAAATTGCGTTATTTTAATAACCTTATCTCTATATAAATATTAACTGCAATATTTATTCACTAATAGCAACATATTACCAACAATTGTCTGTAATCTCAAAGTCAATTTAGAGAATAATGTTTAGAAATATATACTTTTATAGTATCATTTTGGTGTATCACGTGTGCATGTATATCTGTGCTATATGCGTTAATTCTTATCAAAAATATTTTTATGGTACAAACTGTACTACTTATATTTATTTATAGTCCAAGCTTTCATAGCCGTAACATATACGTCATTTAACCACAAATATTCGGTTTGAGTTTTACTCTTGTGGTGGGGGTTGCGAAATCAAGTATGATGCTGGTGATTTAATTCTGTGTTATTATATTATGACACAGATGATATGGCAAATATTTTGTTGTATGTATTTTATAGGATGTAAAATATCAATTTAAATTACCCTGTATCATGGAGTGCCAGGTCAATTTGGAAAATTAATATCGTTAAATAAGTTTTTCTCAAATACTTAAATCAAAAAGTACATATGATTTAATCAAGGTCAATCAACATTGGAGTAATTCCGCACATTTTTCTCTTTTATTTTTCGACTTTCTAGCACCAAAATTGGCAGAGATATGCTACGCCACCAATTGCACAGAAACAACATTTTTTTCAAGAATATAACTTCAATGACGTCTTATCTCTTGCTAAAATTTGGTTTTCGAACAAAACATGATCCTCTGAGTAAATGATCTCAGAGTAAAAAGTGTTTGAAAGAAGCACCGATCAAAACATATACCAAGGGTACTGTTGGAATTTCGTTCATAGCAAATTGCTGAAAGAAATGGAGCAATTGCTTTTGAACTGATGGTAGAATTTTAGAACAATTTCTTCAAAAGGTCCATCAATCCTAGATGTAAAAAATGATCGTTAAAATTTATACGTATCTATACGTTTATGTGTCTGTAAACTCTCTAGCGGTTGCAAATTAATTCCGATTTGAATAAAATTTGGAATAAAGAAGGGTTTCGGTATTTGAAAGACCACGTTGGGGGATGAGCAAAGTACAAAATTTTTAATTTTTTCAAAATAAAAAATATTTTTGTATTTTTTTATCAGTTTGAAAAATTAAAAATGTAATTAATATTCGATTTTTAGAAAAAAGTGTTATCTCCGAAGGAATTCGCTTAGCTAACACAGCTCCTGCGCTAAAAATTTTTGTATAACTTTACAAACTTGACCAGCTCTTGGGTTATATAATTTCCTTTGCTTTTAGGTATATTTCTTACTGCCATGGGAGCCTCAACAAACAGTTTAACAATCTAATAAAGTATCTAAATGTTATATATATACATATAAATATGAGTAGATTGTGAAGTATATGATAGTTACGTGAAAGTTAAGCAATGTTAAACTAACAAGAGCTTGTTGGTTTTATACATAGGCTGGTTGGTACCTATATAGGCTTTTTATTCATATGGATAAAAAAATAAATTCATTCGTGAGATGTTTTATCATTTTGTTGTTGTTTAGTATAGTTTGTTGTTGGTCTGTCATTCATATTTGTATCCCATTTTATAGTGCACATAATATTATTACCTTACCTTCCTCACAAATACACACATATAGGTGTATGCTACCAGCCAAAAAAACGAAACTAGTGGAGTTCTTATTTAATTCGATTTCGAGTATCAAGGCATTTAGCTAAAGAAACTGAGACTTTGATCTAAAGGACAGTTATATCAATGGGTTCGATATATTTAAACATTCTAGCCTAATCCATTCATATTTGCATTAAAATATTCTAAATTACAACTTCTTCTTTTTTTTCAAAAATTTATGTATAAGAAAGGTCGATATTAATGGCCTAAAAGTTATGTAAATCGGTACTTTGTCAGGTCCCTGAACTGACCGCAACGGAATTAAATTTTTAAAATTCAAACAACATCTCCTGGTGAATCCAACAATTTTTTTTCACGTTTGCTTTGAATTATTTGCTAACGATTGTTTTTTCCTTGTAGGCCCTTGTTAAATGGCATATGGTAGTTAACTACTCTTTTATTATTTACTTTTGAGCAGCGATCATTATAATTTTCAAAACAGGAAAAATAAGGTTTAGTTAATGTTTTCCGAAAAATACAAATTATGAAGCCTAAAATAGTTTTTTGAAAAAAGGTCAACTATGCGTGGGCACCGCTTTGTCTCCATGATCTAAGCTTCGATTTGCGGTCATAGTAATGGACAAATCCTAGTATTTCCATTCAAAGTGTTCGTGTCTGCACTTGGGAAGCCAAAGGAATGAACCGATTTTGATTTTTTTTTGCTTTTTTTGAAAATTAATTTAATGGAGAGTGCTTTTAGCTATGTTTAAGTGCGAGCTTTGGGTCGCGTACCCGAAAAAACTAAAAAATTGGCGATGATCATCAAAAACAGCTCAGATTAGAAAAAGGCTTTAAGAAAAAAAGTAATTTAATAGAGAGTGTTATTCGATGAGTTTTAAGTGCGAGTTTAGGTTTCCGTGCCCGAAAAATTTGTCGGCGATTTTTTAAATTTTGTGCATTTTACTTTTGTTTATATGGTCTACTTTAATCAACCTGGCTTAAACAATGATTTTCTATCATTATGTACTGATGTCCAAAAATTTCAGTCGAAATCTCAACTAAACTTATTATTTCGATATGCTTTTAGTAAACATTACTAGTTATCTGCCTAGGGCAGCCATTCTAACTTTTAATAACCTTCAATTTCGTGGTACAGGGTAGATATCTTGGTTTACTTCTCGATTGGTGTTCTACTTACATTTCAGATTTTATTGTAAATTTTTGATGTATTCATTTCCAGACTCGTGTGTGGTATCTCTCTATATTAGACCTTTCCAATATTTTTGAATTGATTTGTACCCATAACGTTGGTGGTTTTTATCATGTTATTTTAAACAAAGTTATAGCATTTATTATAAAGTTTTGTGTTCCAATTGCTGCTGTTGCTTGTAAATATTACACTACTTGTGTGTATGTACCTAGCTACTGTTTAGTGGAGTGCATGCAGTCAGTGTATACATATAAGTAGATACATACCTACAAACACAACAACATCCACTGTACCTATCGCTGCTACTTTGGTCGTATAAAAGTATATGATATCCAACAGCGAGATATATTATGTTCAGTTTATTTTATAATATTTATATAAAATTATGTTACGTTCTGTATGGAAAAAACTAACTTTTTGATGTTCAACATTCAAGTATTTATTAAAAACATAGATTAACCTAAAATTAACTCTGGATTGATAAACATTCAGTTAGACTTCCAAACTCTACCAGTCTTTTAAATATATTCCTGAAGGGCCATAACCATCCCGTTCACTCGTGCTAGTTTTATAATAATTAAGACAAGAAACATTGTCTAAGATGAAGATACTATGAAAAGCTTGAAACTCAACACTCAAACAACAGAAGCAAACTCTTTTATTCCTCAGGGAAGGCAAAAAGCAATCTTTACAATTGAGCAGGTGATAGAAGGTAGCTTTGCAGGCAAATGAAAAGACACAGAAAAGTGCCTGTCTTATTATATGTTTTAATTTTAAATTTATGACTAAATAAAACACACGCTCACATAAACCAAATACATTTCTTCCATGCACCTCCACCATTCAAGTTATTAAATTGTGAAAGGGTGATCCAAATTCAGTTTCCAATGTTTTCAACTCTGTTAGTTAGAATGCTGTGAATCCTTTCGCTTGTTTCAACCATAAAATATATGTCTGAAACATTCCATTTTATTTTATGAATCGTTTAAATAACACTCAATTAACTGTAAGAACTGTGTATAGACTTTTACGAGAAAATTATGGCCAATTTAATTGTCCTAGTGAGCGAACAATTGACATCGTTGAGCAAAAGTTTGAAGTAACTATAAGCATTGGAGATAGAGTTAGCATTGGACTTCTTTTTGTTGGGTTTTCTTAACTATCGTGTCTATATCAACAAACGTGCACCGCTGAATCATCTAAAAGCTTAAATCCATCAAGTTACCCTAATTTATACCTTGAAACTTTGAGACAAGTTGTAGAAATTTAGCTCGAAATAATAACCTGCTGCAAAAGACC
The DNA here is from genome assembly GCF_905475395.1 of Chrysoperla carnea. Classification (NCBI taxonomy): domain Eukaryota; kingdom Metazoa; phylum Arthropoda; class Insecta; order Neuroptera; family Chrysopidae; genus Chrysoperla; species Chrysoperla carnea. The sequence goes on from NC_058341.1 coordinate 29,507,548, forward strand.
CAAAAACGGCCATTTGGCTGACATTATTTTTCATATTATGTTTTTTCATCATAATATTCGATTTAAATATAACTACTTTTTCTATGTTTTTATTCTGTTAAATCAAAGTTAGTAAACTCAATTCGAATCACAATATTTTCATCATTTCTTAATATATCTTAAACTTTTACAAGATTTAAACAATGAATTTTGCTATTGTTTTATTTTGCTTTTCTATTGTTTTAGTACAAAGCCATTCTAGATTATTTGTTAAATATCTATGACAGTTTTTAATATTTATAATAAATTGTAAGATATTTTTAACCCTTTTGTCGTTATTGTGGGTGCAGTTGTGAATAATATAAAATAATATTATTATACACTCATATAAATATGTTTTATATAGGCATTACACTCACAAAGTAAACGGAGGAGAGATATGATCATAGATTTCTATTTTACTTACTTACCTTTTTTGTTTAATTTCAATTCCGGTTGTCTTAGACAAGTCAGAAATAAATTTGATGTCATTAATCCTACTAAATAACTTGTATTTATACAAATAATACTACTCATTTTATAAAAATTATAATATAATAAAAAAAAAATATTTTTTTTGTTGGTTTTATTATTTTATATATGTCTTTAAAAGAGTTAAAAGAACCACACATTATATTCAATTCGTAACTGACAAAAATCTGATAGAAGCAAATTGAGATAAAAGTAAACGGTACATATCATATGGTGAGCTATTTGGCCCACCAAGGAATTCTCTTTGAATAAAACAAATGTATATAAATACTTTTGTAGGCTTGGCAGGTAAATTAAGTAGCCAAAAACATGATTTTTGATCAAGGTAACTATTTTATAAATGCGAAGCAGAGGAAAGCTAATAGCTTTCAACTACCAATCTCAAGCACCCAACTGAGAATAAACGATTAGCCACCGTTTTCTGCAAGGCGAAACGTCGTAAACTTCATAATATTGCGCATGTAAGTTTTGCAAGTTTTGTAACATTAAATGGCCTTGAAAAATGCAGAACTCAAATGTTTTAATAAAATAATTCAAAATATAGTAATTATTCCTTTAAATTATGCTCAAGGTTGTTCCTCATCTATCTCCACAACAGTAAAATATTTCATGAATTATTCTCAGCAAATCAAAGAAATAAGGAGAATTCACTCATGTGGATACATAAAATTGAATAATACATTAATAAACAAAATTCTTAAAGGAGGCTAATATTTTATTATTTTGGTATAATTTAGTAATCTACAAGTGATTGGTATCTTCTGAAAAATACAACACTATCCCTAAATATTAAAAAAGAAAAAGTGAGTTTGTTTTTTTGTTACGCTTTCACAAAAAAACTACTGGATTTAAATGAAATTTTACAATAATATACGTCATGCATTAGAATAACAAATATACTATAATTTTATAATTTATAAAGACTTTGGTACTAACCTGCCCGCTTCGCCAAAAATTTTCTATTTTTAAAGTAAAGACTAGATAGTTTGAATTCATAATTAAAAAAATAGGGTGAGAATAATGCTAGTAGCTTTATACAGATAGCAGTATAATTTTTGTCAAAAGTTGATATGTATAAAGTTTTTTTCTTTGTAATTTGAAGTTTGAATCATTTATTCAAAATTTGAGATATTTTAATTTTTGAATATATGATGATTTTTAATGTGGTGGAGCGATACGGGAAAATTGTTTTTTTTTATTGGAGTGTTCGGACTTACTTTACCGTATTGTTAATTATTTCACTGAAGGGTAACCATTTAAAATATCAACAAACAAAAATTTCTGGCGTGAAAACGGTATTTAAAGGTCACTAATGCTTAAAACTTTCATAAAATAAATTTTTCCTTATTTAAAGACAATTTGTTTCAAAATTAGGTACATTTTCGAATGCAGGAATTTATTTTCAATAAAATAATAAATTGTTTAAATATAAAATTAGTTAAATATATAAAATTATTTCCTTGTGTTACTTATTTTAATGAAAAAAAATTTTTAACGCCGGAAAGTAAGTAAAAAAAAGGTGGTTCAGTGAAGTTTCTACCTAAACTATTACTATTTATAAAGTAATCAATAAACTGAATCGATGAATTATCAAAGAAAGTGGTAAGAGGAAAACGTTTATATATTGATTCTCGATTTTATTTTATAAATAATTTCACTTTCATGGTTTTTGAAAAGGACTTTAACAAATATACGTTATACTTGTAATGAATTTCCGTACTTTCATTGAAAAAAATGTTTTACCGACAATTTTTTTATGTAACTCTTTATGCAATTAATTTATTATTTTCAAACGTATTTTTCCATAAATATGAATCACCGACAATCATTACAATGCTAATTATTATTATGTATTACTTACAGAATAATTATACAGAAAAATGTTTATTGTAAAACTCACACGCTACCTTCATCTCCACTATAATTTTTTTGGGTTTATTCAAATGTGCACGGAAGATTCTTAATGTTGGGTGCGCGCCAGAAAGCAACTGAATTTCTACCTAGAAAATAAAATTACTTTCTTTAATTATAAAACTAAATCATACTAAAATTACAGCCACAATTAAATGTTTTGAAAAATAAAAATAAAAATTAGCATCTGAATTCCAAAAATAGCATTAAAACTTTGTTTTTCAAACTTTTAAAATGTGGTTGTGAGATTTAATTTGATTTTGAGTCTGAATTTTATTATTGCCCAGACTTATACTTAAATAAAACTAAAATTTGATACAAAAATTTCGATATTTTTTTATTTTACCTAATTTAAATGATACTTTAATAGTTGAACCCGAAAATCATGTCAAATCCGACAAATTTTCAACGCAAATTATTTAATTTCACTAACATGGTGTGAATTCGATCAATTCAGTTCCTGAAGATAAGAGATAAGAACAACTATTTAGTTTACAATTGAGTCTTCTCTATGCGCTAATGGGGAATACAAGGGCATAATGTATGCTCAAGTATATCGACAATCATACTCGACTTTGCAGTGCGTGTGATATTATTTATTTGAAAATTGACCTTAAAATTTTTATAAAAAAATTTCTTACAATTGATCAATCTATCTTTTAAAAATTTATTTGTTCATCTTTCTCAAACAATCTCATTCTTTTTATCCCAGGCACAAAAATACATAATACTACTCGATTTTAGTACCGAAGTTTCGTGTATCTCATCTAGCAGTTGGTGAAATTTCTCAACTTGCAATTGTTGGGGTTAATCATTTAAATTTAATCATAAATTTCACGCATAGATGCGATCATTTTCAAATAGATATAACATACAATTTATGAGAGTAAAATAAAGTTGTTATTAACAGATAAATAGCCTTGGTTTAATAAAAAAAACAGTAGGTATCTAGTTTTAATGTAAATTAAGTATGTATTTAATATTACTATTATCATTAATTAACTATACTCATAATACTAAAGGAAAATTAATATTAATTTAGTTTTTAATTTTTATTTTATAGCTGTTTTTTAATACCCTACCATAATATTTTAAAACAAAAAATGATATCATAATTTGTCAAGTGGGATTAAGAAAGAGAATCCAGCCACTGTAAAATAATCTAATTTTTCGCTTCGTTTTAAATATTAAATGTTGTCCAATGATTTAATAATTGGTGTCTGAAAGATATTAAATGATTCTAAACCGATTAAAATTCACTAAAATTGGATTTTTAAAGTGAAAAGTCTTTAGGCACGTTGAGTGATTTTTGATAGGGTAACACTTATGGATCCGCCAGCTCGAAAGCTACACGCATACCACGTGACATATATAACGCGTTGAAAACCGGTTATCATCCAATAATCAAAGTTAAGCAACAGTGGACACAGTTAATATTTGAATGGGAGATCGCTTGAAAACACTGCGTGTTGTTTCTTTTATATTATTTACAATAGTATTAATCATTTCTAAAATGACGAGAATGAAATTATTATTCAAACTGTATGATTAAAATAAATATTGAACAAAATTACTCTTCCAAAGTTTTTAGTTTTTACTTCTGTCGATAGTGTACTTGACTGGGTATCATTTTTTTACCACAGTGTATCTCATAGGAATCGCTAAGTCAGAAACCTTAGAAAATTCTTCTGATAAATTGTGTTCTGTTAACAGATAGTGCTTCAAAACTCAAGTAGTCATTGTCAGTGTCGGTTATGCTTTGACTTTTGTCCATAAATTTTTTTTTGAGAAAGAATTAAAAGAATCAAAGTCTAAAGGTCAGACAGAAAGGAATATTTCCTATGTATCGCAATTGATTAAAAAAAATAGAAACAAAATGCGTTAAAAAAATTTTTTTTAATAGGTCAAATAACATTCTCCAAATTACGATAGTCAAATTAGCTAAGACACAACTAAGCTCGTTACGAGGTAAAAGTAATTCTGTTAGAATATTTTCAAGAATTATGCCTGTAATACAGTCGAAACAGGAATTTTAAATTTTAAAAATGCTTTCCTCGACTGTCATTATACTGGTTTCAAAAGACGAACGAATAAAAAATTAATTAACATAGCTGCACAGAAAAATTCGATCTTCTTCTCGATCCAAAAATATTTTTGCTAGCTTTTAAATTCTTATTTCATGAAAAAGTTTTATTCGTTAAAGCGAACATTTTTTGAATCGAAAAATATTTTATTTTGTGTGTGGTCCAACAAGAAGGCGAGACAAGAATATTGTTTTATTCTTTTTATGTTTGCTTTATTCAAGATCCAAAATCGTAGCTTTTATCACGACTTTTGACAATTTTCACCAATCTAACGTGTTCTATTATCATTTATAATTTGTCAAGAGCTAAAAAACAATTTGTATTTAAAAACGTTCTAGTCTAAATTAAAAATTTTAAAAAAGTTTTCCACATGAATAGTTTATTAAAACATATGACTGGCATATTAAATATCGTTGACATTTGTATTTGAGACTTCTTAATTTCGATAACATCTGGAACAGGTGGAAGATAATCTTTTTACTGTACTAAATATGTATATAATATTTATCATATTTGGCTCTGGTTTCATCTACATGTTATTATTATTATGATTATTAATAAGAGATTTCATCTCAAACAATAACCAAAAAAAATATTGTACACTTTAATGTACCATTAAAAAATATTTTTAATTTTTTGATAGGAAGTAAATTGTTTTCGTTCCAAAAGTAGAATTCAAAAATTGTCGAGAAATTTTCACGTTATTATGCCCGTTTGTAGACTTTTTCTGCATACAATTTAAGATTAAAAGACTGTGTCAAATTTGAGCCTTAAAAACACTTTTATTAAATCTTAGCCGTATTGAAAAAAAATATGAAGGTAAAAATTTATATTTCTACCGTTTTTCAATAATTCAAGAATTATTTTACCCACTCTCCATTCTGCCATATTGGCAGCTTTGAGAAGACATGACTCAACAGTATGACATTCGTTTTTCGATTATCAATTGTTAACGTCCAACTTTAGCCAGTTTAAAGATAAATAACAACTTTTAATTTTAGTGTATTTATAAAAATTAAATGGTTATGTTATCGTAATTTTCGGCGCTCCTTAAATAGAGTCACTAGTTCAAGATAATTTTTGTAATGAGGAAAGTAAAACTCGAATTTAGCCGACTTTCAAATACCTGTCTTTGTTAACAGACTTTATTCTGACCATATTTTCAAAGAATATTATAATTTACTTAATTTAAAGGTATTGACCTCCAAAGGTCATATCTTCCACGGTGCGGTTTAGACATATTTACTTCATAATAAGTTTGTATTAAAATTTCAATACTAATTAGCTACACAAAAAATAAAAGTTTAATTCAAAATATAATGTATGCCTTTTTATTATTTTAAATCTTATTTATTTAAAAATTATTTTAATAAAATTTGGTATGCAAGACCCGTCTGTCTGTTTCTATTAATTAAGTAGCTATATCAAACCTCAAAAGTGAACTTACAAAACATGTTTGTAAGGTCGGAAAAAAACCATAAACGTTATAAAAAACGCCTAGTCCACGTTCCAAGCTAAATGGTCTTATTTCACACAAATCACTACTAAATCTTCACGGCCATATTTTTGATGCTCTTGAATATAAGAATCGAAATGAAACTTCAAAATTATTATTTTGGAGTTGTTGGTATAAGAACCCGAACCAAAAACGTCTCGTAAAAGTTTATTGCAAACCGACTCTATTTTGGATATTTCTTTTCGGATTGAAATAAGGAAAAGTTAAAGTAAACCTAGAGCTAGTTTGCGGTTGCGTTTACTAGTGCTCATTAAAATTTTTTATACCATGTAAATGAAATATATCAAGGTATACTAAGTTTAGTCCCAAGTTTGTAACGCTTAAAAATATTGCTGCTGTGAACAAAATTTTGGTATAGGTGTTCATAAAATCACCTAATTAGTCCATTTCCGACTGTCTGTCTGTCTGTCGTCTGTTGTCAGTCTGCCCATCTGTCATCACGATAATTCAAAAATGAAAAGAGATATCAAGCTGAAATTTTTATAGCATGCTGAGGACGTAAAAAGTGAGGTTGAGTTCGTAAAGGAGCAACATAGGTTAATTGGGTCTTGCGTCCGTAGGATCCATCTTGTAAACCGTTAAAGATAGAACAAAAGTTTAAATGTAAAAGTGTTTCTTATAAAAGTTACATTCTGATTTTAAAATATTTACATTTACATTCTGACTTTTTAAAAAGGTCATTTTTTATGTTATTGCATAGATTCAATGTATTTGTCACAGACAATTTTTGCCATTGCTAATTTTCTGACCAAAATTATTGCAAATTTTTTCTTTGCAGACTTTTTCCGTTGTTTATAACTGTTATTATTTTTGTTCTAGCATTAATGTTAAGGATTTTCAGTTTCACCCTACTTTATTGTTTCGTTTAATGATTTTCCAGAAACACACGGTATTCTTAAACAGCTGCTAAAAACATTATAGAACCAGGGAAAAAAAGTTTTATTTCACTTTAAAAAATAATATAATTTTATTTAAAGAAGAAAAAATAAATCAGACAAAAAAAAGTAAAACTGGAAAATATTTTAAATTTGTGTTTTAAAAGTGTTAATATCCATTTTTAAATTAATTTTAAATTTAAAAACAGATATATAATTTAATTTTTATAAATCCATTTGTATGTATTCTATATATATAGAGTACAAATTTATAACAAGCGTGAGTAATATATTGTCATGCTTTTCTCTTTAGCATAAAATGATAATTTCAATGTTAAAAGCCTCTTTTCTCAATTTTTCTTCTGTACTTTTATCACCATTTTCGTCTTCAATATGTCAAATGTTTATACCCTTCTTTATTTTTATTTTTATCTTTATTATATTTATTTTTTATGGTAAAGTATTGCATAAAATAAATTGAAGATACAAGATTCTTACATTTAGGAATAAATATTAAGATGCTGAAAATTTTCAAAACATTAATCAATTGTGAAACAAGTAATACCATATTTGTTTCAAAAATTTTAGGTTCGAAAAGTATTGTAAAACTCTTCGAAATTTGAAATCACTTTTCACTTTCTTTGATAGACAGAAATTTTTTTCTTCTGGCTTGTTTAGGATGTTTTTATCTTTCTTTAAAATTCTTATTTCAAGAAAACATATACTTGGCAGCAAGCAAAAATTTCTTGCATTGAAATTTCTGTGTAGTGAAGTGGGCACGTTTTTTGTGGAAAGATCAGGTAAAAGCTGATATATAATTAAGGATGAAAATAATTAAGAAAAAATTAAACATTTATTTCGAATATACTGTATTATTTCAATAATTTCGGTTACGTTTTCTTCAACGACTTGACGTAATAAGTACTCGCTGGATGTTGTACTGCAAAACCCAGCACAAATGATAGCCTTGGGATAATCGATTTTTATTATTATTCCAACAATCAGAAAGGTATAAACTTTTACCGTACGATAAGGACATAGGAATACTTTCTATGAACTCAGATACACCGCAAAGATTGCCTTTGCGATTTACAAACCTCGTTTCAAGTAATTTAACTGTTTCAAGAACATTCTGTATTTTCAATACCTCATTGAAAACTTTTTGTACCTAGCAATTATGATACACCAGTTTCCAGAAATGAGCGGATAATATTCGTCAGAATCTGAACTGCTATAAACTTATGTTACATCTTCCTTGACGAAAAAAGAACGAGAGATTAAATGGACACTCGGTAGGAAATATGAAGTTACCAAAGATTATAATCAGAAGTTATTTAACAAAGTAGAATTTTAAAAAAATCTATTGGCGTGTATGAGTAACCACAAGACTATGGGCTCATTTAGAATACTATTAGATATTTCAAGATAATAAGCTATAAAAAAATGCCGTTCGATCGGACGGTGTCGTACCCTTTTTTTGTTCATCACCCATCCGTCAAAACGCCTGATGAAAACCAAAGTTTCAAAAATCGAGCTTCAGGCAATCGCAAGGCATTTTCTTACTGATTCTTGGGTAGCTTTTTATTTGTAATTTCCTGTAGGTTAAATAATGCCTACCTGATATACAATACTAATTCAAGGCGTACGACGAAAATTGGACTCGGTGTATTAATAGTAATAAGTAATTAATTAAATTAGTTAATTTTGTCTGAAGATGTTTTCTCGTAGGGATATGATATTCTGAAAATATTATGTATATGAAGCCAACCTATCTTGAAACTATAACTCAAAACAATCTTTTAAAATAATCACAATGCCTTCATTAGAGTAAACATAAAACTTTTTTTTAATTAAAAAACCAAATTATGTGTGTAAATAACTGTTGGCATTTCTATTATGTAAACAGAAAAAATTAAATATGCGGCTTAGTAAAATAAATTATCAATTTAAGATGAATTAAATACTAATTATGAAATAATATCAATTTATTTAAAATTAAAGTAGTTTGTATATTTAATTTCAATTTTAATTATAACATTTACATTTAATACAATTGTATTAAGTGTACCCATAGTATGGGAAGATCATCAAGGTCGATCATACTTTTGACTTTTGTTTAAGGTATAATTTTAAGAACACTGTAGCAAAGGTTTGGGGAAAAGAAGTCTTGTGAAAATACTCATATCTCCACCTTTGAATACAAAAATCTTGCAAATAATATATAAACAAATTTAAGGTTTGATTTCCTTCGTATCGTATTTTCAATCATGACTCTCAGCGCAAGAATATATACCATGATGATCTTCGTCTTGTTTTTTACGCGGATAAAAAACTTTGCTTTAGTGCATATGCCACTGTTTGCGTTAGACGAGTAATGTTTACATTTCCTGATTGTGACAGATGGTATAAAAAACGGTAAAATATGGGTTTTCTTACTTTCGCGGGAAATGTGCGTCCGTGTGTGTCCTATATACCAATTTCTTTACTCCTGATTTCAGATATTTTCAGATTAAAAAGATTTAAGAAAATAAAACCCTTTTTACATTCTTTTTTTTCTTTTTAAATCAGAATAAAGTCATTTTTTCTATCTTGTCCATACAATGTTGTACCTTAATAAACTGTTAAATCAGATACCAAAAATTAACGTCTTGGAAAAACCTACGAAACAAAACTTGATTCTTTGTAGGCAAAGACACAATATCTGCTACAAAAAATAATAAAACTTGATCATCGTATGATCAGGATAGAGTATACGAAAAATCAAACTAAACTCATTTTTTTCATTTCCTCTGAAAATACGAAGAACCGTACTTTACTGTTTTTTTTTTACATTCCAATCCGTTTTGGAAAAAATAAGGTGAAAACTTCTTAAGGATAAGCCTCTATGGACCGATCTAGACAGAAGGCATACCTAGATTGCTTTCCACATCTATAATATAACGTATAGTTAAGTTTTACCTGAGAAAGTAAATTTAAATTGATAAATATATGTTTTTTGGCTTTGGTATGGCATTGAAAATTTTCTGAATATTTCACACACATAGTTTATCAAACACAGAGTGTATCAAAAAACATAGTGATAGAAAAAAGTTTAGGTTGCGATTCTTTGATTAAAATGTTTATGAATTCTTATTGTCAAAAACATTTCATTTTTTATTTCCAATTCTTATCGTCGTTTGTGTCTTGAAAATTTTTTTCCTTATTTGATAGAAATCAAGAATTAAATTTAGTGCAATAATTATATTTACAATTTATAGAATATTTTTAATTTAAGTAACTACAAAATCCTTTTCCGGCTAAAAAGAATATTTCAACAGATAGGTCTTTGAGATATTTATTTCAAACTTGGTCGGAATTTTGTTTACAATTTTCGAAAATTTTTAAAACCTTCCATGTGTTAAACAAAGCATTTATTTTTAATCTACTACCCAAAAGTCAAGTATTAGGAATGAACTTTCTGAAGAAAGTTCATAAATATTTGTTTTTATATGGTCTGCTCTAAATAGAGAGAAAATATCTTAATCATTTTAAGATATTTTGAAAGAAGTACGACTTAAGAAGTAATTTTAATTCTTAAAAAAAAGAGTTCAATGATATTATATAATATTTAAGTGGCTATCAGTGTTATAAATACGTTGATACATTTTTTTAATTACAATTGGGTATATCCAGCAGGGCAAGAAATACCTACCTTTATAACATAAGACGGACAACAAATCTAAAGTAAATATGAAATAAAGGTAAGGTAATTGAACATGAGACATCATTAACTTTTTACAAAAGAGATGCCGTTCTTGTATACATTTTAACTAAAAACCTACCTAGATGCTAGTTAATCTTAATAACTTAAGTATATTGGACCATTTTATACTCGCATGTACTGTGGTATTTTAATATGAATGAATTATAAATCAAACGCCAAGAAAATATCGTATTTGGTTTTAGCGCATTCATGTATTTGTTTAAGGAAATATTGGATTGTGTGTTCATTAATTTACCATTCCACGTAAATTTGAATCGAATCGTAAATTTTGACAACTTTCATAAAGCATATTCCAAACTGTCGATTAATACATAATCTTCCACTATACGCCTTATATTTTCATTATAAAACCAAATGTACAGGGCACTATTTCAGAAATAAGCTTTATTGCCGACTACTTAACTTTTTAAAACTTAAATAATTAAAACATTCAGCTCGGATTGAGTGCAATATCAAGTATTTTCAGATTTAAAGTAGATTAATTACTTTATGTCAATTCGTGATTAGATTCACCATCCAGATTCATCTGTCTTGAAGGAGCTATCCTTAATAAAGCATCAGCCGAGACCGATGTTTTTATTTATCTTGATCTCGAATACGTACCTCATAATAATCGAATAAAAAAACTCAATGATAAACATCCGAAAACTTTTTGAGTTTGTTGTTGGTTTTTTCTCCAAGACTACACGAGATGAGACCTTCTCAATAATATACTCATTTCTACGTAAGTGCTACCATATCTCGTATTTGTATCGCATGTAGCCACATCTGAAATGTTTATCAAAACAACATGAATTTCGAACATCATTGTTAAATGAGTATGAAACCACTTAAGAAGTTAAACTGAATCTAAATTCATATTAAAATTAATATATTATTATAATAAATGTTTAAAAATTAAAAGTTATATTATAAATAATTACGTATATCTATTTAAATAAAAAAATTGTAATTAGATGTTTTTGTAATTAAACTGTTGAAAACAAGTTGAATCACAATTACTTTATTAAAGTTTATTTAAGATTTGTGTTGTCAGTGAGAATTATGTAAGACTGCACCTTATTTAGATTCAAATGTTTTTTTAGCAAATAAGCCGTAGTATAAACTCCTTCAATTTTTGATTTTCATTACCAAACACCTTATATACGGCGCAAAGATATAGTCAAAAATTGAAGCCAAAGTAGGAACTTCGGTTCTTAGCAATGCAAACAAATGTTTTGGCTTCTTTCTAACACAATTTTGACTAGTATATCCGTTAGAAACAGATGGGAAGTTCTGATGACAATACAAGTTAGAAACTGTGCGTTTTTCTCCAGAATAACTACACCCAAAGTTTCCATTCCCTACTTTCAAGGGGGTACAATTATTCGTTAATATCTGTCTCATGATAGTGTATCTACACAAAAAATTTATTTTAAGCAAGTATAACCAACCATTGCTAACATAAACTTGTTACATGTTAGTAGGAAATAAATCATTATACAATTAATTATCTTTTTAGTCATAAATAATACCTAATAATAGTCTTGAGAAAAATATTTGTAAATACGTAAATATTTAAATTATTTTACAAAAAATTTAGTAATTGAATTCAACTTAATGGCATTAAATCATAATTTTTTGTTGTTGATTAATTACGTCTCAAGGTCATTGACATAAGCCAATATTCCTCATGATTTCACGACGAAAGGTTTTATATTTATCGAAGAAAGATTTTAAGGAAAGCGTATGTGATAGCATATGAGTAAATTTCACAAACCTCTTGACATTTTAAAATACATTAAATTTTCTTTGCTAAAATATATAATGGAACCAAATAGAATCGTTCCTCCCACATCTTTGGAATAGTAAAAGTAATCTGAACGATCTTTTAAAGTTTGAGGCTTTATTCAAGTTATTGATTTGCGCTTGTAATCATTTTCATTGACTGACTTTTCGCAACGCTATAATAAAGGAGATTTATTCGTATGTAGGTACTTGAAACTTGGACAATTGTACATTTTAAATATTTGATTTTGATTTTTTTTAACCCGCGACCTAAAAAAGGGGTGTTATAAGTTTAACCGCTATAGGTGTGTGTGTCTGTCTATCTGTTTGTCGGTGGCATCGTAGCGCCACACGATAGACAGTTTAATTGAGAGTGGATATGATTTTAGATATGTTTCAAGTGCGATTTTATGGTTCCGTATCAGAAAAGTCGGAGTTTTTTTAATTTTCAGTTGTTTCTTCCGCTGAATGACTTAATAAGTATTATTTGATTTTAAAGATCATAATTTTTTCATTTAAGAGATGATCAATATGTTTCAGTTCTCATAATACGCTCGTATGAATTAGATAGAATAATTCAGAAACATTTTTAAGTCATACATACTCAACCATAAACTTCAATTAATAATAGCTTAAATGTTACAAACAAACATTCCCGTTAAAGTTATAGCCGCTTTTTCAAAACTAACATTATGAGGTGCACTCTTTTATTGGAGTCAAAAAAATGGTCTGCCCTGATTGGCCCGATTCCAACCAGTCTATTATTCATCCAAAACAAAAAATTTAAAAAAAAAATCAATATTAATTAGGATGTCTACAACGACAAAACTTGACAGACTGATAAAAATAAATAATATATTTAAAAAATTGTCAAAAATTTTTGGTTCTAAGCTAGAATACCGCTTTGATTCAATTTACATTCAAATATTTAATAGAATATTTAATTTTGTAAAATATTTTGCCTGCTGCTATTTTTCAACTTTATGTACATTATGTGTAATTACATATTGTAACAACTAAACATTATTGAAGATTATAACTGATAAAAAAAAAAAAAAAAAAACTGCAGATAAAATCATAAATTTAAAAACATAAATTCTACAATGCGTTTTTTTTTCTTTTTGTAAATTGTTGTTTCCATATTATTATAAAAATGTGCATAATATTGTTTTAAACTGGTAAAATAGGTACAACTTTTATTTCATAATATAACAACATTATAATACACTAAAAAGAAATTATTATTAATAAAAATTTTATAAATAAGAAATTATTTGTTTTTTGTCTCATATAAACTCTATTAGAGAACAGAATGTACCTACCTACAAACAACAACGTGTGTTTATTTACTAGCTGTACCCGGCCTGCGTTACCATTCTATACAAATAAAGTAAAATGATGTTAGTTCTATATTCTGTTTATTGAAGTGCTTTTGGATACACTATATTTTTTTCCCGTCTTTTATAATTTCCGCCGCGTGAGACCTACATATAGTTGACCAAATGTCAACTTGTAGTGATTGTGAAAATACTTTTACTGATTGTGAAAATTAGGAGGCCGGATTGTAAAATTAAACATGAAAATTCAACTGTTCCTTCATATGTAAATTAAAGTATTTGTTGTGTCCGTAGTCATGATAAGGACAATAAAATCGATGCCAGCGCTTCCAGTGAAAAATTTTGAGGATAAAGGAGGATGTTATGACAAATTTGCAATTCTTTACATGTTAATGCTATAGAAAATGTCAAATTAAAATTATTGAAAAACACTAATTAATTAAACTAACTGCATTAAAAATTGTGAAAATAAGAAATCAAATTACACAAATATTATTTTTCAAATGTTAATTATCATAATTATTTATTTAAATTTGTGAGACAATAATATTAAATTTTCAATGTAAGTGAAAAATGCAATCCATACAATTATATATGCATCCATACAATTCTATACTTAAAGTAGTGTATCGTTACCATTGAAACGCCTCTTATAAAACTCACAAACGGTGCGAATACAAAAGAAAGAAACATTGATATGCAGAAATCTAAGTTCCAGGCTTATCCGGGTAATGTCCTAACGATTCAGAAAATAGCCTTGACAAAAGCCTTTCAAATTTCTTTCCTCAATAAAATGAACTGACAAAATATCTACTGACCCTTGCTCTATTGCATATAGTTAAACGGACATTTGGATCCACAAATTAATGTTTTTATTTTGTCAAATTATATGTAAGAAATTTTATTATTCATATTCGAAACTATCTATATTGATCCCTGGTTTCAAACTGAATCAATACATTGTGGATTTGTGGAACCAAATAATACGGAAGAAAATACTTTCCGAATGATTTTCAACCAATTTTTCTCTGCCAGAGAGACCATTCTGTACATTTTATATTCATATTCATTTCTTTTTATAACTACATTTTTAATGTAAGAAAAATTTATTTATTCAGAGAAATCGTGCATCTGGATTAACAAATAAGAAAATATTATACATGTGCATTATCATTTTTTAAATCTTGTTTTTTTTTTTTGTACTTAAATACAGGGTAATTCAAGGAATAGTAATATTTTAAAATCTAGATAAAAATTAAATGAATTAATAAAAGTGAATAAATATTTACATGTTTACGAAAATATCAAAACGTCTTGATTACTCTCAATCTTTGAATTGATTCTAAGAATTATTCTATTCAGTAAAAGTTCTTTAGATATACTATTGAAAAATTCATATTGTCTCTTTGCTTGTATAAGATATTTAGAATAGTCTTTTACTGTATCTTTTTATATGTATATATTTGCAGCATTGGATTCTATTGAAGTATATTTCAAACCTCTTTTCTTGTGCCTCAAAGTATGCAGCTACAGAAATATTTATTATAAGAATATTTTAAAATTTAAAAGCTTTTTTTCATATCTGCCTTCCATTGGTATCGCACCCTTTGAATTTAAATTATCATCGTAATGGTATCAGTAATGAACAAGTTCGTCTTTGAAATGAAGCGTAAGATCCATATTAAACTCAAGGTAATTATTAATTGATGCTTGCTTTAATGAGTTAAATATTAGCGGTGACAAATTTAAGTGAGCCACTTTTTTGTAAAGTTGCACGATTTCATGACAGGTGTCGTTCGCTAAATGGACACAACCTTGGTAACACGGCCTCCGAATATGCGCTTTTGTCCTGCCTTTGCAAGAACATCACAGATCTGAAACTTTTTACAAACATTACTAACCAGCAGACTTAAGCATAGAAATAATAATCAAATTTTGGTAAATAAATTCGTTTGGTTGCTGCTATTGTACGACTGCACGCATTAGAGTATCTGTGGCAATTGCAGGTAGGTGATACCTCAGCCACAAAGTTTGCCGATAGAAAGGTTGTTTTGAAACCCAATTGACAGACAATTTGATCACTTAACATAAAAAACTCGTGGTTTGTTTTTTTTATTTTGCTTTACACTTCATAGTATCTAAAAGAATTATTTTCTAGGATGACGCCACATATTCCATATTGATAGATGTTTTTTATATTTAATAATTTTAATATATTCTATCAAACATATCCACAGAAAAGTATCATTGCACAAAGAACAGAGAAAAACCTTATTTTACAAACATATGGTTTGTCATAGAGTATGTCAAATGTATAGACTGGATTTGGCATCTAGAAATTTAATTATGCGAATAACTCATATAACCTTCGTATTATGGTTAAATTTCATAAAATCATATTGAAAATGCTAATGTTTTGAAACTACTGATGGTTATATAAACTTTAAGGTGTACTTAGCTGATTAAAAATTGTCGGAGCGGCAAAGGCGAACACTATATGTTAAACAGGTCTAGCAGACTATTATAGAGCTACAATATATTTGCAACTATAAATAAATCCTAGTTTCTTGTATGTTGGTAAGAAAAATATAAACTCATGTGTTCTATTTTGCCAAGTATCATTACGAACGTGCCAAGGCCGTATCCAAATCCCATTTCGAAGTTAATTTCTTAGATCAGTTTCTTTAGTTAATTTCTTAGTTTTTTTTTTTGGTGAGCCTACGAACCATTTTTATAGAACGAAAGTTACATACTATTACAATTCTTTGCTTTCTTGAGTGGCGACTGTCTTGTCTCCGGGTTGCATTTTACAGTTCTAAAAAAATTTGTATTGCAGGACCTGCGTTAGCTAAGCGATTTCTCTTAGGGATTGAAAAAATGACACATTATACTTAAAATCGAATATTGCATTTTTAATTTTTAATGAATTTTTATTTCGAAAACTAATTATAACAAAATTCACCATCAAAGTTGAAAAATAATACAAAAATTTTCAACAGCAAGTCTAAACTGGCCTAGCGCTCGTACTACCTTAAACACACATCATTTATCAATATCTCGTATGCGGCTTTAATAATTCCCATATACATTTAACCAAATTACACAAGTGAGTATCCCAAACATTATTATTATCAGATATCTTCAAATATCTTCATAAATATGTACGAAGGTTAAAAGCTGTCGTGATATGCATATTTATACATATGATTAACTATATGGGTTGTTGTTGGCAATAGCCAGTCAGCCATCAGACCAACATGTATTATATAACAACTATCTGTATAATATCAGGCAGGCAGATTGTGTCTTCATTTGGTTTGCCTTTGCATTGCTTTTAAGAATGTTACCATCGTTTTAGTTACTCTTTTACTTTTGTGCTTTGACTATGATGTTAGACTGGAATGATCAACTATCGTTTACATCCATATACAAATACACTCTCCTCGTTTAATATGTCTTGTACAGGTGCACATCCGTATTGATGGACAAATCTACAAAAATTGCTATAGGCGGAGTTGAAAACTCAATATTCATTTTTTTGATAAAATGGACTTTTATATTGTAAACATCACTTCACTTACAGTTCGCAAAATTAAGCTCACGATACGTTTTGTTTCGTTAAAAATACACAATATTTACAGTCATGCCATCATTGTTATCTTAGGTCCTTATTAGATCTACCACTAATTGGTGCTTATGAGATCTACCGGATAACTTTAGTGCTATTGAAGTGTGCTTAAAGATGCTTCAATTTGCTGTCATACGACAAGCATTATCATGAAAAGCGGAAATTCAAGACATTTTGAAATGAAGATTGTGGGGCTTTGTATGCAAATTGATTTTTATTAATTAAGATTTTAAACCATTCATACATATTAGTAGAACAAGTATTGGCCAGAGTGTACCTACAACGATCAGTGGCAGATATAGGATTTCGTCCAGGGAAGGATCTATTTTATCATCTTCATTTTTTTATATTTTTATTTTAAAGATAATAATTATATAAAATGGCATTTTAATAATCCGTACGGGGAGAGAGAGGGAAGCGAATCCGCCACTGACACCGATGTATATAAAATTTTAGCACCTATTTGTATATCCAAAGTCGATATTCAAATTACAAAGACTTTTTTAATAGTGTTTCCAGATTTTTCATTTTCTTGTTTATTCACTTTTCCCTGATATAAATAAGATGATTTATCTCCTCTCTTTCAGTAGGTAATGCATGTATAAGTGGTCCGTCTCGTACATACAACATTTTTGATTCTTTATAGAGACATAAAACTTAAGAGGTACAATTAAAGTTCAACAAAAATTACATGTAAGTATATAAATTTAAAAAATATCCAATTATCATTGTATAGTCGATTTGTTGTTGTCTGTTTATATAAACAACAAAATTTTTAAATTATAAAAACTTTAATTTCAATTGTTTGAATTTCAATTCTTTTTTAACTATTTGTCTATATTAAAAGTTTATAATAAGAATATACTTTATGAAAAAATAAAATGTATTTTCGAAAAGGTTAATCAAATTTTCTAAATATCAGTTAAATTTTCTAGACATCAGGTAAATAAATGTTATCTATATATCTAAAATGTCAGATTCCGAAAAAAACCTACATAAGTTCGGAAATAAAGACAAACAGTATATTTTGACCCAATTTCTGTTTTTCAAAGGAAGCTTACGCTTAAATTTTTATTTATTTAATGTTAAGCTATTTACTTTTACATCGAAATATCACATCATAAAATCTTTTACTTGAGTATTATGATTTCTGAAAATAGCCTGTATATAATCCAAATTTAATTCAATATAAGCTTTTCATGAAACTTGATGAATATGTTTTTTTATTGAAATTTTATTAGTTTTAACCCTACGTTTGGAAAAGCATGAAAAGAGAATAAAATTTATTTATATGATTTCCATTTAAAGCATTTTGTTAAATAATTTTCACTTAATATAATAAACAATCACAACCAGATAAGTAATACTAGCTGATAAGTAATACTAACTTCGTACCGCCTAACAGCCGATTTTTTTTTTTAAATACTTATTCTGCTTACTTCAGGACACCGGGTCAGCTAGTAAGATATAAAAAGAAAAAAGAAAGTTACAATTTGTTTTTGAGTAATGTTACAATAGTATAAATATTGATAAATATTGACATAAATATTCACACGATACTGGCGTCACTCAATTGTTTTGCTTTCCCGAAACCCCTCTACTTACACTTAAACTTTATGGTATGGTATTAAAGTTCAAATTGATTTTAATTTATTATTATGAATCTTCTGTATGGGAATATAGAAAGTTTTGTTTTTACACTTTTTCAAGCAATTTTTTCTCTCGGTAAGAACCATCCTCGTACTTCAAGGAATATTATAAAAAAAGAATTAGCGAAATCGGTTCAGCTGCTCTCGAGATTTGCGCTTAGCAACACATTCAGCGATTCATTTTTATATAATAGATTTAAACTCTTTGAAGTTGTAAGAGCGTAAATCGATTGTACCGAAGACGATACACCTTTTTTATAAATAAATATACCTATAGCAACCACACAAATTTATGTAAGTTAATTCAAGTAGGTAATATAAAAATAAAAAAGACAAAATGCATAAGATAAACTTTACAAAGTATAATTGTGGTTTGTACAGACCACAGCAAGAAATTTGGAGCCATAAAATCATTATTTATTAAAAATATACATAATTTAACTAGTTCTACGTAAATCTACTTTATCGTTTAAGAACAATTCTTTTTTCCTTTTTTTTTTGTTAAAATCAAAAAGTTAATGGATATTTTTCCTTAATTTTATTTAATACCCTGATAAATGGGGTTGATTTCACTGTAAATTGCACACCTTCACTTAAAAGAACGAATTTCTAAATAATAGATTTTTGTAAAGAAAAAAAAAACTATTAGTTAAGGTAGATTAATAGATAACGAAACATGAAAACATTTAATATCAAAGTTAATTTTTTGGTAATTTAAAAAAAAAAATTGATTTAGAAACCATTAAAGATATAATATATATTTTTAAGTAATAAAAAAATAATAACGAAAAGGTATTTGACACTCCATATATTACAGATGGTATTGCTTATGTTGTAGTTTGATGCAGAGGTTTGATGATTGTCACTTGTTTTTGTGTATCAAAACGTTTGAGGAGACAAATAAAATACCGATGCGGCGTTGAAACACTCAACACTCAATTATTATACACAAACAAAGGAGAGCAGAGTAACGTAGCGAAGCCATTCCTGAAAAAATTGCGTCAAAGTATGAACCTTAATTATACCTTGAAAATGTGGCAATTGGTATCAAAAAAAAAATGTATTTGACTATTCTCACACGTAGACTTGTACTTTGATCTTACTCTTACGCATTGGTTTTGTTTATTTTAAACTTGACTGCCTCTCTTCTGCTCTGAAAACATGGTCTTGAACTTTGGCCTGACTATTGAACATAAGAACTGATGATGACATAGATGTTAAAGTCGTAAGATCTGAAATTAACCGAATATACCTCTCCTTTTTGTTTGGTTTTGGTCATCACTAGATATTGAAACATTAAATTACTTTTAGTTCGGAGGACCTATCTTTCAAGCAGATAAGAATTAGGAAAAAATGAAACAGGCCTTGTTCTGCTATCTTTGTGAACCTCACGGTATTCATTGTCATAATTTTACTTGGCAGGTCTTTCGAAAATTTTGCTTAAGCACAGTAAAGGACATTTTCAGTCATTCTACAATTAGCAATCTTATGTCTACGATTTTCGGAAGGTGGTAGTTTCTATCATAGAATGCACTCAGTAAACATGACGTTGGTGTAACAAAACCCTCGTTATTCCGAAAAATGAAAAACAAAGATAGTTTCACATGTGAAATCATTTCGCACTTGCTGGCTTGTCCGAAGCAGAGGCAAAAAATTAGAGCACATTGATCGGTTATTAGCTTACGACCAGTGTGTGCCAGTTAAAACAACGAAGCCAATATGCGCTGTTCTTCAAGTGTATTTGAAGACATTGGCTGGTGACAGGTGATAGAAATATGTCACCAAAAATACACCACACTAGTATTAATTTATAAAATTAAATCATTGTATGTGTGTATTCATTATATAATGTATCAAATTTACTAACAGTTTAAGAGTGTATATTATAAAATTATTATTTCATCCCGATAATAGAAGCCCAAAACTTTGTGTCTTTATAAAGCTAAATTTTTACGCGCAATCTGTGGATTAAAAGAGTGGAAAGCAGAAATATGACACAAGTTATTATTTTGTTAATACCGTTGTAATATTGTTTCTATTATGAGTAATTTTATAACACTATTTCGGGTGCATGTTTTCTACCTCAAAATGAGCAAACAAGTTTATATGTATAAAGATTTGTCCGAAAATAGTTTATTACTGAGATATTGGAGCAAAAAGATACAATATTAACACTATAAATATACAAAGTGGACACCATTATGTAGAATGAAGCATTCAGTACGACGAATTTATGCATCTTTGGCACCTAGTACATTATCATTGTATATTTTTTAACAAACTATATTTAAAAAATATTTTATCTGAATTTCCTTGGGAGACATCTTCACAAACATGCTTTTCATTTGACATGTATTCGAGCATCCTTTAAGGTTTCTACCTATGTGCGAAAAGCTACCTATATGCGACGAATCACGCATGAAAAATGTTATTGTCGGGTTTTGTCCTAATGAAGAGGCCGCGAGAATACATGTGAATCACGATTTAATTATTCGGGCAGCTGTAAAATACTCAAGCTTTTCGCTGACTGAAAACTAACAAACAGGAAAAAAAAATACTTACAGATAACACGTGGTCAGAGGAGTTAAAGACTTCTTTGACCCTACGATGAAATTTTCCGAGTCTAAAAAAGATGGCAAATGTACATTAAATAATAAAATTTAAGATTTAACAATGAACCCATACAAAAGATCTGATGTCCAAGGGTTATATTTACCACGCCTAATATGCAGTACTATAATGTGTACATATGTGTTGAATTTGTGTAACAACACAATATTCTTGGCATGAGTAAACACCTTCTACTGTCATCACATATTTTGAATGATATTTCCAATCTGTTTAACATAAAAAACAATTGAAAATAACTTAAATTCAAATTATTGAAATATTCAACATTTCAATATTAAAAAGTTTGACAATCAAATTTAAATATAAAAGGACAAATTGTATAATTTGTTTTGTATTCTGTGTACATCTAATGAATAAAAGATAAAAATTCAAGATATAGAGATAATGTTGACAGAATTATTGAGATTTGAGACCTGCTCTTTTTGCATTTTTTTTAATGTTCTTTTTTGTTTTTTACTAACAGTTTAATTGAATTCATGAAATGTATTAAAAAACGAAAAAATAACTTTGATTTTTTCAAACATTCAACAAAACTGAATATGATAATTTTTTGGTGTCTCTAAGTCAATTTTTTTGGTGTTATTAAAGTATATAAAGCCAAAAAAAAAGAAGACAAATTTGTATATAATTAGCCAAAGTTATTTCATTGGAATGAAATACTTTAAACACTTCTAGCTTTTCATCATATCTTTAGAGAAGTTTTTCGCTTATACTCTCTTTAAAACTAAATATGGAATCTATAATTCTGAATCCCACAAAATAATTTAAAATTTGTTTTAAACTTAAAATAAATTTTTGTAGATTTTCATATTTAGTTCATTAAGAATGTATGTGGAAAAATAAATTTTTGTAGGAATTTTATTCATTTCTGAAACGGTTATGTTATTAAAATTTCATGAACCCAACAAAGAACTAACAAAATTCTTCGACATTTAATATTCATTACGTATTAAACAACAGGCACTATGCAATCAATTAACATCGTTTAAGAGTAATCCAGTAAAATATAGTCGTTAATAAAATTGTAATAAATACTATAGGTACTAAAAAATTTATGAAAAATCAAATACAAATTGGCAGCATTAGTAAAAAGTAATGAGAGATGTATCAAAATCAAGCGCATCCAAATTGCTGGCCCACCTGTTCTAGGCACAAAGTATCCGGTTCATATCAAGCTAAAGTCATTATCAATTTACACTATTTTCAGTCTAGCCCCCATCTTTATGTGTGTGATAAGTGCTAGTAAGAGCTTTATTTGAAATACGCTTCCAATTCAAAAATTGTTGGTAAATAGGCTTAAAAATGTAATTTTTTATAGAAACCCTGTATTTGGCAACTTTTTAGAAAAATTAAACCAGGGTTAATTTTTAAAAGTATTTGACAAATTCTTTAAAAAAAATTTTACAAGAGAGAAACTACGAGTCACTACCTTGTATTGTAAACAGTTTTGATTTTAAATCTATGAACTATAATAAAATACCCAGTAAACAAAATAAATGTAAATTTGCATACAACACACGCGTAACTTGAAGATTTACCATCAAACAGCCGATTTTTAAATACAAAACAAACGCATACGAATACAACATCTCTACACGTACTGTCAGATGTTAGATATTACATAATATTAATACATAATATAAAAACACAACTGTTTATTTATTCATATAATAATAATGTTGGCAATAATGCTGGCTGGTTAAACATTGTATACACAATATATATAATATAAACAACAATCAATGCAACATGAAGTTGTCAACTCAAAACCAATACCGCCCAAAACACCTGCTCTTAAACCACATTATTCACCCACATTATTGTGAATATCATCGCTATTACAGTACTACCACTACAATATATTATATTAGTTCTAAAAACATTCATTTGTTTTATGGCTACCTCTATACGTAGATTGCTACATAGATTAGGTTGAAGGGCTTGATAATCAGTGTGAATCTTGATTTGAATTCAACTTGATTTGGACCCTGGCTAGGTTAGGTTAGACAAGGTTATATTGGCTGTCCACGAAGGACACACTTAGCCCATAGAGCCCATTGTGCCCATTTATCAGCTCCTCAATTATTTTTAGAGGCTGAGTGCACCTCCTTCATGCATATACCATGTACAACACCGGCCCATCACTACCATCAATAAAATTAATTTTTGTTGTGACTGCGGGAATCGAACCCGCTACCCTAGGAAAGTTTGTTAGACTCGTCAAAAAAAAAAAAACTCACGAAGTTTCAAGGTAATATTCACTCAAAGGACGTCGTTTTTCTGGCTATAAGAGTGCTGCCCTTCATTACTTTGACGTTATCTACCACTTGATAAAGCCCTGCTATTCTAACTTGGACCATCCTGTATATAGAGGTTATGTGACGTCCATATAAGATATTTTGCTGCAATGTATATTTAGATGGTAGTTATACGTCAGTGTTTTTGTTTATGAAATAATAAATAAAACATCTATTGTTTATTTAATGAAAATTGATATTCCCCTGCATATTTACAATATATATGCGATAAAAGAACAAAGTTGGTTGGTTATATAATAAATGTTTTGTAATTACTTTTGCTTGTGGCTTTACTTAGATATTTATTAGACTCACGGTATGATAATATGATCATGGATACCAATTTCTTTCTCGATGGTAATGATTGTAAATGAAATTTTATGGACGAAATGTTTGAACAGAATCGTAATAAATTTTTTTCAAATTGATTTCAAAAGTGAAGTTTATCATTTATCTGATTTTTTTTTTTTTTTTGGAAAATATTATTAAATTATATTAATTGGAAAAATCATTTCCAACCAACTGGAATTTGCTATATTTCAAAAACTATGCTTCCAATCATCAAACGAATACGATTTTTGAATTTTTTGGGTCAAAATTA
The DNA here is from genome assembly GCF_905475395.1 of Chrysoperla carnea. Lineage (NCBI taxonomy): Eukaryota > Metazoa > Arthropoda > Insecta > Neuroptera > Chrysopidae > Chrysoperla > Chrysoperla carnea. Next base: position 29,532,117 of record NC_058341.1, read on the forward strand.
CCTTATATACTAAGTTTTATCCAAATCAGAAACCATAAATTTTTTTTGAATTTTTTGAATTTTTTTAAGGGGTACCCCTTTACAAAAATCGAAAAAATCGAAAAAAAAATGTTGGCTCCGATTTCGATAAAACTCTGTTTATAAGGTAATTTTGACCCATAATTTACAAAAATCGTATTTATATAACGATTAAGAAACTAGTTTTTGAGATATCGAGCCAAAATATGGGATAATGGGTGATATTTCAAAAACTATGCTTCCAATCATCAAATGAATACGATTTTTGAATTTTTTGGGTCAAAATTACCTTATATACTAAGTTTTATCCAAATCAGAAACCATAAATTTTTTCGATTTTTTGGAATTTTTTTAAGGGGTACCCCTTTACAAAAATCGAGAAAATCGAAAAAAAAAATGTTGGCTCCGATTTCGATAAAACTCTGTTTATAAGGTAATTTTGACCCATAATTTACAAAAATCGTATTTATATAACGATTAGGAAACTAGTTTCGGAGATATCGAGCCAAAATATGAGAAAATGAGTGATATTTCTAAAACTATGCTTTCAATCATCAAATGAATATGATTTTTGAATTTTTTGGGTCAAAATTACCTTATATACTACGTTTCATTCAAATCAGAACCAATAAATTTTTTTCGATTTTTTGTTTATGTACTTTCGTTTATGTATATGAAATATACCAAGGTATACTAAGTTTGGTTCCCAAGTTTGTAACTCTTAAAAATATTGATGCTATGAACAAAATTTAGGTATAGGTGTTCATAAAATCATTAAATTAGTCCATTTTCGGTCTGTCTGTCTGTCGTCTGTCCATTTGTCATCACGATAACTAAAATACGAAAAAAAATATCAAGCTGAAATTTTTATATAATGCATCTAAGTGAGCAGTATTATATACATGTGTTCTCTCCCACTCTATGCAGGCACACAACAGAAGAACTGTTGTATAGCTGAAAACTATAATATCTCTTACTTAGATGCATTTTTAACGCATGTACTTTGTCATACTCGCGATATTTATATGCCTAGATGTAAATCGAACTAGTGGTATATGTGTGACATGTATGTATGTGTAATGTGAAAGAGTAATCAAAACTGCCTATACATGGTATTTCAACAATTAACTCAGTCAATTGTTTGTTTTCACTTGTTATATTTATTTTTAAAATATTATGCGCTTCTGAAGGTTTGTAAAATTATTATTTCGTCAAGACAGTTGGGCTGTAGTAAGTTGTTAATTATACGTAAACAGATGTCTGCAGATTTGGGATTCCAAATACCCAATGATCAGTATAAAATTGACAGCAAGCTAATCATGAACAAACATATTGCAAGAAACCGTATAATTTTTTATATTGTGCACGTGCGTTTTCAGTACCAAAATAGTCTTTCGTAGGATTATATCGATTCACTAAGTTGCATTACCCTTTTGATATTTTCTTAGATAAATCACAAGTCTGATTTATCTAGACAAAAATAAGAATTATCATTAAATAATTTTCTCTAGCCTCAGAAAAATTTTGTGTTGCAATATAAAATGAAATGACATTTTTTAATTTGTTCGCAACCTGTGCCCCTAAACGCAAGTTTATATATAAAAATATTTCTCGTAAAATTCTGAACAAATTCACTACCTCTAAAACCATCAAAGTATACAAAGTAATCTTAGGTCATTTTTCGAAATTTTTCTTTCAAAATAGCAAAATTAAAGTAACTACATGTACTATTTGAATTTATATCAAAATTTAAAAAATAATTGAAGGTAAATTTTATGCGGCTGTAAGGGATAATTTGAGAAATATACTCTGTTCTATTAAACATTTGTAATTAAAATTAAAATCTAGTTACGGTAATCCATCATGATACTTCCATTATATTATCAAAATGTGAAATTTTATTTGATCATAAATCACTGGAATTTAAACAACATAAAGAAATAAGAAATCAATCAATTGCTAACCAAAAAAAAAAATACACAATTCCAAAAATATATATATATATATATATATATATATATATATATATATATATATATATATATATATATATACATATACATAGGTATATTAGTTTTGTGGTACGCTACCTTGTAGGTTTAGTATAATCAGTTTCTTAAATTGTTTTTTTCTCCCGATACATTTTGCTTTTTTTTCTGTGCGTTCGTAATTTAATGTTTACGATAGTGTTTGCATATCTGTACATTGGTAATTCTGAAAATTTGAAATATTAATTTAAGAAGTCAAATACTTGATTCCTTGTTTAAAGAATTGAATATTTTTGCTACTTTAACTTTATACTTTATAAATTAATTGTAATATTAGTTTAAAATAGAGAAAGACATACTTCTGATTTAGTAGTCAACACAATATGTGTGTACATTACCCACATTTTGTTTGATCAGGATATTTAATATGACATAGAATTTCCTTCTAGTAACTATAAATTATCTCTGTTATTTTTAATTTCTGATAACTCAAAGCTTATTGTTTTAATGAAAAAACATAAATTTTGGACAACAAATACAAATTGACAGATTGTAAACTATTTTAGCATATTTTCAAAATTCATGGCAATGGCACGCGTGTGTGTGCCCTTAAACTTCCCTTAAATATATTCAATACTTTATAATAATAATATCCAATAGTGAATAATGGACGTAATGTTGATTTGATCTAGCACAGTCGTACCTATTCGTTTTTATGAAACAATTAAAATGGAAACTAATTTATCCAATTAGTGTACATATATTTTCAATGTTAATTACCTTGAAGTATAAATATAATTGAAAAAGTGAACTCAACCAACCATTTATTCAATTTGCGAAACAAATAAAGAACGTACATATTTATAATTCACTCCAATGTTTAATATACGGTCTGTCTATACAACTTTATTACAGGGTCATCATACATTTTTAATAATTATGTTCGAAAAATGCACAGCAATATAGTTCAAGAGACTGATACGACGATGCTTAAAACAATATAGTTTAGTTGTACAAGGTTGTGCCTTATGCCAAAATTCAAAGATTTTACAGCTGGCAAAATATGTGCTTCTACACATACAACATAGTATAGATATCATACCGAAACGAATAAAAATGGATTCAAGAATGCTAAAAATGTATATTTCCGTTGAAAGGAACCCGCACAAATTTTATGGTAATTGAATCTCAAACTTCCTCGTACTGCGGGATCTTGTCACCTTGATCCACAGTCTCAATAGGCAAGATTCAATTGTAAACATTTTTTGGATTATTTAAGAAAAATTTTTTCCTATTCCTATTTTAGAATGAATGTTTATTCTTCATGTAAAAAAAAATTTCCCAAAATCACACCAAAAAAAGTTTTCATAAATTATTTAATAAAATATACATAGGGGTTATAAGATGGTCAAGCAAAATCCTAATATTAGCGCAGGCTCCATTCAGTCGTCTACGAACAAATTGAATTTTAACATTTTCCAGAATTCTCCAAAAACAGGTTTATGCATACATATATAGCTCGCAAACAACTTGACGGGTTCAATTCATTTTTCAAATCTAATCGAGAATCTAAGCCATGTTCGAGGAACGTCAATTCCAAATAAAAAAATCATCAATTTTCAATTATTCATCAAAGTTTTTTAACTATTTAAAATTCACTTGTTTTTGTTTTCTTGTTCAATTGCTCGCATTTTTAAACCCCGAACAAAAAAAAAAGGCGTTATAAGACCACTATGTTTGTGTGTGTGAGATTTTGTCTGCCTACCTGTGGAATCGTAGCGCCTTAACGAATGCACCTATTTTGATTTATTTTTTGTTTTGTTTAAAAGGTAATTTAAAGGAGAGTGTTTTAATTTAGGCTTCAAGTGCGAGTTTAGGATTTCGTACTCCCAACAACTAAAAAATAGGCGATGATCCTTAAAATCGGTTCAGTTTGGAGAAGGCTCTATGGGAAAATGTAATTTAATGGAGAGTGTTCTTCGGTAAGTTTCAAGTGCGAGTTTAGGGCTCTGTAAATTTCACTTGTTTGCCATTGTGTACGACTTTTTAAGCCCGTAATACTAATTTTCTTGTCAAATTTAAACCCCTGAATATCATAACAAATGCATAAACCTCATTGTAGCTTAAAATGTTCGTTTACATAAGCATTATGTGTATGTATAATTATATGCATTATATTCCATAGATTATAATTAAACAGGTGAAAATTATACGCTCAGGGATATTTGTTTACTTTATATCGAATTTGTTTATTGTTAGAATTATTGCTCGTTTGTTCATACAGATAATGATAAAAGTTTTATTACAAAGTTGTATTTATTTTGGTTTGTGTATGAAAATTTAAATTTAAATTAATTATATCACTGCATCTTAATTGAATGTCAATAATTTTCACAAATCCTATAAAAACTATATTAGTAATCGAAAAGTGCAATGAAACTGATTCGTTTACTCATTTAAGTTATGCTCCCAAAAGACTACTTAGTATAGTGCATTTACGAAAATCGGAAGGATCGAAAGAAGATCGTTCACTCAAGAAATATTTACTTATAAGAACATATGTTAAAATGCTTACTAATACTTAAAAACAATCGACATTTATCTGTAAAAACCATCTAATAATTCAAGTGATTTCGAGAAACCAGTCAAATATTCTATTAAATAAAATTATTTCAATTCAAAAATTTGAAATAGCAATTAAAGAAGAAAATTAATCAAACTTTAATTTCTCATATTGTTTCTCTTTTTCAATCTATTCGTTGCATGCGTAGTTAGGATAGGGACAATCAAATCGATGTCAGCGCTCTCAGTGAAAAATTTTGGCTATAAAGCAGGCTGTTATGACCAATTTGCAGTTCTTTACATGTTAATGTTATAGAAAATGTCAAATTAAAATTATTGAAAAACACTAATTAATTAAACTTAATGCATTAAAAATTGTGAAAATAAGAAATCAAATTGCACAAATATTATTTTTCAAATGTAAATTATCATAACTATTTATTTAAATTTGTGAGACAATAATATTAAATTTTTCAATGTAAGTCATAAATAAAATCCATACAATTATATATGCATCCATACAATTCTATAATTACAGTAGTGTATCGTTACCATGGAAACACCTCCAATAATTCTCACACACGGTGCGAATATCAATCACTTGTTCCAATACTTGATTATGTTATCTTTCCTTTTCTTAAGTATAACGTAATACATAAATAGAAAGACTGTGAATAACCCAGTATTTTTGAATACTTTTCAAAACAATTAGCCACAAATGATTTTGCATAAACGACGTTGTAATATTATTTTTATTTATATGTATGCAGTTTACTTGTTACTGTACCAATGCAGTCAGTGAATTACTGGCTGGCTGCTTGGAGGAAAAAAAAACATATTTGTAATAATCTAATAATGATTATAATATTTAATATAAAGACAAAAATCGGCCAAGTGTGAATAATCATATGCCATGTGTTTTCCGTAAAATATGTCAAAGAAATCACTCGAGCCAAAATATATGATTTATCTGTTGTTGAACGAATGTTCTTTTTAAAAAAAAAAATTGCTTTATAAAATATTATCCAGATGGAAGATAGGATTTGCTAGAAATAATATAGATTGTACATTATTCGGCGATGAATTTTTGTGTTGAAACAACTGTTCGGCGATGATAACTTCATCTATTTTCAATTACAACGGGTTTAAATTTCGATTTATTTAATTTCGGTTTTGAATTTCTCGGAAACCATCCCCACAATAATATTGGCACAATTTCCTCCCTAATTATTATAATAGTTCCAAGTTTATCTCTTTGGCTTTCTGAATACGATTTTGTCGGATGTTCTACCAGCTTTTGTTTTATATGTCATGAAGGATAAACTGAAGAAACCTCGAATCTAACAATCATTATATTTTTGACCAATTTTAAGTCAAAAAGTATATACCAGTGATCTTTCATCCAATTCATAATTTTGGAATAAAAATAATAATAATTGAACACCTTTACGATTTTTATAACGTGTACATATGAAATATATCAAGGTATACTAAGTTTAGTCCCAGGTTTGTAACATTTAGAATATTGATGCTACGTATGCAATTTTGGTATAGGTGTTCATAAAATCACCTAATTAGTCTTGAACTTATATTTTCGATTTTTTGTCCGTCCGTAAGCATGATAACTTAAAAATGAAAGAGATATGAAGCTGAAATTTTTTAAGTATGGTCAGGACGTAAACAGTGAAGTTCAGTTCGTAAATGAGCAACATAGGTCAATTGGGTTTTATTGTCCGTAGAACCCATCTTGTAATCCGTTTAAGATAGATAAAAGTTTAAATGTAAAAAATTAACAACTTTTGCTTGAAACATTTTTTCATAAACATCACTGTTTACCCGTGAAGATGCAAATTAGGTTCGAACATTATTTTATATGCATTATATGGGAATATTAATTATGTGTGCGTGATACCATAGACGTATTATATAAGAGTGGCTATCTTTCTTAACTTATATGACGTAAAAAAAACGATTGCGTAATCAACACTGTCCATAGATGGTATTTCAACAGAATATGGTATATTCAGAATAGGCATAAAATATTCGAGAAAGTGAATGAATATTTAGCTGATGTATCACTTAATTTTTTGTTACAGAATGTTGAAATTTCTATTTATTGAATTTTTAATAACGATATACTTTTTACAACACAAATGTGAGACTAACCCAGTAAACTTGTTTAACCATACTGTTCAAAGTTACTTTTGTAATTATAATTACATTTAATAATAATGTAACTATCGTAAATACAGTAGTGAATGGGCTTAGAAATTGTTTTAATTAATTTTGATTAAAGTATATAATTACATTGATTTTTTTGTATTATTGATGTACATAAATCTTTGATGTGAGTAAAATTAATAAATGCATTGAATTTCTCAAAGCGTAAATTTGACTCAACACACATGCCAATTCTTTGTATTTGAAACCATTTTTATAGCTGCTTTCAGAATTTTGTTGCCTAAAGATCGCTCCATGAGTTTATTTAAAAAATTTTGTTAAAAAAGAAAGTTATGCTTACTTATTTGAATGCCATAAAGTTTCATTAAGCTAACGCTTATATTTGGTTGTTTTTAAAAACGTCACAAGAAAATTTTTTAAATATTGAACCGCTCGTTGTTTCAAAACACGTTTCGAATCAATTTTACCTAGACTTGTTCCATTTAATAACAATAAAGAAACTAATTCCTTTTAAAACTGTATTTTAATTTTTGCACCCGCTTGTTGTAACTAATGTGAAACAAATGCACGTATGTCACTTAGGCAATATACTTCAGTGTGTCAAAGTCATTTATAAGTAAGTCATTATTAGGTTATGGAAAAACGCAATGGGTCAGCGCTAACTAAGCAGGTAAATATCCGAGCTAAACATACTCATCGAATTTAAAACAAGACCAAAATTGCTACCAATTCTATAAATTTTTATTGAGGAGAATAAATTTTTCTTTTTATTGAGGAGAAAGAGTTAATTTTTCTTGAATCTATATTTAAATTGAAGTCGATTCAGTTTTCAGTCAACATTTATTTAGCTATAAGTTCCATAATAAATAGTAGATCGATGAGTAAGCACTCATCGATCTCTATTTCCCAAAACGTTGCTATATATAGAAGAAAGAAAAAGGAATTTGTAACGCCAGAGTTGAGTTAGCTAAGCGAATACCCTCAGAAATTGAATATTGCATTTTTATTTTTTCAATAATTTTTATTTCAAAAACTTAACGCTTAGAGAAAAAAATCCCAAGAGTACTTTTTCTTGAGTAACTATATCGATGGTCATTTTTGACATCTAGTAGGTAAGATCGATGAACATTTGAAGAAATTTTTTTCAAAATTCCATTATCAATACAGAAACAATAGCTCCATTTCCTTCGATCATTCGATGATAATATCCTTACAGAAATCCCTTGACATTTTTTCGAATTTATGAACATTTACGAATAGAATGTATTTCTTGTTAAAGATATTTCAAATAATATATAAAATCTTTTTTCATTTTATATACCTACATAGTTAGAAATGTAATTAACAATATATGACACAGTTCACTTTATATAATGGTAAAACTATTTATATACTTATGTAGTGATGCGATATTATTCATAGCAATAATAATGCAATTAAGTATTATTTACAATAAATAAAACATTTACGAAATAATAACAACATATTTACACGTTCATTTATCATGTAAAATACTTTATAGAACATAACGTATAGTAAGTAAGTATAAACCTAGTAAATATTATGTTTAGTAGGTATAATGTGTTTGTACATTAAAACAAGTATACAGATTGGACTCCCACAAGGTGTAAGAACTTTTGAAAGTTGAAGCTTTTTTACAAATTAATTATTTCTGCATGTTAATATTTTCTTTATTTAGAACACGAGCGACACCTGAGAATGAGACGTGGAATAGACACCTACAAAAAATTTTATATGTAGATTTGCATATTCTCTAATATGTGAGCGCAGTTTATATTAATTAAGTACATAATATACTAAGTACAAAATTAGTTTTTTCAGAAATATTGTAATTAAAATATTGGTAGATGAAAGTGCACAAATTTAAATAATAATTAAACTCAATAAAACTTTAAGTTAATTTTATTAAAAATTAAACTGTTTATTTTGTTTAAAGAGAATTGAAAAAAATACACTCGAACCGGGACTTGAACCTGGACTTCTTGGATTCATGGCGCCCTACCAATTAGGCTATTCGAATTCTAGACACGAACGCAATTTTTTCAACTCTGTTTATATAGAGTTTTTATTATATAAATAAAGTTTCCTTTGGCGTTTCTACTTTTTCAATAACTTTTAATGTATTAAATAATATTCCATAAATCATTTTTTAACTACGTACTTAATAGCAATAATGTAGCCAATGACATGAAAATTAGACAAGGACACAGTAGAACTCACTGGCTGTCTTCTCTCTCATCATTTTCTCTCTCTATTTGTATAAGCTCTTTCGTATACTATGAATTGTCAAAACAGATGAAGTCATGATTCATGGCGCACGATTCTTAAGTGTTTTAATGTCTGAATTTTTTTAAACGAGTATATTTCTTGCAAAACAATTTTAAATGTAAATATTTTATTATAGGAATCATTGTTTTGGTCCCTACAATCGATTTGAGGTGTTTTTCTAAATGTGGTTGTATATAACGGGCAGAGATATTACAAAAGATTTTACTCGCTGGGTTTATTATTTTCTTGTAAAATTAGAAACGTAATTTACGATATGTCACCAGATGGCTTCTCAAACTTTCCAAAAAAATATTTTTGAAAGATCTTTACATATAAAATTCTTTGTTCTAAATGAATGATTGACCTAAACCGCTGATCGTAGAGACCTGAATCTTGGAGAGTGTGTTCTTTGTATGACGTAGATATCAGATAACATTTCTAAGTTCTACCCCTATAAGAGGGTCAAAAACGGGGACAAAGAATGAACAACGGAGGGGAGGCTATAACGCGGTGCTCTTTACTTTTAAGATTAGCGAAACGGGTGAGTATCAAGTTAGTCTTATCATATAATACAATTTTGAGGTATTTGTCTGAAATCATTGCAGAGTATATGATACAATGCCACCCAACACATATCAGTTTTAGTTTGGAAGCCATTCTGTTATACACTATGTATTATATGTTTTTCGTCAGATATAGATATTACAAATATCTATGTATTCCACAATCGTTAAATAATTTAATAATTGATTATCAACACTTACAAATGCACCTTTGACGAGAATATAACGTAAAACGGTTAAATTAGCATATAACCTCTACACTATACTATAGAAACGTATGTATAAGAACTTCAAGTTTAGAAACAGAATAACATATGAATATGATCAATATGTATCATATATTATTTATATGTCTTTCATTAGATATATACCTACGATTCTGCAGACTAGAAGAATTGGTAAATTTCTAGCTAGATAGATTTGTAAATCCAAAAAATTTTGGACGATATTCATTGTTTTTTAACCGACTTCAAAAAAAGGAGGTTCTCAATTCGACTGCATTTTATTTTTGTTATGTTTGTTACCTCAGAACTTTCGACTGGGTAAATCCATTTTGATGATTCTTTATCATTTGAAAGCTGATGCTTCCCATGTGGTTAAATTTCAATTCTGGTCCAATTACGACAAAGCTATCCATTAGAAAACCAAAAAAGTCTTAAATTTAAATTAAGTATGCACGACAAGAGGACCAATAACTCAATATCACGCCAATCAATTTCGATGATTCTTTTTTTAGTGACAAATTGGTTAGCGTACTTCGGATTCACTCAAAACCGCAGAATAAAAAAAAAACTTTTAACAAAAAGAAAACCGACTTCAAAAGAAAAACTTTTCCAAAATAAAATTAATATACACTAAAAACTTAACAAATAACGATAATGTAATGTAGTTAAAATTATTGTTCTTTTTGGGGTCGGTGTCAGCCAAGCTTATGTAGCATTGTAGCATTCAAACTGTTCTGTCAGACTTGTTTCCTTTGCTGACACTCCAAAAATAATAATAATTTTAACTACATTATATTATCGTTATTTTTTTACTTTTTAGTGCATATTAATTTAATTTTTTGAAAGTTTTTCTTTTGAAGTCAGTTTTTTTTTTTGCAATGGTATATTGAATCACAAATAATATGAAAAATAAATTATTTTTTATCTGAGGCTTAAAAACAATTTCATTGAACATAATTATTAAAATTTATAGTGTTTTTAATCATATTTATAAATAATATGTATTTTCTTAAATCATTTTTTAGTTTTTTGCAAACATTTGTAAATAATGTACAATCTAAGTCAGTAACACCTAAAGTAAACTAAGACTTTTAAAATGTAGGGAGAAATTAATAATTTTGTATTAGGTATATTCATTACATAGCTGTGTGTAAAAGTAATTTTTTTTATAATTTTCGATTCGTTACTAAAATTAAAATCAAACTTGCATTTATCTGACAAAAAAAGTCACTCGATCGAACAAAATACGTTCGAACAAACTCTATCGAACAAATTTGTTAATAAAAAGTTAAAAATTAATAAAAAGTTGTATTATTTTAAGATCTGGCTGGTTTTTATTCCTATCTTAAAATAATTATTGTAGCACTGTCACCAAAAATTTTAATTAACTGCCGGAAAACCAACTAGGTTTGACATGATAAAGAATAAATAATTTAATAGTCCTGACGGTAAACAAGTTTCCCTGTTTAAATCAACAGTGTAATTAAAACATTAAAATTCAATCTTCAATTCGAAGTCGATATATTATATCTGTTCAATAAAAGAGCAAAGTGTATTAAAACCCAACGCTTCATTTATTATTAATACAACAATTCTACTACCAATCTTATCTTTAGAGGTTCTACAGGATGGTTCAATTTAATACATGAACAAACAATAAGGTATATGAAATCAATCATAGATACCGAATACCGGATTACAACAGTAATATGAAATTAAAAATTTTAAGCAACCACTGAAATAAAATCAGGCCTAATCGATTCGTTTGTGGCATTGTTGCTCCTAAACTGATGAACCGATTTTTTTTAAAGCTTATTTGATTGGGTGTGTTGATTATGATTATGATTCAAGTAAATTTGTTCACCCGTCCACCTATTTTCACGATGATATCGTGTACGGATACAAAACAGTTCCTCTACGATGTCTCAAGTAAATTAAACCTGATTTCATGTCAGGATTTTCTTTAAATTTTTATTTACCCCCGGCCTAAAAAAGGGGTGTTATAAGTTTAACCGCTATGTGTGTGTGTCTGTTTATCTGTGACATCGTAGCGCCTACGCGGATAAATTTTATGGTTTCGCTTGAAAGTTAATTTGATGGAGAGTATTGTTAGCTATGTTTCAAGTGCGAGTTTAGGGTTCCGTACCTGAAAAAACTAAAAATTTGGCGATAATGTCCAAAATCGGCTCAGCTTACAAAATTATTTAAGGAAAAAGATAATTTAATGGAGGATGTTCTTAAATATGTTTCAAGTGCGAGCTTAGGGTTCCGTACTCGAAAAATTTACCGGGGGTTTTTTAAATTTCGTTTACACTTGTTTTAACACAGTTTATAAGTAGTTTTAGTTTAACAGTTAACAGGCGTAAAATTTGGAATTTGGATTTTAAAATTTGTAGTCAAGATTTAAGTTTGAACAGATTTGTCCAATAATAATATTTTTTAAATAATAATACATGATAGTACTTCCCCTTCGATATATAGATATAGTTTTCGTTATATAGTTTTACGTGTTCCGGTTTTAGAATCACAATTCTAAAAACGAGGGTCTTCATTTCTATCCTTCTTTCAAAAAATTTATTATGCCAAAATTGATTAAATATTTTTTTGTGTTTACTCAGTTAGAGCGCAAAGTTTGCACAATTATCGAATGTATAGCATGTTATCATAGAATAGCAGGCACATATTATACACTTTAATATAAAGGAAAAGGATATACATAAGATTACTGCATAAAATATCAACGTAAATCTCCTAGATCAAATAGATATTTACAATATTGTAACAGGAATGTAAATTTTCGCATTACATTACTGTAACATAAATGATTCAAAATCGAATTTAGATTTATATGTACATACATTTATATGGCATATCAATAAGAGTTGCTAAACTTGTAAATTGAAAATAAACATTTTTTTACAGAAAGTATATAACCAACTTCAAAAATAAATAGCTTCAAAAACTAAAAAAAACACATTTTATTGTATTACAAAGTAGATTACTAATTCAATTTTAATTCAAAAATAAAAGCGTGGGGTTGTCACACGTTCATTCTTGAAATGAAAGTTAGGCTAACGTGACAGATATAGACCATCCCACGTTTTGAATTTGTCTTTGAATTTGTCAATACAATTGAAACTATTATTCACTTTTTTGTGCAATATAGCGTGTTATTTTTATTTTTTTTTAATTTCAATTTATTTTATAATTTTTTAGTCTCTCTAGTTTAAAATTGTGTCCTTACGACCTTCCGCGTGGGAAGCACCGGCTTGAAGACTTTCCGCATGAGAAGCGAGTATCATATACACTAAATCACCGCACCGTTGTGAGTTTAATCAATATTTCAAGATGATATTGTTAAAGTAATAGAGATAAGATCGTTTATCCTGATATCCTTGTCAGGATATTAGGATAAAATTTTTAAATTGTGGTATTGCAATCAGATTTTGATATGAGCATACAAATCTTGTAAGATTTTATTACATTATTTAATAAAGTGTATGAAAAATTAAAGAAAAATTTTTCTTATGAAACTTATGAAAATGTCTTAAACTTAATGAAACGTCTGTTCTTTTATTTAATAAAACTGTCTAATATGAGCCATTACATTTTTAAGTTGATTAGAATTGAAATCTTCACTTTTTTGTATTTTATTTTAAAGCTATTATCAAATTAATAATTAAAAGTATCTTAGGCCGTAAGATGAAGACGTCATGGTGCCCTCTTTCTGCCTTAAAGAGGCCTAAAAACCAATTTTGGCTCAAATGTGATGAAAATTGCTAAAAGTTTAAATTAGAAAATTTGTTTTACAAGAACGTGATTTTACAAGTAAACATGACAGTTTCCCGCGATTTAGCAAAGTTATTTCTGACCGGTAAAATGAAGGTGGATAGCGTAAGGCCCAGAGAAATTTTTAACAAGTTTGAAGATAGCAAAGTTAGATTAATAAGAAGAATAATGGGGATCGATTTTTTGATCGCTCTATTTTTGAAGTCGGTTTAACTAACGTTCAAACGTTATATTTTTTACCTTGTATAAACATTTGTAACCACATAGGTTTTTTTAATAAGAATAAACGATTTTAAATGGATTCGTAACACACTCAAAAGAATTTCATGTTTTTTTTATTTTGCTCGTTTTTTTTACACTTAAAAAGTTAAATGCATCTCTCTTGTTTCCTCTCTAATTCATATCAGTGGATTTGAATTAATAATTTATTTGTATTTTTCCTAAAAATAAAATTAAGCAGTATGAAAGAAATAATTTAGTTTACGGAAATGAGGCTTTTTCTTCGGTTTCTGATAAGTTATCAATGATAACTAAGGAACCTTAATGAATTAGAAACATAATATGCAGAAACAAACATCATAGCTGGAAAAAATGTATGTTATGAACCATGTATAAGTGTACAAGCTGTCCTCAAAATCAAAGACAGCAGAACTATATCATAATCGAAAATTTGTATTATTTTAGTACACAAAAAGGATTTTCTTGGCTCAATAATATTGACTGCAGTTTTACATTTAAAAACAATAATAAAAATTTGCACCATAGGTAGATTTTTTCTCGTTCCAAAATGGTTTACGCTAGCAAAACAGTGCACAAAAAGGGTTCCAAGTGGAAAGTTTTGGTTTAATTGTTTTGATTAGTTTATTCTATGTTTTTTGGGGTGCTGAACACGAATCTGAAGTTGTCCAACAAAAATTTGTAGAAGAGTTTAAAACAGTGAAATATAAGAATTTCTGAATAGCCAATTTTAAAATGCATTATTTTTTGCATTTCTATGATACAAATACAATAATTTTGAGTACCCTACGGAAGTTTTACAGTTGAAAAATGATAATTCGACTTTCGACGTATTAAAAAGCACATGTAAGTATTCTCAATATTTTAAAAACACTGTGTATAAATGACAGCATAATCATCGTCATCATCATTCCTATGGTAAAACGCGTTCTTCAGTGATGTGAAAAGACAACGTGAAACGATGATGATGTTGTCGGTAAGAGCATAGCATAACATATACATACAGATCCCGGCAGCACTTAGCATGTTTCTAATTGAATATGTATGAATTGATTGAAGATGAAACGGGGAGTAGGGCAATGTGAAATGCCTAGAATCAAAAATTTACATTTATGTGTTTTGAAATGCATAAAAATATCACAACTTAAATTGTCTATCTATATAACACTGTTACTCCTCAAACTACCCTCCTTTGCAACTATCGATAATATACAACTATGGATAATAACGCGTGAAGCATGGTTCAGCATCATCATGCACCATGGATCCTTGACTGTACCTGATTACGCCTCTTGCAATCGTTACAGTTCACCCTAGAGAAAAATCTCATAGAATTTATTTGATTGAATCATTAAAAACTCTACACATTTCTATTACAGAGCTTTAGTATTTTGAGAATCCGGAAAGAGCTTTAACTGGTAGTTTAATGACTATGTGAGAATGAAGTTTCCTTTTTCTCATTTATACCTGGCTTCCCTATACTTGACAACAACAATATAAATAAAATTAAGTGCATACCTTTTTTTACAGTTAAACATAGGTTGCCCTCTTGGTACTACATTTTACCCTATATATTTTACAGTAGGTTCCCTTCTGAATTATCTATAATAATACCAATGTTAAAAAGATGGAAGCTATCAGAAGTTAAAACAGTACGCATACTCACGCTATTATTCAGACGTATTGCTATTACAATTTGCCCAATCGATAATGGGTGGGCTTCAGAGAGCTTTCGATGGACTTCAGAGTCCATAATTGGTATATCAGAATATGTTTTTGTGTTACTAAATTAAGAAACCATTCCTATATGATTGTAGTTCAGGTTGTTAGGTGGGTTCAAGAACCACCCACCCCTAGTCCAATATGGTTCATTTCAATTTTTAACTTTTTTAAAACCAACTCTTTCTATGATTTGAATTCACCCTTAGCAACTAGCAATCTCTTATCCATCTTACTTAGAAGTGATAGAAGAAGACTTAATTAAAATCAAAAAAACTTTATTATCACGTATTTGTTCAGAATCTACCAGGGTAGAGACAAAATGACTTATTATATCTTCAGTCTCACCTTACTTTATTAGAGCGTGGTCTCTCTTCCCGCTGTTTACCTCATATATTGTCTTCATTATAACGATTCATTTTGTTTTTTGCGTTTAAAAAATTCTTTTTGAATTCCGAGGATTTTGTATGTATCTAATTTAGCGAAAAAATTCATACTAATAATTTTTCAACAATTAATTATTAGGCCCGATCTTTCTACATTTTTCTCATTGAAATATACACTTATATAGATAGTCCAAATCTTAACGCACTGTATATAAACTTAGGGATGTAAGTATGTTGTATTGTATATTATTAATACGACGAACTTTATTTAATATTTAATCAACTAGCTAGCTACCTATATACCCGCCAGTAGATATATTAGTCCAGTGCAGTAACGGAACAACGCGGAAGTTTGTGACAGTAGTTTTTTTATGCATTTATTCGATAGAGGGTTGTTAGGTATGGGCCAAAACACAAAAAACCTCATTTTCCTAGATGACAGCGAAAGGGTTATTTTCGGGAATACGCAAAATCAGATTTAATATCTCCAAACAACCGCTTATGAAAAAATCTACATACTTTTGCATCACCTCTCTTCAACTTACGTAACTGCACTGGACTATATATCGCCAACCATATCTTGCTTTATTTTTATCAAAACAAAATTTAAAAATATTTATTTTTGTATCTCTTAATAAAAAAATTGTTCGTTTATTTGAATATGAGGAAACAGACATTCTATAACTAATGTACTAAATTCTGAAGGCTTCCGTAAAAAGTTTTAAGAAAAGATTTTCATTTAAAAAAATGGACATTTTTGTCTTTGATTATTTCTTGTCACTTTTACTCCACCACTTCTATTCCACCATATTTGGAAATGTCTAGTTTACTGACTTGGAATTAAAAACTGCAAAGAGCGTATATATTCCTTAAGTCATCTTGTGCTCCGTGAGCTTCTTCATTGCATTGTAGGCAAAGTAAAACAAAATATATGGGTTTGACTGCCAGCCCCATGCAGAGAATATGCACCCACTTTGAAGTAAGGAAAGTGAAATATTTTTCCAATTCATAACGTTATAGGTTTACTCGAAAAAAGTTTTATTGTTGTATTTCTGAATCACTAAAAGTGGTACCGTGAACGGCATCAATTGCAGTCTCAGGTATCAAAAACCGGTACCGGGAATAGAACCTGGGTTTGTGCCGAAAAAGTTTGCATTTATGTCTATTTCATTACAAATACAGAAGATTAGGCGTGAAATTTTCTGGAAAATTTACATGCAAGCACTCACCCCGCAATCTGTCTCCCAGGCGCTCGATATTTAATAAACATTTAAAAAAAAGGGCTATTCAAATTCACACAATTTTCCAAAAACATAAACATATCTGGTAGGCAAACTGTGTGGGTCATTTTAATCTAAAAAATTGTTACCGTATAAATATTTTCTTAATTGTTAAGCTAAAAAAGCATTTTATAGAGTTTTTGTCCATATAGTTCTTTATTATGCTTAAATCAAAGCTATTATTACAAAATGTGGGCAAGGCATATCAGATTACATATTTTTTTAATATATTTAATTCACTGTATACACAGTCTCATACATTTACGTTTTAAATCATATAAAACAAGTTTCGGGAGTAAGACCATTGAATGTCAGATCAGCATAGCTGAATGAATTCCCTCTTGATTAATCAAATATCTATTTTCATTGAGTATTGAAAGATTTATTTACTTCAGCAATTGTTTATAATAAATTTTTCATTTTACTACTAACTAACCCAGAATATTAAAAATATTTTGCCACCCATCTTTTTATGGAGAGATGGATAGTATGCAGAGGTAAGTGTATAGCAAATAGAAGAGGCGTAATATTAACTCCTTATCGACCAACAATGTAGTTGAATCTGCTATTGGACGCTCGCAATTGAAACGATGCTTATAGGAGAAGTATGTGAGGTTGCATGTGGAGCTTACATCCAGGGATATAAAAAGTACACTAGGGTGTGGTCCGCGTTGCATTATGGTCTTGTACCTTAAGTCACATATTAATAAAAAATTAGTTTTATCGATAGGTGTTTAACATTTAAATTCTCAAAAGAGATACATTGAGATCAATGGTGCTATTATAAGAGACTGTTTTTCGTTTTTGTTATATTCAAAAAAAAAAGCTTTAGAAAACATAAAGATATTGATTGTGACCCAAGGTACAACTCTCTACACTAAATAGGTACACCTGAAATTATATCATAGCAGATAAGATTTATATTTTGGGAGCGATATAAATCACTTTCTATCAAAATGTTAAAAATATAAAATACATTATCAAGTCAATGACAGATTAAAAAATATTTTATTACGCTAAGATTTTTTGCTATACAAACAAACGAAAACGTACATAAACAAAAGAATTAAAATGAAGTGAAGGAACGAGCCACACACAAGTATGAAAATTTAATAAAAATAAAAAAAAAAAAAAATACGAAAAGCCTCTGTATGTATACATTCAGATAAGCTTCTTGGAGGCCAAGGGAAAAAAATAATGCCACATAATCTAAGAAAAACAGAAACTTAAGAAACCGACCTAATACTACAGCAAATAATATATATATAATTAAATAAACACAATTGAAGTAAAATCAATCTTCATAAAAAAAATCACCATGATTTGGGTAGGTAATATTCGTTTTTTTATTTTTTGGATTGAAAAAAAAGTAAATTTATCAAATCCTTAACAAAATATACAACACATTCAGTTTATTATCCTAATACGATTATTAATCTATTTTGTTCTTTAACAATTAAACTGAAAGCTATAAAAGGGAACAAATTCACAGGTGCATAAAGAAAAAAAATTGTAGTAAGGGTGACTAATCTAGAGTTTGAAAGAAGGCACATTCAAATTTGAATGAAAACTGATAGATTTCGTTATTTCAAGACATTAACAAACACTTTAAATTAAAAAAAAATCAATTCTGTTTTGGTACGGAAACGCTTAAAGCACAATTATCAAATGAAACTTATTTTTGATTACTTTTAGTCTTTGCAAGATGGGTGGTGCATATTAACTGTATTCTTATGATGCAAAAAATTACCAGGAAAATGTTCACTTGTACCATGTAAAAATTATTTTTTCTTGTTTCCAGTTCCTTTTTTAAAATGTAGATACCTTCAAGGAGTCACGATTAAAAGAACTTACATTCGCAAGTTTCTCATTGGCATATTGAAGGAAACGGATTCGAGATGTATTTTCCACCTATATAGGATTTACGTAGTAATTATCATGCACTTTCTTTATTACCTGAAAACGATATTCCCGGACTTCTTTAAAATAAAAAATACAAAGTTAAAACATACATGTGCACCAAATTTCTTTGTTCTAGAAATTTTTCTCTTTGGTACACAAGCCCATTCACATAACATTAATCATTCCTAAATATCTAATTATTAAAACATTCGCGATTCCAAAATACCGATCTGACCTCTACAGATTTAGATGTGAAATGAACTTGAGGGTGTAATCATTATCTTAGAACATAAATGGTTTTGTTGGTTAATACCCTGGAGATACATCCTCTTCAAGCGTCAATAACATGTCACCTACAGTTTATTGAATTCGCGACTACTAATAAGTCTATAAAAACACACCCTAGCAGGATTGGCTCCTGCATGAATGCAAATATTCAGATCTTCTTACAGACTTATCTATATAGAGGTAAAATAAAGTAACCAGCAAAATATATAAGGTTTATATAAATATACTTACAGTAGTAGACAACATGGAAATAATTCAACGTTTTGATTATTATTATTTTTATTATTATTAACAATAACAATAATAAAAACAAATGACAAGGAGTAGTAGTATATTCGTATTGTTGTAACAATAAATAAAACAATTGTGACGCGATATTTTATTATTATGTGCACACAAAATAAAACTTATTATTGCCTGTATGCATTTAACTTCTTTATATAAATTTGTACACACATAATATGAAACACAAAAAATATGAAATGAAACACAAAACATATCTACAAAAACACAACACAAAAAATATCTACACACTTGATGAATACACGTTGAAAAGATGTAATTACTTTAGTAATTATTCTAAGCATTCTATGCGAATGAATAATTTATTACCAAAAGTCAATATTTATGAACGGATAGCTATTTGATAGCTTTAGTCTCCACAATCTACAGGATAAAACAATAAAAGGGTATTAAAAACACTGATGAAATAGGGTCTTTGACACTTTAAAAAAAACTTAGTGATACCTGCAAAGATTATGGGTTTTAAAATCTCTAAATTGTAATGTGACAAAACGTCACGGGATATATTTTTATTATGAAACCAAATTTTTACAATTGTTTTAAGTTTTTGTGTTCTTTATATAAGTCGAAGTCCCCCATGCAGTATATTCCGTTTCAAGTTTTTGGGTACTTCATATATAAGTCTTAGTTCCCCATACATGATAGTTTTAATAGCTTTTTTCTAACACTTTATACCACTTAACATATGAGGATGAGACTGTACACTTCTGAATAGAAAAAAATGGAGTTGGTTACGTTCTAGACCGAATATTTATAGTTCTCAAGTTAGAATCCAGTCTTGTGTGTAATTTTTTTGATTCGTTTTATCAAGTTTTAGAGAAAAACTTAATGCATTATTGTTGAAGTCGCGCAAAGAAGCTTAGGTCTTAAAATGCACCTTTCTGTATATTGAGATCTTATGAAGTCATGGTCTGCATTGATTCAAATCGGAGGATATTCACGACAAATAATACATAAATGATGCCGAAATATTTATGATTATAATCAAGTGTTTTTCATATAAGTTGGAATCCATTTTTATAATTAGAAGCTGAGTACAAGATTAAAATCACATCCGCTGCCAAAAGAGAATTCGTCTAAGCTCACTCAAGTTTCTATTGATTTTCAGTGTTTCTATATAATTGTTACTAGCAAACAATTTTCCAGGAAAAAATCAGTACTTAAATAATGCAGAGGGCATATTATGAAGCCACCAAATCAAAAAGCATACGGTGCCCTGATGTGCACTTTCTATTGCGTAATTTCGTTTGTGCTTACATGCATGTTCTATTTCGTAATTTCATTTATGGGTTTCTGATTTGGTTGAAATGCAATTCAAAGCTTCCTTTTTCGTTTAATTGGAAATTCAGTGTCATTAAATTAATAAATTTTAGTAATGTTAATAAAGTTTAATTGTGTGTCATGTTCAATTTATATGAAAAACAAATAAATAATTTTTGTGAATAATAATATTTAACTTCCATATACAGACTTAAAATCATACAATAATATATGAAAAAAGCAGTCAATATTGGTTTTAATACAACAGACAAAGTTCAAAATAGTGCTTAGCACCATCCGTACGGAAGCATTGTACCTCCTAGCTGGTAAGGTTTTCTTGGGAAGCATTGTACCCCTAGCTGGGATGGTTTCTTTTGGAAGCATTGTACCTCCTAGCTGGTATGGTTTAATTTTTATAACAACACGTTCTGAGGTGATTAATTGAGTTAGCGATACCGGCAAGTTTTCATTTTATAGAAAATTTATTCAGAATTTAAAAAATCTTTGAGGTGCTTACATCAAAAAGCGCGTTATAAACAAGACATAAGAAAAAATGTTAAAAATTTGATTTTTCTTTACACAATGTTGCCAGCCTCAACATTACCGCACTCTTTTTTCTGTGGGTCTAATAGTATATGCTAATTAGTTTTCTTGAAATTTTGTATTAAGACTATGAATAGTTGCCTGTGGAGGAGATTTAGGGATTCATACAAGTCTATTAGTTATGAAAAAATGTCGTAATTATAAAAGTGTTTTAGTTATGTGTATCGAGTTATAAATTACACATGAATACGTCAAATATGTAAAAAAGAACATACACACAGCTACTGTAAGCCTAGTAGCTAGCAAGATAGCTTCCATATCAAATGGAAAGAACAACATAAAGCTCCATTTTATTTATATTACTTAGTATAACAATTCGTTAGTTAAGTTCATATATTCGTTTACTTAAATGAAACAAATACAGTCATACACAATGTCTAACAATATGATCCAGAAGTCACTGAGCAACTTTACAAGTAAAAGCGTATATCTTATATAGAAGTCCTTCAGAATGTTAATCAGATACAGAAAAACGTTTACGGGGAAATTATTTTGTCTCTGTGTTGAACATCCAACAGGCACCATGAATTAGACTTTGAAAACACAAGACCAAGCAGTGTTAAGAATTCCATGCCATTTTCATGTATACTACATAAATTTTACATTAAATTTCTGCCGAATCCTATATAGACTGTGGGACACCATGGGTGTTTATAACGATAAATATTTACTTTAAACTTCGTGTCTTTCTTTTGCAAGTCCACCAAATTTTCCTCTACGATTTTTTTTTTCTGAGAAAACGCAGCAGGAAATTTGATAACATTAATAATTATTAAACATTAAAATATTTTGTCCAACAAAAATACTCCACCGATGAGCTTGTATACCACCTCGAACATGCCATACTTAAGTACTTTTGTTTTTGAATACGTAGGAACATGGTTCACTTTTACTTAATTATTTAATAATTATTCTCTGCTTCATTTTTTTAAACAATAACTCAAATATGACGCCATCATGAGGAAAGTTTCAAATCGTTGAGGAAAGTTTGGACGACTCGCCAAAAACGAAGTTTCAAGTATGTATTTATCATTTAAAAAACCGTCGTGTTCCATGGTCTAGTATCAATGGTAAAGATCTCACAGGCCCCTTGAGTTAGACTTTGAAGGTCAGTTAAAGGTATGCTTGACTTAGAAAGCCCTGACATTTTTCGTTTGAAGCACTATCCTCGATTAAATTTATTTATCGATTTTCAAGCAAATTTCAACTTAAAAAAACACCCTGTATATACACATTACAAGTTATTGTTATACGACACAACACATCATTGGTAAGTGAAAATGTTTGAAGAAAATTGTGTAACGTTCATAAAACATCCGTTTCTCGCGTTTCTTCTATTATTTGAATCACTTACACAATAAATTATATTACAGTCATATACTTACTAGTGATATTTATGTATATCCCTTCGTCTTGCTTACTATAGTTATTAGTTAGTACTGTTACTAACATATAGTATACCTTCTACCAAACAGGCTACAGCCATATTTTACTAGATCTTTCTATAAATATTAGTATAAGGATTAAAATAAAACAAAAGTTTTTGGAATATGTGTGTATGTGTTTATAGACTATGATACGAAAAGTTTACAAATGATACCACTATGACGACTTTTAAAATCAGTACTGGAAGATAGGTATAAGAAGAATGAATTCACAGAGAATATATTATCTATATATATATAGGAGACTTTCTATAGATCTATATAGATAGTCACTCATCACGATATCTCTGGAACTATAAGACCTAGAGACTTGAAATTTGGCAGAAATATTCCTTTTGCCAAGTAGAGGTCAGCTAAGAACGGATTTTACAAAATTCCACCCACAAGGGGGGTTGCGGGGGTGTTCATGAATAAAAAATTCATATTTTTCAATTATGGCTTTTAATAGTTCAAAACTTGGTCAGAATGTTTTAAATTACATTTAGAAATTTTTTTAACCTTCGGAGGGTAGAAAGGTGTAGCGAGAAAGTGGGAAGGAAATATCGAATATTTACAAATATACCTGAGTGGGGTATCAAATAAAAGAGCATGACGTGTACATTACAAAAATGTTATCCAACGCGAGGAAATGTGGAGGGAGGGGTACAAGTGGGAATGTTGCCCAGCAAAGCGGGTATATTTTACGCCACGCAAAGCGGGCGGGTAACAGCTAGTTGTAAAATATAATTGCTAAAATATTTTCCTGGTAAAAACCACACGAAAATAATCTTAATTTGTCAATTTATAATTTGCCATTTTCCAAACGGTTTCAAACCAGGGAGAGTCGTGTGTTTTAACAAACAAAATTATTCTGGCTATAAATAATGCAAAGGCAAGTCTCGCTCAAAGATCTGCAACTTTAAAGTGATGATGACTAAAAGTGTCAATTTTCCTGTCATGGACCATTGATTTTAGCTGCATTAAATTGAATTTCCAATATTTACTATTGTCTAACTATGTTATTGACTTTCACCCTTTCTACCCTTGTGCTTCTTAGTTCCCTATCAATGTCAACTAATGATCACGATATTTATCACAGCGCGTGAAGTTGTTGAAATCACAAATTTAATAACGAGTCATTAGAATAAACACATGTTCTCTTTTTGAATGGTTTTCTGTGAAACGACAAAAAACTAATGTTTGTTCAATGACAAATGGCTGTCAAGTGTACTTTAACGGCTGAAAACAATGAAATTTATTGTATGATATTCATAGTGTTTGCATCAAAAGTACAAAACTATAATATAGTTAGAATTTATATTTATATAATGAAAACAAATGAATTTTCTTGAATTTGACTTTTCGACAACTGTGTTTGAGTAAATTCGTTTGTTGTTTGTTAATTTTCCAAACTTTAATATTCTGAAGTATTTGATATAATAACAACCATACAACATATCCATCCATATGGTTCTATCAAAATTTGTTATTCTGTAAATATACATACGCATATCTTCATAATACACTTAAAGCTTATCATTTCATTTACTATTCGCTAGCTCATATTCGTGTTTTCTGCTAGACGCGTCTCGTCTTTCGAACTATATAGAGGAAGGTGTAGGGCCGGCACTAAAACTTACAATTATATATGCTTTTAAAAGAAATTTTTAGAAACTTCCCACGGATAGTTGTCTCTGTTTACAACACTGTTATTACTCAACATTATATATTTTTTCAGGAATTGAAATTTTCAACAACTATCGGTAAATGCGTTTGAACAATGGTAAGCGAAGTGTGTTTCGTGGTAAAATATGATAATATACTATGGGTAACACTGTAGTATATCTTTAATCAATGCTAGTGATTGATTCTACCTGAAGGTGCTTCGTTAAATATATAATCGCAACAATTCACTCTAGGGAACAGTGTTAAAGCATTAACAGACTCTACACGTTTCTCTTACAGATATACACTACTTTGAGCGTCCATCAACATCTGCAATTGGTATTTTTGATGGCTCCCAGTGAATGAGACTTCTTTTTTCCCATCTATGGTAAGCCACACAAAAAGGATATAAGTGTAAGTGATACCAAATTTTTGTTCAAATCGGAATTAAATTGCAACCGCTAGATAGCCATTTTTGAAATCTATTAGATAAGATCGATGGACATTTGAAGTAATTTTTCCAAAATTCTACCATCAGTACAAAAGCAATAGTTCTATTTCCTCCGACAATTCGCTAGCAAAAATACCTAAAGAAACACGGCAACAAATGATTCATGGTACATTGAATTCTAAGTGATACATCTTACCCTACGCATACTACTTTGAAATGTGAATTATTAGTAAAAGTATAAATATTATTTACTTTGTAGCTTCTTTTATTAAAAAATATTTTTTTGTAAATCACTATTTTTGCCAATGGTAACAGATTAAATTATTTACTTAATAATAATATTAATAAGTATCTCTCGTATCTTTGTTTTTATGATAGTCATATTACAAACATAAGAAAATTAATTTATCTTTATATGTATAGTCTTTCAGTTTTATCATAGAATCATATTAAGGTGTGCATAAACCAAGCTCCGATAACAACCATTGGAATTAATTGTTTAGATATCCTGCATATATTTGAGTTTTAATGTTCGAATAGTTTTTTATTATTTTGCTTGTTAAATTATACGCTGAAACATTTAAAAATATAAAATGTGTTAGGTATTTACCTAATGTGGTGAACAGGCAGGAAGGCGAACACTTTGGTTCTTGTGTACCTTTCTTATATCCCTTCCAAAGACCTCTGTTAGCAAAGTTATGGCTGTCATACAGGACACTGGTTGGGCGGCAGTCATGCTGAACACCTGGGCCTGGTAGTGTATCACGACTACTACACTGGTGAGAAGGAGGAAACAATGTCTCATCTTCTCTGTCACTGCCCAGATCTTGCCATGAGAAGATGGATTTACTTGAGCCAGCCTCTCATTGATGACCTCTCGGACCTAAGTCCGTCGACGTCAAAGCATTCCTGCTGTTCTTAAACAGCGCCAAATTGTTCTTGGAGTAGTGGACGGGGATGGGCCAACCCTTTTTCGGTATCGCAACGGACCCTATGGTCTAAGTGTGTTCCACCCCAGGACAGCCACTCTAATCTAACCTAACCTAGGTATTTATCTAATGTGGCGATCAGGCAGAAAGGCCAACACTTTGGTACTTGTCTGTTTTCATTCTTGTTTGGTGTTTGCCTTCGTGCATGGCCGCAGCATAATACCATTATGAAATTTTGATAAACAAGGACAGACATGCAGAAAATGTCTAATTTAATTATACTATGAACATTTTCAATAGTAATTTTATTTTTGAAAATGTTATGAATCCCTCATATAACAAATTTTATGAATCTCTCGTATATTATACATAAATTCTACAGGATGTAATAGTATCGGAAACGAAGGAATAACTGAAATTTTAACTTAATCTTTTTTTTCAATACTTTGCATAAAATGACAGGGACCACTATTTGGGTAAGTCATCGTAAAAAGGACAAAAATTTGAGAATTCAACATTGGATGTAACTTTGGGTTGAAAATTCTTGAAACTCAAGATATAGAGCGATTTTATCATCCTAATCAATAGTTCCAATGATTGAAACTGTCTAAAAATATTTGTTTCGCAATTACATCACTTAAAATAACCAAAAATATAATTTCGAATTTCTATATGAATAGACTATTGTATAGCTGAATACATATGCATAATATCGTATTTCCATAATATCTTTCCATAATATCGTATATAAAGAACCGCCTCAAATCGTTCTATTAAGGATTACGACTTAAAAAAATTAAATAAAAACAAACTACTTATGATAGCAAAAGCTACTAGTATATCAATAAAGTAAATTATCAATGTTTTCCTCAGGCGCTGCCCTGATATAACAATATTTTTATATCAACACAATCAATAAACTATATCGTCAATGCTTCAATATTCACAATATAAATGCATCTTGATCTTTTAATAGGTGCTTTAGACTTTAGAGAAATCATTCCTCAACTTGAGCTAAACTATATCGACTAAAGGTCTGTACTCTATGTTCCGTTTTGTAAGTATTTACAAAAACTTTGTAAGAAATAATAGCTATATTGTTTCATAGAAAAACCATTTCTTAAAGCAAACTTATTTTCCACCAATACGTGAACGAGTATAACGAATATAGGCAAGACATTATTTCATGTCCCCGAACAAAATTATCTTATAATAACAAAACAATATAACTTTTTAATTGTTTAAATCCCTTTGTTTAGTGTTTAGAATTCAATAGTTATTTAGTAAAACATCAAAGTTCTATATGTATAATATATGCAATATTTTCATTGCATAAAAATTATCATATAGATGCAATTATTTGGAAAAACTGCCATTAGTTGTATACATTCCGGGTCACTGCTTTAAAAATGTGTAACAAGTAAATGTAATTACGGGTAGCAGACATACCAGGTACGCCATACTATTTATGAGATAATACAAAATTCATCACATCATTACACGATTCTGTAAATTTTTTTCGTTGAATTAAACTATTTTGAACTATAAGTCTCTACTTCTCAAATTATTAAATTGTTGTTTTTCTTATAGGACTCTATTTTTCACGAAAGACAGATAGAAGTATCTCAGATTTATAAGACTAGCAGGTATTAACCTATGGAAGATAAAGACCACTTTAATTAAAAAAGTGATTGTAATATTTTTTCGACTAAGGATGACTTATGATGCCTTATATGTGAGAAAAGCTACCCATTTTTTTAAACAGGAATTCATCCATTCTGGGAACATGGGATTTTGATGTTAGTTCATGTTTGATTCTCTTGTCAAAATAAATCTGGGAATAATCCACATTCTAGTTTTCTGGAATTTTATTCAGGTTTTGCAAACCTGTTGTGGACTTTTAACCACAATTTTTTTTTAAACTGTCATTTAAACCAATACTCAGTAGCCTGTAAGTTGTTTGGAATCACTTAAGAGTCTACTATCCCAGTTCTTGAGCAATGAATTTGTTAGCCAGTCATACCTGGTAAATGCGATAAAAAACTACAAACTTTTTATGTATAGAATAAGAGCTAGCAACGTCACAAAAAAGTTGATTTTGAGACGTTTGGAATCTAAATTTTCCTTTTTTTTAATAAAATTTGGTAGAGGTTATGTAAGAATGATGTACGATGAGATCCTACACAAAAGAACGATTGCGTACACTAATGCGCATTCTCGAAAAAAAGGAAAAATTAATTTTCATACCCTCTTATCAATATAAATTATAAATTTTAGGTATTATTTCAAAACGTGTTGAAATCAATTTAATGGGTGGGACTACTGCAATTTTAATATGCACTTTTATAAGTAAAGAATGTAATTTTAATTTGTTAGACAGAAATAAGGTTACTTTACTAGCGCTTATTGAGTGTTGGTTAACAAAACCGCTCTCAGATGCAAGACTTCACCCTTATCTAAGTTCAATAATAGATTCATCTGTCTTAAAATAAAATCTCAAAAACGTTATCAGCTCTGGTACCAATACGTACGTCTATTAGGTTATATCTCATAATAATGTATACATAAGTTTACGAGAAAACTCAACGATAACAGAATTTATGCTCTATACGAGAGTATTACAAAGATGTAGCATATAATAATTGAGCTATTACATACATTTATGAAAAATAAAGTATACGTCGACATCTTGACATTTCTATATGCAGAAGATATTTTATATACTTACTATAAATATTACAATCAACATGCACAAGCAAGCAAACGAGCAGCAATGGCGGTAAAAGTCTTTTAAGTTTTGCGTAATAATAATATAATAATAATATTCATTTCATTTTAAATTATATATAAATGACAAACTTACTACCCATGATCGTTGAAGGGTAGCTAGGCAGTAGAAACATTTACAAAATTTATGCTTTTATATAATATACCTATACTAATATTATAAAGGTATGAAATTTGTAAGTTTGTTTGTTTTTTATTTATAGGTAGGCGTTCATCTCTGTAACTACAGGACCGATGATGTGAATGGCGTATCGCAGGTTTCGAAGCACCAGCTTCTTCATCAAACAAAACAAAATTAAATGAAAACGAAATCGTTCTGATAAAACGAAACACCCCAATAAAGAGAACCAGAGCTATTAAATATACTGAAAGTTCGATTTACATCTGGGCATATAAATATCACGAGTATGACAAAATACATGCGTTAAGCAATGCATCGTACAATAAGTGAGAGGTATTATATACATGTGTTCAAGCTTCGATATACGTTGAGATAGTAGTAAGACGCTGGAAGAGTGGGAGTTTCTTAGTTGAATAGATGATCTACAACAGATAAGCCACGATACAAGTGACTTTTGCAATTTCATATGACACCGATAATACCTCTTATTTAGATGCATTGCTTAACGCATGTATTCTGTCATACTCGTGATATTTATATGCCTAGATGTAAATCGAACATTCTGTGTAAGACCTTTTAGGAGCAGACGTAAAATATGTTGGGCTCAATACTGTCCGATTTTCTATCCATTAGAGAAAGAGACTAACGTTGAAATGCGAAAAATAAAATACATTGGAAAACAGAGGAAAGTACTGACCTACCCTGAGCTGTCAAGTCAGCTGTGATGATACTGATGATAATATCGTTGTATTCGTCTTAGTGTCAGAAGTATCATAGTCTATTTCTATTTATTCCTATAAATTACAAAATGGCGCTCATCTGCTGCCATCTTGCTTTAGGTATAACGAAAATTCGAAATAACTTATCGTTTAAGGTGTAAAAGGGAAATTAAGTGAGCTATATTAGAGAAAGCGGCAATAAGAGTATTAAGCAAAACAAATCTGCTATGAGAGACGCGAGCTCTAAGTCTGAAGGCAAAATCCATGTTTCTGTGTGGACTTAAAACGCGTAACGAAAATAAGTTTTAAAAGAGATTAATGTGTGCCAACCTGAATTTACCAGCGCAGCGGACGGGAAAAGACTAGTAATATATAAAATATATTTTATAAATTGTAATGATATAATTTACTCAATTGCTACACCATTTAACTTTCGTTCTACCGCCAGGATGTATTGTACATAATAGTATACGGACTATCTATGTAGAATATTTTATAAAAATACTAGCTGAAGAGTTTATTTCCATGCAGTTGTTTTGCATTAAAAGGAACATATTTGTTTTTTACTTAATATGCTCTTAAATTTAGTTTAAGAAACAATTTGAAATCTGCTTCTTTGTCCCAAAAAAGAATATTTCCTACAATTTAAATCAATATCCAATCTTGATTTCCAAACATATTCAGTAAAGTGGACTGATTAGTACCCATAACTACACCTTTACATATAAGCCGTTTACATGGAAGCCATATCTTATTTTTGATATTCGCACCGCCACCTTAAATGCCAACTTATTAATTTTATTATTTTAGAAACGACTTTCACAGTCATTCGCGATACCAGAGTCGTTACAGTATTATATGCACATAGAATGAATTTTATTCATTGCATAATTTTTCCCAGCTAGCAGATACCCGCACGCTTCGCTGGGCAATTTCTCCTTTAAAAACAAAGACTATCCTCTTTTTTGTTCACATTTCTATGGATTTTAACTTTTTTGAAAATGAAGATTTACCCAAGATACTTACTGCCATTGTAACTTTTTATTAGTCCAATCATTAAATTAACCTGATTTTTATACTTTTTGGATCAAAATTACCCCATCCACCGAGTTTCATCAAATTCCAAAACAAAAATTTTTCACATCCCCTTTTTTACCCCTTAGGGGAAGAATTTCCAAAAATCCATCCCCTTCTTAGTGCTCACTTGCGTTACTTAAGGAACGTGTATACAACATTTCAGGCTTCTAGACCCAGCGGACCTTCAGCTGTGCGTTGATCGATCAGTCAGCTTCCATTCTTATATAAATAAATATAGATAAGCACTCGAAATTAAACATTGTTATTGCTACAAAGCCAAACTATAAGAAAAACTAAATAACCTACTTAATATTAATGATGATAATAATAACAATTAAAGGTCCTACCTATCGTATAATAAATTTTAACCATTATTTGTTAAAGCCTATAATAACAATGTAATATTAAAATAATAATACTCAATGTTTTAGAAATTATTATGTTTTGACAGTACAATGTTGAAATATATTTAAATGGTATGAATACTGAATGATTTGTAAATTCTATGGAATACTATGACAGATCTATAAGCAGAAATGTGATAAAAGTATATTTATCGATGCACAAAACCGACAAAGACTCGATTTTTTCTCAAATATTATTTATGAGTTAATAATATTAATATATTCAATGAATATCATGGAACCAAATCAAAAATATAATTTTTTCAACGATTTTCCAGAAAAACCTATAATTTATTACTAAAAAAAGGTTGTTAATTGAACTGAGTTTTTCAACACTTGCAGAATACTCATACTGTATCAGAACTAACTTAAATTTTAAACTACATTTTCCAATCGGAATTTCATAAAATTTCAGATTAACTGATGATTTTAATTGGTGATTTCTTATTCAAATGTATTATTTTATTTATTATTATCATATCACCTTATATTACTTTATTACTATGTTTGAACAGGATATTTTTGAATGTTAAATAAATCTATGGTAATCGTTCTTAATATGTTTAGTAACAATTTCAATATTAACGAAAATAGTTGTTATATTTACAATTATTAAATTAATTTTTTATTACTCATCATTAACTAACAACTTACATATAAAAAATTAAATTCTTGTAATTATTATTCAAAGATAAGGAAAGAAAAAATTAATTTTAAATTTACATAAAACGATGCTTGTTTTCTTAATTTTGCACAAATTTTCGCATTGATCGCAGAGTCTCATATAACTGTCATATATTATAAACAAATTTTGTGTTCTTGTTTTTGTACAATCACATTTATTTCTCTGAGGATATTCATAAAATGATGTACATTCTTAGTCAAAAAAAACGCAAAAGTGAAACCATTCTAAGCAATATTACTATATGTAATGCGAAAATAATGTTATAGCTATATCACTTAGACAAAAAATCAAAACTGAATTTTTTTATATCGTTCATTATTTGGACCTTGCGGCTACAAACTGTTCTGAGTAAATATACTTCATTTACAATTGTAATTTTTTTTTACCTGAGGCAAAATCACAATTTTAAATTTTGGTTCGAAACACACTGCGTTTATTATCAAATAATCAATCAAAAACGCGTGTGAAAAGAATTCGACACATTCGGGAAGTATTTTTTAATAGATAGAACAATATTTTGTATTGATTTTATGCAATTATAGGATGATATACATTCGATAAAGTACGAAAAAGCTACAGATCTTGCCGAAAATCGAATAACGTACTTTCCACAACCCCATTGGACGGCACAAGATTTTTTGTTTGATATATCCAATTTCTTCATATACTTATTGAGGTACATTTTTCATACTTTATTTAATTTTAAACATCTCGACTCATATTCTTTCGAAGAGTAAACATATAACTTCTGATTAACAAACAATTTAAACATCTTTTGTATTTGGTTACCAAATTTAAACTGTTATGTATTTTTAGTTAATCTTAATATATATATTTCTTGTGTTCGTGTGTATGTGACTGAACTCCTCCTAGACGGCTGGACCGATTTTGATGAAATTTTTTGTGTGAGTTCAAGGGGATTCGAGGATGGTTTAGATTTACAATTTGGTCCAGTACAACTGTTTTTGAGGGCTCCGTACCAAAAAAATGAAATTTCATTAAATGGTGGGAGCGCATATAAATCATATCACATTATGTATACTATGTGTACTATGTATTTTTAATAGTATTCAGGTATTGTCAATAGGCATTTATTAGAGCCATATGCGAGCGCAGCTAGCTCTACTATCAAAGGTCAGGACAAAGGTCGAAGGTCAGGCCACTCCAATAAATAGGAGTTAAATTGGGGTTTAGCGGGATGGGTTTAGCGGACAGGCTAAACGTAGTATAGGTATTCATGAATTGGAGTTACGTTTTTACGGGACAACGTCCGTCGGGGCCGCTAGTTTTAATATATTCTAAAAGAATGTATGTTTATTTTTTTACTTTCACTTTATCTCATTTTCTCTAACTCATGTGGATGAGTTGAAATTATCAATGTTGACTAACGGACATCCGAGAGCATAACCGGCTAAATATTTTAGCCGAAAATTAATTCTAAATCTCATTTCTGTGAATAATATAGAGCCAAGGATAAATCAATGTTACAATGAAAAAAAAATTCTAATACCAACCAATATGAGTTTGTGTCAACCTCATTGTGAAATCATATATGGCAAATGGTGTGAATGTGATACAACTACCGCACGGAGTTGAATGGTGAAGTTGACACAAACGCATGAGTTGTTTGTATTAAAGTAATATACTTACTGTCTAAAAAATTTTAAATATTGCTAGATTATAGATTTCTTCAAGTCGAATTTGAACCAGCGATATATAGATTATTATTAATTTTAGGGTCCTAGGTCTACAACTTAACCAACTGCACTTTCGATTCTTGTTACATATGATTTATATGTTTATTGCAAATCATCTGTCAATTGGTAACAACAATCTTCATAAAATTGGCTCAATCACATGTGGACTAGACATGATAGTCTATTTAAACTCTATTTAAAGGAAACGCAAAAAAATTTCCGTTTAATTTATCGATTCACTTTATACTATTATATTTTCACACTAAGTAAAATTTTATTTTACATCAATAAAATGCATGACTTTTAACTAAAATCAATCTCTTTCATAAAAGTAATGATTTTGTTTATTTAACTTCAGTGATTTTGTATCAATGAATTCATATTTTAAATTCAATCCCATTCTATTGTAAATACAAATATTTAGCTGTACTTGTTCCAATCGTTAGGCAATTGTTTGAAAGTATTTTTTACTTTATTTCAATATGAATTCGGGTTGAGGTTGTCATTTTTTAAAATTTTTTCTGCGTACTCTTGGCAAGTCAGTTTTTTCTGAACGTATAAAAAGTATTTGTAAAAAATAGTAAGTAAGTATTTCATTTGTGTTAACAACTCTACACAAGTAAGATTGTGTGTTAATAATAAAATGAATATTTAATCTAATTTACTGGAACAATAAATATTTTAACTTTACTCACACATACGTCTATCAGTCTGTCTGTTTATATTGTTATCAAAAAGTGATACTTACACGAATGAGAGTATATGTATACATACAAAATTTTATGTTCTGGAACACATTAATATGTTTTCAAGCAGAATTAGAATACTCTAGTATTATTTTCTATATATATATTATATGTATACATGAAATGAAACAAAGTATATTGTATATGTTAATTTCATTTCTCCGCCACTAATAATAATTATGTTATTGTCATACTAAAAATTAAAAATGTAATAAAAACATTAAAAAACAGAAGTACAGTCTACATACTGTACATCAATTGCAATAAAAAAGACGTTTAATATGGATCACTTCGAAAAAATACAATGTATAAAGAAAAGATGTTCCCAGTGTATAGGAACAAGTAAAATTTATAAAATTTAAAAAACCTTCGATAAATTTTTCGGGTACGGAACCCTAAACTTGCACTTGAAACATATACATAGACACTCTCTATTAAATTACCTTTTTCCTTAAAGAATATTCGCCGCGATCGTCGCCAATTTTTTTGTTTTTTTCGGGTACGGAACGCTAAACTCGCACTATATACATACCTAAGAACACTTTCCGTTAAATTATTTTTCAAACCAAACCAAAAAAAAATAAAATCGGCTCATCTGTTTAGGCACTACAATGCCACAGACAGACAGACACACACACATAACGGTCAAACTTATAACACCCCTTTTTTAGTTCGGGGTGTTATATAATCAATCTGATTTTCTTGTTTTTTTTATTTGAAATGATTCAGTATTGGTTTGTTTATACGTTCGCGAGCAAATAATTTTATTATAAGGAATAAATATTAAAGTGATTGTAAACCTATAGTATCGTAAAAAAGTTTTGGCTTTTTGGACGGTACATACATATAAACCAAATACATGCTTTGTAGTCAAGTAATGAGTTATTTTTGGCTTTACAATACCACACAACTACAAAAATATATAATATATTGTGTGCAAGTGAGGCTTATAAATTTGGTAATATAGATATTCATCAAATGATGGATCGTCGATGAAATCGATGAATTAAATTAAAATATTTTTGTCATACCATCGGCAACCTTACAATATTTATGGTATTATTACAAACTAGAAAATTGTCTAAATATTTTAGATAGTTTTTTATCACACTCTCTAGATTTTTTGATATAGAAATATACAAATGAAAAGGATAACCTATATGATTCATCATTTTTTCAACCAGCTTTGAACGATAAAATAATAATAAAAATCCCGATGACCTAGGAAGTTTTTGTGATTTTTGGAAACATTATTAATCAAATACATAGGCAAAATATTTTTACAAATCAACTGTCTCAGCAGACAAAACTTTTTTGTCAATACAACTCTTCATGATCGATTAGTACAATACCTTATTGTCGATCTAATCGAAGTTATCAGAAACAAGTTCAGAGTTATTCTTTGATTTCTATTACAAGAAGCACTCAAGTAGCTTATATCCGTATATCTTTTACCATAAGCAAACGTTTCCCTCATTTGTTAGTCCAAATTTTTTCGATTTTCAAGTTCATTTTGACATACTAATCAAGGAATAGAAACAGAATTGAATCAGCTAATACATAATAATTAACAATGGCATAATATACCTAATTTCTTTCCAATAAATAAAATTTAGAACAGAATGAATGAATAAATTGGGCATATTGGTATTTTTAGAAGGTATATTCACCTCACCAATGAAGTTTATTTAAGTGAGTTTGGTGTATAAAGAATGTTAACAATGCACATAAAAGAAATAAGTTTTAATACGAATATATATTGATTAGTTTCAAATATGGTTAATGCCATATAAAAACTTTATTAATTCGATGCCGGTTTTTTATTTGAATTTATTATCTACAACAACAATTTTAAAATTAACAAGATTCAAAAAAAATATAATAATAAAAATAAAAACTTAAAAACAACACAAAATTCAAAATATAAAATAGATAAGTATACATGAAATAAATTAATATGTATTCTCGTAAATTAAAATGTACTTTCTTTTTCAAAACAATGTTTATTCAAAATAAGTACATAAATTATTTGTAAAAAAGACAGGCATTATTATATTATTGTAAACTATATATAAATGATTGTATACAAATAAATATGTATATGTTGTTGGGGCTACAGGTTAAAGCCATTTCGGTAAAATATTGCTAGCAAAATTGAAACAAGCTGGTTTTACTTAGTTTTAAAAGCTCCAAGATATTAAGGATTAGCATATTAAATTCGTCACAAAAAAAATTGAACTAATAAACTAATAGGGAATACTTTCGAAACACTTTACTTAAGTTTCACCATTCAGATTCAAGAAAGGGTGATCACATATCTGAATTTAAAAATCGGTGTGAAAAGTGTGAAAATTGGATACGAGGATTACTTTTGGGAAAAATGACAACTAGGAAGGGTATAAATGGATTGTGTGCGATATGTCGTCAGCTCTTTTAAAATCAAAATGAATTATTTTTAATTTTCAGTGTTTCTTGTTTGAAAAAGTTCTTATTTGTTTTATGACAATATCGACTAAAAATCGTTTTTCAAAATTTTGAATTCTACATTCCTAATATCTTGAGAATCGTACGTTGGATCCAATCCCAAAATCTATTTTGGTAATCGATCTTTAGCCATGCGAATTATCTTCGCAGAGTTTTTAAAATATACGAAACCAAAGCTGCCATTGTTGTGATTTCAATAATTTATTCTGTTATATCGTTCTAACAAAAAAAATATCGAAAATCTAGTTCTTTCTGGTTATTTTTATTCGGCAGTATTTTTTCTGCACGGTTAAAAATAATAATTATTTTATGAACGTGAAAATAAAACACGGTATGCATAGGACAAAATTTTCCTAATATTTGAATTGAAATATTACGAGAAACACGATTTTAAGATATATTACAATTTTGCTAGAGCTATTACTTGGTTGTAAAGTTGAAGCGTACATTACAAACAAACCTTATTTATACGTAAATGAAATCTTTATTTAAAATCAACCATGTTTTGATTATATTTTTCATATATGTTTATATTACCAGTGTGTTGTTAAATAAGTCGTCATTATATCAGTACTAAAAGAAATCCAGGCGGTCGATTTCACAATTTAAACAAAAGCAAGAAGAACGTAATATGAATAATGCAAATGCTGATAGATCAGACACCTACATGGTCACTATAAATTATCCGTAAAAATATTTTTGTGGATGAATATTGCTCTAAAATAGATGAATGTTTTGTATATTTGCGTTTAATTTCAATATATTACAAGCAAGCTTTTATTTTGTCCCGTTGTCTGTCTGTAATCAAATTTTGCAAGTCAAATTTGATCCACTTCTCGGTTTCCGATTGAGCTTAAATTTTGCATGCACATTTAGTTTGAATGACAATGCATGGTAAGGTTGTGGCGTCCTGATTCCCATCGCTTCCACCATATTTGATATATATACTTTTAAATTAAAAATTTTAATTATAAATACTTTTCAAGGGACAAGTTTTTATTGTACTAAAAAGTAGCAAATAATTTTATCTATAAGTCACTCATACCCAACTATTTGTAAAAGCTTGAGTCGCTTATTATCAAGAATGATCGAAAAATAATTATGCACGTGGAGTAAACGAGGCGTTCCGATTCATTTTTAATATTTTAAATTGAGCGTCTCAAGCTTTTACAGATAGTCAGGTATGAATGACTCATAGATAAAATTATTTTCTACTTTTTAGTACAGTAAAAGTTCCTTGATTTTTTCATTAAAATTGGTTTCATTATACCTTTTGTAATTTTCAAATAACAAAACAAAAACGTGTTACTTTTAATAACTTTTTTTCTCTAAATATCTTCTATTGAGGTCTCAGAAAATGCCATGGGAATATACTATTTCACTTACTAGATCGACTCGGCTACTGTGATCCTAAATTTTCGAGTATTTTTCATTCATGTGACAAGATTTCCTTGGGTAAAATTTTCATCATCTGTATAATCAAATACGCAAAGTTAACACTTTAGTAAATTGGCTGGCTCCACTATCCTATAGTTCTCTACAGGAGAAAGTTGGCGAAAATCTCGAACAGCACAACTGTACTCAAAAACAATGCATCAAACATAATGAATTGAAAAGCGGTTATAATTTATAAGCAACACTAGCAAGACAATAATGACAGCATCTGTAAGTGAGCCCAGGATTAACTCATTAAGGCACAATAGCAGGGGATTTATACCCCCAAAAGAGACATAATTAGCAAAACAGAAGTTGTGGTTCCTAGAATTTGTGACTTAGGATGAATGAAATTAATACGAATTGATTGCTGACTAATGAAAAAAAATTATGCATTGACACTGTGACAATACAGCGCTTTCCTAAGGGTACACAAAGCAGGTATCTTAAATCTAATCCAGACACACGCAACATTTAAGCTATCAAGTTCTTTGAATTTACATATGATTTTTCCACTTATACGATTGTTAATTATTCAGTTTTAGCCCATAAGTAATAACATATCAGCTAATAATACTTTGGGCTATAAGCTTAATTTTAAACTGTCTATTTTTGATATTCCTTCAACATAATTTATTTTTCTCTTGATACTTTTAATATACATGTTAACTTAAGTGCAAAAACTATTAAAAAAAAACTAAAAATCTCTTTTGTTTTTTTCATCTATTCAGGTTCTATACCATTACAATATTTATATATACAAGTACCATGGAGAAAACATGATGTCTCAATGTCTTTTCTCAATGAATTGAATATTTTAAATATAAATAAATTTCAAATAGTCTGTGATGATTTTATCATTTTGTGTGTTGTTTAAAACATTGGAATAAAATGTATAAATTTATTTATAACAAGTTTATTTTAACACCTAGGTATATTGAGACAAATAAATATATTTTTAAAAAAATGTCGACACCATAACCTGTCTATCTAATAAACATTATTAAAATTTATTGTGAAATTATACTCCAAAATTAAAAAATAAAGTTTTTTTTTTCTTTTTTAAATTAATATATAATTAGAAATTAAATTTTGTCTGCCGTAAAAGACACCTTTAAAGTACTTAAAGAGAGATTGAAGGCTTAAGATTTTATCAAATACTAAGTTCAATAATTGTCAGTTAGGCATTAAAATAACTTTTTTAAACTAACACAAAGTGTATTTAAACAACCGTCCTCAAAAAAAAACAATATAATGCCGCTGTTATGTGACTCATAATTTGTGTTGTCGTATTCAACAAAATTATCGGTGGGAAGTTAATTTCTACTTTCTAATTACATATGCACAAAATTCGAGAACAGTTTTTTAAAGAATACTTTAAATTCTTAATTTAAGTGAAATGATTCCTTCAATTCCGAATATAGCCCATTTCGGCAACAAAAAACAGGATTCTAAGAAATTTTTCATGTTGATTTCAAGTGCTCATAGTCACTTCGACTCAAATTTGCATCAGTTAACGATAGGCGAAAGTAGATCAAATTCAAAACATTATTTAAATGTTATGGTAATTGTCGCTTGTAATTTTGAGAATTTCTTGCTTTGTGCAACTTATAGAAAATGTTACATAATAATGAATATTTACAAAACAATTCAGTAATATCAGTTTTTAATCCAAGAAAATAAATTAAAATCTTCCAATATTCCCAGATCAAACTCGAGTTCGTTACATCATCATGCATTATTAAAAATATTATTTATTCATAAATAAATAAAAAAAATATTATTTAATAAAACAAGCAATAAATTTGATAAAATTATTTATTATAATGTCAAAAAAGTTTTTTGTTTTGTTATTATCAAAAATGTTATAAATTCTTTTTAATTGAAATATGTATGTTATCAATAAATACCTTCCAACTGGAGAAGTACCTATAAATGTTTACTGACATGGCTCTGGTGCACAACAACGCTTATATTTAACATAAGCCGTTATAGGCATGATCACTAGTTATCAGAACAAGAAATTTTCTATTAAATATATATTTTTAGGATTTTTTTTTTTTTTTTTTTTTTTTTTTTTAATAATCTGGCTTGATAGCCTCTACATCACTTATCCCCCTTAGAATCTCTTATCCTCCTTCCCTGAAACTCGAAGTATATGTACATATTTCAATTTTTTTTTTAAAAGTTATACAACCTTAATTCATTGAGTATATCAGAACAGGTGGCCATGAAATATCGTTTACCATTTTTACTGAAATCTTTAATTTATGGTTCAAAATGATGCTCACAGGTGGTGTAGTGAAATGTTAATCTTTATAAATTATAGCTCATGTGTTATTCTAATGTATTATTCTATAGTTTCATCCAAATCCGTTCAGTAGTTTTTGCGTGAAAACGCAACGCACAATCAAACAATCAAACAAACCTACTTTCATTTATAATATATATGTAGGGATTATAGTTAAAAGAAACTAAAAAAGCACACTTTATTGCACTAAAAAGTTAAAATGAAGAACACAGTCCCATTTAGGCTTTTAACACAATGAGCATAAATTACAACAACTTTGATCACTATAACTCTTGATCTACTTAAAATTATATCTATGATTCCAGTGATTCAAATTCCAGGTAATAATGACCAAGTAGCTCCCAATTTTGACTCTTCACCTTTTTTTCTGTGACCCTATTTAATTTACAGACATAATCAAATGAATCGAATTTCTAAAACTAAAAATAAGCTGAAAGTTGTATAAACATATAATTTATATTTGTAGGTTCCACAATTGTAGTAAAATTTAAGAATGGTACAAATTTATTCTTTCGATTTCGATTTCGGGATGAAAAAACTAACTTTAAATCAGAAAGTAAATAATTGTAAAATAAACGAACGGGCAACGTATAAGTTTTTTCCTTATACAAACGAATATGAATGCAAAGTAGAGAAATAAATTCTTATACATTTTTGTTTTTAATGAAATTTAAAGTATGCTTCTCTGTTCTTCTTATGCTATTTTATAATAATAATAATAATAATCATCATCATAATAATCATAATCATAAACTTTTTAATCTTATACATTTAAAACGGGGATAATATATGAATTTTGTTTTTGGAATTATTTAATTTATAAGAAAATTTTAAGAGTAGAAAAAAAGTATTCTTGAAAAAAAATATTTTCTTAAAATTAATTATATTTTTCATAATTGAATTCTGTATTAACATTTTATCAATTTAATTAACTTTGGAATTTTTGTACTAAAATTATTATTTAACAGTCGATAACTAATGAAAAGGGGAAATCGAACAACAAGCATCTCCATCTGTTTTTTTTTTTTTTTTTTTGTATCTATTGTGGATATTGAAAGTGACTTGATTAACTAATTCCTCTTCTTTAAGATCATATAAAAATATTTGTATAATAACAATACATTCCCCTGAATGGATTTGTGAATTTCTCGGGCAAAGTAGATTTATATTAAAAAATTAGCAGGACAGATTGAATGAAATTTATCAGGTTTTCACCTATTTTCGGGTGTGAAAATTCTCTGAAAAGATGTATATGTATAAGCATCAATGGCAATAAAATATAACGGTACCATATCTGCCAGTATCTTAACGGAAATACGATAGAACCGAATGGTTGACGATACAATAAGACATGTACCTATACTTTGTTAAGCATATCTGTACGTTTTAGTCTTAAGTATCTATAATTTTAAAAAACTGAGAGCGATAGTTTTGATGAACTAAGAACAAAAGTGTGAAATAACTTTAATTGTACAATAAAGTTCAATCTTAGCTACAAATAGTTAAAATATTCAAAAAAAACTTTCGACTCAAAACAGCAAAAATTTAGTTTTCCGTTAGTTAACTTATTCCAGAATTTTTTTCTTTTCCAAAGCTGGCAATCTAACGGCTTAGCAAGTTTTCACAAAAGACAACTAACGAACACTCTAAATAAACCAGTCTTAAAATTAAAAATTAAATATTTAAGTGTATAAAAATGGAAATCGATATGTTTGCGAATTAAGATCTACGATATCAGTCAAAGAAAACCCCTCTGTTTTATTGGGAGTTAAAATAGTATCGTAGTAGATTATACTCATATGATTTAAAACATACATTTATTATATCGTAGCAGAAACAGTCAGAGTAATTTAAAAACTTTATCTTGGCAAGCGGCATATTTAACTTTATTCTACGGAACATTATGCACAAACTACAAACATATTACGCTCAAATATGTTCTTGTCTAACCTATTTTGTAAATAATTTGAGAGTAGACATGTTGCATTTATACATTTTTATACTGTCCAGTATATATAAAAACAATTTTAAATTAACAGTAATTAAATATATTTACAAGATGTTTAATGGTATACGGTAGGAAAAGCGCACTTTGGAAGATTCTCACAATTCTCCCTTATTCTTTGTATTTCATCTATATTTTTATTTTGTGGGCTATAAGCTTTTTTGTCGACGTCATCACACAAAAACTTTCATCCTCTATTTTTACTCCTTTTAGGGTAAGATTTCCACAAACTTTGAATTTTGTATTTATTTACGTCTAATCAAGCTTCTATCTTTAAAAATGACATAATTTCCATTCAAACTTGCATTCCCTATTTCAACCTCTTACAGCCATTTTTCGCATTAAAAAGTAGTCTATGTCCTTTCTCAGCTTTCTTTAGGAATTTTATCTTTGTACCAAATTTCATTTAAATAGGTTCATTAATTTAGGGGAGTTAGCGTAACATACAGACAGACAGAGTTACTTTCGCATTTATAATAATAATAAGCTAATTTGAATACTTTAAGTAAATAATTCCTAAGATATAAGTTTTTTTTAAATGTCCAGACCATCTATTAGCTATTTTATGAAAATTACGTATTTGTATCATTCCTTCTGAGCCATTTTGTATATTACAAATATGCAAATAATCACTTCCGATGTTACTTTACGAATAGTATCAATATATCGAAACTAGTTTTTTTTATTGTTTCATTGTTTTTGTATTTATTTTTTAGTTGTGTTAAGTTTTTTTTTTAGTTACAAAACAAATTACCAGGGAATGTAGTGTTATTGGTTTGGTTTTTACTAAATATATTGTGAATTGTACTATATGCACATTTTGTTATATATTTTTTGTAGTTATTAGTTCACTCATGAGTTCAGTTTGTATATTAGACTGGGAGCTTATAATGTAGTGAAATTTGTATTATCCTTTTTTTCTGAGCTTTTGAGTGCGTATTGATAAGAAACTCACTCTCATTACTAAAACTCTACTACAAACTAATAAAAACCTGTTTCATTATTTAATGGGTGGCGGATTGGTAGTTGGTCAAAAGACAATAATTTCATTTTTTCTTAACTTCTAAGTTATCGAAATACATCGATTTTCAGATATAAGAAGGAGTCTAAGCTTGAAACTGAGAGTTATTTAGTACCGCTAGTACCAAATGAAGTTATAACCACGTAATACGACCAAAAAACTCTTCCAGGAACGATTTTCAATGCCATAAAAGAAAATTTATTTTGCACTCGATAAAATCCAGTTATACCAATAAAAAATCTTTTCAGTTAAACCCTTACAATAGTTGAAAATAAGATATTTCAAATTTTAACAATAATGTATGGAAAGACAATTTCCATACATTCGATATCCGAGTTACGATTAAAATCACATTTTTGTGTGCTAGCAATACTGTTCCAATTTCTATAAATGGTAAAAAAAATGAATCCTAAAAATTTCGCTTTATTATGGGTCCACGGTATAAAGCAGGAGGCGATATGTAACTACTGTCTGGACGTATGCAAATAATTGAGAATAGAATCATTGAGTGATATAGTTTTGTGTGGTACCCAAAGCGAAACAAAATATGCTTGTATAATTTATGATGGCAAAAAATAAAA
Source organism: Chrysoperla carnea (assembly GCF_905475395.1). NCBI lineage: Eukaryota > Metazoa > Arthropoda > Insecta > Neuroptera > Chrysopidae > Chrysoperla > Chrysoperla carnea. Next base: position 29,576,250 of record NC_058341.1, read on the forward strand.
GCACAAAACTAATTTGTAAAACATTAATAAAAGCTATCATTATGGTGAATGAACTGGCTTTTATGTTGTTGTTAAAAAATGTACCATGAGTTAAAAGTTATCAACTTGGTTCCAAGAAATCGAGCATAACATTAATTTCACCTCTTAAGGGTATGAATTTCGAAAAATCATTTTTTAAATGACACCTACAGTATAAAATCAATATCCTCTCGAAATTTAAAAGTTCTATCATTAGTGGTTTAGGCTATAGGTGTTGATATATCATTACCCTTACCCCCTCAGATTATTTCCGTCCACTGAAAGGTTTCTAGTCTTAAATAATATAAAAAAAGGAATACTTTTTTAAAAAATCATCAAAATTGAAGCTGTTCCGAATAAAAACATTTATTGATACGACTTAAAATTAAGCTATAAAAGCAGAATTAAAAACTTACTTCAGTTCGATATACCGTTAAGTCCATAATGAAATAAAATCACTATGTTGTTTTTCTGAATTTTTGAGGATTTATAAACAAAAGTTTGGTGATCACAAAATTGAGGTTTCAATCTTGGCTCGAAGGTCGAATTAATGAAAAAATCAAAGATAGTTATTGATAACGCAATACGTGAAGAAAGTCCAGAGAAAGTTTGGAAAATGTCGAAAGGGTTGAAAATGATTTTGGTTTTTACAGTTGCACTCCATATTTAAGTTTTTCAACGTTTCCTGCTAACTTCAGGCCTTTTTTCACATATCGTGTTCTTGATATTCATAAATTCAACACTTGAGACACGATTAAAACCGTCATTTTCTTTATTATGAAACTTTATTATAGACTGGCGATTTATGTTGTGAAATCAAAGCAGATACCGTGGAAAATAAAAATTATAGTTAGAGGCCAAACTTTTTGTATACTCTGTACAATGTATACAACAACGATTATTTGTCGAAGGTATGCATCTGTTACACAGCAGACATACAAAATGATTGGGAAAAAATTATTGAAAAGTTTCACGTTTTAAAAAAGTTATTATTGGACAATTGGTAACAAGTGTTTCTTTAAAAATAAAAACTTGATTTTTATCTAATTTTTGTGTTTGTTTTATAATAAAGACTATTATATATATATATATATATATATATATATATATATTTAATATTTTGTAGTATCCTTCGCCATGCACAATTAAAAACAACCATTGTTTACAAAAAGTAACAAATTATATAATTTTATATTTTATATTTTTCGTCTTATCTGGAATTAAATGCAACATTTTATATGAAAATAGTAATAAAAATTTATTCATTAGTTAATTTAATAATAATAATAACTATAATAAATGGTGTCCCATTTAAATTTCTGCAATTGAGTACTTCATCATTGAAACGCTTTAAGAAAAAATAACCCAAATAAAACATTCAGGGGGAAGCATTTTCTTACACGAAAGAAAACTAAGATAATTAAAAATAAAGATATAATGTAATTTCAATTTAAGTTTGATAACAAAACTTACAATTTTTCCGCAAACACAGATAGATTTTTCGCAAACACGCATAGATTCAGAAAGATTTTTGCATTCGATTACCGCCGAATAATTATTGCGAAATAAGTCCTGTTTCTCTCAGTTTCTCTGGACTCGTGGCCTGGATGAGATGGCCTCCTCAAAATAGTACAATTTTTACTTCGATCAGGTTTCCCCAAAAATGGTTCATAGAAGAAACAGTTTGAGAAATTAAAGTGGGGCACCCAATAAATATTGTAGACCAATTTTAAGTACGAAAATTGGTCGGAATCGTCGTTTACATCAATGATTAATATATCAAAATTGAAAAACAGCATACGGATGTAGCCTCATGATTACTTTTGTCCCAGATATGGGACAAAATATTTTACAACCGTTGCAATTAAGAGATGAAAATTTTTTGTTTTTCTTAAATTTTGAGTTGAATTTTTTTAAATACCCGATAATTTTAAAGTTTAAAAATAAAGTTAACCTAATCATTTTTCAAAGTTTCCCGTACATGGCACATAAAATATCATAGTTTATGATTTTTCGTCGTTTAAAATAAGAAATTAATGTCACATATTTGGGACAAAAGTTATCAAGTGATGTAATAATGAACTAAGACGAAATATTAAACAATATTCTATGAAGATCAGAAGTTTTGGAATTCAACGAAAAGTAATGTTATCGAAATTTTGTAAACACTTTCAGTTATGAATTGACTTCATTGAAATTATGGAGGTCCTTACTTCCCACTCACCTATGCGTGTTTCACAGAACACTTGACAAATCAATCAGAATCAGAGTAGTGTGATTTATTTATTCCTAAAAATTATCATTGAATTTTTTGGGATACCTGTTCATTGAGTTTTAGCCGAATTCCTTAACAAAATATTAAAACCACGTAATCTCTCGTGGCGGATTGCATATGAGTATAAAAAAGAAATAAAATTTCACATTAAAAATTATGAAATAAATTACTGACAAAGTAGCAAACAGTATAATGTTTACCCTATTTATGTAATGCAAACCGTTAAAAGGTTCATGTCACAAACAGTTTAGACTATACGTAAATGTGTTTTTTTTTTATATGAATCACTTTAAAAAAATACTTTTCATAAAATATGTTACTCTGGATTGTAATTAATTCTAAGATTACAGTGTTGGATAACTGACCTAGTTGAAAAGTTTATATGCATACTAAAACATAAACACAATACGATTACATATGTGTGCGACTATAACCGTTCCCAATTGATTAAAGATGTATGAGCATGACAACATTAATTGATTTAAAGGCTCCAAATTTTCTTTTAGAATTTTACTCAAAGAATATGTGGTTAAAATTTCAGCTTAGCATCCATGCCAATTTTAAAAAAAAAATATTGAAAATCGATATAAAATACATTGCTCTTAAGGAGAATTATTAAGAAATAACATATTTTGAAAGTTTTTGATAATTTTCACTTGGAACAAATGAAAACAAATTAAAAAGAAAAACTTTTTAATAGAAAGTAAACATATTAGCAATGACATAGAAAAGAAAAAAAGTCAAGTGTCTCTCCATCCATATAAGGGATGTACGAGCAGAGAAGATTTAGGGTTGATATATTTTTATCTTATTTTCAACTTTGATTATGAATTTTGGTATATCTTTATGGATGTAGTATATCTTTATGAATGTATAACCCAGGTCGTTATAACCGGTATTGACTGTAGGTATATGAATAGCTTATAAAATACGCATAAATAAAATTAATTAAAGATCATAGATTTAGATCTTTATATTCAGAAGTCATATATTTGGATATATTTGCCGTTATTACATAAATAATAACTCTGTTATTTAAAATCCCACCTACCTACCATAATTTGGATTTACCATTAAAAATCAATTTCACCTTCGTGTGCTTAAAATAATTCAATCATCATCATTGATTGTTTTCCTGCCAGAAAAAATAAAAGCCTACCAGAACTTAATGCAATTTTGGCTAGGCTCTGGGCCGATTCATTCACATCTCTATGGTTGTCACAGATAGCGCACGAATATAAGAGCATATTTCTCTGAACTTGACTATAACGAGTGATCTACCATAAACAAACTTTCAGATTATTATATTATTATAAAAAAAAATTCACAATAGTACCTAAATATTAATAGTGATTTGAATTCAATTGTTTTAACTATTCACCTCAAGGTATATTAATCACCATTAGTATTATTATAGCATGACAGTCATGTGAGTGTTTCACACTACAGATGATTTTTTTTATATTAATTTTTAACACAATAAAAAATATTATTCTGCATGAAATTATTTCTAATATTTATACACACATCATCATATTATAAAAACCATGTTTTTTTTTATAATTCTAACATACTATATACATATAAAAATACCCACTGTTTCTGTGTCTATAAAGGCACATTCACATTTCTGTGAATAATTCATCATTCAATCAATCTTTGTGGATAATTTATTTATTAGTTCTTTCGGAAATATATGAATTTGCAATAAAAGTTTGTGATAAAAGAATACAATTTTTTATTTTATACTGCATCGACATTGAAGGAGCCATCAATTACGGTCGTTAAAAGCGATATTTTTATTTTTGCTTCTATCTCTAATTGGTCGCATTAAGCGATATTATGAGCTATTAAGATCCAGAATACAGTTATAAGACTGAAAATCATATTTTAGTGTTGTTTTTTTTTAATTGAAAAAGTGGGTATGTACCAATAAAAAAGTGTGTAATTCTATAATTCCAATGAACATTGGTCGCTATAGCTGATAAGTCGTTATATACGATGTTGTTGATGATGAAGATAAACTATAAATCGTAATTAATCAAACAAAGATAGATAAATTTCCGCTGAAAAATTACGTGACAGTTTTGGCTATTTATACTGATAAGGACTATGTTGCAGTCGAAATACACAACACAAATGTATGTATGAAATAAATATAGATAGAGAATTTGATCGCTGGAAAATAGTATATTAATCGGACCATTTGTACTAATATAAAATCGCATCGTTAATAATATCGAATATCTACTACTGTGAAAATAGCTTTACATAAATGTTAGAAGCACTAAAAATATTTTATTGCAGACAATCTTCAGAGATGTGGTTTAAAGAATTGAATTGATAATCATAGTATTTTTATAAAATACATTATAGCCCTGGAGCCCGTGATAGTAAAACTGCACTCACACGGATTTCCAAATTTCGTATATGAATCAATATACTATTTAACGATAGGTACAATATGGACTAGGTGTGACAGGGTTTATCTTGGCAGTAATATTTTATGCCAGGATTTTTTTATTTTTTGCTGGTGTGACAGATATTTTTACTGGTGTGATAGAAGTTTTGAGCTTCACACCGAGATATATCGAAAGTAGAACTCAAAACAAACAAATTAAAAAAAAAAAAAAAAAAAACAGAGTAATTCCGCGATAAAGGTAAAATTTTATTGGCTTTATGTCTTAAAAATCGATGTGACAGACCTTTCTGCGACGAAAAGAGCAGTCATACCATATTTTTCTGAAAATAGATAGAATTTGCAAATAATATAGGCAAGAAATAATATTAAAATAATAATAGTGGTCAGTATCCCCGCGTGTCACGCGGGAGAACGGGGTTCGATTCCCCGCCGGAGAGCATCTTTTTTATTTGTTTATACAAATTTTACAAAAAAAGTAAATTTAGCGCCTCTTTCTAGGTGCAAAGCTAATTTGGACTTTATCATAAATAAAAATATTAGAAAATAAACATGTTTGAAATAATTAAAAACACCCCAGTCAATTCTTTGCAACTTTGGTATATTTTAAAACTGCATTGGAGGATTTTGTTCCAGTTATCTTAATATATATATTTCTTGTGTGTGTGTGTACGTGACTGAACTCCTCCTAGACGGCTGGACCGATTTTGATGAAATTTTTTGTGTGTGTTCGTGGAGATTCGAGAATGGTTTAGATTTACAATTTGGTCCAGTACAACTGTTTTTGAGGGCTCCGTACCAAAAAAATGAAATTTCATTAAATGGTGGGAGCGCATATAAATCATATCACATTATGTATACTATGTGTACTATGTATTTTTAATAGTATTCAGGTATTGTCAATAGGCATTTATTAGAGCCATATGCGAGCGCAGCGAGCTCTACTATCAAAGGTCAGGCCAAAGGTCGAAGGTCAGGCCACTCCAATAAATAGGAGTTAAATTGGGGTTTAGCGGGATGGGTTTAGCGGACAGGCTAAACGTAGTATAGGTATTCATGAATTGGAGTTACGTTTTTAGGCCACTCCAATAAATAGGAGTTAAATTGGGGTTTAGCGGGATGGGTTTAGCGGACAGGCTAAACGTAGTATAGGTATTCATGAATTGGAGTTACGTTTTTACGGGACAACGTCCGTCGGGGCCGCTAGTATAAGTATATTTATGGTTGAATAGCAGTTTTTTAATTAGAGAGTAGGTCGTAAATCGATAAGAAAAATGGGCCCAAACCGTTTGGAGTGGAAAACCTTTTGCCATCGTTACAATATTTGAACTATCCATACACAACACATGTACACATATAATACAACATACGGTTTTTTTTTCCATCATTTCAATAATTAAATTAAAAACAAAATATATAATAAAAAAAAATCAGTTGATTTACATATTAAAATCATTATGTAAATAAATAGGCGGGGATTAAAAAAAGCTGAAATACCAACAAACCAGATAGATAATAATTATTGTTTTATAAAAAATTAAAAAAAAAAAAACGGACAAACAAAAACATACAACATATTATAAGCATTAAATATGGCTGCTAACTGCTGAACTCAAATTATACCACTAATTTATTTATGTATGTTCATATTGAAATGTAATAAATTATTATTTATGTGTGTAATAGGTATTTTGAAAAATTAAATTTAAAAAAATAATAATAACGAAAATTTAATTAATTAATTAATATTCAAATGTATGTATGCACGTTTTTTGGTGTTTTTTCTTAAATTAATTTTTTTTTTTTATTTAATACGAATATTAAATGTTTCATTAAATTTAGTTTATTTATATTTTTTTAATTGAAAATCATGTTGTAAAACATTATATTTAGCAAAAATTTAGATTCATTTATGATTCAAAATTTAAGAAAACCCCCGAGTTTTAAGAAAAACTTCTAACAAGTGAAATTTACAAAATTTTAAAAACCCCTGAAAATTTTTTCTTATACGGAACCCTAAACGCAAACTTGAAACATAGCTAACAACACTCTCCGTAAAATTACCTTTTAAACGAAACCAAAAAAATTAAAATCGGTTTATACGTTTAGCCGCTACGATGTTATAGACAGACACACACGCATAGCGGTCAAACTTATAACACCCCTTAGTTCGGGGGTTAAAAAATAAGAAAAAGTAAATTTCCGGCGGTGCCGGTAAATTTACAACCCTAATAGACACTCATCAGGAGATTATCTGAACATATTTACAAATTTGTATCCCTCTAGCTCATTTTGGAGGGGCTGTAGAGATAGGCATGGCTGTTTTTAAAAAATAAAAAAAGTGGACTATATTTAAGTACTACATTTGAGTCCAATACCAAGAACTATTGAGTTTTATGATCATTGAGACTCTTCAAGACCGAATATTTGTAAGCTATTCAAAAAATTCGGAAAGCTATATACTGGAAATCTATGTGAACATATATATACATGTAATAGTATAGTGGTTTGGTAGTATAGTGGTCAGTATCCCCGCCTGTCAGGCGTGAGACCGGGGTTCGATTCCCCGCTGGAGAGAGATTTTTTTTAAATTCTGTTAGTAACAATATCATATTTTTTATATTGGTCTATAATCGAAATAAGATCAATACAAAGTGTTGTAATTAATAATGACTCAAAGTATAATATGTATACATCTTGATAAAAACGAAAAAAAAAAATTAATTATCGGTTTTTTTGGATCTTATATTGGCTGGAACATCTATCGATTATGTGTTCATGCCTCAAATGTGTTTATATATAAAATTATTCAAATATGTGCTCAGGCTTTATGACGAGTTTCATTTACATTAAGTATACGTTTTCAAATTTCACGTTGACCGTTAATCGGTAGCTTCGGTTTGTTTCAGGATACCAAATGTTATTTCCTATACGGCAATGTGTCAGCATTGATAATAAAAATTGGTAATTTTGATGGGCCTGACTTTTTTTGAATCCTACTACATGATTTAAGGAGTTGCATCGAACAGTAGTTTACGAAATATGTTTTACCTTTTTTATATGCTTTTTTATATTAAATAAATCTTTTTTATAATTAAAAATTCGTTTTATTTCTACCAGAAAATATTATTAATTAAGTTCTCAATTTACTAAAGTAGAAACACAAACATTTCATATTTTATCACCTTTATTTCAATCTAAATTAACTTATGAAAACACTTGTTGAATATAACCTTTAATGAACTACATATAATTAATCAATCGTTTATTAAATTTCTAAATGCAATTAATCAAAAATAAATTTAGGTAAAAAGAAGAAGAAATATAGCATTAACTATATTTAATAGCTTCTGTACTTTTGTTGTAATATCTTTAGAACGAATCCTTTGTAATAATAAAAAGGGCTTGTAATAAAAATTCAGTTAGTTTTATTAAAATATAAAATAATATTTGTTGAATTCTCAATTATTATCCCAAAAGTAGTAGTAGACCAGAGTGATATAGTTGATAAAATTCCTTTTTTTATTTGGGCTCTAATGTACCATTCACGAGATACAGCTTTGCTAATTATCGTTTCTAATTTTGAGAATTTGTAGGTGGATATGACTCAAATTGAAATTTTTCCCTTTTGACTAACAACCTTTTGAAATTTTTTTACATCACTAGATACCTTTTGTACCAAATACGGGACACGAATTTTGAAATGATTTTTTTTTTCGGTTGTGCCATCTTGATTTCATTTCTGTAAGCTATATGATTGACATTAACCTTTTTATATAATAATAAAATAATTTCGTGTTTAAACAAGTGTTTGTAGTGTCATTCAAATTGTGTGATTTATATGAACGATTAACTGAATTTCGAAAAAAATTTCATCATATTGAACTTGAACAATTAATTAAAAAATAATTTTTTTTAAATATTGTGAATATCAAGGCTTTGACATGGTAATACCCTGTGTAATAAATACCCTGTTTGAAACAAGGTTAGTTAATCATTTTTTTTTTAATTTTATGTTATTTAAACAAACAAACAAAAAAATTCTCCGTTGGAAACAAAGGAACTCTGAACACCATGAATTTTTTTTGTCCCATATACGGGACATCAGTAGTCAAAAGATATTTACTTAGAATTTTTTCTCTTTACATTTATTTATAGCTTAATATTTACAGAGGTACAGAATGATTTTTAATAAATGGCCCACACTGTAGTAACTGATTCTTAGCACCAAAGCATTACAAAAAATTCATATAAACAAAGGCCCTAAGATACGCGTATCATTTTAAATTTTTATCGAATTAGTTGAGTTTTCGAAAAAAGTTTCAGCCAAAAGATATTAGTCTTTTTATGAGAAATATTTTTATCCTCTGAAGTTTTCCTCTAACAAGAATAGTTTAATCAGGTTTTCGAATAGCTTTGTCTATCTCCAACAGTACTGTTACAGAAAAAGCACATTGTTCGAAAACCGTTATAGAGCATAGAGGAAAACCTTAGAGGACAGAAATATTTCCTGTAAAAATATCAACATTTGAAAGGAATATGTTTAGAAAACTTACTCATAAATTATTAATAAAATTTTGTAGAAATAATTAATTTCTAATTAGTTATTAATTTTTATATTCCGCCTTTTCATACTTTACTTATCTGGTTAAGTTCAATAATAAATCATTATATTTAAACAGGAATTATTCAATTAAATCTATTATTAGCAAAGCAAATACTACAATACTTGTATGTTGTGTCACCTTGCCTTTAAATAAAATTTTGAACTGAAGTGAACCTTATCTATAAATAAAATTTTGAGGATATTTATTTTGAATTCAGTGGCGTAAACACATAGGGGACAAATTAAATACGCCCCTTTAAGAGTCTTTTGACACGCCCTTTCTCTAAATATAAAATTATTGCACAAGTATCGATATTAACGAAGAAGTAATTCGTTAAGTTTTGAGAATAGTCAACAAAATCATTTTCAAATGCGGGAGCAACAATTTCTATTTGTTAATATACCCAATGATACATATAAAAGTTTTCGCAGTTTATGGCTTCAAACTTATTAGCTTCTTTTAAAACAGCATTTTTAAAGTCGATCCTCGGCGGACACAATCTCTCAAAAAGGAGTGTATAAAATAAAAATAAATTTTGAATCTTTCTTCTGGGTGTATTTTTCTACTTTTCTTAAAATTGCTCTTTAATGGACCAGGACTACTCACCTAAAAACAACTATTTGGGTTTACGTGAATGGTATTTACCTCTAGGATAGTTTTTTTATGGGCCCTCCGAAATCTATTGTTAAAATGTTGTTTACATACCATAGAGCAAGCATGGGAAAATGGGACTTACAGAAGTCCCTCAGACTTCTGTAACGTGTAAGATAATGAGCCAAGATAAAGATATAACAATGGTGACTTCGACTTAAAACAACTCGCCCATGCCTGTGATAGAGTTTGAATTCAAAGCCGAATTATTTTATGATGTTACAAAAAGCGTTAAAGAAAAACTTCTTAAAAAAGTAAATTTTCGAGAAAAAGTACTATGAATAAAGTAGGTAGAACACAGATTGGATATAACTGAAAAAGAAAATTTAATAAAAAAAACACAATTTATAAAAAGAAAATTGTCTTATATTTTCTTTAATGTAATAATAATAATAGCAGTCATTTTCACAATTAAATTAGTTTTAATAATTACAGTTGTTATTTTCGCAACCATTTTTTTCTTGTTTTCTTTATATTTTTTATAATAATAGGATGACAATTTGTTTTTCTTTTATTGACGTACATTTATTATTTTTCTTTAATTTCCTTATAATAATTAATATACAAATATGAATTTGATAAAATATTTTTAATTACATTGCTAATAAGCGTTCAAAAACTTGGATTTTTTTTATTATTTCAATTTAATAATTCGATATAATGATTTTATTTGGTGAGAATTGAAATATAGTTTTATTTACTTTTTTTCGGAGTATTCATAATAGGAAATTTACAAGAAAATATACAAATAAATTTTCAGTTTTAATGCCACAAATACATTTTCTTTTTTAAAATAAATAAATATTTTTTATATTTTGTTACAAATATTTACAAAATTTACAAATAAGTTAAAAAAAGTCTTTAAATTAGTTTCATTTTTTTTAAAAATAATTTATAGTAGAATACAACGTCCTACAAGAGCTGGAATATCGTTGGCATTAATTTCAGCCTCAATCATTACAATGTATCACAAAATATTTCATACCACTTCAGGAAATTACTAATTACTTAAGTTTTAACTGAAATGTTTTGTGACACGCTGTAATGATAACTTACAATAATCCAAAGGGAATCGATTCAGATGTTTGAACACTCAAACTGTAAAATAATTTTGCAGATACAATACTTTAGCAATGTTAATAACAAACAATTATTTTCGTTATTAATAGTTATTAGAAATTTATTTTATTAATTGATACAATTAATGAACACAACGGTTTCATCCGAGCCGATTACAATTAGATGAATGTATTTTCAAGTTTAAAAATACTGATTTCTCAAAAAATATCGATTTTTAACAAAAACGATAATAGGAATAGAATTGCAAATTACCGCGCAAGTGCAACGCAACAATATCGATTCTCTCGAAAAATCAGTTTTAGCAATCCTAATATAGGCCTAATATTTCAACCAAAAGTTACCTAAAAAGCTTTTATGCAAATTAATTATAATTACCAGCAAAATTTTTTTTCTGTAAATATTAATAAAACCTTGAATTTTTTTTCTAGGTAATGTGGCTGATCCTTTAGGGTATATTAGGTATTATTTGATTTATTCAACAATTTTTCTGTTTTGCAAAAAAATAATTTAAAAAATTCAACCAATTAAAACTTGGTTTCCTACGTATATATATAAAAGATATTTACAAAAATATTAAAAAATAAATCAAACAAACCTTTCTGTTTTATGTTATTTTTTTTACAAGTTTTTAGAAGTTTTAATTTATACAAAAAATATTACATATTGCATTAGTCCAAAAATTTTGGTAAAAATGTTTGAGTCGTTAATTCTTTTTAAAATCTAAATCACAATATTTTTAAAAATAATTGTTCGTTTTTTTATATTAAATTAAAAACAATAAATACTGAAAAAATAATTCACTGTGGTATTGCCGTCTACGATTTAAACGAAATTATACGTTGCTTCATCAAAAATGTTTTTAAGTACGATTTATAAATAAAAAAAACTATTTTATCACTAAATTTTATACAAAATAAGTCCTTGTTTGTTGATGTGCACCAGGTGGGGGTAAAGGTGGAGGAGGTCCCGTAGGACCACGAGTATCCGATATCGTAGAATAAACATGAGGTTGTGGTAATGCCATGTAACCATGCTCAGCACATTCGTAATGCTGACTACTGGTTGCACTACTACCACCTTCTTGTTCATCCCCCGATACGTATGTTGATTGTGTGGGTGTAGGTGTTGCTACACCCTGATGTACACCCGGTGTGACACCCCCCATGGGAGCTGTTGGTAACTGTTGATGTGGATGTTGTTGCTGTGTGGATGATGCAGTAATATTAAAACGATACCATGCATCTAATGCCGTTGGTGCTGCGGTATATCGAGCCCCATGCATATTTGCACCACCAATTTTACAACGCATATCCGTTGAATTACCCCCCGCATTTTGTAATTTACGTGGTGATGATGCAATTATATCTGGCATTGCATAGCGTAATTTTTCCCAAAATCTGCGATCATTCCACGCAATTGGTGTAGCGGCATGTAAAAGTGCACGCATTTCTGGATCAGGGGCTGGAGGTAACGTACCATCTAATAAGATACACATTAACTTATGCCTCCTCCGTGGACCACGTAAGCTAGCTAATAAAGCTGCACGTAGTTCAGGCCTAGACCATTCATAGGCAAGAAATGATGGCGATATGACTAGTAAAACACGTCGGCTAGCATCTGCCGCACTTAACACACTATCCGCTAAATAGGATGCACCTGGAACTAAATGTAAATCACGATGATGTAAACATAACGTATAACCAGCTTGTTCTAATTCCGAAGTCACAATACGTGTCACAATTTCATCATCTTTCATGCTATACACCACATAACCATCATATAACCGATCACGATCTTCAGCGGCATCAACACCACCTGAGTGATAGCCACATAATCGTATACCGTAACGAGAGTGTATCCACAAACGTATATCTTGTCGAAAAACATATGCCACCGCTAGTATTAAACATAACAAAATTAAAGTCACTAATGTTGCTGCTAATAACAGCGGTAAATACGTTGAATGCATAAAATTTTGATTAAAACTAATTTCACGTTGAATCACCGATGTTGCTATTGCATTTTCTTGACCATTACAATGTTTCAGCGCATCCGCAACGGTTTCTGTGGTTGATCCCGTACAAAATAGTTTTTCTGGTTGATTTGCGGTTAACCACTGTAAATTCGATAAAATCGATTGACAATCACACTGCCAATGATTTCCATTGATTGTTAATATTTGTGCATTAGTCTCAGGTAATTTTTCCCAAACAATATTATTATCATCCAATTTCAACACTTCTAATTTATGCATTTTCACAAATGTTTGATTTCCAACTTTATCAATATCATTATGCTCCAAATATAATTCATTTAAATTCTCCAATTGATCAAACTCATATCCACGTAATTCATTCAATTGATTATTTTCCATATGTAAAACTCGTAAAGATTTAACACCATTAAATGTTCGGTTATGTAATTGAACAATATTTGAATTATTTAAATATAACTTCTGTAACTTTTTCTTGCCAATAAAAACATGTGATCCTAATTCTCCAAAATTATTACCATCCAAATAAATCTCAGTAGCATCCATTGGGATGTGCTCAGGTACTTGCGTATAACCCGCATTGGAACAGTCAACAACATTCGATGTCCAAGTTAAATCATAATAACAAGTACAATTCTCTGGACATATCATTTCACAATCACAAGCATCGAATTCGCAACAGTGACAAGTAGCGAAACAATGTGTTTCGTACTTACATAAAAATTCCGAGGGAGATAAATTAATTAATTTTTTTGTTTTAATCGAAGCACGGCGTGTTAATTGACATTCAATAAGATCTAAATCCATGACACGTGGATATTGACGTAACCGATTTAACTGGTTGATTCTTTGCAACCATTCCATCGTACAATCACACTCGAACGGATTGTTTGATATATAAAATTGTGGTAAATCGTTATTTGGTAAAATTTCTGATATCGATATTGCAGATAACTCCAAGTTCCTAATTTGATTCCCATATAAAATCACTTTTTCTAACATGGGTAAATTTAAGAAAGTTCCAACACCAATATGAGAAATTTTATTATTATTTAGCAAAATCGTTTTGATATTTGAGGGAATCGATAGTTTATCAATTTTGGTTATTTGATTATAACTAACATCAATCATGTTTAACTTTAGTTGCGAACCGTTGATTTCATAGTAATTACCCAAAACAGCGATATTATTTGAGTGCATATCTAACCATTCCAAATTTTTTGGTAAATGACTATAATCGAACCATAATAAATGATTATCCGAAACATTTAACCACAATAAACTGTGCAAATTTGTAAAAACGCCACTAATATCAGTTAATTGATTCGAATCTAAACGTATTGCTTTCAGTTTATGATTATTGATAAACGCCGACTGTTCAACATATGCAATTTGATTACCCGCTAAATTTAACACTTCCAACGTATGTAAATTAGCAAATTGATCTCGTGTTATATTCACTAATTTATTATCAATCAATCGTAAACCATACAATTTATTTAAACCATAAAATGATTGATTTGTTATTTCCGATATTTGATTATTACCCAAATCCAATGTTTTTAAATTTGTTAACTTGGTTATAGCAATTGGTATTTCATTCAAATGATTATTACATGCAATTAACTCATGTAAATTTGTAAAATTCTCAAATGAATTTTGATGGATTTTTGAGATTTTATTATAATCCAAATATAATATGTTTAATACATAAAGTCCATTAAAGTGGTTCTCGTTAATCTCTTTGATATTATTCGATGTTAATATGAGAGCATGTAAATTTTTAAGTGTTGAAAATGAATTTTCCGCAATCACTTCAATCTGATTATACTCTAAATTTAATATTTGTAAACTATAAAGATCATTAAACACTCCATTATCAATTCGCTGGATTTTATTGTGTGATAAATTTAATATAATCAAACGTATCAGTCCCGAAAATGTATCACGATTTATCCATTGCGATGTTAATTCATTATGTGATAATTCTAACACTTCTAGATATTCTAAATGTTCAAATATACCCGGTGCTAATACACTCAATGAATTATTACGTAAATATATTTTACTCAATTGTTTCGAATTTATTTGAAACAATTCTGGTGGTAGTGCAATTATGGAATTCGAGCTTAAATTTAACGTTTTTAATTCAAATAATCCATTAAATGCCCGATCCCCTACTGTTGATATTCCATTTTCTTGTAAATGCAAATGTTGTAACGAATGTAAATTTGAAAATCCATTATCGGGTAAAACTATAATATCATTTTTAGACAGATCTAGAACTTCTATTGCTGAATTACACGAGGATACTTCATCGTTGTTACCAAATCCAAGTGTGGAAACATCTTGTAAACGATTTTCGGTTAAATTTAAAACCGTTAACGAGTATAATGGACAAAACAAACGCGTTGGAATTGTCCAAATATTATTATCACCTAAATCTAGTGTGCGTAGCTCCGACAATCCACGAAAACTATCGGGATGTAACTCTAAGCTCATTGCAGACCAGTCAGAGTTATGTGAGCGTAACGATAAATGTCGTAACTCATGTAATGTTGATAGCACTGATTCGGGGATATGACGAATTTTACAATATTCAATTGTTAAATCACGTAAACGTCGTAATGGTGACAAAAAACCCCCACGATGATGGCTAGGTTCAAGTGAGCTTTCAAAGAATAACACATCACTACATGAGAGTTTAAGTGCTGTTAAACGATCCGTTTGTAACATTGTTAAATTTGATAACAATGTTTCAACACCACCAATTGTTCGTAAACGACAAGATAATACAATTTGTTCCATTTCTGGTGGATATTGAGATGTTTGCACAATCCAATCACATCCTCGCGGTGCTTCATTTCCTGGTGTTGTTAATGATCTTTGTAAACTTTGTTTTATCACTGAACATATTAAAAATATTAAAATAACATCAAACATTTTATTGGCCATTTTTTCAATTTTTTTTTTTTTTTTTGGTGGCTGTTAAACTTTAATTAATTTTTTGTTAACACTTGATTAACACATGATCAACTGCACAATGAAATTTTAACTTTATTTAAACTTAGTTTATTGTTCCAACTTAAACTATTTGTGTGAAACACTTCACATAATATTATAAACACAGACGACATTCGTTAAAATATATGTTATGCGGAACTTAGAAAAAAAAACTCGGTTACTCAGGTTTACTACTACACGTTAGGTGAAATAGAATGTACCGCTGTTTAAAGCACGTCTGTTCTCTTTCGCATTTTACATACGACTGCCGTTGACGGCATGCAGTTCTTGTGAAGACACTGTTGATTTTCAAACAGCTGCTCAAAGGCAGGAGTAACGTGTAACTCCTCCTCTATGCTTTAATAAACATTCCAAAATAACCCCACTACGTTATTTTAGTACTAGGAGCACAGCTGCATTATGGTTTCAGTATATATAAGCAACTTATTTACAACTAGAACGATGTGTTTGTTGCCATCTCTTGACTGCTAACTGAATTCTTGTATTTAAATTGGTTTGAGTCATGGATGTATAGCCAAAATCGATTCGAAGGTACAGGTCGTGATATCTCACATTTATATGTTAAAGTAACTGTCTAACGATATTACTTATACAAAAATCCAATAGATAGCATTATGCTCCAGCCCGTAAAATGCTGCCACCGTTTTGCAACCTATGAAATTAAAATTCAAATTATATTCGTAAAACACTACTTGGGCTTAACTAATATTTTTGAAGCTTAAATATAGTTTGATATACGTATTTTGAACTGTGCTTCCAAAATGAAAACATCAACAATTATAAATTGTGTCTTTGAAAAAATTTATGGAAGTGTTGATTTTGATTGTAAAAACAAAATGTACAGATAGGTAGGTTAGATCACAGAATAATCGGTTTAGATAAGATAGAGAAGCTTTATTGACAATGCCATCACTCACTTGGGCATCTGATAATAAAGACACCTTAACAAAAATTTTTTTTTTTACATATTAATTATTACAAAATTGCGAATGGGTGTACTTTTGTAGGCTGATTACGAATTTTTGGGTTACTCCGAGGGGGGAAAACAAGATGTGATCATTTTTAAGTTGGAAATTTGAATTAAACATGAAAATTTCGGTTTTGGAGCATGCTTACAAGTAAGGCTCTGGATACGCTATGATTATTTGTCATATAATGTAGAAACTATATCATACGTCTTACACCATCTTTGATTAAGCACAGAAACTATTTGTCCTTGACATCTTAAGAACATGCTTTTTAATTTCTTTTCTAATCGTCCAATAATAATTCATTTTGGTTTTCTAATACGTTCGGACCAGATTTTTCAGATATTCGATGTTAAAAATTGCCTAGTATTCTTCTTCATGGGTAGAAAAATATGGCAGATCAAATATTTCCACTCTCGATTTTGCTTATTTACAGAAATAATAGCGGGGTCTGATCTTTATATCTGATAATACAGATGTTTGAAGAAATACTTTTTTTTTTACCAAAAAATCTCAACAGTTGTGAGATAGCACAAAATGAATGTATGTAGTTTATAGATAACCTGCTATGCATTACTGCTATTATCAAGATAAAAAGGTTTTTATAGCATTAAACATTATAAAAATTAAAAGAGTTATAATTTTATAACTCGTATAAAATAAATTTAAATGTAACAATAAGTAATAATTTCTACAATTTCTTTTTATTATTTATAAAAATAACATGAACAGAATAAATATTATTTCACCACATGAGTGCACTCGAAATTAAAACAATTGAACCGATATTTAAAGCAAATTTTTTATTTCTTGATTTGAAAATGTCATAATCACAGCTAAAAAAAGAATGACTCAAAATTAGTGGGTTTCAAAAAAAATTCCAAAAGGATCGGATTCAATTTGCCTGTGTTATCAAACGAATCGAATTTTTAACTTTATGACATCATCAGAATCCAAAAAAAAATAATTTTGCTCTATCACATCCAAATTTTATCCAATTTTGATAAACCAAGTATGTATTCCTATTAAATTTGGATCATACTTTTTAATTCTTGATCAAAATTAATTTAATATTAAAAGTTATATAGAAAAGAGTTCGCAGAATTCTCTATAGATTATTTTTCTGCAAATTATGATATTTATAATATTGAAAATTAATGAGCGCCTTTTACATGATTCTTTACTAAGTTTTAGGTACGGACCTGCATATCAATTTCTGAGAGCGCATGTATACTCACATTAAAGTTTCAATATTAATTTAACTTTTGACTTACCTAGAGCTAGGACGCTCAAAAATTTGTTTTTTTTATCGCGTTAAATTCAGATTTTTAGGTTCTGAGTGTACCCGTTTATACGTAATATAATCTATACTGATGATGATGGAATTTATACACATAGTCTCCTAGAAACTTTTTCCATATTATCATTTAAAACACTTGAAGAAAGAAAATAGAAAATATTATACGAATGGATGATGACTCGGATTTTATTTTATTTATACAAACTAAAATTAGTTATTTATAATTTTCCTTAAATATGTGTGTGATGATAACTTTAATAATGACATTCATCTCATTCTTTACTTACAAGCGTAGTATTCAACAAAGTTTCTTAAGCATCGGCTTACATACAAAAAATTTGTATTTCTCTCTTGGATTGTTTTCTTACTGATGGAATTCTTAATTTTGAATACTACTTTAACCCTCACTTTATCAACTTTACTCGGAATCATAGAATAATTTAATGCCCGGTTCTAGCTCAAACCTAATTCGAACCTAATCCACTTCGCCTGTTGTTACACACAATAATTATAAGCATGAATCCATAGAAGATTATTCTGACATCTAACAATAAAGCTTAGAAACTTAAGCTACATTAATCAATAGTTTATAGAAACAGTTGCCATCTGTTGATTTTTGTCATAACTAAAAATAATTTACCAAATTTTGTTGGATTCAAAATTTCGATTTATTATTGTATGAAGGTATAAGGATTGTTTGTCTATCCCAAAATTTGATGTTTGCGAAGTACGCCAATTCCTCGCTTTTCGAATTTGAGTCGTGTGGATTTAAAAATTAGTCTAAAACAAAGTTTTTGTCAAAATTGGTTGCTTAATTTTTTTTTTCGAATTATTACGGAGCATTCTTTAGCAAAATTGAAAAAAATGGTTGTTTTCGACTTTAAAGAAATAATTTTCTTTGATGGCTTTGACCTAAAAATAAAAATCTGGTTTTTACCAACGAATGATCGACTTCCAACACATGAAGTAGCTTAGTTGAAAGGATTCCGAATGTGAGACGAGTGGAGCCAATGTCTAAAGAGCTGTAAAGCGTACCGTATTTAAACTATGCACCAATTTTCAACGCTCTAACTCAGTTAGTAAAGGCATCAAAGAAGCGCATAATTACAAAAGTACAAAAATCCGAAATATTTCGACACAAAGAAGGAGAAAGGGGGTTGGGAAGTTAACAACCCCAAAAGGCTTTTCTTTGATGCAAACTTAATCCTCTTTTCGATTTTCAAATCTCAATCTCAATTTAGAAGAACTGTTCTGATGAGAAAAAACGGTCTTCTCTCGAGGAATTATCTTTAAATTGCTGGAATCAACTTCTTTTAAAACAACCTTCCGCCTAGAAATAAAGGAAGAAAGCCAAGTTGGGTACCCAAAAGCGGCGGGCTAAATTGGCTTATGTACTTCCACTCTGCCGTTGATTATTATCGATATATTGCATAGATTTTATGTATATTTTCAGGAAAAAATAACTAAAAAGATCTAAAATGGATTATTATTTCTTAAACAAACGAACCATCATCTTGAATACGGCCCTCATAGTACACGAGTTTTACTTCTTTCTTACAATTACAATAACTCGTGCTCACAGAGTTTTATTATCGTAACTAAACATAAAACTTCATAAAACTGTTTTAACACTTCAAGTGAAAATATAAATAATAATAAGTAATGATAATTTATGATAAAAATTTTTTGTACCTTTTTTTTTTTTCAAATATTATTTTGTATTTTTATATTATGGAATTTTATTGTGAATATTTACGTTACTTTTTTAGTTATCCTATTTTTTTATGAAGTATAAATTATTCAATAAAATATTTTTATTATTCAGTAGCTAAAATATTTTAGAATTGTTTTTTATTTAAGGGGAATGCGAAAAAGGTTACGCTTTACCTACATACATTAGCTTAAAAGTGCGGTGCTATATTTGGGAAATATTAGACAACACATTACACATAGCCAGTCAAATAGACAGGTATCACAACTGGAAACAGTGGCAGGGCGAAAGCTAAATTTGATGTGGGCAAAGTTTGTTTTGCGAGGCCGTCTATTGGTACACGGCGACAATTTTCATAAAAAAAATTATAGATATAAAAACGA
The DNA here is from genome assembly GCF_905475395.1 of Chrysoperla carnea. Lineage (NCBI taxonomy): Eukaryota > Metazoa > Arthropoda > Insecta > Neuroptera > Chrysopidae > Chrysoperla > Chrysoperla carnea. The sequence goes on from NC_058341.1 coordinate 29,596,679, forward strand.
GAGCGTTGGGCGAGCGACCAAATAAACATTTTCTCGCCTAATATGAGACATACCCAATTTTGTCAGGCAGGAATTTCCCGATAGGGCAAAGCCAGCAAATGTTAAATAAAATAAAAACAATTTAGAGAATCATATTTTTTCAAAACTGCAACTTTTCACAAATTTTTTTCACAAAGCAATGGCCGTTTAGTGGAAAACCGGCATATGATTGAAAAAAAACAACGAAACACAAAACACCTATAACTAAACGCAAATCTTGCCACGCTCTTGTTTTGCAGTGTTTGCGTTGGCATCTATTGAGGTAGCCTAGATTTACAATAGAGTTGACAGATTAATTCATTCGCTTGTCTATACATTGACTGTGGAATGAAACATAATTAGAGATCTTTCATACCGAAGTGGCACCGAACAAGAGAGAATGTTTGATGTATATGTAGTGCACTCGTATCTACATTCTCTCTTGATCAGTCTATCGCAGAGTAATTTACAAATTATCGTGCACGATGATGACAAATACTTTTGTCCCACTATTGCTTGAGAGTTTCCCGATGCACTTTATGTGCACATTGAAATATGCATTGTCTGCATCAAATACAGTAGAATCTCGATAAGTTTCGATAAGTCCAAGGGAAACACAAAATATTTTAAGTTATAGAGGTTTTAAGTTATCAAGGATCTATGTTAGGTAAAGGTTAATATAGAGGTATGTACATGTTTCTATGTACCCTAGTTAATATAGAGGTATGTACATGTTTCTATGTAGTTACTGAGGGCCTATACAGAGATTATTTATTTAAGTTATAGAGGTTGCGTATTTTAAGTTATAGAGGTTTTGGGCTCTGATGGGAAGGGAACATAGTATTTTTTGAAGTAACAGAGGTTTTTATGTTACCGAGGTTTAAGTTATCGAGATTCTACTGTATATGTAAAATCTGTTTTATGTATTTTAAGTGTCCACTGGGAAATACTAAGGACCATTTATCCTAACACAGCTCCAGCACTACTTATTTTAAAAAAAAATTACATCTCAATATTCAGCTGCAACAAATCAGGCGAAAATCAACTTTGATATAGAAATTAATGACACACCCAAACGAACTATATAATTGTTGGAAAATCACAAAAAAAATGATAAGTAATAGATGACATTCAAACTAAAATCATTATCATTTCTATTTGATAACTGTGACGACACCTCTCACAGAACATGATGGTGTTTTTGGTGTCTGTATAGATCGAAATGAATATAGATGCACGTGATATTCTCGACAAATGTTTGTGTCATGTAGAAAATGTAGTAATTTTCATTTCATTCCCAGTATTGGCTTTCCTTTCGATGTAATCAGTACAATTATTATTGTACGTGTATCGATCGTTTCAAATGAGTTTCAATTTGTGGTTATTGTCAACAATATTATTTTCTAAAAGTAATCAAATTCAAATTATTATTCATTATTATTATTATTATTATTATTATTGAAAATTTAAATTGGAATTTCAAAATGTGTTTTCTTTATTTCGATTACATCTGTAGTGTTTAGAATTTAGGTACATCAAGTCTCTCTCAGAAAATTGGAATATTGTTTGTCTAGTACGAACCCTTAGCTAGAAATAATTCTTCTTCAGGAAAACAATACGAATATTGATAATATAGAGCTCGAACCAAAAGTTATAACAATAATACAATATTTGGGGTGCCTTAACCGAGAAACTAGACCTTTTCGCTCTCCATGAATTTCATGAAAAATAGATTAATAATGACATGGCAAAGAATACAGAGTACCTAATAGAACCCTCAGGAACAGTAGTTCAAACTACCAAAATGGTGGGTTTCGATATTTATGTACAAATGATGTCCTATTAGATATTCTGTATTCTTTGGATATGGTGAATAATTTATCTTCAAATGAGATGAATTTTGGAGAAACTACTTACTTTACGAGCTTGTGCCAGGTAAATATGAAGATTCATACTGGTTGTAAAAGAAATGCTGATGACCACAAATAATTAAAAAAATGATGGTTGTAGAAAGTAAAGTTGGAAACAAAAATGAAAGACGTCAAGAAATTTGAACATACCAAAATTTCAACGAACCGTGTTCAAAATTTTTTGTTCGCATTGAGTGTAAAGGTCGAGAAAATCGATTTCAAACACCTTAGCAGGGATCCATTTCAAGATACATTTCAAAGTCTTTACTTCAGAACACATCTGTTCTTTAAGATTAAGCTTATGTTTAATTATGCTTGAAAGAATTTTACTACGTGATTTTTTAGTCAATTTTATCAAATTTATTGACCCTTGTAGTTCATTTTCAAGACCTCTAGACTCAATATTATCTCGGTACATGTACACATGTTTCGATATAAATTTTTATGGTCGACTCATTCCAGTTGTCAAAAAGTCGTATTTAAATTGAAAACTCTTAACAACACAAAATAATCATGAAAATCGACCCCTAAGATAAGTTTAAGGTCATCACCAAATTGAACTCTTTGAACCTTTCAACTTTTTTTTTTTACATTTTGGTTCAAAATAAGTTTTTTCGAATAATTTTACTCCCTTTGTAACCAATAGTTTTGAACTAACTAGTTGAACTTTCTGCTAAATTTTACAAAGAGCTGAAGCCACGTTGTTTTTAATCTAAGAAATTGTACTACATTGTTGTTTCTTTCTATGATTTCACAAGAATTGATGGAACAGAACCAAAAAATTGATTAATTTTGTTTTCTTCTAATACATTTATGGTAATGTTATTGCGTTGTTTTTTCCTGTTCGTTTGTGAGTTTCAAAGCATTCCAAAGATGGGCTATAGTTATCCAAAGTCGAAGAATTTCTTACCACACAAATGGCATATTTTTTTAATTTTTGGGTTCTACTATAATTAATCAATTTTTGGATTAATCTTATGGAGTTACTGAAGAAAAGTTCTGATAACTGTTTTGGTTAGATTCTACACAAATATTTTAATATAAATAAATATATAAATACGTATTTCGACTACCAACTAGTCATCATCAGTATGAATTAGCTAATCGTAATTACTCTTATTGTGTATGTTACTCGTTGCTAATTTGGTGGCGGATTGCAAATGAGTAACATACACAATAAGAGTAATTACATTTAACTAATTCACACTGATGATGACTACTTGGTAGTCGAAATACGTATTTATATATTTGTGTATATTAAAATATTTGTGTAGAATCTAACCAAATCAGTTACCAGAACTTGAAAATGGGGGCGAAAATCGAAATTTATTTTACAAGTATTTTAGATTAAGGGCTCAAACAGAAAAAACTGAAAATGTCTGACACTCGAGCTTACAACTCGAGTACCAAATGCATTATCAAGTCGTTTTACCAATAGCATGTAGTAGAATATGCCGATTGCATGAGCAGAAATTCCACCTTATGGAAGCCAGTTAGCCTTTACAATTTTCTAATGATTCGTGTATGACTTGATTCTAAATATAAAAATGGACAAACATGTTGAAAGATGATACCAATCTTATCTATAATTAAAGCTAAATTACAAAACTATATCCATAAAATATTCAAAGAAAATGGACTATTGAAATAGATTTCCCAGAATAAAATATCACGCAATGCTTTACTAAGTATAAATTTAATACAAGTTTAATTATATTTTCCAGAAAATATGATCATTCAAGTCGTCAAATCAAAATATCACTTTCAATTTGTGTAACATGAATAGCTGCCCTACTCTGTATGATTGAAAATTTTACATAAAAACATTAACATTCATTTTTTTTCGGTTTTATCCTCAAAGCACTTTATATTTCTATAATGAAATTTTTACACTTGTTTTAAATTGTGTGTAATTTATATCACATTATACCATAAGATATGATTGGAGAGACTGTACACTTCAATAGATGAATTAATGCAAATTACGTATTTTTATTTTAACAAATTTGAATAACCGAACAAATTACACAAAAGTCGAAATTTCAATCGTGATTTTTCTTAATTTCCAAATCACATTTCATTACAAGATCGTAGTTAACGTTAGGTAAATTATGCAAGATGTATCTCTACCAAAAGAGAATATAATAATTTTCAAAGTAATGTGATCATATAATAATTAAAGAGAAATATGAAATTTATGATAAGATGCACAGTTTTCTCATTCACAGGTAGTTCATTTTATTGAAGTAAATATTATAATACTTTAGGCAATTTGTATTACAGAACAGCAGCAATATTGCTCGCATTGTAAATATGTGTATATAGAACCAGAGCTGATGATATTGAGTTCTACTGCTTTTAGAATAGTAATTACAGTGCTTGAAGAAACATATATAATGCAATATCTGAAAAGGCAACTTTATTTGTAATTGAATTAAGTCTCACAAAAACAGAACTCAAAAAGAGAGTTTTTTATTTCAAGGAATAATGGAGGCAATCCAGACGTCTATTATAGCACCATAGCCAGAGGCGTCTGCCAAAGTTAGACTTTGGCAGTAAACCCCGAAACTTGTGAAAAGGGTAGATTAAGACTAAATCTATTGTAAAGTGAACCATAAATAGCCATTTGTATTGTTAAAACTCACAAGACTTATTATTTTCATTCCTTCCGCAAAAAAAGACCGATGGCTTATCGTTTTTTGATATTCCAATCCTTTTTTGGAAAAATTATTAAGCAGTTATTTTTTAAAAGTTTTAAAAACTAAGTTCAACTAGTTTTCAAAATAATTTTATGTTCGGTGTATGAAAAAAAATGAGTCTAGTTTCATTTTCCGATGTGGTACGTTTAGTCAAACCAACGCATACCTCTCTCAATTTCCGGTTTTTGAAGGGAAAAAGGTGAACTAATAACATTTAGCTCTTAGCAAAAAATATTGTAAATAAAAGTTACTTGTTTTTCTTTAAAAAGTAAGAATCAGCATAAAATTTATATTTTTATTACCGAAGCCTTCGTGCGAATTTAAAACAGTGTCACACTTTGATCTCTCCCCGAAAACTTTAGATACAGTACATAAGTCTGTATTTTCGGGAAAAATATGGCTCCAAATGGGAAGTGAAAACCCATGATGATTGTATGTACTAATATTAAGTTGTTTGATAACTCACATGTAATATGTAGTTATAATAATATGTGCCAGACAACAACAGCAATATCTCTACCAAACAAATAAGTTACAGAACAATAAATACATTTTGTACCAAACTTCTAAAATTACATATATCTGATTCTGGTTGTATTGTTTATATTAATTCAAAAACCAAGGTAAATACTTAAGTTAATGATTACCCTTGCGCATTACAACCATAGCGTTTAATTCTCTTTGTTGAATACTTATCTATCTATATGTGTATTGTGTATATATTGTTGTTTGTTGGCTAAATCTTACTTTTATGACTTGTATTTTGTAATTTGAGGTACTTGTTGTATACTACACGTATATGAGAAGGTTGTAATGGTCAACTATGGGATGAATTTGGGAAATCTAAGCATACTTTTCTATGAAGATCTAAGAAAAACAAATATCCTACTAATTGTATAAATGTCAAATTTTTTATGTTAGTATGTTTGGATGTTTGTTACTCAATAACGCACAAATGGCTGAAATGATTTGAATAAAATTTGGCAAAAAGGTAATTAATTATCTTGATGAATACTTTTGAGGCTATCAAAAAACAACGGTGAGTATGACTGCCAGTTTGTTTATATATTTGAAAATTTATGAAATTAATTGGCTTCCAGATAAAGAGTGCACCCAAGAGTGATTGTGTTGAATAACGTGGAATGTGCGCTAGTAAAGTTTTCAAATTTTTTCCTGAAAAATCAACAGTCGCATTAAATTGATCTGTCAACGTTTTTTTTTTTTTATTTTTTTTTTTTTTTAATTATTAGAATAATATCTGTCGCGGTGTTAGCATTAGCAAAATTGTCTGTCTACGAAGAAGCAGTTTCATCCCAACTTAATTCAAAATAAAAAAGAAATACCCAATATCCAACCGTCCTGAAAAGCTTTTCGTGACGTTGCTAGTTTTTATACCATACCTAGAAGACTTTCTTCTATTCATACTATATTATTATCATCATTGTAGTAATGTTTTATCAGTGGAAAACTAGGTGGATATATAAGTGTTACTGGAGGTAGTAAATAACTAGTGTTTAAAATAGATCGACAATGTTTAAAATACAACAATTTAAGTTTTAATAAACATAGAATGGAATATGAGAAATTATTATTTTCCATATTTTCATTTTCCATGGGATGAATATAAAGTAGAAATTATTATCAGAGGACATTCGAGTAAATGAATTTCGTTTCCCTCAGTTTATCTAGAAAGATCTTTTTCACGATTGATTAGCATGCTTATTTGATATTATCCTAAACTATCAAAGCGCAGTCTTGCAATGTATGCTTGGAATTTAATGAAGAATCTCAGCTTTACATTACCCCCCCCCCCCCCACAACATCGAATATTTGCAAGTTTACCTAAGTCTGGTATCAATAAAAGTGCATGATGTTGTACATTAAAAAAATAACATGAAAATCAGTTTACCCGTTTAATAGTTGTGAATTCTTTTATGGGGGGTTTATCAAATTGCATAAAATTTACTAAAAACTTCTCATCTGTTTCCATGGAACCATAATGTACCATAGCGAAGCATGGCAGGGTACAGCTATTAAATGATAATGAAAAAAAATCTAGCCTTTAATAGTAAAGCCATCTTACAAAATTGCTGGTCATTCTTTTGGTTCTATAAATATATGCTTCATGTAAAAATGCTGATACTTGCTTCATCTAAAAACTTGATATACTGCTCTGCGCCAACACCATCACACATTATTTCTGCTAGTAAATATTAATATCATTTTTGGATCATCTGGAAGACCGATCAGGTTATATTGTAAGATATTTGAAGCAATAATAAAAATTAGGCAAAATTGGTAAACAAAAATGATTGCGACTTTTATCGTATAATCACGTTTACAGACCAATAAACGCAGAAACATTTTGTATTGCTAAAACAAATTAGAATAAATGGAAATTATTATTTGATCGAAAAATACCTTTTTTGTTTAATGGAGTAAAGATATTTTACAGAAGTATAAAATGCAATATAAGTTGTTTTGTTTTAAACTGCTCTATTAAATTACATCTGTGAATATCGAACTAAAAGTTTTCGATTCGTATTGACATGCATGTGCATTTTTTTCAGAAGAACTTTGATTATCTCTACGTACCTAAAAGAAGATCGATAGGTATTTAATTAATATTATGTACATACTCGTCCCTGAAAAAGATATAAAACTTGTAGCTAATTTTTGGTTGATGGTTTTACATTAGGGTTGTCAGATTATGGGATTTCGGATATAAAACTAATTGTTTGCTACTTGGCTTCCATACACCATATTTTGAGTATTATGGTTTGTAACCTAAATACATTTCGCATCTCTTTCATTCGATATTTTCAACGAGGTGCCACAATCCACGCAAACATTCCAACCTTAATTTAGCAAAATTCAACTGATCAATATACAACAAGTCAGATAACGCTGATTTGCAAAATGTTACTGTTTTGCTACTTTTAATCCCAAATCACATTTATTACACATTGTATATTTTACGGTTTCCAAATATAGCTTCCGAATTGTTCCATCATGTCAAACTTTCTTTTCTAAAAAGGGTAGTTTTACCGCCATAACATTACTTTGAATGAAAAAATTCAAATTCAGCATTTCACGTTCTTCATATTCTTAATGAACGTATTTGGAGATTGTATTTCGTTGGAGAGCAGTGTAATTGATATAACAATATACTAGATGTTATCTGGTAACCCTACAATACCTTTAAATTTTATGAATTAAATGAATTACATACATTACAAAATTACTATTTTATATTGCTGCAGGTAGGTAGCTTAAAAGTTACATACCTATCTTTACTTTACCTGTATATTTATTATTACTAAACCATCCAGCAGCCAGTGATTACTATAATTCTAGCTAAATATAAGTAGGTACAGTAGAGATACCTCTTATGTCTGTTCACATAATACATATATCTAGATCTATTGTAAATTTTAGTTCAGATAAAGTTTTTGTACAAAGATGTATGTAGTTACAATAAATGAAATTATTGAATTAATCCCGTAAATATTTATGTGCTAAATTTTGGGACCAGGACTCCAGAAATTTGAAAAGTATGTTTTAAAGTAATTTTGATCACAAATTTGAAAAGTATGACCCAAATTTAGTAGAAGTACATACTTGGTTTATCAAAATTGAATAAAATTTAGATGTGATAGTAAAATTAAATTTTTTGGATTCTAATGACGTCACAAAGTCAAAAAATTCGATTTTTTTGATAACACAGGCAAATTTGTTCCGATCTTATTGGAATTTTTTTTGAAACCGACTGATTTTGGGCCGTTCTTTTCAGCTGTGGCGCCAATTTTTCGCTAGCTATCACTAATGAGCTTAATTTCGAGACCAGGACTCTACATTCATGAAATATATTGGAGCTAGATTAATTTTGATCACAAATTTGAAAACTATGACCCAAATTTAGTACTATAACATACATGGTTTTTCAAAATTGGATAAAATTTGAATGTGATAGAGCAAAATTAGTAGGATTACATATTTGGTTTATCCAAATTGCCATTATGATACTTTTTGGTACCTTTGAATGAAAAAGCTTATGAATTTTTGACACCGTAACTTTTTTTATATATAATAACTCGTATGACACGAGTGTAATATCAGTTGCATAGTCCATAAAACAAAGAACTAACCTTTTATTTAACATAGCAACTTGCGTGGCACTACACTTATTCAAGTTGCCTAACATACCCAATAAACAATTTGTCGGACTAGAATCTAACTTCTGTGGCAATAAAAAAAAAATGAACATGAACAGTGAATGTATTAATAATAATTCCAATTCCGTTTGTATTACTCTGTATTATTTTCTTTATTTATTATCAACAAGGTAGAGAGAAATCAATACTTTAATTTGATACTCTATTATTTGAATAAATTTAAAAAGTTTAACAATTAAATGTACAGACTCTTTAAGGTAAAATGACACGATTATGGTAACCCTCCTCCATTTTGCCTTTACTGTTAAATACTATCAGTATACTAATTTTCATCAAAATAATTAGAACCGATTCCGATATTTACAAGGCGCAACCTAAATACTTACCACTGGCGCTATGTATCCTCGTTACGGCCCTGTTAATCAAAATAAATTTTAAAAGCCTTGTGGATAAATACAATAATTTATATAATGTGAAAATTTTTGAGCCAGCACCTAAATATCATACTCACCACGGCCATGTATATGTGTAATAAGATTGAACATAAAACTAAAACATATATAACTTGTTAATGATTATTATTATTATTATTATTATTGTAGTTTTAATATAGTTAAGAAAAATTTACTTTAGTTAAACATTATTAAGTGCATCTTTTTTTAATACATAGTTTTTATGTTTCAATTATAACAAAGTTAGTGATAGTTTAAACTATATTATATTTGCATATTTGAGCATGAAATTCAATTTTCACATCGAAAAATGTTTTTTAAATGAACATGCCGTTATCCATCCGCTTCGCTAGGCAATACTAACTTTGAAAACAATATCACTACACAATTTTATTCACTCCTTTTACTCTCATATATCACCAACACTAGCATATTCCTTGGGAAAAAAGCTCTTTAGTTAAGCATTGATTAATCGTAATAAATTTCCGGTTGCACGCGTCGTTGATGAAATAAAATATATACCAGCTTTAGTCTAATCATACGCTTTTAAGCTTTAGTTTCATTCACATTTCAAACTTGATTCTGTCCTTTTTCTGTGATGCTTGAATAAACAGACAAACAAACGCTGGATAGATTTATAATAGTAGCACATGTAATTAAAATAAAAAGAGATACCGCGTTTATGAAACGATCAGGAAGTCAAATAGTGAAGTTTATGGAAACATCTTTGTGCACTCAAAAGTTTATATCAGTTAATAAGGGTCTTTTTCTTCGCATTGATCAAACTAACCAATTAAATAAATAGTAATGATGACTATTTTTGTGTCATCTTGTACATGAGAATGTAACACAGGTAAAAGCTAATTACTCTTAATACAAGGCAATGAAATTCATTTATATTTTATGATTATAAAAGTTAATTAGTTATGTTCATTATTTAGCTTTAGTTTAAACTTTTACATAAAATAGTCAAATAGTGGAATACATTTAGTAGCAGTGTATTTATAACATAATATACTTTGTATTTATTATCTTATAGTTGGGAATATAGGTTAACTTGTTACATACGACATCATTTATCGAGAAAACATGGATCACTTTTTATATGGACCTATTAGAGAACGTGCTCTTTTAATCTGGAGAAATTGTATAACTTGGATTGTTTTCTCGTTAAAACTAAAGAGTAGTGGATTTTTGAGGAAAATTTTTTGGCCGAGTTTAAAATTTAGATTTCGATTAAGTATCTTAAGAAATGTGACCCATCTTAAATGTGGCTCACTGTATATATAATGTAATAATTTTGTTTTTATTACGGAATATGTTAAAAATTTTATAATCAAAATAATACATAATTTAAAATTACGTTGGATTTTGTAAAAAAAATGTGTTAATTTGAGAAATTGATAATTGAATGAACAAACAACTGAATATCACATAAGCATTTATCAATATTTTACAGAAAAATAATATCGATAAATTATGTACTTATATAATAGTAGTGTGTTTCAGGATTTAGTAAATAGGTAGGTTCGTTCTATTATATGTTCTCTTATATTTAGAAAATAGATAATACGATAAGTCTTTACTACAGACGACAAGTTAGAATATTGTGACTAACTAACTATAAGTACCTGCATATGAATTTAAATTATTTACTTGTGAATAAATATCCGGAGTCAATCATAAATATTTCTCTTTAGATATAATGTACATACAAATCCATCTACACTGTCTCCCATTCGGTCTCATTTCATTTTAATCGACTTATCATCGAGAATTATGAAACGTTTTTTTTTTATATCGGATTGGCTACACTACCCTAAAATTTCTTGCAAAAATTGAGAACGACTCCAAAAAAGCACAAAATAGTAAATAATAGTAATTAATTACGCTTTGAAATATATATATATACATATTTTTTTTATTGCCACAGAAGTTAGATTCTAGTCCGACTAGAATATAAGTTGCATAGTCCATAAAACAAAGAACTAACCTTTTATTTGACATAGCAACTTGCGTGGCACTACACTTATTCAAGTTGCCTAACATACCAAATACACTCTAAATTGTTTATTGGGTATGTTAGGCAACTTGAATAAATGTAGTGCCACGCAAGTTGCTATGTTGAATAAAAGGTTAGTTAGTTATTAATATAAGTTATTACATATTATTATATAAAAGTGCTAGAATTTTACTTATTTTGGATAAAAACTTTAATAAGAAAAGAAGAATCTTTGTAAATTTGTTTTATGAAAATGTACATTTTTTTTATAAATAAATACAAATCGTTTATATATTTTAAATTTTGTTTTATTTTTTAAATTTTCTATCCTATTTTTTCTTTCAGAACAAAATTAATAATTAATTAATTATTTAGTAAAGGTAAGTATTAAGTTAATTATATGAGAATATATAAGCTGGGTGCCTGTGTGGGTTTAGCACTTGCCTCCGAAACCAAGATCCGATTGTTCGAATCCTGGTGATGGTAACATTTTCTTTTTTAAATTTAAAGAATTTTTCATGATGTTAAAAATTTTCCGCTCTTTTTATAGTTTAAATTATCTATATAACACGCTCTCTCTCTATAAACGTCAATTATACATATGTCATAAATCACTATTCTGTCAGGGGGTGGGAATAATCATAATTTATTTTGTACAGTATAAAATCAATTTTCGGGATAACGTTTTCATTTTTTCTAAATTAATAAAAATTTATATAAATAAATAAAAATCGTTATATATTTAAAATTTAGATTTATTTCTTTCTATCCCATTTTTCCTTTCAGAACAAAATTATTAACTAATTAATTTTTTAGTAAAGGTAAGTATTTAGTTAATTATATGGTTATATAAAAACCGGGTAGCTGTGTGAGTATAACACTTGCCTATGAAACCAAGGTACGCTGTTTCGTATCCAGGTGGGGTTGACATTTTTACTTTTAGATTAAATGAATTTTTTATGCGCTACGTCAGTTATGCATATGTCATAAATCATTATCTGTCAAAGGGTGGGGATTTAAATTATTATAAATATTTTTCGAAAAATTTTTAATTTTTTCAACATTTGTACTAGGAGAACATAAGTGGGAATTAGTAGTTCCTGATAGGGAGCAAGTTGAGTAAGTGTTTTCACCCCGAAAGTCTAAAATTTTATTTTGGCAGAAAGTTATTGGTCTGCCCACTAGAGGTCACACTCACCAAACACAGGTGTGCAGACCACTAACTTTCTGACTTACGAGGTGACAACAATTACCTTGCTATCAGGTACTACTTATTCCGCCCGTTTATGATGTTCTCCTAGTAGAAATGTGAAAAAAATTGAAGTTTTTGAACGAAAAAAAACTAAAATTTTTCATCATTTGTACTAGGCAAACATGTTGTGGCGGAAATTTGAAAAAAAATGAAAATAAAAAAAAAGAATTGGCTTTAAAGACAATATGAACATTTTTTATTATATATGTCCTCACCTAGTTTCGAACCAGGGGACTATCTATTAGAAGTCAGATACGCTAACCACTCTACCATAAGGGCTCTGTGTGTAGGTGGTATCAATAAATAATTATATATTCATATTTTCGACTTTCTTAAATTATAACAAAAAGTAAAACTCATTTTCGGAAAATTTTGAGTAGTTTTATTAGAAAAAAATGACAAACGAAGTTTGAAATACTTACCTATCGTGAAATTCGAAATACTTACCTATTTTTAACTGAAATAATATTGTATAGCTACAGAGAGATGAGGAAAAATAAAATAAAAACAGGGTTTGAGTTTTCAACTTTATTTAAATGAAATCAAAATACATAAAAACTATTTACGAATTACTTGCACATAATTCCATATAATTAATTTCATCTTAAAAAAATTTGCATCAACTTTTTTTTTACAAACCAAATACCACACAAAAATAAAATGAAAATCCAAAAAGAATATTACGTATTTACAATCCAAATACACTCTAAATTGTTTATTGGGTATGTTAGGCAACTTGAATAAGTGTAGTGCCACGCAAGTTGCTATGTTAAATAGAAGGTTAGTTCTTTGTTTTATGGACTATGCAACTGATATTACACTTGTGTCATACGAGTTATTATATATAAAAAAGGTTACGGTGTCAAAAATTCATAAGCTTTTGCTATAGAAAATCAAAGAAAAAAAGTCAAAGATATTTCCTTAATTGTTTCTCCACACGACAGAATCTTTTAACCTCAACTATGAGGGGAGCGATATAATTCAACATTTGAAAAATTCCTAAAAGGTCTTTACGACACTATTGAAAGCGCAAAAATATTGCAAAAATAATTATTTTCATGCAAGAATGTCAATGAAATATAGTGTGTGTGGGAAGACTGGCCCACCGCTACCCAACCGTATGCCAAAAAGCCTTCGGTTATTTAAATTTTTAAGATTTATATCTTCGTCCCTGATTATGGAGCTACAAGTTTGAGTCTTGGTGCAAAGAGCAGGTAGAACGATACTTACTTTCGACTCTTATTTAAATCTCGACGGCTTTTTTGCTGTGTATCTTCCCGATGACAACTCAAAAAGTATAAATTTAATTATTTTCATTGTGAATAATTATATGTTCCTTTTCGTACAAAAAAAAAAAGTTATTTTTGTAATGTCAAAAATTATTTCCCACAAAAGATTAACAAAAATAAATGGCATTGTATACATATATACAAAGCATTTCGCATATAAATGATAATTTTCTTTTAAAATAATAAATGGAGCATACCAGTGACATTTGAGTAGATACTTATGGTTAATATCACGTCTACAGAAAATCTTTGTCTTCACTTTAGAGATGAAATAATATATATAATATGTATAATGTCACACAATGAAAGTTCGCGGTTCAGTCTAATATTACTTACTATATTTTATGGTGTATGTCGTGCCAATACTGTTAAAAAAGTTTTATCATAAAAGGGCTAGAAAATCTATCAGCATTATTATGCGCTTAAGGAAAGTATATTAATAATTATTTTATTTCTTTAATTGATTGAATAAGCTGTATGTTTAAGTCACAAATACTCACCGTCTGATTCTTAAGTTTTTCCTAATTTAATTATGAAGCGAACAAAAACACTTTGTAAGTATTGAAAACTGATCTCAAATTTTTTGAACAGTGCTTAGACATTAATCAAGTCGGATATAAGCGGCTCGTTGCTATATCGAAATATCAAGTCCACTAGAAAATAAATGATTTCTCCTGCCTTTGTATAATTGCTTGCATATATGTGGCGACTCATTTCTTCTGTGATTATTCAGCTCTTCTTATGAGAAGACTAACACATTTGGGTTTGCCCTATTTTTAAGAACTCTTAATGTTTAAATCTGTGAAAATAAAATCATATCTTCTGTTCTTGTAATCATAATATAATAATAGTTGCTTATAGGACGATCCCTTTTTTAGTTACACAATTACCTAGATCTAAAAGTGTCTCATCCCTTTATCTAAACAGTACTGTATCCTGATTTTTAACCGACGAAAAAAGGAGAGGTTCTCAAGTCAACACGTAAATTTTGTCATGACCACGGATAACTTTTTAAAGGGTAATCCGATTTTGAAAATTCTTATTTTATTATAGATAGGATATACGTCGAAGTAGATCCCATTAAAATTAGAAAAACAATTTTTGCCTCTATGGGGCTATTAAAAACAGGGAATGATTGATTTTTCACTTGAATTTCATTTGTGATCGATTCGATAGATTTTTGATACACTTATGTAGTCCTAACTGAAAGAATATACTCTCCAGGTGGGATCTCATAATTGTTTTATCAAAATCGATTCAGTAGTTTTTAATACCTGTAAGTGCCTTTGTTTGTTATATACGAAAGTAGACTCACTAAAAAACTCTCACAAAATTAAAATTTTTGACTCCCATCAATAATATTTCTTTTAGGTAACTATAATTTGAAGTCGACGCCAATAAATTCAAGTCAATTTTAGCAAAGGGTATGGCAAGCGTCTACTTAGAAGCGTAATTCTAAGAAGCGTAATTGACCACAAAGAATTTATTGATTGGAGTCGAAACATAAATTATTTTTTACTGTCTTGAGTTGGTTCTATTTTTACAAAAAATGTTGTTTCTCAGTTTTAGGAGTTAACTTAACAAATAAAATAAAAAAGAAACGTTGTACTAAAACAGGTTCACAATTCAAGGGTATATAAACAAGTAACTCAATTAGTTGTAACATTTCATTGCGAATTAAAATAACAAAGTGTCCTTGACAATGTCGCAGTAATATAAACATGCTCCCATGCATTTGAACATTCTATTTGTGGGTGTGGGTGGGTTGTTGATTCTTCATGTGTTGGTTACTTGGTTAGAAGTTTTCTTCCTCTCGTGTGCCTAATAAAACATAACACTCTAGGGAAACATACACAACAAACAAAGAATAAAACCACTAACTTGAATTTAACAACTAAAAACTTAAAACTATTTTGTTTTACATACAAACATGCCTACATACATTCATACATACACACATACATGTGACAAGCCGCGGTGACTACGACCTTTAATTATTTTGTGATTTTCCACAAATATGAAAGTATTTTGTGATTTGCATCATTCAAATCAACTATATTTGTAAACGTTGGATACAAAGAAAATTAATTGAATTTCAGGTAGCCTTCTACATTTAAATCACTCTTTCTACGTTCCAATTTACCTATAAATTTATTTGAATCGAAACTTATTACTGCCACTATTTCAAACTAAATACATCGTTTATGATTTCTACATATGGATAGACATTGTTAGTAGGTATGCACTTATAAAAAAGTTTTTATAAAAAATCCAAATCGTTCCGTCATTTGAAAAGCGTTGTTCCAAATATATCCTGAGATTCACTTTCGATAGAACAGATTTCTGAAATTACTTCAGTGGTAATGTAAACTGAGAGTATCTTTCCAGACATTATTTATATAATAAATAGCCTGATCGGATTAGTAGTCAGTTGGCCATTCTACTCAAAATTAGAAAGATGTTTCAAGTTATGACGTAATTGTTCTAACAAATTTCATTTAGCATACTGTCTCTACGACTGGCTAAAACAGGAGCCATGTTTTGTCTATCTGCAGCTGAATGAGACTAACTTTCAGAAAGCCTTTTTTTATATAATATTCTTTCGCTTTGGATTTTTGGACCGATAACAAGAACATATCTATACTGGGACATTAAAACTTTTCGAGAAGAAAACCATAGTTTTCTATCAAAAACTTAATAATATAATTTAACATACAAGAAGTATAAATGACATTTTATGTATGTGCTATGTTCTCGCAAGTTAGTTAACTTATCCAATTTAGTCGACGTGCAAACAATGTTGGAAAATTTCATGTTATGTAAAAATGTAGTGTAATAGTCATGTTCCGTATAATATTATACGAACCGACCGACCTCTTTTATTCAAAATAACTTCCTTTTTTGTTTTTTTAATTTCATCTTATCAACTTGTTATTACACTTCAGGGCTGTTATCAAAATATTAAATGGAATAATGTGTTTTTCTTTAGAGTTTTGCTAAAATTTTAGTTGGAAATAATTTTTGAAAATATGCAGCAAACAAAAAGTTATAAAGTTTATGAAATAAACGTTTTTTATCCATTTTATGAAATACACGTTTTTTTCCACTAGCGCCGATTTCGAAATAAAAACGAAATTGCTTAAAAAATAGAGAAGTACAGAGGCGTTGATATAATGAAAATAATGAGGAGATGCCGAAGCATTATTGAGGGTGTACCAAAACATTGAGTCTTAGATCATTGTCTTCAGTTTTTGATTGTTTTTTTTCTCTAAAAAATCAAAGTTTATATTGGAGTGAATATACTATCTCTACCTTTTTCCGCTGTTGCTTAGTTTATACTTAATTTTATCACTTGTGGAAAAAATGATGTAATATATCTACCTGTAAGAATTACATGTAGATAAACAGTCTACACCTTAGGATGAACCCAGATACTCATTTATTTTCGAAAGCGTAATTTTCACTTTTTCAATATTATTGTTAAATGAAATTTGTGTTTATTGTCTTTGCAGTGTATACATTTATCAAGTTTATTTGCATAAAAGATCTATCGATAGTATAATTCAAATCCTTCAAAGTATTGAAAATTTAAAGTATTGAAAAAAATTAATTAATTCGATAATGGAAATGGATTTATACATGATATTGTTTACCAAATCGTAACAAAATCATTCCTAAAAGTAGGAAAATAAATGTTGTAACGAAAATAGAAAGCAATTTTCAATGTTAGTGCAGATGGTATATTATTTGCTGTATGCAAATGAATTCTTCTTTAATGAATAAAAAGATAATTAAATTATATTATTCATTGAAATAGAGAATTGTGCAAATAGGCAACGAATGTAATAAAATCGATTTCGGAAACGGCTGATGCTCTCATATATAATTACATACTATACCTGTCTATAGAATATAGTCCAGATGAATTCGTGAATAGAACACAAAAATCTGACGGATTCAGATAAACTAACTTGAGTAGTCAATATCCTATCAATTATTACTTATCCTATCAATTATAACTTCAGGTATAGATTTCGCGAGTTTCAAAACTCTAGGCGCTATCTACAAGATCCACATGCAAGTCGAACTTGACTTATTTTAATTAATCCTTGAAATCTTTGGTCTACGAGAGTCCAAATTGTATACGATGGAAACTTTGTCGGTTTTTTAACTGTGACTTCCCTGAGTCCCAATTGTTTGAGTATAAGTAAAAATTTAAGATTTAATAAGGTTTTAGATTTAATAAGGTTTTTATAGCATGCCTATAAAAAAACTTGATTAATAAAATAAAATTATTGCTTCCAATTTGAATGAATTTCGTTATCTGGTATTAAATGCCTCAAAATACGCCGATTTTGTGTTTATAATTTGAATGTATTTTTAGTTAAATTTAGTAACGAAAATTGCCAAAATTATGTCCATCTAAGAATACGATTCGCTTCTTGAAAAATTTTCTCTAGAAAAGTTAAAAATTTTGTGGATAAAAACGCAACAATAACTTGTCTTTATGGTTTTAGTTTAAGTTAAAAATTTTAATGCAAAACGTGGATAGAAGTTTGTGTTGAATTATTTGCAGTTTTTTCTTAACATAAATATGGTGAAGGAGATTCATGAAGAATAATCTTAAACAATAACCCAATGGATTTTATGTCGATAGCAGTACACATATGTATTCTTGTAGTCTTTCTGTTACTATTCTCTTTACTACAAACAAAATTTCAACCTATTCGAATTTAGTGAAATGATGTAGAAATAAGTGCTGTTTTAGTGATATTAGGCTTAATATAAAAGCTAAAACGTATTTGAAACAAACATTTGAATGTTATTATTATACAGAAGACAACAACAATTGTCATAATGTAAAATTATAGTTACAAACAGTAGTACATACAAATCTTATTTAAATAACAAGTGAAAACAAACAATTGACTGAGTTAATTGTTGAAATACCATGCATAGACAGTTGCTAATTGCGTTTACATTTTACCCAGAATTGCTTTAATCTAAGATCCCACTTTCCCAAATGAAAGCTTACCCTGATAAAAAATAGAAAGAGTATTAAGTCTGTTTGAGTCTTGAATCACTTTTGTAAGATACTTAAACTATGTGAGGCGTGCCATTGAATTACACAAGAAAAATTTAATTAAGATAAAAATCAAAGTATCAAAATATTTGGAATAAATAAGAAGGATATCTAGGACATATCGACATAGAAACTGAATTTGAAAGAAAACAAATAAAAAAAAAAGAGTCTAGTAATCAGATTAAAGTAATTATCTTGTAATAAAATTAAAAAATTGTTTAACTGTTGAAAACAATACGTATTACACCGCCAGTATGCCTCTGCCCCGTAGAACAGTCATGCACAATGCCAACGGCGCGGTGGTCGATCGACGTGCTATGAGTGAAAGTAAATAATTTTGTTAAGACCTACTGTGTTGATGCCGGCTCAGCTCGACTCCTATTTATAAATTCATGATATTCATAATTACATATTTTGTTTCAAGTATTAAATAATGCCCTTAATTTATTACATGTACTGCAACTCTGCAAGTCATTTTATTTAATATCAAGTATTTTATAACGCAATTTTACTGTAATTACCTGTGAATGACATCGGTAAAGATCGATTTAACACGATCTTAAGAATTCAGTGCAAATTTTAAATAAAAAAATAATAAAAATTTTAAAGCTTGTTTCTTTCTTGACAATCGAAGATACAAATAAGGTTTTTTATTTCGCATTTTATACTATTTTACGCATATAGGGACTGATTAATCTAGTTGGGAAAAATGTTCTGGGAACATGAATTCTGGATATACAGGGTAGAACATTTTAATCTATTATGGCTAAAATAGTTCGTTCAGATTGAATCTAGTTTTTGGGGTTGCTTTATTAATCAATTTTAATTCTAAAATGTAAGAGATAGCATAACACATTAAATTAGGAAATTGGTTGAAAATATTCTTTCGAAAATTGTAAGATTTCGGAGGAAATACGACGAAATACGAAAACTATATCATTGTTGCATTGAATCGAAAGAAAAAAAAAACGCAAGATACAGAAAAATGCTTAAGCAAAAGTTGTCCAAATGTGAAAATAATAAAATAATATTTGCAACTAATTTAACAGCACTTAGAATCGATATCCTAAGCCAATATTTATTTTCTAGTGATCAATTAATAAATTATTAATTTATAAAGAAATAAAAAGCACAAATTTTATTACAAATTTTATATTTTCCGGCATTGAAACTTTATGATACCTTCAAATATAATTTATATGAAACAAAATATTGAATCACGAAAACCATTGAATCTTGTTGAGTTGGATAAATGTTGTTTTGGATGACTTATTTACAAGAAACATAAAACAAATACTCACGTGTGCTGTTAAGTCTGTTGTTTGTTTAAATGTTTGTTGATATTATTTATATTCGATGGATATATTTGAAATTTTGGCAGCTCGTTGCATTTTTAGCCAAGATTGTCATTTATAACCCAAAATTCTCACTGTAAAAGAAAATCATTATAAAAGAAATTTGTATCCGTTTCCACACTACCATTGAGGTAGGATACATCAGCGCGTTTTTTTTTACGTGGTATCCCCTATAGGCCTAATCCACGATCCTTTCCTTCTATTTAAGTGCATCCGGTTACATTTAAACAGAAGAAAAAGATAAATAATCATCCAATTTGTCGTGACCGGAACATGACAAATTGGATAACATTATCGCAATTCCTAAAAAAAAAAATTCACAATCCCCAAATACTATCAGCCTAAATTTGACATCACTTAATATAATTACAGGACAGGTATTCCTAAAATATAAGAAAGAGATAAAAAAAACATAAACCTGGAAAAAAATTCAATTATTTTAAAAAGACAAGGAATAAATAAAAATTGCTTAATTTACAATAACCTTTATGCATAAATATTTCTGAAGGTCCATTTGAATTAACCATATCAACCTAGTTATAAGTAGACTTACCCCAGAATGAAACCAATCCAAAATATCACAGGCCATAACACAGGCGAAAAATCCATGTAATCAAGATCATTTTATCCGTACATTATCTGTCTAGATATACCTAACTCATTTTAAGTGATGACTGCTCACGTTGCAGATGAGACTGAACGACATCATGAGTTGATACAGTCCCCTATCGAGGCGCTTGGCTTATAGACAGACATAACGAGAAAAAATTGATTTTTGACTACACAATTTCTCATAGTGTTATAACACATGCAACAAATCGAACGAGTTTTTCCTGAGAAACATCATACTAACCTTAGTTAGTCAACGTCGCTTCTCAGAATTTAGGGCAGACCGAATTTACAAATTTAAAATAATATATTTAAAAAAGAAAATAAAAAAAATTTAAAAAGAAAAATTAGGCAATTTTTCAACCCAGTTATAAGTAGACTTACCCCAGAATGAAACCAATCCAATATATCACAGGCTATAACACAGGCGAAAAATCCATGTAATCAAGATCATTTTTTCCGTACATTATCTGTCTAGATATACCTAACTCATTTTAAGTGATGACTGCTCACGTTGCAGATGAGACTGAACGACATCATGAGTTGATACAGTCCCCTATCGAGGCGCTTGGCTTATAGACAGACATAACGAGAAAAAATTGATTTTTGACTACACAATTTCTCATAGTGTTATAACACATGCAACAAATCGAACGAGTTTTTCCTGAGAAACATCATACTAACCTTAGTTAGTCAACGTCGCTTCTCAGGATATAGGGCAGACCGATTTTACAAATTTAAATTAATGAACTGATATTTAGAGTAAAATAAATTGAAAAAAACCAAAAATATCTCTGGGCATAAAAGTTAAAAATTGCTTAATTTTCAATAATATTTATGCATAAACAATTAAAGAAAGTTCTAGGATAGGATATGATAAAAAAAGATAATTCTAGGATAGGATATGAATTTTACAAGTCACAAACACAGAATTATACAAATGACAATGTCGGAGATGAAAAAGCATAAATATCTCTGGAAAAAAAATCAATTATTTTAAAAAGAAAAGGAATAAATAAAAATTGCTTAATTTACAATAACCTTTATGCATAAATATTTCTGAAGGTCCATTTGAATTAACCATATCAACCTAGTTATAAGTAGACTTACCCCAGAATGAAACCAATCCAAAATATCACAGGCCATAACACAGGCGAAAAATCCATGTAATCAAGATCATTTTATCCGTACATTATCTGTCTAGATATACCTAACTCATTTTAAGTGATGACTGCTCACGTTGCAGATGAGGCTGAACGACATCATGAGTTGATACAGTCCCCTATCGAGGCGCTTGGCTTATAGACAGACATAACGAGAAAAAATTGATTTTTGACTACACAATTTCTCATAGTGTTATAACACATGCAACAAATCGAACGAGTTTTTCCTGAGAAACATCATACTAACCTTAGTTAGTCAACGTCGCTTCTCAGAATTTAGGGCAGACCGAATTTACAAATTTAAAATAATATATTTAAAAAAGAAAATAAAAAAAATTTAAAAAGAAAAATTAGGCAATTTTTCAACCCAGTTATAAGTAGACTTACCCCAGAATGAAACCAATCCAATATATCACAGGCTATAACACAGGCGAAAAATCCATGTAATCAAGATCATTTTTTCCGTACATTATCTGTCTAGATATACCTAACTCATTTTAAGTGATGACTGCTCACGTTGCAGATGAGACTGAACGACATCATGAGTTGATACAGTCCCCTATCGAGGCGCTTGGCTTATAGACAGACATAACGAGAAAAAATTGATTTTTGACTACACAATTTCTCATAGTGTTATAACACATGCAACAAATCGAACGAGTTTTTCCTGAGAAACATCATACTAACCTTAGTTAGTCAACGTCGCTTCTCAGGATATAGGACAGACCGATTTTACAAATTTAAATTAATGAACTGATATTTAGAGTAAAATAAATTGAAAAAAACCAAAAATATCTCTGGGCATAAAAGTTAAAAATTGCTTAATTTTCAATAATATTTATGCATAAACAATTAAAGAAAGTTCTAGGATAGGATATGATAAAAAAAAGATAATTCTAGGATAGGATATGAATTTTACAAGTCACAAACACAGAATTATACAAATGACAATGTCGGAGATGAAAAAGCATAAATATCTCTGGAAAAAAAATCAATTATTTTAAAAAGAAAAGGAATAAATAAAAATTGCTTAATTTACAATAACCTTTATGCATAAATATTTCTGAAGGTCCATTTGAATTAACCATATCAACCTAGTTATAAGTAGACTTACCCCAGAATGAAACCAATCCAAAATATCACAGGCCATAACACAGGCGAAAAATCCATGTAATCAAGATCATTTTATCCGTACATTATCTGTCTAGATATACCTAACTCATTTTAAGTGATGACTGCTCACGTTGCAGATGAGGCTGAACGACATCATGAGTTGATACAGTCCCCTATCGAGGCGCTTGGCTTATAGACAGACATAACGAGAAAAAATTGATTTTTGACTACACAATTTCTCATAGTGTTATAACACATGCAACAAATCGAACGAGTTTTTCCTGAGAAACATCATACTAACCTTAGTTAGTCAACGTCGCTTCTCAGGATATAGGGCAGACCGAATTTACAAATTTAAAATAATATATTTAAAAAAGAAAATAAAAAAAATTTAAAAAGAAAAATTAGGCAATTTTTCAACCCAGTTATAAGTAGACTTACCCCAGAATGAAACCAATCCAATATATCACAGGCTATAACACAGGCGAAAAATCCATGTAATCAAGATCATTTTTTCCGTACATTATCTGTCTAGATATACCTAACTCATTTTAAGTGATGACTGCTCACGTTGCAGATGAGACTGAACGACATCATGAGTTGATACAGTCCCCTATCGAGGCGCTTGGCTTATAGACAGACATAACGAGAAAAAATTGATTTTTGACTACACAATTTCTCATAGTGTTATAACACATGCAACAAATCGAACGAGTTTTTCCTGAGAAACATCATACTAACCTTAGTTAGTCAACGTCGCTTCTCAGGATATAGGGCAGACCGATTTTACAAATTTAAATTAATGAACTGATATTTAGAGTAAAATAAATTGAAAAAAACCAAAAATATCTCTGGGCATAAAAGTTAAAAATTGCTTAATTTTCAATAATATTTATGCATAAACAATTAAAGAAAGTTCTAGGATAGGATATGATAAAAAAAGATAATTCTAGGATAGGATATGAATTTTACAAGTCACAAACACAGAATTATACAAATGACAATGTCGGAGATGAAAAAGCATAAATATCTCTGGAAAAAAAATCAATTATTTTAAAAAGAAAAGGAATAAATAAAAATTGCTTAATTTACAATAACCTTTATGCATAAATATTTCTGAAGGTCCATTTGAATTAACCATATCAACCTAGTTATAAGTAGACTTACCCCAGAATGAAACCAATCCAAAATATCACAGGCCATAACACAGGCGAAAAATCCATGTAATCAAGATCATTTTATCCGTACATTATCTGTCTAGATATACCTAACTCATTTTAAGTGATGACTGCTCACGTTGCAGATGAGACTGAACGACATCATGAGTTGATACAGTCCCCTATCGAGGCGCTTGGCTTATAGACAGACATAACGAGAAAAAATTGATTTTTGACTACACAATTTCTCATAGTGTTATAACACATGCAATAAATCGAACGAGTTTTTCCTGAGAAACATCATACTAACCTTAGTTAGTCAACGTCGCTTCTCAGAATTTAGGGCAGACCGAATTTACAAATTTAAAATAATAAATTTAAAAAAGAAAATAAAAAAAATTTAAAAAGAAAAATTAGGCAATTTTTCAACCCAGTTATAAGTAGACTTACCCCAGAATGAAACCAATCCAAAATATCACAGGCCATAACACAGGCGAAAAATCCATGTAATCAAGATCATTTTATCCGTACATTATCTGTCTAGATATACCTAACTCATTTTAAGTGATGACTGCTCACGTTGCAGATGAGACTGAACGACATCATGAGTTGATACAGTCCCCTATCGAGGCGCTTGGCTTATAGACAGATATAACGAGAAAAAATTGATTTTTGACTACACAATTTCTCATAGTGTTATAACACATGCAACAAATCGAACGAGTTTTTCCTGAGAAACATCATACTAACCTTAGTTAGTCAACGTCGCTTCTCAGGATATAGGGCAGACCGATTTTACAAATTTAAATTAATGAACTGATATTTAGAGTAAAATAAATTGAAAAAAACCAAAAATATCTCTGGGCATAAAAGTTAAAAATTGCTTAATTTTCAATAATATTTATGCATAAACAATTAAAGAAAGTTCTAGGATAGGATATGATAAAAAAAGGTAATTCTAGGATAGGATATGAATTTTACAAGTCACAAACACAGAATTATACAAATGACAATGTCGGAGATGAAAAAGCATAAATATCTCTGGAAAAAAATTCAATTATTTTAAAAAGAAAAGGAATAAATAAAAATTGCTTAATTTACAATAACCTTTTTGCATAAATATTTCTGAAGGTCCATTTGAATTAACCATATCAACCTAGTTATAAGTAGACTTACCCCAGAATGAAACCAATCCAAAATATCACAGGCCATAACACAGGCGAAAAATCCATGTAATCAAGATCATTTTATCCGTACATTATCTGTCTAGATATACCTAACTCATTTTAAGTGATGACTGCTCACGTTGCAGATGAGGCTGAACGACATCATGAGTTGATACAGTCCCCTATCGAGGCGCTTGGCTTATAGACAGACATAACGAGAAAAAATTGATTTTTGACTACACAATTTCTCATAGTGTTATAACACATGCAACAAAACGAACGAGTTTTTCCTGAGAAACATCATACTAACCTTAGTTAGTCAACGTCGCTTCTCAGAATTTAGGGCAGACCGAATTTACAAATTTAAAATAATAAATTTAAAAAAGAAAATAAAAAAAATTTAAAAAGAAAAATTAGGCAATTTTTCAACCCAGTTATAAGTAGACTTACCCCAGAATGAAACCAATCCAATATATCACAGGCTCTAACACAGGCGAAAAATCCATGTAATCAAGATCATTTTTTCCGTACATTATCTGTCTAGATATACCTAACTCATTTTAAGTGATGACTGCTCACGTTGCAGATGAGACTGAACGACATCATGAGTTGATACAGTCCCCTATCGAGGCGCTTGGCTTATAGACAGACATAACGAGAAAAAATTGATTTTTGACTACACAATTTCTCATAGTGTTATAACACATGCAACAAATCGAACGAGTTTTTCCTGAGAAACATCATACTAACCTTAGTTAGTCAACGTCGCTTCTCAGGATATAGGGCAGACCGATTTTACAAATTTAAATTAATGAACTGATATTTAGAGTAAAATAAATTGAAAAAAACAAAAAATATCTCTGGGCATAAAAGTTAAAAATTGCTTAATTTTCAATAATATTTATGCATAAACAATTAAAGATGGCTCATTTAATCTTAATTTACCTTTATTAACATAAACTTACTTAGAAACAAACCCGAAAATGAAATTTAAGATTTGGAATTCAAATGAAGGGAATAGATAAATGTCAAATAAATAAGCTATTCGTAGTGAATAGTAAAACACACACTCAAATTAATTATATTACTAAGAATAAATTATCACATGAGATTTAGAAAATAAAAATAAAAATTTTACTTACCTGGATTTTGAACTCCATACCTGTGTAAGAGGAGTAGGACTCGCTATACTCTCTGCCACACGACTTGATGCTTGTTACAATTTAAACGGCCATAATCGGTGGTAAAACTGGACCAACCTAATGAATAAATATATTTTAGTGATAAATAATTAAAATAATTAAAAATAATTTTATTATTAGTAAATGTACAAATATCAGCCAATTGATTCTCTGTAGGTATATGTTCAATTTTTAAATTATCTTTTTTTAATTCTGATCGAATGAAATGGTATTTAATGCCAATATGTTTACTTCTTTTACTTTCCCAATTCTTAACTTATTGAATACTTGATTGATTATCCTCAAAAATTACTGGTTTAACGATAATATTAAAACATTCATTTTACAAACCGCAGCTAGCTAATGCAACAATATTCTGTTTTTTAGATTTTCAAAATATATTATTTCCAAATAATTGAAGGGCGTACATGCGTCAACGATAATAGTAGAGAAATAAAAAACAATATGGTAATGCGATAGTTTAAATGATTTTCTATGATTTAAGACAAGAAAAATAACCTGTTATCGAATTATTTTCATTGAATTTTAAGTTTAAAAAATTGACTAAAAGTAAGATTTAATATGGGACTAAATGGAAAATATAAATACGATATTTTTCTAAAATTATATCGATACCAATACTTTTTTTTACAAGCTTTTACCAGGTAATAATTACTTAAACTTTTAATAGAATTTCAAAAAAATTTCTATTAATTTAAAATTCTTTAAAATTTACATACTGTTTCCCTATGAACGCACGTAGCAAAACAGGTTCACGCATGTACGTGAGCTTAAATAACATTGCATTCGATCAGAATTTAAAAAAAAATCGATTATATACCTACAAAAAATGAACTGGCTGATATTTGTACCAAAGGTTTATCAAATCAAAAATTTCACAAATTTGCTAAGTCCATAGGAATCTGTTTTGTTTGAATTGAGCAGAGTGTTGAAATCAATTGAATACAAATTTAGTTTTATTTATTATTTTGATAGAATTTTTTTCGATGTTTGTAACGGAGTTGTTGATTAAAACAATAATATTAAAACATTTCATTAATATTATGAATGTTCAAGTGATTGTAAAGTTATTTAGTTATTCATTTAAGGACGTACATTCATGAGACTTGTAAGTAGACAAATAAAAATAATTATGATGATAAAAAAGTTTAAATGATTTAAGGTAGTACCAGCATGAAATCACTTTTCGACAGATTTGGCCGAATTTTTTTTCTTGGGTTTATAATAGCTTTATTTATGAATTCCTAAAATTTCATAATTTTTGACCGTTTAGATCGCGAGATATTTAAAGACAAAGTTCGCGATTTTGAGGGTCATATCCCATTTAAAGCATGTAAAATGTCCGGTCTCTCCAACTATTTTTTATGATATTATTATATATTGAAGAAAAAGTAGAAAAAAATGTTTATACAATACAATTCTAAAAAAAAATTTAGAAATTAATTTTCATTTTCGAGATATTAATTTTGACGTAAATTGATCGAAATTGGGACGTTGGCATAATTATTTCCCATTTTAAACGGTCAAAATTTCTGAAACTTTGGGAATTAATAGTAAGCATTATTAAATTCTTAAATTTAATTTTTCGTTAAATTCTGTCGAAAAAAAAATTGTACCATTGCTTTAACATAGAAACTGCAAATACCATGCTGGAACATCCTTAAGAAAGAAAAAATATACAATTATATAAATTAATCGAAACGTAATTAATGTTAAATTTTAAATTCAAAAAGTGACCAAAATTAATCTTTAACATAGGTTTAAATGGAAAATATAAATCGATATTTCTCAAAAATTATATCGATAACTATACTTGAAACTTTTATCAGTTAGTAATTATTAAAAAATTTTAATAAAATTTCAAAAAAAATTTCAAAATTATTTCAAATTTAAATACTGTTTCCATATAAACGCACATAGCAAAACAGGTTGATGAATGAACGTCTTTAAATAAAAATTATAATTATTAATATTAAAACTGTGTGTTTATTAGTAAACTCTACATCTAAAATAACACTAATGTCAAAAAATTTTATCGAACCATAGTACATATTCATTTTGTTATATTTATTATAAATAAATTTTGTTTAAATGAGATTGAATCTCTTGGGAATAAACGCAAGCTCGAAAAATTTTGAAATCAAATAAAAATACTTGTAGTCAATCACTAATAATAAAACAACTAATTCTAGAATGTGATTTCAATTGGAAAAAATAAACAAATGATTCAAACATAATTTTTTTTAATTAATATTAAAAGTTTTGTGTAAAAAAGTATTTGGACAAAATGTGAAACAAATTAAATATAATATAGAATTTTACAATGTACAAAAAAAGAATTAGAAAAATGTAAATTAAAACAAAAACTTACTCAGAAACAAATTCGAAAATGAAATTTGACGTTTGGAAGTCAAATGAAGGTGAAACACAAAGCACAAATGTAACCAACTGTCCACTATGAACGATGAAACACTACTGACCTAATGAATAATTTTGATTGACCACACCCGAAAAAAGCGCGGAAATTTAACACGCATTTAAATTAATGAAATTAATTTGAATAAATCAGAACATGAAATGTAGAGAAAAAATTTAAAATTTTTATTTGCCCGAGCTTTGAACCATAGACCTTCGATCTACGAGTCGCACCCGCTTAACACCGAGCTGCGACACCTCTTACATGATGAAACAATATCAAGAGACATTATGGGTGATAAAGCTGTACAAACCTAATGAAAAACTTTGAGTGACTAAAACACCTGTGGGATTGTTACACAAACTTAAATTAATAACGTAGGGAAAAAAAAAATTTCTACCTCAGTGGGTTTCGAACCCACGATCTTAGTATTACGAGTCAGACTCGCTCACCACTTCGCCATATGATCCGACATATATATATCTAATTTACACAAACAATATCAGTGAGAAAATTATATTTACCTAATGAATAAATAAATTTAACTTATTCCAAAATAAATGCGTATTCAAATTAATTTAATTGATTTGCAAAAAATCATATTAATAAATTCATTAGAAAAAAAAATTAAAGTTTATACTTATCCGAGATTTGAGTGAGAAAACCGAATAAGTATAAGCCGAAAACACATGCTTCTAAACCGAAACACATTAAGTCATTCGGATACAGTGTAGTAATAACTATTCATAGACCCTATTTATTAAGAATTTTTGGCTTCTATTATAAAATGTTCTATGACAAATATCAGGTTTTTCCTCGGTTTTTTTTACTACATTTATGTTGTAGTTAATCTCTTATACGAAAAGTTTTTTTTACAGATTTCACATGATTAATGCTTTTTTTTCCACCGTAAATGATGAACATAATGATTATCATTAAAATTTTTCGATATGTGGAGTAATTTTTAAAATATCGAAAATTGAAAATTTTGTTTAATTATTTAGCTTTCGATATTTCGATAACCAAGACAAATAACGAAAAATTTCGTATTTTCATGATCAAAGTTGAAAATAAAGAACAAATAATTTCAAACACGAATCTCAACTTGATATTACTATGGGCCATTTTAGGAACCGGACTCTCTTAGGTCAAGGAAAATCCCAAATCGTTAGAAATATTTTCTAAATCGATATTAATATTTATGTATTTTTATTTATTCATATTCCAAAGTATTTTTCTTATTTTAAATACACAGTTCGTTAAAAACTTTTCCTTCATTCAATTTTTTTTTTCTTGATACAATTAGAAAGAAAACCAATTATTTGTGCACTTCCTTAAAAGGGATGACTTTCTCCAGATTACATACCTACACTACGAATTAAATAATAAACATTAATTAGTGGGTATTTAAAAATACTTCGATTCGATCAATGTATACAGTTAATTAGTGTATATAAATTAAAATAAATTATATAAAACGTTATAAATTTATAAATTAAAAAAGTAAATACTTCACGCAATATTAAATAATTAACATAAATCCTAAAAACAGATTCACTTTAATACGAATTTAATCATTAGCCTAAAAAACAAAAAATGGTATGCAATTTTAAAGACACCATAAACAAGTGAAAAGAAACAATTGATTGAGTTAATTGTTGAAATACCATGTATAGACAGTGTTGATGCGCAATCGTATAGAAAGTGTTGACGTCACGTAAATAACAAAAGATATTCACTTTTAAATACACAACACACACACAACTGATATTCCTATATTAATACATACTATAAAATTTGCACCTATTTAACGCCCTCGTGGGTAAACAGTGACTATAAGGAACATTTTTTACATTTAAACTTTTGTTCTATCTCTAACGGTTTACAAGATGGGTCCTACGGACCCAAGACCCAATTGACCTATGATGCTCATTTACGAACTTGACCTCACTTTTTACGTCCTGAGTACGCTGTAAAAATTTCAGCTCGATATCTTTTTTCGTTTTTGAGTTATCGTGTCCACAGACGGACGGACGGACGGACGGACAACCGGAAATGGATTAATTAGGTGATTCTATGAACACCTATACCAAAATTTTTTTCGTAGCATCAATATTTTTAAGCGTTACAAACTTGGGACGAAACTTAATATACTATGTATATTTCATATATACATGGTATAATAATAGGTTATATAAATTTAATATTGTGGTGATGTAACTAGCTTGATACAATGAATCCAGTTTTAAACACTCCTCCCACCTTTTTTCAAAGGGTCGCGTACTTAAAAAAAAATATTTTAAAAATAAGGATTTAATCATATTATATTTGCATATTTTTAGAGTATATACTTGAGTTAATAAATCTCAGAGACCCGGGTTCGACTCTTGGTATTTGCGTATTTTTTTCAATTCTTTTTATTTAAGATTAATTCGACAAGTTATTCATCTTTATAGTTTAAGCCATTGTATCAGTAAAAAAACAACGTCAATAATAATCGAAAGGCTTTGATGTTTAAATTTGTATACAAGTTTTAGTATACAAATAAAAATTTCTTTCCTGCTGCAAATCAAGCATGAGAGCTCAGACCTGGGACTTGTTTCAGATTGAAGAATAAGGTACCTACTTTTGTCATTAAACTGAATTAGTTCAGTTAAACTGAGTAAGTTTAATCAGACATTAAATTAAGTTAGTTTCATCGCTCGGTTTGTAATAAGGAAGAATTTCTCAAGGAAGTATATACGGACACATGGTTCAATAAAATGGCCACATCGTTCTCTAAACTAGACTTGACTTCAATGGACTATTTTTTGGTAGGGATGTCTCAAAAATGTAATAATTTCACATTGAATTGAGAGATTGAAAATTTGTTTTCAAATTTAAAATTGGCATTATTTTCAAAAGCAAATAAGATTTTGAAAAAGTTATTGATGGTTAAAGGAATTCAAATGCTTTTAAAATACGCAAAAAAGATATATATGGCCCATATGGGCCCATTTTAAAACCAATATAATAGGTAAATTTTATTTTTCGAAATTTCGCATCGAAAAAAAAGACGATGATATGTAAAAAACTGGCCAGCCTGTAAATGAATAAAGAAGAAATAATATGATTCCAAATGAAAATTAATTCTGTTTAATATAAGTTGAGAAAATATTGTTTTATTTTAGTTCGTGAAATTTGGTTTTAGTGTCTTTGCGTTGTCTTTAGACTAAAGTATAATCTTAATGGTCCTAAATTCAACGACACCAGGCTAAAACAAATTCGAATTATTTTCGATTCACGAATGGTAGTCAAAATAAATATCTAATGTGGTTCCTGCTTGTTTACTGATTGTATAATATAATATTAAATAAACAATTTTTTTTTTTCTAATTTAACAAAAAAAAATATTTGTTTGGAAAACAGTTTTTCCATCCCCAAACCAAATTATTTGTATTGCTTGAATGCGAGAGCAAGCTGCGAGTGTCTGAACATTTTATAAATAGATGATTTAACGATCTCTTGTGAGATTGTTGGAAGGAAGTCAAACATAATTTAGGAATGATATAGGGTGTCAACGGGTGGGTTAAATTGTTGATGGTTGATTTGATGCCTCTTACTCCATCAATGTGTTGGTTGTTTGGTACTGATGATGATGATTCTTCGTCTTCTTTATATATGCCGATATATGTATATAACTTCCATAAACTAACTTTTCTAGTTTAACTGCTTTTCTACAACAGAAAATCAGTTCCCATAGGATTATTACAACACAAACTTGTGTGTATGTAACGAAACAAGACGGACTTTTAACAATTGATGTAGAGAGTAGACAGGCAGGCCAATCTATCGTGTGTTCATTCATTTCAATGTAATAGTAATTCATTTGGTACATACCTACTTTACTATACTTTGCATATATTAAAACATCAAACTGCGTAAAATTTACGGCATAAGTTATATTATCACTAACGTATTTATAGATGCTTGATAAACAGGTAAGAAATCAGTCGATTTGAGTAATGGCTAATATGTAGTGTAAATCATTAGTTTTTGGCTAGTAGACTAATTATGATCATTTGATTCTCGAAATACTTTGAGTATCTGCCAAAAATAGAACTGTGCGTTATGGAAAATAAATGATTGGCCAAATTAAATATACAAGTCAACTCAGGGGCGTGGAAACCAACATATTATTCCAAAAATTACAATTTTAAATTCAGTTTGTGCAATAAGTGAAAAACAAATCATTGCCTTTTTCAAAACGAAATGTTTCTATTATATAATATTCAAGTTAAACTATAGCAAATATTATGACAAATGTGTACTGAAAGTTGCCTATAAAAGCAGATATTACAAAGAAGTTGCAACACAAGTTGCCTAAGTCTTATACAAAACCTAATACATTGGTGCAATGCAAGTCACCTATAAAAAAATTGTTACAACCAAAATGATCTATAATCCAAGTAGTACGCAATCCTTCGCTTAAAAAACAGACGATTATAAAATTAATTAACAACACTACGCGGTTTAGCTTTTGAATATAAACAGGTCACTGCATTGCAAACGATGATCACATTGATATTATATTATTTAAACATAACTTCCGTTGTGCTTTCCAGCAAAATCTCAAGAAATTCTCATTTGTTCCTCTCAGATAGTAAGAGAGGGAGTGAGATATTAATATACTACTTCCACTTCAAATGGAGCGGAAAAATCTTTCAGTGACGGGTATCATGAGGAAAAATTTGCTAGTAAACTGTGTAAATAGCATATAAAGAATTCACCTTCTATTTTCCAGAAGCTAATTTTTACACATCCATAAGAAAACCTTTGGCCGAAATTTTCTGTGGGCTTCCTACCGTACTTTCATTCATTCGATATTTTTTAATTTATCCTTTCGTCCCTTACAATATTTATGCATATCGTGGGTTCTATCATGAAATTCATTCAGTAAACAAAAGAGAGCTGAAAAATTATGGCTGTTATGGACATATCGGTAATATTCGTCTTTTCTAGTCGAAACTGATACAGTAACTACCGTTTTAAGCAACAGAAGTGACAAGAAGTAAGGCATCTGGACCTGTAATCCTATGTTCCTATTAGTCATGGAGAAACATGACAAATTACAAATCTTTACGATATCATATTTATAAAATTGTTGTAACTCATGTACGTTTTAAATACATATAGTATATATATATTGTTGCAATAAAATTTGAGCTATACGGTAGATATGTACCGTACAGAGTGTCCCATCATTTAACTTAAGACTGAGATTTAACACTAGCTTCTTGCATTAAAATTTATTTATATGCTTATTTAGTGTAAGCTTACTAATTTTAATGGAGAAGCAAATATTCTAATATTTGAGATCAATAAAACATAAAAAAAGTCAAATTTTGCTTTATGTTTCTGCTAAATGTATTCGTTTTTCGATAAAATGTTTCGAACAGAAAGTTTAAGACTTGTTAAGACGAAGCATTCTCCAATTTAAACTTTATAGTCTACAGAAAAGAGGGGTGTATGACTTCGTGACTTACACACTCACGAAATTTCGTGAGTGGCTTCATTTCAGTGTAACCCACAACATTTTTAGTTAAGAAAACTTTGGAAATTGGGGCGTTAGCATAATAAAACATATAGCCGTTAAACTGACGTAGAAATGAGAAAACGACTCATGAAATATGTAGGCCAGTATGGACATTTATATTTTTACTCATATATATTAAACAATTGTGTAAAAATTCGCCGGTTGTTCATAAATTTACGATTTTAAAGGATTTAGATTTAGATGAAAAAATCTATAAATTTTTCACTCCGTTTTTTGTAAATATTTTTCAAACGGAGGGTGGTCTAATGATTTTTGTGAATAATTATGGGTGGTCCTACGATGGTCTAACGAGTAAGGTAGAAAATTTGCACTTTTTCATTTTGAAATAGTAATGATGATATTTTTTTCTTTGATTCGTTAATTCGAATATCTTGAATCATAAAATATTCTTTAATGAATCGTGATAGAAGAACGCTGGTGGGAGCCCAAGAGGGATTGTTTCCTTATCAAGCGTTTTCAATGGTTTAGTATGAAATATTTGACCATTTTCGTGATGAAAATCTACAATGTTATTTTATAGTGGAGACTGTGGGAAAATATTTCCACCGTTAATTTTTATTAAACGGTAGATGGTCAAACGAAAATTGTGAGTGGTCGAAAGTGGTCCTACGATTTTGAATCGATTGAGCTCAAAATTAAATTAAATTTCGTTCATGGGGGTGATACCATGTTATTTTCCCTATGATGGTTATGGTAAGGGCTAAAAGAAATAAAATTTTGAATCGTGAATATTTTCCGAACGGAGGGTGTTCAAATGAAAATTGAGGGTGGTCAAAAGTGGTCCTACGATGGTCAAACGATTAAGCTCACAAAGAACGCAAAACTCGGTCATGGGGGTGTCATCTTCACAAATCTTTCTTTTTCTCGATTAACACTTAACAGGCTCTGGTTAAATGGGACACACTGTTTACCGTAGTTGAATATTTTCTTTCAACTTTATATATACGGTTTATAAATTTTGTACTACTTCAATTTTATTATTTTTTATAGCTGAACTTGATAATATATTTGAGTATCTGTTCAGAATTTATAAATTTGTAATTTATAATATTATATAATATAGTAGGTAGTTCAGTAGGTATATGTATATAGTATATTATGAATAAGGGTATCAACATGGAACAGAATTTATAAATTTATAGTCAAATTTGTTATTATTATTTGTTATTAACTTTATGTACTTAACTGTACTACTCACGCTTAGCTTTAATTAAAGATTTGGGAAAATTTTATACTTTTAACTATAAAAGATTGTAAATAAATAGGAACTTTTCTGTGTACAGATGGTTGTTTGCACGTAGAAAATATATTTTATGGTTACATTTTATAAATAATTGTATTAGTAATAAGGATTTATGCTAATGATTTTAGTATTTATGAAAATATACATTCATCGTTTCAAATATGTACTAAGTGGAAGAGTTGAACTATTGAGATGCTTTTTTATAACCCGTCAACATACTTTTCAAGAGGCCTCTATCTACTACCTAATTTATAAAAAGTAAAAGTTCTTCTTAAGCAAACTTTATAGACATACAAGAAGTTATCCTGAAACTCTAGCTTTCATCCTGGAAATCGATTATTAAGAGCTAAATTTTACTCTTTAATTATCAATGAAATTTGTTGATTTACTCCTATTGATGATTTATCTATTTTTTATAATAATTAGTATTTATTAAACAAGTGAAATTTACAAAATAAAAAAATAAAAAACCGAGAAATTTTTCGGGTAGGTACGGAAGAACACTATCCAGTGAATTACCTTTTTCCTTAGACCCCTTTCCGAACTGAAAAATTGTGCACTATATTTTTAAGCACGATTTAACCTTTGCGACACGGTACTCAACTTTTATGACACTAAATTTATGTACATATTTTTTTGGGTAATCCGTACCCATTAGAAAAAAATTGAAAAATCGAGAAAAATTTTTTATTGCGGTATTTGATAAATCTCAATTTATTAGGTAAGTTTGACCCAAAAAGTTCAAAAATCGGGTTCATTTGATTATTGGGCGAATAGTTTTTGAGAAAAACGATACCCCGGGTCGATTTTTGAAGTTATCTCGAAAACTATCCGTCTAAGTGTTTAATGAACCCAATTTTTGAATTTTTTGGGTTAAAATTACCTTATATACTGAATTTCATCGAAATTGGAAACATTAAAATTTTTTCGATTTTTTGCAATTTTCTTAAGGGGTACTCCTTAGAAAAAAATCGAAAAATCGAGAAAAAATTTTTATTGCGAATATTGACAAAACTCAGTTTATAAGTTAAGTTTGACCCAAAAAGTTCAAAAATCGGGTTCATTTGACTATTGGGCGAATAGTTTTTGAGAAAAACGATACCCCGGGTCGATTTTTGAAGTTATCTCGAAAACTATCCGTCTAAGTGTTTAATGAACCCAATTTTTGAATTTTTTGGGTTAAAATTACCTTATATACTGTATTTCATCGAAATTGGAAACATTAAAAATTTTTCGATTTTTTGCAATTTTCTTAAGGGGTACCCCTTAGAAAAAAATCGAAAAATCAAGAACAGGCACACAGACAACTGGAAATGGACTAAATAGGTGAATTTATGAACACCTATACCAAAATTTTGTTTAACTTAGTATACCTTGATATATTTCATATACATGGTATAAAAAGGCAGACCTTCAGTTTTTTACCTCCATTTTGACAAAACTTTTGAATATATTCCTATGTCCGACATTCATCAAAATTATTAATATGACGCAACCCAAATCAAAAACATACAATACAGTTGCGTGTGAACAAAGTTTCTTTTATAGTTCATAAATTGATATTTTATCAACAAAATAAATTGCTATTGATTGATTCTAATCACTTTTAATGTTTAACAGTCCAAAACAAAATTGTTATGATTGGTGTTGAATTTAAGAGAGATTTTTGGTACATAGCCTTAGAATATGCACCCTTCTGTTCTGTTGTCATCAGTGAATGCGTAGATAATCAAAAAGTAATCGGGAACATAATAATAGTAAATATAAAAACGGGGAATGTATAATTTTTGTCTATAATATTTTATCCTTTTTATAAAAGTGTTGTACCTTGAATAATGTACCTGAATATATTCTTGTATGTATTTATCATTCAATTTGTTGAAATATATTGTTATCTACTGTGTAACGCATTTATAATGAAGACACCTTCATATTTACCTTACTCATAGGAATATCAATTTGAATTTTTTTTTTGTCATTCACATTTTCTTAACTCCCGAACTAAAAAAAGGGGTGTTATAAGTTTGACCGTCTGTCTATGGCATCGTAGCGCCTAAACGGATGAATCGTTTTTATGTTTTTGGTTTCCTTTGAAAGTTTATTTGGCGGAGAGTGTTCTTAACTATGGTTCAAGTGCGATATTAGGGTTACATACACGAAAAAATAAAAAAATTGGCGATAATGACATAATTTTAACATATAAATAATTACTATGGAAATGAATGGTCAAATAAACCTGGCTCAATTCATTTCAAAAAGTGAAATGGTAAAATAATTAGGTAATTCAAAACAATAATTCAAAATAACAACGTCAACTCAAATATTTCTATTTCAATTAAAATATTTCCAAAAATTTGTCCCAAAAAATGATAGCTTCCTAAGTATCCTTTTCATCTCATCTGATGTCCTTGACCACTTGGATATTGATTTAAGAAGGAGTGTTATCAGTTTAAAGTGTTAATCTGTGCGCCTGTGTGTTTCTCAGTGGCATCGTAGACCCTAAACGGTCGAACCGACTTGATTGGGAATATTTTATAGCTAAGTTTCCAAAAATCGGTTTACAAGGAATAAATCGCATTTGTCGGGGATTTTTAAAATTTTGTAAATTTCACTTGTTAAATACTTAATCGAAATCAGAATTTGTAAATTAAGTTTACTAGAAATTGATAAATAGAGTCGATTTTTAATATTTTGACTAGCGTCAGAGCTGGTTAGAGATATGAAAATATACCATATAGTTTAAAACAATATATAAATATAATTTGTCATTTAAGGTACGAAACTTTTCCCTATCTCTTTTGTATATCCTATCCACACACATTTCACATTTCAAAGGGCTAGATACATAGAAGGTTGAAAATTCAAGATGAAAAATAGATAGAATAGATTTTTAGTATATGTACAAGAGGAACACTACAAAATAAAAATAAAATCATTGCAGCATAACAAAATGTGTCCTATGGATTCGGAAACATGACACCCGGGATGTAATGTTTCATTCATTCACATGCTCTAAATGTATATAAAATTTTGTCATTCAAATCTTTAAATATTTAAATACTACATGTATGCATTTACTTATAAAGCATAGATTTATTTATTATAAAGTTCAATTCACATGAGAATATATAAAATTTAAAGTATTGTGTAATTTGATTTAAAAAGAATCATTTTCAAATTTGCCAAGAAAAGTTTAAGACAAAGACGCCACTTTCATCTAGGTAGATTTATTATTTCTGATAATATAAATTATTGCAGCTTTTTGTTGGAAGTTTTCATACAATAATTTCATTATTATGTAATAATAATGCCTATATCTATAAAAAAGTAATATCGTCATTTAAAAATACAGTTACTATTATTACATTAATGATACAAACGTTGTATGGAAATCCAAATTAATAATATAATGAATATAGAAGCAATAACAATTTTCGGGAGCGCCGCTGGATCTCGTTAATTTTTTTTTTTTTTTTTTTTTGGATTTTGATGAAACTCAGTGGATGGGATAATTTTGATCAAAAAAGTATATAAATCAGGTTAATTTAATGATTGGATGCAGAGTTTATGAGATATCGCAATATTCAGATCGATTTTAGTCCGTATCTCAAAAACTAATCGAGCAGTCATAAAATGCACCCGATTTTTGTACTTTTTGGGTCAAAATTACCTTATATACTGAGTTTTATCGAAATTGGAGACAAAAAAATTTTTCGATAATTTGCAATTTAAAAAAATCTTTGTTTTGGAATTTGATGAAATTCGGTGGATGGGGTAATTTTGACCCAAAAAGTATAAAAATCAGGCTAATTTAATGATGGACCTATAGAAAGTTACTATGCCAGTGAGTATCATGGGCAAAACTTCATTTTCAAAATAAATTGAAATCCATAAAATTTTGAACAAAAGGGAGGATAAGTAAGGGCTATAACGTGATAGTCTTTGTTTTTAAGGGAGAAATTGCCCAGCAAAGCGGGCAGGGTTCTCCTAGTTGATGATATTTGACATTCAACATTGTGAATCCAGTTTTAGAATGTTATATCCCAGCTTTAATACTCAACATGTCTAAGTAAATTGTATAATATTACATATAGAATAGCAAGTAGATAATACATTAAAAATGTAGGATGCCAATATAAGGGTTGTTTTGTATTTTTTGTATATATGTGAATATATACTGGAGACATACATTAAATACAAGGCGTTTAATATATTTTATATTTAAGTTTGTAATACACTTCAGTCTAAGTCATTTTAACATTCGATAGTTCAAAACATCCCAAAGAGCTTTTTGCGGCCGCTCTTTCCACACTGCACTCTACGCTTGTGATTATACAATCACTTAAAAGGATGAGTAAACCCACTGGTTTCTTTTTAGTCCGAATTATCGATACGCTACTATAGTTTATCAAAAGCTTTGATACGTTAATCATTCCTCGATGTACATATTTCTCAAATATTCATTTATACCTTGTTCATAACATTGCATTTTACAAATTAACTGCTACACCCATCTGCTTGCGTAATTAAAGTTATTTTGAATAAAATAGAAAATATAAACAAATAAATCTGCAATATACTGCTTATAAAATTTTGTCAAGAGTGCTACTTTTTAACACGCTTATATTAGCTTCACCTGTATCTATGTATGTTTGTATATAACTCTCTAATATCATACCCATGCATAAGACATCATCAGTTATATACATTTATTATATTACCGATAATCATACTATACATATATACTTAGAACAAGTATATATGTATAGATCATACTATACTTATACTTTTTTTAAACTATATTCTTATTATTACCAGTCAAATCCTGCAATAAAATCGCAAAACGCGATGTAAAGATTCCTTTTGGGTATGTTGTTTGGACCCCTTGCCTTGGTAGAGTGTGAAAATACTTTTTGCAAGCAAAAAAGTTATGCTACTTGCGTAATCCGCGAAAAACTGCAAAAAATCGGACTTTTTTCAGTTTTTACAGTTCAACTAAAAAACTGGAACTTTTGAGATTTGTCACTGCTATCATTTTGAAAGTATATTAAACTTGAACATTTGAAACCAACATGATTATAATTTTAATTATGATGGTCTGAACCAAGGTCGAAGAGTCCTTCACGAAAATGCCGGTTCCAAAGTTGTATTTTCCGTATGTATGACGACTATGTGAAACCATAGAAAAATATGCCATGGTGATATTCGTGAATGTTCGTAGATGATTATAATCTCAGACCAGAAAAAATATAATAAAGGATGTAGAAGTTACATACCAAAATTAGTCTTTCTGCGATTACATTCCGGCGATCATTGCCGCAAATCTCATTTTCCTTTCAGAAATTATACATAGTATAATTTTTATTCGAAAACTTTGTACATGATGAAATGATATTGTTTGGATGGAAATGCTGTATATGCGGATGGTTGTCGAATGTATATATTTATAGATATATATAGATAATTTTGTGTTGATAAATAAACCGGTAGACGATTTGGGGTCGATTGGTCACGCCGGCGTAACCAATGGGTGCACACTTCATTTATATATACATTATACATACTTACATATACATCTATAATATAATATAATATATCTAATATTTTATATTCATTCATATAAAAGATTATTTAACTTTATACAATGGAATCAATTTTATATATTATAAAAATATAATAACCTTTCTCTTCAATAAAGCCAGCCACTTCTATTTATTAGCTTTCTGGTACGAAATTATTGTTTTGACCCCAAAAATCGAAACAAAAAATATGGTGTCTTTACATTTTGAGGCATTCAAATGTTGAGAATTTATTTTTTTTGCTTGCTATTTAAGACCAAATATATATCGAAATGTACTTCGTTTCTACTGGGTGTCTACGATACCTGTTATGTATTCTTTTAATTAAATCTATAATCTGCTAGAAGCTTTATAGATATGAAAGTATGGTGGGAAAGATGAGAAGAAGAAGCAATTTAGTTGAAAAACA
This sequence comes from Chrysoperla carnea, assembly GCF_905475395.1. NCBI lineage: Eukaryota > Metazoa > Arthropoda > Insecta > Neuroptera > Chrysopidae > Chrysoperla > Chrysoperla carnea. Next base: position 29,638,567 of record NC_058341.1, read on the forward strand.
CAATACGTCAAATATTTTGTACAATTTAATCATGTATTTCCTTTTTCAGCTCTTTTTTTCAACAACAAATATCTCAATTTTCAATTAAGTAAATTATCAAAAAAATATTGTTAAATTATAGAAGAAACAAATAAATTTCGATTTTTGCCCCAATTTCCTAGATCAATGTTTTGTATTTTATAAATACGTATTTCGACTACCAAGTAGTCATCATCAGTATGAATTAGCTAATCGTAATTACTCTTATTATGTAATTTGGTGGTGGACTGGACTGCACGTGCCCAATTTTTGTTGTGTTAATAACATATTTGGATAATTCCAAAACTGCCATTTGATCTTAAAAACATTTCGTAAACCAAAAACAGCTGTTTTATCGGATGTAACGGTTGATAGTTTTGAAATTATGGCATCGAAATCTGAATTGTAAATCCCAATAGTGGACAGAGTGGACAGAGTCAGACAGTTATTGATCTGGCTCATAAACGTCATACCCATTTAAATTTATTTTTCATATATAATAATTATGGCATTTAGAGAGAAGAACGCCACATATACAGGCAAGCAAATGATGCAAATTAGGTAAGCTGTCATGATTATTAAGTACGATAAGATTTTACTAAATCACAGTGACATTTTTTTTTTTTTTTCATGTATAATTTTTTTTGTTATTATGAAGAGAGATGTCATTTTCAGTTTTGAATGTATAAATTATAGAATAATATTTTATTTTTAGAAATACAAATCAGAGATTCAGATTACATATTGGGTAGTTTTGATTTAAAAACGTATCATATTAGTGTAAGGCTTAGTTTATATATGTGGAATACAAATTACATTTTAGGTGAATGATTTTTTTAAGGTTTGTAAATTTAAATTAAAATGCTAAATTTTGGATTTTTTACATGTTTCTATTTCAAAATTTGGTTACCAGACACATTCATTCGAATTTTCGTGTTTATTTGAATGGTTAGGATTTAAGATATTTCGATACCGGAAAAATGAAAATGACTTTCATCATCCTTTTATACGTTTTTTGTCAAAAAATTCATATCGATTCTCTGTAAATAACTATAAAAGTCCATTGTTTTTACCAAAAAATTTATCATTTTTATGCTCAGTTCATAATTTTGGTATGATTTTAAAGCTAAAAAATTGAGGACGTGGTTACATTTTTAAAAGCACTTATTGCTATATTAATTTATCTTAAACCGAACAGAGAATCGACTTGAAATTTATACAGAAGGCTTATTAAATACTCATAAACTCACACAAAATTTCAGTTTTTTGTGACACTTTCGTTTTGGTATCGAAACGCCTTGAGATAAATAACCTAATGAAGAATCAGCTAAAACGAAAACTATATCGTTGAATATAAAGCGATAAGAAAGCATTTATGTCCAAATATCCAAAAAAATTTCTAAATGCCTCATAAAGCTGAAACTCAAGTTGTGAAACTAACGTCTTTCAATTAAAAAAAAAAAAACTTTCAAAGGAGTAGCTTTTTTTCTATGAGAGTGTAAAGTTTGAATAAATTTGAAATTTTAAAGACAATCAAAAAATTGTTTTCGTTTAGCCGTTTATCTAACATTGCATAAGAAAAAAATTGCCCTTAAAAATTACTTCAAGGGGGTAAGTCTATACAACCATTCAAAACTAGCTTTTTTGTGCATGGAGAACCCGAAGCTATTATAGAAAATGTGGTTTTAATTAAATATAAAAATAGTTGGTTGCCAACAAAATATGGCTCAATTTTGCAACGGACTCTTAGTTACACTGCCTGCGAGACATTGCTAAATTACATCAAGGTAAATTACCGTGTTATTATATTACAAACTCGTCGAAATCAATATGTAGACAATACAACACTCGTAATGTAGACAATACAAGGTAAGAAATTTTATGACACAATATGTCATAATATTACTAGAAACTTGTAATTTTTTAATAAATATGCGGATTAATCATGAAAAAAGTAGGTTGTGTCAAAATTTCTTGAGTCATTCATTGCATATGATTAAAAAACAATTTTTAGAACAATAAAACATTCATTATTTAGATGAAGGGTACAAACAGCAAGATATACCAAGTTGAAGCTTAATCAAATACATTAAACACAACAAAATAGTTTTTGATATAACGTGAGGTTATATGATCCCCATTAAATTTATCATCAAGTTGTTATTATTCACAACAACTAAAATATTTGATCAGTTAGCAGAAATGCGTCAAGCATAAAATATGTTGTATATGGGTTTATTTTAATAAGATTCCCGCTCATTCATTCTGTTTTGCTCAGTGTATAATAATACTAGGAGTTACCCGTCAAATATATTCCGCCAAAAAAAAAAACAAAAAAACAAAGACCACCGCATTATAGACTTTATCTCTCTTGCTCACATTTACCCTCCCTTCATAACATGCGTAATGTAAACGTTACACGGTAAGAAATTTTTTGTGGATATCACTATGTCAGCATCGGTGAGAATACCATACTGGTTGACGATACCACAATACTTCTGGTGCGCAATATTCCTATTCAATACTGTAATATTAATTATGCCAATATAAGTACTTTATACTAGTATTTGTCTGTATACTGACCATGTACCAACTATAAAGACAAATCTACTCATTGATATCGTTAAACTCTCTCACACGCCCCCTAAATGCCAACTTTATTTCTATCCCTAGAAAAATTAAACGGCCTTCGGTCTTTGGCCACGAAACTTACTGCCCACGCGATATAGTATATTATACTTTTTTTCACATGAGGGTGAAGTCGGTTACTTCCTTCTTATCCAAGTGACGACAGTGAGATTTATTTACCGCTCTATTAATTAAAATTGTTCAAACTGCTGCTGCCTGAATTCGAGCCCGCTACCTTCCAGTCATTAATCAATTCAATCGACTCAGGGCCCTTTCTCGCTCGGCCACTGAGTCGTTTGAATAATAATAACAATATATAGGTATTGTAAGAAAATTTGGTTATATCGATTACATCTATACAACCTGACAAACTTTCATGATTATGATAATAGTAGGATAGTTTTGTTGTGTTCTACGAGGGTAGTTAAAATTTTATTTGTATATAATATTTACTGAAGATATGATGAAGTATAGAAGACAATATAATAAATGTTTGAACGAATCACAAGAAGAACCCTATTGATGTAATTAAATAGTGGTAGCAAGACACAATGAATCACATCATATAGATTGCACATTAAAACATGGAAAATCTTTTATTAGTAATGCAAAACAAAATCTTGCTAATTAGCAGAATAAGGTCTATAAGAATATTGTATATTAAGATTCTACCTATTCCAGTCATACTTGGAGTTTCATTTGACCTAAAAGAGACCAGCATGATGTCTGAGGAGCCTAAATAAATGAATAGATTAAAAACAATGACGGTATACGAAGCTCTGGCTGCCTGAGAAGTGTTTTTTAATGAGTAAATATGTGAAGTTTAACAACAACTAAGCTGAAAAATGTTGAATCCAATGGTCTAAAAACCAAAATAAAAAACTAAAAATTCCAAGCCTTTTTAAAACCTTTTGCTACATCGCTACATGCAATCATTACAGTTCACTCTGGGAACAGCATTAAAGAATGTGTGTAGTTGAAACAACTCTTTACGTTTTCCTTACATATATTTTCTTACGACATCCCTTGTATTAAATAAGGATATTTTATTAGAATAAAGGTTGGCTGAAGACTGGTAATTAATGTATTTTAGTTTTCGAATAAACTAAAATTAAATTTTTTAACAACAAATTTTTAGTTAAAACTTCCATCATCAGTAAAGAAGCAATAACTCCATTTCTTTCGAAAAATCAATTAATATCTAAAATTAAATGTGGATATTAAAAATTATTTTTTGTTTTTTATTAAATTTAAAAAAATTCCCCAAGTATGTGCTATTAGACTAGAACACCACCTTAAATCTTTTATTTTTGTCCACGTTATAGTATTTAAACTAATATTTATGAAGTTGTTATAAAGCTTGTTAGTTTAAGTCTACAATAATATTTTCATAAAACTTGTGCTTCTGCTTGCTGTACTGTATAATAATAATAATAATAATAACGTTATATAGGAACTATTTATCATAATATAGTAAGTAAAATAAATTATTAATGAATTTGTTAAATAATATAATGTGGTTGAAGTACTCATCTTAATTCTACTCATCTCTCCCTCCCCCTTCTCCCCCTCTCTCTCGCACACACCCACACAAGGCAGAGACACGTAGTCAAAACTGTGTTATAGATGCGAGTGAATATTTTGAAAATTCAATCTACATCGTTTTCTGTTCACAGTTTGCTGATTTTTGTAAATCTTGTATAATTCTTTAGATTCAGATATTAGTTGGATAAAGGAATACATAAAATAGCCATTCTTAGGGAGTTCTCAATGACAGGTCCGATTTTGATGATATTTTATTCAAAATGATTCTTCTTGTGTATTATTTAAAATCAGAAACATTTCAGGTGGGGAAATTAATCTGATTTCATTTTTTTTTCAATCACTTTTAGCTGAATCTATTGATTTTCTAGTTAATATTTTTATTATTATTTCAACTACAAGAACGCGTGCTGTACGTTAAATAATTGTCCTTCGATCGCTTCAATAAAATAAAATGTTACTAATATAATTTAAATAAAACAAGTGAAAACAAACATTTGACTGAGTTAATTGTTGAAATACCATGTATAGACAGTGTTGATTACTCATCTTAATGTTGATGATCACATTACACATACATACATATCACACATACATAACTGATATTCCTATATAATGAACGCATACTATAAAATTTACGCCTAATTTGCGCCCTCGTGGGTAAACAGTGATCTTTACAAAAAAAATGTTTTGAAACAAAAGTTGTTTATTTTTTATAAGGAACATTTTTTACATTTAAACTTTTGTTCTATCTCTAACGGTTAGCAATTGGTGGGTCCTACGAACCCAAGACCCAATTGACTTATATTGCTCATTTACAAACTCGACTTTTCATCTTGATATCTCTTTCCGTTTTTGAGTTATCGTGTTGACAGACAGACGTGTTCATAGCATCAATATTTTATAGCGTTACAAACTTGGGACTAAACTTAATATACTATGTATATTTCATATATACATGGTATAAAAATCCTTTTTTAAAATAACATTTTATAACACTAAAAGCTAATTGAAGGCCTATATAATATTTATTTCATCCATTTATTTTTATTTCTTGTTGTTATTTTAAAGAATTAGTTTTAAATTTTAATTGTCAACAATAAAAAATGCACACAATTGGTATTTTATTCATTTTATATATATTTTCAAAATCAAATGTTGACTTTATAATAAAAATTTATTGTTGACTCTATAAAATATTACCAAATGTAATTTTATTTGTGTGATGTGATGTTTGTTAGTATAGAAAAAATTATAGGGTGATTGAAAAACATTGTGTGAACGGCAAGAATCGTATTATACTTTTAAAAAAATTACTATTATTTGGATTATATTTTGGTCCCATGTCGATTCGCCTTCATAAGTTTCATCCTAATAAATTTTCTTCGCGGACATTTAATCCTCGTAATTTTATCCAGATATTTCGTTCCTGGAAAAACATCCTTAAATCGTTTTGTCTTGGGTGATCTATCCTGAGAAAAAGCCTCGGAAAAATCCTTAGAGCGCCTTATCGCAGGTTTAACGCAAAGGTGTAATAAAACGTAGACCCATGCTAGCTCTAATTTCTGAAAGGCATGTAGCACGCCTAAAAGTTGTTAGTATGTTTTACTGCACGTGCCAGCCATTGAATTAAAATTTTTAAATCGACTATTCGTATTTTTGGTTCGAATATAGTTTGATTGTTTTTTGTAATGGAATTTGATGAAACTTAGTGGATGGGGTAATTTTGATCCAAAAAAGTATAAAAATCAGATTAATTTAATGATTGGATGCAGAGTTTCTGAGATATCGCAATATTTGCATCGACTTTGGTTCGTATCTCAAAAACTATTCGACCAGTCATCAAATGCACCCGATTTTTGTACTTTTTGGGTCAAAATTACCTTATATACTGAGTTTTATGAAATTGGAGATAAAAAAATTTCTCGATTTTTTGCAATTTTTTTAAGGGGGCCCATCGAGAAAATCGCATAAAAAAATTTTTGTTTTGGAATTTGATGAAACTCGATGGATGGGGTAATTTTGGTCCAAAAAGTATGAAAATCAGGTTAATTTAATGATTGGACCTATAGAAAGTTACATTGTGAGCGAGTATCATGAGCAAAACTTTATATTGGATACTGGATATGTTTATTCGAATATTTGAACGTTTTCTGTAATAATTTGAATTCTTCAAAAAGTAGACTTTAACAAATAAAAAAAGGAAAATGTCAAATAAAATTAAAAAACTAAGATATCGGTGGGTTTGTACTGATAAAGTTTAAATGTTTTTGAACTTTTCAATAAAAATTTAGTTTTTGTTCGAACTATTCGAAAATTAAACCTACCAAGAAGAATGATGCATAAGCATCATAAACTTACTTAAATCATCTTGTTTTAATATTTATGTATATTATATAATATATATGGATTGAATAATGTATGTATATTACATTTAAACGACTGAAAATATTGATTTTAGGAGACGTTAGAAATTCAATGTCTTTCTCTTATTTTTATTTTTTTCAATATAATAAATACTGTTTGAGACAGAAGAAATCTTTCTCGTGTTATTTATGATTTTCAACTCTGAATATAAAACAGTTTGATGTTGGTTATTTGGTGCCAGAACTTCAATATTTTGTTGTTGTGGTAGCATGATATTCTTGAGACAAATCTTCCATTTAACACTGCTTTTTGTAATCGTTTTGAGCCATCCTTGCTCTTTATGGAATGAACAGTTTTTGTGTGCAAAAAAAACTTAAAACTCTAGGTATAAGAAATGAATCTGCAAATATGAACAAATGTTCTTAACCTAAACACTATCACACTGTGATAAGGCGTATGTCATAAAAACGAAGGTGAAACCCCCATTATTATTATTATTATCATAACCTAAACACTTTAAGAATAAACAATAAGTTAATATTGGTATTTAAATAAATTATTAAAAACAGAGGCACATAAACATGTGAACGCAAATTTTATTACAATCTTTTTATGAGCCCTCTTTCTGGTTTTTACTCCTTTTCTTTTCACTTGTAGTATCTGTTTGCCTGTCGAAAAATTTCTCTTGTCTCTTTTTATAGCACTGTTATTTCTTCAACAGAATGTATTTTTTTGAGAATTTAAATATGAAACAACTATCGCAAATAACTATTATATACAATGAATCGTACCCTAATTTACCAATAATCAACCTCACAGATTGTACTTGAAGGAACTCTTTACATTAAGAAATCGTTACATTTTAGAAATGAAAATGCTTATGCTGGCCTTATACTGAAGAAGAAATCATGACAATTGTGTAAAATATGCAAAGGTTTAAATCTTTCAAAGGGTAAGTTCCTATAGTGAAGGTGTAGATGAGGATGAGAAATCGCCTCCTAAGTGGGTGTTTCTAGACCTTTTATACTAACTAGCTTATTCTTCCAACTTGCCATATGAGGAAAGGAAGTATCATCCAGGTCTTCCTATCTTGCCAGTATTATTGTAGGTCATTGGCAAATCAATAAAGAGAATAATAATAATATTGTTACAAGATACTGTTACAAATAAAAGAAACGAAAAGATATTTATGTCCTAATCTTGCTACACTTTTCAATTTTCTCATAGAGTCGTCGCACCGAGTATTAAAAGTGGATGAATTCTCTATATTCTCATAATTCTCATATAAGGTTTCTTGAATTAGAGAGCAGTTCATTTTGCAGAAAAAAAGTTATCTAGGTGGAGTAAATAACTTTAACAGAGACTTGGAAATGTAAACTCGCCGTTTCATGTTATACTATTGAAATGGCAAGCATAAATTGGTGACGCTTTGTGAACAGTGAACGAAACGATCTTTTTTATTTCACGATTATTAAAAGACGAAACTAAAATTTAACTTTATAAAAAATTTTTTTTAACAATTTTAAAACAAATAAAGAATGACAGGAAAGGAATTGAATCAGATCATTTTCAATTTATATTCGTAATGTCTAGAAATTATTGCCTGTCTATCAAGATTAATTTCGAATATATATTGAATTACTACTGAACTATTTATTTTCCATTTATTTATCTTTTTTGTTTTGTTATCTTATTTTTTGTGACAACTGAATTGTTTTCCAAGTGTGAATGGTAACAGAACTGACCCAATTTATTTTTATGTTTCAAATGACTTTATTGATATTCCTTTTTCTTGTGATAGATAATTTAACCTTGTTTTTTTAAGTGCATTGCAATACGTGATTTAAGTTCACGAAAAAGCCTAGACTGCATTATCTAGAGTTGGTTCATTGTATATCAGGATAAAAAAGGCAGGAAATTTAAAAATGTCGAAATTTGAGACCTTTTTTCATTTTTGAGTTATCATGTCGTCGATCGGGCATGCAGGCAGACAGACTGACGGAGAGACAACGGAAAATGGACTTAATTTTATAAACACCCATAACAAAATTTTGTTCGAAACATCAATATTTTTATGCTTGTTTTAAACCTTAAACAAAACAGACTAGTACCTCGTGGCTGTGTATATGTATAACTGACTGTGGACAATTAGGAAAGCGGCAATTACCTTCAACAGCTGAGCATGTTTTCTTGAAAACTAAAAATACTTTCGATCAAATTGAAAAAATAAATCAAATTTGCCACAAGCGAATTGATCTGACTTTATTTTATGTTGGGGGCTTTCAATTTAATATAATTATTGTTATTTGATTAAAACAAACAAAAAATGTTTTGTACAAAAAACACTGTAGTTCTCTCGATTTCCCTGACTATAATTATCACTCATTTATAACAAAATGATTCTTGAACTTATTAAAGTAATAAGTATTTTTTTATGGGAAAGTAAATAATGAAATATGAGAATTGATTTTTTTTTAAATAATGAGTATTTGTTTGATATTCATTTCTTTAGATAAATATAAGATTTTTTTATGTAAGTTCCTATAATAATAGTTTCTTATATCAATAGACTACATTGTATCACAACGTTACAGTTCAACCGCTGAAAAAACTGTCTGTGGCTGTATATTCTCTTCAATATTGAAGCAAGTGGCGACAAAAGATAAATGTAACACCATTAAAATGTCAATAATCGAGATGAGAATTGTTTGTTACTGCAATAATTCGACCTTCTTCTCACTATAATAACTCGAAAATGTATCCATTAAGCCTAGCCATATGTAATACTTTTATAAATGAAATGTTCATATTTCTGCCCTCTTTTGGCTAAAGTTGTAGAAGTTTGACTGTATTAAATACATATTTTCATTTTTCTTATTTTCTAAAAAATGTTTTTTTCATAAAGTATGTTGAATATCAAATTTCAATCTAATAGCCTTTTCTCAAAACATGTTCGTTTAAAGAATTTAATATCATAGATTTGCCATCCAATTAAAAAAAGATCGTGCGTGTGGAAGACATATTTGTTTCAAAGAACCATCAATGACAAAAGAATTCCTATTGAAAGGAAATTTTGAGTTGAATGAGTGGGCTACTTTTTGAAACTCAGTTCAAGAATACATGGACACTCTGTATAAATAAATAAGAAATATTTTTGTTTTCTTAATTCGTCGTAAAGGGATATCCGATGAGAGTTTTACATTTTTAAAATGGAATTCAAAATTTAAAAATGTATAAACCCACTTTGATCACCTAGGTGCAAATTATGGAAATTTAATAAGAAAAAAATCTGTGTTATTTCCTTTTTCTAGTAAAATTTGCGGTTTTTTTTCATAAAATTTGTGTGTGTGTTATATTTCGTTTCAACCTACAATCTTTAAAGCATTTTTCTTTAAATTTTTTAGGAAATTAGATAAAATGTCTCTAATATTTCCTGATTCTAGTGAAAATTGTGTTTCACATTTTCATTTCTCATTTTTAAAAGAAATGGTTATAGCAAGCTATTGTAATTAACTGATGCAAACAAAATATATTTTCGGTTTTCGGTTATGAGCGAAGAGATAGGGACGTGTTTTGCTAGTGATCTGTAGTCTTTCCAATGTTGTTGTCATTATAAAAAGGGGTTGTGGGGGAACCTTTTTCGGTAATGGTGGGTAAAATCACTGATGCGGGGGTGGAGGATGCGGGGGTGAAAGTGACAAATTGCTCATGATATGTAATATGTCCGCCCTTATTCTGTATATATGCTCAATTAATATAATAAATATATGCTCAATTTATCATTTTTGCTTTTGACTTTGGAATCATCTTTGATATAAATTTTTACATAGTTTGTTTCACTTTGAATGTAACCACCCTATATTTGGTACTAGAGAGTATGATTTAAGTATAATTTTATGCCGCACAGCAAATTATCATAATATCGAGTACCTGTAACAGAAAATTATTGTTATTTCGATAATTTCCAATGTTAAAACAAATTCTAACACAAAGAAAGAAGAAACAATCGGTGATAAAACAATAGAACAATGCCTTATAGTGCTTACCGGATTTTTTCGATACAATTTAAATTGCAGGAATCCAGGAATTACAGTAAAAGCCTTACACCAGCTCAAATCTTAGACCATCTGGTTATCATCTTCCCTTATAGTAAATATTGTTACACAAAATTATTTGAATTCTTTCCACCTCAAAATATAAAGGTTGTATTACACTAAAATTGAGACACTATGGATAATTTTGGTTGAATGTTAAAAATTAAAAAAAAGAAGACTTCTTTCAAAACTTTCCAAATTAGTCGAGTATTAGTGAAATCATTTGAAGGGCTTTTTAACATTATATATTTTGTAGATTATTTAGTTGAATACGAACCACAATCTTTTTTTTTTTATATTTATATAGACAGAGGATTTTCTTCGCATTTTCTTCCATTGATATTTACTTTTTTTGTTATATAAGGCTATTATTTGTTATTTTTTAAAAAGGAAAGTACATATAGTGCTCACAATTGATTAAGTAAATAGATGGCTCAGTTATTTTTAAGGTTTTCTTTTTTTTGTAAAAGGGTTGACGTAAATTCTTTATTTTGATAAGGTTGTTTGATAATCCGATCAAGGAATTTTCTAAGTATTTTTTGTGGTGTACAGTTTTTGAATCATAATAAACCACTGAAAATAAGTAGTCACATAAAAAGAAAGCGTGCGTGGCTGAAATTCAACAAAAATGATAGTAATTCGATTTCAATAACGAATTTATATTTGAAAATTTGTACAAACTTTTCGGAAGTATTTGGATATTTTTGGCAGTAATAGGATAAACTTTGAAGAAAATTATAATAAATCGGAAGAAATCTAATTTAATTTACAAATTCATTTCAAAATAAAAATTGCAGTCATATCTTCTAAAATTCTTATATCAAATATAATGTTAAAAATTTTTTGCCTTGTTTAAAGCAGAAGCGTATTTTTAACTATTCGATATTGCTTGGGGTAATAACCCTGGAATTAATCCCTGAAACGCGAGTATCGTTATTAGCTACATAATAAATTTTTTCCAGTAGAATTTTTAGTTAAAGTTAATTGCGACTTTTGGCTTAACATAAATTAAAAAATCAAAAATCTGATAAATTTAAAATTTTCGATAATATGCACTGTTTTATAATATATAATAATTGGGTTTAACCTCCGTTTCGAAATTTTCGAAAAATTTGAATAGAAATCCATTTTAACTGTCCTTGACTGTTTGTAAGCGTACATGTAAGTCGTATGTCGTCACATCAAATATTTGGCAAGAGTTTAATTATTCTAGAAATTATATAGCTTTAATATGAATGTACAGAATTTTAACCAGGAGAACCACTGTGCTCACCCTCTTGATACTTTAAGGTTCAGTTTATAACACACTGGGTACGAAAAACCATTATAAACCATGTACTAATTAGAAATTCTGGTTGAAAATTATTTAGAAACATTCTAACACTTCGGTAGAATTAATGACTTGATATATTGAGTGTGTCAGTATCTATAATAATATTATTTGATTGAATTTAAACTTCAGCTTTTAGCCTTGGAGCTCAAAGCATTTGTTTGGTCAAACAATCGCACTTCCTTCATAATTCATTCATTGATTATTTAAGCACTTGGGATGAAATGCCTAGTCTCACACTAGAGTTGCGGTCCGTCGGAGGTCGTGACGAACATCGTGCCAGACTTGATATTTTGCTGCTTTATTAACTGTAAGCGGAAAATTCAATGTTCAATCAAAATATGTTACAAATCTGTCAAGAGTTGAAATCATTCCAAATGCTGAGCTAATAAACACAGAGTTTTTGTTGTGATTCCGATAAAATAATATTACAAAATTTAAATGTTGGAATGCATTTTATCGCTTTTGTAAGGAAATAAGAATAAAATTTGTCCATATTGAAATGGTAGGATATATTCTTCGAAAGGTTAAAAAAATAAAATTTATTATAAAAATATTTATATTTAAAAAAACAAAAAAATTCAAGTATAGTATTGAAAAGAATATAAAATTGATTTAAAACACTTTGGAATACATTAAATAATTTTTTAATTTAAAATACACAAATAAATTAACCTTAACTTACAAATAACCTATAAATATGTTAATTTAAAAACAAAAAAATAATAATTTATTAAAATTGTGGCCCATTCTTTCACTTAATCATACCTAAATATGAAATGATCTGTTTTAATTATATGTACATAAAAAAATATTATTCACCTGTAGCTCAATATATCAACCCCCAAAGACCACTTGTAACAAATATATTTTACAGCCCCAATGGGCCGCCTGTGGTGTTTTCCACACTAAAAATACCTACACCCCACTTTTGAACAGTATTAAAATATAAATGTATGTTTGGATGTGTACTACTTGCAATATAGAAAATCATCCCTCTTTTGAACATAGTTATTAACAAATATCAAATAGAACGCATTAAGTTTCTTTTATGTTTGATGCATAGATTTCGTTATTTTTTTACGATTGAAAAAAAATTTAATCAGGGTTATAAATAGAGCGACTCTATTCATAAAATCAAAATTTGTTAAAGTAATTGAATTGACGTCTAAATAGGTGTGGTAATGTAATGTAATTACAAAATGGAAGTTATTTTGAAGAAAAACCAATTTTTATAATTAACTTTTTTTTTAATTCGTAACCTTGCTCGAATGTTATGCATGCACGAAATGATTTGAACGTACTTCGATCTTAACGTGAGTTTCTTTTTATAAACACGCCTAGACCGGTGCGTATCAAAATATGGTGGAAGTGGTGAGATGAATACAGACAAAAACTCACATAACAATTAAATTTATCATCAATCCATTAGCGTGAACATATTAAGCTCCCCGAAATTTTACACCCGTGAAAGAAAGAAATGAAAGTTTATCATTTAGATTCAGTAAATTGTGTAGGTACTAAAAAAAAAGTACTCTTGCTAAGAATCCTTTGTTCTTACGGTTTACTTGAAATTTGCAATTTTAATAATTGTTATCAGTATCAACAAAAAAGTTTAGTTAGAAACAAATCCATTTCATTCCAATATTTCAGATGCTATTAACTCTCAATATTTTATGTCCATATTCGGTTTATAGTCTAGATAAGGATGTATGAAGTCTAGAAATCTCACGTTTTACGACTAAGGATTGATGAAAAACTTAATTTTCTTTACAAAGTGGCTTTGTCCTAGGTCGAGTTTAGTTAAGTTAATTTATTGTGACTGTGAGCTGTACTATATCTGTAAGAGCGTTGTACAGATTTTTTAGAGACACAATATAGGTAGTAGAGGTCTATGATAATTGTTGATTAAATAAAGATATTTGTAAGGTTTTACACAAAATAAATTCATTAATTTTATTATAAAATGTCAATTAAAAATTAAAAACATTTTCTACTTATCAAAAAAACAAAATGCCTTTAAAAACTAACTTAATAGAACAAAAAACTATAATAAGAACATGTCAAATTGTGTTTATTTATTGGTGATATTTTTATCTTATAGTTTATTTATAAAATAGTATATAATCGATCAATTTATAAACAGCGTATAAATAAAATGAAATAGCCGTTTTATACCAAATTCTTAGAAAATATTAACTTATTATCGATATGCAGCACCAATTCAAATGAAGTTTGTTCTGATCAAATCGCTGTTACAAGGTGGTTTCTAAAAGGAGTCCCGAGAAAAGTTAGCAAAATTGTTATTCACTGTTTATTAAAAATACATAACATTAATTATAAATAGTGCTTGGTCCTGGTTTCTACCCAGGCCTACTCTCGGGAATAGTGAGTACCAAGACTCAACAAAGATTTATCTGAGTATCTGTATCTTACACACTTAGGCAAGTACTTTAGCTTTGCTCTTATACACTATCTATCTTGACAAAGTCTTATTTGGAGCTTGGTCTTGATCTTACCTAGCATGGCGAACAAGACATTTGCCAGATCAAAACTAGAGTGTGAGATAAACCTGCAAAACTCAGAGAGAAAAGACCATGCATATACGCGTGCTAAGTCTTGAATTTTGTCCTGATGTTAGTTTTGCTGAAGTATATGATGAAGTATACATAACGTTGTTTATGTATAAATACGAAACGAGCTCATGAGTGTCAGCCCTATTGCGTTATCAGGGACATTGTAGGCTTAATATGGATTCTGGGCCAAAGAGCTATTGTTGCCACTTTACGAATTAACTAAAAGAATTGAAATTCCTATTAAACCGAAACATAAAAACATAGCAAATGAAGAGAAGAATGCCCTTCTGTTATCTGAAGAGCAAACCATCCTTCTCTTATTTCAATTGAAGTCAGCATACATCAAAATGCTTTAGATGTTCTTAAATAGATTCGCCAAAGGAAACTAAATTTTCGTCATGAAAACACATCTTTATTTTTAGAATGTTCCTTTGAAACATAAAGTATTTTTTTATTTAATCTTGCAAAAGCTTTTAGCAAATTTACAAACTTCGTTAAATTATTAAATATTACACCAATATGTAAGAGAACAAACTTAAGATAACTCGAAAAATTGTCTTACAACATTATTTTTATACAAAAAAGAATAATGTGATACCATTTTTCAAAATCCTGTTAGCAACTTTAAAACAACCGTAAAACATTTCCTCAACTGTTCTATATGTATGGTGTTATTTATTATACACGGTTCTTTTTTAACAATTTTTTTTACCTGCGCCTTCTGATTCTGTGTAGGTAAATTTATAAAGGTTCAAAAATACACTTGCATTTGCGTGGATATAAAGAAAGGTCTTTTGACTATGTTTAATAGAAGGTCAAATGAAGTGTCAATTGATGAAATACATTTGTTTTTTGTTTAAGATTAATCGTTTTTTGTCAGGAATACGTTCACTGAATATTATATAATGGTTTTAAACTTGTAAATTTTTATTGAAAATATAAAGCCAGGTTCAAAAAATCGTTCATGTTAGCTACGCAAACGAGATTAATGTGCATTTCTTTAATAGCTAATTCTTGCCAAAAATTAAACGGGCAATTTAATTTGAAAAATAAAAATCCAATTTCGTCTGTAAAAAGGCAGTCTAAGTACATTCAAATGGGTAGGTATTATGCGGACTTAACCTGAAAAAATTGTTCACTTTTAGCTGATTTATCGTATCAGTTGAGGATATATTTCGTGGGACCAAATTTATATATTTTTATAGACCAGGAGTATTGTTGTGATTACGAGTTGCTTGGGTTGAGTTTGTCGACTATAGAGGAGATGATTGGGCTCTGGAGTTTTGAATCCTTCGTTAAAAAATGGAACACTATTACAGAAATTTTGTTCGGTCTATTTTTTCTGAATCTATTTTTTCCGGTCTATTTTCCCAAATCCGCAGAAAACATGCAAGACTTTACCGTTCCGAGTTACTTATGTATGAAAATTATTATGAAAAAGGATTAATATAATCCTAATTCTGATTACAATGAGTTTGAACATGTAGTGCTAAGTGTATTTAGATTGTTTCTACTTTGGTGGATTTACTTTAAATTATTTGTATCCATTTTCGATACTTTTCCATAATGTTATTCAAAATGTCTCTTACACTTTTGTACTTTTTTCCAAAACTCAATAATAAGAGCTTATGAAGATAATTTATTACTTATGTAACTTACATTTTTTACTTTAAATCATCAAAGAAAATTGCATTGAAAATCAACAAATATTAAGTATGTTATTTATCATTTTCAAATACTTTGCTCAATTCCTGAAGTTCAATGTATTTATAATAATAACGTTGTTTTTCCAATTCAATTTTCTAAAGCTAAATTAATTTTGATTAAAAAATTTTAAAAATTCCAATCTACTATGAGACGACTCCATGTAAATGAATCTACCATAAAATTACGTACATATCTGCTGAACATCTTGTATGTTTATAGTTGATGAAAACCACCCCCAATGTGTTTTTTAAATTATAAATTTAATGAAAGTGTGTATAAGCGTATACCATGAATGAGGGTTCTTTTCACTATACTGATAATATATGTTTTGTGTATATTATTTTGCTATTGTTTTGAGGGTCAGGTCGCGTGGTATAATGAGTTGCACAGCGGGTGACAATCGCCAGTTCATATATATTTTTTATTATTATTTTATATATGTAACAGTGTTGTGTTGTTTTAACTATATAATAGAAACTTATTATTTTCGCCACGAAAATTTTCATCAAATTTTGTTTGGTATCTGAACTATTAGATAAGCTTAGAGTGACTGTCCTAGGGTGGAACACACTAACAACATAGGGTCCGGCTTGATTGCCCGAAAAAGGGTTGGCTCATCCCCGGCCATGAACCATAACTGATCCATGATGATCCATGAACCATTTGGAGCTGTTTAAGAAAAGTGGGGGAGTTTAGACGTCGACGGACTTTAGGTACGAGAAATATTCAAAGAGACGCTGGCTCAAATGAGTCCATCTTCTCATGGCAAGAGCTGGGAAGTGGCAGAGAAAAGGAGACATTGTCTCCTGCTCCTCACTACTGTGACAACTCCTGCAATAGTCGTGATACACTGGCTGGCCCAGCGTGCCTGCCCCCCATTCAGTGTCCTGTAATAGATGCAACAGCTTTGCTAACAAAGGCCCTTGGAAGTGATAAAAAATCTTCGGAACGCCTACGATTGTATTCAGACCATATCTGTCTTGTAGTATTACATGTACATTCCTCCATCCACCTAAAATTGGCCTTTTTTAAGATATCCTCTTTGAGGAGCAACTTGCAGTTCGCAAATGAAACTTTAAAAGGATAGATATTTATTGGTGCTAGTGTCCGGCAGCATTGTGCCATTTCTAGCAACCATTTCGGCTTCACAATTTCCGGGAATATCCCTGTGTCCCGGTACCCATACCAAGTTTACCTTAGATTGTTCCGTCAGCTCATTTTAGGACGTACGGCAGTGCTACATTTGAACGTCTAAAATGTTTTTAGAGCTTTTACTTTTCAAGTTATAAGAGTTTGAAAGAATCATTTTTCATTGGATAACCTTATGCTTATGGTTTGTCATTAAAATAAATTTTCTATAAATTTCGAAAAAAATTTGCTTAAACTCATGGAAATTTTAATTCTGGCTAGGTAATCATCGGAGAAGAAAAGTCACTGAAATAGTTTTCCTCTTTTTAAAGAAAGATCTGGAATTAAACTTAAAATTAAGTGTACCTGTCCATAGAAAGAGAAAGATATGAGGAATCCAAAAGACTACAAATATATGAAACACTTATAAATAACGTGCAAATGCAATAAGAGATTTGATGTGCCCTCAAACACGCTCTCGGATAGTTAGGGCTCGCAATAAGTTATACTTATTGCGACATTCGCCACCAAGGATTAAAAATGAATAATTTTTAAGGTTGCTAAGAGTGAAGAATAATAACAATGGTTCTTGATCATCATGAGGATTAATAAATATGCTGATTGGAAAATATAGAAATCTGATTCATTCAATCATTTCGTTGAACACTAACTGTTAATTAGTCATTGGTTTTATATCTAATGGTCATACACTCCACGGCTTGTTATACTTTTTTTAGGAGAAAAAATTATGTTTTATTCACGTTCAGAGCACAGTGAATAGGATTTGTGTTGTTGTTTGGTTCTGTATATATCTATACGATATCGTAAAGTAACGATGATATGTCTGGTTAACATATTGTGTGGATAGAATATTAATCTAGATGGGTATTGTTGTTGTATGAGTTTTTGGAGGTACTGTGAGGCAGGCGGTCATAGATGTTTATGAAAAAAAAATTATTTTTAATAAACCATTAGATTATTTTTATTTATGAAAAAAAAAATTAATTAATTTAAAAAATAGAAAACAATTTGTTGTATTCTTATTTTATTCACATTTTCTAATTATACTGAATTAAAATATTATTCCCACCGATTTGTTTTAAAAACTGAATTTATAATAAGTTACTTACCATGCATTACACAGAATTTTTCTTGACTTATTAGTAACTTTATTTAAATG
Organism: Chrysoperla carnea; assembly: GCF_905475395.1. Taxonomy (NCBI): domain Eukaryota; kingdom Metazoa; phylum Arthropoda; class Insecta; order Neuroptera; family Chrysopidae; genus Chrysoperla; species Chrysoperla carnea. The sequence continues at coordinate 29,657,137 of NC_058341.1, forward strand.
GAAACAAGCTTTTCATGTAAGTGCGACCCTTATGGTCCACACGACATCCTCTTCTGAGGCGATGAAAATAAATTAGCATATCTGACTAAAACATAACAACGTTAATTATTGTATTATAATAGAGACGTGTAGCTTAAAGATTAATACACCATTTTTATGAAAGACACGAACATCTCGCAATTAATAAACAGAGTATGTAATCCTACTAAATTTGGGACATACTTTTCAAATTTGTGATCAAAATCAACCTAGTTTTAATAGGTTTCTAGAATGTGGAATCCTGATTCCGGAACATTTAAACTTTGGAATCAATATTGTAAAGTAATTTTATATTAAGACCCACTCACATTATCCGTATTATCCGAGATGAGTATATGACGCTTCGACACAAACATAAATGTTGAAAAAAAAATGTTTCAGAAAGTTTTTTTTCGTCGTTTAATGATAAGTATTAAAAACTATATAATTTTACTTCCATTGTTTATTCAAAGTATAAAATTGAATATTTTCTAGACCCATTTTCTTTTCATAATGAATTTTTTACAACTTTCTTTTGTAACATTTTATGAATTCAAATCTCATATCATATAATCTATCACATAGAAAAAAGTTTTAATAAAAAATAAGTAGACATATTATGTTTAAAAATAGATCTACTTTTCTTTGGGAGAAAACTTTATTCAACCTTCCACATATATAGACTTGGTAACATTTGACTACTAATATACATTATTAAATGTACATTTTTTTTGTTTCAACGGAATTTATAACGTGGTTTGTCAATAATGAATGAAAATTTGTTTTGTATAACACAAAACATAAAGGCAAAGAGTAAACCGTTGCGTATGATTCCACAAGAACCTCCATACTCATATTACGTGTTTTTATGGGCTGATAGGTAGTGCATGGTATGTGAATGAAGGAGGTTTACTAGCAATGGATCCTATGGCTTACATGTGTCCTTCGTGGATAGTCAGTATTGGAAGATTAGAAGGAGCCCGGGTGACGGGTATCCGCGGATATTTCTAAGAAACTAAACAAGTTGGGTAGTTAAAATATTAAAGCAAATGTGTATTCTTTGCTTAAGAAGACGCGCTGTCTGGGACTCCCAGATCTTCCCTTATAACCCAACCTAACCTAATCACAATAACTTCGAGTCCTATCTTTTATTGTAAAATGGGAATAAAAGTTAAAATTACCATGTATTACACGGTAAAAATGTTCGACTTTTGGTAGTAATAAATAACATATATACACAATATTTTATATTACCAACAGCGCCCTAATACGATGAACGAAAAAAAAATAAAAAGTTTCATGATAGAGATGAAAAAAAAATTAAATTTTATGATAAAATCATAAACTTACACGGAACCAAAAGTTTATATACCTTTAGTTACACCTATCAATACACATTATGGATCTCACATATATATGGTACCATCTAGTTCAGCCTCATACATACATCTGTCATAGGCCTTTTATTAGGTTGTAGAAGTTCATAAAATTGGTAAAAAAAATGTTTATAATGCTACTAAAACTATTTTATGACAAAGTCAAAGAATTAAGAATACCATACATATTACATATACTATATACATTCTAAAGGTATTTTCTTTTTTGGGGTGGAGGAGTATGAGAAAAACACATCAAATACAATATGACTGTTCCACAATAATTAAAAAAATAAAAAAGAAAGAAAGAGTTGTAAATGAAAACCGGAACACAATGTAACGTAATAGCCTTAAAAGTAGCAATAATTTTGAAAATTGTCGCCAGAAAAGAATAAAAATTTCTGTCGAAGAACAGAGTTGCTATAGGCTTTTCAATAATCTTTCTCATCAAAGTTTTTCTAACATTTTTTAAACAAATTCCATTTTATACTCAAAATTCTGTCAATTTGTGCTGTTATACACAGAAAATTTTAGAAAATTAACACCAAGGCAAAATGAATTTTTCCAATTTTGATAAAAGTAAACATTAAAAATAATTTTGATTCGTGTTTATTTGAACACTGGCTCAAGATAAATATAAGAACAGCTTTTCCGATCTTCGAAATTGTACGCGATATATAAGAAAGTATTTGTTTGATCTATTACTTCAGTCTGGTGATAAATATTTGGCACCATGTCGTTTTTGCATCCTTAAAAACTACTGTGTTTTAGTTTGTATATAGAGATTTTGCGCCATTGGCCTATTTTATAAATATGAGCTTTATTGTGATATACAGGTTAAAGAAGAACGAATTTGCATCAACATGAACTTTCGTTTTAGGACCAAAAAAAAATGCTATGCTTATGTGTCTACGTATCTAGATGTGAGCTTGTCAACATATGTATCTGTTCGTAACATTGTTTCTGCCATACTGGTAGGAAAATTTCTGCATCATTCAATGCTAAAAAAAAAAAATAATGCTTTGTTGCTAATAATAATGAAGGGCACTATTTCTGATAGATAGGTTGAGGTATCTTTTGGTTTGTTTTTAAAATGACTATTAAATACAAATGCAAAAAATATTTCAAAATAATTTGTTCTTTATTTTCGAGAAAAAATCATCCGATTGAGAATGGAATAGTATTTATATAATTGCCTTGGCTGGATGTGCAATGGCCTATTTTTAATAATTTGAAATTTAATCAGTCATTTGTACTTGACCCATCGTAAATATTAGTTTAAGGGTTTATTATTTTATGAATGAAGTGGTTTTGGTGTAATTATTGACTGTTTCTATACTTTCAATACCCAGTTTTCAATATTTCCATCATTAATAGAACGTATATCGACTCAGTTCGTTCACTATTTCGAAAACATACAGAAATGTGTCTCAGCCTATGCAGAGTATTTTATCTACATTTCACAAGTTCACAATCCTAATGTGGTGCAGTCATTATTATAAAAAGAAACTTTTTTTCGAGGAATAAGTGAGTCTTTCGTACTTACCAACAACCAACCCTCTTTGTGTGTGTATAACTTTAATACTTACATTGGCTTCCCTTAAACTTTTAATGGAATTTTTTTACTTTCCTTAATAATATTACACCTGAATACACATGAGATACGATTGTTATATAATGTATGTAGTACATTTTTTTGTACCCTTCTGTTTCTATAATGTCTCTCTAAACAAAAAAGTGTCTTCAAAGGAATGTTTTATGATTTTATTTATCAATTTGTATATGCTAAAAAGCTTATGTGTGCTTGTGCTCTTTTTTACGTTGAAAGAAAAAGAAAAGTTTAATTAAATTATTATATAAATAAAAATAAATTCTACACTAAAATTTGACTGTATCTAAACACAAACAACCCAATATTTACGTAAATTTATTTTAAATAAATATAAAGGAAGGTCCTTAAAGACAGGCATACTTTTGCCCATAATTTTTCTTTGAATATAAAAATACAAAAGTAATAAACATTTAAAAAATAAGAATATTTTAATCAAAGTAATTGGCCTTGTCTGCTTTGGTTCACCCATCACTGAAAATCGAATGAATAGAATCTGAAGTAATTTCAGAATTTAAAATAAAAGTCTAAATGTAAAGTTACAAGAATTAATGGTACATTTTAAGATCTTTTGACGGTGGTTAAGATCCAAATCAACAAATTTATAATGCTCCGTTGATTGTTCCGCCAGTAAAATGGATGAAAAAGACAGTACATTATGTTTCCCATCTATTTTTCTTTTCGGATCGCTCCTAAGAGGATCACATTTATGACGTTAAAAAGGATCGAAAACTCATGGGTCATCCTCTATTATAAAATGATTCAAAAGATTGCCTCGTTTGTCCACCGCTATCGAAAAGGATATGAAATTTGCTCAAGAGATTTTCAAATATTCGTACGAAAAAATAGTTGTTACAAAATTTGTAATGCCTAAATATATTTTTTTCTAAAACAGTGGCTTTACTTTTGGTGCGGTCCTGCATAGACAACTTTCCTCCACTTCGAAAAGTCGAACGAGTATAAATATATTACCTATAGGCAAAAGATGAATACTTTTAGTTAATGTATATAAAGAAGAAATGATTGAGATATAAAAAGAAACCACCATTTTATTACTTAGAAATTGAAAATTTTCAATATTAGTATATTGATTTATTTATACTTAGAAAGTTTCCAAGAAAGATGTTTTTTTTTTTCAGTTTTCTTTTAATTTAACACTTACGTCAATTTTCGAAGAACTCATCTTACATAATTTAAATTATTCCTACAATTGGTAAAAAATTCTAAAAGGTAGTTTCAAGAAAATAATTATGCATAATATAAAAAAAACATATTATCCATTTACTTATTAGTAAATATAAATACATACCTAAATGCCACAAATATAAATTAAAGTATGAAATTGTTTAAAATCCTGCATATACCTATTAAAATACACTAAACATATTCGAGAAAAAAGATAAAAACGCAAATTGTTTTGACAATTGGAATTTATGTATTTAATTTTTAAATTTTTTATCATTTAATGGTTTTCCTATCACTTACGATTTAAAAGACACGTTTTGTGACAAAACTTTTGGCATAAGTTTTTTGTCGCAAATGAAAAGAAATGTTTCTTAGTCTTTCTCTATGTGAAAATCACTTTTTAACCACATATTAAAAATATTTACGTATCTGCCAGTGGCATTGTAGCTTCTAAAGGGATGAACCGATTTTGATTTTTTATTTGTCGACAGTGTTCTTGGCTGTTTCAAATACGAGTTTAGGACTTCATACCCGATAACATATAGACAAAAGGTGATGATCTTAAGCCGGCTAAGCAAATTTTTGAAACATAGCTAAAAACAATCTCAATCAATTTATCTGACACACAAAAAAAAAATCAAAATCAGTTAATACGTTAGGACGATACTACAAATGAATTGATCCGACCTTATTATATTAACTTAATATAATGCGGGGATCACTTTATTATTTATATTAACTTAAAATTTAATATTATTAACTTTAGAATATTACATGAAATTTGCTCACTATCTCCTTTCTGTTTTCAGTTACCGCCCTCACGGTTGAACGGAAGAACTAACAGACAATAATTTGGGAGAATAACAATGTCATGACTACTCCAGGTCAAAGTTAAACAATGAAGGTCCTGTTCATAGCGATATTTGTCCTGTACAAAATACATATCATATTTTTTGAGGGAAATAAAAAAAATGCCTTCAACTGCGATTGTTTTAAAAGTTTTTTTTAAGGGGTAGAGTTTCATATCAATGACACTTTTCAATTCAGTATAGAATGGCAAATCGACAAACTCAATTATGTAAAGAGACTAATTTATGATAAGATTTGTAATACAATTTGAAAATATAAATTTCAAGAAAATACAGTTTTCATCACCTACTTTTTTTCTTGTAAATTATTTACATTTTGTAGTAACAAGAAGAAAACCGGATAATCAAACAAACCGATCAGTTTAATAAAGTATCATGTATTCAAAGGAACAAGGATAAGTTTGTTCCTTTTTTCCTGGTTTTTTCACTGAATATAAAGTAAACACACTGAAATAAGAAATAAAAATACCCTAGACAATGCATTTACCCGAAACAAACCATTTACATAGTGTAGTTAACTTTGCAAAAGGAACGCGTCTTGTACACTTCATTGCAAACTAAGGAACAAAACACCGGGATAAAAGAAGAACATACCCGTAAATGCACATTTCTTTTAGCTCAGAGAGTACTGACATTTTAACTGATAAAAACTTGAATTTTCGCCGAATTAGTTATAAGCGTTACCTACATTTCAACAGGCTTTATTTTTCAGAAAGCCGTTAATTAAGAGTCTGTTTTCTACGACAATAAATTGGATAGGTGCTTTCTACAAGTTACTTGGACTTTCATAGGACTTGATTTTGTTTTCTGCGTTTCTGCAGGGATATCATTTATCTAATTAAATTTGCGTGTGTTTAAAAACTATCTGTATACGAAGACTTGCTCGTTTAAATATATAAGATATTCTCAAAATTTATAATAATTTCTTTGTTTATAAAAATGTTTCAATCTGTACAATAGACAATGCATCGCTTCTAAGCCATTCTGTAATATTTTCAACCAACATCATTGGTGAAATTTTTTCGTTTATTATTGTTGAAATATGAGTGTTGGATTCTTTTTATTATACACAAGTGCACAAGTACAAAGTTGATATTTGATGCCCATAGCGTCCAAACATCAAGCTGTACAATGATATTAGGGTAAAAATCACTTTTTTTATTATAAGAAATAGGGATCGAATAAAAATGAATAAATACACATAACATACAAAAAAGTCATTTCTAGGCTCTATTAAAAACATAAAAAAATTGAAGTATATTAGTCTACACATTTTATGTCCTGATCCTGTCCAAAAAATGTGGACTTTATTTATTTTGTTTATTTTATCAATAGTGATGAAATATATCTTTTATCTACACATATAAGTCAGTTACATTTATCTATTTGGTTATATAATGAGGTTGTAAATTTTATCAAATAATTAGGTAAAAAAAACTTGATCTGTATTTGAAGATGGGACAATCACAAAAAAAAAAAACTAATTTTTTTAATGTTTATTTTTTTAGAGTCTGTATGGATTGGTAGTGTGTAATCATTTGTAGTCATAAAAATGTCTGATCATTAAATAAGATATTTTGAACAGATTATAACTAAGTATCTTACCAAGTGGCGTTTATTTATTAAGAAATTAATACTTGCTCAGTTTGTTACTCAATTCTTTTAAGATTTAACTGAGACATTTTCCGTGTATGATTTCAGATGTGAACATTGTAGTAGACTTTCCTGATTCCTCAAGTGATTACTCATATATTTGCATTCAAATGGCTATGATAAATTACAATCAAAAGACTAGATTTCAATTTTCATGGCATTGGCTACAAAAATATGGGTACGATGATTTTTTTTAGTTTAAGCTCTAGGTTAAGGTCAATAGCATTGGTGTCAATTGTGTATTACAAATCTTCAAATTGGTTCGTAATACTAAAGGCATTTTGTGGTTTTTCGTAGTTCCAAGGGACAAAATTTTATGGTTTTTATTTATACAACGTTCTAACGTGTTGTGGCTTATACTTTATTGAATCTGTCTCAAAAGGGCTCAGTAGAAAACATTACGTGACAAACAATGCTTACAATAAGTCAATGAATATATTAAATATCAAAACTCCTGCGAGATAAATTCAATTAATTTTACTATCTCAGTAATATCTTTGTTTTGATTGAGTAATCTTCATATTTAATCTTTTTCACTACTTGTGTAATTAATTGCTTCATCCGCCTGTATCATGTTGAAATTCTGATCACTTTAAGATAATAGAACTGTAATATGACTGTAAAAAAAAGCTGCAATGTAAGAATTATACAGATGATTCAAAAACATTCTGACAAACTTCGGGAATTGACTCCTGACATTAAAAGAAGAGTTCTTTTAGAGCTTGGATTGTAGGACCCTGGGTGCTTGTCTAACATTAATACTAATTAAAGTGAACTATTTTTAAAAGCCACTAGGTAATAAAATCATAAAAAATATATACTATGTCACCTTAATTTAATGTAAAATATTATTATGTTATTATTATATATATTTTATTATCGATTTTAATCTAACGATAAATATTTCGTTTTCTATAGGTACCATTTAAAGTACTTTTGACATATTTAATACTTATACGTAGTTATGTTATAAAAGTAGCTTTTATTCAATAAATTTTTCATATTTTAAGAGATATTTATGAGTATAATGTTGCCATAATACCTACCTGTTTTTATTTCTTCCAAATTTAATTTACGATTAAAAATTTTTTATTTATTTTTGAAATGACAATTAAACCTTATTCAAATGTAAATTTTATTTAAGGTAGTACCAGCATGAAATCACTTTTCGACAGATTTGGCCGAATTTTTTTTCTCGCGTTTATAATAGCTTTATTTATGAATTCCTAAAATTTCATAATTTTTGACCGTTTAGATCGCGAGATATTTAAAGACAAAGTTCGCGATTTTGAGGGTCATGTCCCATTTAAAGCATGTAAAATGTCCGGTCTCTCTCCTATTTTTTATGATATTATTATATATTGAAGAAAAAGTAGAAAAAAATGTTTATACAATACAATTCTAAAAAAAAAATTTAGAAATTAATTTTCACTTTCGAGATATTAATTTTGACGTAAATTGACCGAAATTGGGACGTTGGCATAATTATTTCCCATTTTAAACGGTCAAAATTTCTGAAACTTTGGGAATTAATAGTAAGAATTATTATATTCTTAAATTTAATTTTTCGTTAAATTCTGTCGAAAAAAAAATTGTACCATTGCTTTAACATAGAAACTGCAAATACCATGCTGGAACATCCTTAAATAGAGATTTTGAACAAGTCTTATCCAAAAAAGACATGAAATTGTTGTTGTACATTTTAGTTTATGAAAGTTAATAAAAAATCAAGTATGTGCATTTTATGTGTGAAGGATGAATCTGATTAAACGGCATTGAATTTGACCTTGATTTATTAAAAATTTTATTAAAATTTATTATTTTTATAAAATGTAAGGAAAATTAATCTGTACTCACAATAACAACTTTTTAGTTGAATTTTTCATCCAATTTTTGTCTATCCTTTACAGAAATTTCACATAAGATTTTCGAGCTCTCTAACTGAAAGAACTTCACCATGATGGAAAGTAAAATGGTGAAATTGCATTGAAAATGTGTACATTAGTTTTGTTTGCATTGCACTTGCTTTGAAGGTTTTTTAAACTCATGATAACTAGCCACTTATAGTTCATTTTTAGGTAGCTATATATATTCAATCAAAATTTAAGAAAAATAAAATTGGGCTCAATGGTTGTAAAATATTTTGTCTCATATTTGGGAAAAAAGTTATTGTGGGGTAAAATTGCTGACATAAAATAAATTTTAAATCGAAAATTAGTATAATCAGGTGATATAATCAAAGATTAAGTGCCTGTTCATGTAACAATGTTTACATTCATTTATATTCTGTTAAAGAATTTTTGCATTTTTTTTGTGATAATTTCAACAATCGGCAAGATTATCAATTTTATCGATCAAAATTTATACGTCTTTTTTAACCATCAACGTAAGTGGTTAGAGAGTAGGAGTTTACCCACTGACTTATAAATCTATAGCATAACTATACTAAATTAAAAGAATAATAAATATATCGACTCAGCCATCGGACAAGATATTATTTAACATCATCTTATTTAAAAAGCAGCTGCATAAAATTATTTATGACAGAAAGGTTTTTCTGTTATAATTACAATACTCACACTTTTATTGTAATCAGACGTGTGGTTTTTATTAAAAACTTGTAGTTTTGTTGCATGCATTTTAAGTTAACTGATATTTAAATGGGGTGTTTATTAAAATCATTTTTAACACATTTTTTAGAAAGATTATATAGGACTAATGCACCTTAGGCTTACAAAGTATCTGCTGCATGTAGGCAGAGCCATGTATACTTGAACAAAAATTATGCAAATATCAAATGAAATTTCAAATGCACCTCTCCAATTCTTAGCTTAAATTTTCAACTTTAAACTGTCCTGTTTTTTGCTAATTTAATGACTCATTCACCGTTTTTGACGTGAACAAAATTTAACAACAAATTTCTATTATTATTTCTGAAAATGTGGTACTCAGATTCCGGTAAAAACAACTGTTATTCTTCCTATAAATGAAAGACAAACAAATCGGGGGTTTTTAACATCATTACGATCTTTTTTGATAATAGTATAGTAATATCTGTATATTTTTTTTATCATATTCGTGTCCTCAATACTTGTTTGTAAAACACTAATTTTTCCTTTCTAAGTCAAATATCTGTTGGCCAGACTGGTCTAGCTGTAATATAATCAGCACCATGCGATTATCCACCTGTTAATTTCAGTAATTAGAGTGGCTGAATGGATCCTTTTGGTCCATTCGTCATATTTTACGCTAACCTACCGCAAAACTTTTAAATATTTTTTATTATGGTTGACATGAGAGGAATTGATCACTCAACCCACGATTTACTGATTATAGTAGTTTTTGCCCACTCCAACCTTTTGAACAGTTCAGGTTGATTCTTTTGTTTCCATGCTATTCATTTTAATTGGTAAATTTATTTACTGTAAAGTTAGTAAAAGTTGTATTTTGCTAATTGGGCTGGCTGCTGATAGCTGCATTGATATTTAATTAAAATTACCAAATAATTTATATTGTACTTGCAAGCATGAATAATTGAGCAGATGTGTCCATCAAGAAAGTCCTTGCACTCCTTAGTAGCCGAATATGAAAAATTTTTTTTATTGTTAAATACCGTCTTTGACAACGATTGACAATTGAACGATTTGACAATTCATCATTTGCAAGATTTTGTTACCGAAAGTTTGTCAGAAGGCGGAGGGATGATTGTTTTTTCATGGGTATCCAATTTTTAGGGGTAAGCACCCCTCCCATTTGGATGAATTGGCTGTACTTTTCATTGTAGGCGGGTGCTTTATAGTCTCTATGGACGCGCTGATCCTTGGTTGTTTCAATTACGAAATTGTTTGGTGGGGCCTTTATCTTCAGTATATACGCACCTGATATAAAAATATGAATCATATGCCCTATTATTAAAAACATATTTATTTTTTGACACGCTTATTCGGTGACCAAAAACCTAATCATATACAACAAACAACCCTACTTAAAAATAACTACATTTAAGCAGCTATATAGCTAACTAGATTCTTGTTATATCAAAGAACATTTTACTTAAATATTAAAGAATATTAACATATATAATACACCTATTTATAATTTACTTACCACCTAACTATTATCAATTCTATTGATCACCAAAATTCTATTTTTAATAATAATAATATGATAGGTTAGTGATAAATTGTAAATAATACCGTCAGTAAATAACGCTTTTAATACGTTAATTTATAGGCGGATTAAAAGTAAAGTGGCTTTTTAAAAAACTATAAGAATATTAACCAAAATAAAATGAAACTAAATATAATATAAAAAAAAAAAAACCCGTCAAATACTAAACAAGGTGGAGGCAGGTGTTACACCCTTTTTTTAACAATTTTTACTACCTAAAATTTTTCAGGTATTTTTAAGGGTTTTGTAAAAAAAAAAAATATTTTTATTTTGATAGTTTTTGTTTCGAAAAAAATTATTTAAACTTTTAACTTCCGCATCAAAATAAACGAAATTAAGAACATAAGAAAGATAAGTGACAGCATAGTGATAAAGTGAAGGTTATAACACAATAATCTTTATATTTAAAATTGCCCAACAGAATAAGTTTCCCAGTGAATCTCACAGCTGGTTGTTTATAAGACACGAAATGCTATCGAAAGAATTTGCGGCAAACTTACGAATTTGAGGCAGATACTTATGTAATATTTGTATTAAAGGATATATGGATATACGGAAAAAGGTATACTATTTTAGAAATATTGTATGAACAATTTGTTGGGTATTGTAAAAATATAGATTGTATTTAAAAGATGGTCGAGTTGATGTCGACAGATTTGACCAAAAATTTTTTCTATGTTTGCACTTTGGTCCTTTTACCAACAGAATTTTGTATAAAGAACTTTTTCAGACAAGTGATTTTATTTTTAAGTTATACTTACAATCGATAAATCAATATTTTGTAAGACCCTAATGACATTTCCATAGATAAAAGTATAGTGTTTAATTTTTTTGTCTCTATTTTTTTATTTTGTTGTACCATTTAGTAAAAAAATTGGGATTGTAATAATTTAAACATCTAGTTAAGTATGTAATTGGCTTCAAAATGTTACAACACTTGCTTTTAATTAAAAATAAAAATTCTTATTTTCTAAAACAATTTATTATTGTAATCGTATGATAATAAGGTATTTTGAATCTTTTTTAACTTCCATAATGCAATTACGATTTATTTTATGTGAAAATAAACTTTTGTTTAATAAAAGCCAACTTTTTTTTTTCTAAACTGGACTCTATAATTTTAGGATTATATCTTTAGATTTTTTCACTATGTGAAATTATCCCTGAAAGAATAATCAAAAGTTTTATTTAATTGTGAAAACTTCTTTGAGATATTAATAATAAGCTATTGAAACATTTCTAGATAAATAAGTACTCAAAATTATCTGAACAATTTTCGGGCAAAAAATTGTTTTTGTATGAAGGTAGAAAAAGGCAACAAAATAAGTTTTTCGCCTTTAAAATTGTAATCCCCGATAAGAAAGCCTTAGAAATATACAAAAAACAAAAATTATCAAAGAAAGAGGTACTACTAATATTTGCTATTTTTAAAAAACACAAGAAAGTTGGTTCAAAGCTCAAAAAACCCTGACTACAAATTTGCAATTGTAAAAAATGGTTTTTACTTGTATAGTACCTACGTAGTTTTACTTTACATTTCTACAAAGTTTAAGAACAGTAAAATGGAATTTGGATCTGAAAATCTGTAGTTTATTTTGCTTAGAGCAGATATATTTCTTAAAATTTCTATTTTGGAAAGTAATAAATGATAGTACTTTTTCGATATCGCAATTCTAAACGGGAAGATAATTATTTTTTTGGTTATTTCGTAACTTTATACAAAAATTGTTTGGTCCAAAATTGTCTTGATTTATTAAATTAGTTAACATTGATTAATTTAAAATTCAATGCCCAATTCAGCAAAGTTTTTTCTCTTTTCAATATTTTTAAATTACATTTTCTGTTTACTTTCATACAAAGTACTTAATTATTATTTATTTTAAAATTGCTTTTTATTGAAATTTGTGTGTTGGGCACGAACTTATTATTTTAAGTTTGAGAAATGCATATGTTCCTTATTTTTTATTCTTCGTAGAAGATAATTTAGAGTCACATATACAATAATTAATATTCAAATCAATGTATCTAGGTGGAGCGTTCGTAAATGAAGCAATATACTTCAAATTTACTTTGATCATAATTATTTCAAACATTAAAATGTTTGAAATACAAATTAACGGAAGTAGTTTTTTTATATACATTTATTACATTTTTCAATAAAAAAAATTACAATTCATATTAAAATATCATTATAAACATTAACATGATAAAAAATAAAATATATTATCAACTAATTATTTAAAAACGAAATCGTTTAGTTACACTTTATTTTAAATGGCTGTCACTAGTGGCTATTTTATACTGAAATATATATTTTTTAAATGTTTTCCAAATTATTTTATGCGCTTGCACCATTAAATTCTGGATTTAACGATAGATAAAATTTCATTTTGCTAAGCAAGAATTGCAAAGATTTTTACATTGCTCTAATTGAACTTATATATTCAAACAAATATTAATCCATACATGTCTTGAGCAAAAAAAATTATCGTTTGTACTTTTGAAAACAAATAAAATTAATTTAAGAATTGGTCCAATTGTTTCTTTTGTTCTTTGAGTTTCTTGAACAGCTTTGGGTAAAAAATTAAGATGTTGATCTGATACGGAACATATGTTTGTGAGCATAAAATCTTGAATAACCTAGAAGTCGTTGAAGAAAACTGAAGTAAAATATATGGAATTTTATTAACGCCTTTGCCGGTTGACCTAATAAGAAACTAAAATAAGCTGGTGTAAGCCTAAGAAAAAAATGGCATATGCAACTTTACAACCGTGAAGAAAAGTTTTTTTTTACTGGAGTTCCCCCGATTAAAATGTTTATGTTCGTCACAATGAAGTTACGTCCAACACTATACGTAAAAGTTATTTTGATTACTAAGGTATGACTTTCTGCCGATTTTCAAGGTTTGCAGATATTATACAACCAGTGATGACCCATAAAATATGTAAGGTAACGCAAATGTATCAAATATGAATTATGAAAACAAAATATTCCAAAATTTATTTTTAATATATAGAAGGAATTGACCCAAAATTAAAAACTAATGAAAAATATTGGACGAATACAAAAATTATTGGTAAAACTAAATTAACATCAGTCAATTTAAATTATGATTTTATAAAATTTAGTAGGTATCAAAATTATTAATTTTCCATTCAATTGTAGTTCAGTCACAGCGGTAAAAAAAAAAAAACCAAAAACATTTCTTTTTTAGGGTTCGTGGAATACTTGGATATCAATAACATAAACCGTTCTCTAATTTTAGGAAAACTGGGTACTCCAAACTTGTACGCTACAAACTTGAACTGTCGAGAAAGCTAGAAAATAGGTTGGTTTTTTTTAGTTGCATTGGATTTTCATCCTGCAAATGCTATTGCTTGCTATTTTTAATGTATTCTCTTATCAACGACCAAGCCACGATTAGGATCTTTCTTTTATGCCAAACTTCCCTCAATCTTCTTAATGGCAAACAAACAGAATTATAAAACTTCGATATATTATGGGTTGATGGTCTTTCTGATTAGAATTTTATATTTATATTTATATTTATATTTATATTTATATTTATATTTATATTTATATTTATATTTATATTTATATTTATATTTATATTTATATTTATATTTATATTTATATTTATATTTATATTTATATTTATATTTATATTTATATTTATATTTATATTTATATTTATATTTATATTTATATTTATATTTATATTTATATTTATATTTATATTTATATTTATATTTATATTTATATTTATATTTATATTTATATTTATATTTATATTTATATTTATATTTATATTTATATTTATATTTATATTTATATTTATATTTATATTTATATTTATATTTATATCTACATGAAGCTTTTATACGCACAGTCTTGATTCTGTGTTTCTTGACGCGATTTTCGACGATTTTAATCTCGCCTACCCTGTCAGATTCGTCGATCCCTTTTTAAGAGTTGCCGAAACACTTTTGATTCGATGGACCAAAAAGGTCAGATAATCAATTTTGTACGATAGTTACTTTTCGAGCAATTGAGCTTTCGAGTTTTGTATTCCTCGAAGCCTTTTTTGTTGAATTATTGTATTGGAAATATATTTTATTTATTTATCAATACCAATTTTTTTATACGACATAACCTAATTGTTATTCAAAGCATGTATATTTATAACGTTAAAAAAAATTAATATATCATCATATATGGTATTTTGATAATCAAAAAATATTATAGAGAGATAGGAACATAAATTTGATATGCAATTTATTCATGAAAATCCAATGGACCGTTAAAAATTTGTTTATTAGGCCATAAAATCAACTTAATTACGAATGTGAGCTACTATATAGTTTCAATATTTAGTTTTAGCACTTTCTGATTACTATATGTGCTTTAAATACGTAGTAGACTTTGTAGGGTAATTGTTGTACCACGGGAACAATGTATCTTGGATCACCTTTCAATTTCTTGAATCATATTGATACTAATGAGATAGCAAATATATGAAGATAGTATTAATATGTCTTTTCTATTAAAATTTTAGTTGAACTACTACTTGTTATACCATGTAAATATGAAATATACACAGTATATTAAGTTTAGTCCCAAGTTTGTAACGCTTAAAAATAATGATGCTAGGAAAAAAATTTTGTCATATTTTTGCCGATTGTCCGTCCGTCCGTCCGTCCGTCTGTGGACACAATAATTCAAAAACGAAAAAAGATATCAAGCTGAAATTTTTACAGCGTACTCAGGACGTAAAAATTGAGGTCAAGTTCGTAAATGAGCATCATAGGTCAATTGGGTCTTGGGTCCGTAGGACCCATCTTGTAAACCGATAGAGATAGAACAAAAGTTTAAATGTAAAAAATGTTCCTCATCAAAAATTTAACAACTTTTGTTTGTAACATTTTTTCGTAAACATCACTGTGTACCCGTGAGGGCGCCAATTAGGCGGAAATTTTATAATATGTACTATACTTGATTATCAGTTATGTATGTGTCACATGTTTGTATATGTAATGTGATAAAGAAATCAACAATGACTATGCATGGTATTTCAACAATTAACTCAGTCAATTGTTTGATTTCATTTGTTTATTCATAAATATTTAAACTATTCAATAATAAAAAAATTACTAAAATTTATTTAAACGAATAGGCAGCTCTACTTTGCGTATTCTATTCAAAATTATTAATTATTCCAAAATTACGAGTATTGGTTTTTTCGATTTTTTGGAATTTTTTAAGGGGTACAAAAATCGAAAAAATCGAAAAAAAAATGTTGGCCCGATTTCGATAAAACTCTGTTTATAAGGTAATTTTGACCCATAATTTACAAAAATCGTATTTATATAACGATCAGGAAACTAGTTTCGGAGATATCAAGCCAAAATATGGGATAATAGGTGTTATTTCAAAAACTATGCTTCCAATCATCAAATGAATATGATTTTTGAATTTTTTGGGTCAAAATTACCTTATATACTAAGTTTTATCCAAATCAGAAACCATAAATTTTTTTCGATTTTTTGGAATTTTTTTAAGGGGTACCCCTTACAAAAATCGAAAAAATCGAAAAAAAAATGTTGGCTCCGATTTCGATAAAACTCTGTTTATAAGGTAATTTTGACCCATAATTTACAAAAATCGTATTTATATAACGATTAGGAGACTAGTTTCGGAGACATCGAGCCAAAATATGGGATAATGGGTGATATTTCGAAATTTATGCTTCTAATCATCAAATGAATACGATTTTTGAATTTTTTGGGTCAAAATTACCTTATATACTAAGTTTTATCCAAATCAGAAACCATAAATTTTTTTCGATTTTTTGGAATTTTTTTAAGGGGTACCCCTTTACAAAAATCGAAAAAATCGAAAAAAAAATGTTGGCTCCGAGTTCGATAAAACTCTGTTTATAAGGTAATTTTGACCCATAATTTACAAAAATCGTATTTATATAACGATTAGGAGACTAGTTTCGGAGACATCGAGCCAAAATATGGGATAATGGGTGATATTTCGAAATTTATGCTTCTAATCATCAAATGAATACGATTTTTGAATTTTTTGGGTCAAAATTACCTTATATACTAAGTTTTATCCAAATCAGAAACCATAAATTTTGTTCGATTTTTTGGAATTTTTTTAAGGGGTACCCCTTTACAAAAATCGAAAAAATCGAAAAAAAAATGTTGGCTCCGAGTTCGATAAAACTCTGTTTATAAGGTAATTTTGACCCATAATTTACAAAAATCGTATTTATATAACGATTAGGAGACTAGTTTCGGAGACATCGAGCCAAAATATGGGATAATGGGTGATATTTCAAAAACTATGCTTCCAATCATCAAATGAATACGATTTTTGAATTCTTTGGGTCAAAATTACCTTATATACTAAGTTTTATCCAAATCAGAAACCATAAATTTTTTTCGATTTTTTGTTTATGTACTTTAGTGTACAATTTACAATTAACTCAGTCAATTGTTTGTTTTCACTTGTTATTTGTGTTTTTTAACTCCCGAACCAAAAAAAGGGCGTTATTAGTTTAACCGCTATGTGTGTGTGTGTCTGTGTGTGTGTTTGGTCTGTGCATCGTAGGGCCTAAACGGATGAACCGGTCTAGATTTTTTTGTTTCTTTTGAAAGTTAATTTAATGCGATGTGTTCTAACCTATGTTTCAAGTGCGAGTTTATGATTCCGTGGAAAGGCTCTAAGGAAAAATGTAATTAAATGAAAAGTGTTTTTAGATACGTTTCAAGAGCCAGCTTAGGGTTCCATATCCCAAAAACCTGTTGGGGTTTTTTTAAAGTTTCTAAATTTCTCTTGTTCTATGTTTAGGTGAAGTCCGGTATCAATAAACCATTTAGTCATATAAATTTTAATATATAGTAAATATAAATGTATATATTTTGATCCCAGATAAGACACTCTCCCCTCTCTACTATTAACAATGAAAATTTTCCTGTTCATCACACTAAATACATATCAAAGTTTCGTTATGTTCTCGGTAATGTTGGAATACCATTTATCAATGTTCATGTATATTTATTAGAAATTTTAGTTATTATATAGGTATTGAATATTATTAAAAGATATGAACGATAATAATAATTGTTTTGATCGTATATATTTTATCGGTTGTATGTTATTATCGCACTGAATGACCAATATAAATTTACTTAGAGAGTAACAGATTTTAATTATCGTACCATGTAATCGTACTGTTTAATTATCGTAATATTAAATACTCAATAAATAATAGTTTAAAAAACTAAAAAAAAAAAACGCTTTATTACAGAAAAATTCGATTCGACCACCTCACGCTTTAAATTTTACATTGCATTTTTTGGGTAACAAAGTAAAATAAAAAAAATCTATAGAGGCGGATGGGTTTCGACCTGACGATCTGTCGAATGAGGAGCGAGTACCCTAAATAGAAGACCTTGCCATTTTTATGAATGGCCCCTTATTGCCTAAGTGATAAGCGTGGAAATTCAATAGAAATTTTGTGGACTATAATTTCTGTTTTAACGAGTAGAAAGGCTCATCTACATTAGTATTATAAGGAGGAAAGATTTGCTTTTTTGACACTTATATAAAGCTACATTATTAGCGGGTAACAAGAGTCATATTTTATTTTCAAAAAAAATTCAGTTCTTTTATCATTCTATTGCAAAAATTGGTAGAACGATTTCTTTTTGCGCCACATTGTATATAAAATAACATAATGCTGCTGTATTTCTAAAATTTTACTAAAACATATAAATACAATTATTTACTATTTCATAAATTAGGCGCTCGTGACCATTGATGAAAATCTTTCTAAATTTCATTTCTTTTAATTGAATTTAGCCTAACAACTATTTGATACATAAGCTTTCGTAAGTTAGCATCATTTCTTCTGAAGCATCTGTAAAATTATCAATTTTTTTCAGAACCAAATAATTTCAGATTCTTTTCTCATTGACATATACTATGGGTCTTATTAGTGAAAACATAATTGTCGGTTCTTAGTATGTAAGGTAATTCTATTTATGCAAATTTTAAAGTAATCTGAAAGGAAGCATTTAAGAAAAATCCATAACAAACAAAGACACAGCTTTCTTGGCGCTAACTGCAATGCAATTTTTCCGAATAAAAAGTCTTATGTTCACCTAATGAAACCACATACTATGGTAAGCCAGGATGTTTTTTTAATCACTAATATGTCTAAAAACTTATTCCGTTATGCAGACTATTAAAAATGTTTAATATTTTAAAATTATAAAATTTTATTATATTTTAATTAATCAAAATGAAAATAATATTTAACCAAATGAGTATTAAAGAAAATTTGTATAATAATAATTCTAAAAACACATCCCATTCCATCATCATACTTATATAATATAATATATAAATATAAATATAATATTAATATAATAATATAGAATGTTAAATTTTAAATACAAACATTTTAATATTGTAAATATTACTTCAATTATTTATGATATGCAATATAAACAAAAGCTTATTTATCATTTTATGGATCAAAGTTATACATACGAGTATATGTGTACATTCAGACATACGTACAAACATACATACATGTACAGAGTGACTCAGTTCGTCCGAAAAACGTCCACGCCTGGCATATTTTGTGATTATCTATCAGTTGAAATTTTTTTTACAGTGTTTAAAATTTTTTCTGCATGAATATTCTCGGTAGGTGAACATTCTCCTTCAAAAGGACGGACACTTTTTGATTGTGCGATGAAGCTTGAAATTAATGGATATCTCTTTTTTTGTTATTTGACAAGAACATCGAAAAATAAATAAAAAATACGAATTTGAAAGATACGCGTTTACTTAGCTGTTTATGCTCTTCTTACAAGCATATATAAATAGTCCAGTAAAAGATGTTACAAAAATGGGCTAGTAAAGAAAATGAAAGAAAACCGCTAGCATTTTGCAAAGACCTCATGGATTGTGTTTCTTAGAAGTCAAATATCATTAGTAACGCATGAGTTCGTGCCGCAAATTTTTCTGTTTGTTTAAAAACAATAAGTTTTTAACTAAATGAAACGATTAATGTTAAAGTTCACTTAAAAAATTAGTAATAAGGCAACTTGTATGACGTAAATGTTAAGTGTTTGTCAAATATTCAAAAATATTATACAACTATAACTTATACGCAATTCAAGTTGCCTATTTATTAATTTTGTCAACTTTAACATTAACCGTTCCATTTAATTAACAATTAATTTTTTATTAACAAATAGAAACATTTGCGTCACTAGCTCATACGTCACTAATGATGTTTGACATCTAAGAAACACATTCCATGAGATTCTAGAAAAACGCGAGCGGTTTCTTTCATTTTCGTTTATTTGTAACATCTTTAATTGTACTCAAATATTTTTTGAATCAATGATCTTGTAGGATTTTTTTCTACGTATGAGGATGATGAATAATGAACAGGAATGGAAACAACTTGATTATAGTTTGAAGCTCACTTTCCAAGTGTACTGATCTTGTAAAAGAGATAAGAATCACCAGAACGTTATAGCAACCACCTTCCTTTCCCAGCCATTGAAAAAATAGGAAATTATATTCAATTTTACAATTTTAATTGAAATGAAAAGAAGAGTAGGTAAAAGAAGAGTAGTCTTATCCTAGTTTCTAGGATAAGACGATAAGTTCAAATAACCTTACATATTATTAAAGTTGTGGACTCTAAAATAACCCATCATGTTTCCTGTTGTTAAAGTTAATCTTTCGAGTATTTCGTTTAACGTCCCTGCTTTTATTGTTGGGATACCTTTTATTTATTATATTATTTGATTCATACAATTAAACTTTCCTTTGTTGGAATGTAGGCTTTGTGTTTTGAAAAAGAAAAATTGGCTTAATCAAACAACTCGTAATTGGAAAGAAGCTTAAAAACTCAAGCTCATGAAAAGCTTCAAACACAAGTTCATATGAAATTCTTTGACATCTTGTAAACATACATATCATATTGCTGTGCTCTGGAAATGTTTGGTTATTATTAGTTTGTTGTTTTTGAATAATTATTAAATATATTAAAGTTGACTGTATAATAATATACCAAAATATACGAATAAACGTAGAGTGGTTCTTAAAAGCTTTGCTGACTATATATTCATTTTTTCCGAGTACTATTTTAAACAAGCTATTTATGTGAATGCAACCTTTATGGTCCACACGTTCAAGTTGATGAGTTCTTTCCATACCTGACTAAATTGGAATAGGGATATGTAGAATAAAAGTTAAATACACGCTTTTAATGCAAGAGGTTCTTTAGTTTAATATCCGCCACTTTACTAATTAATTTTCTGTTTCAAACAGTTTCAAACTTCTTAATACTTACCGAAAAATTCAGGTTTTTTGTTTTTAACAAATACTACAATTATGCTGACTACAGATGTAAAATTTCTCTGTTCTAGTCGGCAAGAAATCTATATTTTGTTCACGTATTTTGTCTGACTAATTTTTAATGAAATTTACACAATTTCATGTTCCTTTAGTAGTCTGCTTGTAAACTCCTACTAAAATGCAGTTTCAATTACATGTCGAATAACTTAAGAAGTTTAAAAATTTTGGAACCGAAAAGTGTGGATTTTACACAAAAAAAAAAGAACAAGTCATTTACGTTAGAACAAGTCATTTATATCCTTACAGGCAACACCATCAACACTTCAAAAAAAATTTCAAAAAAAATAGTTTTTCATAACTGCTTTAAGCACAGCAATATTAAACAAAATTTCGACTCAATCGGAAACCGTGCAGGGTCAAACTTTGATTGCATAACTCCAGGCTATACATACATACATGCATACATAAAAGTGAAGTTAAATCAAAGCTGAGTAAAAAAGAATATTATTTCGAATTTTTTCGTGTGTAAGTCTCAATGTAACACCATATCCTATGTTTTTAGTTAAAAAACGTACTTTATGATCATTTATATTCTATTCATACTAAATATTTAATATTTTCTATATAATATTTTACATTTATGTATAAGCGTTGCATAATTGTATATTATTATAATAGGCATTTTGATTGACAAAATTTGTATTATATTATTTCATACTTAAAAGCCTATTTTACATAAACGTAATAACATTGTTAATGTTTAATTTTGACATAAAAAGTATTATTTTATTAACTATGAATTGTAAATATTGTATCATCTAAACGGCTAAAAATAGGAAAAGTTTGAATAGTCCCAAAAGTAAACAAAATCTCCAATATTCACTAATACACGAAGCGGTGTGATATAGAAAGTATATTTGTATAACTATGATAAACAAAGTTAACATAATTATACAGGACTAGCTTGATACCCGCCTGCTTCACTGGGCTTAAAAGTAAAAACCACCGGTTTATACCCTTAAACTTTCTTGATCTCCCTTATCCTTATTCCATAACACTTGAAGGGATTGGTTTACGTAGCTAAAAGATATGCACAGTTTTCAAATTGTAAAATAGTCATAATTCATTGAGTGTATCAGAAAAGTTGGCCATGAATTGTTTGGCATTTACTTTTTTAAATTTTACAGAAATCTTTAATTTATGGTTCCAAAGAATGATCATATATCTGCTCCAGTTTCATTTAAAACCATTCGCTAGTTTTTGAATGAAAGCGGAACAAAGAAAAAAAAACAAATAAAAAAATAAATATCTTTACTTTCACATTTATATAATAGGGATGGTTTAAGTTATAACCAATGGACTTGGACTACATCAAATGGTAGATACAGTCAAAATAATGACAAATTTTAATACATTTATAGCCGGGATACGTTCTTTTTTCGGATACAGAATTATTACCTACTTCAACACTCAAAAGTGGTGAAGCTCAATCAATTTTTTGTTCATATTTAAGACAGTGGCTTGCTTGAAAATGTATCATATTGGAAATACAATGAAATACAATTGATCCATAACTGTACGCTCATTTTAAGTCAGTTTTGCACTGCCAGTTTTGTACTTTTGCTCAAAAGTTCAATTGTTCTTAAATTGGGCGGTTAAAATCGCCGTTATACTAAAAAAATTGAAAATATTTCTTAACCAATTTAATTGTTTTCGATTTATTGTGAAATGAAAAATAGGGCCGGGGATACACAAGCATAAAAATGATGGACGGCAATTTGTTTTTTACTCATGGAGTATTGATTTCAATCGACGAAGTAAGTAATTTTGGATTTGACACGTACGTCTAAAGCCTAAAGAAATGTCTTCATGAAAGAATCTTAAAGAAAATCTTATTTTATTTCCATATTTGTTCCATATATCAAGTTTTATATTAAATATAATTATGGGCTATTTAATTTTCATTAAATTAAAAGATTTCTGGCTAGACTAAATTTATATACTAAATAATAGCAGTGTTACAAAAAATTAAGTCTATCAATATAAAATATAATTTTTAAATGTTACAAAATATATTGGAAAATATTCCCTCTGTGACTATATATGAAAAGTTATATGGAGAAAAATTCAACATTCATTGCCAAGAAAATTATCGACAAAATAATAAAACTTGACTGAACTTATTTATATACATAGGGCAAAAAGCCAAAATATTCACAATTCATAAACTAACTGTTTTCATGTGAAAACCTAAATATATTTAATGAACATACCAAATAAAAATGCCTCCTGTTTTACAATTTATTCATTCTGGTATTGTATTGTTTTAATATTATGTTTTGGCCACAATTTTTGAGGAACGTAATTAGGTATTTTTATTTTTAAGAACTTTTAATTGACGAATTGGTACAAAACTTAAAAACTTACAATTTTGAAAACAAAACAATCGTATGATACTTTAGTACCTAACGTTATAACTGCTAAAACTCTGATATGTTTAATCTAGCGGTAAAGGCGACGATCGTTTACCTAAAATAATTTCTAAAATACCTCTGCTTGAAAAAGATAAAATTCAAAATTGCATCCCTTATGAGTTGATAAACTTGAGATCTAAATAATGGAATGAATATTCAATTTGAAATAATATTCACAACTGGTTCAGAATTGTTTCAATAAACTTGAAAGTTGAGAAAGTTGAATTGCTGTTAAGTTTAGCTAAAAAAATGGAAAAGATTTAGGGAGAACTACCGTGGCTTAAATGTAAAATATTTGTATTTTTATATTTGGTTTCTGTCCATGGATTTTTGAAAAATGCGTCGGAGTTGAACATCAACTAATTATAACTGCGAACTATATTGGAGTTAAATTTTTACATTGCCCTCAATGTAATCAAACACAGAGAGCTCACTAAACTCTTAACAACCAAGTGCATAACACTTCTAACATATTATACATATCAGGCGTAACAAAAGTAACAGAACGGTCCATGAATTTGCTGCAATACCATTTTTTCCCATATCTGTTATCGCTTCGTGTAAAAGACATAAAAAGAAACGTATTGGAAACAATTTTTCTTATGCCGAAAACTTACGGCCGAAATCGAATATGAAATTGAACGTATAAAGTTATAGAACGCCATTCTCAGGTAAGTTTTAAATAGGAATCTTACGGTGGCTATAATTGTGGTCTAAAACACTTTTTTCTAATGAAATATGTACATGTTAGAACGCAAAAATACCACTGTTTGCTCTGCCAATATATAGAAGGGGGATTCTTAATTTTTCTTAAGATTATTTTCAAAATATCTATTTTCAAAGTCAACGTTAGGATATTAATAATTTCCTGATTTAAAATTACTGAAGAATGACATTCGCTTTTTAAAATAATAGCTCACCAAACCAAATATCTATCTATTTCGTTACTTTAGATGTATAATTTTGATCCGATTTCTGCCGTAATTAGTTGACTTACAATAAAACGTTTCCTTTTCGCTTTCGAATAACAAGTGTTCTTTTTTATATTTTTTTACAAATTCACAAATAGAAATGGATGCTTAAATTTGAAAAGTTGACTTTCATAGGTCTTTTTGGTCATTTCAAGGTCACACATATACGCTCACTAAACATATTTTTATGAAGCATTAAACATTGGTTTGAAACATTTTTCGGAAAAAAGACAAGTGGTTGGATTGTCTCGTTACTTTTGTTACACCCGATATAATACTCAATATAGCAATCAACCATACCAAGTCATACCATATGAATATAAACCGTGAGCTTAAAATGAAGCGAAATTTACGTGATTTTAGGGATAACTAAGAAATTTTTGCCGTAGCCCGAGTGTCAAATTTATAGAAACCAATTACTTTTTCATGTTTTTCGCAATTATTTTGTTACCTGCTGTGAAAAAAAAAATGCAGGAAGTTGGCAACTGTCAAAAAGATTCAAAATGAAATGAAATATAAAAAAACTAAATAATTTTTCCATCTTTTCGAAATTTGAAACTCCGTTTTTTCCATGTATTGTGCTGTCTTCTAATATTTGAAGATTGTAAGGAAAAAAATCGTACGCAAGCACGAAAATGGAACAACTCGATTTCCGTAAATTATACCTTCTAGCGAATGATTAATATAAAGAAAATAGGTTTCTTTATTTCGATACTTACCCCCATGAATCCTCAGACTTATAGAATCATGAAATTTTCCCTTTATTATGGGATTGCGGTTGAATAGACCAATACTATTCCAAAACCAACTACTGGTTTTGAGTGTTAGTAAAATAAATGATTTGTTCAATATATTTTTATATTATATTTTAACAATACTATTACAGTAGCCCAATTATTTTACATACATAATAACATATATTATTTTATATGAAATAACTGTTAGTATTATTGTAAAGATATTAACATGTATTATATATTTTATAATATATAATAATATGATTTATATAATAGTATTTTTAATGTCCATTTATTCAATAAATTACACATTTTAAAGAATTGTATAATGTAAGGATTTGAAAAGTTTATCATATTTTATACATCTGTTATTCAGTTTTTTTTTTTACATGATTGAGATGTTTTTATATATTCAATTTGTTTGAAATGCGAAACCTCGTTGTAAAATTCACATTATACATGTTTTAAACTTACATGATATAAATATATTTGTGGTACTTCGTAAACTGTATTAAATTTTATTATATACACCTGCACTCTACACTTTCCACGTTATCGGAAGATAACGCATACCTTACAAGATAGATTGAAAAAAGTTGATAAACTAAGCACAACCAATCGACACGCCAATTTTTTTTCACTTTTATTTACCTTAACTTTCAAAAGTCACCCTTTTACCTCTTCGGACCTATATTTATATGACCTTTTTGAGTTATTTGGAGCTAAACAACAGACAAGTAAAGCAGTGGCGTGAAATTTTGAAAAACACACTGTATTCTAACAAGTTTCTTTTCACGGTCTATCACCTCTGACAGAGTTGAGAACAAGTAAAAAAGTTATTGCTGATAGTGCTTGCCTTACTAGTTGGAAGGCAACTCAAGAGAATATAATAGAAAAATTTTTGATTGTTTCTATGTTGGATTCTCGGCGAGGTTGAAATAAATAAAATCGGACTTGCAATTTTATTGGCAAAAAAGAAAGCCACTCTTAGTTAGCCACAAGCCATACATACATATCACATACATATAGTTGATATTCCCATGTAATACATACCTACTATATAATTTGCGCTCTCGCGGATAAACAGTGATATGTTTTCGAAAAAATGCTTCAAGAAAAAGTTGTTCATTATTTATACGGAACATTTGTTACACTTAAGCTTTTCTTCTATTAGTAACGGTTCACAAGATGGGTCCTTCGGACCCAAGTCCTAATTGATCTATGTTACTCATTTACGAGCTCATTATCACTTTCTACGTCTTCAGCACACTATAAAAATTTCAACTTTTTACCTATTTTCGTTTTTGAGTTATCGTCTTGACAGACAGACAACCGAACGGACGGGCAAACAGACGGACAGGCAGAAACACAACTGAAAAAGGGCTAATTAGGTGATTCTATGAACACCTATAAAAAAAATTTGTTCGTAGCATTAATATTTTTTTACTGTAATTTTTTTACTAAACTTAGTATACCTTGATATGTTTCATATGTACATGGTATATATGTTAGTTGATTAAAACGGTTATATTTTCTTCCCCCCTTTCCATTCAAATTTCGTATGGCTTAAACTATAGCCAATAGTTACTATTTTTTTTAAAGTATATAATATCATTTCGGAGAAACATAAAAAGTTATATTTATTAATATTTATAACATGTATTATATTACAACGGTAGCCGTTGTAACAGACGTCGTAGAAGAGTACTGCTACTGCCTTTTTTAATATTTTTATGAGAAATAAATTTGACATAAAGACTGAATGTCTCATTGATTTCAAATTACGGAAATACTATATTGCACATGCATGTTACGTAACTACTGTATATTATATACTACTGTGACTTTGTATGTATATAATCATTATTTTGTTGTTTGTTGTTTTGTTGTTTTGTTATTTATTTATATAAGGGAGATTATGACGTAACCATTTTTTTTGAAATAATGCAGTGGTAGTATCTCCTCGAGTTTAACGTAGTGATATGGTCGAGTCAATATTCAGGGTAATAGAAAAAACTATAGAATTTTGTCATACTATTCATAGCAATCGTTAGATTATCAAATGGGGTCGAGTCAAGTACAAACTGAACGTTATACCTTATATCTAACACTCAAGCTTCAAACGATGTTAATTGCTCACAAATTTTCCCTTAATCATGATTGTATCATGGC
Source organism: Chrysoperla carnea (assembly GCF_905475395.1). NCBI lineage: Eukaryota > Metazoa > Arthropoda > Insecta > Neuroptera > Chrysopidae > Chrysoperla > Chrysoperla carnea. Next base: position 29,684,770 of record NC_058341.1, read on the forward strand.
TTGAAACTTGAGGCACAATTTCTGCAAGAAATGAGATGAAGAAGAAGACACGATAAAGTATATCTGTTGTATCGATACTTACCATCGGAAAATCGGCTATAAAAATTTCACAATGAACCTCAATCCATTGTTTCTTATAGATATTTCCGATTCAATAACATCGCCTAGCGTAAGTGATCTCTAGGTAAAGTCTAGGATGAAATAAATTAGTCTTTCCATTTAATAAAAAAATTCTATTCCCAGATTTTTTCCTGCACCTTTCATATTATCAATATAAGTGATTTGAAACGCAAACAGCAAATGTGCAATGCAATGTAACATAGCACAACGCCAGTCATACACAAGCAGACAAACCACACTCAAATGTAATTTTTAATATAATGTTTCTGTGTGTTTGTTCAAAGTATATGGGTCAATTTCTAGGTTTTCCACGACATAGATTTTTAAATCATTGGTGATTATCGATCGAAGATCTTTAAAAAATGCGTGGTATATTATTTCTTGTTTCCTCACATTAACCGCTTATTTATTCTTCTTACTAACTTTGGCCTTGGCATGTTGCTCTGTTATTGGTTACTAATTACGGCTGAGGTGTTAGAAATTAATGCTGTATTTTATTGAAATAATCTTTCTTTTTTTTTGCACTAGTTGAGTTTTCAGAAATAAACAGTATTGACCTTTGCCAGCACGTGCAAGATCAATGTTTTGTTAAAATGCTCGTAAAATTACTATACCGGTGGACCAAATAGAAGCTATGTATTCCTCAAAATTTTTTTTAATGAAGTTCTCTGGGTTTTTTAGTCAGACGTGCAAGACGTTTTTTTGGTCAATTTGAGTTAAACGTCTTTAAGCTTATATTTATCAATTCATCTTCAAGCCGTAGGTTAGGTTAGATTATATTGGCTGTCCACTAGAGATACTTAGACCATAGGGTCGATTGTGATTCCATACATGGTCTTGTAGCCTTGGATTAAGGGTATTATTCAATTTTTCTAAAACAGAGACAATATTGTCAATCCTGGTAAAAACAACATTACACAACCACCATACATTTTTTGTTGCTCTTCTGTTCCTGGAAATTTACATATTTTACAATTTTTATTGTAAATTATTTCAATCCCTTGATATAATATTGAGTGAATTGCACTTTATACTTTCCGTTAGGTCACGTGTCATAACATTAAGAAAAAAGGGGCGCAGACATAGTTGTGTGGTCGATATCCTATTCACTCAATGTACCATTGATTATTATTTTCACATTACTCATTTTTTCCCTTGTACATTTTTTCCACTATACCGAGTGGGTGGTTTTTTAAATTATTAAATAAAAATATAATTTTTTATTAGTGTAAATTCTAGTGCCTGCCACATCCCATCAATGTAAAGTTCTCTAAAATTCCTACTCCGCATGCAGATGCTCGGCATTCAAATTCCTACTAATCATATAATTTTCTTTCCTTGCCTTTCTTTACGGAAATGAGAGGGTGGACTAATTTCAGAGACCAGAAAAGTGCTCCATAACATACAGAACCTCCATAACATACTCTAGGCTTGAGAAATAATACATACGTGAGTTATGAAAAAAATTAAAAATTTTACTACAGATATGACATAAAAATTACATAATGAAAAAAATTAAATCTTAATATTATTTCTCTAGGTCGTTTTTTTCTAAGCGGTATATTTGTAGACCGATATTTTTCGTCAATAGACAGTATGATAAGCTAAAAATTGGGGAGTAAATCTTGCCATTTAAAAAAGGAATAAGGAAAACCTTGCGTGGGGAATTTTTTCTTACAGAGGTTTTATATATACAATTTAAAAGATTCCTCAAAAACATGATTTCACAAAGTTTGTATTAATAGCTTTCTCAATATTTTCTGATTAGGTCAACAAATCATATTTTATTAGAAATTACTACTTCTTTTCTCTATATTGGAAGTATAGGGAACGGATCGAAATATCGAATAACTTGTATATAAAACGATTATATTTTTACTAGTAAAGATATTCAGTTTTTCAAAAACATCCTTGTATAAAATGGTAGAACAATATTTAAAAAAAAAATAGTATAATAATATTTACAAAACTTTCTCAAGTTTTATCGTGCCTCAGTGGAGTTTTAAGTATAAAATGTTTTTGGTGCATTGCAGCGTAAAAAAAAATTAATTTTTTTTAACTAAAAAAAATTGCTAAAATAAAAAAACCGTATATTATTAACCGCACAACTCACAAACAAAACAACACACAACTTCACGAACCAACAACAACAACCAACTCTTTTCTTTTATGTCCTGGAAAAAGTTTTTTATATCATTAATGAAGTTTTATAAACGAGGGAATTTATTTTTGCATATTATATACGTAGCAGTTTCATTCTAATGTCTGATATAGGTAAGTTACAAATTTTTTTATTGACTTTACTATTATTTTAAACACAAGAGTTTCATAAAATACTACATCGATGTAGTTGAAAATGAACTAAAATCGCTTGGGATATGAAGCGGTACTGAAAGAAGACATATTAAGTATCGAAGATAAATGTGACAACGCTTATCAATATCTTCTCAGGCGCTTTGTCAAGAGGACTGACGTTTATAAAAACACAAGAAATGTAAATATGGTCTTCTAGAGTAACATTTTTACAGCCACAAGCTCTTTAAAATTAAAAACTTTATGATGACTTCAGTTGACTTCCAATCAGAAAATCTTCTGTTCGGAGTAGTTAGCCACTGAGTTCTGTTGGATTTGGTTAGTTTTGAAACGATTATTTTTCATTCAACTGCCTTCAAACGTTGCTAATGTCCTACAATACTTCATGCACTTTTTAACCCCCTAACCAAAAAAAGGAGTGTTATAAGTTTGACCGCTACATGCGTGTGTCTGTCTGTCTGTGGCATCGTAGCGCCTAAATGGATTAACCGATTTTTACGTTTCGTTTTAAAGGTAATTAATGGAGAGTCTTCTTAACTACATTTCAAGTGCGATTTTAGGGTTCCGTACCCGTAACAACTAAAAATAGGCCGTGAAGATAATTTAATGGAGAGTATTCTTAGATATATTTCAAGTGCGAATTTAGGATTCCGTACCCGAAAAATGTTGGGGGGTTTTAAATTTTGATAATTTTTCTTGTTTATATGTTTATTCAGAAACATGAATCTTTCGGAGCTGCTATAACTAGTAGGAAGAGTCGAAAGTTTGTATTGTTATTTATTATAGAAACCGAGTGAAAGCTTTGAGTTGCATGATATCATTAAAAAATTGGCTATTTAAAAGCCATAAGCATATTACTATTTTTTAGGTAATACAAAAGAAACTATTGTGGTCGATGAAACGTTACGTGATACATTAAAAATATATATTTAATTTTTGATTATATTTAGATCCTATTTGCTGCTAAATATCAGAACAAAAAAGTTGCAGAAATACATTTTACTACAATTCAAAAATTATTTAAAAGTGTTAAACCTCACAGTTAAGTTAACTCACCAATAACATAATAAGCATATTTAATTTAATATTTTCCTTGTAACACTATGTTAATGACAGAAGCAGGTAAAATTATAATATAAGTATATCAGAATAATTAACACGTACACAGTATAGTCAATGAATTCTCCCTTTTTACGTCATTCACGAGGCATGCTTGGAATTTGAAAACTTGTATCATTCTTAGAAAGACGTGCGTCTGCTAGTAATATTTGTTGTAATAAAACTGTTATATCGCTTTTTAATTTCAAATTTTATTTTCGCTACAAAAATTTTCCCAAATTAATTTTTAAAACAAACAATTTTATGATTAAAATAATAGGATAGAGTAAAAAAACCTAGTTAAAAAACCTAGCTAGTCTATACAGGGATGTCAATGGTAATCTTACGTCTTAGTTATGGGTTAAAAATAAAGCTATTTAAGAGTAAAAGCAATGGGTTAAAAAAATTTGCAATGGTTTCGGTTAGAAAATGAAATACGTCATAATAAATGGTGTCAGTAAAATTTGATGAGAATTTTATTCCCGAAAAGTGAAGATTATTGTACATTTTGGCTTACAATTCCACAAGATTATCATATCGTGTAAAATCATCAGAGAAGGCTATGTAATCCTCATCTTGTTGGGTGAGCCCCGCTATATTGCTATATTTAATTACAAATATTTGAATATACGGATGTGGTCCAGGCATTATAGAAATACGTACATTAAACCAAAGCAGCAAACGAATTTCCCTCTATACCTACTTTATTAATTCATTACAAAAAAAAAAAAAAGTAAAAAAAATTTAAAATTTTTACGAACAAACTTAACGTTTTGTTATGATGACCCATTTACATAATAAACAAATTATTTCGTCGTAAAATAAGTATTCCCAAATCATTAAAATAAAATAAAATATTTTATTTTAATAATTATGGGTAGATATTTTTTTGTCAAAGATTCTTAATGTTTAATTGATTTGTGTACTTCGTTTCTCTTTTACGTTCACGGGTTCAAATGGGCAAGAAATTAACGCCAGAAAAAATTTTGTATAAAAACAGTCACAATAGAATATCTGTCAAATATAACATTTCATTATCTGTCTGTTTGTTTCAACTCGTTTTGCCACTGGTACAATTAGTACTACATCTCCCTAGAAAAAAATTCACTTTCAAAGTTTTAAATAACCTTTGAGAAAAGCGTGTACTTTACAGAGTTCAAATCCTGTAAGAAAATAATTAAGAAGTACGTAATTGTTATTCATACTTGTTTTTTTTTCTTAACATACAATTCAGTACTTTTAATTATCCTAAAAGTATGCCAACTATGGAATTTTCGATTGTTTTAATCTCTTCTAAAATGTTAGTATGCGCCTTCATGGTAATTTTGTGATTTGTTTGAATTTTTAACATACCATGAACGAACGCACACAAAACACAATTCTGTTTTTCATAAAATCATTGAATGTCATTTACATCACAAAATACAATTTGATTTATTTCGTCTATTATATAAAATTAATGATCTCACTTTTATACAAACTTTTTGATCAAATTTTATAACAAGATTAATGATTTCTTTTAAATTTTGGAGTAAACAAATTATTTCCTATCAAATTTTAGTAATAAATATTATTGAATTAAAGAAATTACTTTTTTTAAGTTAAATTACTTGATAAAAAAATTAAACTTTTGTGAAAGTTTGATATGGTTCATATTCATGTTACAAAGTGGCTCAAAATTTGAACACAAAGTGTCTAAAAGTAAACTAACGGAAAACAAAACAGGATTATATTGATTTGATACAAAATAGAATTTATTTTTGAATAAATTTATTTGTAAATTTAAAAAACAACTTTTTAATAGAAAGAAAAAATATATACATGCCTTCGTTTACCAAATTTTCGTTTTATATCATCAAGTTATTACATAATTCACAATCAAAATTGAAGATATCAATTTTTTAAATTTGTGCTCCCACTACCGTGAACTAACATCCTCAAAAACGATGGAATTGCTCAACTGACAACTTCATTTATTATTGAAATTTTAGATTTATAACTGTTCTTACATCTAGATTTTCAACCTTTCGTTGAAGGGAAAAAATTTTAATAGATCAAAAATTATATCACTTATTCAATTCATTTTATTACTTTCGGTGTGACGACTGTCTGATTGAACGTTCTTGCGCAAGCTGGTATGTATCTTGCATAACTTAAAACCGTAGAATACGTTTACCTGGGTTTACAGTTAATACCAATAAAATAATATGTCTTTTATTTGTCACTTATATCATTAGTAGGCGTTAAATGGTTGCGTATAAGCTCTGCTATAAACATAACCCTTGTCTTAAAAATGAGTAATCAGAAGGATTGATCCCACATCTATATTTGTTAATTATTATTTACATATACTTTTGAATGTAAGGGATAATATATTTTATTTTGTTAAAAATGTTAAAACTATTATAGTATGCTTTTGGTTGAAATTAAAATAAAACAAGTGAAAACAAACAATTGGTGGAGATGGAAATTTTGAACTTTTGCTATATCTCTAACGGTTTACAAGATAGGTCTTGCGGCCCCGGGCCCAAGTGATCCATGTTGATTTACGATCTCACCCTCACCTTTTACGCCCTGAGCACGCAATGAAAATTTTAGCTTGATATCTATTTTCGTTTCTGAGTTATCGTGTCACAGACAGACAGACGGACTATTTAGGCGATTTTATGAACAACTATACAAAAATTTTGTTCGTATCATCAATAGTTTTACGCGTTACAAACTTGGGACTAAACTTAGTATACCTTGATATACGGGGTGTTCCAAACCACCCGTCCAGGCTGATTATTCTGAATAGTTTTCAAAAAAAATTGAAACGAAAAAACACGTATCGAATATTTTTTGAAACTCTATCTAACCATACCAAAAACACCCTCCACCCTCAACCCCTGTTAGGGGTAGGGGGTGTAACTTGAAAAAATCAAATGGAAACCCCTATTTTTTTCTGCAGATTTGGATTCTTCAGAAGAAAAGACAAACATTTTGTCTCAGAAATTTTTCCCGATTTTCGATAGATCACGCTACAATCGACAAAAATCGTTCTTTTAGATTTGGCATTAGAATTGCAGTTCAAGTGAAGGCGAGAAAAGTTTTTTGAGTCGAGAATAGTTATTTTCTATTTTGTTTTTGTTTTTTTGAAGAAAAGACTATTCTGTTTTTGTTTTTCATATTTTATTATGATTTAGAAAAATTATTTTTGTAAAAATGTTTTTTTTTATTTTGGAAAGTCTGAAAAAAAATTAAATCTAAAATGATTCATATCTAATTCTTTCTAAGAGCTTTATTTAGCATCCTCCCAATTGTCTAGTGGTTTACCTCAATTACCGCAATTCGACATTTTCGCCTCTTTTATTTTCGTTGAATTTCTAACTTTTGTGTTGCTTTTGTTTTGTTTTTGTTTTGGTTCTGTGTGTTTGTGTTTTTATTTTTATTTTTACTTTTTCGTTTTGATTTTTGTCATTGAACGGCGCAATTCTTATGCCAAATCTAAAAGAACGATTTTTGTCGATTGTAGCGCGATCTACCGAAAATCGGGAAAAATTTCTTAGACAAAATGTTTGTCTTTTCTTCTGAAAAATCCAAATCTGCAGAAAAAAATAGGGGTTTCCATTTGATTTTATCAAGTTACACCCCCTACCCCTAACAGGGGTTGAGGGTGGAGGGTGTTTTTGGTATGGTTAGATAGAGTTTCAAAAAATATTTGATACGTGTTTTTTCGTTTCAATTTTTTTTAAAAACTATTCAGAATAATCAGCCTGGACGGGTGGTTTGGAACACCCAGTATATTGCATATATATAACGGGTGCAGTAACGTTTTTATTACAATTCAAATTTTTCACTGTAAATCTTTTAGATTTCAAAACTCCTTCTTACGCTTAAATCACAAGTTGGTTTATAAAAACATTTGTCCATAAAAGTGATAATCAAAAGTGATTCAATACTTTTGGCCACAAAACTCTTCGTTTCTGGTTCGAGAGCTGGTATCGATTTGTAGAGTCAATTTTATGACGACTGATCTAGTAAATATAAAACATGTTTATAACATTACAAATTTTAGTGCACATACCTATCTTACAAACACTGTATAATAATTAAAAATAAATACTTTTCGTGGCCTCTACGAAAATCTTGTAATAATCTAAACTGATTTCCAGAATTCAGGTAAATAAACTGATTTTTAGAATCCAGTCAAATACTCGATAATATTCGCAATAAACGACATCTTTCTGTTGTGTGTATTCCACTCTTAAATTCAGAAACATTTAATTTTTTAATCACCACGTTTTAAATTTCAACTTTTCTTTGACCAATTTTTTTCTATACTTTTTTTAATTGGTGGTTTTATGAAAATTTGTTATGCGAAAAAAAAGAAAACTTTAATATAAAGGAGCTTATGCAAATTCATGTTCTTCATTATTATTTTTCAAATAAGGAACACTAAACTTTTCCCCACAAACACAAGTATAAGTTTATTCAACATGGCCAGACAAATCGCCGCATTGCACATTTTTCACGTGGTTGAAATGAAAGACATATCTATATAAAATAATTATACCGTCGCATATCAAAATATTTTATTATTTATCTAATTATTTCTCTTGTTAAGTAAGCTGCGATATCTTTAAAATAAGCATACATAATTCGTTAGTAGAGTCAAGAGTTACAGTGTCTTTAATTTAAAACTGTATCTTATAAAACGATTCCTAAATTCACCATTTTTCATTTATTTCCTCAGTTATAATAAACATTTGTTACTTTTGAAAACAGAAGAGCCATTTTTTATTCTAATAACAAATTTCGAGTCCAAGGATGCTGTATATTCTGATACCTTCTCGCTTCAGCTTTCACCTGAATTTAGAAGCCAGGAAAATCAAAATTTGTAAGCTTAAAAAATTCCAAGACAAGACCTTTTTTTACTGTTGAAAGCCAATAAAAGTGACGTGCATTCCTTGACGATGCTCTGTCCCTGTAATGCACTAAAAAAGTTTTATTGAAACTATTAGTGAATGTCGGAGTCGATAGTTTTTGTCGATAATATTTTGCAGATACATCTATGCCTCATGTGTTGTCTATTATGGCTTGTTATAAAGCAAAATATACTTATTAATTTATGAAAATCTGCTAAAGTTGTCGCATTTATATTTAGTCGTTCGATCAGCCGACTTGCAGGAGCGGCACCCCACAAACGTCCCCCCCCCCAGTGTGTTCCATTTATTCCGTTAAATGCATTGAGTATTCTTTGACTCTCTATATACTTAATTATATCTTAGAATTAAGCCGATCGTAATGTCTTCTTTTGGTCCAACTACTTACTCGTAATTCTTCATGATTTGTTTATGTTGCTTTAAATACTTTGATTAACGAATGTCGTGAAATTGGATATTAAAAATATATTATCCAGACTATACCGATATTGTTAACACACACATCCATTCTAATAATAGAGACTCTGTACATATATTATAAAGCTGTTGGAAAAGGGACAAGTGAAGATAAGAGAGAGGTAAATAAAGTAAGCATAGTTAGAGTTTTGATGAAGTTTCTTGATTTTAATTTGATTCGCATTTCTTGTGATAAATTGAATTAGTTATTTTGTTAAAAAGAAGTTCTAAGAATCAGTGAGTGAGAGTTCTTTACCATTTCTATACACCCGTACAGTGGCTGCTACTTACGTATTATTATTATGATTACTAACACACAAACACATACTACAGAAGGTATCATTAAAACTGAGGGAAAACATCCAAAGCCTATCTGTAACTCATATTTAATAGCTATTCGAATGTAGAAAAAAAAGCGTATCGCTCATTCAAATTGAAACTAAAAGCTTAGCAAATAAGATGCGTATTTAATCGAAAATAGATGATAAGTTCATGTGAATACAGGTTGGAAAATGGTCTTTTTCAATATAAACTCGTTTGAGAACAAAAGGTTAAATCAAACGACCAGGATTTAAACATTCCCAGGAACAGCATCTTTTGAATAGGTTAATTGATGAATCACCTTTGTGTGGAATAGATCAACGTAGCTGTTTTTAACTGCCACAAATTTTGTAATTTACTTTTCGGGATTCGTGTTGGCAGTTCCTTTAAAAGTAAGTTACGAACTAATAGCCAATTAATTTATAGTCCTCTTCTTCGCCTACATCATGAACGGTAACATTAATGATGTGGGTGGCTTTTGATATAGACGAAAATTTCTGAAAATGGGTTCAAAATTTTTACACATTATTATTAGTGTATAGTTTGGTTTTCAGCAAAATTTCAAACAAAACTAGACATGTAAGGAAAGAGCCATTTTACTAAGCAAACTATAACGAACTCTACCTCATAAACCGGTAATTACTTTATAATTTAATAATTTAAGGAGTATGGTTTGAGAGTTTAAGGAATACTAGTCTTTAATACTTAGGAATAATTCCAGATTCACATTTCCGTAGCTTGATGAACTCAGGTTACATAAAATAATTCAGAAAAAATGTGGAAGCGGCTCGAAATGTCTTGAAATTGAAATGGATTGGTCATAAATTATATGAGGATATATAAATTTTATTCACACCTAGATTAAATTTGGCAAATTCAAAAAAGAGATGAATAGTTTACCATTTCCCCCTAAGTATTTTAGCCAAAACTCTGTCATTAAACACCCCTTAATATTATAGGTAATATTATACAGATTATATAATATGTGCTAAAAAACAGGAGGCTGTCGACGATAAGGTGATGGGATTTCAATGGTGGTAAGTATTATGGAATGTATACGTCGTAGAGTAATTAATTATTATTTATGTTAGCTTTCAAAATAAATCTTGATGCTTTTACTAATTTATTAACAAACTTCAAAGTGTTATTATAACATTTTCTTTCCTTTATTTTATTATATTTTATAGACGTATAAATAAATAAATATTAAAGTATGGTATTCTTTGGGTGAGTGCCGAACAGACCTAGTGCCAGCCGTAGTATTTCGATAATATACCTCTACAAAAACAATGTTGCATTATTGAAAAATATGGGCATTATCTTACTTAAATGATATAGCTTTTGTGCACTTAGTATATCGCGTGAATTAACAAGAAATATTGAAAAATATTCGTACAAACTTTATTTAAATAATAAACTAATAAATCATACCATAAAATGTGTATATGAATTGAATAAAATTATAAAATAGCCCATCTATGTCATATAATTGGTTATAGTAACAAGTATTTCTGTGAAATGGCGCTAATTTTGGTTTTGCACAAAGCGAATAGTGGATATATTAAGAATACACAATTTCATTAATTGATAAACGTATTTACTATATTTTGTAAGCATAGAAGTTGGTAGAAGAGAAAGCTTAAAGTTAAATACACAGCTTTATCTAACGTTTATAGTGTATATATTTAGGTAATCTTGATTAAGTGGCTTTACAAGTGTCGAAAGCCATACTTTTAAACGAATACGATTGAAACAAGCATAAGGTTATACAAAAAACGCATGATTGTTTGATATATATAATATACATTAACATTTTGTATTATGAAAATCTAAAGACTAAGAGGTTGCGGGAAACAATAATAAAAGTGTCATTACCGTTTCATTACAAATCAAACTACGAAGAAACAACAAATCATCAGAAACACTTCCTGATTCATTTATTTAATTATAAGTAATAAATTACAAAAAATATTAAGTGCTATAAGTCTTAATTTAAACAAAATTAACTATTTATCATATTATTTATTTATGAACTAAAAACTCCTTCTTGTACCTACGAAATTGTTATAAAATCAAATACGAATTGTTAATATTCAAGCCTATAAGAAACTGGCTTACACAATATTATGTGATTTATGTCTTTTGTAAAAGTTAATATAAAACGAGCAACTGCCACTTCTTATACAGATTTTTTAGTAGCGCGTATTATGAAGGTTTACCTAAATTTGTACCAGGTTTCTATATTTACCATCAACATTTAAACAATATAAACAGAAGTCGTAGCAAATCTTCAGGTTTTTTATTATTATTATGTCTTACACTTCTTTTAGACAATGTTATTGTTAGATAATGTTAGGATTTCATTCGTTTCCAAAATATACAGGGTATTCTGTGTGACTACACTGTTCCATATAGAAAAAATTCTAAGCAGAAGCTTTTGCTAATAAAAATACAATTATTAGTTATATTAATTAACCCTTGCTAATATAAATGCAATTCGCCGATAACTGCACAGTTGTCGAACTTAAATATAGACCGTAGGACACCACGGATTTTTAAATGATAAATACACACTAGAAACTTCGCAAGCGGCTTCCTTTTGACGAGTCAACCGAACTTTTCTCTACGATTTTTTTTCGAAAGGCTGCGTTTTCATAGATCATAATGACGTTTTATTTGAGTTATCGTTCTGAAAAAATGCAGCAGGTAATTTGTAAACACTAATAATGATTATTAAAAAGTAAAATTTCTTATCATTAATTTTTAAGGTCAAGTTGCAGTTTACAGTTTCAAAATAAAAGACCACTTTTAAAAAAAAATTTGCAAATATAAATTGCATAAATCAGACTCCACTGCACTGTATTAAAGCCACCACAAACGAAATTTCAAGTAAGTGGTGAGCATTGAAAACGATATTTTATAATACGTGCTGTGAACTAAATAAAGAATAGAAAATACTGTTGTATTGTAAGACAAATTAATCACCTAGGTCGTGGTGACAATTAAAAATCCATTCATCATCGTTTCGTTTCGGTTTAGTCCGTGATTAAAGTTGTGGTTTTTGAACAAAGCACGTAGCAGTTATCTTAGAATAATGATTACTCTTGGATATTTACCAATGATGTTTAATAAAATATGAAAATGTTCTTAATAGAACTGTATAACATTCAAGTGTGAATTTTTCAAGTTTTATTTTTCTATTAGATATAATCAAATTTTCTTGTATTGATAAACCAAGTATGTTATCTGGTCTTATTTGCAGCATATCATTCTAACTTTAGTGAGTTTTTAGAATACTTGGATTTGATTACTTACTAATATTAAAGATGATAAAACTATTCCAAAATTAGTGAGTCATCACTAATTGGATAATATGTATTCAGTATGTATAGAACTTCGGTCTCATTGTTGAAAAAGTAATTTGCATTTTGTGGAATGATGTTTTGTGCATTTCTTTGGGGGGGGGGAGCTTTGTATGAAAATTAGACATTCAACATAGCCCAGAAAAAAAAGCAGTGAGATTGGTTTGTTTCTGTGATAAATATATACTGATTTATGACTCGAATACAGCACTGTGCTCGGCTTTTCTTAATAATAGAAAAATTTTAACATTTGTATAAGTTTTATATTGTATGATTCAATAATTTTGTGTTTTTCGAATAAATGCGTACGTGCGTTTGAAAACTCAAAAATTTGAACCTATCGATAAAACATACTTATTTTTGCTTAACATCCTTATTTCTACTTGGTGATCGTGGAATTCGTTGAGGAATAAATTACGTAAATTAAATTATAAGGTTTATAAGACAAAATACAAAAGCGCCGTTTTGATCCGAGCAGTTTATTATGATTTAAAGGGGAATCGCATTTGGTACTAAACTAGAATCTTTAATTAGTTGAGAGTCTGCCACTTACAAAACATCATTGATTCTTAAATTGGCAAAAGAATTGAAATATCTGTAATAAAGATATCAATAGAGCGTTTATTTAGCTTGTTATTTTTATTTACCCACATGTTTGTTCATGAATGTATGTATGGCGGCACGGTCTCAAGTTTATTATTCTTGAGCAGAAAGATGGTTAATGGCTGAAAATATTATAAATGACCAGTGAACAAAAAATGTCTATTGGAATAATCAATTTTTTGTATAAATGTCTTGAGAACCATAAAACTATAAACTACCCAACGCAAGTATTTCGTTATGTTAAAAGTTAATTTCGTTTGGCTCGATTCATTTCGAAAAGTGAAATGGTAAAATAATTAAGTAATTCAAAACAATATTTCAAAAGAACAAAGTCAACTCAAATTTCAATTAAAATATTTCCAAAAATTTGTCCCAAAAAATGATAGCTCTCTAAATATCCTTTTCATCTCATCTGATGTCTTTGACCATCACTTTGATATTGATTTCAGAAGGGGTGTTATAAGTTTAAAGTGTTTATGTGTGCGTCTGTGTGTTTCTCAGTGACATCGTAGCCCCTAAGCTAAACTACCAAAAATCAGTTTACAAGGCATAAATCGCATTTGTCGGGGGGTTTTTTAAATATTGTAATTTTGTAAATTTCACTTGTTATCGGGTTCGAAATTAATTACGATTTTTGAGCAAGCCTTTATATTTAAATTTGTATTGGTTATTTATTTTTATTTTATATGTCTGTCATATTATACAGAAACCGAATTAAAAATTGCATTATTACTGTTGCCTATATTGTAATGTTATAGAGTGTAGGTTTTGATAGAGATAACATTGGTTTTACTAGTGAGTAAGTATTGTATTGTTGGTAAAATGTAACTACAAATGACTGTTACAGAGTATGTAATTTATAATTGTCATTATTAATGTCGAGTATATTAAAATTTATTTATGAAATATTACACAATGTATGATACATTTTGTTTACAAAAATTTTTTATGTATGCCATTTGGCCATTTGACTATTCAACATGAAAAGTTGTGCAATCGAACTTCTTTAATACATTATATAAAAGATTTATTGCCTTACAGAAAGCTTGTTTAGTCGTCTTGAGCTATAAAAAATCCCCAAATGAGCATTTTGGACCAACATATTCGCTTTCTACAAAATTGACACTTCTAGATTTAAAAACCCTGTTTATCTGAAATAATCATTGCACTGTTTTTTAACTCCCGAACTAAAAAAAAGTGTGTTAAGTTTGACCGCTATGTGTGTGTATCTGTCTGTTTGTTTGTGGCATCGTAGCGTTTAAACGAATGAACCGATCTAAATTTTTTTTTGGTTCGTTTGAAAGGTTACGAAATGGAGAGTGTTCTTAGCGACTGTGTTATCCTAGTGCGAATTGAAGTTTCAGTACTCGAAAAAACTAAAAAATTGACTATGATGTTCAAAATCGGCTCAGTTTGAAAAAGGCTTGAAGGAAAAAGGTAATTTAACGGGCAGGTGTTCTAAGATATGTTTCAAGTGCGAGTGTAGGGTTCCGTACCCGAAAAATTTGTCGGGGCGCCTTTAAATTTTGTAAATTTCACTTGTTAGCTCTCACATACTTATTGTTTCTTAAAAATTTGTACCACTCTTCCACTTTTCATTTTTGAATATGTCCAAAAATTGAATTTTTCCATATTTTATTTTTATATTTTTTCATCTGGCGTCATTTTATAAAAAAGTGAAATTTACAAAATTTAAAAAACACCAGACTAATTTTTCGGATACGGAACTCTAAACTTGCACTGGAAACATATCTAAGAATATTCTCCATTAAATTACCTTTTTCCTTAAAGCCTTTTACAAACTTAGCCGATTTTGAGGATCATTGCCAATTTTGTAATTTTTTCGAGTACGGAACCTAAACTCACGCTTGAAACATATATGATGCTAAGAACACTCTCCATTAGATTAACTTTCAAACGAAAAAATCAAGAACGGTTCATCCGTTTAGGCGGTTTATCCATTTATAAAAAGTATCCTTCAAAGTGTAATAATTTTTATTTTATCAAAGCAAATCTATTAATACGTATCAAAAGCCTAAATAATTTCAAACCAAATAGAAGAAGTAATGAATCTTGAGCAAGGTACTATAAACAAAACATTTCTGTTGAATACGTTTATCTAAAATTAATTGACATTTAAAGCATAGTAATTCGAATACACTAACTATCTCACGTATTCTAAACAATAATGGTATATTTTGTGTATTTTAATACACACATAATTACAGTAATCGCATTTCTAAATAAATCTATTTCATTCACAATTAAGAGATTTCGCGAAAGATTTACTGAACCACAATAATTAGAACAAATATTCGTTCGTTCGTTTAGTTTAATTGACAGTTATAAACGCATGCCAAATTAATTCAATTATCTAAATTTTGAGAATGGAAGAGAACAAAATCTATTATAAAATAATCACTACATGTAATATGTCTATACACAGATGATGAATTGATCTGTGATAAGAGATAATCTGTTGCCTGATATTTCAATCCTCTAAACGGCTTCGAATATAGAAAAACTTATTTTTACATCAAAATTTTAAGCAAAGCAACTAAAAGCCGAAAAAGTGAATGTTGGAATAGTAATTGAATCAGTCGTATTAATTTTTAGAACTAAATTTCAAATAGACCATTATATCGCCTAAGAACCTTTTACCAACATCACCTAAGCATATATCTTTTAAAGAGACAAGACGTATAAATCAAAAAAAAATTTTGCTCTGATTTTCTTTATGCCAGTTGAATGTCCAACTAGACAAAAGTTCATGTTCTAATTATTACAGCTTTACTCTGATAAGATTGAGTCTTACTGTAAGAAATATTTCTGATATTTCAAAAGCAATATTAAAGAAGATAAAGAGACACACAATAATAGTTATAAGAATGGTTAGTAAAAAATAGAGTTTTTTGCCATTCCTATATCTCTGACACCTAAAACATGTTTAATCCTACCGTTTAACACAAAGTTTTTATGTTTGTAAATGAGTTCTACTGTAATAAGGCCATTTCATATAATATGAAATGACGATATGTCTCATTAAAGCCATGATGTTTGTTATAATCATACAGAGAGAAGTAGGCACCTACAGTACATAGATATTGGATTAAAACCTTAACACAAAATTCAAACAGATAATACTAATTATATACATAATTTCACATACCTACTGCATACATACATTATACATTCATTTGTTAAATTAGGTTGAAATGAAATTTTGTGTTTTTTTCGTTTTCGTTTTTAAATATTTACACAACAAATACAAAGCGCAGTCGTTACACTCAACAATATTAACAACAAAGAGAACTGTGAAATAAGCAAGCGACTTCTTAGCCGGTGCAAGTAAATCTCAGCACATATTAGTGTCGATCTGATCATGAAAAAAAAATTGTCCTAGAAATCTACATAATTAATATTTGTAGCCGTTTGATAAGTGTTCGTTGGTACGTATTAAATGCACATAGGAATGCAGTGTGTGCTAGCCATTTTTCGGTGTTCAAGTATATATATAGGTTAAAATTCAGTGTTGTAAGACGCCCGGTGGGAACTATGTTCTTTTCGTACAAATAACTGCATTAGTAATTAATTATAAATATTAGTTTTGTGGTGCGCTACCATGCATGTTTAGTGTAATTTATTTCTTTTAATGGTTTTTTTCTCTCTCGATACTCGTTTAATTGTTTAAAGAATGAAATATTATAGCTACTTTAATTCTATACTTCATAAATTAATTGTAATATTAGTTTAAAACAGACATACTGCTGATTTAATGATCAACCTAATATGTGGGTACATTGCCCACAATTTAATTGATCAGGATATCTAATATGACATAACATAAAATTTTCTTGTACTTACTTTAAATTATCTCTATTATTTAACTTTTGATAATTCATAACTCATTTTTTTGAATGAAATAACATAAATTTTGGACAAAAATACAAAAGATTATAAAATGTTTTCGCACAGTCTCAAAATTCATGGCAAGCTGAATCGATAAAAACGTTTTAGTTTCCTAGATAACCTACATGTCGGATTTTGGGACTGTGGTTCTTTGTGTGGTTTTACCTCCCAACCAGCAAACAAATATTACCTTCATTTGCAAATATTTGTTGTTTGGTGGCGGCTATGAAGTATCGTCTACGAACCAAGGATACCAAAAACAAATTAAATATCCTGTTATAATATACAAAATGTACATCCATGCATATTAGAACAGATAGAGGAATGCTTTTGCTTGCCTGAGTACATATACTCGTATGTTTAAAGGCTATAATCAACAATATTACGTCTAAAATAATCGAAGGCTGTGTTTGTGCTTTGCTATTTTGTGTCGAATATTTAAAATTTTGTGGTATCTACTAATGAACATATAGAGGGATAGTAATAATTGAAGTAAATTTTAATCAAAAATTTTCAAAGAGAACCATGCAGAGTTTAAATGGAATTCGCTTTTGTTTAAATGGGATTTTTTTATAGAGATAAAAACCATAATTTGTTCTACTGGCAATTTTACCGATAGATGAATGAAAATAAGCTGCAAGAAACGAAAATATAGGTATTTCATATTTTAGAATTTTATTTAAAAAATTCAATTCTAGAAAAAGACCAGAAACAAAGAAACAAATTTCCTGAAACGCATTTTATGGAATTAGTCAAAAGTTAGTTACCTAATGAATTTCAGTAGCTTTAAATTAATTTTGAAAGATGTCGGAAAGACAATGTATCTCCAAAAATTACAATCCGAATAATCGTAAATAATTTGATCTCCCCTGGATAAGAAGGCAAATTTTACCAGTCGGTATTCGATTCCTTGTCCACGTGTATATTTTTATACCATGTATATATGAAATATATCAAAGTATACTAAATTTAGTCCCAAGTTTGTAACGCTTAAAATATTGATGGTACGAACAAAATTTTGATACAGGTCTGTCCGTATGTCTGTGAACACGATAACTCAAAAACCCAAAGAAATATTATCCTTACAAATATCAGATTTATGCACAATAATGACTATGAAATCTGGAGCCATTAAAAATATCAACAAGGTAAAAATGATATATAGCATTGTCATTTGTAAAAAAGACTATCAATCATCATAATATGAGCAAAGTAAATTTTAGAGTAGTAAACCTTAGTTTGACATCAATTTTTATACCATGCATATGAAATATATCAAGGTATACTAAGTTTAGTTCCCTATGTAACGCTTAAAAATATTGATGCTGTAAACAAAATTTTGGTATAGGTCTGTCCTTCTGCCATCATGGTAACTCAAAAATCACCACTTCCAGTTGGCCTTCTGTCTGTCAGCCTGTCCGTCTGTCATCACGATAACTCAAAAACAAAAATATAATAAGTTGAAAATTTTACAGCCTGTTCAGGTCGTAAAAAGTGACGTCGAGTTCGTAAATGAGCAACATAGGTCTTTTGGGTCTTGGGTGCTTAGGACCCATCTTGTAAAGATGGAGATTAGAGAAATAACAAAAGCTTAAATGTAAAAAATCTTCCTTATACAAAATACAAAAATAAACAATAAACTTTTGTTTGAAATATTTTGAAATCATCACTGTTTATCTGTAAGAGCGCAAATTAGGTTTCGAAAATTGTTAGTATTACATGGGAATATCAGTCATGTGTGTGTGACATGTATGTATGGCTGTCCATCTCTCTTCACTTACATGACGTGAAAAAACAAACGATTCCGTAATCAACACTGTCTATACATGGTATTTCAACAATTAACTCAGTTAATTGTTTGTTTTGATTTGTTTTAGTTCATGGAACAAGCATTATTTATATAAAAGAAAAATAGCCATGCAGAAAAAAGTCTTATGATATTTTTCTTATTTTTAATTTATTATTAGAAATATTTTCTGTGTATATTCATATATAATAGCATATTCATATAGTGAAAGTAATTTGTGACGTCATATACATTTTTGGTGGAAAATATTTTCTAATAGCGAAAAATATAATTTCTCTCATTTGGGGATTTATCATTGATTGTCTAAAATATTCTATACTTATTCTAGTTTTCAAAAATAAACTGAATTCCTTACAACATTTCTGAAAATATTTTTTTACAGTTTTGTACAGTAATCACTAGCCCCTAGCATGAAAAATTGATTGGCGTATAAAAATAGCACTTTAAATTAGAAAGATTTTCACATAAAAAGGATAAATTTATTTGTCTGAATAGATGAGACAGAAGTTGAATGAAAAACGCTGCATTGTGTATTTATTACAAGATTTTTCATCATCTAAATGTTTTGGTTTGCCTAGATCCCGCATATAGCCTAAGAAAAGACAATGTTGAGTTAAATAATGCATTCATTTATTGCCTAAACCGTCCGTTTTTCGAAAGAATATTACAGAATCTTTTTCAATTTTTTTAATAAGAGAGACACCCATCTTATTAAAAGTTTGCGTCTATGAACCTGACTTTCTTTTGATTGAGGCATTTTCTCAATAAAACCAATTTTTTCGAATTAAAACCATATGTCAAGATTAAAAAAATGTATATATACTTCTGATATCCGATACTTCTGGAAAATAATACCTACATTATGATAATACACTCACATTTTCGTATAGGTGTTCTTTAAAAAATTCTTAACTTGTGAATGTCAAAACCTCAAGATATCACAAAATTCCATTTTTGGGTTGAAAAAATTTTTTTAAATCAAAATGTTATTTTTTATTTAAAACTTATTTTTTAGCTACGAAAATTCGTGTAATATACAAAAGACAAACAAACTATGCAAACATATCCAAATTTGTTTGTTGATCCTTTAATATATTCATTTTCTAGTGACTTCAATAACATTGTATTCGACTTTTTCTTTACATTTGTTTATATTATATAATGTGTATCATAACGCACATGATAGCATTATAGTAAATATGTGTATGAATAAATAATAATATAGTATAACATCCGGAATCTATAAGACGGTATAAGACTTACTTGCTCCAGGAGTTCCGGACTCCGGATGAAGGGACTTATACTCATCGTTTGTATGTACACATACATTTTCATTGTATCAAATAACGCTTGTTTTTTTTAATATTATTTAAAACATGAATAATTTCTTAATGTCGACTAATATCGTATGTTATCCAACTATGATTATGCTTATTTTTGTTACTACAAGCAAACGGTTTGTTTATTTTCAAAGTTTCGAGTAAGTTATAATCAAGTTAGGTGTTTGCATAAAAATCAGAAAAATTATTGTGTTACCTAGGAAATTGGCATTTTGTTCTTATGAAATTTTGTAAGAGATTCGTATATATATATAAAAGTTCAACACGTAACACATTGGCCAGGTATTAATCTAATTAATGCACTAATATTATATGACAAATGAAATTTACAAAATTTAAAAAACCCCCGACAAATGTAATTACTCCTTGTTTATCGATTTTGGGAAACTTTGCTATAAAATGTTCTCAATCAAGTCGGTTCGACCGTTTAGGGGTTTCCATGCCACTGAGAAACACACAGATGCACATGTAAGCACTTTAAACTTATTACACTCCTTCTAAATTCAATATCAAAGTGATGGTCAAGGACATTAGATGAGATGAAAAGGATACTTAGAAAGCTATCATTTTTTTGGAACAAATTTTTGGAAATATTTTAATTGAAATTGAAATATTTGAGTTGATTTTATTCGTTTAAATTATTGTTTTGAATTATCTAATTATTTTACCAGTTCACTTTCCAAATGAATTGAACCAGTTTTATTTGACCATTCGTTTCCATAGTAATTATTAATATGTTAAAATTATATGTCATACCTTTTCCAAACCGAATCGATTTAAAAAAAAAACGCCAATTTTTAAAGGAAACCTAAGCTCACACTTGAAACATAAAACATCGTTAAATTACCTTACAAATGAAACCAAAAAAATTAAAATCGGTTCATCCTTCAGGCGCTACGATGCCACAGACAGACACATACATAGCAGTCAAACTTATAACACCCCTTTTTTTGAGTTCGGGGAATAAAAATAGGAGACTATGGGATCTATTACTGTAGTGACAGATTGTAAGTTTTAAGTAGGTAATTAGGTGATTAATTGATTAAACTGGCATTCAGTAGATAAGAGCTCAGTATCTTCGGGATTCCCTTCTTTTTCTTTTCATGAAGTCACAAATATTGGTATGTTAACTAAATAAATATTAATAATAATGATGTAGAAGACCGCTGTTTTCGATGGATATACGGATATACATGGGGTTAATTTTCTCCAAGATTTATTTTCGTCCCGTATATTTAATATGATAAAATTGCACTACCAACTAACAAAGTAAACTATTTAGTTCACTTAATTTCTAACTATTTTTTTGTTCTATTTCTATGCTTACATGATATTTTACCATATAATGTAAACCTATAAAATGTAAAATCTACTACGAATAGGTGGTAAACCGTTAAATAAAAATGTAGTACCATCCATAAATTTGAACAAACAACACAAAGCTAAGCTGAGATTAAGTTAAAATTCAGTGATTCGTAAATAAATATTATTATATATATAACATACAATACGTGGTAATATTAATTGCTTCACGTTGTTTTTTAATCATTTAATCGTTATATGTTTTATAAAAAAAATAAATATTTGTATAATAGCTTAAATAATAGATTGTATAATTAATTACTTGAAAAAATTTAATCTATATATTATAAAGAGTTTGTGCTATCCAAAATGGTTTTACAGGGTGGACAAATCAAAAAATTAAAACGATTTTCACTTGCTTTGAAGAAAGTATTTTAATCGCTAAATGTATCGATTTGTCGCTACTTCATTTCAACAAAAATATCCATTTTAAGCATTCCTGAATCAGTTTTAACTAATTTCAGCGTAGCGTTTATATATTATTATTATGTATTTATGCATATACGCACCAGGGCCGAAACCACAATAGTGTGACTGAGGACATTGTCGTTCCAGATATGTTCATATCACTTCTGATGTTTCCAACCGTCCCTACTACTGCTAAGGAAGCTGAGCGGACTTTCTCTTAATTAAAATCGCTCAAAAGCTTTTTGCGTAGCTCAATGGGACAAGGTTGACTCAGTTATTTAGCGAAACTGACCATTGAGAATCAAAGAATAAGATTAACTTCAGCAAAATAATAAATGAATTTGATAATTTGTTACTGTAAAATCTAGGATAAAGAAGTTGTAGTTCTTGCGTTTGTATTTAACGAAATCTTTTGAAAGCGATTCCTAAACATTGCGAGTCATCATATCATGAGTATTTGTTTCTACAAGTTAGTATAAGATGTGAATAAAAAATTTTTGACTGGCATTTTTACGTTTCATTTCCAGAATATTATTATTGCGAGTGAGTATTGAATAGGCCCTCCAAATTACTAAGGAAAAACAATGCTTACAAACAAAAAGATATATGAACATGTTCGAAACAGTCAATTTTGATTCATTATATTTGTATGTTAAATTTTATACTGATCGACTAAGCATGTAGAAAGTCTAGCCAGATTGTACCATTGTGTTTACCGTATTTAGATCATTAATGTTAAAAAAAAAATTCGCTTTAAAAAAAAAGGTTCCAATTATATTACAATTATCCAAAATAAATAACTAATCTAAAATTAAATTTTAATAAGCATGAATACCTCTACTATGTGAAGGAATGGTATAAAAATTTACCTGTGTCGTAAAAACATTTGGGTCTCTCCTTACAACGCCTTATATATCCATATATAGCCAACAGTTAGGTATTAAAAACTAATAATTGTGTAACGGAAATTAAACACAAGGATATAGGTATATTTTTTTTAAATTTCGTGTGCGTATCCAAAAAGGATAATTTGATAATTATACACAGGATATTCATTTTAACAACAAATAAATAACTTATAAATCATAGATTATAATTTCATAACCTCATTATTTACTCAACATATAATATCATAAACAAGCAGTTGAATCTCTTTGTACGGAATATATTACATACTTTCCATTGTTTTTAGAAATTAAATCTCGACACCAGGTCAACTCAAATTCCATGTACCATTTCGAACTTGTTCCGAGTCTTGTTTTTAACCCCCGAACTAAAAAAAGGGGTGTTATACATGTGTCTTTGTCTGTGTGTCTGTCTCTCTGTGGCACGTAGCGTCTAACCGGATGATTTGTTTAGATCTTTTGGTTTCGTTTTAACGGAAATTTAATGGAGAGTGTTCTTTAGCTTAAGTCTGCTCAATTTGGAAAAGACCGTAAAGAAAACGGTCATTTAATGGAGAGTCTTCATAGATATGTTTCAAATGCGAGCTTAGGGTTCCGTACCTGAAAAATTTGTTGGGGATTTTTTGAAGAAACGTTTGGAACAAAAATTTTTGGCGAATGAAAAAAAAACATTTTAGCGAAAGTATTTTGCTGTCTTTGTCTAAAGCTACATCAACAAATAACTGTTTTTCGAAATTTTTTTTCTAAAATCCCAGGAAACCTGTACAAATCCAAAATGGGGCAAATCCCCAGTGCGTTTAAGCTGATTTGTATCTCACTCACGGCTCTGTGTTGAAATACCATCATTTAATGGTGATACCCTAGAAGAAAGATAAAAGTCTTAAAGATAATTTGCCTTTCAGTTCCTTTATTTATTTATTATTGGTCCATTGTAATGCAAATAGTGCTTGCCCAAAAGACTTTTGAATTTGAAACTTGAGCTTTGCAACAAAGGCTCAATAGCTGTATTAGGTATACTCTGACGTGCAGTTAGATCTTAGAAGGTGGACTGAGCTTAGGTAATTTATGCTATCGTTAATTGATTATCAAATTATTAAATTTATATTCCAATGGCTTCCATATTTTCTTATTAAATACTAAATCCTTGAGTACCTACGCCATCATAAACAGTTTTCACTGTACACACGTAATTGTAATTAACTAATGGTATACCTCGACTCTATAGACTGAAGTAATAATTATAATGTTGGCCGAATGAAATGTTTTGGATTATATAGGATTACTTATATACTTGTTCTATACTAAAAGGTCCTTAAGTTTGTATATTATATTCTCTATAAAATGGCAAACCGTCAATTACATAATAAATTAGGACGTAATTATTTAACGTCAGATTAGACATCTTTATTCTAATACGGAACAATGATGCTTGTAATATATTGATTTGATAAAATTATGCTGAAATATTATTATTATCTTAACTAATAACAAAGAAAAAAGATTTCATTATATTGTATGTTTCATTTGATTGTAATGGATAAACTAAAAAACTAATTTACCGATTTTAAAAATTATTTCAACTCATAGAAAGAATAATGTCATCATTTGGAAGTATGTACATTTATTATTATTTGGGTAGCGGCTACTAAACAATATTTTAGTAAACTTTTTATATAAGTTTTAGTAATTCAATCATATTCTTTCTTTGATAAGATATTTATTAAGATTTTAATGAGCAACATTTACCGAAATCCTATACCACTTTATAATCATTATGGGGCAGCAAGCAATCCCAAGGGATCAATTTGTAGGAAAAAAAGTTGATCTTAAATGAAAAATTTACGTCACTACCCTTTCTCAAATGCTAGTTTCTCAAAAGAGGTTTTATGGTTTCAGTTTTTTGAGCCCAAAATATAACGTACTGGTTCTATCCAACTTCGCCCCGAACCAGTTCTTGAATAATTATTTTCACCCAGCCTTTGTCTCTAAGGCTTAAAGAAATATCATTTCATCCTTTCGTGCAGAAATATGATAATGTTTTTGTATAAAATCTGTTTCGCTAGTGGCTCGTTTTTTTTTTTAAATAACAAGGAAGGTAGTTATTTTTTTTCTATAAATAGCGATTATCGAGAAAATAGAGGAGTGTTAAAATTGTTAGCATGTTGGTATTTTTGTAATTTCCATGTTATTTGATCTAATCTTTTTTTTGGACTTGATCTAAAATTAGGTAACAAATTTAATACTCATTTGGAGATCATACGGGTTTTTCTCTTAAGGTTATGGTAAATTGTAAAATTATTACAGCGCTAAGAGGAATAAATTAAAGTTTCGAATGCAATTTTATGATACTTGATATCAATATAAAACAGCTATATTTTCTCGTTTCGAGTTTTGCCATCACAAACTTTGTATATCGTCCCATTATATTCGATGTCTGAAAAGGTATGTAAATGAAATGTAAGTATTTTCTTTCTGAATGCGCTCAGAATTTATTTTATTTATCTTATACTAAATCGGAATTCTCGTTTTTCGTAGCAACACTAATTCCATGAATCGAATCCAAATTATATTACTTTTATAATAATAATTTTTGCCTATCTATACATTTTCCAAAAATTCATATTCTTTATATTATACTTTTTTCACGGTTGAAACATCCGACTATTGTAGAACGTTTTCCGATAATGGGAAAAAAAGTTTTTTCATTACGTATATATACTTAAAATATTTTTACCTATTGAATACTTTTTATATACATATATTGTATGTATATCAGAAAAGAAACAAAACTTTTTTCAATTTTTCCCAACAACTAAATTCTTTTTCGATATCACAATTTTATATACATACATATATATCTATATATATACAAATACAGTTTAGTCTATAAAGAGGAGAGTGTAATACCAAGGTTCGTACGGTCTGGGTACGATAAGAGACGTTCATGTGAATGCCACCATTATAGTTCACATCATCAGGTTCGAAAATATGATTTTTAATGTATCTGTTCCCAAACAATGAAAATTTCGATGAAAAAGACTTCAAATTTCGTTCCAAATGTGATTGTGGGTGAAATCAAGGCACTGTACATGTTTAAAACAATCCCAAGAGGAAATTCTATGTACCTAGAATAGAAATCGCCTGATATTCATTAGCGCTCTACTGCTCATTTATATTATACTTTCCACATGCATACTCTTTTTACCGCTATAGGCTAAGGTGACTCCAAGATATTGGAGGTATCTTATTCTCCAATGCAACGCCATCGTACATCCATACTTCGTTTACAGCAGACTTACAACTATTGCTTATAATCCTTATTTTTGTCTTTTATGTGGTTATATATTTAAAGACCATTTTTTGCAATATTTCATGGTAGCGAGTAGAATGAATCATTGGTACTACTCCCTACCGTTTATATTTATGTAAAACTGCACGCTTTTTATATGTGACAGCTCTATTATTATCGTCGAAAAAGAATATGCATATATTCAGTATCAATTCCACGACACATAGGGATTTGGCGAATGGGTTTTATTTAACAATTGTATGTGTATATTCGGAAAGAAAAACTTTTTGATATTTTCGAGGTGGTATATATATGTACTCTCGAATGCACATGCATATCAAATAAATTGTATATACTTTGAATTTTATAAAGTGTAATAATATATGCACTTTTTATGTACCGTATGTTTTATCGAAATTTATACCATAAAAATTCAACCAAAAGACATCTTTTATAACAATGGAAAAATATTCTATAAAATTTGTATATCAAGTATTAGGATTATTTCACTAAAACGTATTGTTAAGACTCATGTAGTATGTCAAATTCCAGAAAATAACAAAATTAGGGAAATGAGAATGAAACATTTAGTTTTAAATACAAGCACAATATCTCCAACATTAACAGAGATAATCAGTGATAAATATTCCTCTTTGGCTCGCCATACTGACGTAAAACGATATTTTTATACCATCTATATATGAAATATATAATAGTATATTAAGTTTAGTCCCAAGTTTTTAACGCCTAAAAACATTGGTACTACGAAAAAATTTCGGTATAGGTGTTTATAAAATCATCTAATTAATTAATTTCCGGTCCGTCCGTCTTTCCATTTACCTATGGACACGATAGCTCAAAAACGAAAAGAGATATCAAGTAGAAATGTTTATAGTGCGCACAGAACGTAAAAAGTGAGTCTAAGTTCGTAAATAAGCAACTTACGTCAAGTAGGTCGTAGGACCCATCTTGTAAACCGTTAGAGATAGAACAAAAGTTTAAAATAAACAACTTTTGTTTAAAAAACATTTTTTCGTAAACATCCCTGTTTACCAACGAAAGCGCGAATTAGGTGAAAATTTTATAGTATGTATTATATGGAAACATCAGTTATGAATGTGTGGCTATCTAAGAGTGGATATCTTTCTTTATTTACTTGACGTCAAAAAACAAACGATTGAGTAATCAAGAATGTCTATACATGGTATTTCAACAATTAACTGATCAATTGTTTGTTTTCACTTGTTTATCATATAAAATCAGTAAGCTCAAAGTATTTATACGTTTTCGTATTGCAAATTTTAATTTGTTTAAAAAGGGCTCAAAATTCTAGTTAATCGACATAATAAAGAACTGAGAGGCTTCTTGTTTTAGTACATAATTATTTTACTTTTTACAAGCTTTATTTTATTTGCTACATCATATTTTTTATTATGCTTTTTTAAAAATCAAATTTTTGTTTGTTTTTCAAACGAATATGAAGATATAAAATAATGTCTGCTAGAAATGTAAACTAATATATAGACTCACTTTTAAAAATTTTTTCCAGCAAATTATTTCCAATATAATAATATCCTATTATCTTTTTTTTTTTTTTGAAAAATTAGAACAGTCTAAAATATTTTATTAATTATAATAAAATTATATTCATATTAATTATTAGAATTTTTATAATAAAAATTCATTAACAATTCCATGAGCGATGAGCCTATTCAGACACTTGTGCCATATTGTTATAAAACAAACAAAAAATTGAATTGAATATGCAAACAATTCGTTTTTAAACATCAATTTTTATATTAAATACATAAATTATTTTTAATTGTTAAATAATGATTGACATCAAAATTTAATTAAAGTGAACAATAAAACTAATATTACAAATTGAACTCTAATGGTTTTTTAATGTTTACATTAATTACTAATAATTGAATTTATTTGGGAAAAAAATCTGGTATGATAAAATCATGTTACCTGCATGTATTAAGACTTATAAAAACGTATCTGTTTACTCAAAAACAATTCTCTTATCGTAAATTATATATGAATTTCTTTCCCTAATATAGTACCTTCAAAGCTTTAAAATATTTCTGAGCCAACAGTTTTGATCAACTTTTATGCTTATTTCTTGTTACGATGATTCATATTAATTCAACAATCTCAATAACTTCCATTTCAATTCCCAGAGCTCTTTCCCAACAATTTTTGTTCCTTTCTAACTAAAAATTTTTAGAATTTAAAACATAGATTGATAATTGGTTCAAATTCGCCGCAAATTCTATCTGTCTTGAAGAAATTTATATTCCATTCTCTGATTTCTTGATTCTCTGATGAAAGATAATCTTAAACATCAGAAACCACTTTTGATATTAAAAAAAAAGTTTTCAGTAGCCAATTCATAGCCACAAATAAAAAGAAAAGCTGTGAACCAATGAACCTGTTCACCAACGGCTACAACTCGGACATTCGATACCATTGGTCTGGATACCTATACTATTCTACGTCATTGTGTATAATTTGTTAAATACACGGAATCAATCTTACAAGATAAGCTTAACCGAAGAAATTCGGATTATATAATACAAACTTAAAATCATAAACAACCAATTGTTTTGCAGCTCAATGTCTACCAATTAACGCAATAACTCGGAAGGCAACATAAACAAATTTGAAGGATTGAAGCTTAGAATTAAGAAGGAAAAAGGGGCTTTTGATTTAAATAACCGAAATTATATTCAGGTAGGTTAGATGAAGAGTCTTTGCAAACCTCAAAAAAGGAATGGAAGGAAACTGACCGGGAAAAATCGATTGATCGAGGCAATAAACATAGGAAATGATCTAAATTTTTTTTACCAACCCCATCATGGCTTCACAATCCTTGGTAGCGACTGGAGTAAACGATGTCTTAAGCTTTAGTCTATGGGTCGTTGACTCCACATAAAATCCTCCATTAATGTTTCGTAAATTGTACATGCATGTAAAAAATAAATACCTAGGATATGTTAGGTATATTTGACAAATTTATAACAACACATTTTATTAAAAAAAAAAGTATAACTATATGTAGTTTAAACATGCATCATGTTATATGCATTATAATAGTTTAGTTGGTACAAGGATGTACGGCGTTAAATATGCGATATTAAAATGTAAATGTTTCCGGTAGCATATAATAATATACTCTACTAGACTGTACCTATTATTCAACAACATTATCAGGAACTTTTCTAAAGTACCACTATGTAACTAGCACCTAGGAACCCTATTAGTACTTGGAATAGTGTCTAAATTAGGATATTATAAACTGTACCTTATTAAAAGTATAGTAGGCAGATATGGTTTTGTTTATAGAACGCGTCAAATATTAAGATTATAAAACATTCAGATGTCATAAAAGTTTCTAGCAAAGGTTGTGTAGCCATGAAGGGGCTGGCAAGAGATTTAGAATATTTAGATGATTTACTGTGTTTATTGTCCCGTATAATTGGTTTTTGATAAATTTAAATTCGCATCAAAGAAAGTTAGTTGTTACAGAATTTTTATGTTTAACCCCCGAACTAAAAAAAGGAGGTGCTATAAGTTTAACCGCCTGTCTAAGTGTCTGCCTGACTGGGTGTGGCATCGTAGCTCCCTAACGGATGAACCGATTTTGATTTAGATAGCAGAGAATGTTCTTAGCTATGTTTCAAATGCGAATATTTAGGGTTCCATAGTCGAAAAATTTGTCGGGGGTTTTTTTAATTTTGTAAATTTCATTTGTTTTAAGCTTATAATAATGTGTGTACAAACTTTTAATAGTTACTTAAACGATTATTAGACCATACTGTAAGTAAGGGGTTAAGGGAAGTAGTGTAAAATTCACGGCCAGAATGTTGGATGCCCTAGCTTGTGTGATATAAAGGTCAAGGCACAGCCGAAAAATTCTGGCATATGATCGTAAAATACTCTTTGTGGAAAAGTTAATCTACAGTTTATCTAACCAATAAAATTTTGAAAAATTATCACACTTTTTAAAATTTTTGCTCTTTTTTCGCTAGCTTTTAATACCAATTTCTTTTTTTCGCTAGCTTTTAATATAACTAACTATGGTGTTTAAAGTATAGTCAAAAAATCTAAATATAAAATCGATTCGAGATACATAGTTATAGTAAATAAAAAGGATAGACACATTTATAATGTGGTAGTTTTTTATAATGTCAATAAATGACAATACAAGATCGAAACAAATGATGCCTCAAATAGTGAACAACAATCAATTTTCATTATCGACTCACTTCAATACAGTGTTATACTTCTACTCTTATACAGTGTTAGACTAGGATGTTTAAAGTAAATGTATGTAAAGGTGATCCAAATTCACTTTCCTAACTTTTATTAAAAAAAAAACAACAACAACACACGAAAAGTAATATTATTATTCTTATTAATCGAGCAGTTTATTCATTCTAGGTAATTTTCTATGACTTTTCGCTTGTAATTTGGCGTGCTTCAACGTTTCAGGTTTATTAATATAAACTTGACTCTTCAGAAAATCCCACAAAATGAAATCCAATGGCCTACTCTTGGCTGAACGCACGATATAATGATATATTCAAACGAATTATACAATCTCCAATGCTTACCGTTTTCTCTTTTGATGCAAATTGTTCGCTCACCAGGACGATTAAATTGGCAATAATCTTCCTATAAAAGTCTACACACAGTTCTAGACACAATTCTGTAAAATAATTGGAGCATTTAGCATTATCGGGCGCTAAAGCTGAAGGACTCATATCTTAAATGGAATTTTAAAACTAACAATGGACTTGAGAATTTGATAGTTGCAAACATAGGAAACTGAGTTTGGATCATCCTTTAGTTTTATATGTAATAGAACATATACTGGATGATTCAACAAAAAATAAACACTTAAACTTCCACTGATACAAATAATGACTTATTGATGATAATTAGACGAGGTTTATCACAAAGAACTCTGTAATAAAGGAGTAAAAAAAATTAAGAGAAAACATCTCTAGAGAGTAAATAAATTTTATTTTATAAAATTTGGTTTGCTAAAAAAATTTAAACTGGTTAATAATCAGCGAATAAAGAATTGACGAAGTTCTATTTGGTAATCGGATTGAAAAATTTCTGTTTATTATTGAAAAAAAAAATTGATGCTATTTCTTTTCGGGATAGGAGTTTTAGAAAGTGACGTTTGCCTTTTATAATTTGGAAACTAAGTAAGAAAAGGATCGTATAAAGGAAATGTCACGGATAACATGGTTACTCAAATATATTTTTTAATAAAATGTTTTACAGACTAATTTCTTTCAATTTTGAAGAATTATCCTATACAAAATAAACAAGCATGAAGAATAGTTCAGTGGTATCATCAAACACAATACAGAAACAGCAAACATGGATACAACAAGCACACCATATATTGCACCTTTCTTTTGTTTCATGATATTGTGTTTAACAAATAACTATGTGACATGATAAAAATATATCAGATCAATGGAAATGAACTTGCATAAATGTTAAAAGTTCCTGGTTCATCATTTTCACAAACCATTATGATATTTGCTCGGAGTATTATCTTAAAGTTACCTTGACTTGACTTTGTGAGCATTTGAAGGGCTGCTTATGTTAATAACAGAAATGTAACACAGGTTTTCTTAAACGAATGTGAATAGAAATACTTGAAATATGATTTTATGAAATGGGCAACCTTGTTAATGCTTAGAATAAGCCTATTAAAACGATTAAAAAAAAACATGACGTACTGTGCATCTATGCTATATATATTCAGTTATTTTTTAGCTTATTTTTTTACAACGGATCCCAAAATTTTATTGATACTTACATATTCTTAATATTTTTCTAGGGCGCTTTCGTGATTTGAAGTTCGCAGCCTGATTTTCTTGCCCAACTGAAATTAATTTTGCAACTTAGATGTTTCTTTGATCAGATCTTTGGTTCAATTTCAAAACTATAAGAAAATTTATAAGGATCCTGATCATAATTCGTTTAAGAATGAGCCACATATTTAAAAAAACTACGAGCATAAAAAAATGATAAAAGTGGTATCAGGGAGAGCTTACTACGGTCAGCTTTAGGAGAATTAGACAAAATTTAGGGTTTCGGGTTACATTTTTATTTTAAATTGGTTTCGTTTTTTACATGTCGAGTGTAGCTTCGAAGTGAGAGACTGATGTTAGTATGATATTATGGAGTACACAAAATCTAGACTGTGCGGTTAACAAAAAATTGTTGTATTAGATAGAAATTTTAAATACAAACTAGAATGCTTTGATTTATTTCTTTATTTTAAAATCTTAAAAGAAGCTTTGGAAACTCTTTTTTAAGTTTGTCCGATTATCCTGAGTAGGATTTTCAGGATTAAGAAATAGAGGATTGCACCTTGACTGTCAGAGATAAAATTAAATAAAGAAGTTGGTTATTTTTCTGGTTTCAAAGAAATTGAATTAAAGAATTTAAATTTCGGGTTATGGGCAAATTTAAAAAAAAACTTACTTTGTCATTCAAAAGAGCAGCCCATTTTCTTTATCTCATGATCAATCAGTATGGCGAAATTCATGGCATTTGCATAAATAAATGTTTACATTCCATTTCTAACTATTGCCTATTATGAAATCGACTATACCTTTATCGAGTTATCGAGTATATCATCGACCTTTTTCAAAATGTGAATAAAGTGATTCGAATTCTTCATCTATACGAAATTGTTATATTTACAATTTATCAAATTTTGGGTTCAGACTGGTTTTAAATTAAAGCAGATATTGAAAGTAGAATGAATACGAAAAGGCACTGGCAAGCTAAAGCAAAGTAGCATAAATTTTAAAAACTCTAAATTTAATTATGTAATACTTGATTACAAATTTAAAAATGTTCTAGTAGAGTTTAATAAATCTAACATTGTCTCTGGTTAAATCGTCACTAATAGAAAATCAAAAAAGAAACACATCACAGTAAATGTGTAATCCTTGCGAACTGTCAGACATTCTGCTATGAGTTCAATGGCAAATATAATAAAATAGTTATCAATTGAGAAAAGAAGGATGCTGCGCGATTTCCAGCACCATAAGTGGTGTATAAGAAATGAATACCTTCACAAAAAAAGAGAAAAAAAAACATGTTCTAAAAATTCACAATGATGATTTTTAACCAAGGTCTATCTAGTTTTTGTTCCAAATAGTTTATGTTCGTTTTGTAACTGATCCACACTAAACTAAAAGCATAGAATAGACATTTAACTCAATTTTATGATATTTGATCCTTCTCGAACACTATTAGCGACTAGATAATCATTTTAACCTACCTTAAATTTGAGTTGGGGCTTAATAACTATATTTAATTTAAAAAATTGTGCTCAAAATTGGGCCTTATTAGAATGAGAGATTGTTCGCTAATTCTTAGAACTGTTATAACAGAAATGCTGAAAAATTCCACTGCCATTTTTTTTCACTTAACAGACCAACTATAAAAGCTTTATTTTTACTCTAACTATTCGAGTGGTAATCTCCTAACTAGAAAGAGATACATGAAGCTTTATATTAGAAATTTTTGTTTGAAATATTCTGGTGAAAATGGAATGTGAAAACAAATTCTTGTGCATGTATTCCATCTGATAGTAGTCGTTCATGAATTAAGCATTATTATTATTGCCCGAATTCTTCCCTTCAAAGTGTAGGTATTTGTATTTCATTTCACTACCCGCAAATATAACTGATATCCTGGATTTGCAAAACTTCAAGATAACTATTGCCGATTCTAGGTTGTTGTTTTCTAGAAGTTTTCAAACTGGTGTGGGTAAATTGGAAATCGTCTGAAAATCGGTATGTTGTTTTACAGAATCGGTTGAAATAGTGGTTTTGATTTTGGTTTTGATGTTCACAATTTTTCGAATGTTTAAGTTATAGAGTAATTTAGTTAATAAATTAACACTGGATACAACAAATTTTACTCCTAGTGTATAGCCGTCATCCATCGGTTGATCATCATCCGACACACAAACTTTTATTTTTTTTGATTATTGCACAAAAAATGGAACAATGAACTAAAGTGAATGACTATTGAAAAGCTGAAATTCATGTTTTAGAGAGTTGGATGCGTTGCGTTGTGTTGTTTGTTGTGTTTTATGTTTGCGAACGCAAGAGCTCTAAAATGTTACAAGATAATGTGTGACACGAATGATACAAAGCCCAAAGATGGTAGGAAGCGAAAGGAATGTTATTTAAATTTAGTTGAAATCTTGACACTCTTTATAAAACCATCTTATTTATACTTCAATCAATTAGGTTCACTTGTATAAAATGCTTGTTAACAAGAGAGTCATTTTTTTTATGTTTTTGTGTTTTTAAAACTTTTTTTGTGTTTTGTATTTTTTTTTTTTTTTTTTGTGGTGAAGTTTTACAGAAAGAAGATTTTTTTAATTCTAAAAATGATATTTTCAATGCAATTAAAGTTTATATTACTACATACTATTACTACAACTTGAAATATTTCATTTCATTAGTATTTTATAATATTCATTAGTATTTTAAAACTCATGCCAGATGCAGTATGGTGAAGAGAATCTCAAATGCAAAGTATAGTATGTTCCGCAAATAATCGGCCTTTAAATTTCTTCAGTAATTTTAAGTGGAAAATGCTTCGTACATTTTTGCAATATCCCAATAATAGGAAAGTTAATAAATTTATAAATTTGCGAATTAAAAAATTTTAGGAATAATGGAGAAAATCAATCAATATTCCGAATAAACAATTTTCCTAGAACATAACATCTAATATATGAATTAAATTAGGCACTACGATGCCATAGACAGACACACATACACAGACACACACACATAGCAGTCAAATTTATAACACCCCCTTTTTTTAGTTCGGGAGTTAAAAATTGTTCGTAGCTCTATCTATTTGGAAGAAAGAGTGCAAAAATTTTTTAAATAATTGACCGGTAAATTTAAAAATTACACCAATTATTAACGAATAAAAAACGGCATATTTTCTCAGTATGGTAAAATCGGAAAATTCGTGCGCTAGCCTAAATAATCAAAATAAATTTGAAGTCAATTTGATTGTATTATGTTTTATTGAAAAATATTAAAATATTGGAAAATATACTATAGATAGTGATATGTTGGATTTCCATACAGAAGAAGAATATTAAGTTTTCCCTTAAGACAAATATTCAAAAAAAAAAAAAAAAGAAACAGAAAATCACAAAAAATTTTGTTCTCAAACAAACAACAAAATATCGTATCAATTTCAGCAAAATAAATTTATTATTAAAAAAAATAAAAAATAATATTCGTTATTCAAATATTGTTTTAAATTGAATAAAAAACAAAATGTATTATGTGTATTGGGAAATATAGCAATAACAATGTGGTAGAAAAAATTTCATATATCAGATTTTCCGTTTTTTATTGTAATATATAAAAATACAAAAAACATCTTTATCAGTGTAAGGCTTTCTACTGGGTGATTTTTAAAAGTTTTCACCCTCTTTTTGAAAGATAAAGGAACGTGAAAACTCGTTTCGGATCTTTTGGGGGGAAATAAAAATAAAGAATTTGGTATTTTTATACAGGGGCGTACGTCATCAATGATCCAAAAGGTGGGAAACTTTGTTTTTTTAAAAAAGGAAGAAGTTCTTCTAAGCTCAAGAAGCAACTTTTATTTGAAACATTTAGACGAACGCTTACAAATTTGACCTCAAACTTTGAGAGCTGATATCAAGACTTCGGGCAAAAACTAATAAATTATCGAAATAATAATTTTGAATAGTTGATTATTTTTGATTGAAAAACCAATACTTTTGCCCGGATAACAAACAATAGATATATGTTATGCCATTAAAAAAACGTGGACCTCGTTTGCTTTGATTGCCCTTAAAAATGAGTCGATTCTTGTTTTTTCTTCTAAAGCGTTAATGGCAAATGAAAAAATAATTATCAAGTAAGTTTTTGAAAAAAAAACTTTTTTCTGAAATTGTTAAACAATTGCGTCTTTCAAGTAGGTTTTGACGCCAAAAACCTGTTTTTCTGGTATTTTAAATGGTAACCAGGCTTTTAAAAGAAGTAACAGTAACGGGAAAGATTTGATTTATTAGATATGTTAGATAATTTATGTAAAGAGCTATTATTCTTCAGAAAAAAAAAAAGCTTCTACACTTCATATTAAAAGCCTATTCCCGGACTGCCATGGTTGCTGCAAATTCGATTGTCTTCCGGGAAGGTATTTGCTTTTCCTACTAAATACACAGACTACTAATTTCCAAGTTGACTCACCTACCATCAATGTTTCGTAGCACACTGTTTCCTAAAACTTTCACTAAAACATTTAAATGGAACAAATTTATTAGAAAATTGTCGGGTCAGGCTAGAAATGATTTTTGGAGGTATTCTAACATTTCTTTTTTTTGGATTACAAAACATTTGGAGATAGGATTTTTAACAGTTTAAACATTAGAAATTTGAACTAGTATTGCTGAATCAAGATTTTATAAGAGTGATAAAAGTGTAAGAATATTTTATAAAAATCTAGATCTGTATCCATAGTCTCAATAATATGACAAAATAAATAACAGATTCAACTCTCAAGGTTACATTCAAAACACGCAACAGAATACAAAAAAAGTCACAGAAATCCAACCAATAGGATGGTTTTTAAGAACTACAAACACTCAGAACAAGAAGAACTACGTTGATGCAAAATGCCAATTATTTCCAAACATATTTGAGATGTTTTGAATAGCGACATATTTAAATTTGTTTTTGTAATTTAAACAACAACACACACACCGTGAAAATATAGCCTTCTTATAACAAGATATAAATTGTAAACCAATGTATACATTTTGTTTATTATGTCTACAGTGATAGTAACAGTCTTAGGCTGTTGTGTAACGGTATGTCCTGTAATTCTTAAATGAAATAAGGGAGAGTAACCATACACGTATCTATGGAAAACAGATTTTGCATTTATATTGACTTTTTCTTGTCAAATGATTATTGATTTATAATCAATGAAAATTCATATTTATGTTGTTATCAAAATGCAAAAAAAATACCATTTTGGCAAAAGAAAACCTTTATAATTAATTCAATAACCATTTAGATCTTTTCAATTTTAAAAATCATCGTTGGTTTTATTAAAAATACTCGTGCGCAGCCACGACTAAAGTCATATTTCCCCTTCATTATATATATCTCATTAAAAGATCCTTTTTATTGTTTCCATCTTTAAAAGCATCTTCATAACAAAATGACCGGGGGATGAAATTATGACAACTACACAAGGCACATACTTAATTCAATACAAGTTATATACCGTCTTTTTACCCTCGACCTTAATTTGGCGAAACTATATGGATGTTACAAGCCATATAAACGACGATAAAAGTGGTTTTTTCCCTGGGAATCAAATTCCTGAAGTCAATCCTTGCTTAGATTTATTTT
The DNA here is from genome assembly GCF_905475395.1 of Chrysoperla carnea. NCBI lineage: Eukaryota > Metazoa > Arthropoda > Insecta > Neuroptera > Chrysopidae > Chrysoperla > Chrysoperla carnea. Next base: position 29,722,465 of record NC_058341.1, read on the forward strand.
TTTAAATTAATCTTTGTCTAAATGAAAAATTTTGAAAACTACTACACAAAATGTGTTCCGAGGATTATGTTATGAATCTATCACATCACACTCCTCCCCGCTAACCTTCGATTTAGTACATAAGCTTATATTTTGGAGGGAAATATTACTAAAATGTAGAAACGCTTAGAAAAATATAAGTATGGTATTCTTAACAATTTCAAAATTATTGTACGAATCTTACCTGATGTGTTGACCTCTTTATTTTTCACATTTAACTGCCAAAAAATTTCAATAGGATCGGCACCCAATAGGATACTATCCGCTATTTTCAGAAAAACATTTTCTTTATTTTTTGGGTCAAAAGTTTAACGAATTTGTTTAGACATCAATAACAAGATTGTTTGAGTAGCCAAATTGCAATAAACATACATACATAAATTAGCGATTCATCGACATGAGAATTAAAAGTCATTTTTTGAGACATCATTTTCTACTTTCTTGGATTCGGAAAGGAATATTCAATAATTTCGGTTTTGACCTTCTTGTCACTCAATTTTGCAGTAGATGAAACGATTAGGAACTGAAAATTATTGACACTACCAAAAGTAAGGACATACATAAATCTCAAGCTGACTTCTATTATAGAACTTATATATCTTCTGGGGGAAAGAAAAATCTGCAATTTACTTAATATAGAAAGAAATACTTAAATCGTTTGTGATATTTATTTTTCATATCTTCATGTAATAACAGCTCTGTACAAAAATAAATAAAACCGAAATAACACGAAACATATAATTGGAATGCTTTTGATGCTATAGCGACTTTGATAGACTATAAATAAACAACAAATACGAACTGGTCCTTAGCAATTTCAATTTTTGAAACTGTCCGTTATCTAGTTTCGTCAAGTACAAGATGTGGTTATTTTACTCCATTCTATTACTCTTTATTCAAATTTCTGAAACTTCTGGCATATTTGAATAGATCTTACAACTTCAATATTTCGGTATTGTCTTTTTTTCTTGTGTCCAATAGAAGGAAAGTTATTGAAAGAATAGATTTCTCTTAGGATAAATTTCCATAAAATTTCTCTCTTATGCAACATATCTTGCAACTTATATGGAGTATGAATCCCACAAGCTGGGAACTAGTTTTATTATTAGCAAAAAAAAAATTATACGATAACACGAAATTTTAGGAAGTATTGATACCTCTTTATTCTCTCATATTTCTATGTATCAAAGTTGTCTACAAATCTTGTTGTTAGGGTCTTATAGTTGTTGAAATTGTGAAAATTCAAAATAAATAAAATGAACCTATGAAATATTAAAAAATATTACACAAATAATCCGTTCTTTAATGATTATTTATTTCATAAACACAACCACCAACAAACTCGATAGCTAATTAATTATCAAATTAATATTTTATTCAAACGAGATAAGCCTTATTTAATTGTTCTTCATAATTTTAATCAATGTTTTTCCTGAAAATTTAGACTTGTTGTATTCAAGGTCAGCGGGTGGTCAGTTTTCAAGAATCTGCGTACTTCAATCTCTTACCAAATTGAGTAAGAGGATTAAAAATTTGGGACAAGTTAGAGCTTATCTTGTGACAACTGTCCGGAATCCCATTCAACATTTTTTTGTAAAAAGCTCAAAAATACAAAAATATAAAATCTCATGTTTATAACAGCAACTACCGAGGGGGGTATGTGACCTTAGTGAAAGAGATTTGTAGCTCGACTATATTTTTAAGTAAATATGGATGAGTGTTTTACCTTGGATCATCATTTATATTTGCATGTTTTTCTTAAAGTCATATTTTATATCGATAAAAACAATATTTTTCTTACATTGTTATCCATGATACAAGACCATTAGGAGATCTGGATCATATCTTAGTGTACCTTCGAGCGCATTCACTTATTGTACCTTCACTACAGTAATCATCTTCTTAGAACATTGTTAAGTTTCCATATGCGATTCGTACACAGGCCTGCAACTAAAATACTACACAGCATTTTTTAACTGCTTCCTATAAATTTTTACTGACTGAAACATATTTAAAAACTTCTAGCACATAAGGAATAAATATGATAACAGGTGGGCTGCTGACTCAAGAGGAAACCTCGCAGTCTTTCAGTTGATTATATCTCAACAAATTAACGATATCGGGTTGGTTTGTGATATTTGTGAAAAACGAAAGCTTGGGGTGCTTTTTAACACATTTTATAATTACTTATTATTATTCTAATGATTTTCTACCTTTCAGTTGAACTTGTTACAAAAGTGTGTTTTTTAGTTTTTTCAACTATTAGTAATTGACTTTTTTTCTCGTTTGCTTTCCGCGTGTTAGGTAAGACATAGAAAGGTGCACCAAGCTATATTTTCAGCAAGATGCAACAATTTTGTATTACCTACCCTATATTATTTTATGTTGTTGCATATTATTTTAAATTAATAAAACATTTGCACTAATTTTAATTATCAAAAATTATTTATTATTGGTTGCACGTTATAAATAATAAACAACAGTATTTATTTTTCAATGGAAATATATAGGCTTCAACCAAAGTTATTTTTTAATTACCATTAATGCCTTTCATGAATATACAGTGAAATTGAAAATATTTACTGGCAAATAATATAAAAATATGGTAGAATGAGCAACAGAGAAAACCCACAATTTTCATTTGATGCATTTAAATAAATAAATAAGCTTTTAATTAACGTAATTTATTAAAATAAATATACGTATACAAATTTATTTATAGTAAAATACTAGAGTGATACCCACCCGCTTCGCTGGGTTTAAAAGTAAAGATTGATAAAGATTGGATTTTAGCTAGTAGCAATTATTCATGGAGTATATCAGAGAAGATGGCCTTGAAATATTTTATATTGAGTATTTAAACAGAAATCTATAATTTATGGTAATTTCAAACGTCAAATGAAATTAAATTTTTTTTTTTTAATAAATTTTTTTAATATATCTTTATAAATTATACTTCATGTGTTCTGATATATCAGCTATATGGCTGTACAGTTTCATTAAAAACGTTTGCTAGTTGAAGCGTGAAAGCGTAACAAACAAACAAACAAACAAGCATATGCTTACTTTCGCATTTATAATATATAGAGATTTATAAGCCAGTTTATTTCAACTGAATGGTATATTTTTGAATATTTGAATATTTTAATTATACCACAGAACCACATTTAGAAAAAAAAACTCTTGGGGTACCGATATTTAGCCCCGATTTAATGACGGCTATTGAAATAAAAATTGCGAAAAAATATGACATCGAAATTTCGACATAAAAAGATGAAGAATGGCTAGAAAACAAACAACCCCAAAAGTCATACCCTGAACACTTGCTTCTTAACTTTCAAACCTATTTTCTACTCTCAAGCTCAGTTAGGAGAGGCTATGGAAGCGTGCAAAGCCGTAATTAATGACAAATAATATAATTTTATTATATTGGCCATCTATACACATTCCGTATAGTGTTTTCATTACTGGAACCTTTCTGGAGTCCGTACTATAAAAAATTTCGCTAAAAGAGAAGACATTGTGATAACGACATAACGACATCACATATTTTGTCCGATTATTCAATATTATCGAATATCCATGCCATCGCTACTACTGATAAAAAACGCCCATTATACTTTACTATAGTACGTATGTATATTAAGGAACGGATAAGTATCCTACATATAAATCATTTGTTTCTTTTAATTAATTTATGTTATTTTAATTAAACTTTTTTTAAAACATTAATGTTTTTGTTTTATTTATGTTTCGTTGTTCCACTCTTCGTTCATTTGTAGTCATATTTCCCAGAAAATATAGACTTATGCACTGTATCGAAGGTTTCTCAAACTGTGGTTTCAATGAGCTGAAATTGGATATGGAGAATTCATATAAGGCGGATAAATGCTATTTAAACGGGATCTTATTTTTGTAATTTAGGGTCATTCTGGGAGAAGGTGGGGTTCATAAAGGAAAATAGTTTTTTCGACATTTATAAGGCTCTGCATATTGTACAGGCTCTCCAATTTGAGCCACAGGGCTAAAAGTTGGTAAAAAGTTTGGGTGAGCCAAAAGAAACATCCTTGACATATCAAGCTCCTAGCTCCCATACACCTTTTTTTAATATCATAAAATCACAGTCTTTTCAAGCTGAGCTAAAAAATGGGTATGGAAATATGATGAAAATCAGTTTTTTAAGTTTAGTTTATGTCAGGATCTAATCAGGCTTTAACTATTTTGTATGTATTTATATATTCAATGAAATTTGTATTTAACTATTTTATGTATTCAATGAAAAGGATCTATCTTACAATGAGAAACATTAAATGAGGGGGAAATATGACATTTGTAATTTCTATTTTTGGATTTCCTATGTACTAAAGTCTATATATACAAATAATTTAACACTTTAGAATTTATTTCGAATGTTGGAGATACTATTAAAAAATATTGATGGTAAGCTAAAACATTTTTTGACTTCCATATGCTTCCAATGAATCATATTGGTCAGTATTAAACTGGGAATATTCAGTCATAAACAAATAATGATTTTTTTCCTCAAAAAGAGGAGAATAATAAAGTTTTCGTTTAGTTTGATTTGCCCTGAAAGATTGTCTCTTAAGGGGTACGACTAGCAAAATCTTACCCTAAATTAGAATACTAATGCATGAACTGTCTTTATTGATTAAGGATGGATACTTATTGCATATGCTTATCAGAATAATGAGCATTGTACTAATTCTACTGAACTTTTTACGCGAGCAATTTTCTCTGAACTATTATGTATATTGTCTTTCAAAAGATTTGCTTTCTTGGTATATTTTTTTAAACGTTTTTAAAACAAAACATTGTTTGCTCGTTATAACAGCTTAACGTCTATAAGATAGTCATGACGAAATCTTATCTCTCTTGAAATTGATACTCTTTTTATATTCACAAGTTTGAAACACGACAGATTAGAGGAAAAAATTGTTTTACAATTCCTGATAGGATTATTATCAACGTTTTATACTCACAGTATTGTTTCTTTTACATTGTTATTAAATATTCTTGTTGTTTTCGAAGAAAATAGTTATAAATAAGATGTTACTTTAATACATGATAGTTACAATGGGTGTTGGAACGTAATAGTTAAGTATTGGCTCCGATAAGCTAACACCTGGAAATTTTAAATGTTCAATACTTTATTTAAGACTTTGTCAATCAAAATATTTTGTTTATGTACATTTGGACTTGTTAGTCATCTTCAGAACAATAGAATTTTAAACAAACAGCGTACCTATATTTATACTAAAATAAAAAATTGAAATTATATAATAATCAATATTAATTAATGTTAATAACTTCCACAAATTCACGCTTTCAAACTTAAAGTTCAATACTTGTTCCACTCTTGTAAGTTAACTAACAGCTAATACCAACGTTGTAAGTTTACTAAAATCTTGGAGAAATTTGTTTATCTAATCCACTATAAAATCAAAACATATCATGTTTCTCATATAATCTATTTGAAAGCTCAAAATTCATGGCTCGTTGAATCGATTGAAAAAGTTTTTGTTTCCTAGGTAACCCAGATCAAAAAAGCCGGGTTAAGGTATCGTTTTTTTTTGTTCAACTTTTTCTAGTTTAATGTCCAAATCAGCAAACAAATCAGAACGATAACGTGCGATAAGGAGTATAATGCCAATAAAATTATTAATAGTATATACGAAGGAAATTATTTGTAAATTTATAATTTAATAGCGCTCCTACTTTGGGTAGATAATATAAATATAAACCAATACACTTTTAAAGGAAGCCAGACAGTTTTCTCAAAAAATCTTCATGGTATTTAAATCAACGCGATAATCAAGGATATGCTACCATTCTTTTCTTTGTTTAAAATTCGTGTTAAATCTGCATTACTTTTGAGGTGTCAACTGATCTGAGCTTCAAAAAATGTACAACGATTCTTGTTGTTGTTTGTACTTACTAAAGCTTTCGAGCTTCATCAAATATTTAACATGTTTGCAAAATGTACAAACATTCATGTACATAATATCCTTCGAATACATTCCTTCTTTATCCATTATGGCCATTTGTAAAAAAAAATCAGATAAAAGTCGTCAAACATGAACGCAAGGTGCATCGTATGAGGAACGTTGATTGCTTTTTACTTGAACATTGAATTAAACATGTAATTGCCTATACAGGAATAAGAATTAATATTAATATAAGGTCAAACTTTTTCATTTTTAAAATAAACGATGAAATGCTTTCGAAACAATTTGTATCAGAAATCTCGAAAGTTAAAACTGTGGTCAAATTATAAACTTTTTCTAATTCCTACAAGGTATTATCTATTTCAAAAAACTGCCATCATATATTTTTTGAACACCTTAAGAATTTGTAAAAGAAAATATTCTTAGACTTATTTTTTTGGTAAGTTACTATAATGAAATTAACTTTTTTTCGATTCAAACTGATCGAATAAAGAATTTGTGTATATTGGTAAGGTAAAAAGACACCTTTTAAAACATAAAACAATAATAAAATCTTTATACGGGCTGATTTTTTTTAAAGTTTTCACTATTATATGCTGAAAACGAAATGGATAATAAAAACTTGAAATCACATATTGGCTCATTTTTAAGGAGAATGAAAATACAGAATTTAGTTTTTTAAAATACAGGGGTCAATTTTGTGTTTTTAAATGGAACTACAATTTTTTTTTTGTAGTACATTCTTGTCCTTTAACGCAAACAACTTCTCTTTTACCATATTTTGTTATACCTAAATTTTTGGTCACTTATTACAAGATGATTTGAAGGCAAAAACCTGTAAGAGGAGGAGATTACCAAAGAAAAACAAATTTTCGGTAAAAAGTTCAATAGAAATTGACGGATAAAAATTTTCTTGATGGAAACTTTTAAACTTTTGAACAACAGTTAAGGACTATGAAAAACATTAGTTGCTTTTTTCATCAAGTAATAAGAATCTGCTACAAAAAAATACAAAGCTCTATTTCAAAAAGTCACTAAAAATGGTCTCTTAAAATGAACTCATACGTGTTTTTGAATTTTTCATTCCACTTGCGAGACGTAATGGTAAAAAGTGTTTAAAAAAAATCATCCTGTATATCATACTGAAGTAGTATTTTTAACATTATTTGCCCCAAAATAATGTTTTGTGTATTAAGTTTCCCACTTCTGTACAACAACAGATGAAGTACCCAATTATAATATAATGTGTATAGTTTGAAGTTTTGATATTACAAGTATCTACCTAACCTAAAGGTATTTTATATCGAAAACTTTGAAAACTGACCTTTATGAGTATAATTATTATCAAATTTCTTGTGTTAACTATTCGTTAAATATTTAAAGGAGTAATTTGATTACTTCTTCGAGTATTTTCATTTTTACCTAAATAAATATATACTGGATAAAAAGTTTTTATTTTTTGTTAGTATTAAAAAAAATAAAATAAATACACTCTACAAAAATTAAAATATGGCCCTTTTCACTCGTTATACTTTCTTTTTCTTTTGGGCTCTATCATAAAGATAATACAAGTTTTAATAAAAAAAGACACCGAATCCATGACAGTATATTAGGCACTGTTCTTCCCTTAGTCCAAAAAAAAAAAGATCGGGATTCTGATCCTCTGAATTTCTTTAAAATACAGACCTAACTTACTCTGATAACCTCCCATCCACGTTTGCTTAGCAACATAAATATTTAACGAAAGTTTAGTGCAATGCAGTATATAAAAGAAAAGTTTAGTAAGATAAAAATTCTGGTCGTCTTTAAAATCCGTTTTAAGTTACAAGGTCCAGCGTCCAATGCATACAATTAATGAGTTACATTTTCACCCATTTTAAAATTCGGGAAAATACTTGTTTTATGGATATTTTTTATTCATGAGACTTAAAATTTTGTCGGTGCAAGAAATTAAATGTTATTTTACTTTGAAAATTCCTTGGTGGTTGTGGCCTGTTCCCTCTTCGAGTATAGCCACCTGGATGGTAGGAATGAATTTGACTTTTAAAACATCTATACGCCAGTTGTTTTATCGAGGCCAACTTTTGAACTTTAGAGTGTGTTTTCGTGCCTATAAGTACAATTTAATTGATTCGAATTTATATTTTAGCTACATATAATTTATTATAAATCAGAATTAAAAATCGAACTACTTCTATTAAACTGTGTGCTTTAAAAATGTACTTAAAACAACTAAAGTTTAGTAGTTTTCCAGTTATACGCTATTACGTAAATGCAACACATATTGATATAATTTATGTTTATAACAGGTGAATAAATATAACTATCTAAATATATATAGTAAACTTAGAATTGTCTTCGAAATGTAGGTACTTTACTAGTAAACAGCGCCACACAATGTTAATTCATGAAACTTTATAATAAACACAATGATAAACTTTCATTATCCAACATGTAAGTATGATTAAAGTAAATAGTAACTACCTGCATATACAAATATCGAGTAATGTATACCCGTATGTATAAAAAGGTTTTCTTGGATGTAACTAAAATTTGTGAACAACAATTGTGGTAAAACAAGTACAGTTGCACTAGTTAATATGTATGTTATTACGTTTTATCAAATGAAATTGGGGCATATATACAGGGTTACAATGAATAAAATATAGTTTAAAAGCAAAACTTAAATATCTTAATTGGAATGTGGAGACGCCTACGTTGATATTTTAATAATATTCAAAGATAATGTATCTGCCGCTTTTAACTAAGACTTGATCTTCTATACTGAAAGGCCGCGGTCAAAAATTAGTGCGCAGTGGCAGATAGGTACACCGTTACCTATTGAAAAAAGAGTCAGTGACTTCAAAATAATCGTTGATAAGCAAGCTCTTTTTTGACAAAAATATAAAAAAATCTTCTAGCATTGATACGCAATTTCATAAGGATATGGTTACAAAGCTTGTAATTGTTTCAGTAGTTTGTTGTAAAAAGGTACTAGCCTTTTTTAAAGAGAATTTTTCTTCAAATATTAATTTCAGTCTAAAATTAAAAGCAAAATTTTAATCTGAAATATATAACAAATATCCGAAATAGTATCAAGATATATTATATGTCTCAAATAATGATTACAATTGATTCTGGGTTCTGTCACAAATGGCTTTTATTCTAAATTTGAAAAATTGGTTTATACGTTGCATTTTGCATTTTTTAAAACCAATTTAAATTTAATTCTAAAATAGTGTTGAGAAATGTATGACATCGTGACGTAGACACCGTGACGTAGAACCTTCAAGGTACCTCTGATTGGTGTTTGCTGTCACGTGTCCGGATGTATAATTTTAAAAAATTTATTTAAAAAAATCAGAATAATCCTTATATTTCATGAAATTAATTTTGTGCTTTGATATCTACATGTCATGATTTTTATTCTTGGTGGGTAAAAGCCTATTGATCCTCCTGATGTGGCAATTAATACAATCTCACTTGACGTCAAATGTAATTTTTAATTTAACTAATTTAACTGTTAATTAGATAATATACTTTTTTCATTCTTCACTGTTAAATTAATAATAAAATTCAATGGTCGTGTAATTAATGCAAATGGTCTAGGGTTCATTAATTTCATCTTATTGACTATGAAGGTGTGTTATAATTAATGTAGATTAATACATTAACAAATTAGATTAGAAACATTTTCGGTTATTCACTTTGTACAGAATAATAATATTATTTTCTATAAAATAAAATTTAATGACAAAAACTAATGTCAACGTTAAATTTCAATACTGACAACGACAGTTAAGGTATACAGAGTGGAATGCGGCAATGTGTGTTTTTGAAAAAGCTGTACCAAATCCTATCCATTTTTACAGATTTTTTTGGCCTTAAGAGGAATGAAAACAATTTATTAGCTTGTGTTGTTAGGTTAATTAAAAATGATATTTATTAGTGAATTAAATAATTATAAAAAATATAATTTAATTTATAGTAACTTTTGTGTAAAGATGACATCTGTATAGGTGTCTACATAAGATCTTGTTTTTACATCTGAAAATGCTGAAACCTAAAATACGAAATAAACACAAGAGAACTATATTTGAAAATTTATTCCGCAAATATATATGGAATACAAACAACAGGCGTTGCTAAGGTAGTATTTGTCTACAAGGCAAAGCCGTATCTATCGAATATAGACACATTCGATAGAAACGCCATTGCAATGTCGTTACAAGATTCTTGCAGGCGAATCTTGAAGTTATTCAACACATATCGCAGCATTGTCAGTGACATTAGGACTACCATGCTGGTGTACCCAAATCTCCATTATAACTGAATAAATAGCCCCCTTTAATAATCGATTGAAAAATACGACTTGCTGGACTTAGGAACTTGTATTGACTTAATATCTCAATACAATTCACTTAAAAGCGTACGCAATATTTTTACCACTTTTGGGAAATTGCAGAGTATTTTTTACAGCGTTTTCAAAATCGTACATATTTTTACTCTGCTCTTATATACAATATACTTTTACTGTATAAGATGTTTAATACTGTCGTTTATGTGTTTTTATTTTGTTCATGTGCATCTATGCGGTGACAGAAAGTAAACTCCTCACATCATATTTTACAAAAGAAAACTATTGAACATAAAAGTCAATTACGTTGAAAATGTTACGACATGTTGGAAAGACGATTATGTTTAGAAGGTAATGTTTTGCAAATTAATGTTTTGTTGTATTGTTTAAAGATAGTTTCGGCAATATATTAATTTTCAGATGCAGAATGACTCTAAGATAATGTTTTGTAATACACAAAAGACTTTTAGAATCTGCACATATCCATGCATATACACTTTCATTAAAGTAATGTAGATAGTTGTATTTTAAGCTACTGAAATCGTTGGAATTTGTTATAATCGGCTTATGAAGCACCGGTTTAAAGGTAATATAACACCGCACATACTATTGATACTTCCAGGACCAACGGATAGGTTTTCATACTTTGTCAGATTAAGAAGAACAGGTTCCAGTCTAGGTTAAAATGAGAATTTTGCGATTGAAAAATATGCATACTTTTATACGCATAACTGTTTCTTCTCTTATCTGCGATTTACAGAAAATTTTTAAAATATTTTGAAATTATCATAAACTTATATTATCAAGCCGTCATTTGAACTTTTTGCTTTTTGTATCCCTAATGCCTGTTATTTTTCGACGCAAGCTTATACTAGCCTAGCCGTCAGAAACTATGCAAAATTTTTGCCCATTCTTGTGGAGACTAATATTTTTCTAAGCTCTTATAGAGTATTCGTCTGTCATAATTTGCAATTTCATTTGTGAAACCGTGAGGTGTGGTACATGTCGCACGTCTCTAGATTGGCGGTGGGATTAGATTATACAAAAACATATAATCATATAAATTAAAACATATAACAAATCATTCTATGAAAGATATTAGCTAATTTCCTCTTTCCAAGAAAAAAATTGGCGAATCTCTTTACTTATAAACTGTGGCATTGAAAGCTTCTACGATTTATGAACATATTTTATCATTAGGGTACATGTATTCTCAATTTTATTTTTAATTGAGTTTTTGTTTCGTGATTTAAGAGCCTTCAAACTTTTAAATTTTAGATTTTCAAAATATTGTAATACAGGATCTACTTTATTGAATCATTTGCTACGTTTTTGAGTCCTTTAATGGATATTTGATTAAATTCATATTAAAGCCAAACAAATATCGACATAGTTGGCTAAAATTATATCTCAATTGCCTTATGGGTTTATTCTAATACTAATACGTACTAAGTAAGCATAGATATATTGCTAAAAAAGAAATCATATATAAAATATTTTTTTTAAATAGCAATCCTTTAATATTGCAAAATAATCACAAATAGTAAAAATATTGAATTTATATGTTTGTATTCATGTACATACTACATTGAACTGACTGTATAGTACTATCATGCATAGAGACCGCAAAAGAACAGTAATGTTTTCATTCAGTAAAGCAAATACTTATTATATATTTTATATTTTATCTAAAAGACTCTTTTTTGGCCACAAATATATTTAGCTGTAGGCGAAATTGATTACAAAAAGAAATTTATCAAATACAAAATATTATTTCTGGATGATTTTTTTAACTATACGCTTTATTAAGAAAAATCTTTGAAAAATGAACAATTTATAAAAAAAAAAAATACAAAAAAGTATATATCTAAATATTTTTATGAAATAATATACAAGGTGAGTCATGGATTGGAAAAAATGTGCTGTTTTTCAAGTTGATATGTTTTCATCATAATATCTTCTTTAGTTGCTGCTTATTCACAGAGAAAAACTAAGAAAATGACTTATAATTTAAACGTGTGATTTGTGAGGTGAGTCATGGACTGACAAATATGTGCCGTTTTTCAGGTTTGTATGTTTTCTAAATATCGTCTTTAGTTGCTGCTTAATCACAGAGAACAACTAAGAAAATGACTTATAATATAATATAATTTAAACGAGTAATAAGTTCAATAATGCACTCTTTAATGTAAGCTTGGTGAAAATGGTATCTTGAAAATCGAAAACCGGAAGGAATAGTGCTTTGGACCAAAGTTTTTTTTTCAATCGATATATTTAGCATTTGATCACTGAGTTATCATGAAATGAAAGACAAAAATGTTTTTGGATTCTTATGATATTTTGAATAATTATAGTAGGTACTTTTAAAATTTTTAGAGGGCATTGGCCTGAAAATTACGAAGTAGGTTTTCGTATCCGATAACAACTAGAAGAGGTGCAGATCTTCAAACGGCTGAGCTGGTTTTCTTGACACATAGCTTAGAACACTCTTGATCAAATTACCTGTTAAACAAACAATATCAAAATGGATTGATGCGTTTAAAACTACGATGCCGCAAACATGTGTATTAGAATTAACGCTGTGTAATCGTCGCTTCTAAAAGAGTTCATGGGATTTTAATTTTTGTTTTTATTTTTATATGTTATTTGATCGAGAGTGCTGAGCATTGTTTTAAGTCAAGTTTTTCGTTCTGTACTCCGTAAAAACTTGAAAAGAGATGATGATCTTCAAATCGCTGAGGTCAAATTACCTTTCAAACAAACGAAAAGAAATCAAAAGCGGTTAATCTTTTTAGGAGTAATGAAGAAACAAACGAATCGATCAGAACTGATTTTGTCTTATAAATTTGTTAAAAATTTTAATTTTGGTGGTGAGAAGTATATATTTATGTAAATTTTAGATGGTATTAATAAACTTCCACAAACAGCAACATTTCTTAACGTAAAATATTCATTTAAGCATTACTTTGGCCTTTCTGTAATATTATTACTTTTATATTGGATACATAAACACATACAAAAAATATATAATAAAATAACAAAAATAGGAAAAAAAAGTTAACGTCTGATATAGACTTGAACAAAATCAAAAGAACCCTGAAGGCTACTTTTTTGTATTTTTATATCCATGTTGTTCTTCTATGTTAGAGTAATACACATATTAGATAGCAAACAGATACTAAAGGCAAAGGCAATTACTTAAATGTAATATTTTGTTTAAGAAAACGAAAAAAAAAAAGTAAAACTACATCAACCTCAAAGTATTCACCGCATACAGACTAATATATTATAAAAGAAGACGTCGAGAATATGACCCACAGAGACCTGATTAGGAAAATTATTCATTCACTAGTGATAGTGAATGGATAGTTTCCAAATATAATTTTATGCAACTTTGCAATGCACGATACTCTTAACTCTCACTTGAAACATAGCTAAGAACACTAGGTTCGTCCGTTTAAGAGCTACGATGCCAGAGAGGGATACACAGATTTAATTTATAACACTGTTCTTTTTAGACGGGAGTTAAATAGTCAAATATATTTAAATACTGAAACGAGAATATAATGAGATGGTACATTGTGCCAAAATTCATTTTCTACATGTTTGATAATGATAAATAAATATAGGATGATCAAAAATGGTTTATACATATTTAAATTGGAATAGAAAAAATTCGCAGGAGCTGCGTTAACTAAGTGAATGTCCTCAGAGATTGAAAAAATTACACATTTTTTTTCGACAAATGTTGCATTTTAAATTTTTCAAAAATTTTTATTTCGAAAACGTAGCGTCAAGAGAAAAAATTACAAGATTATTTTTTTTTTGCTGAAAACAATCAAAAATACAATATAATTTTTTTTTTATTTTTAAAATTCAAAATTTTGTTTTTTGTGCAAAAAACGTGATTCATCATTTCAAAAATCGATTTCATATTCGATTGAACAGTTTGGTGAATAAGTAAAATTGCTTCTTTGGAGTTAAAAATAATGTTAATCCTGTTTCCACTCAATCCACAAATTGGTATGATTTGTTGATACAGGAGAGTAAATATACTACGTTTTTTGCAAAAGAAAATAGTCTTGTTGTGAATTTTAAGAGGCGCTTTCATAAAATCATTTAAAAAAAATAAATGCTATATTTCAATTATTTCAATGTCTACTACTGAAAAGCAATCACATTGACTCCTCGCATTTTGATTCAAATTTTGTATTTGCATATCCTTTTATGCCTCCTTACCAATGTCGTCGGCGTTAATCTACATTTTAAAATGATGAATGTGATTTTAGTTATCTTCAATACCTAAAACGGCAAAGACATAAAAATTCTTGTTTTCGATTTTCGATGTAAATACAATAACTCTAAATCAGAAAATTACTAGCTATGGTTGGTATTACGGTTTTTACTATCTACCTATACAAAATCCACCATAATAGTGGTCGATCCAGTATAGGAAAATCGTCTTTCCTAAACAGACATTAAGAGTAAAGTGCAATAGAATCAAGTTTTGAAAATAAACAAATATTTTAAATAGAAAGACGTCTGTATAACGATAGTTCTTTTTTTTAATAATCTTGAGAACTTTAATATGACTTATATCATGATTTCGATGAGAGAATGAAAATTAGTTGATGAAGGATTTGTATGCATTATTATTTAAATTGTTTGCACAATGATTACTATTATTGTTATAGTAACTATAGTAAACAAGTGAAATTTACAAAATTTAAAAAATCTCCGAGAAATTTTTCGGGTACTGAACCATAAACTCCATTGACTTCCCTTTTTCCTTAAAGCCTTTTCCAAACTGAACCGATTTTGAAGATCATCGCCAATTTTTTAATTTTTTTCGGGTACGAAGCCCTAAACTCCCACTTAAAATATAGCTAAAAACATTCTCCATTAAATTACCTATCAAACAAAAAAAAAATCTCCAAAAGGCGTGCCTTCTGCATTTTTCGTAAAATTTATGGCCAAAAAGATGACTTACATTCATAAAATGTGGATAAGATAAATTTTACAAAATTCGAATGAAAAAAAAGGGGCTATAATCAATTAGTCGTTATTATTTCTTCTCCACATTTCAGCTTTAAAATGTATGAGCAACGTAATACAAAGTCTACAACTTGGAAGTATGTTTAAGACAGAAATTTAGATTTATATGAACGAAATTCGGTTAAATAAAATTTCTAAGGAAAATTTGGATAAAAAGGGTAGGTACATGTGCCAACAAAGTTTTGGAATTAATCGATAAGCTATAAATGCTATTCCATAACAACACCCTATCACACATACATTAAGAATCAATAACACATATAATATCTAATTAAAAACCAGAGATTTATGTTAAATTTACATATTGCGTTAATTTTGAGGCACCTTGTATGTACATATGAACACAATAGATATACAAAAATTATTGAACAAGAAACAATTTATAGTGTCATTATAAAATACATTTACACACAATCTATGTAATTACATAAAACCAATCAAATTGGGTTATTTTTCACAAAATAAGTGTTTTAATTTATTTCGCATATAAAATTTGTATCTATACATACACTATTCCATTTATCAAATAATAAAATGCTAAATACTTTAAGTATGCTCAACTGTAATAAATATAAGCTTGTAGGTATTTGTATTTATATTGTTCAAATAGGACACCAAAATATGGGGTAAGATTTAGTACCTGTACTATAATGTAAATATCATGAATTATTCGTAGTTTCTTGGCAAATATACCTGAATATTATCTGGGCATAATTTTTATTAAAATGAGAGTACTTCATCAGAAAACATATAAACTGACGACTGTTTGTCAATGTTGTTTTGTTTTCGACTAAACTAAAAATGCAACTCTGTTGCAACAAAAAATGTAACCATAGAATAATATAATTGTTTAATACCTTAGTGTCAGTTGTATCTTTATAAATTATACTGAACATAATTAACCGGATATTGGTGAGTAAGGTATAAATTAATATTAAATTTTGAAATACACATAAATATAAATTTTGATACTAGGAACTACACCTTCCCCAATACTCATCAACTTAGGCTATAAAATTATCACGTAACTTATATTGTTTATATTTATGTGTAAAATTTAAACTCGCATACCTTTACGTTAATTTATTATTGACTTTCAATTTTAACAAACAGAAAATATGGGATTATTCCATAAAAAAGTGTCTAATTATTTTTCAAATTTAAAACATTAACACGAGAGAGAAAAGTGTTTTGTTTATAGGTCAAGTAAGATTAAGCGTTTTAGCCTGATTAGTACTTATTTAGGAAAATCATCCGAAATCCACATTAAGAATTGTGAATAAAAAGAGGAATTGATCTTTCAAAACTTACCAAGACAAAGTTTAATGTAATATCGTGTTAAATTATTGTGGGATTCAACGAAACAACCGTTGCCATAGCTGCTTTCTCATTTTTGATGCCAAATGAAAACAAAGTGAATTTTTATTAAAATTACAGAAAATAAGTAACGTGATGCATTATTTGTTTAACACACTTAAATTTTTGAAAAAACAACCGAATAGATCTTAGAATAGAATTTTAAAATAGAATTATTTTGAATTTGGTGGATGTCAAAACTATAAACTACTTTGTGGCGATATTTCTTAAATGTTTTGTCAATTTTTTAGAAATATGTCGTTTATATGTTTTATTCCCGGGAATTGTTAAAATTAATACAGAAAAATAAAAGCAATTTGGCTTCTTACATCATTCATTTTCCACATTTTATCAATTTTCATCAAGGGTTATATATACTTTTTTATCAAATTTGTCATTGATGAAAAAATGAAAATCACGACCAATGAAAATGACCACAAGCATGACCAAAAACTTTCCCGTAAATATATTGTGTGAATCATCCAACAACCGAAATCATTCAACCTTATCTGCATACCTATATACTCGTTAGAGAACACCAAACTCTTGATTCTGTTTGCTAAATGATCAGATTTTATGTAAATTATACATTTGCGACACCTACTGCTTACAGTTTACATTCACTAAACGATCGATAATTATCAAGGCGGATAATATTCTCCCTTCGAATTTTGTAAATATTTAATGATAGCAATAATAATAAGTTGACATTAATTACAAAAACATATTATCATTAAAAATTTTCAAACAAAATAACTCACAGAATGTGAACTCCTGTAATTATTATTAATTAATTTAGCACGATAATTAATACCTTTCAACATATAAGAAGATTCGCTTTTTTTTTAATAAAAAAATGTATTTTATATAGAAAATAATAATAAAGTATTTACAGTTTAATTCATAAATTAACAACACTGTGAGTTAATTAATTAAAATATTTAAATAATTAAAAAGCTTCACTCTATGTACAAACACTCACTCGCTCACTCATCTTTATTACAATCATTTTATCCTAAATAACATACAAGGTATAAAGTGTCGTGTCTTGGTAACAATGTTGGTCCGGGGTATGGCTATTTCGGGTTGTTATTACCTGTTAGAGATAACGTCCCACATGACTTTTTTCATTTTGAAAAGAACTTTCTGAATATAGTTGCGACGCGGAACAGGTAGTGATAAACCTGTTAGCTAATTTGGACCAGTTTTCACATTCAGTCGTTAATTTTCAAAATATTCGGTGATTAATATTGAAGTCGAAGTAATCTCCCCGAAACATTTAGAACGAGATTGTCGACTGGTATAAATCTCGACACAGCCATCTCGTGAGTGAATTTAAATTACTATTACCATTTTCTTGAAAGATATAGCCATTTAATATAAAATAACTGAATGTTGGTAAAATATACGTACAAAAAAGCATGTAGTAAAGCATGGAGAGTAAATGGTTGTCCAGGTGCAATGGTTTTCAAGTAAAATTGAATTAAAATTGTTTGTATAACAAGCAAAATACTTTGATTTTACTTTTAATTTATTTACAAGTTGACAATTGAATTTTGTTCTTAAATCTCGTTCTACTTAAATGATATAGAATATTGAGGAGTTAAAGTTTGTACCATGTATGTGCTTTGGATCAATACTACAATATACAGTGTGTAGTAATAATGGTAGGGACTCTTTTCATTCTTATTTATTTTTAATATTTCGGTGCAAATAATGATCCAAGGTACAAAAACTTTCCCATACATTAATTTTATCCTAAAAAACATTTTAGATATATAGTGTAGATATACTATACAGGATGGTTAATATGTATAGAAGACAACTATGAGATTCTATAGAAATAATTAAAATTTTTACTAATTAATTTTAAAAAAGATATTTGTGTATCAGATCTTTATCATTACTGGGTATTTTGACGTGTATACGTAATTAGCTTAAAATTTTGTATTCGTATGACTTTATGTAATATAATTATAATAACTTATTCTCGTGATTATAAAGCCTTATTTATATATACCATTTCTGGTTTTGTCTGACGTATTTTAATTGTGCAGTTATGGACATTAGTGCCTGCAAATGAAAGTGTCGGTTGGTGTTAAACTACAACCGTATGGAAAACTTATACATGTAATCGGATTCAAGTTACTTTTATAATTCTATATTTTAAAAGTCAATAACCATAAATTTACCCTTAGTTCATTTCTGTTTGTCCGTCTGTCTGTGATCACGATAGCTCAAAAACGAAAAGAGATATCAAGCTGAACTATATTTATAGCGTGCTCAGAACGTAAATAGGAAAACAAAGTTAGTAAATGAGCAACATAGTTCAATTAATTCTTGAGTCCGTAGGACCCATCTTGTAAGCCGTTAGAGGCTGCCATAATTGTGTTGGTTTTAATTCTTCTGATTTATAAAAAATTATGCAAGCACTGATATTCAAAACTTTGTATAAAGGGTATTTCAATAATTAACTCAGTCAATTGTTTGCTTTCACTTGTATTTTTATTAGTTTTAAGTATGTCCAGTTAAAATAAAAAACCCTGTTTGTCAACACTTCTATTATTTAATGAAAAGTATAATTTAAACCAAAATATAAGCCTATCGTTGCACATAATAATTTTGAAGACATAATTATTATACTGTTTATTTTAATCATTAAAATTAAAATAAATTTTAAAGCACACACTGTTTAAAGTAAAACAAATATTAAAATTTTCGTATAAAATATAACAAACATAATCTTTCTTCAAATACCCAGTAGGTATAACACATTAAATATGAATCAGTATGAATCAGGCATGATGATATTTTCATCGTTACTTCATCAGTATAATACGTATACTACCCATGTATTATAAATTTGGACTAAATTAAGACTATTTTCTTACTCTCTAAAATATATTCGTAACCCCCGAACTAAAAAAGGGATGTTATTAATCCTCGAACTAAACAAGGGGTCTTATAAGTTTGATCGCCATGTATGTGTGTCTGTGTGATTATATGTCAGTGTGATTATCGTAGCGCCTAAACGGGTGAACTGATTTTAATTTTTTTGGTTTCATTTGAAAGGTAATTTACCGGATAGTGTTCTTAGCTATGTTTCAAGTGCAAAATTCGATTTTTTTAATAACACAGGCAATTTTGATCCGATCTTATTGGAATTTCTTTTGAAACCCACTAATTTTGGGTCATTCTTTTCAGCTGTGATGTCAGTTTTTCGCTAGCTATAACTTATTTGCTTAATTCCGGGACCGGGCCTACACATTCTTGAAACCGAATAGAGCTAGGTTAATTTTGATCATAAATTTTAAAAATCTGGCCCAAATTTAGTAGAATTACATACTTGGTTTATCATAATTGGATAAAATTTGGATGTGATAGAGCAAAATTAAATTTTTTGGATTTTGATGACGTCATAAATCCAACCCAACCCAACCCAACTGTTAAAAAAATATATAATTTCGGTATATAAATTCGATTTTTTTTGTAACACAAGCAATTTTGATCCGATCTTATTGGAATTTTTTTTGAAACCCACTAATTTTGGGTCATTCTTTTCAGCTGTGATGTCAGTTTTTCGCTAGTTATCACTTATGTGCTTAATCCCGGGACCAGACCTCCACATTCTTGAAATCTAATAGAGCTAGGTTAATTTTGATCATAAATTTGAAAAATATGGCCCAAATTTAGTAGGTTTACATACTTGGTTTATCAAAATTGGATAAAATTTCGATGTAATAGAGCAAATTTAAATATTTTGAATTTTGATGACGTCATCAAGTTCAAAAATTCGATTTTTTTAATATCACAGGCAATTTTGATCCGATCTTATTGGAATTTTTTTTGAAACCCACTAATTTTGGGTCATTCTTTTCAGCTGTGATGTCAGTTTTTCGCTAGTTATCACTTATGTGCTTAATTCCGGTACCAGACCTCCGCATTCTTGAAATCTAATAGAGCTAGGTTAATTTTGATCATAAATTTGAAAAATATGGCCCAAATTCAGTAGGATTACATACTTGGTTTATCAAAATTGGATAAAATTTCGATGTAATAGAGCAAAATTAAATATTTTGAATTTTGATGACGTCATCAAGTTCAAAAATTCGATTTTTTAATAACACAGGCAATTTTGATCCGATCTCATTGGAATTTTTTTTGAAATCCACTAATTTTGGGTCATTCTTTTCAGCTGTGATGTCAGTTTTTCGCTAGTTATCACTTATGTGCTTAATTCCGGGACCAGACCTCCACATTCTTGAAGTCTAATAAAGATAGATTAATTTTGATCATAAATTTGAAAAATATGGCCCAAATTTAGTAGGATTACATACTTGGTTTATCAAAATTGGATAAAATTTCGATGTAATAGAGCAAAATTAAATATTTTGAATTTTGATGACGTCATCAAGTTCAAAAATTCGATTTTTTTAATAACACAGGCAATTTTGATCCGATCTTATTGGAATTTTTTTTGAAACCCACTAATTTTGGGTCATTCTTTTCAGCTGTGATGTCAGTTTTTCGCTAGTTATCACTTATGTGCTTAATTCCGGGACCCGACCTCCACATTCTTGTGATCTAATAAAGCAAGGTTAATTTTGATCATAAATTTGAAAAATATGGCTCAAATTTAGTAGGATTACATACTTGGTTTATCAAAGTTGGATAAAATTTGGATGAAATACTCTAATACTAACTCTAAGCTCTCGCCGGTGTGTCACCAGTAAAACCGACTACTTTTATAACTTTTCCTATAAAAACAGAATAAATTATACTGACGCCACCCACAGCTCGCACGTAATGGGCTGCGTGATTGGTTTTGTCTTTAAACGATCCGTATTTAAGTCTGCTTAACCTGATATAAAATCAAATCATTTATCTTAATTTTTCTCTCATTAATTTTTCCCATGACTATATTATGACTGGAAAAGGCAAGAATTCTTGTTTATTCTTAATAAAACTGAAAAGTTGTGAATAAATGTTTGTAAATGTTCTTTTCAAAAACATGTCATTCATTAAAAATAAATAAAAAATAATAAAGGGAATTTGAAAGATTAAAAATGAAAAGGACTAAAATTCATTAAAATGAAATTATGCATATACCAACAGACAAATTTATAAACGAATAAAACTTAAGATGGACGGTTTCTTAATTGACTAGACAAATTTCAATCTGATAAACTATTGCATACAAACAGGAAAAGTATGTCTATAAAGAAGGAAATAAATAAAACACCTTGCTTATTATAATTTTGCTTACCTGAGCAAAAGATGTGGGTACATGTTGTTATGTTTATATTACCATTAAATTTAAGAAACTATAAATTATTTTCGTATTATAATAAGCAAGTTCAGTTAAGAACTATCATAGACAATTGCTTAAATAGCACTGAAAGCATGGATATCATTGTTTTTCAACTTGCTGTTTATATTAATTCTTTTATGTACCTAAATTAATCTGCTTTGCCAAATTTCAGTTCAAACTTTCAAAGGCGTAAAATGTTTAGTATGTTAAGCACAAAGTAATGTATCTTGAATCTAAAAACATAATGTACCTTTGATATATAGTTATAGGTTCGCACTAATTTTTTTACTTATTATATCATGTATATATGAAATATATCAAAGTATACTAAGTTTAGTCCCAAATTTATCACGCTTAAAAATATTGTTATTAACAAAATTTTCGTATAGGTGTTCATAAAATCACCTAATTAATTCACTTTCGGTTATCCGTCCGTCTCTCTGTGTATGGACACGATAACTCAAAAACGAAAAGATATATCAAGCTGAAATTTATTGCGCGCTCAGGGCGTAAAAAGTGAGATCGACTTCGTAAATGAGCAGCATAGTTCAAGATCTTGTGTTCGTAGGACCAATCTTGTAAACTGTTAGAGATAGAACATAAGTTTAAAAGTAAATAATGTTCTTTATATAAAAATAAACAACTTTTGTCTGAAACATTTTTTCGCAAACAGATATCTAATGTTTATATTTTAAATTTATACGTTACATATAATTTCTATGTCTTTGTTTGTTTATCTTTTTTTACTCACATGATGTAAAAAAACAAACAAATACGTAATCAATACTGTCTATACATGATATTTCAACAGATAACTTAGTCAATTGTTTGTTTTCACTTGTTTTTTTTTTTAAAGTTACTTATATACGCAGCAAAAGAAGTATTTTTTTTTTCCGAGTGATTAAAAATATTTGTGTAGATCCAGATGCTCAGGGAAGATAAATTTCCACGGATAACGTTTTTTAGAACACATTTAATTTCGAAAGCAAAATCGTAAAGATAAACATAGGGTATAAAAAAGGAATAAAAACTTTATTATATTTTCGTATTATGATTATTGATGTGGGTGATTAGTTTAAAACGCCATTTGCATTGAGGCTCAATGTGTGGTGTACCTAATCTCTAGGTAAGTTGATTATGATATACAGTTAAGTATGATAACAGTCTAGTTTAATATATGTGAGATTGTGTAGATACCTACAGATACATATTATATAGACCCCAAAATTTATAAATTACCCACTAAATTTATAAATTACATTCTTAGTTGTATGTCGCTTGTTTGATATATTATAGGACCGTTATCCTTTTCCTGTTTGAATAATAAATATGCATAGGGATTTACAGAAGATATACTTACGTATTTATATATGTATACGATCCTTTGTTGAATTAATTTTATAAAAATGATATGAAATAATCACCCATGTGCTCTTTTTTTTGTGGTATTACGACAACCATATTTGCTTTTTTGTTGTTTCAAGTGAATTCTACGTAATAAATATTATAACTTTTCATTGAAATGTTTGCAAAAATAAGCGACTATATGATCAAAGAATAAGTGAAATATACAATCACTACTAAAATTGCGAAAAAATTTTTACTTCTTGCTACTGCAGGTAATAAAAATGTGTGGTAAAAAAGATAAAAATAAAACATCTATAACGGACGTATAAAATAAAAACATATCATTTTAAATTAATTATTGGGAAATATATTAAAATGTTATACTTTTTGTTTCATTAAACATCTATTTATTTATTTTAGTATCATAATAAAACAAGTGAAAACAAACAATTGACTGAGTTAATTGTTGAAATACCATGCATAAATAGTGTTGATTATTCTATGACATTGCACATACATATACAATTTATATAATACATACTATACAATTTACGCCTTATTTGCGCCCTCACGGGTAAACAGTGATGTTTACGAAAAAATGTTTCAAACAAAAGTTGATTATTTTTTTATAAGGAACATTTACCTTTAAACTTTTGTTCTATCTCTAACGGTTTATCTATCTCTAACAAGATGGGTCCTACGGACCTATAGGTTAAGACCCAATTGAACTATGTTGCTCATTTACGAACTCGACCTCACTGTTTACGTCCTGATAACGCTGTAAAAATTTCAGATTGATATCTTTTTTCGTTTTTGGAAATGGACTAATTAGGCGATTTTATGAACACCTATACCAAAATTTGGTTCATAGCATCAATATTTTTAAGCGTTACAAACTTGGGACAAAACTTAGTATACCTTGCATATTACGTATATGCATGGTATAAAAATAATAGTCAAAACAAATTTAACAACAAAAGAAATGAATGATAAATAATACTATGATATGAAAGGACGTATACAATGATTTATTAGGTTTGATACCAATTATTGAAACAGAATAGTAGAATGTATAATTGATAAAGATATATCCAAGGTAGGTAGATCTGTATCAAAACAATTGGTAACAATTTTTTTGTGAATACATAAAGTTATTCTTAAAAAATTGGTAATCCATAAAAGATAAACAGATTGTAGCGCTACTTTATATTCTGAAGCTTGTTGGATAAAAATGGTTTCCAGATATGTTTAAAGTCACTCTGATGTGAGGATGAATGAGAAGAACGTGGAACGTGCTCAAATTATGTCCTCGTTATATTAATATAGTGAAACAATTTTGTTTTTATTATTTTGTACAGTTTTTAACAATTTTTAAATTTATTTGTTACAGTTTTTCAAATGATGGTACTAGTACAGTAGTGGATTATTATGCATTAAAATTAATCGAAAATAGACAAAGTTTCACCCTTGTAAAAAGGTTCTGAAGCACCGCGGACAGAAAAATGCATACCAAGTAAGTGTGTAATTAGCTTCAGTAATTATGTAAAGTTATTTCGCTATTTTATTGAAACAAATAGTTATTTAATTAAAGTGGCCATATTTGTTAGGTTAAAGCGTTTTGTGTGATAAATATTTTGCTGCGTAATATTTCCGATATTTTAAGAATTATTCGAAACTCGAAGTATCTTTTGAAATTTAAGCTGAGGTCAATATGAACTATGGATTACGCTACATTATTAGTGCTCCAAAAAAAAATTGACATTTAAAGTAATTTATTTCTTTTTCGGGAGATTTCGGGGTTCTCTTGACAAAAACAGACGAACTATTTAAATAAGTAATCAGAAGCTACCAATCATGTATATTTCATTTATCGTTGGTCAAGTTTATAAACATAATAACCATGCTCTTTGCATCTAATTTCTACCAGATTTATGTAGTAGTATTGTAGGAACGAGTAATCAAAAAATAAAATTCTAATTTTTTGAATCATTCAATAATATATTTTATTTTATAAACATAAAAAATGAGATTAAAAGTTTTTAATAAGGAAATGAAAGAAGAATTGTTTTTATATAAAATATGTAAGAGAGATTGCAGTGCCAGGGATTAAATTCATAATCAATTTGAAAAATATAACAATGGAAATAGCCTCACTTTGGAGCACTATCATTGCGGCATCGTTCAAGGTGTTAGTACCATGGTAAAATATCATGATGTAACATAGATCACACCCTTATGTACTTTTACTCTAGGAAATTAACTGCATTACATAATTTATGTGACTGAGTCATTGGCAATCTTGAAAATTCTTTTATAGCCATTGTCTTTTCTGTGCGTCTAGGGTGAATATCATTTGACATTTTTATCGACTCTTTGGTGAATGAGACTTCTATTTTTTACTTGTACTACGCTGGCTTTTACATCTTTACCCATTATAGAGAAGAAAAAGAAGGCTTAACTTCCCAGAGGAAGTTAATGTAATGGGATCGATTTTGAAAATCTCCAGTTTTACATATTTGCTCGGTTTCAAGTCCGTAATATCCGAATCACACCTTTTCAATGTGATGTCTGTGTGTATGTGCACGTATTTGCTTATGTGCGTATGTTCGTTCGGATTCTTTCGTCTTGATTATCTCGCGAATCAGTGGTGACAATAACGCTTGACCGGGTTTAATCGCGTATTTAAGAACTGACAGAATTTTCAGCAGAATTAGTTGAGCCGTTTTTTAATGGTTATAAAAAAACTGGAAAAAACTGAATAAATATAATTTGAAAAGTGGATAAAACATTTATCTAGGGAGATAATGATCGTTCCAGTATAAGCTGCAATACATGTTCGAAGAATAATCTATGAAGGCTAACAAGACCTTTTTTGTTGCCCCCCCCCTGGGAAATTAGTCGTGTGAACTACAGGGGTCGCAGTCACACCACTTCAGGGCCAAACCGACTATGTACTGCCAATTTATTTTTTGGATATAGGTGTAAATAAGAGATTAATATTTTATAAAGATAGTTCACAAAAGTTTAAAAACTAGAGAAAAGAGTGATTATATTTCAAAGGTAACTGAGGTACAACACCTTACCCTACATGTAGATATAAAAACTAAAAATACATATAGATAGATATATCCATTTATTTATTATATTTTATTGTCATTAAAAATACGAATCAAAAAGTTTTATTAGTCTTCGTTTTTATCTTCTATCTTGTTTTTATAGCCATTTATATATCACAAAAATTGTATTATCAACAATGTTTGTTTTTATGCTTTTTACATTACTATCGATGTACAAATATTCGAAATTATCTTTCATATATATATATATGTAATAGAATCGATTTAAATACCTATCTCATTTTTTGACGAATTAAATATTTTGTTCAGAGTCAAAAAATTGTATTCACATAAATTGTAGAACAGCGATTTCTCAAACAGAGTCGGTAATCTCAAATTTTCAAAACTTGCTGCTATTATTATTTTTGATAAAAAGGGGCTATTGTTATAACGTATATTAGAGGTAAAGAATTATTGAAAAAATAAATATGCGAAGCAGAAGACGCAAATATATCAAACCTGCAAATATTCAACACAAGATACTTCATGTCCCCCCTAATGTTTTAATGCCTGAAATCGAATTTGCCATATTACTCATAAAAATGTAAAACTAGAGACACCATGAAAAAATTAAAAAGTGAAGTTTAAATTAATTGAAAAACTATAAGAATAGCTAGAAGCTATAAGAATTCAAAGATTATTACATCTTCTTTTAGCGAAACAAAGTTTTAGATATATTTTATATGTATCTCTAGAGTGAAATCGGATAATGGCGTCACTAACGTATATCTCCTCTTTGTTTTAATTGGTAATTAGAGACGTTCATATTTTGCTTACTTCTAAAAATTTTTAGAAACCAACTTCATTTTTCTGCCCATACAGTGAGAATTCTTCACCCGAAGTAATAAAAAAAATTTTGTCAACATGCCTATTGCGTCACAAGCTTACCTGTTAATGAATATTTGATTTACATGTTAATTTCTATTCGAAAATAAAATATATTGCAAAATCTCAGATAAATTAATAAACAAATCGTGGGAAGGGTCTGGTGCGACTATTGAGGTCCACAAGAATAACTTCCCAGCGCAATAAATAATTATAAAATTTAAAAAAAAAGAGCTCGATCGAATCGAAACGACTCGACCGAATATTATGAAATTCATTTCAGCTCATATTCTTGTTATTGCGCTTTGATCGACACCTCAAAGAAAAAATCATCAATCAAGAAAAAAAAATCTCGCCTAACTCAAAACGTTTCGATCGAATGTCATGAAATTCTTTTCGGATCAAGTTGCTGTTAATACGCTTCGTTCGACACTTCATCGAATATATATTTTATATCGATATAATTTTTGTTCGGACCAATTATAATTACTTCCTCTTCTGGAAAGTTAATAAATTACACTTTTGATCGAAAATTTATTTTGTCCGTGAAAGGGAAGCTTGCAAGAAATCATTCCTGGAAAGCACTTAAACTAGATTTGCAATTCGTTTAATATGAAATTCTAAGCTTGTTTCTTTTCACAAGCTAGCAAATAGCCTGTTGTTTATGCGTACAAATCGAGTAATCAAAAACTGAATATTATATTTTTTAAGTGACTCATAACCATTTATAGCTAAATAATTATAATCGTAGCTAGTTGCTTTACCTTAAACACCAAAAGGAAGAGAATGGATTAATAAAGAAAGTATTATTGGTGTATGTTTGTGATATTTGTTTGTTGGTGAACTTGACTACCAATAATTAAAATTCATTCAAATCATTTAGATATTTTTCAAATTTGGCAAATAATTTGTATCATTTGTACTTAACCCAGTTTCTACAAAACACAAAAATATAACTACGACAATTTTTTATACTTTACAAACACGCTATAGGTTTTTTTTTTGAATAATTGAAATAATTTTAATCTTTAATATTTTCTTGCCAAAAGCAATAACTATATATTTCTTTTTTTTGTTTTAAATTTTTATGACTGTTCATACATTGTTCATGCAAAAAGTTCATCAATTGCCGCAGAAACTGCATTTATGGTATAAAAAAGTCAACAAATAATAAATTAGGAGGAAATAATTCTACTGTATATTTTCATGATCATAGAAAAAATATCGAAATATTTATTTTCGGTTAATAGATCGGGAGATTATTACAGAAAAGAGTTCATTTTAGAACAAATAATAATATGTTATAAGTAATTTGTGGAATTATTGGTGGATTATATGAATTAATTAAGTTGGACGGGAAGATTGAATAGAAAAAATTATTCATATTTTAAAGTATAAACGATTTGTTCACGTTAAAATTTTGATAAATTTTCGATGCTGTAAACCATTCATTCGAATAAAAATTATGTTTGCAAAATATTTTGATCATCTAACATCAATTCTGTGAAGCAGATTGTCTAGCAAAGTTACAAAATATATCTATCTATTTATATTACAACGAGTTCATAAAAAAATAAAAGCAATTATTTGGACTAAAAATATTTTTAGTGTTCCAAGCATGATACACTGATACAACGAGGCTTGATTCCCACTAAGAACTTTTTTCCCACTGAGGTTTGATTCCCTCTTAGAATTCTTTACTACTATATCATACTGCCCTCTTAAAATATCCCCCTCAATATCTGTAAAAGAAATATGTGTGATGCTTACTTTTTCTTGAGTGATATAATGACTATATTTTGCGCGAATTATCTTTCGTAACATTGACTAGCTAATGAAAAATTATTTGTGTAGACAACGAAAAATTTGAAGGGGCTAGTCTTAATCTAAAATATTTTCTGCAATCTTGGATTGTTTCATTTGTAACAGACTTATACCACCTTTGGTTTATTACATCTTATTTTAAACAAATAAAAATTTCTCAATATATCAAACTAATCGAAATAAGATTTGCATATATGAAAAGTTTTTCAAATCGTTTTTTCGAATATCTTTCGAACTCTGAGTAGTGTAGTATAAAGCCCATATATACATACGAAAACCATACAAACAATAGTACTTTATAAGATAGATTGGGTCATAAACACGGCTGGAGTTATTGCCAAAACAATATATGTGTGTTGTTTGAAATGATGCTCAAAAAAAGAGAATAGTTTAGTTGTGATGTATATACATGTATAAAATGGACAAACGGGTGGAAAAACGTACATAAACATAGTTTTTAAGAACTGTGGTAGTGGTTTGGTTTATATTTGAAAATGATTCTACAAGAATATTCTCTATTCTATTGAAAATGTGCAGATACGAGATAGGATACGTTGAAATATAAACAGTACAACTTTGTTTCTTTAAGAATTTCCTATAGTCCGAACTAAAGCCGTTCAACGAGTGTAATTCTGTGGAAGCAATACAATTCAATCTACTGGTATCTGTGGTATTGCCGGTGTAAGACGTTATAGTATTTTTAAGTTAGATAGAGCATGTCAGATCTCACTTAGCATGTGAATTAATTTTCCATGGACCAAGACAATTCCTACGTCATTATGTATGTTTGCACCGCCTGTTGAAAGATTCCTTGCCGGACGCATTAAAACATAAAAAAATAAAACATACAGAGAACGGTTTTTGAAATATTCTTCATGGAAGAAAACATCAGATACGAATGGGAGGATACTCATGATAACTGAATGCATGATTATATTATAGTATCTGTGTACGAAATGACCCACTGTTAACATGTGCCAAACCTCTATATCATGAAAAGCAAAGCAATATAATATTTATACTTGTTTTCCAAATATTTTACATTTATTTAAGGGATGTTTTTTAAGTTTACTTTTGTAAGTTTGATGATCCATGAATTTATGAAAATTCAATTTTTTTGCATTTTTTATTAAAACTTTGATTTTATGTTGATATTTTGATATTTTATAAACACTGAATGGATGATTGATAAAGTCAGCTATTAAAGCAAATTCTGGATTAAAACATAACTCGGCTACTAAATTTCTGAAGATCAAGTTAATGAAACATAAATAAAATTTTTTGATGAAAGCGGGCGATTAGAATCGCAATGCGGGCGATTAGAATCGCATACAAAAATCTACATATGTTACGGTCTTGACACATGCGATAATCAATTTTGAATTTGAGCTTTAAGATAGTAATATTTCGTGAATCATTGATAAGCTGTCAGTTTTTAGCAGAAAACAGTGATGTTTCAGGAATGAATTAGCCAGCCATAGCACTTTAAAAAGCTTTTGATTTTTTAGAAAAAATAAATCTTAGTATTGATTTATTTAAATTCCATAAAACACGTTTGTTTCATAGAATTTAAATGTTTTGTTCCAACATTTTAATAAAGTTTTCTTTGAAATTAACTGATACCCGGCTATGCATAGTTTAATAATGAACTTTCAAGTTTAATCGTATTTGAATAACTACTCACTGTTTATGATCCTTGTTTGACAATTTGACATAACGATAAACAGTTAAAAATTCTTGAGTCAGTTTAAGCCCACCGTATATATGCACGTTTCTATTACAATAAAATTGTCTACCTTGTTGCTTCACTATTATTATTCAATAATATTTCTTTATGATCTTAAAAATCAACCTTTAAAATATAAAACTATTAAATAAAGACATGTGCTCCGGTGCACATTCGTTTAATGGCCTGGTGTGTCAGTTGAATTTCAGTTTGTAAATAATATTGTTTTGCATACCCAATTTTTCTTATAGTTTCGATATATATTTAAATGCAAATCAATATGAATATTTATTGAAAAATAAACAATTTTATCTATTTCATTATATATTTGTTTATTTTATGTTCAATTTAAATGTATACGTGTTTAATTTAGTGCAAAATTTTACCATATTTTTAATATAATAAGTAAACTCTTCTAATAACATTAATGATTCATCAACCTTAAATTGAAAGGTTAAAGTTCCTGAAAAGACTAGAATGTTGGTAAAGTTTTTGAAGAGCAAGTATCCATTCTCTTCATAGTTCGTCAATCTAAAAACCATTGTTTGAAGTATTTACGTAAGCTTATATACGGGCTAGAACTTTTTCAGTAGATATATAAGTTGTAATTTTTATGTAACTACTTTACTTTACTCTTGGCATAGCAACCCTAAGTATAATTTTTAGTTAAAAATATATATTGAAATATTTTTTAATAAAAATAACAATGCTTCAACTTCAAATTGGACAAGAAATGTTTCTATAACTCTTCTAGTTTATTCTGTTCCAGAGTTTCTTCTGTCATTTTACAAGTCAGTCACAAACATATGGAGCGAAGTTAATCTTAGAAATATGAAATATGTGTGACTTCAATAGCAGTGACTTCAATAGCAGTGTGAGTAAGCATGACTTCAATAGCAGTATGAGTAATTGTTGTTGGTAGGAGTAAGTAATTGTTAATATATTTAGCATAAAACTATAAATTGAAATAAATATTACATCAATACAACTGGCATAAAATATCACTTACATTCTGTTTGAGTAAAATTATATTTCATGCGTAAAAGTTTTTGAGTGGGCTTTTTCTAGAACATGATTCTGTAGAACTAAACAAAACTTTCAAAACTTTACATATATTATAACAAGAAGAATCTTCTCTAAGTATTAATAGAAAGTGCTACCTAGGCTTCGGATCTGAAAAGATGCTGGTAAAAAGCTGGGCACTAAAATCAAGATTGATTAATTTTCGTTAGTTTGATGATGTGTTATTTTGGAAAATGCTTCGAATGCCCAAGAACTATGGTCTTAATGTTTGGTGTCAGTTTGTAAAGAGCATAAATAAAATAAAAACAAATGAAAACGAACAATTGACTGAGTTAATTATTGAAATACCATGTGTTGATGACGCAGAACTGATATTCCCATATAAAATATTTCACTATAAAATTAGCATCTAATTTGTGCCCTCGTGGATAAACAGAGATGTTAACAAAAAAATGTTTCAAACAAAAGTTGTTTATTTTTTTTATAAGAAACATTTTTTACATTAAAACTTTCGTTCTATCTGTAATGGTTTACAAGATGGGTCCTACGGACTCAAGACTCAATTGATCTATGTTTCTCATTTACGATCTCGACCTCAGTTTTTACGTCCTGAGCACGCTGTAAAAATTTCAACTTGATATTTTTTTTCGTTTTTGAGTTATCGCGATGACGCGATGACAGACTGACAGACAATAGACAGACAATCGGAAATGGACTAATTAGGTGATTTTATGAATGGTATAACTACCCACTAACCGCAGTACCTTAAAATACTATAATTTGAAATCATCTGAATTAATTATTTTATTTTATTAATATACAATGTCCGTACAAGTTTACAGGATATTTGAAGAATAATTTCGAACTTTATATCCTTTTAATTCAGTGAATGCAAATCTCGCAGTGCCCAAATTACGAAATCGAACGAACTAAAGTTAACGAATTAAATTAATTATATTAAACATACAAATAAATCCATATTAGTTTGTTAAAACATAATAGTAATACAATTTTAATATTTTAAGGACATGCTGAATAATAATTGTAATAAAACTTATTGTAAAACGTGTATAATAATATAGTATATAAATCTATCTATATCCTATTCTAATAAACATTATATAATATTGTTCCGTTTCGTCCCGTTTTACAAAACAACAATATTTGAACAAAGTTCCAATGAGTTGAACAACATTCTGTAATAATGTGTAAAATATTTGATTTGTATTTTACTATGAAAATTCATTATATTACTTTGTTATTGTACAAGTTTGTGCTAATATTATTGGCAATATATTTCCGTGCCTCGAGCTGTTTTATAAACTACTACATTTGTCTTAGAAAATTGCGAACAAATATATAATACAAGTCGTGGTAGATTTGGGCATGAATGACTAAACCAATAACCTTCTGCAAAAAATTTTTTATTACTTTCATATGTAGTAAATCATACAAGAATTTGTATTCTCCGCAAATTTCTATCCTCACCGGAAAAATATTTTTTGCGGTTTTATGTAAATTTCATCTAAAAAAATGTTGTCTTTTTGTAATTTTTGTAATTGGAGTCAGTCAAAATTAAGGAGCGAAGTATGTTATTTAAATCCTTAGAATAATAACCAACAAAATTCATATGTAATTCTTAAAATTTTAATCTATAACTTTGTTTGTGCTAAATATTTCGAATGTAGACAAATAGAACAAAAGACTTTTTAATCGATGAATTTAAAAATAAACCTGTACAAAAAGGAAAATCAAAAATTTTGAAATTAGTTTCCCTAGTAACACTCTCCTTTTATTTCAATTTGATGGCCAACTCAATAGGAACGTTCGTCATACAGACCCAAAATCAATTTAAATTGAAAATTAATCGCATATTTTATCAAATTTTCCCCGAATCCATGACTCTTTTCGGCTGTTTTTAGTGACATATGTATATTTTGTCCAAATTTAGATAGGGAGTTGAAAATCGGCTTGCAAGTTATATTAGTGTCAAGGTCGTACTTTTTGGGGATACCAACTAGCCCTCTTTCCCCTTTTTATATACTAAAATAACGATTTTATTGTTTTTAAAGTCTTTTTGTAGCTCCATAATTCCCCCAAACTGAACAAGAGGATTGCAAATTGGTTGATTAACTTAACTGACATTCACAGCCTCTTAAAACTGAGCTTTATGAATACAAATTGGCAGGTAAATTGAGTATTAAGTTTCGAGAAAATGCCTTTAACATTCCCCACGTTAAATCATTTTAATAAGTGGTAGATATCTTTACTCGTTCATCATAAGTAAACTATTTTTCATACAAAAAAGTTTCGATTTTCGCGATGAAAACAAACACTATTTATGGGAAGAGTATTATATTTCATGCAATCTAATAAATATATTAGATGAGTTTATGAAATGAAGATATTCAGTTCTTACTTAAAACTTTATTATTGAAAAATAATTAATAATATTGAAAATATCTTTAAGCGTTTATTATAAATAATTCATTCAGTTTCTTATAATTACCAACTTTTTCCATTTAAATTTTTAGTTATTCATTTTTATTTCAATAACGTAATCGGAGAAAAGTTTAGGAAAATTATATAAATTAAAGAACTGTGTGAAATTATTCACAGATAATTATTTGATAGATAGATTTAATGTATTGAATTCGATTTGTATTGCTTTGAGATTTTGTTAAAAATTATTTGAGATCTTTGAATATCCGTTGTTAGCCTCGACAACTTATTTATATTAATCTGTAATTTTGCAAAATTGTCGCTACAAAGTAACAGCCGGTATGGCTAAAAAATAGCGGTTAGCTTTATTAAATTGTTAAATGTAATGAAAAATGTATTTATATTTTAAATTTCACCTTCAAAATTGATATTTCCTACAAAATTGAGTAACGATATTTGCTTATAACTTTATTTCTGAATAGAGGCAGTTGTTTTGAATTTCATTATAGGTGACATGTTACGGTTATTAAAAAATTTTTAATCAAGGTTAAAGCAAAAAATTTCTCCTATTGTTATGATTACAAAAAACCGTATTTAGCTCATTTCTCGAATATTAGACTTATTGAACAGAGCAAACTTTACGAACAAATAATATTTGACAAGCTATGGCCTTTGTTTCCACTAAACCATTATGACAATTTCTGTTTAGTTCCTAAAATAGTACCGGTTAGAATATTAAGTATAAATATTGAAATGAGTAAGCAAGTTTTTCCATTTAAAAGGCTGTTTATTCTATCGCTTTCTTTATTTGACCCCCGATCCAAAAAAAGAGGTGTTATAAATTTGACAGCTGTGTGTGTGTGTCTGTCTGTGGTATCGTAGCGCCTAAACGGATGAACCGATCTGAATTTTTTTGTTCCGTTTGAAAGGTAATTTAATGCGGAGTGTTCTTAACTATGTTTCAAGTGCTAGTTTAGGGTTCTGTACCCGAAAAAACTGAAAAAAAGACGATGATCTTCAAAACGGCTTCAGTTTTGAGAAGGCTCTAAGGAAAAAGGTAATTTAATGGAAAGTTTTCTTAGATACGTTTCAAGTGAAAGCTTAGGGTTCCGTAGCCGAAAAATTTGTCGGGTTTTTTCAAATTTTGTAAATTTCTGTTGTTTGACAACTTTAACTCTCATTATAATGTTAGGGACCGTTAGCCCTTAGACTGCGCTTTATCCATAATAATTTTTCGAAGTTTTCATGAACATTTAAAATCATTTTTAAAAAAATTTTCTATTTCCTTTCTTTTATTTCAAGTAAATGCCGAGTAAAATGCAGCTGCTTACAACTCATAATAAATCATTCTACCATAACAGAGATATTTCTTTTTTATGGTGTATATTAATACGACATTTATATCCATTATACCTCACCAATTTTACCACATTTTATGAAAATGTATATTTAATTCATACAGAAATCTAGAAATATGTTAGACACATTCTTATGCCTCCTGAAAGTGGAAAATAATTAATTTTGTGGAAACAATTAAATAAATTAAATATCTAAAATTTTCCCCCAATGTATTATCATTACCCGACAAGAACCACATACACTTGATACATGAGTAATATGTATTTACAGGGTGGAGCATCAATGAATATTACTCCTTACAAAAATTTTCTGGAACATTCAAAATTACCATCATCTTGGTAATATTCGTGACTTCCCAATACAAATTATACATAAGTAAACGTGCATCTCAAGATTTTCAGTTTCGATATCTATATAGCTATTTAAATAGCATGAGTAGTACTTTCAAGAGATTATGATGATTGTTAAAGCTTGGAAAACGAGGGGAAGGGTCACAAACTATAACCATGGAAAGGAGAAGAAAATCTTTGGTTTATTTTATGTTCAGTTCTCTGGTTTTTTGGGACAAGGGTTTGAAGCAGAAAAGAAGGAAAAAATTGACTTAATAAAATAAAACGCTCTTCAAATAAACAAATATTTCTCAGAAAGAAGTGTCTGATTTTCTAATAAAGAACACTGCGTCTCAAGGCCATTGGCATTCCAACCCGTTTATCTACGTTTAAGCTGGTAGTTTGTTTTGTAGGCTGTGCATATAGTGAAAAGATTTGGACTTATGTGCATAATATAAGCACACAAGAAAAGCATAAAATATAAATTTCATTTTATATCATGCAAAACTCTAGTTTAAGTTTAATTATTTGTTCTAAGACAATGTGTACACCTTCCTTTCCAGGGCACCTCAGTTACATAGTTCTTACATATATATGTAGCCCCTTGTAAAAGGTATTGATGTAAGAAATATATGAATCATCTTTAGTTTTAGCAAATTTTTCTGCTGTGTCATTCGTTCGTACCTTCTAGAGGGATTTGAACTTTTTTCTAAATCAATGCTATTAAGATCTCAAATCTTCGATTGCCGTTTACCATAATAACTTAGCCTTGCCTACCACGTGCTAAAATAATAAACAATAACAAAAACAATATATTCGGCCAATTTGAATTTAATCAGAATCGTACGACAAAATTGACTGATTCTAAAATAAATGGAACTGAAGCTGAACAAGATACCGTCCAAAGAAAAACGAACATGTTTTTGAAGTGAGAACTGCTTTAGCGATGTTGGGCACTTTGTGGTGGATGAAAATGTTATGAGTTCGCCTTACCGACATGTTGTGCGCGCATCCACACACTTATAGCAGTAAGTCTGTAGCTATACAGCTGACGTATTGTGTAACATTAGTGCTGCGTATATAACAAGTACATTGAAATTTATGTAAATACAAATACTATACTCAAATCATATGATTGTATATTAATTGTTATTTCAATTGAATTGTATTTATATTTTGTCATAATCTTGTACAGCCCGTAATATATTTAAATAGTAAAAAATCATATAAACATGCATTTAATTGTTGCTCGGAGATAGATAGACGTGAAAACCAGATTGATGTTAATAATTTTAATTCAAATATTATGAAATTTCAAATTTTTATACTAAAAATGCTAAGTTTTCACTTCTATAGGCAGTTCTTATGGCAGCCAATTTTGTCTTCTTCAAGTTTCTACTCTTATTATCAAGGACACCCTCTCCGCATGTGTACATACAAATTTGCCAGCTATATAATATCTATCTGTAGCTACTGTGTAGATAGCATCGCATATATATATATATTATTAAATGAAAATTAAATATGCACTGTTTGCGAATAGTAAATAACTAATATTGTTGGTATTGCTGTCTGCTAACATTGCATATAGAAACAATTTTAGACACAAAATATGCAAACAAATTATATTGTAGTATAACGAATATATTGGTTAAACATAATGCTGCTTGTTCTATATAAACATTATATAAAATGAATAGAATATGTGTGTTGTATGTATCTATGGCTTAGAAGAAGAAAATGTAGTATGCAGTATAAGAAGGGCAAGAAAATGACGATGATGAGATGATGATTATAATGCAAGAGTAAAGTTATATTGTGATGATAGAAGAACGAGCATAGAAAATCGGCATTCGGCGAATGACTGTGTTGTTGTTGTTGTTGTTAGTATAGTAACTCATTCATTCGTATAGTAACGGAAGACAATAAGTAGATCTTTTGTTGAATAGAGTAAGAAGTTTAGTGTACCTATGTATAAGCAATCAAACCATAGATTAATAAAGCAGCAGTAAGCAATATAAGCAGTATATACAGTATGTTCTCGGGATGTCTATGTAACGTTCCAAAAGGTGAAGTGTAGCTTGCGCAAGATGAACTTGCAACGGTTGTATTCGTGGGACAAATTTAGACCTTAAAACTTTTTGGGATACCAGAAAAAAGGATTGCTTTGCAAGGACCCACTATTCCTTGAATCATTAAGAGCTGTACAAGAACAGCAGAATATATTTGACGTAAGCCTATTTTAACTCCCAGAGATCGTGGTTTACCTAAATAAAGCAGATCCCACAAAAATTAGGCCGTACTTCTCACTACTTGATTGAAAATTACAAATTTCGAATAAACAGTTTTTTAAACAGAATCTTCTTCGTAGGTCACAATCTATTTAATTTATATATTTTACTTGAAGTCAGGTGTGGAAATTTGAGAATTTAATTTCCATAACCATAAAATTATTATTCGATAATGAATTGATATGAACTTAGTTTTGCGCTAAATACTCTTAATATACGCAATTTTATCGATATTAAGTACTGCGCCAGGAGAGAATCACGAATTATTACGACATATCAGAACAATGAATTGAATTTTCGAAATAGTGTGATTCATGATAAATCAAAATGATCAACTGTATATAAAGAACTAAAAACTACAGTAGACAACGTCGTCGAAAACATCTGTGTGTTTGTACGTACTGGAAGTGAAATTGTAGACAATGTCGAAGTATTATTTGCTGTACCATATTGCTCGTTCTAGGTTCATAGAATTAAAAAATATTAATATTTAACAAAATATTAAAATTATTTTTAAAGATAACTAGGAATTTTCGCATTCTAGAAATATGAGCAATAATTCCTGCGCCAGTCCACAATAGCTTGGATCATTAAAAGCTATTGTTTGGACCATCTCGATATAATATCTTCAATCAAAGATACAAATGTGCGTAAATTTTTATAGGCGTCATTATCCATGACTGATTTTTATAATATTTTTTCAATAATTTCAGCCTTTCGTTGATTTCCAATTTCAAACTTGATCATATAACTTCATGGGCTCTCTTTGATGGTATTATTTATTAAATTATATATCTAACGTTTTCTTTTTTATTTTTAACTCCTGACTAAAAAAAGGGGTGTTTTGTTCAACGGGGAATATTCTTATATATGTTTCAAGTGCGAGTTTAGTGTTGTATCCGTATCCGAAAAATTTGTCCAGGGTTTTTTAAATTTTGTAAATTTCATTTGTTTTCATTCAACTGTAACTGTATATAAATAAAAAATTTTTGGATTCCTCATATTAACTCAGTTGTTATATGAAATAACAGTCAAAAGAAATTTTATTAATAAAATCATGCAACTATTTTTTAAGTCAATGATAAAAATTACTAATAAATGAGTAGTGAAAATTTGGTTACATCTACACAATGATGACAAGAACAAGAAACGACTTCGTCAACACTGTAAGACTTAATCAAAATGGTGGTAGATAGAGGTATCATCGAGCACATAATTCGTTACGATGTATACATAAATACATAAGTAAAATGTATATAATGTATAAGATACGGTTGGTTTTGAGTGCGGAAATACTAAAACATAGATGTAAACCATCATTAATAATTTTATTATCAACCATCGAAATGAATTATCTTCTAGATATTCGAAGAAATAAATTATGAATTTCTATACGTTTATACACAACTATAATGATACATACCCACCCGCTTCGCTGGCTTTATAAGTAAAGATTGATAAAGATTGCTCCCATTATAAAATATATGTATGGTTTTCTATTTTTAAATGTATAATAGTCGTAATTATTCATTGAGTGTGTAAGAAAAGATGGCCGTTTTATATTGACTATTTTTACAGAAATCTGTAATTTACGGTAATGTCAAATTAAATTAATTAAAAAATTTTTTTTAAATTAATATATTTTTCAATATAATATAAATTATATCTCATGAGTTATTCTGAAGTATGAGCTATATTTTTGTACAGTTTCATTAAAAACCATTCGCTAGTCTTAGCGTGAAAGCGTAACAAACAGTCAAACAAACAAACAAACAAACATGCTTACCTTCACATTTATAATATATAGGGATATGGATAGGGATTTATAATATAAATACAATATTTACTATACCAAAGATTGTAAATATAATATTGTGTCTACTTATGTCTACATAATGTTTTCAAATTAAACAATTAATATAAATTATAACATCAAATCATTTAGTGCATTCTTGAATGGAAAGATTACTTTGAATCTTGAACTTTCAAATAATAAGCTTTCAAACATTTTCATGAAACCCACAGTTTGAAAAACATCGTAAGCTTCATTTTTTTGATTTTCTTACCATTCCTTTTTGTACTATTTTTGTGCTACATACAAAAGTAGTTATGGATACACATGAAAAATTCCTGTGCTATAATTATGTGCGCCTGGGAACACTGCCTACTTGGAACTTAACATATAATGTATTACTATTGTGTTAGCTGTCAAACGAACATCAAATTTATAAACGTTAATTATTTATTAAATTGTTATAACCAATTATAGTTAACAACTTTATTTAAGTGAGAAATCAAAAACATATTACCTATATATATTTATTTTATATTTACATTTGTTTCTGTGCAGCTTCGTAAGGGACTTCGTTCTTAATGGGAGTCCCACGACCGCAATCTCTTTTCTAATTATTCAAATATCCCGTCGCAAATTATTTCATAGTTAAAAAAACACGGGCAAGGTGCCGCTATACTTATGTCACAGTTCACTTTGACGTCTTGTCATTTTATGGTGTTTGGAAAATGAAACTGATTCCAACAATGTAAGGGCACATATTTTTTAAGTTTTATAAATGCTTAACAATTTTCCCAACGGTATTATTTTTAGAATATTTTGCTTTACTCCATTATTTGATGAGAGATATACGGTGATAGATCTTCTTCATAAAACAAAATTCTTCATTATATTAATTTATAGGTAAATTGAGATTCGCCATAATAGATCAGGTAGTGTCCGTTATTATTGTTGGCTAAAATTCTCAGAAGTTGAATGTAGATATTTTTCATTTTAAGTCTTAGTACTTGAATTTAACTTTCAAGTCAATTATAAATGTATTTGGTCTAGGTATAAGCTAGATACAAATTAATAAAATACATTGAAATTGTCGTCTTTAAACTATCAAATTTCGATACGAAATATTTGAGATGAATATATACGAACAACGTTTGATCTATAATTAAAGGATTAGAAGGAATGTTAATAATAAATAAGATCCTGTATAGATATGCATGTTCGTTTACAATATGTATGTACCGCAAGTTTCATTTAATTTATAACCTAGAATTTAATCGGAAAAAATCCTAAATTATGTGTGTTCTATGAAGATTGTTTGATTCAAAGTGGGACATCTCATAAGGTAGCATTATGTTTAACATTGATATTTAAATTGCAGTTTAAGTTCAGTGATAGGACAACGAAAACATTTTTCCTGAAAATATTTTTCCTAAAAATGATACAAACTGACTGTTTCTATAGAATTTTTGCATGCGATTTATGCGGAATCTAATCGGTATTCAAAAAAATATTTACGACAACAATTGCCTAAAAAATATATTACTGCATATATACGTACCATAAAAGTTAATTGAGTGATTTTACTCCCCTTCCTGACTAAGCAAGAAGTATTGAGGTATTTTCAAACAGTTTTAAGTAGTGTGTAGTGACTAACTTAATCTTGCCCTTTTGTCAGGCAAGTAATTTTTTTTTTCATAAATGTCTTAGAACTAACAGTTCAGCTTAAGCCCCTTTTTTATGGAACAGAAAAAGGTAGTAACAGCATGGCTGTCATTTTTCATCTTTATCTCTATAATATTAAAAATATTGAAAAACCAAATAAATAACATTTTGAAATTTGGTGGACGATTTCCATTTTGGTTTGATAATAATTAAGCCTGTTTAATTATAATTATAGAATATATCATATGTATTGGCGGCATCCCGTTCAACTTTACTCTAGTTAGAACTTTTATTACCACCAGACATCATTATTTTGGTTATTTTTGGATAAGAGTCATCTATGATAAAATTTTCATGGTAGCTGATTAAAATGAGACATACGGTATTATAATAGTTGATAGTCTTAGTAAAGTATATGAGTACATGTACTCGATATTAAAATGAAGTTTATAAGGATTACTTCTTGAACGTCGAGCTAATGAAGTGAAGAATGCTGATCCGATCAATATTGAATATTAAACAAAGGCGAGCCCATTAAGTGCCCAACTGCTTTGAATACTCTTATATACAAAGTTCGAATAATAATATAATGATATATCAAGAATATAGAGAACAACCTTCATAGAGGCTATACAAACCTATAGATACAGAGCTTTAACTTTCATTGTGGTGATACAAAGTGATACAATTTTATTTCCTATGAAGCCGGATTGATAAAAGGTTAGTTCCAGGTATATTTTGTTTCTCTATACTCTATAGCATACAAATTTATTTTAGAGTTCTAAACAGCCTTCATTCTAGTCAACAAAATGTATTTATAGTAGACTTGAAAAGTATAATTTGAATATTTTTGTACTTTCGACATGGGCGAGTTATTTTAAGTCGAAGTCACCATTATTATAACTTTATTGTGTGCCATAAACTTTATTATGTGTCTCTTTATCCAAGTCCGCATTGCTCGCTCATAGAGAAGGAAGCGAGACGGGTATACGACTCTTCTACCTATCTCAGTTTCTTTAATAGTAATGAGATAGGTCGAAAAAAAAAATGTTTTCTCTCTGGCTTATTCGTATTTTTGGTTGTCACTGGTTAGGTTATCACTGTCTTACTCGTATGTTAGTTACAGAAGTCTAAGGGACTTCTCAAAGCCACGTTTGCCCATGCCTGCAATTTACACATTCTATACATCTGCAGATACTAAGATCAATTTTGTCGCGTATGGCCTTCACGAATTTTATTATTTAATAAATCACAATCTTGAGATTAAGATTACTGGGTACATCAATTATTTTATTGCCTGTTTTATATATTAATCAAAGTCATTGTCAACATAATGGGTAAAAAATATTGTAGGAAATTTGTCGAATATCCAAATGTCGTAAAATGGACAATTATCAGAAGAGTTACTACTTTTTTATGTTTTATATGTGCTATTTTTTATGTTTCGAGTAAAAAAAGGTACCTATACGATGTACCTACAGCAGACAAAAAACAATAGTTGGAATACGGAAATAAGAAACATGGTTTGGCCCTAATAGAAAAAAACAACGATTTTCTATGAATTTAAGTTTGAACAAATTTATTTGTTATTTTATAATAGACTGCTCCTTAATCTTTTTTCTATTAATTACTTAAACGATCTTGAGCTTGACCTAGACACCACATTCCTTTTGGATTCCACGGTATGTGCTTACCTCTACGAGTTGAAAAATTGTTTAATTTGCCCTTTTTTTTTTCCAAAAAATCCCTTTTTTACTTAAAATAAAATCATCAAAAGGAGTGATTTTGAATCACTTAATAGTTTTTCATTAGATCTATACATTTCTATTGAATTTTCAATATTCTTTGTTTTTTTTTTTTTTTTTTTCTTTATGAACTTATTTTGTTTTTGTATTAAAAACTGTAGTGCGGACTTAATGTTTTTAAACTCTATTAATCTGTGCTTTTCTTTTTACAGTAAAGGATATGTTTGTGGTCTATTATCAATTGCAACGTGATATTTATTTTAAGAACTATACGTTAAAAAACCGTTATTTTTCCAAGATTTTCAAGCCAATTCATCATTTTCACACAAAACATTTGAAATTTATGTAACCACAACTGAATTCTTTAATGAATTAACCAATTATTTTATTTTATTTGTTTCCCTATGGAACAGTTCCATACAAAAATAACTATAATTTTTGACTTCCTAGTATGGATCCGAAAATCAAAATCGAAATTTGCATCATATTCTTACGTTTTACAGTACGGACAATGTATTTACACTAATTTTAGGTTGCCTACGTGTACTTGTGCATTCGTTCGTTGCTTCGAAGGCATTATTTCGTTCATGATTTTTCGGGAATGAAAGAATCAATAAAGATTTGTTGAAAGACCTACCAAAGCCGCGCGTAGAAATTAAGGACTTGTAAAGTAAGGGGAAGTAGGCTTGAAATTTTTCTATAATATTAAGAAACTGGGAATTTTGGTAAGTAGGGAACAAAACCACTGATTTACAGAAATATTTACGATAATTGAGTTTATTAACGTTAATAATAATAATAATAATAATAATAAAACATGCTTTATTGCACTTAAGAACAGATAATGGTTTTAATTGTAATATAAAATTCAAAGCGGATGATCA
This sequence comes from Chrysoperla carnea, assembly GCF_905475395.1. Taxonomy (NCBI): domain Eukaryota; kingdom Metazoa; phylum Arthropoda; class Insecta; order Neuroptera; family Chrysopidae; genus Chrysoperla; species Chrysoperla carnea. The sequence continues at coordinate 29,766,914 of NC_058341.1, forward strand.
CCCAATTGACGTAAAGACTTATTTTATAACTATTTGTTTAAAAAAACACCGAAAATAAAATCCACATTTGATGCTTATAAGAAAGAGAAATTTTCGATTCAAAGGCACATATATATCTTAAAACACATAATTCTTAAAGAATCATCCAAATAATAAACTTTTATCTGTATGTAAATCAGAATAACTATTTTACTAATAGGATTATTTGTATTTAAAATAATAAATCAATAATTACCATTATAAATTAATATTAAACTGATTAATATAACAATAGAAACTGATTGTTGCCTATATGAATTAATGTGACACATCATGTCAATTATTAATATTTCATAGAAGCTTTCCATTAAATATACATAAGATTTGATATATTGATCCGTGTCTACATCCACCAATTTAGACAATTATCAACACCTATTATTAACAGTGTTGCCAACTTTCAACTCTAAGGCCCACTAAACAGGCGATAGAAAACCACTAAAAAACAAGTAGAGAGCAATAATATTGCCAGAAATGATATTAAAATATTAAATTATTTAAATTATTTGCCACTAAAGGTAGAAAAATAGTAGAAAAAAACCACTAGTTTTAGTGGTAAAACTACTAAGTTGACAACACTGATTATTAATAGTACAAGTAATAGGAGGTCCATTCAATCGATTTGGTGAAAGATTCTTCAAAACCACACCTTTATTTCCTTTTTTTAGTTCGGGGGGTTAACAAAAGAGAGGTGCCGAGAAACACCTACACATAAATGAAAATATTAAAATGACGGAATGGTACGAGTGCTTAAATGCATAAAACGGAATATTTATAGGTCTTAAATTCAATCTGGAAGATGTTTTATAATAATTAACGAGGCGGTTAATCGAGTCGACTTGCAATAAGTGCTACTTGTGAACGTTTGTTTACAGTTTGCTCTAGATTTTCTAAGCTTAATCAGTATTCTAAGTAATAATTCATTAAATTAAATTCAAAAACACTATAAACCTCAAGTTCAAATGGCCCACATTAGACAAAAAGCAACACTGAAAAGTTAAATAATTTTTTTCCCGAAAAATCGCCGAATGATAATCAAAACATTGAGCTTGGGGCAATTTCTTCAGTATGAAATAATATTTTTATTAGAAAATTAATATATAATATAATAATAAAAAACTGACCGTTCGCATAGCATACACTGTATTTTCTCCTTTGCTTTTTTCTAGTATAATTCAATCTTTAGTTGCAGGTATCTAGTATTACAATAATAATGAAGTAGTATATTAGGAGATGAATTGATAAAATAATATTATGAAGATGAAAAAAAAGTACTTTTCTTCTTTTGTATTAAGAAAAAATTAAAAGAATTATAAGAAAATAATACAAAAGTTAACATAAAAATTAATAAATATATTGATGACTCAAATAAAATTAATTGCTTCGTTTTTTATTTTCTGGTATTTTTGGCTCGACTACGACAAAACAATTGCCCAAAAAAATTAAATATAACTTGTAAAGTAAATCTTGAAATTTTTCTGTTGATTTGAACTTATTACTCGCCGAATAAAGTAATTCTAGAGGGGATAGAAAGAAAAAAAACGCAGTTTCAGGGGAGGCTTCTCCAAGGTTTCATTTATTTGTATACCAAAATTCATCAAACTTGTTTCAGTAATTTAGGCGTGAAAACGTATTAGACAAACAGACAAAGCTACTTCCACAATTGCATTGTGATAGTCGATGCTAAATTTGCAGGTTTAAAAAATAAAAATGATAGAAGTGAAAACATTCAATTGACTGAGTTAATTGTTGAAATACGCTGTATATATAAGTGTTGAGCATCAGTGCTTGCATAATTCTTTCATAAATTAGAAGAGTTTCATAAATTAGAAACCAACACAATTATGGCGGTTTTCGATTCTTTTCTAGAACTTTTTCGAGCAGAAATTCCTTGTGATTTATGATACACCCTATATAAATACAAACTTCATGCAAACTATTATGTTATAGACATACTATACATCCAAGCGACTGGCTAGACTACATGAAAATTCCAGTCAATTTCCGGATATTGTTTACCGGATTCTTGTATAGATATTATACAGACTTTAGTATTACTGATCACTTCCTGTGTAGTCAAACTACACTATAAAATAACATAACTGACGAAAAGGCATTATATTACACTAGTCAGTTTTGATCGAAAAAAATAAACTTATATTATCGTTTCATACACAAATACTTAACTTCCTGGTAGAAAGTTCTGGTTTTTGTAACGAAAATTGATATAGTTTTCGATATATGCTGGCATTAAGGTATGATTTTGTTTCCCTTAAAAAGAAGGAGTGCATTTGTGTGGTCTATCTGTGAAAAAATATTTATCTTATTTGACTCCAAGGGTGGGGGCTAGAATAAACAAAGTTTATGCCACCACTCAACTGTCACTTTTTTTATAGTTTATAATTTATTGAAATATTAATCGTATTTTTTTATAACTGTGGTCTTGCGGTTAGGGTGTCCGATTTTCATGCGGAAGATCATTAGGTCAAAACCCATTTACGTCACTAAAAATTTTTTAAATTATTAGTTTTAAAAAAATTATTGATGATAGCAAAAAGAGCAAAGTTACTATCTACACCCACGCTCCTTTTTTTTCTGTCCCACGACACCAGGATAAGAAGATGTAGGAAACTTAAATACAGACATCAATATAAAAATAGTGTTACTGTTCTGACCATAAAACGTAACAATTTGTTGAAAAATTCCAGTTATATTCGGACATACTACAATAATTTTGCTATATCGGGAAGTTCATAAATTTAAGTACAATTATTTAATAAATATAATTAACTGACTAAGAATATATTTTTTTGTATGTCCTCTAAGAGTCATATCCAATATGCTTGCTTTGATGGATTGATGTAACAATTCCTTGAATCATGACGCATAAGATAAACATTTATATTAACAGAGAGCATTAACATATGTTATAAATTTACATTTATTGATAATTAATTTTACATTATAGTTCAATAAATGCTGTGTTGTCTCTCTCAAAAAGGGTTTACTTTATAGCCGTTTGATTGATAATGAATTTGCAGTTTTTAAAATACCCTCATGGTTAGTAAATATTACAACGCATTTGGTATGTAATAATGCATTCATTTATATTTATTATGTTTACCCTATCAAATATAACTGAATAATTAATTGATTTCAAATTGACTGTGCAATAAGGACGATTAATTTACTCATAACAACGGCGAGTATTTACTTTACAAAATTTCAATCAGAAACAGTTGGAAATCAACATAAGAAGTATAATCTTAAATAAATTAGGAAGGTCCATTTTATGATTAGTGGACTTTCTTTAAAGCCCAAACCATTTATAATAAAAAGTCACAATCACAGTAGACTCAACCACTAGTTCGATTTACATCTAGGCATATAAATATCGCGAGTATGACAATGCAATGCATCTAAGTAAGAGATATTATAGATGTTATATGAAATTGCAAAAAAAGACATGTATCGTGGCTTCGATGTCTTTTCAGCTATACAACAGTTCTTCTGTTGTGTGCCTGCATAGAGTGGGAGGGAACACATGGACACAGGTCATAATTACCTTATAAACTGACTTTTACCGAAATTGGAGAGAAAACAATTTCCTCGATTTTTTCGATTTTTTAAAGGGGTACAATTTTTAAAAAAATTCCAAAAAATCGAAAAAAATTTATTGGTTCTGATTTGAATGAAACGTAGTATATAAGGTAATTTTGACCCCAAAAATTCAAAAATCGTACTCATTTGATGATTAGAAGCATAGTTTTTGAAATATCACCCATTATCCCATATTTTGGCTCGATATCTCCGAAACTAGTTTCCTAATCGTTATATAAATACGATTTTTGTAAAATATGGGTCAAAATTACCTTATAAACAGAGTTTTATCGAAATCGGAGCCAACATTTTTTTTTCGATTTTTTCGATTTTTGTAAAGGGGTACCCCTTAAAAAAATTCCAAAAAATCGAAAAAAATTTATGGTTTCTGATTTGGATAAAACTTAGTATATAAGGTAATTTTGACCCAAAAAATTCAAAAATCGTATTCATTTGATGATTGGAAGCATAGTTTTTGAAATATCACCCATTATCCCATATTTCGGTTCGATATCTCCGAAACTAGTCTCCTAATCGTTATATAAATACGATTTTTGTAAATTATGGGTCAAAATTACCTTATAAACAGAGTTTTATCGAAATCGGAGCCAACATTTTTTTTCGATTTTTTCGATTTTTTTAAAGGGGTACCCCTTAAAAAAATTCCAAAAAATCAAAAAAACCAATACTTGTAATTTTAGAATAATTAATAATTTTGAATGGAATACGCAAAGTTAATTTTTGATAAGGAACATTTTTTACATTTAAACTTTTGTTTAAACGTAAAAAATTAAATCTCTATCGGTTTACAAGACCCAATTTACCTATGATGCTCATTTACGAACTTGACCTCACTTTTTACGTCCTGAGTACGCTGTAAAAATTTCAGCTTGATATCTTTTTTCGTTTTTGAGTTATCGTGTCCACAGACGGACGGACGGACAACCGGAAATGGACTAATTAGGTGATTTTATGAACACCTATGACAAAATTTTTTTCCTAGCATCATTATTTTTAAGCGTTACAAACTTGGGACTAAACTTAATATACTATGTATATTTCATATATACATGGTATAAAAATGATAGCTCTCTGAGTATCCTTTTCATCTCATCTGATGTCCTTGACCATCACTTTCCGATTGATTTAAGAAAGAGTGTTATAAGTTTAAAGTGTTTATATGCGCCTCTGTGTGTTTCTAAGTGGCATCGTAGACCCAAAACAGTCGAACCACCTTGATTGAGAACATTTTATAACTAAGTTTCCAAAAATCATTTTACAAGGAATAAATCGCATTTGTCGGGGATTTTTTAATTTTGTTAATTTCACTTGTTAATTTTAATTGTATTTTAGAAGAATTCAGCTAAAAGTAAAATTTATTTAAATTTGACAATTAATAAGCTTATAGCCTTTGTTGTATATAAATAATAGTTGGCAACATAATAATGATAAAATATGATACATAATTGACTAAGTTATATGCATATTGAACACAATAATGGATAGATGATGCTTTAGGTACCTACCCTATTCCATCTTTAGAGAATTCACAATGTTATACATAAATAGCTGTCAGCTTTCATTATCCACAGATCAATGTAAATTAATGTGAAATGTAAATATTATTGGCCATAAACTCAATATATAATCTAACCTCTTTTGTAACCTCATCATATTATTCTATAATAATAATGCCGAGCGATATTCCATTCTTAAACATCATCGGTTATATACCGAGTGTAACAAGAAGCTTTGAATACAAAGGACTTCCCAGGATAAAAAGAAGGTAAAAGTAGCTGTCTCACATTCAAAATTATAATGCGTACAGATCGATAAAAAAAAATTTTTAGGTCTCATCGATACATGGTTACAATAAAGACGGTGCGACGTTATACGACATAATAATTGCGTCTAATTTGTTGCCCGAGTAATTGTTATGGTTTAGCTAAAACCTCTAATTGTTAACTGTTTTAGCTACAAGTGTAATTAACTCGAAACTCTAAACTCGCACTTGAAACATATCTAAGAATACTCTCTATTATATTACCTTTTTTCTTAAAGCCTTCTTCAATCTGAACTGATTTTGAGGATTATGGTCTATTTTTTAGTTGTTCCGGGTACCGAACAACAAACTCGCACTTGAAACATCGCTAAAAACACTCTCCATTAAATTACCTTTCAAACGAAACAAAAAAAAATCAAAATCGGTTCATTCGTTTAAACGCTACGATGCCACCGATAGAAAGAGAGACAGGCACACGCACATAGCGTTCAAATTAATAGCACCCTTTTTTGGTTCGGTGGTTAAAAAATACTCCTGATCAAATTACCTTTCACAGAAAAGCTAACAAATGGAAATCGGATTAACTGTTTAGGAGCTGCTATGCCACAGATAGACACACAGATAAACAGATACACACTATAGGAGAGGGGATGCCATTGCATAAAACTTGTATATTATAAGAGAATTTGAGTTTTAATTTTTATTTTGTGTATAGTATAATTAATAATTTTCGTACACAAGAAAATAGGCCTTAAAAAAAACAAATCTCTTATTCAAAGTCATATCAGTAATAATTTTCTTTTAGTTTTTGAATAATTTTGAAAGTTATATTTGGTAAATATAGTATTTTCTGATAATTTTGTTACTCGTGGTATAATGAACATATTGTGTCTATCGAAGTGTATGCTTGTATTATTTACCAAAGGTACGTTGGTACGTTGGTACGTTTGTATATATTTTGGCTTCGTCTATTTTATATTCTCTATAAATACATATTTGCATTTGAAGCATTATTGTTTAGTCAAACATATTATCTTGAGTTGTAAGGGAATAGAGTATTGACCATATAACTAAAACGATATTTTGTTAGATATTAATTGGAGTAATAAAAATATTTTATGTATGTAATTAATGTGATCTCATGGGCTCACCTTTATAGAAGTTTATGAAAACTGGGAAAATAGATAACAATACTTTGACAAATAAATCGAACAAACAAATCGAAAGTTGATTCAACTTTGACACACATCGTTTCTGATAACTTTCAATTAATTTAGCGGCAGAAAGTTTAATTTTTTGAACAAAAAGTACATAGCAAGTTAATCAGTTACTCACGATTATATCAAAAGAATTACCATAAACTCGGACTTGAAACATACCGAAGAACGCTCTGTATTACATTACCTTTTTCCTTTGAGCCTTCTCCAAACTGAAACAGTTTGGAGGATCGTCGCCTATTTTTTAGTTCTTCCAGGCACGGAACCCTAAACTCGCACTTGAAACATATCTAAGAACATTCTCCATTAAATTATCTTTGAAATGAAACTAAAATTACTTTTTTATAAATTTTTTTTAATTTTGGCATATTTTGGTGGCACATGATTGAAATTTTTTTTTAAATATGCTTCTCCCAATGCCCGTTTACAATAAACTCTATCCTTATCTGTCTCTCGAAACGCAAACCACTCGATTCAAATCGCATGTTTATTTGTATTATTTTATTATCTAAATTTCGTAAAAATAATGAAATAAATACTTATATTGTTTTTAATGCTAACAGTTCTCAAAATTTAAATTAATTGTCTACAATTTCAAGTAGGAGAAGGAATTTGCAAACAATAAAATAAAGATAATACAAATAATGAAGAAAATTGCTACTATTATATTTTCTTAAAAAAGAACACATGGAATATTTTGAGAATTGAGAACTTTGAGAATTACATATTCTTGTATACAAATGTAATGCCAGTGTTAGAAGGTGTATTTACAAAGAAATAAACTGTGACTATGCTTTAAAAGTGGTTAAACATTAAAATAATAATATGAATAGACCGAAACATGATTGTTGGTTACTTTTTTCGCTTCCCTTTTGAAGAGACTGGGGAACAGCTTGGTAAAGGCAGCAAGTTTTATGATCATAGAAAAGAAACGTGGAAATTTCTCGCATGTTAGAAGTATTTTTTCTGTCAAAAGTATAAAAGAACATACCACGTGTTTTGTTTTCGAAGTTTTAAGAAGTTTCTAAGGCAACTTTTAATCATTTTTAATGAAGAAAAGCCCTTTTGAACTATTTCAATTTAAACTGATAAGATTATTATTGTCGCTCCTTAATTTCCTAACAGAATTGCTATTTTGCTGGTTGTAACAAAATCTGCACAAAATGAAAATGAGAATCAGCCATATTGAGTTACTTAAAATACGAAATAGTATTATAAGAAATAGAACATATTATTTTATATATTCTAAGTTTGAAATAATAACGAAAGACTGAGTTTGTACAAGATTATGAATATCTTTTTACTACTATTTTACATGATGCGATACTATATGAAGGGTTTTCCATTGAGAGCTTGAATACTTAAAACTTAAATTAAACAATTTATGTATGAAATGTAATAAAATTTATGGCAATTTTTGTATTTCATCGTGATACACTACAAATGGTAATCGTCTCGCTGGACATCACGGTGGATTTCGTATTGGTATATTCGAAATGCAAAACAACGTATGCAAGCTTTCGAAGCTTTTATCAAATGAAGGGTTAGTTCGAGCTACTACCAATAGAATTGGCATTGGCACCTTTCATCAAAATGTTGGAATGTTGTGTTTTAAATCATCCCCTTTTGCTCACAATTTCATGGACTTTAATTTTTTTATGCAGACCCCTTATTATTTTGGAAAATTCAATACAGCACTTGTTACCTGTTGTTAATGCTAGAATACTGCATGAAGAATAGATGAAGTAGAGGATTCACAAATGACAGATGTTCATCCAAAATTTCATCTCATTGGTGGTGAAACCTTAGGCATTTGAAATTTCCGCTCATAGAGTCTGCATCACGAAACGAGAAACCATGCTAAATTTCAAGTCAATTCAGTGAATATTTGTAGAGATCCTTTGGTGAGTGACTCACTTAGTAAGTGAGCAGTATTGTCTTATATTTATAAATATGAGTGTACTCATCGTTGGGTAAGAAAAATTAAATAAACTGATTTACTACTACTTAACTAATCAAGCAATACAAGATAATTATCTAAACGTGCAAGTTAAATCGAGCGACCTTAAGAATGAGCATAAACCAATGAGGTTGTGGATTGTATTAGGCTGATATCATAAGTGAAGTTTTTATAATGGATATCTCATACACAGGTTTTTTATTTTAAGTTTAAATTTCTACCATTCCAAATGGAAAACTCTTAACTACGAATGAGTAAGGAAACTTTAATTTTAACAAAATTACTAAAACAGTCTGTAAACTAGGTTAATCAGCATTTACTTAATTATACATACTTCATTAAATATGCAATAATATTATCGATGTTCACATAAAGGGACTGTTAATATAGCAAAGAAGTAAATTTTAATCTGTGTAATTAGGCATGTTGAAATCGAGTCGTAATTGCAGCGAATATATTAACGCTTCCGGAAGACAGAACTTCCCAGCTTAAATTTACTAGTGTCTTACAATTCAGCTCTTCTCTTAATATATTATGTTGACAGTGACACACCAAGAAACTTATAAGTTCCTCGTACAAGTACTTTTTTCTCTGAGCATTCAATAACTGTATCAACTGCTCATTTCATAGACTAAGGGTACTTGTAAAACTGATCTATAATAAAGTACAAAACAGTGGTAACATTAATATAATTTATGATCACCCTGTATGCAAAACACCTACAAAGATTACTTTATTAAACTGAAACAAAATGATGTTTTATTTTTAAAAGAATTTGTATCCAACATCTAGGTAAGCTCGTACCTACTTGAATATATTTTTCCATAAAATAATTGCAAGTAGGCGTTAATAAGCAATTATTTAAGATGCGTATGTGTTGAAGATCGATAAAGAGTCAATTACAACCATTTTATGATTGTCTACTAGAGGTGTAGATAAATATACCTCTTAAAATTATAGTTAGGCTTAGCCTTCATAAGCATAACAACTTTATACGCTAGAAAATATTTCGCATCGTGTAAAATTCAATTATTCGCATTTGATTGGTTCATGCCACATCTAGTCAGAAGCACTGCATTTTGATAACCTTTGTCTATCTCATACTTTGTCTATTTTTCATACTCATAAAAAAGAATACAATATTCTGTTGAGTTAATTAAAGAAGAATATAATACTGAATTCAGTATAAGAGCGAAATCATTGATTTTGTTTGCGAATATTTTCCGCAGTTTTACTAAGTTTTACAATGTTGTGTACTTTCAAAGAACTAGTTTCGTAGTAAAAAACACAATAGTTTAAAAATACAATAGTTACATAGAAAGCTTTAATCAGTAGTACATTTTCGTCTAAAGCTACGGCCAAAATAGTACTCAATAAATAATAACATCATATTCATTATACAGCGTTATACTTTTTGAACCTAGCATATTTTCGTTGTTGTTCGCTAAATAAGCTTAAGATCTATAATTACATCAATATTTAATTATAATCAAAGTATATCACCAGAGACTTAGAAGCAGGGGTAACCAGACTTGCTATCTGGAAATAGTTTTCTTGTTTTCATCAGATATGATCAAATTGCAAATGAAAAATGACACAATATAAAAATTTATTTCATTTCCATTGCTTCATTAAGTTGCTCGTAAAATTACTTTCATACTGGTTTAGCTGTAACAGGAATAAGTTAAAGTGAGACGAATATACATTATATATACAATTGACAATAATCATAGCGTTTCAATGACATTAATATGTAATAGTTAGTGTACTACGAGTGCAGGTATACATTTTAGAGACGTAGACTCATTTTCGTCAATGCTTCGATGGTCTAACCAATTTATTGACTGGCTTGATTAGTTTCTATATACTTTGAACCTGGTTTTCTCTACGACCTTTGACGAGGAATTTTGGCCAATATTTGCCATAGAGGAGAGTTTCACAGACTAGATCATTGTCATCCTTAGAACTTTTGCTTGAGTACAAATAACTCTAGGTATTGAACAAAACCATGCATTTCATTGTTACTTCTATGACATATTATACAAATGGTTTTATGTCGTATTAGGACAGTTCTCTGATGGAAAGCAATAGAGACAGAGAGAATTATTCTACCATCATCAGCATCAATGAAGATACATACATTCATACGTACCTACACAATGATAGTTGAGTGGTGTGGTCAGAGAAATAATATCGAATCGGTTGGGATGTGTTGTATATCGTACCTATACTTATACCACACTACTACATAAATGTATTAGTTGGATCGTAGTTGGTTGCTATTAGCTAATTGCACTAATTAATGCCTGTTCCTTCGTGCCTTTGCATAATATACATTGGAATTATTATTATCAAACATTGTTGTACTACACTACTCTTGATAGCGTTCATGTTGGGTGTACCAAAAACAGCGTTCCAAACTTTACTGGCTTATACTCTGATTATCACTAAAATGAGCAATTTCTTAACCGATATAACATAGTTCGTTATGAAAGGCATCCTCTTTGATAATTTCTATCTTAAAAATATAGGCAGTAGTGATGTGAAGAATATTCACTTTCGCGAATACAGGTTTTCGAAATATTTTCTAAAATTTTCTTCGTGTATCGAGAATAAGACCACTAGTTGGTGTTACCTTCAAATTTTTAACTCCTTATCTTTTAGTATTTGGGAGAAAATGGACAACAAATTTTATCCTAGTTTGCGACCTCACGGGTAAACAGGGACGTTTACGAGAAATATAACCAATACGTAAAGGAACTCATTTTGTTCATAAAATTATTAAAGAAAATTTTACATATACATTTTCATAGCCTCGTTTTTTTTTTTTTTTTTTTTTTTTTTTTTTTTTTTTTTTTTTTGAAATGAATCTCTTAAAATATGTCACTCACACATACATTTTGGTATTTCAGAGGAAATGGGAAAAGAAAAACAAATTTCCGTGTCTCATAATTTTTGTTATTCATATCAATATAAATATATTTTACTTAAAGTAACTGTTTTAATAGTAACATATAAACGAAATTTCGGTATTTTATGTAAGATTATTCTCTAATCGCGAGAAAAAGAATAAGATAAGTAACATCATATTCAGAACTAGATCTTATATCCGTTTCTCGAAAATATAATTATCAATAATTTTTTTGGTCATCATTCTAAAAAACACATACATATCGAGATAACAACGAGAATAAAAATAATATACATTTGTGCTAGTCTTTCCAAAAATTAAAGGAAAAACTGCAATTTTAATTACACAATGGAATTGAAAATACAATATAAAATAAGTATCATTCTTATTTTCTTTAAAAAAAACACTTTTTGCATCGTTTACTGCAGTAAAAAGAAATTTGCATTAAATTATCTAATATTAATTTATTTTTTGGGAATAATTTTTATTAGTTTGATGATTTGGATCCAAAAGGTTGCATTCACATGCACAGGTTGTAAGATATGTATTTTGATGGTGCTATGTACCTCGCCCTTAAATCCCTCTGTACCTACAATAAACTACTGTATTACAAGTGTTTGAATCTATCCGTCTGCTATAGTAATACTATTCTATATCTAATAACTAACTAACTAATATTAAAATCCCTTCAATTTTGATGGAATAAATTAAATATTCATTCATATGATTTTAATTATATTATATAAAATAGTTGATGTTCCTTATAATGTAATAATTTTTACTTAGGGCTATCCATTATGTTTGTGACATAGTTTTGCTTTAGGAATACTAGAAAATACTATTTAATAATAATTCTGCGGCAAATTATCTCATAATAATTATTATCATCGTCTTTTATAATTATAATTTGATAATAATATCGGGATATTAAAACGAAAGATATAGTAACATAACTTAAACTTCCAGCTACAACAACGAAATCATTATTTTGAAATTGGCCAATGAGTAAGAGAATTAGTTTAGTAGAACCAGATAGGCAAAATGTATGATATTACATTTTTTCAAAACTTTTTGTGTGTTTTTGACCGGAATAACGAAGTAATTATAAATTATTGGAATAATGATAATTTGACTAGCCAAGCAATGCTGCTGGTTTTTGTTTAAATTTTCACTATCGGAGTTTAACAAATAATTAAATTAAATTAAATGTTTTTTTATTTTTTAAATTAATAAAAAATGGGGAAAAAACAATGAAAATAATTAAAATGTTTGTTTGTGCCTCTGTTTGTTTAAACAAATTATCTAAGCTAACAATACCATATTATTATAATTATTCACTATAATACATTTTTTTATAAATAAAAAAAAAGCTACATGGTAGTATGGAAAAAATTAAAATTGAAATGAGAAAATAAACTCGGAAATTCTGTTATGTAATTAAAATTAAAATGAGATCGTTTTAATACTGTTACAAACAGTGTTTAAATGTTCTAGAGCCTGCATCACATGTCGTATAGAAGCCAACATAAACGGCCTAAGAATAATATCATTGACTACATCAAATATTGGCAGTATGAATAGTTTCGGAAAAATGTTCCGGGAACCTATTAACGGCTTAATTATTTTCCGGCCTTTATATGCCAAGCAAAATTTTTTTTCATTTTCAGTGCTTCGGTAGTAAAAAAAGAGTTTTGATAGTGTGAAAAAAATTTTTTGTTCTTGGTCCCATAACAACACTTCTGCTACCAATTTTTTTGTTAAATTTAGTCTAAAATGGAGGTAATAAGGGATAGGCATTACAGAAATAATTACTACATACATTTTAAATTCGTTGCTTTTTACTAAAACAATGTATATTTTATTATATGTATATACATTTATTAATATGAAAATGTATTCTGTATACGCAGAAAAGTAGTCGTGATTGTTAAGGCCTTTGGAGATCAGACCAATAATTTTTTAGGTACATTTAAAAAACTTTCAGAGCCTTAAATTATACGATTTCAATGGGAATCGAAACGATGAGCTAATATTGCCTTCGAATTTGTCGGGCAAAAGTGTGTGGTACGTTGCATGTGGAAATATGGACCTGTCAATTTAATTACCAAAAATTATTGATTGAGAAAGTAAAATAATTTTTTTACTTTTGTGAGCATTTTTTTTTTTTTTTTTTTGGAGGAAGTTCTTTTTCTTGTCAAAATATTTGATTTTGTCGATTCGTACGAAAGTCACTCAACCTTTTTTTGGAGTAACTTTAATTTTTTAACTTTTTCCTCCTTTTTTGAATTTGCTTAGTTTATGCATGGTAAAAATTTTCAAGTATGGCCTACCAAATAAAAAACCACATAAAAAAGAATTATAAAAATAAATTGATAATTCGACGTAATATTGTATAAAACATACAAATCCCAATAAAATCGCATAAATCGCAAATTTTGAATTTTATTTCAATATTTTGTTTTTGATAATTATTGTTATTTACATCGAATTATTTTTACTTTACTAATGTAACTATTAATTTTCTAAAAAAAAAAAAATAATAATTAACCACATATTAGTGAGGTTGAAGCTTTCAAGAACCATTTATCGACCATCAAAATATTAAATGAATCCTTATTGAGGAGCTATTAAGCAAAAATCTGGCCACAGGCGGATAGACAAAATACATCCAAAATTTATAAATCTTTTTATTTTCGAGATGAAAACAATAATTTTTTATTAGAAAATCAATCGTTGCGTGTGTTTGGCTATTTATAATAGTAAATTACACATTTTCTTAATTGTTTTATATATTACATGATTCTTATTGAATTGAATTAACAGAGTAAATTTTAAGTTAATGAATATTATTTATTCTATAAAATTTTAAACACTGTTCATTGAATTTTCGATTATTATTTCAGGATATGCTTTCATTTAGGATTTGTATATATATATATATAAGTTTGTAATAAAGAGAATTGAAAATATTTGAAAAATATGATTATTTATGGTTTAAAAACAATTAAAATTTCGTTTTGAGTAAACCCTTTTTTGATAAGTTCTAATTATTATTATTCAAATCATATAAATTTAAACATTAAATTCTTCCGAAATTTCCCGAAATCGACTTTTAATTTTAGAAAAATTGATTCACATCTAGGTAACTTTGTTTTAAATTGATATGCTGGATACATTATGAATATCAGTTATAGAAATATAAAATTTCATTAAATGTTAAGTTGTATTCTCATTGGCAAACAACTTTGATTCGAAAGAACGGTAAAGCGAATCTCTTTCTGAGAATTTTGACTTTGTATATTAATTTCATGAGTAAATTGAATATAACTTCATTTCATTTGAATGTAAGTGTTAATTGTTATAACACTGGATTGACTTTCATTTTGGATGGAATATCATTTCTAAATCAGTACAAGTGCAAATAAACAAAAAAGTTGGATGGTTTATTGAAATTAAATGGTTGAACAAATAATTTGAAATTTGTTTGAACTGTTTTAGTGGTTATAATAGGGCATAGAAAAAACCCAGCATAGAAAAATTTTTGTTCGCAATCCGAAACTTTCAATAGAAATTTTCAACATATCTTTACTTTTAATAGCCAGTACAATGTATTATCACCACTTTTAAATTGTTTTTGTGTGGATACTTGATAAAAACCTCGTTCTAGGACATTTTTTTTTTCACGATTGTTCTCTAACAGAAGGTAATAGCGATCTCGGAATTACGCCAATCGTTGTGTTATAACACCAAGATGTACTGAAAAGGCTTCTAAAAGCGGCGTGCAAAATCTAATCTAAATTGGGCTACTGGGAGACAGAAGAAAATAAAATACACATTTTTCTATTAATATTAAGAAACTGGAATTTTTGATAATTAGTAAAGTTTAGTTTTTCTTGCATAGAAAACACGCTTTTAACCTCAATTAACATGCAGTGTTTTAGGCAATTATGGAAAGTGACATTCATCATTTGAGAAGTTGAATATGTGGACCTTAACAGATGTACTTATATGAAGAGCTTGTTTTTAGTAGTTTCAACATGCATTATTGTTTGTTGTCCTACACATCCTTTACAATTTGGTTTCAAGGATAGATAATATAAAATTACCATATAGTTTGTATATTTACCACAACCTCACGACTGCAACCACTCTCCCAGACAACTCTAGTATAAGGTAAAAAATTGCTCCTACGTGAGATTGTTTGTATAACTATCGCAAAGTCAAGTAAATATAAGTATGCTAAGAACATATACAAAATAGTTCGAATATTTAACTCTAATGCAATTTAATATCAATAGTGAACCAAATTATGTATTACAAGAACAGAATCACCAACAGGCTTCAGGCAATAGCAAACGGCTCTAGCTTTAGTGATAACAATGATAATAAGGTTTTATTCTCATAGAGAAATGATGATAATAACTATATCAACACAAACATATAGAATCTTCTAAATAGAAAAAGCAAGAAATATTATTAAATTATCATAAAAAATAATGAAGTTTGCACTTATATATTTGTTGTGTGTAGAAAATAGTCTGAATATCATTATATACGAGTATAGTCTTCTTTCTTATTTGTATCTAAGAGGGTTGTAGCAAGAATTACCGGATGTTAAGTAAGCTCTACCACTAGCTTTACTCACTTCATTACTTTCAAACTGTCAATGAATTTTTTGACTTTCTTTACCAAAGACAAAGACCACTATGTTACATTTTCATATTTGACAACAGAGAATGAGCTCTCTAAATATAAGACCGTACTTTTTCACTTACCACGTATGCGATTTGTTGCGTTCGAGACCAATCAGACTACCTTAAAAAATGATAATTCCCCTTCTTATTTATTTGACAAGGTTTCTGGAATCTTTCTTATGAACTTCCCAGTATAGTGAAAGAAAGTTCTTTTAACCGTTCCAAAACTCAAAATAGAAATTTTCAGCATACCTTCACGTTTGACGGTCACGGCAATATATTGATATCACCTATAGATTAATGACTGTGTGTACGCATATGAGATAGGACGTTCTGAGAGTGGGTACAAGCGTTCAGTAGATTTGCACCGATCGTTGCATTAAAATATCATGATGTGCTGAAAAAGCAACGCGGCGCGTATAAATTCGGAGGCAGGAAAAAAAAGAAAATTTATCTGTTAATAGAAAGAAATTTTTATAATTAGCAAAGTTGTAAAAAATCATTTGAATGATTCAGTCTCTGATTATTGTTTTGTAAAGCGGATTTATTTACGATTAGAAATTTTTGCGATTTTTGATTTTATAAATTTGGTAAACATTAAAAAATATTTTTTGACCGTTTTTTAGGCAGTTATCGAAAGTTATTTTGTCAAGGATTTGGTAACAGTGGCAACTTATACTAGATGTATCACACACTTTGTAACCAACCACATACAAGAATACTATCTTGTTAAGTCTATACAACCTCTACGTATAGAAAAACATAAGTATTATATGTATATAACTGATATTTATTTTCTATTTTCTTCATATGAAACGTTATTACCTCTGACAGTAGTCTGTTGGTTCATGGTAAGTATGTATCTATCGTATGTTGTATTATTTTTGTTGGTAAAAAAGACATCCACATACACCGGATGTCTCATTTTAATATTTCATCGTCAATATTTTTGTATCAGAAAAGTCCCTAATCACAAAGTTTTGGAAAGTCTGTCGTGATTTAAAGAGTTATACAAAAATTTTACATCGATGATCAAATTAAAACTTACCAAATAGTCAAAATTACCCCATCCACTGAATTTCATCAAATTCAAAAAAATTATTTTTTTTGCTTTTTTTTTCGATTTTTTTAAAGGGGGTACCCCTTAAAAACATTGCAAAAAATTGAGAACATTTTTATCTCCAATTTTGCTAAAACTCAGTAATTTTAACC
Organism: Chrysoperla carnea; assembly: GCF_905475395.1. Classification (NCBI taxonomy): domain Eukaryota; kingdom Metazoa; phylum Arthropoda; class Insecta; order Neuroptera; family Chrysopidae; genus Chrysoperla; species Chrysoperla carnea. The sequence continues at coordinate 29,784,330 of NC_058341.1, forward strand.
CAAAAAGTACAAAAATCGGTTGCATTTGATGACTGGTTGAATAGTTTTTAAATGATGGACTAAAATCGATCCAAATATTGCGATATCTCAGAAACTCTGCGTCCAAACATTAAGCCTTCTAGCTATGTTATATTCCCGCTTTTACGAATGACACTGTATATGTTATTTAAATGGAAAACAATGGTATACATTTTTCAGAGAATATAAAAGTAACAATTGCTTTATTCATTATCTTCTTTTTAGTTTTTTACAATATTGCCTAACCTTAAACTATATTCGAGAAATAAACGAACGTTTCTATTCAAGCACAACTGCAAGCACGCCCCAAATATTCAAATCTTATATTGGACTGTTTTGAAAAGGATGGTCTATTTTGTAACAATGGTAATTTGTTAAGGATTAATTTTTTTTTTAATAGATAGTACTTTAACTGTAAGGATTAATTAAAAGGTATATTCATTAGTAAAAAATTATTTTCCCTATAGAAGTGGTACTCATTTTTCCATTAAATACGTATAGAGTGATCGATCGTTTCTATTTAACTTTTTTTTTTTCGAATCAAATTTTTCAGGGCTTTTGTTCTCTGATAGTTTAGCTACATTCAAATGAAATTTTTGATTATTTTCTCTAAATCGCCGAGCTTCATTATTTCAAAAACTATGATGTGTTTAAAAAAAAATTTCTAACGATTTTCGTTTAATATCTCCAACTTCTAACACAATTATTCATTATCAAAATTCAAAACGGAAGTCATAATTATTATTATATCTTCCTATTTTGAGGAGCTAACTTATAATTTCAGCGTGCATTAAATTTGTAATTTTACCATAACGTATCGTTAAATTCAACATTGCGTCCTAATCAAGCGTTGGGACAATGAAAATATTAGTTTTGGGTTGTTAGACAATTTGAAAATATTTAATTCCGCGGTACTTTAACAACGGTGGAAAAAATATTTTTTGTTTTTTTTTTTGTCTGAATTTTGTAATGAATGTCATGCGGATATGATTCTCAGGCTTATTTTAAAAGAAGAATAATTTTAATCAACATTGAAATACTTTTTTCGAATCGAGAAAATAAAGTCATCTAACTCCGACACATCCTTTATGTCTAGTTCTTGGAGTTTTAATTTTGTAAAGCATACAAGTTAACCTCCACAAATCTTTGTATATATTTTTCTCTCAAGAAGATTCGGATTGAATTGAAAGCTGTTCAAAACTAATCACATAATGTGTGCAAATACATTTAGGTTTATAGATTGTAGATTTTTTGAATATAAAAATATTTTTGATACATATTTTGTTGCTCTTTTTTTGAATATTATAAAATGAAAATTGTATACCATAAATAAAATTATATTATCATTTTGTGTAGAAATAGATGACTGCATTTCAAATGTAGTTTTGCATATAAACACATTGAAACATTTTCGCAATAATATAAAATGTGCAAGCAATAACATTTACTTGGAAAACCGCAAACATTTTGTAAATGGTGGCTTTTAGCACAAAATATATTATTACATTTTATATTATACAGTCAGTCTATAGTTGTTATAACAGCAGTTGATAACCTAAATTTTGATATTTAACATTTGTCGTGTCGTTCATCTACTATCTACGAAAAGTAAATTTATTATTATGATTATTATAAATATTCTAGTCATGTTTTATTGATGGCTGAGTTTTATTTCAAAACGTTTTCATAAAAGACTTAATAATGATACATACAGAGTAAAACATTTTTTGAATATATACGCACTTTCATTAATTTAAGGAAGTACTTACTGTAACCGCGAAAAATTATAAATTAAATTAAAAATCTTAAGTTGCGTAATCTTGAAGTTTGGAATTTAGCCCTTAGCTGTAACATCTAAACGTAATTCTCCCCTTTGAATTTTCTTCATATTTTTTTTCTACGTGAAAAGCTTTTCAAACTTTTTTTTTGATTTTTAATGTTGTTCTTAAAATATTAATTTGTCCAAGCTACCAAGTGATTGATTGATTTTGCGAAAAATTTTATGTATGATTAAGAGATGATCATGTGGCCAAATTATCTGCTTTAAAAGCAATACAAAAACAATTTTTGATTCAATTGGTCTTCCAACGGTAAAACTCACACGATTGTAAACCGTTATAGATTTATAGAACAAAAGCTTAAGGTGTTTGTTTCCCTACAGTATTGTAAAAAAGTTTTATTAGCTTTACAATACCATGCAACTACAAAAATTGTGTGCAAGTGCTGTTTTTAAATTTGATAATATAGATATCTCTCTTCAATCATCAATACTCTACCTATAGGTCTCTCTGTTCATCAACTGATGGATTTTCGATGAACTCATAATTAATTTAAAATTTTGTTTTTTTAACATCGACAACCTTATATTTTTATGGTATTTTTATAAACTACAAGATTATCTAAATATTTTAGATAGTTTTTAATCACACCTTCTAGATTTTTTGATACGTTATAGATAGATACTCGAGGATTTATGCATGTAATATATGTTCATTCATTTAAAATCACTCATTAATTTGACTATGATCTAGGATGGATATGTAGGTACGTTTCAAATAAATTTAAATTCTCATAAAATAAACGGTTTAAATAATAATAAAACCAGTAAAACAACAACAATGAATATTAATATTCTTAATTATACAACAATGAGCGGTTTTAATAAAACAACAACAAACTGCTTTATTGTATAGTATTTAACTGCAAATATGCATTATTATATAATATATATTATTATTATAATTTATATAATAATTAAAATAATTTTATATATACGGTGCAATAATGTATAAATTGTAATAATAAAAATGAATGTTTGGTAGTTTAATATAACGCTGTTATGGAATAACTTTACAGAGTTATTCGAATTCTGAATGTGGAATATTTTTAGAATTTCGCGTTTCAATTGAGTACGAATATGTGATTGAATCCGTAGAAGAAAATAAGCAAATATCGGGCAGATTATTCCGAAAATAAGCAAATTCAAGTTTTACACGACTCTTATATATTACGAACCATTTTACTAGTTCGATTTCTAAATAATAAGCCATCTCTCAATAAATGCCATATCCCCAATAGATATCAAAAAAAAAAAAAAAAAAAAAAAACCAGGTTTTTGCCCCTTTCGAATAGTAAAATACTGAACGTCTTTTATTTATTATTTAGATTAAGCTTTTACTGGCTTAAGATTAACTGACCCGGTTTGGTCCCCTCTTCAATATAAAATTGAAATGTAACAGTTTCAGAGTCTTAATTGAAATATGAATTTACCTAATTTTGGGTAATATTTCATAACGTTGTAAAATCAACTCAAACTGGCATAAAACAGATACCTCATACGGTAGTTAAAATTCCTGCATAATTGGGTAGTAACGTTCGTGCTTTTTCGGACGATGGGTTCGTCAATACACATTTTTTTATGTAAAAGGCTAATGTTGATGTATGAACTGCAAACTCAATCCTTTTGATGTAGTTGACAATTTTTATTTTTTAATTATTTTCTAATATAACTATTATTAAGCAAAATTAGACGTTCAAACCAATTTAATAGCGCTATGAGGTTAAAAATCGTAATTTTTCAATTTTCAAAATTAACTTACCAAGGTTGATTCTAGTATAGTAATAATAATTTTGTTTCAAAAGAAAGCTGATTACACCTTCACATGTAATGAACTCCCCATATAGTAAATAAACCACTAATGCTTAAAAAATTGTTGTAGATATTATAAAAATTTATACAAAATTTAAACCACTAACCAAAGTTATTATGAGTCATAGCGTAATAGCATAATAATTGCAAAACAGTTCGTATTAAAAGGACTTTTTGAGTATATACTGACCACTATGTGTGTCAGTTTGAGGCATCGTAGCGCCTAAATGGATGAACCGATTTTGATTTTTTTGTTTTGTTTGAAAGGTAATTTAATAGAGAGTATTCCTGCTTGCTTTCAAGTGCGAATTTTGGGTTCCGTACCCGAGACAATTGAAAAATGGGCGATGTGGTCTTGAAAAACAATTCAAATGGGAGAGTGCTTTAATTAAGAAGGTAATTTAATAGAGAGCGTTCTTAGATATGTTCAAATGCAAGCTTAAATTTTGAAAATTTCACTTGTTTTTTATAATTTAGGCTGAATTTGTAAAAACTTTTTAAAATTTTGTACCTACATGCGTGTCTTTGAAATCAGCTGTAAAAAGATTGTTTTTGTAATATATCATGAAAACTGTAAAATATGTCTTCTATGCAATGAGGACATTAGTTGAAAAATATTTTGGTATAAATTCATATTACATAACGGTTTAAATGTGTTTCATGACATGACAATAGTTTTGAAAATTTATTACGAATTTACCACATAATTATTAAACATTACACCAAAAATAAATGGAATTAACCACTTCATAATTGTGGTTAAATATAACAATTCACAATTTTTCTCCATTCCAACTTGTAATTGGGTTACTCATAACATGAAACTATTTTGTGAAAATAATAAACAACTAAAGCTTACTAAATTAACAATAAAAGCAAATAAAATGATCTTAAATTCAAAATTAAATGATAAATATTTCTTAATCAATAATTAAACAGGTAAATGCAAATCCAATTCAAACAAAATAAGAAAAATAAACCTGAAAAATAAAATTCAATGACGCAATAAGAATTCCAAGCAATCTTCCCGAATGGTTACACTTCAACTGTAATTGTACAGTCAATTTTCAAACTGTTTGGTTTAGTAAAAGTATTTCTATTTTTGTTCCATTTCTAAAAAATTCATTCAATTGTTGCTAATCAAACAAACAGGATAATAATCATGTCTTATAACCAAAACTATTATAGTTTTCCCTTGATTATTATGACAAACTGGCAATTAGGCAACAACAAAAATTCGGTGGAAGTGTTGTTATTTAAAACACTACAACAGCTACAGTTAGAAAGATTTATAAATTTTTGACATAAGTAAATTAATTTCCGCTGACTGTTTTTAAGACGAAAAAGAATTATATTAGTGCATTCGAAACATTTAATAATTGTTTCAAAACTAAAATATGTTGTTAAAGGAAATGAATATTATAGTTAGAATTGTTGCATTATACATTTTGTCATCCATTCGTTTTGCTGAAAGCACAGGACTGGCTGGCAAACAGCTAAGAACAGAAGAAACATGTTATTATTATAACATATATACATAAGTAATAACAGTATAAGTTTATACATAATAATAATAATAATAATAATAATATCTGCATTGGGCATGTTTGTTTCTAAAAGAGATCCTTCCACATTTATAAATAAAACACATAATTTAGGGAAATTCAACTTTACCATTTAAACACTGTACAGGGTTTTACAAATAATTTCAACCATTTCATGGATCAACAGACAGTAGAGAGTCAAAAATCAGAGGGATGTCGTTTCAATTACGGCCTAAAAATTTTCAGTTACTTTCTGTGGCTATATTTCTCGCTTCTTCTCTTCAACTATTTAGGTTTTTTTTGGTAGATTGCGTACAATTGGAATAACTGTAACTAAAACCACGTAAAGGTTTCTCCAATGAGAACGCTCAAAATTTGACACATGTCAACAGTCATTGAGTTAAAATTGCAACTATTTAATTTTGAGGATATAGTAATTTTTGTTGGGAAATTGATCGATATAACTAGTATTAAGAAACGCTTGGGTTGACTCCGACCTATATTATAACATATGAATTTCAACGACATGTGATATTGTCTAGTCCTTTAAAAAAGCACTGTGGTCCATTTTCAATTGTTTCAACAAACAATTTAATACTTCCAGAAGCTTTTGCTGTTGCTAAATGGTCACTATTAATATTGTCTATCTACTTTCTTTGTTGTGAAGTTAAATCCTTTAAGAAAGGGGATAGTACTTAGTTTTTCTGCAATATTACGAAATCCGTATTAAAGTCTAAAAAGGCGATGAATTCAAAAGAGTGACCCATGTTCTTGTAATACTTGTTAATATAACGTAAGTTTTGGTATCCACTGAAAGATCTAGGTATAAAAGCTTAAGTTTCAGTGGCTGCCCATCCTTTTGTTGTGGAAAGCAAAATTTTTTAGCTCTGAGAGGGTTTTGAAAGGGTTAACGCACCTGATACTAACTTGTTACAATTATACAATTTAAGTTCGCGGGAAGCGAATAAACTTTGACGAATTATGACAGTTCAAAATATATAGACAACGTTTTCCTAGCGTTATTCCAGCAACATTATTTCTATCTCATCCTTTTTAAACACGCTGTATGTATAAAGAAAACTATGTGTTTGTTTTATTTACAATGATATTTATTTGTGTGGAAAATTTAACTGTTTTTATACTTCTTAATAAGACATAAAAACTTTTTGTATATACTTGAAAATTAATTAAGAATTTCCGGTATATATATTAAAAATTTTGTTTTCAGAAAACTATCCTTTTTCAAAATAAAAGTTTGTTAGTACAAGGGTTCCGTTTAGATTTGTTTATTTCGTTTTGTTAACACATTCGCAACCTAAGTAGCCGTAACTATTATTATACGTATAAAGTCTTTTGATGTGGTTATATGTTTGTCCTTTACATCAACAAAAGTATAAACATACATAATTTTTTTTGCACAATGTTAGTTTGAGGACCAGAGACAGGCGAACAGAGAAATTGAGTCGTCGGTAAAATATGTAATTTCTTCAGGGAAATACTAATTGCAATAAATGAAAACTTATGAACTGATATTTAAAAATACGTCTTAAAGTCGAAATTCGTCGTTCGCATGGATTCTTTTTATAAGACTTATATACGCACAGCTCTTTGCAAATTTTTTGACCTGAAATTCAATTAAACATTTTCTTTTTACCCACCATTAAACGCGAATAAACATTTGAAGTGGATTTTATTTAACTTCTTATTATAGGATTAAACAAAACCTAAAAAGTTTCCCTATAATTAGCAAAACTTACCCCATCCTTATATTTCCCATGCTATTTTAACCGTTCATACTATTAATTTGAAAATTGTGTCTATACTAATTTCTTTAGTTATTTATACTAGAATGCCATTCTAAAAGCTTTTTGCGAAACGAACAAAGGAAAATTTTTGCGAAACGAAGCCATAAAAAAAATCAAATTAAATTTTTTTTGAATACCAAAGTTTAGTTTGTTCAAGTAAGAAACCGAAATATCCAAAAGGGAATAAAACTTAAAAAATAGAAAAAAGAGTAATATTTGTTTTATAAAAAAAACAAAAAAGCAATTTTGAAAAGCTAATTTAATTTGTTAGAAAATTGAAAAATAAAATAATACAAACAATTTTATAAGGAGGAAAAAATGCTGTCACCAAATTACAATCACACAAAAAGAATAGGTGTAATAGTTTTCTAACTTTTTGATAGAAAGTCGTTTTGAACAACTTGAAAATTGAAATTAAAAATTCAATGATATTTTTACGTTTCAAGTCATCGGCATTGTTAAAAGACCGTTAAAAAGTGCACTTGTGTTTGTGTGAAGCTTGCTGTAAGATATAGATTGCGAAAATTTAAAATTTGGATTTAAAATAAATTTTTCTAAAATTTACCATCGTCGTAATTTTTCATAGCGAAAATATGTGTGACATTAATGGAATATCACAGATTAGGGTGTTATGAAAACATTAACAGTAATCCATGTTATGGAAATAATATTTAAAAATTTATTTACGGTTTCAATGTCAAAAAAAAAGCTATCGGTTATTTTAGCTGAATGTTAAAGTTGTCGAAAATAAATTTAGTAACAATTCACCAATACATCATTTCACCCAACAGATATTTATTGATCTGACCTATTAAAGCCATACCCACGGAAGTTTGTTTCTTTTTCTTCTTCTTCGTGTTTCTTGATAGAACTACTTCTTCAATTCGAAATTGTATCAGAATCGTTTCTCTTTCATATAACATATAATATCTAAAATCTATCTTTCTACCTGTCCCTTGCAATTCTCTCTTCAATGAATATCTTTAATGTTTTTTTATTACGTTTTCATCCTGACATAACACACATACATCGTTCCATCTTGGGACAGTCCCCAGTGAATTATACTACGGTGTATAACAGTGTATACAGAACAACAACACAGTACCTACATAGTATTAACGAAAGCTGTCTGTATGGAGTAAACTTGTCGAGTACGAATCAAGACATAAAGAATAACTCGTGACAACCAAGTTATATAACCGACAACATATTAGGTGTGTTTTTCCTTTGAATTCTGTTTTTCAATGTAGATGTGTATGATGAAGTCATCATCATAAATTATTAACATCGTTTTGAAAATCGTTTTGGGCAGACCTACGTCGGAGTACGAAATTCCTCGCACAAAAACTGAACTGAACTATAATTATGAAGAAATATTTCTCCCTTTGTCTAATAAAGTGAATCAACATTTGAAATGATACCTGCTATAAACTAACCGTACGTCCCATTCTGGACCGCTTTTGGTAACGTGGATTAAGCCTTTGTTTCGAAATTATCAGTTGTGAGTGATAAAAAAAATTCACATGTGGTACAATAAAAAAGTCACTGCTTATGAAGTCACTGCTTTATACAAAATTTTTGTTGAAGTAACAACAAACCTTTTCGATATAAAAAATTCAATGGCATGAAAAAATAATTTACTACACTGTCTGATATCTGACAACATATATTATTAACAAATAAAATATCACAATTTGTTAGGTTTTTTCTTCGTAAATCGCTTGTACGAACATTGCTTTTCTAATCTTAATGGCTCAAGGAACTTATGGCACCATTAAGATATCATTTGAAATATTAAATAAGTTTTTTAGAAATTTTATCCAAAATGTGAAAATTGTTTTACTTTTTTTACTTTGCAGCCTGAAAAACACGGTAACAACAATATTTATAATTCTTTTTAACTAAAAATTATTAAAATAATTAAACTACAAAAATTTTTCAACATCACATTATTAATTTAGCAATTGCTGTCCCGCGCGAGATAACTAATGTTCTGTCATATATTTGGATAAATCAGAATTTATATCATTTTCCCCACTTTATTTTCTTAGTATTTAACATTGTCTTGTAGTAATTTGACCGCAGCTTCCGTTGAGTATTAAATCAGCAAACAGTAATTTTCCGCTAGGACTATTACAAATCTGCTTACCTTCATATTTTTTCTCATCTGCGGATATGAATCTAGCGTTAACTGAAGTCGATGTATAAAGCTTTGGATTTAAAATCGGGGTATTTTTTGCCGGTATTCACCCTTTTGTCAATCCGCGCCAACTTTTAGTATCAATATTCTTTTAGCGTTTCTTTGGTTAGATTCAAGATGTAAAATTTAAATATATATAAGGTTAAAAATTTTTGAAATTTGGGAGTTTAGTTGTCGTTTAATTAATTCTATAGGAGTTGTCAAACTATAGGGATGTATTCCTTGCATATTTTTAAATACCTATTATGATTTTAATTCTTAATTTTATGGCTTATGGATAAAATAAAATAGTTTTAAATAAATGATTGTTTGTAGAATAACGCCGTTGTATGAAACCTTAATGATAATACACATATTTAGAAAACTCTTTAGAAAATTTATGTTTTTTAATTTTAAAGTTAATCCAAGTAGTAATTACAATTTTTAAATAATTAAACTTGTATATATACATATCCTATTTTATTGCATAAACCCCACAAAATCTCTAAATTCATATACCGGATGTCAACATTCATCATGTGGTCGTAAAATAAAGTCTTGACGAACTTTGCAAAAAAACGGAACAAGAAGACCTTAGTATCGATGAAGGTTTTTAATAGAGTTCCACGGTTAAGCGACGCGTAAAAACTGCCCAAGGTTAGTTGATTTTCACGAGTAGGAAATATTGATAAACACACAATGTATTTATAAACGATAATAACGATAACAGAGGGGGGGATTAAAATATTTTGCCGATTAGGCTTGCTTACCTTATAGATCATATGATTCATTATTACCTAGAAACGCTCTGGTCGACGCCGTTTGTCATCGATAAGTTTGTAGTCACAGAAATGTTAGAAAAATATATTTGCGGATAGATTGATAAAGCTAGTGGTAACAGAAGATTACTGCGGATGAAATTTTATAAGACAATGTTGAGAAATCAGAATAACAAAGCAGGTTGACAAGAAACGTTGCAGAATCGATAAACAGCAATTGTATTAATATTTAATACAATTGCTGAACTGGATTGCTAGAATATTTAAAAAATCAAAGAAATTATGTTGCCGGAGGGAGTATCAAATGATAATTTTGGTAGAAAACGATAAATAATAATCTGCTTTATCGATGAGAAACAATGAACTTAAGTTAACTAAGGGGGGGCTTGGAAGAGCTTTTATCACAAGAGACTGTCACAAGAAGTTTTTTCTGTATATTTCTGGCTGAATTATGGTTATTTTTTTTCTTATTAAAATTACGCAGTGATAAAGTGTGCTTGAAAACTTGAAGAGCGTCTGCTTTCAATAGTGCGCATTCTTGAAAAAAACTACGAAAAATGGTTGATTTCAACTACCTGGGATCCCACACTTATAAATGCAACCACGAAGTTTATAAAATACAGGTATATTAAAATAAAAAATTTAAAGGCTTTCCAAGCTTTATACCCACAGTGAGTTAGTTATACCGCGCTTAACCCTACCTCAGGTTGGATCCAAAAACGAAATTTCTATTGTAATATTAATAAATCTACTACAAATTAAAACGATTTGACACTCGGTTTCGTAGTAAAGCCGGTTGGAGAATGAATTTATACGTGTGGAGATTGTAATTTCAACATTAATATATATATATATATATACAATTTTTTTTCATCCAACATTTATAAATCCGTACTATTCTATACAAAACGTTATGTTACCATTGTCCGTTACATAAGTCGATTTCCACATGAGAAAAGACTATCCTCTTTATGATATAGCTTCTTCTGAATTAAGGTCATAGAGAAATCATTGAAAATTGAAAATATTCTAGAATTTAAATTTTTATATATTCTAAAAAAGAAGGCTTATCTAAATAGCTTTAATAAAGTAAGGTATGTAGGTTATCAGAGAAATCCGATAATCTGTTAAGATGTAGATGAAATTTTTGAGATGTTGAAGAAAGTAATTCTTAAAATATTTATTTTGATCTAATACGATATTTTTAGATAGCCATAGGTATAAATCTATTATTTGTAGGTCTAACAGTATAAGAAAAGCGTTTATAGAACTTATACAAAAAAGGAAAACATTGACGTAGGTTTAAACAGGAGCTCTAATCTACTATTTTAATCTTTTATTCTTCTTGTAACCATCGAAGAATAAAATTATATGACACTTTAAACCTGAAAAATTTAGAGTACATTCTAGAAGGTCAGTTTACTATATTAGCAAGCCATATTGGTTCATATATGTTAAATAAATTGTTCATTTTGATAAATGCGTAAAACGAATTAACCCAGTAAAATCCAAAACAACTTGTTAGTGGGATTCTTTAAATTATCAAGAAACAAGAAACAAATTTTTCGAATACGGAACCCTCAATTCGCGCTTGAAACATATCTAAGAACACTCTCCATTAAATTACGTTTCTAACCAAAAAAATCAAAATCGGTTCATCCGTTTAGGCGCTACGATGCCACAGACTGGCAGACACACGCACATAGCGGTTAAACTTATAACACCCCTTTTTTTTAGGTCGGGGGTAAAAAAATAGTTTTTTTAGCTCCCATCAAATGAATAATATCTTTTAAGGGATTTTTGAGCTCGATAATTTCAAAAATAATGTTAGAAAGCATGAAAATCCAAGAAAGTATCAGGAAGATGTTAAATTGAAATAAACAAGATAGTTTAAAATTTTATATTTAAGACCCTACATTTCCGTTTGCCATTTGGATTTTCAGATTTTTCATCCATTTAAATATAAGGGTGATAAACCCCATAAGTAGGGTTGGGGTGAAAATAGGTGGTAGAAGCCCTAATTGACGTGGCTTTTGATATATCGTTCGTTTTTTTAGGACTAGAATAGGAATTAACAAATAAAATATTCGGTAGCTTATAAAAGAGCTGAAAAATGATAGTGAACTGATTCGGATCTACTTTCAAACAGTACTGATTATTTGTTGTTATTAATAGGTATTGAAAATCAGATAATGTGGATAATATGAATAAAAGTTGAATTTTATTATAAGAATATTTGATAATGTAAATGGGAAAGTATTAATTTTCAATATTAAAACCGAAGTATCTTATTACATTTCCTATACAAGTATGAAAACGTAGGTATATCTTACCCATTTAGGTATTTGCTTTGAAAACTAATTGTTATCCTCACTTTATTTCTAGTTTATATTTAGTATTTCAAATGGAAATTATATACAAGAGAATATTAGTGGAATATTATTAGATAAGAAGCAAACCTCAAAATGAGTCGGGCGATGCTCCAAGTACTTGTTTCTTGTTAAATGCATAAATGAACCTTTTGAAATACATATAGACAACATCCCACAACTGTATACCCTTATTCATGTGTTGGTATACATTTGCTGGAAACTGGTAACAAACCAGTTGGTACGGGAGTTGACATTCCGAAGTGAACTCTAAAAGTTTTACTTGTGAAACTAGTACAACGGACGTTTTTGTCACCAAGCGATAACACTTAGCTTATATGCAATATTTCCTAAGAAACCGTATGATATTTGCAAAGATTGAAATAATTCTTTAAATAAAAATGTAATTAAATAATACTTTTTATAGCACAAGCTTCAATTGTATTAAAAAGTAGATAATAATTTTTTCTATGAGCCACTTGTACATGACAATTCGTAAAAGCTTTAGCCGCTCAATATAAAATATTTACCATGATTCGGAGCTCCTCAATATATGTATGCAACTGTGATTGATCGGATGAAATTTTCCAACTTAGATTTAGATTGAGCGCCCCAAGTTTTCGCGAATAGTCATATATGGGTGACTCATTAAAAAAAATGTTTCACTTTTTAGTACAGTAAAAGCTTGCGTTCTAAAGAGTATTTTTTATTTAAATTTTGAATCTAAGACTAAATATCGCAACTATATCAAATGTGGTGGAAACGATAAGAAAATCAGTTTTTCTTACCATTTATTGTCATCCAAACTAAACGTGTATGCAAAATTTCAGCTCAGTCGGTTGAGGATAACTGCTTCAAAATTGAGTTGCAAGATTCAATCCGGAAAAACATACATGCATAGATTGCAAATTAAATAAAAGCTTGTAATAATAATCAATTGGAATTCATCTCGGAATTTCAGCGCCTATACCACCTTGGCTTACACTGATTCATGCGAATTGATGTACATTTACTATAGTAAGTACAGCATTTTGTATTTACTGTAAAATCTGGGTATTTTCTGTGAAAGCCTTGCAGTATGACTGTAGTGTATGGTTATTAGGGTATTGTTTTTGATTGGGGCTTTGTATTGGATAATGTATATTGTAAAATTATTTTTGAAATATTGTTTGAGCTTAAATGGGCAATTCATTTGCTTCGTTAGTAGATAAAATACTAATGATATTTTTTCTCATGCAGTTTCTTGGCACTTGGGAATAATTTTTAGTATTATCGCATTTTTTTTCTTTAAAAGTTATTCTTGTTGCAATTAACATTAAAGTACAGAAATAGACCTTCAGCTATAAACAAAAAACTGTGTATCCATCGAATTAAATTGTTTGAATATTTGGAACTATGTGCAACCATGACCGATAAAAAAACATGCTAGATTAAAAAAACATATTCGGTAATGACCGACATTTTTTTCATAGCTTACTGTCTTGAAGCAACAATAATAAATTTATTTGTTCAAGATATCACATTTTATAAAACGGATATTCATTACACATATCCCTGAAATGAATTAAAACCCTAAAATCTCTAAGAAATGCGATCAAAGGTGCCAGTAAATTGTTTCTTCTTAGTCAAAATTCAGAATTACTTTATCGTGGTTCTGTATATAGTAGCAAATCAATTATCTATCTTTTACTTTAATTATCACGATTGCCTCAAACAACTCAATTTTTTTCCACACATTATGTGCCATTATAATACAACCATCTTGACAACATGCTTCACAATGCTTGTAAAAGTCATAAAAATATAAAATTGAAATTCAATAAGATTGCAAGAATGAATGGAATGAATAAGGTATTGTTCATGGTAATAAAATGGTCGTTTAAAAATTAAAACTCTTCTCTGTAAATTACCAGTTTCAAATATTTCTATGCATGAGAGTTTTCAGTTTGTAAAAAGTAAATATAAATAAAACTTACTTAAAACAAAATTAAATACGCACATGTTGAAGATAAATATTTGAAATCTTTGAGATATTCATAATAACACAACCTAAGATAAATATTATATTTAATTCGATAATATCACTGTTTCAAAAACATGAGCTTCAATTTTGCAAAAGGTATAATACGATATTATACAAAGTAAATGATAAAAACGGGTCTACTTTGGTATTGAAAAATTGTTTTATGTGTTTTATCTGAAATTTGAATTAACAGTGATGAGCGAGATCATGACAAAATTAAGGACTCAAATATTTCGTTCTGACTGTTGCTTTATGCGCCTAGTTTTAGTGACGCAGTAAGTGATGAGGTTTTTTCTTCTTTTTTCTTAGAGGCTAATTTTGATTCATGCCCCTTTTTTATTTTTCAAAAATTTTAGAGAAAATCAGTATCCAATTTCTGCAAGAAAAAAGTAAAGATACAGTTTCACAATCCCTTCAAAATTGATTATCCAGTCAAATTAGTCCATAAAATATAAGTAAGGCTACAAAAATTCCCATAGAGCTAAAAATTGGTATGAATGTTCAGAATACTATTATATACTGATAAACTCACCGTTTTGCTGAAAAACGCGAAAAAACTATTCTTGCAAACTTCCCCCTCAATAAAATTTTTTGCACAAGGGGGATTGATGGGGATTTTTCACAATTCATTTATAATAATTTTCTGAACATTTAAATCAATTTTTAGTTCTATGGGAATTTTTGTAACCTTCAAAGTGTAATTTGACTGGACAATTAGACTTTATACCAGTTGTAATTACTTATCGGCAAACAAATTTTGGATCGCATGTAATTGCCCTGATGGTTGGAATTATCAAAGCCAAGATCAATATTTGAATATCTCGGCCTTAATCTTACTTTACATGGATTTTTATTTAATCATAAAGGCATACTTTGGTACATGCATCTTTTGCATTGGTCGCATAGTCTCGGTTAGATTTGCTTTTACGACACCAACGAACTCCATTGCTTAACCCTTTTAACTACCACAACTATTTAGATCGTTAGATCTCACAGCTGTACTAGTACGTATAAATCGAATCATTTATTCTTGTTCCTTACCCATAAAATTATTGTTTTGATCTTTCATGAAGCCCTCTTACCTTTACATAGGCTATAAAAAGTTCAAATCACTCTACTTTGACAGATATAGCACTATGAATGTTGATTGGCATAACCTATGGGATTTCAACGGTTTTTTAGGTAGGGCAGAAAAAAATTTGGTAGAGTAGTAATATATAAGATGACCGTTTTTCTAAACCACAATGTCCATAAAAGGAATATACAGATATATAAGGTATATAAAAACGTATACAAGTTTTGGAAAAAGGACTTTTAGAGAGTACACATGATACGATACGATAGATAGAGTATTAAATAAAACGATATGTGGTTGGCTTGTTTGTTGTTTGATGGTGTTGGTTATGTGAATGAATGTTCCAACCAACACTCCAACCTAATTAAAATTGATTTATTTTGTATGGGATCAAAGGTTATAGTCTTTGGGATCTTAAGTTTGGTTTATATATATACTGCGACTGACTACCTATGTATATAAAGACAACGTAGAAGATAATATTGTTGTTGTTTATTTATCTTTAGATAAACAATGCTGATATAAAATATACGGCGTGATTTTTTTTAAAGTTTCCAGTTAATTTTTTCAAAAACCGATTGAAATATCAAGAAAATGTAAAATTCGGATCTTCTTATTTTCAAAAGAATGTAAAAAATTTGTCTAGTGCTATTCAACCGCAGGCGCCTTCCTGATTAATATTTTATAAATGAAGCTGCATAATTGTAGCAAATTCTCATTTTTTTCTCTCAAAAAATGGACTTTTGTATAAAAATTTTTTTCTAGACCTAAATTTTCGCAGCCTGATTTAATTTTTTATTATATTTAATTCTGATCTAGAAAAAAATTCAATTAAACGTTGATTTATTTGAGGCAAAAGAATCAGAATCTGCTATAAAAAATAGGTAGTTCCTATTAAGTGCCTATATTTATTAATCACTGAATGATACAATGTACATGATGCTTTGATGCAAGTTACATGACGGTGATTTTGACCTTATCTCCTCAAAGTTTCTTGAAAGATTTTCTATCCTCCCGTTTTAACAATTCTTTAAAAATGATCATGGCTTGTTTACTCATCATCACAAAATTTGCACGGTTTTCACCATTCAAATTGATATTACTATATATACTATATAACGTACATATAGCTATATCACTCAGTGGTAAAACCTGTGCAAATTTTGTGACACAGAGCATACATGAGCTTATGATTGTTATGTTTTAATAATGTAAAAAGTGAGGGAAAAAGCCTCTTTTTGATCATATTTATTATATAAATATTCCTACACACACGTATAATCTGTGTAATAATTAAAAGTAAAGGCTCAAGTGTAGTACCTTGATGACACATTTATGAGATCACTCTTTCTTTTCTTAAAGAAAATGTAATCATACAGTGATTCAAATTTTCCTGTCTCTCAGTGTGTAATTTTTTTTTTAATTAAAAAACTACTGACTTACAAACAAGAAGATTGGCATCACTTATAAACAGAAAGACTGGATTGGAAAATTTCAAGAGAAACGTCCCATATCTTTCAAGAAACAGAAGAGTACTCCCAGGGATGTGCCATCAAGGTACTACACTTCAGCCTATATTTTAAAGCATTACATAAATTATATGTATATAGATATGTATATGTATATTTAATACTATAAACATGATCAAAAAGAGGTCTTTTCACTCTGTCTACATTATTAAAATATAACAATCATAATCTCATATACCCAAGAAATGAAGGGCTTTGATATCACTCAATAAATATAATTTTCGATATGAAATGTGCTAGAAAGGTTATTCCTATATATTATAAATGTGAAAGTAAGGATGTTTCTTTATTTGTTCATTTATTTGTTTGTTTATTTGTGTGTTTGTTACGCTATCACGAAAAAACTAATGAATGTATTTGAATGAAACTTAACAATAAAATAGCTCATACGAGATAATCTATGCTTTGAATAATAAAGTTTTGTTAATATTTACCAAAATTGAAATATTTAATTTAAAAAAACTGAAAATAATTAATAATATCATGGACCAAATCTGAAAATGCTTCTATATATGGTTTCCGGCTATTATTGTTACATAGATTAATTGCTATTAGAACATACCCAATTTAATTGGCCTGTTTACATAAATTATACACCAATTGCATTTAATTGATTATTATGTAATGGAAATGGATATATTGTTACGACTACCGAAGCAAATCAATATGAATTCATATTTGATATAGTTATTCCTATGATTTAAAAAAAAAATTTGAAAGTTTCCATTATTAACACTCTTATATTAACTTCACTTGTAATAAACAAACAAGGAAATAAAATCTTAAACGTCAAATTTATTCTACTTCTTATTGTTAAATTAATCCGATTAACTTGATTGAAGTCCGATTACAATACAGTAATTAAAGAATTTTATCCCAGAATCTTCACCAAGATCGCCAGGATAGATTACTTACCTAAATAATTTTTCTACTGAAATCAAAATAATAATTTCAAGTCAGTCTAGTTAATAAAAGTTTTTTAGATATATTTTGTTTCAAACAACAATACATTTAATTTAGAGCCACTACGAATGGAATTTACCAAATTAAAAAAACCCTCGACAAATTTTTGGGGTACGGAACCCTTAACTCGCACTTGACATATCTAAGAAGACCCATCACTAAATTATCGTTTTCCTTAAGCCCTTTTCCAAACTGAACTGAACCGATTTTGAAGATTTTTTAGTTTTTTCGGGTACACTTAACTCGCACTTGAAACGTAGCTGAGAACACTCTATATTAAATTACCTTTCAAACGAAACAAAATAATAAAAATCAGTTCATCCGCTTAGGCGATATGATGCCACAGTCAGACAAACACACACACTTAATGATCAAACTTATAACACCCCTTTTTTAGTACGGGGGTTAAAAATTAAGTAAAGTCAAAAGTTGAAATGATTTCTATACCGGCTTTCGCCGGCTATATTCAGCAATGACCTCAACTTTTCGAAAGTTACAAACACTCTCATCAAAAGCATAAGATACCAAAGTTTATCTTTTACTCTTTTAATTATAACAACATGACTATGATCAACATTTTTCGAAATTCAAAAAGAGTTTAATTCTGATTTTTAAGCAGGGGGTATTACAAGGACAGGAATTCACCATAAAAAATTTTGAAAATTAGTAAATGAACATAAAAAGATTTGAAAAAAATCTCACGGGTTGTCTGAAATTATTGATGTCCTCTATTTTCAGCTATCTGACCAGCTTATACGTTCAAAAATAAACCTCAAAATATGAAATTTCAATTAACATTAAAGTTTGTACGCGTTTACCTAATTGAATCCTTTAAACATCAAGACAGGTGTAGAAACAGTAAATCTGCTTATAATCCGTTTGTTTTAAAATAATAAAAAATATTTTCAATTAATGAACAAACAAATTTAATTTTAAATTATGTATTAAAGATCATTGACTTAACTATATTATACTAGACAAAAGAATTCTCAATGTAATTATTAATATGTATGATACGCATATATAATTAACCAAGTAAGTACAGTACATGCATGCAAACATTACAAATATGAAGTTACTGGTAAAAGATAGATATATATTAAATACAATTGAACAGAATAAAGATGACAATCCTTTATAATTATTATAATGAGTTGAATCATTTATAAACTTTCTATACATCTACCTTTAACACAGTTAATTAATTTTGTAATCAAATTAATTACATTGTTAAAATTAAAATTGTATACACCTCTTACATTACATAACACCATTATCATTGCTATTGCTCGCTACACCACATCCCCTCCCGTTTTAAAGTTTCTGATTACATGTTATTTTTTGTCATCCTGATAATAGAAAGAAGATAATATTCCATTACGTCCTGAAACGTTTAAAATATTATAAATTTCTGAGAAGAAAGAAACTGATAAAGAAATCTCAGCCTTCTAAATAAAATTAACAGGAAACTATACAAATTCCTCAGGATACTTTTCGAATACCAAATGAACAGGAAACTTTTCAAGCAATGTTTACACAAAATTATTATTTTTTTCTCATAATAATAGAATAAACATACAAAAAGTGGGATAATTTGACCAAACCAAATTAAATTATTTTATACTTTTTTTAAAATCCCGTTCATTATTAAGTGAAATTTACTAAATCTACTGGTTATCATTAGCTAATGGTTTTCGAATTATAGTCAGCGAATGAATAAATTTATCAATTTTTGCCATAGCCGAATCTCCCAAATTAGGCCTCAGATCCCATTTTAGAAAAGAGTTTTTTTGTTGCTTTTGATGAGCTTATTTTGGTAAGCTGGGTTTCTGCAATCAATAAAAGATTACAGTGTATATGTGATGTAAAGGGCGGCAAAGATTATTTTTTCCCAGAGCGGAATACAGCCAGATCGGAATTTGGTGCCAAAAGTCATATTTACCAAAGCTTGCCTTTTACAACACTTTGTCGTCCCACCGTCCCTGTTTAATTAAATGAACTGTTCTCTCTGTATACAATACATGTATATACTTACACAGTTTTGTAATAATATGGTGCTAATTAAAGTTTTTCATTTTAATAATAATACAACAAAATGAAAGAGAGTAAAATATTAGTACACTATACTTACATTGTCTACAGTGTATAAATATTAAAGTTAGTAAGAAAAAGTAAATAAGTAATTAACATAAGTATAACAAAGATATACAATATTATGTTGTACATGTACGTTAGCTTAGCTTATAAATATCCTACGGTATGTTAATATTAATTATAGTTTATTCTGCGATACTGTTATATAACATCGTTGACAACTTACAAATTAACAATTAATGTTTATATGAATATCTATCCTTTTATATGTACAGATTATACTGAAGGATAAATCTCTTATGTAACTACGGCAATCTTATTGTGGATATGAAGTGTATAACTTGGAAAAATTACTTTTATTCATGATATAAAATAATTGTGATGGCGATTTATCAGGAATTTGAACAGTGAATAAAAACATATGTTAAATTGTCAAATGTTGCAACGTTTCGTTGTTATTTACAACTTCATCAGGCAATCTGTATACAGAAAACGGTAGTATAATATGATAACATGTAAAAAGATTACAAAATTATAAAATCAATATCCTTACATTTGAGGTTAACATTTACGTAAAAAAAAAGTTGTCTGAAAAACTTCATCGTTAAACAAAAATAATTAGTGAAGTAAAACAACTTAAAATATAGCACATACAAAGAGAATTTAGTGCAAATAATTGTAATAACAATTAACTAATTGATTCCTAAAAATAGTGTTACTTGAATCAGCTGTCAAATAAAAATAAATAATTACTATGATAGAGTTAGTTCAAAATGAAACAATCAATTTGATAGAGTTCGTTCAAAATCAAAGTGGCAACGAACAAAAAAGACTGTAGATATGAGTGCACATAAATATACTTCATACACTTTCTCCTGCTCGGTGTCAAGCCCGGAACGAACGAACTTCACCTTCATCAACTTGATCTTGGTTAAATAGGGCACCAATTCTAGGTGATAGTCCCTTTATAAAGAGAGACCTGCAGAATGATCAATCTCTTGAAACAGCATTGCTTGTCAAGTTACTCCTAACCGTTTCTTTGTTCAATTTCAAGAACATTCATTTGTGTATAATAACACTAAATTTGGTGGCATCGTAGCTACCAAACAGATTAACGGAAATCTACTCAGCCGTTATAAGATCATCGCCTCTTTTTAAGTTGTTTCGAATACGTGATCCTAAACTTGAACTTCAAAAGTAGAAAAGAACACTTCCGATCAAATTACTATTAAAAAAAATTCAAAATCGGTTCAACTGTTTGGGATGTATGATGCCAACTTATTTAAGGAAATATAAATATAGAACTAAATATAGATATATAAAACTTATTTAAGGAGTTTCATAACTTACATTCTGTAAATGCATAGTTTAAAATATCTTTCATTACATAGACAGATGAATGTTATATATTCGTAAATTGCAATATCCATCTACAGACTTTCACCAGACTTCTAATTTATTTAAGTTTTATATAATCCATGAACTTAAAAATTTGGTTTTCTAAGCTTTTGTAACTTATATCTGAATAATAGAGTGTCCGAATACTGAGATTTCTGTTAAACTAATAGTACTTTGAGTTTGACCTATAACAAAGCTTGAAACTTGAGGGGTTGAAAATGCATTTAATAATAATAAAACAGGCAGAAGATAGTGAGTATATAAAATGTTTTGTAGGACAGCAGCTTACTTATGTGAGAAAATATGAATTGTATGGCTCTAATTTTTTAATAGTCAGGATTAATGTAATTTTGATTCCGGCATAATGAAAAAAGGAAACCGCGCTGAGCTGATAGATTTATAACACATTGAGTGATATGTTTCCGTCATTTATATAAACTTCTTCATTTCTAAAAGTGATGACTATGAATTTTTCGCAGTGATTAAGAACGGCTAACATGTTCTGCGTCTTATACATTATATTTATCAAAGTATGTTACTTAGCACATTATGGAGACGCTATCTCCAGTAAGTGATATTTTAAAATCAAATATAATAAGTGCATATATATTTATTAATGACTAGTCGTTAAACTATGTCAAAATGACAACAAACAAGAGAAAAATACTAAAGCATATTGTTGTAAGTATTAAATCGTTGTAGTATAATGTTTACTTACACCGAAATAAAGATAAAAATAAACAAACAAAAAACACACAAGCGATATAGATGATTGCGAATGAAACGTAACTGCTGTACTATAAAACTGTTTGAGACAATGTTATAGTAAATTAACTTTATAATATCATCATGTAAAATGTTAAAAGAAAAACCTTTATCACTTGTTTATAAGATACATATGTACCATATAGTGAACAAAAGAACTTTTTATAAAAAGAAATTCCAATGAGTAGTTGTAGACTTTTATTTGAATTTACTATAATAGTTTGTTTTGTTTGTTTGAAATATGAAAGCATGTAAAGCTCTGTGCACATTGAACCAGATTTCTTTTCGTAATTTTGACTACCTTACATTCAAAGATGAAAATGAATTTCATTGCCGTAAATGATAACCATTAAAATCAGAATTTTATCTCCCGTTTTTTCTAAATTTTCTGTTTGGCTAAGAATTATTTTTAAGTTTGAACGAAAATATTTTAATAGATTGGTTGGGATCCTACTGGTAATGTCATTCAGGACTATAATTATATTGTCTTTATGCTCACTGAAAAGTTTTAAAACAAGAAAAATTAAATGAAAATACAATATCATAAAACTTACTTATTTAATATTTGTGAATGTTCTATAAAGAAAAATTTATTTTCAATAATTCAGTTAATTGATTCATCAATTAAAACACCAACAATCAATTAATAATTTATATTATATAAGTTTAATAATAATTGTATATACGTAGAACGTACATAAATATATACTTAAATAATATACATTATATATAGGTCATGCCTAATGGCATTATGAACTTCGATAACATAAAATTGTTCTCTGGAGTTTGTTAAATATCTTATGTTATAGATATGTACAACTACCTAATATCTTTCGTCCTTATATTATAAATAGGGGGTGATTTAAAAGTTTTACAATAAAACAGGCTTTAAGCTTATAATTTAAAGAACACTTTATTTTAAATCTACATCCTGAATACATTTCTACTACTCATTCCATCAAAGCCAAGCCGCTATAAAAGTTGTGATTGATGATAACTCCTCCTTCAGGCGGTCTGAAAAAGTTGTAATAACACACTAATATACAAATTGAATGAAATTTCCGAGGACAAAATCATAACTATTTTTAAACTCAAGAAACTGGATTCTAATTATCCGAAATGTTATTAAATTTATTAGCAAGTATTGGGCATCTCGTTTTTTCTAGTGCAATGTCAAATGATTTTTGTAGCATTAGTCCAGTTTAATTACATTTTTGAAGTGAAGACTAATGTATGTATAATAGATAATATTTGGTAGGGTAAACTCTTTTGGTTTCGGGTCGGTAACATGCTATAAGTATAGCTACAGATATAACAACGTAACCTAAGAATCTAAAACTTTTTTTAATTGAAAAATGACATCTATGTAATATTAGTTAAATCTGTACAATTAACTATTAAGTGATTCTGATCTTTGATAACTTCTCATTACTGTTTAAAGATTCATCTATTTTATGCTTCTTGAAGAAATAAGAATGTAAGGTTTATAACAGCGTCCTGAAGTTTTCTTTATAAAATGGATAGTCGAAAATACTAATAATATACAAATTTGTTTTCCTGAAATAACGTTTCAAAATGTTCTCAACAATTTCCTTTATGATTGTTGAAATTTTCGCAATATTAACGGTTATAAAACTATTTTTAGGTTTAACCTTTAAACTTCGATATTGAGTAATTGTTCTTAAGTTCCGCATGGATTCCGCGGAACAAAAGTCAATTATCTTTTCGGGTGTAGGCACTAATTACTATGATGATGACCAAATATTTTAGTATAATCATGGAAATTGTTTCAAAAAAAACAAATTGCAGATTAAATGACTCATGAATGACTCATAGACGATAGATTATTCTTCACACACATCAATCCGTCAAATAAGTAAAAGTTGCTACTAATTAGTAAAAGTTTCGTAAAGGTTTGTATAAATGCAAGAAATCAAAAATTTTCGTCAATTTAATCATCTTTATATTTCGTCATTTATAGAATGATATTTCCATGCATAAATATCTTATGATTTTATATATATATATATACACTTTAGTTATTATGCTGTGCTCACTTCACCCCATCGCATGGTGATCAGATCCACATTACACTCGTACACCCACTATTTCTGATATTGCTGCTCAATAGAACACATAAACGATTCAGTCGTTTGATTTTGCTTGAAAACATTAATAATGCTTGCTATATTTGTATTTCTGATAAGAAATGTTATGTATTTTCATTAAAACATGTAACAAACGCCTTTTACAAAATACGGACGTTATTCGTAGTCATTTTGAAATAATTTCAGCATGTAAACAAAAATAAGTATAAATAATCCTCAAGCTCACATAGTTGACTAAATACATTTTATGTGCTAAAAGTGCAGACTTATGAGGACGAAAATTCGAGACGAACGACGTTTTATAAAGTAGCATCTTCTAAAATCTTCAACAGAAACGGCTTCACCTTTGTAGTTTTAAGAGTTGTATAGTTAAAAAAAAAGCATATTTTTTGCAAAATGTAATGCAATTTATTTGTGAAATATATTGATTACAATATTAAATAGGAATATTTTACAGCATTTTAATTACAATATAAGAAAGCGGTCTATACAAAAAAAAAATTGTGTCTTGTGACTCTACATATTATCATAGTTCATACACAATTTAATTGATCATTAATAGACATAACTTTAATGCATTTGCATCTAGTTTAATAAGCCAGTTCCATTCTACAGTATTATCAGTTTTTATGTAGTCTAAAAGTTTTGTCAATTGTTTGTTCGTATTTTCTCTGATTTCAGATGCGGTTTCTGTTACAGGCGATGTATCGGAGGCAGAACTAAATGATACAGGTAACAATAACTTTAAAGTTTTTGCCTTCAGGATTATTAATCCTCTTAGAGGAGGACCTTTCACTGATAAGTAGTTTATGAGCTTCGTTAATTGTCTAACAGTATCTTCCTTTATTTTGGTAAATGTTCCGGCTGATGATGCAGTAGAAGTTGTTGATAACGTAGTTGGTGTTGAGTAGGATGATGTTGTTGGAGATGTTGTTGTTGCAGGTGTAACAGGCGGTAGTAAGTATGTGGTTGGCGTAACTTTAAAATGCAATAAAACCAATTTTAATTTGTGTACCTAGAGTTTGTGTGAAGAAATAGTCTATAATTAAAAGGGCTCACTGATATAAGTGGCTTGGTTGTCAGGAATATGTGTCCAAACACCCCTCGTAGTTAAAAGTGTCAAAAATCTTGCAAATTATGTCGGATATCGGATTTCTACAATATTTTTCCGAACATTTGACAAAAATGACATATCCGTTGGGATAAAGAATATTTTGTTTTCCTTAGAAGTTCATACTTAAATAACTAAATTCGTCTTTTATCTAACTACAAATAACCAGATTACAAAGTGCAAGACATCTCACTATTCAGTTTGTCACTATCCAGCTTTATGGGTTATATACAATAACAAAGCTGGATGAAGGGTTAAATAAAGAATATATTCGTTCTATTTAATCGGGAGTCCACTAATTGTTTATAATTAATACTTACGTGTAGTTTTGGTGGCTGGAATAAATATTTCAACTACTCTTTCATTTTCATAAAGGACAACTGAAAAATAAACAGATTGCAATGGTTACTTATAGAGGAATCTATTGATATTTCAAATTAATAATTACAAATTTTCAAAACATTTATGGCCGAGAAAACACCTTTTTGTATAATGCAGAATATTGAAGTTTCGGATGTTATTGTGACTATTGCTAAGATGACTGCTTATAAAAAATTGTGGAGTTTGACACATAATGCCCCAGGCATGGAGTGATATCACAGATTTTGTAGCCATCAGCCTTAAATCAGAAAGGATCCTTGGCTACCGTTTGATGAAATCTTGCTGTTATAACTTAGTTATTTTCCAGCCATGTGTGTGTAGGCTAATGCATATGAATGTCAATATGCAACCAATATTAGAGCCTACGCCGACAAATCTCGATCTAAAATTTACTTTCGGATCTATACGTTTGTCGATGAAAAATCAATGTATAAGAAAGTCACACAAAACGTGCAAGGTTTTGGATATTTATTCTTGTTCAAAGGGTATACGTTTTCTGTCAAAAGCCGACAAGGAATCAACTGAATGTATTACTTTTTTGGTAGGAATTTCGAAATAAATGTAATACTTGTCTTCATTTACTAGTATAAGATTTGAAAACAATTGCTTACATGGTAAATGGTGTCCTGGAGCATACACTTCTTCTGAATTCATAGCAATCACTGCAAAATAAAAACTTATTATACGTTCTACAAAATAGAATAAATAAGTGATGCCAATCTTTCTAGAGGCATCCATATTTTATTTGAATTGGGTCAATATTTGGTACATTTTCAGAGATTAAATAATGAAAATTAATATTTTCCAGTTAATTAAGTAACGAAAGCAACGTTTTATTGGTCATGGTTTCTCATATCTTTGCTGTATTTACTGAATATGAATGATTAGAAAAACTTTTTTATTACCATGAGTCTTCCGTATCTCGAAGATTTATATCGATTTTAATTTTTGCTCTTATTTCCAAAAATTAATGAAATTTAAAAATAATTTTACTACTTACAAGTAATATCGTTGGAAAAAGATAGTGTTGTCCAATCACCGTTGACGTTTAGTCTATCTGCGAAAAAAACCCAATATTATTATTGGAAATTTTTGGCCAATTTTAGTTTAAAGGCAAAATTATATTTTTTTAATAATTTTATCATATTTTAAATACTCACACGATAAAAGATTCGGTTGAATGAGTAACTCAATATCTCTACCAATAACTGAAACAAACGGCAAGAAATTAATTAAATTAATATTAAACAATTATGTTCAAAACAATATCGCTAAGACCATGAAACTCTTAATGAGTAATAATTGCTAAGAAAACTAGCAATACTTATAAGCGGAATTGAATATTGTTTTATCAAAATAAAAATATGTTTTGTTGATATAATATACAGGACTCTAAAATTGAATCTTCTAGTGAATTTTCTATTTTAGCATAATAATAGAAACTAGTAGACTCTGTTAGAAATAATTTGAACTTTTTTCTATAAAAAAGAGGAAGGCCCATAAGATTCAATTTCTGAAGTAACTGTAATTTTATTTCTTAAAAATTTATGGCGGAAACAAAATACTCACCAGTTTCATTAAGTATTGTAAGTTGGATGTGCTCATTCGATTTGTCTTGTTTCACTGAAAACAAAAACTAAATGTATTTTTAATTTGCTTTCGGTCTTGCTGGGAAAAAAATTATTCCAAAACAATAAACCCCGATTTTCTTTGAATATAGTTTGGGAATTTAGAAATGGTTTCTCATCAAAGGGGATGTCAGATTAATATTGTACCTATTTATGTGTAAACTTCTAGTATTTATGATAAACGATTGTTAGTTACTGATTACAGCTGATGACGATTTCCTATTTTTATCGTCGGTATAATTCAAAACTGAACGGGAGAAAAATAAGAGGTGTATTTAGAGATAATTCCTATTTAAATTACAATAATTCCAAATTCGATCTTGTTGTAGAATTATGAATAGTAGCGGTTATAAGCTTAAAGCTTTTTGAATTAGTTGTTACGACGTCTTTTCTAACTAGTAAATATCTACAAGTTAATTTTGTTTTGGTATAATTTGTATGTTTAATAATAGTAATAAAAATCATAAAGAATTTTTTAATATAAATACTTACGTGTGATATTCGACGGTAGAGGATATTGTCCAAGAAGAATTCCTTTTTCTGATCGATCATCGATCTTAGCTGTAACTACAAAGTAACAAATTTTAAAAACCATAATATTTAAAAAAAAAAAAAAAGTACTGAAATAGAATATTGAAATACTTCAATACTTTATTTCAGTACCCACTTTATTTTCAATAATTTATTTCATTTTGAAACTCTAAACTCTGAGAATGAAATAATCAGTAACAGATCAATTCAATCATATAAATACACAAACTTTAACAATTCCAGTAATTCAAATCTGAAAAAGTTTACTTTTCGAGGTATAATAAGTAACTGTAAAAAAAGCTCATTTTAAATGCTCTGAAGTAATATATTCGCTTTATATTGAAGTAATATAGTAAATTCTACATACTCACTTGTAACATTTTGTGGTTTTACTTCTTTTTTATCACCTGTAACAAAAAAATATTTTTGAATTTTTTTACATAATTTTACGTTGATTAGGGGCGGTTAAATATTTTGAGAGATATCAGGTCGTAAATATTCACCCAAGGGGAAAAAATATTTGAAACATTCATTTGCATTTGTAAAGACCTATTCAACAATACATGGCACGATGTTGCTTTTTTATAATTCATCTCGCGGAAAATCCGATATAATGTTTTTTTGTTGTTACTAGCGTAGGTCAAATGATAGAACCCTTAGGCATGTGCATACTTAACCCATTTTTATTCAGGTACTTTTAACCTTACATTTTTTACTTTGTTATGAACGAAGCCACATTTTAAATTATCAGAAGTTACAACAGGATCAGTATTTCAAGGTCTGCATGCACGGTCATATATATTTTGACTTTTGTAAACTCCTTCCGTTTAAAAAAGACTTTTAAAAGTCCAAACATTTTTAACGTTTGAAGAAAAAGACTATTTTTTTATGGATTGCCAATTTATAAGTCAATAAAACACACACAAGTACATAAAACTTAATTAAAAGCATGATGGATTTATTTACGCAAACCACTGAATCTTTGAAAATGAAGCTAAATATTTTCTATACTTATAGAGGATATTAAAAACTACTTTATTTGACAGAAATGGTAAACCATTGAAATACAGAATACCAGTAGGTAACTCAATAAATGTAATAATAATAATGTAAACTTTGTTGTGAAGATTATTGGGAGCCAAACCAATAATTTTTATGAAGTTAAGTATATACTAAGAAATATAAGAGCTACAATTTTCTTTTTAAAGTTTGCTCTGCTAGATTAAATAAGTATAATTTACTAATTTATAATAGCTAAGAAATCCGAAATGTCACATATCGTTGTAAATACTAAACTTACAGAAAATATAATGCCTGATTTCTAAAACTTTACTAAAAATATCGGTAAATATTTTATCAAAACTAACAAAGACATTTTGTTTTTACTAGATTCTTGTAAATATAAGGAATATAAAATATATAAATTCTAGAAACATTTATTGTTACTTAACTTAAGATCACGATCACTTCGTTCAAAATTAGAATATTATTTCTGTGATGTATCGAGAAGAAACTTGGGCAGGCACAGACTGAAACAGTTCTTTATAATATTAAAATTTTCCGCAAAGTGTTTTTTTTTTTCGGCAATTCTGTAAGCTGCCGTTGAGCTGTCAACAGAATTTGTAGCACAATGGAATACCAAATTTTTTTAAAGGTTTTGATTATTTAAATGAAAAGTACAAATCGTACTTTTTGATTTACCTCCCTGTTGACATTTTAAATGTCAAATCTAGTTTTGAGAAGATAGAAATAACTATCTTTTTGTCGTTTTTCAAAGTTTTTCTAGAACTCGCTGCTATTTTGTAGAGAAATTATATATTTATTAATTAATATTTTAATTGGGATAGACTTAAAACTAGTTTGGAGGTACTGTTCTAGTTGAACAAACAGGTATATAGAAATGTTTTCACAATTTTCGAGGTGAAAACACTAGCTTCCTATATCTAGAAATTTAAAAAACACGCATACATTAATTATTCGAAGACAGTTCATATAATAATATCATGATAATATATGTAATATAAAAACGATAATATATTCATTACTATAATAATTTAAAAAGAAACCGGATGGATATGTGTTTCTTATTACTGTTGAAATGACCGCCTCAAGGTAGTCTTTTAACTAATTAAAATTCATAAATGAATGAACTAGCTAACCAATCACATTATTAACACTTAAGTAAGAAACTGGTGCAACCCACAATACACACCATCAAACGTTTTAAACTCTGAATATAATTATTTTAACAAAAAAAGTATAAAAAAATAAATAACTATTTTACATAATAACAACACACAAACTGGCAATAAATGTTTTCTCACCTTATTAAGTAACTTATAAAAAATCACTGCAAATGATTCCACACAAACTTCTATTACTCCAATCATTTTAGGAGTAAATATTTCATAAAGCATAAAACTTAGATGGCTCTTGTTAAATTTTGCTTTATATTATGATTTAGGATATATGCACGAAAATATTTCATTATTGGGGTACAACTTCATTCTTGGTGATGACCTCCAAGACCAAAACATGGCTAATTTGACTGTCTTTATCCTACACATTGCTCTTTGTCTTACACATTGATCACGATCCTTTTGTCTTACTGGGTGTCGTACCAACTTTCATCTTGCTGTTATACATATGCAAGACCAAACAAAACTTGCAAGACCAAACAAAACTTGCAAGCCCAAGACCAATGAGAAAGAAAAAGATACTTGAACCAAAATAGTCAACTACACTGTTAGTTTTGGCCTTGGTATTGGTCTCGCTCATCAATAGCGCAAACTGTACCTCAATTTGACGGATTTTTTTGGTCTTAGCAAGTATTAACTTTCCCCTAAACTCCTTAGAAATGAAATTCCTGTTCCATCCTTGTTAGAGATAATTTTCCAAAATTTAAAAGATGATTAAATTTTTTGAATTGATTACATTAATTTCTATTGACGATTTAATGAAAAATTTCGAAGAAAAAGTAAAAACATTCAGTAAGTGTGAGTGCAAAGTGGTCTTTAAAATATTGTTTTTTAGCGTCTGCTTTCATTAAGAATTAGAATTATGTTAAATTAATAATAATAATGATGAGTTTCATTGTGTTTTGTAACTATTCTTCAGAATATAAAGTTTTATTTCGAGCTTAAAGCAAATCATTACATTGCAAATTCTTTCTTGAAAGATTCGATTTTTAATAATGGTTTATTTACAACACAAAAATCTTATATAAGTCTTTGAGAAAAAGGCAGAAGCCAACCAAAAGATTTTAGACAAAACATCACAAAAGGACTATTTTCATACATCTTGACAGCTTTGAAAAGATAAGACTATCGATTATCGACTCACACCTACTCAATATGCTAAAACTCTTCAGAAGTATAAAGATAAACGAATAGCGTCACCGAATTCTTTCCATATGAATACTTTTGGGTCCGGCAATTAATACCACTTGGTGAGAAGGAACATGATTCCACCCAGTCATTGTACGTTCTTAATTTTCAAATTTAAAACATGGAATATATGAAAAATTTCTGAGCATAATAATCAAGAATTTGTTGAGGATAAGATTCTAAGCCGAGTGTGAATAATAGTCGTTTGTAATATAAATACGACGTCTCATACAAATAAAGTTGGTACTTGTAGCATCTCTAAACAGAAAATTTAATTAAAAAAATGTCGTCTGTCTGTGCTGATGTTCGTGAAAGAAAATCATGTAATCAACGTTGATTTTGTTATCTTTTTTTTCTTAAAAAAAATGTCTGTTTTATATTAACGTCAAAAGATATCTTCTACCTACTTACTACATGTTTGTCTTCTTGTGAAATTAATATGAAAAAAAAGAGTCTATCTTTTCAACCATGAAGTTGTGAAATTTTTAGCTTTTCTTTTTTTAGGAAAAATATTATAAAACAATAAAACTACTCATGTTATGAAATTTTAGCGACACTTTCTTACACCCAGGGCGTCAGGGATTTCCATCATGACAAAAATAACTGATTATTCTTAAAAAATAATCAAAAAGCGAAAATTTTGAGGGTTTTTCATGGTTTTCTACTGAGGTAATGAAAAAAATAACGTGACTGAAGATTGCTTACTACATAATGAATTTTGGAATTTCATTGTATTTTCCCAAGATAGCAAACGTGAAACCAAGTGATTTCTAATGCCCTCGAAATGATTTGCTACTTCTAAACTAATTAATATCGGGATACATTCTATCAGAAAGCCTGTTCCAGTCTCTTAATTTATAGTAAACGACGAATAGTAAACTACATTTCTACTATAATAGACCGATGTTTTTTTATGAACGAAAGTACATTTCCGTTCTAACACAGGATTAAATAGAACGAATTAGTGAACCTTTTTCACTTCGAAGACTCTGTGTAATAAAAATTGCACGTGTGATACCATTCAAAGTGTTATCACTATAACATTAAAGTGATAGTTTAAGTTTTGCGTTTATTTTGACTTAGAATATGCCAGAGTGTTGAAAATTTGAACAGGATACTTTAATTTCTATATTAGGTAGTATTTTTTATCGATTCCAGAGTTTTTTGATAAAAATATTTTAGTAAAAAGAAGTAATGGGATAACGTTTATGCTATTGAGTTTTGCACTCGTAAGTCTGAATAAATATTTAATTTTTTTATTTGAACTTTTGAAGCAATAATATATCTCCCATTACTGTTAGACGTGTATATTAGCTGTTAGGGTTAAGACAAGCTTAAGCAATACATTTCAAATGAGAAAAAATACATAATTGCTTACTTAGAAAAGGGGGGCAGGGCAGGGTTTTAAAATTTTATTATTGTGCTTTTGTGGAGGGAGGGGGATGGTTAAGCCCAATCGTATGTAAATTTTTATGAGTTAAAATTTGATATTAGAATGTTTTTGTGTCACTAATCTTAGTGTATCTCATCTTTTCTAACCATGGTTTATTATAATGCAAAAAGGGATTAAATCTTACGTAAGAAGGGGGAGGGGGGAGTTTGAGAGATCTTATGCATTTTTACGAGAGGAACCCTAATGAATGGCCCCTATCCTCTTTTCTTCTAAGAAATAAACGATGTTCCTGATTTTTTTTACAAAATTTTTATGTTAGAATGGCTAGTTTTTATGGCAACAGCTTACATATACAATATTCATAGATTTATATATGTTTTTCACATAGCCTAGTGAAGATAAATTTACATTTTCGCTAGTGCATACCAGCACATGACTGTATGTTACTACTTGTGTTCATTGCATTATTTTTGTACAGGTATCTAAAATTATAACAAACGGTATAACATTGTTAAAAATGTAAAGCGAATGAATATGCTTGTCATGCATGTTATAACAAAATATATGCTTTTGAATTACAACGGGAATTTTTTTTTTTTTTTTTTACTTATAGTTGGCTACGATATTCAAGTAGTATTCTCTCAAATGAATATTTGACCAAAAGGATGCACTAATTTTAAAATAAGTATAGCTATAATTTATTGAAATGGAAACTTTTTTAGCCACGATAAAAATTCTAGTTCGAAATGGCCACCATGGTTTGTATCGTCATCTAAGGAGCGTAATGTATAACCCACGTAGCATACATGCCACGTTTAAAACACCGGTTCACGACCACTACTGTTAATAACCTGAACCTAATATAAATTACATTTAATATGCACACTTTATAACTCATTACGACTCAACATTGTAAATATTGTTGAATTTAAATATTTAATTTTTTGAAAATAATTTATGTTAAAAGTTAAAGTTGCCGACCGATCACTGAAATTAAGCAACATTGGACACAGTCAGTATTTGGACGGAAGATCCCTTGATACATTGTGTGCTGAAATTTTCTGAAATATTCACGATAACGTATATTTAAAAATAACTTAAAAAGGGGATGAAAGTCATGCAGTTTCAAAAGTGTTTCTAGACTATTGTTATTTACTATCCTAATAATTATATCAGACAAAGCCACAACGAAACCAGGTCGGATAAAAACATGAGATAAACGAGGGAACCTTAAAATTTTATCAAGACATAGAAAAATCTTTAGGCTCCATTTTAAATTTGCAAATGATACATACCTCTTAAGAAATAGACATTTAATCTTTTTAAATGAAAAAATTTGAAAATTTTTAAAATTATGGGCTGTTGTGATCGCTAATCATCCATGAACTCGATGGCACAATAAAGAGCTCTCTGTTAAACTATTACATTCGTTAAATACACAAGTCTACATATAACACACATTGGAAAATTTTAGGCATAAGTTTGAATGCAAGCATAAAGTGGGTCGCAGCCAAAACGAACACAACCTAAATTAAACTTTCTTCTGAAAATCGGGGGACCATTTCTATACATATCTCTCTCTAAACTTACAAACCTGCTCGTATACTGCTTCTCATACACACAGTCAGTCGGTATTACTTTTTTTAGTCAATTCAAACAATATATAAATGAAATATAGCCAAACTAACAAAAAAAATTGTTATAGCAAAAACAACAAGCATTTTATCCATATTGTAATGTTATGTTGTATATTAAAATAAACGTGTTGTATCTTGAATAAATTATGTTAAACAGGCCATTGTGTTTTGAATTGAATTACTTATTAATAAACATAAACACATATACGATATATTTTTGAAAAAAACAAAAAAATAAAAAACAAAAAACAAACCAAACAACGCTATTATATGTTTATACAATAGTTAGAACATGAATTTCTAAACCAAATAGGGTTCACTGTATATACTTTTCATAATATTCACATACACTTGGAACATTCTAGACGGGACAAATTGTTTAAATCGAAAGAACTGTTAGTGAAAGTAAGAACAGGCCGGATGATAAAATTGTATCAATATGATTTCCTAAAATTATAGGCATGACATTTTAATTTACAAATGACTCACAAAGGAGCGTCTTTTTGCGGTAGCTATACTACTATTTTCGATTGCAGACAAAAAATGTTTCCTATTTGTACGTTGATACAACACCAAACTCTTATTTTTTGCGAATGTAAGAAGCATTCTTCAATCCATAATTTTGCTTATTCACGGAGCCATTTGACAACAAAAATGGGCATCATCGATTTTGTACTCGATTTTTCCTTGACTCCAAACATTCCCCCTATTGAAAATAAAATATTCCACAAATATGGTCATGAATCATCTTCAAAGTCACAAAAATTTACAGTTTACTGTATAATCGAGATATAATTGAGCTGAAAATGAAGCTAGTTGAATAAAGTTTTTACGCTGAAGAAGTGCTCAAACAGAAAATATTTGTAAGTGAAGTATCATAATACAACTGTTGTTTCGAGATCACAGTCTTCTCATTATTCAAAAGTTCAGGAAATTCAAAATTCAGTCATAATTGAAAGTAAGCTTAGCGCAATAAAAATTTGTACCCTAAAAGGTACATTTTAATGATGTTTTTATTCAGAACTAAAATACGTATAAATTTAAGTGGGATGCAAGCGGTGGAAAGAATATATAAATTAAAATAAAGTTTAAGAATGATGTCTTTTTAATCCCCGAACTAAAAAAAGGGTGATATAACTTTGACCGCTATGTGTGTGTGTCTGTCTGTATGTCTGTGGCATCGTAGTGCCGAAACGGATGAATCGATTTTTAATTTTTTTGGTTTTGTTGGAAAGGTAACTTATTTAGAGTGTTTTGAGCTATTCAAGTGCAATTTAGGGTTCCGTACCTGAAAAAACTAAAAATTCGCGATGATCCTCCAAATCGGCTCAGTTTAGAAAAGGCTTTAAGGAAAAAGGCAATTTTTGCAGAGAGTGTTCTAAGATATGTTTCAAGTTTCACTTGTTACACAATACATAATGTGTTGTCATAGGCTATGCAATGGATCACTAAATAAATAACTCATATAGAATTCGGTTAATTCGTTAGAAACTAAAAATATCGAAAACATGTTTAAAGAGTTAAACCAACATTAAACCAACAAAAATTCAATTAACAGTTATCAATATTTATAAAACTTTGTTAATGCTAAAATGAACGACTAGTAGAAAAAGAAGTCAAGAAGTTGCGAGTATTCGCTCGACAGAAGTAGAAATAAACGAACAAGCGATTTTGTTGTATATGTGAGCTTCTCAATTATTTATGTGGTAAAAATATTTTATATACAATTCTCAATAAATATACAAAATATATAAAAAATAAAAAAAAACTTTAATATTTGATGATATCTCGTATCATAATTTATTGTTTTTTGTATATTTTGATATATTTTATTAGACTTATTGTTGAATGAATTATAATAATATTATAATTTTTTTCATTTTTATTATTTTTACACATAGAATTCAAACAAGGAAGTGGATATTGGTGAATATTGAGATTTATGAAGAAAGATCGAAAGATGTTATAACTGATATAGCGATTTGCTAAAATATTATCATGTAAGATTTTTTAAAACTGACAGGTCCCAATTTAAAAAATCCAATATTAAAATGTTATAATTTATTCGGCAAGTTCGATATACAGAATGTTTTAGAATTTCTTAATATTCTAATCTTTCTTGCTTTATACACAACATTTTGGATGTGCATTCGAAATGTTTTGCGAATGTGAAGTTTATTAGGCTTTAAAGAAAATACATGTTTCGTCTAATACAGGTATTTTCAAACTGTATTAGACGAAATATATCATGTATTTTAAATTACTTAAATAATGAGAATATAGTGGACAAAGCAAAGTAAATTGGAAGTTTCATTTCTTCGAGTAATAATTACGGAGCTCCACAAAGTAAGGCTAGCTACAATTAAGTGTGAAGATTATCGCTGATAACTCAAGAGAAAGAAATTAAATGGTGTCAATACACTGGATCTTGACGATAACTTTTTTAATTGAATACTATTTAAAAATATTCTTACAAAACACAGTTAAAGTATTCGATTAGTCTGAATAGTTTATAATCTCACATTTTGCCTTTGTAACACATTTCTCGACATAATTATTTCAACAGGAAAAGCAACTTTTCTTTTTCAACTTTTCGCGTTCAAATAATCGAGAGCGTTTCAGAAACACAATTACCTATATAAAAGTGCCAAAATTCACAGAATTCAAAGAATTAGATAATAGGTTAAATTTTCTCCCTTTGTTATTGTGGTTTTTTCCAGAGAAAAAGGTATTCTTGAAAGATGTCGAAAAACCATGTATTATTAAATCATGGCTAGAAATTTTAAAACTCTCTGATGCCCTTGTCCGAGCTAATGAGATTTAACTGAACCATTTATCGGCAAAAAAGATAAGAAACAAATTTTTCTGGATATACTAGCTTCTTCTTTTGCTAATACTATTAGCAAACGTTGCCGCGTTAAGATATAAACGAAAGCTTAGTTGACCTATACTAATGAAATATTGGGAGGTAGTAGAAGGGTTGAAAAAGACTTTTGAGAAAGATAAAGAATGCAAGATATTTATTTGAATCTTGTCTGTCTTCAATCATTGAAATCAATTAAGAAATGGAAACATAATAATGAAATGCCACCGTAAGAGTAAAATTTAGTGAAATTATATTATTTCGCTTCGCTTGTTACAGATGTTTCGAAATTAGAAATTATATTTCAGGCATCACAAGAATGTTTACTCAGTCCAATATCTTGTGCTCACACATGTTGAAAAAAAGAAACTAATAATATAATCCATTTTAAAATATTCATAAGAAACAATGTTAGAAGCATAACGAAACCCAATTGTATGATGGAATAATTCAAATTTATGGATTTTAAATGAAAACTGTGTTCATAATCAAACAAATATTATTTTCCACCCTAATTTTCTTTATGCACGCATTTCCATAAACAAATTAAAATACAAAAAAAAAAAATTTAATTTAATATTATTGTTGACGAAGAGGGAAACATAAAAGTCGTTAAGGAAAAAATTGAAACTATTTTACAAATAAGTTAATTGTAACACTATAAATATTTTTCCCCTAAGCTGTTCAAAGTACGCCTGTAAAAGAAAATATTAAATTTAAAAAAAAAGGTACACTTATATAGTTTAAATAAATACATCACTGACGAAAGCATAGAGGGTTGCATCAAACAACGAATTTTAACAAGTCGTTGTGGATATGACCTTAGGAAGCTAGATCAACATCTTTACGATGAATTTAATTTATATAATCATTCAAATTATTATTAAATATAGGTTTTACATTGATATTTGTTATAGATATTTATATTTTGCGAAAAGCCGGCGTATACAACAAAAACGTTCTAAGGCAAAACGTTTTTCCTGTAAAGAAATTAACTAGTTTTTCCATGTGTTATCTTTAACGGGCCGGCCCACAGCCAACAAACTGTTTTGTTTAAAGGCGGTCGACTTTCGGCTACATGTGTTTGTTTAAAGAAGTATTGTTTAACCAAGTTTTGCCAAATCAACATATTTCATCAACTAACATGGTCTTTAATTCATGATCTTATTAAGCAAGTAATATCTCTTAATTCCTTAAAGCATTTTGAAGATCGTCGCCATTTTTTTTATTTTTTTTGGGTGCGGAACCCATAAACTCGGACTTACCACATAGCTTAGAACACTAACCGTTAAATTACCTTTCAAACAAAACCAAAAAAATTAAAGTCGGTTCATCCGTTTAGGCGCTACGAAGCCACAGGCAGACACACATATACACAGACACACACACATACCCCTTTTTTTTAGTTCGGGGGTTAAAAAATGTTTTTAGTCAAAGTCTTTTGTTTAACGACTTTTTTGTAATCAATATGGGCTTAAATATATTCCAATGAGACCCTTTTTATTATTTTGTTTAAAAATCCTATTATTTCTATGATATTTAAGATTTGAATTTTTCCTATTTCCTAATAAATAACGTCCAAAATTTCTTTTGCTACTTGTGATTCCTTCTTTTTGGCATAAAATCTAATCGAATCTACGCAGCACGAAACTTCGTTATCAACTAAAATTTTGTAGTTTTCTCTTTTCACAGAAATTCTGAGGTCATAAATGAGATAAAATTCTTAATGATGTTTTATTTTTATTATCTTGATGTTCATTTTCGGAGTGAAAGCAAGAGCTTCCGATTGGAAAGTTAAAAATGTATAGTGTTTAAAATATTTTTTTCAACCCCTCAAAAATGTAAATAATAATAAAAAAAGTACGTTGAGACACATTATATAACAAAGGGGATGTCCAAGATTAATATAAAAATTTTTTTACTATAATATAGTGAATTTAAACAGTTGGTAGTATCATTTAGATAGATACCAGAGAACAGATAATAATAGTCGAGAGTATATTACCAATATTAGAGCTAATAAAATCACTACCGCAAAACCATAAATATTACGAACCATAATTGAATAAATGGTTGGGTCATATGAATTTACACTGACGGGTTAATGGTTCCTTTTTATAATAGTTTTTGTAATGCCTAAAATACATGCCGTAATATATATATCAAAAAATTTTTCTTTTTGATCTCAATAAGTAATATGGATTACTAGCAGATACCCGCCCGCTTTGCTGGGCAATTTCTCCTTTAAAAACAAAGACTATCATGTTATAGCCCTCACTTATCCATCCTCCCGTTTCTTTACAATTTTATGGATTTTAATTTTTTGGTGGGGAACTCTAACTTTTTTGAAAATGAAGTTTTGCCCATGATACTCACTGACATTGTAACTTTCTATTGGTCTAATCATTAAATTAACCTGATGTTTATACTTTTTGTATGAAAATTACCCTATCCACTGAGTGTCACCAAATTCCAAAACAAATTTTTTTTTCTATTTTCTCGATTTTATCAAAGGGGTACCCTTTAAAAAATGCAAAATATCGAGATTTGTTTTTTATCTCCAATTTCGATAAAACTCAGTACATAAGGTAATTTTGAGCCAAAAAGGACAAAAATCGGGTGCATTTGATGGCTGGTCGAATAGTTTTTGAGATACGGACTAAAATCGATCCAAATATTGCGATATCTCAACTCTGCATCCAATCATTAAATTAACCTGATTTTTATACTTTTTAGATCAAAATTACCCCATCAACCGAGTTTTATCAAATTCCAAAACAAAGTTTGTAATTTCGTCTAGACCCCATTTCGCCAAATGCGCGATGTTGAACATAGTTGCAAAAGTATTGGTTTTAGCTTAAAGATATCTTTATGTGATATCTAGAAAAGGCAAAAAATGTCCAAATGGTTTTTTATTTTGTTCTAAGAAATTACTTATCTAATAACGTTTATTAAGTGTATGTTTACGGCGTAAAATACGCCCACGATTAAAACTTTGTAACCACAGTTATTTCGGATGTACCTACTTTGGTATGTCAGTCAAGAATTAGTTTTTTATAAATTATTTTAGATAAAATAATCAATTTGCTCTATATATTTGAATGTCTGAACAGAATGCTTTTAAAGTTTATTAATTAATAATAATTGGATAAAGAAAAGTGATTAATTGGGTAATATGCTCATGGGGTTTTGAGTTGTTTAAATACACCACTATCGTCCCAATCAATATCTCTTAATTATTAATTTCATAGTCAATTATCATTTCAGCTAAAGTTGTGGTGTAGACAGTATATTAATTCATATAATGTGGTCCAGACACAAATTATATGATATGGGAGAGTGTCGTACCTCAGACTGCAATTAAGATTTATCTATTTTTAAAGCCTTTTTTCACCCTTTTTAATTTCTTTATTACGTCTTCCAAACGATTCAATGAATTTTGACAGTCTGGTTAATCGTTATATTCATCTTAATAAGCTTTAAGTGTCCTTAGATTTTTGGAGCAAAATAGACAGCTAATACTACGTTTCTCACTTTTTGCACTAAAAAATTTTGTTTGTTTTTTTTATTTGAAAAACGAAAACAAAATCGTTCGGTTGCCTTTCCACTGGTAAATGAATTTTTAATTCATATAGTTTCTGTCTCATAAATAAATATCTTTTAAAAAAAGTGGAGGGCCATATTAAGTACACTGTCTCCGAGGTACAAGACTCTACCCTACTAAATATATTTTGATAAATTCTATTTTATTAAAACGTAAAACTTTCAATAATGCAAATTGTACATTCAACTTTATTATTTGTAATATTTGCAACTGTGAAAATTTTTGTGACCCATTTTTAACATTATTATAGCTTTTTTTATTTATATTATACATTTTTTTAAATGGTACTTTTTGCAAAAAAATAAAACATTTTATTTAAATAACAAAAGAACTTTTATATTTTGCTGTAGAATTTATTGATTGTTGGTGGGTTTTTGTTATTTGCATTTTAAACTAAACAATAAGCACAATGGATGAAAGTAAATGCACTTTATAATTCACAAAAATAGTATAATTGTTAAATGAAATTACAAATGAAAAATTATTATTTGCTTGATAAAGAAAAGGCTTTGATAAAGTTGAATATTATTCCAAACACTGTGTATGAGTGTTTGAGGTCCCACTGACCTCAACTACACTATCATCAATTCATCAACTGAGCGTCGAGAATGATATTGAAATTTTATTATATTATTATTCAAGTTCAAAAGATAAGATCGATTATTGTGATCATCCTGGCCAGGATATTAGGATAAAGTTAAAGTTAATATATTATTGTACTTTTGAAAAATATTGTTGTAAATTACTATGGTTAATAATATCTAGTTTATGTCTGTTATTGTAGTTCTATTTGAAACCATAATTTGTTGCAGAGTAATTAAACCATAAGTTGTTCTATGGCAAAATGATTTTCCCAATATGAAATCATAGAGGTACGGAATACTTTTCAATGAAAAATTATGATTTTGATCGGCGAAAGTTCATTCAACAATATTTTTTTAAGATTTAATTAACACAATTAACGATTAAAGCTTACATTTGATTTGTGCTGTAAAAACTTGATGCTGTTCCCGGGTAATTTGTCTAAAGTTAATTTAAAATAGAGCTTACACGTTTTTGCCTAAATTTTGAATTATATTTCATTCAATGGTTAAGTTTATTACTTGGTAAATACCATAAATTCGTTCAAAATTTGTTGATTATGAGTCTAAAAAGAGAATACAGAATACATGTAACATTATATCAAGTTTCAAATAACGTAGCATTCAATGGTTAAGAATTTTATTGCCCAAATTACATAAATGCATCCGTGGTATAACATTAGAATGGAAAAATTGTTGTTGATGATTTTAAAAAAGAAATACAGAGTACATTTAATATTTTATTTACTGGACTTAAAAGCGTTTGTGGCGCCAGATGTGATAAAATACTTTTATTAAAAAAAAGTTATTTGATGGGTAGAAAGAATAACCACAGAGCGCTTAGACGATGCTTTTATTAGACGAATTATCTTCTTTCTTCTCTACTCACAGATGCTGCTCAATTTTTTAAATAAAAAATTGTTTATCATGTTTTCCCCTTTATGCAATTTTTATATTATTTAAGAATATTATGTATTTTTTTAAAGTTTTTAGAAACTTTTTTTTTTCTGGATACACGAGTACACTGCAATTTAAGTATAAATATTTCATGGGTTACTTAAAATGTGTACATGTTAGTTTATATTTAGAGATACAATTTATCATATATATATTTTTATATAAGGATTTATTTAATATTTATTAACAGAATGAATTACGATGACAGAAATTTCATTCTTTTTTTGGGTTTTAATGGAAATTTATGGTAAATTTTTTATATTTATTAGTAATATATTTTGTTTTTTGAAAGTGCTTTATATTTTTAAGTAAAAATGATATTATAAACTTGAAAAGAATTTACTAATTTTAAACATTCAACAATATGCTTTGCAGCAAGTACATTGTATGTATTAGGCTAGTTAAGGAAAAGTAGTCTTATGTCTAGTATGTTTAAAGTAAATGTAACTCGAAAGCCACCTTTTTTACAAAATAAAAAAATTAAATTACAATTCCTGTTCTTAGTTAAAAGGTATATACCGAAGAAATGAATTTTACAATCTTTTGCTTCCATCAGCACTGATGACACTCGAGAAATAAATACACAGAAGAATAGCGCCAAGATTTCCAAATATAACAAGAAACAAAATTGAAAATGAAAGTGAAATAAAAGATTTTTAAGCGAAAAGACATGGGGGAGCACCCATCTAAAGCACTCGAAAAGTGGTATCACAAATACCTTAGGTTAGGTTATATTGGCTGTCCACGAAAGACACACTTATGTTATAGAGCCCATTGTAATACCAGAAGTGTTTTTACCACCTTTTCCACTGATAATTTCATTTATCAGCCCCTCAATTATTTTCAGAGGCTGAGTGCACCTTTTTCATGCATATAACATGCACTACATCAGCCTCATCATATGTATAAATTAATTTAATTTTTGGTGTGACGATATGACGGTGGGAATCGAACTCACTACCGCAGGCAAACCGCGAAGGAAATTGGTTACGCCTTAACCAACTGAGCTACTAGGGTTGAAAAATACCTTAAACTTGAATCTCTGCAGCCCCGATGTGCTACAAATTTCACGATGCCTTAAATAATCGGACCTTTTTTGGTTAAATATCTGATTTTTCCATTTCCTTCATAATCATCTCGAGACCACAAGCTTGAAATGTAATTAGTTGACCCCATCGATTGAATTGAACTGAACTATTGTTTCAAATATTATATATGTTTATTAATGTACGGCAAATATTATAAATTTTTCTTGAAAAGAATATTTTAATACAAATTTGCTAAACTTTTTATGGTTTTAAATAGTTGTCATGTAATTGCATAATATATGAACATGAACTACGAACAACATTTTCAGGGGTAGTTTCAATATAAACAGAGGGTTCCATGTATATAGGGAAAGGTGTAGTACCTAGAATAAAAATTTTCATTTATGAAATTTTAAATCCATTTTTTAAAATATGCCAAAGAAAATTGTATATACGGTAGCTAAACGAGATTCAAAAAATAACACATTTTTCTTAAAATCAAATATTATTGCATTTTTAGTTTTTCAAGAATTTTTATTTCGAAAACTAAGCATCTAGGACAAAAAAGTCAGAAGAGTCTTTTTTTGCTTAAAACTGATAAAAAAATACAAAAATATTTTTATTTTGGAAAAATTCAAAATTTTGTACGCACACAACAAAATTTTGTGTAATTTGGTAACGACAAACTACAGGAGAATCTAGGTACATAATATACGACTCGAGGTACATAAGGTACTACATAATACCCTTTATATATATGAAAAGAGGGGTTACGAAATAGTAACTTGTTTTGTGGTTTAAATGTTGCATACTTATACAGTTATACCAACTAAATACTACGGTTATA
Source organism: Chrysoperla carnea (assembly GCF_905475395.1). Lineage (NCBI taxonomy): Eukaryota > Metazoa > Arthropoda > Insecta > Neuroptera > Chrysopidae > Chrysoperla > Chrysoperla carnea. Next base: position 29,828,575 of record NC_058341.1, read on the forward strand.
TTATTTTATACACTGAATAGATGGATTCATGGTTGTTATATTACAAAGTAGACAAAACTTTTTGGAACATTATTAGTTTTACAAGAAAATTGTATGTATATGAACTTATAAATCGACTTTCACGAACATAACTTTGTAATGGCAAATAAATCAGTCTGGTCTGCATAATATTATTTAAATAGTTATTAATCCATAATTTTAAATAGATATATTTTATGATAAGCTTGTTAGGGTTGGTCAAACTTTAGACTTATCTATGTCCAATTTCATATATTATCACAAAATGATTGGATGATAGAGATTGAAATAGAAAATGGTATAAAAACAATTTAGTCAAGGAAATGGAAAGTTTAAATTTTTAATTTTTTCCTTTATCCTTATTATTTTCCTGGCCTCCGGTGTGGGAGACACTGCTCTGCCACTTGGCTACTGTACCCCTGTTGAAATGTTATGCGTAAAACTGTATATATACCCAGCAAAAACCGTCAATATAACCGTTGTTATCCAAAACTTACCGTCAATGTTATTTAAAAATGACAATATATGACTTCATAGTACTTCTCAAACATATATTTTAACACGCTTATATTAGCTTCACTTGTATGTATGTATGTTGTATTATTATAATTATTAATAATTTTTCGTGAAGTTTCGTGACATTATGACAATTTAACTACCTCTCCAAAAATAGTTTACCCATTTTAAAGAAATCCACGTTTTCTAAATCTGACGTACCTAATTATATGAAATATTTTTTTAACATTTAATGAATTATGTAGATTTATCAAGTTTGCAAGTTGTTATTTTTATTAACAATAACTTTCTACATAAGCCTTTTTTGTATCTTTTATCACTTATATTGTAAACTTTTCAGTGGTTATTTTCATATTTTTGATTCACAGTATACACTTGAAGTACACCTTGAGGTAATAGTACATATACGATGACATTTTTAACCATTATTATTAAATCCATTGTGAAAATGTTTTTAGTGTTATGTTTTTTTTATAGCCGTTAGGCAAACAATACAAAGTAAGGTTTTTTAATGGGGGAGTATATTTGTATGTGTGCATATATCGAGTTACACGGAACATTATTTGTAAATGTTGCGGTTGTGTAGTTCTTTGTTTTATTGGTAACAATTTTGTTCTTTATTATTTTTTAGTTGTTTAAAGTATACGAGAACTTACTCTGCCTTTCGTGATAAAAGTGTTTGGAACATTATTGTTTCGTTATAAAAACTTGTTCGGCCAAAAAATTACTTATTTACTGTCCATCATGTACCTTCACACATTTAAACGTCTCAGATTTTGAACGAACCCAGTATATTTAATGACAAACAAAGCGTTTTATTTCATTCAAGTAGAGCTCTTAACTAACACTTCGTTTGACGTCATTATTTTCTCTGAGGATATACAAAATCGTATGCCTTCGTTCAACATTGAATATAGTTGAGATCTTGAAACAATTGGTTACATCATTGGCCGAGATTTACAACAAATAATGTGTATGCGAAATCTTATTGAATTATATAAATAATTTTCATGTCCTATATATTAATTAAAGCGCACACTTCTTTCAGAAAATGCTGAAGCAATCAAATACCTATTTCTTGAAAGTAATTGTTAAAGTATTGAGAACTTTGACTTAAAATATATTAATTTGTAATAAAAACATCAACAGCCAAGTAAAAGCAATCGCGTTTACTTCGAGTAATATTTGTTTTCGTTTAATATCAAGTCTTAATTAAACATCATTACTGTGATGAAGGGATTTTTCGTGCACCTTGTACTTTCTAAGAGCATCATTTTAAACTTGCAAAATTGTTTTTGTATAATAATTTTCAATAAGACCTAAATCGATTTTTCTTATAATATGTATGCCAAATTTTAAAATACCCACTCCATATTTTATTCATAATACCATAATATTTACTAACCAATCTCATTTATAATTTTTGACAAGCAATGTGTAGTATTATGGTTGTTTTTGTCATTTTCTTTCCTTATCTTTTCACTACACTACTATGATACTTTACTATGGTTTTTGTTGTTGTTCTATGTTGTTTTTATTTTTTACGAAGAAAATGTCATTTGTACCAACAACCGATAGATATTGTTTTGCTTGTCTTTTATATGAGCCATTTGGTTGACTCTTCGAAGAATTACTATAAAATACATAAACACAACTAAACGAATCGGAAATATTTAATTTTTTCATTCAGTAATAAAAATATATTATTTGATACTTTGCACATTGAAATTCAACAAAAACTATATTCAATTTTATTACGTAGAAACTTGCCCCCTAATAATTATGTTCAACAAATTCAAAGCATATTTCAAAGCACAGTTTAATAACAGTCCTTAAGATAAGTAACCTCACTAACGATAAATGATTCTTGTCTTGATAAAATAGAAAATCTGCCATGACAAGTCTTGTTTCTGCGTGTTATCAACTCCAACCCTGAAGATTTTAATTATTAACCCCCAAATTAAAAAAAAGGGTGTTATAAGTTTGTCCGCTATGTGTGTGTCTGTGTGTGTGTCTGCCTGTGGCAGTGCAGCGCCTGAACGGATGAACCGATTATAATTTTTTTGGTATCATTTGAAAAGTAATTTAACGGAGAGTGTTCCTAGCTGTGTTTCAAGTGCGAGTTAAGGTTTCCGTAATCGAAAAACCTAATAGATAGCTCTCTAAGTATCTTTTTTCATCTCATCTGATGTCCTTGACCATCACTTTGATATTGATTTAGGAAGGAGTGTTATAAGTTTTAAGTGTTATTTTCCAAAAATCGGTTTACAAGGAATAAATCGCATTTGTCGGGGGGTTTTTTTAATTATGTAAATTTCACTTATCAGGACTCAGATTCATACGAGTTATTACTGTATAAATTTCAAAGATTTCTATGTACTGACAAGATGGGCGAATTACCTTTCGACTTCGTTAATTACCAATTAACACAATAGGCAACCAATTTTGAAAACATGTTCATGAAAGTGAGCAATGTGGCTATGAAATACTTACATTTTGTTTATATTCATAATATAGAATTTTATAATTAAATACATGAATTTAAAATAAAAAAAATTTTAATAAAACCCCATGACACAAGGAAATTAATCTTTATCAACATAGTAAAATTGTTGTTTATTTTCATGATGTCAACAGTGTATGGTGTACTTAAAAAATATAAGTGAATATAATGCTATCACTGACTGAGTGGGGTTAACTGTGGGGATAGACAGAGTGGGGTTAAATGTTTTGTATGTTTTATATATGTATAGAGTAGTTTATTATCTTTTCTTAAAAATTTAATATAACGGTTTAACTTTCTTTTTTTTTACCAATTTTTGAGCAAGAAACATTTATGTAGAAGAAAAATAAATATGTATGTATTGTATGCAACGAATTTTCATTGCCCAAAGCAATTGTAGATAATAAAGACACAAAAAAGTATAGTAGGTTCATTCATATATTGCCCAACATTCTCATTGTGTAACTGAAATAAACATAAAATGATGTGCCAACTGTGAGACAAACCTCAACCAGTTAGGGTTCCATACATGTAGTATGGCTTTTGTTGATAGAAGTAGAAAAGTTACTATAAGTAAGAATAAAATAACTAAGAGACAACCGATTTATAACCTATTACATTAATTTATGGGATAGTGTTATTATGTGACCTACATGATCCGCGATTCCAGGTTAAACTATTCTCTCAAAAGCTGTATCCGCCAAAAAGAACATAGGTTGAGATGGATTTAGAGACGATAATTTAACTTATAATAACACTCTCAGGAGTGTATGGAAAACACGGGTTCTTATTCATTGCGTAGTTAATTATGGCTAGGCAATAATACTCATATGGCAGTATGAGTCTGATTGCTGAATCTATACGCGTTGAAACTTCTATCATTTGATGAAACATTTTATACTTTTAACAAAACTCACTATATCTGTGACATCAACAAAAACTTGACTGTTTTGTGGTACGGCATGTTGAGTAGAAAATAAAATGAAATGAAAAAAAGGCAGAAAATAAAAATACAATTACGGTGAGACAAGTTTTTTTTTTTCGTTGTGTGTTTATACTTTGTGTTTGTATTTCTTTTAATGCAGGGTTGAAATTTGCTTAAAATCCGTATATTTTTTGTTGGATTTTTCCCCGAATATGACAATACATTATTTTATTGGATGTATCATTATATTTCATTTACGTTTATTTTGTTTTTATACTAGTATCTCTTCAAAAACTTCTTCTCACTCTACTAACATGATAAGTTAACTGATCTAAAAAAGCTTTCTTTTAAAGAAAAATACACAACAGAAAGAGCAGTTCAAATTTCTAATATTAATAGCTACCAAAAGAAAGAATGTAAATAATGCTAAGCCAAATAAAGGAAAAGCATGAAATTCCCCGTAAAAGTTTTGTTTTTATTATTATTATAAAAAAAATGTCTAGAATTTCATACAACTCGCTAATTTTAAACAAGTTTTGCACAGTTTTAAAAACTGTTTTTAGTTAGGGAACTCATAGAATTAGCAAGACTGGTAGGCGGACAGAAATGGGATATTTAAATTGTTATCGTTACCATCTTTAGACTAAATTTAGTGCGATCTTCTGTATATTATACATTCGTATGTAAAAAACCGAAGCTTAGTTTAATATCGGTTGATTACCAGGAATTTATATGTTGAAGAAAGAAAATTTCAGTAAAAATTGAACCAGAAAATATAAGCAATAGAATGTAGAAACAATTAAATGAATGATATAAATAAAACAAAATTACATTCTGGATTTGAAAATTATTTTAAATCCATTAAATTTTCTCTCTTATTCTATCCTTTTTATTTCAAATTTAATTGAAAATTTTTACCAATTTGTTATTATTATATATCTTTACATTTAATCATTGTTGTTGAGATGTGGACACTTTAACTTTAAAATCCTTCGAATAAAATACTATATAAAAAAAAATTTAATACAATATTGAAAGAGATAATAGGAGCAAAGCAAAAAAAAAGGAATTGTATTACACACCATTTTGTAAACTGTAATGTCGTTTTTAAATGTCACTACATTTTATATATGTCAATATTATTGAAGCAGAAATTCAATGAAAACACGTCATTTTAGCACGTTTATGCTAGACAAGCAAGCTATGATTTAAATGATATTAACCCGCCAGAACTCCCGTTATGAGATTTAAAACATAAATAACTTTTTTTTAAAAAGGTATTTGTTTGTGACTGAAACTCAATCAACATATACAGTTTAATTAATGAATAAGGTCATGGTTATTTGGATTTTTGCTCGAAAATTTTACACTTTTTCAAATTGGTACTAATGAAATTAAAAAATATTTCGCGTGCGAATTATTGGATGCAATTGCAGAAGCCTCTTATCACGAAGACTAAAGATTACCCAACGGTTGACGAAAGTGCTGATTGGTTAATATTTATATGTTTTAAATGTAATTACATTATTATAAATTTTTAAACAGTTTGAAAACTGGAAGCAAACATACTTTAGGCTAAGGTCATCAAATTTTAATGAAAGTTGCTTAAGAATTCGGAATTTTGAACGGAATTTTTTTTGATCATACGTAGTTTCTGAAATAATATCATAAGCTGTGGAAGATTTGAAATAAATTTAAAAGCTACATTTCGTGCTGGATTTAAAAGTGTGTTGGACATTTTACCGTCAAATGCCGCCCATCATAATGTTATTATTTTGCATGAGTACAATGAGAAAAGTTAAATAAAATCCTATTAAAGCCATTATATTATATACATGGAAGGAGTATTAAATGTCAATGTATGTATGTCATTACTATTTCGAGTCAGTCGTACCAACAAATTCAACATACATTTTAAATACTACTTAAAATCGTTTTTTTTTTTTATATAAAATGTACGATAGAATCGATATCGTCAATTATTTTGCATTTCTAGGATCTCAACAAAGTGTTCATGTGACAACTGGCAATTAAGCGTAATTGATAAAAAATGAGTAAATTGTTTTGTATTAGAAAATTCTATTATGTGGTAGAAAAGATATGAGTATATTTTTCTATATTTAGACTTTGGACTTTGAGCACATAATAAAGTGGAAATTTTATTATTCTTAAAAATGGTGGGTTTTTGACAAATATTGTATTTCTCGAAAAGTTTAAAAAAAGTGAAAAAAAAAAAAAAAAAAAAAAAACTATTCAAAAACAAATTAATATGCACTAAAAGTCAAAAAGTAATTGAAGTAAACTGAAATTAAAAATATTAGATTACTTAAAAGTCAATCAAATTATTACGATAATATAATGCAGTTACAATGATTGCTATTTTTGGAGGTGTCAGCCAAGTTAATGTAGAAATTTGTTCTGTCACAGTTCTTTCCGTGGCTGACTCCAAAAATACCAAAAACTGTACAGGGTCGATGATGGAGAGTCTTAAATTAAATTTAGTTCTAGAATAATGACTTATTGGCTCACTGGTTACTAACGGATGATACCGAAAAAACCAATAATATAAAAATCAGAATCATTTTCGAAAACTAATTAATGCCAAATTTATGTGTATCTTTTCTTGTACGTAGAGCATAAATTTCACTTAACAAAAAAAACTTTTTGTTGCTATAAAAAAATTGATTGCAAAGTGTTTCCAAAAGTAATAATTCATCTTGTTACATCATCAGGCAACTCTGATTAAAGTATCATATGTACACGTACATACCATATATAAATCACAAATTATCTTGATTAATTACATTTTTATTATAAAATCAAAAAATAAATTAAATTGACATTTTTAGATAAATTATATAAAATAATTTTTTTTTTTAATGTTGAATGAAAAAAAGTATACAAATCAACATGACAGATATAGAAATTCTGTTAAAATATCTTTCAACGACTGCCTTTTTTTAAATAATTCTTTTTTTTAACTATCCTAATCATCTTGGACGATGGTTAGTATGAATGAATGATGTGGGTGTTAGAGAATAAGCTGCTATATACGATTGATCCCGAATAGCATGTACATAGCATATGATATATGGCCTGATATATGCCTGTTTCACATGTAGAACTAATCTTGAGAAAACTCAATGAGTTAAATCTACTATCAGTGCTCTGGCAAGATAATTTTTTTAAAAGCCTTCACTGATAATGGCTGTAATGTTTTTGTTTTCATCACTGAATACAAGCCTAGAGGCAATCACTGAAAAAAGGGCATGTGGTAGACGAAATGATATTGAGAGATGATAATTTTGGAAAAGATAGTATCTGTGTAGCAAGTCGCTTCACTAAGTAACCATAAATTTCAAATTATGCTATCGGATTTTCAAATCATCTTAGATTTGTCAACATTTTCTTTCTTAAAACAATTAATTTTATGCTTTCATTTGATGCCAAAATCACATTTCTAGCTAACTGGAATTTCGAATCAATTGTAAAATGGTCTTTTTATAAAAATTATTTTCAATTTTGGTTATATAAAAACAGGTCTCCTGCTAAGTTCTTTCATAACTGAAATCATTAGAGTAGGTTCTGGGGTCATATTTGAATGGTATTCAATCCACCACTATAGTTACTTGGATTGAATCTTGACTTTTAATGGTATAGTTCAATTTATTTTCGTTATCGATAAGAAAAAGAAGATCACTTTAAATAAGACATTTTATTCTTTGAAGACTCACAAGTTTGAATAGAGATCATTATTTCCATGTAATATATTACGACGTCTAAATACTGTGGACCAGGCATATTATACCTTATAAGATGACATAAAAACCAGTTGGTCTTCATCTATTAGTTTTTTAACGATTTATCACTAGAATTGAATTATAAAACGTATGATATCGAATAAATGGACATAAAAATTTTTATATTTTTAAATGAGAAATTTTTTTATGAATTTATTTATTTCGTATATTGATTGACAATAAAAAATACGAAGGAGTTAATTTCTACCTCTTTAAGACAATAAAATTTCAATCAAGTACCATACAACTGCCTTGTGGACTGTATCGAAGATCCCAGGAGAGGAGTGGTATTCACAATAAAGCCTTTTTGTAAATCAATATACAATCTATTTGGTGAATCTCAGAAAAAAGCATCTCTTTCGAGATTCGTAAGACTTAGCCACAACAAATTGAATTAAAGTGTCAAAAAAATTATTATGACACTTGAATTTATGTTAGGAAAATGCCTTTTGATAGTGCTCACTCCCAAACCATCCCGCTTAACTATGGAGATATTTCATATTATGGAAAACATGAAGAGATAAAAAAGAGTAAATATGGAGGTAATTCAACCGATGGAAATAAACTATTCACGAAATTTGTTTGTTATTAAACTGTATACGAGTGATTTGGGAAGCAGAAGATGAACCAAAATTTAATAATTGAAAAATAGAAAGTTCATTTTAAATCGGCGTTCTACTTTATTATATAACACAATTGGAAATATTTGTCCAAAATTATGAAACAATTCACTCAAAGCAAAATAATAAAAGGGATATTTTATGAAAGAATATTTTAAAATACCAATTTTTATTTTTATTAGAAGACATATTTACTCTAGCATAAAGTCACATGTGCAATCAGTCAAACCATAATTGGCATTTCAATAAGCTTTTTGAAGAATATTCGAATGTATTGTCTAGATTCTAGAAATATGTACATTGGAATGTTTCAGTTGAAATAATTTCAATAAAAGATTTTATATCTCGTTCTATGTGAAACTTACCTTTTTCTTTATAAATCAACAGATTTTATAACAATGGATATTGCCAGAAAATTTATTCTTAATTAAAAAGTAAATCTTATAAAGGATTGTTAACCGACAACAGGCGATACGAAAATAGTAATGTTTTATATTTTACTCAAAACAGCAAGGGGAAAGAAAATACTTTTTCGTAATATTCGAAAAAGCAATTCAAAATTTTTTGTTTTTGATGGAAAATTAGAAACTTTGGAACATTGGGCTAGGAAGTTTGCCTCTCACTTTAGCGATAATATTCTGGAAGGCTATCGATCGTTTCTTGGCAGAGACATTTGAGAGTGGAATTGTGATTTCACTATACACCAAAATCACCAAAAATCTTGCAAATGTGAGTTTAGGTGGATTCCAATAGGATATAAATTTTCGAAAATATTCCGAATTTTTCGCTTCTACTAAAATATCTTCTGCCGAATTTATTACGTTTACAAAAAATATGTCAAACACGAGTTGTTTGACTTGCTATGAAGTATAAGTTTATAGTTTAACTTTTCTTCTATCCCCTTTACAAACATATCTATCAAAAGACACCCCCCCCGCCCCCGCGTAATAATATAAAGTTGGGGAAGTTAAAATTATATGATATGGAATATTAGGTATTTGAATAGTTTTAAAAACAATCTGTATATATTTATAAATAGAATTGAATACTCCAACACTAAACATTACCTATATAATATAGATAATACTATATTTATAATTAAAATTCATAACAATTTATGATATAGCATTTGCATCATCACTCATTATTTTCAAATAATAATAATAATGATAATAGTACATTAGGTAATGATATTATAAATGGTTATTGATTATAATAATATTGAAAATCTATTTACAAAAACGTGATTTTAACTAATATTTAGTAGTTTATAATAGCGAATATATGTATAGGTGTTAAATAATGGATGGTTATTTATATATAGACAGTTATGTATGTATTATTTTGTATATGGATATTGAAATTTGTATAGTTTAAGTATACCGTATCAAAAAACTCATGTAAAAACCAGTGCTCAAATCAAATGATATAGGACAGAGATGCTTCGTTTCGTTTCTCTCATCTCCTAGTTCTATCATTTCGACAACACCATGATTTTGAAAAAAGTACGTATTTTAAAATAAGTGAAGTTTACAAAATTTATAAAACCCCCGACAAAATTTTCGGATACGGAATCCTAAGCTCGCCTTGAAGCATAATCAAACAAAAACCAAAATCGGCTGACAAACATATAACACCCCTTTTTTTAGTTCGGGGGTTTAAAAACAACTTAAAGCAGTCATTCATTCTGGTATTCGAGAATACTCGACAATAGCAGATTTGATTTAAGGCTTTTATGTAATTACTAGCTGAAAAAGAGTAGTGAAAGTTTTGGGATGTTTTTAGAAAAAACTTTACATCAAAGTGTCAAAGTAAATATAAACTACCCTAAAAGCCTTAATTTTAATCAAACCCTTGATTTTAGTTTCAATTCAAACACTTGATCGGTTTTTATAGCTTAACATAGTTATTATAAACCTACCTGATATTTACATAAAAATTGCTTTATATTTTACAATTGTAATAGACCATCACTACAATATAATTTTAAAATTTGCATTTTATATATAATAAAATTTCATATTAAAATTGTCAAAATCCCAAAAATATAAATATATTTCCAAAATAATTATTGGTATTTACATTAATTTAAATTATAATTTGTTTTTATTTTGTTTAGTTTTTTTTTTTTTTAATTTTATTTTGAAATAAACTTGGAAATCAAAAAACTAAAATTAATGTATTTATTATACAAAAAAAGCTTTACTAAATAATTTTATATATGATGACTAGCTTGATACCCAACCACTTCGCTGAGCTAAAAATTAAATACCATCACGTTACAACCTCTACCTATCTTGCTCTCACTTAGGGCTAGGGATACACAAGTAAAATATATGTACAGTTTTCAATTTTTCTTCAATGTTAAATAGTCTTGATTTATTAAGTGTCGAAAAGTTGGCCATGAATTTTATCTAGTTCCGCATTTTTACAGCAATCTTTTATTTATGATTTAAAATAATGCTGGCGAAGTTAAATGACAAAGTTAAATGCCATATACTAAATTTATTTTTTTACTTTTTTTTAATATCTTCGTAAATTATAGCTCAAGTGTTATTCTGATGTATGAGCTATATTTTAATTAGGTTCATTCAAACAAACAAACAAATATCCTTACTTTCACATTTATAATATATAGGGATGTCATCGCTATTCAGGTGGAATACACTTAGATCATACGGTCATGGTCTGATCATGGGATCATCTTACAGTGGATCATCTTAGTGAGCCTCTGCTTTGGAACGATAAAAAATGTTCAAGAACAGTAGAACAGATTCTATTCAGACTCAATTTTGGTACTGATACGTTTAGTGACAAAGCAGATAAATTATTATTACCATCTTCTCTTTTCTGAGACAGCTTCAACTTGTTGTGGTACACTTTGAGGTCTAAGCATTCAGTAAGCTAGTCTCCCAGTTTATTAGCCTCCACAATATAGTGCAAAGAGGCCCGTTTTGCAACACCACCGATTATTCTTTACTTTATCTCGCTTGCAGTAACACTACAAGTATGTTCTGCTCCTCTACCTTATGCAATACATTCTCAAAAACTGCACCTGGACGATTGGTGAAGTTTATGGATCCAGCACCCATCTTATGCCACTACGACATTAAAATTGTCAAAATTCAAAAATAATATCTATTTCCAAAATAATTATTATATACATTAATTTAAATTACAATTTTGTAGTATTTTATCTAGTTTTTTAGTTATATTTTAAATACGTACAAATCAAAAAATTGAAATTAATCAATTAATCATATCAAAATGTTATAACAAATGATTGTGTACAAAACAATATATTTATCTCTATATATTATAAATACGAAAGAAAGCATCTTTGTTTGTTTGTTTGTTCCGTTTTCACGCTTAAACTAGCGAATGGTTTTTAATGAAACTGTACAGCAATATAGCTGATATATCAGAATAATAAAAAAAAAAATTTAATTTAATTTGACATTTGACATTAAGTACCATAAATTACAGATTTCTGTAAAAGTAGTCATTTGACATTACCATAAACTACAGATTTCTGTAAAAATAGACAATAGAAAATATTTTACGGCCATCTTCTCTAATATACTCAATGAATAATTACTATTGTACATTTAAAAAATAGAAAACCATACATATATTTTACCTGTGTAAAACAATCCTTACCATTATTTCGAGTGTTATAGAAAGGGGGTAAGCGAGAGCAATCTATATTAATCTTTACTTTTAAACCCAGCGAAGCGGATGGGTATCACTCTAGTATGATATAAAAAAATAAATGTAATAATATATGGAAGTGTAATCTTACATCCTACGTAATTTCTCACTGTTTAACTTTGTGCTCCCTTTCGTTGTCGTTTTGATATATTTAATACTTCTTCTGTATAATGATAACTTGAATTGTCATAGTTTTTACTTATTATTATTAAATATTTCTTCATATTAAGGATAGGTAGTTGCAGGGTTGACTAAAAATACTAATTATAAGTTGTCTATCTTTTATGAAATGAATGGGAAGGCAAGGTCGGTTATAATTTAGAATCGTACGGAACCCTAATCTCGCACTTGAAACAAGAATCACCATTAAAATACCGTTTTCCTTAAAGCCTTTTCCAATTTTGAAGATCGTCACCAATTTTTTAGTTTTTTCGGGTACGGAACTTTAAACAAGCACTAGAATTACCTTTCCAATTAATTTTACCTCCATTAAATTACCTTTCAAACGAAACCAAAATAATCAAAATCGATTCACCCGTTTTGGCGCTGCGATGCCACAGACATACACACACGCAGCCACGCACACAGCGGTAAAACTTATAACACCCTTTTTTTTAGTTCGAGGGTTATTAATTATAAGTTATTAATTTGAGCATATTGTATACGAGGAAGGTTGGCCATTTGTACAAAAATATCACTAAGCTGAATTCATTCCTCAGGGTAGAATTATTGACAGCTTAATAATATTTTAGAAGGGTTAGACGCTTTATCAAATGTTAAATGCTTTATCAAATGTTTTCTATGCCTTTTATAATAAAACAAGTGCTTTGAAGAGATTTTTTTTCGCAAATGAATTTGAATCCTGAAGAATGTAATATTATATGGACTTTTATTGAAGATCCAATATCCTTCAGAAGATTATAGGAAGTAACTAGCTGTTTATAACTGTCCAGCCCTGATATAAACAACCTGGCAGTAGTTTATTTAAAATACTAATATGAATGAAATGTATACACCTTAAGTTTGTAATGTCAACAACAATTCTATAAGACAATTTATTGATCTGGTTTCTACATTTGATACATTAAATAAAAAAAAATTATAATCATTTACAAAAAAATACGAAGTTAAGTCTCTAGTACAATTTAAATATAGAAAGGGTTATATTTTCTGCTTCTTTTTTGAAATAATTGACGTGGCGTTATTTAGTATCAAAATATGTTTAAAATTAAGATAAGTCTTCTACGAATGAAACGTACAGAAAGCACTAGTTGAAAATAAGTTACAATTTTACTCTCTCTTGACAATCTTAAATTTTATTGTCTGATGGTTTGTTTATTTTTTTTCCTATTCAAAAAGATTACCAACATTTTATTTTGAACATATACGCCACATTGTATGAAAATAATAGCAAGATAGCACCCATGAAAGGAAAAAAGAACGATTGGGGTCAGTATACACCCGGCAGGAATTATGTCCTTTCTGATATTAATTAACCTGACGACCTTCCGCATGAGAACGGACTACATGATCATCAATCCTATATCTCCGTTGAAAATACTATTAATATTTCAATGTTATATACTATGGAAACCATTTGTACTTTTGTTCTTCCTCTAACGGATTACAAGATGGGTCAAAGACTCAATTGACCTATGTTGCTCATTTACGAACTCAAACTTACTTTTTACGTCCTGAGTACGCTATAAAAAAACCGTATGGACAGACAGCCGGAAATAAAATAATTTTATGAACACCTTTACCAAAATTTGTTCGTTGCATCAATACTTTAAGCAATACAAATTTGAGGCTAAACTAAGTATACCTTTATATATATTTCATATATATATAGGAAATAATATCAGTACTTGATGGTTTCTTTTAACATAAGCAATAAATAAACAAATCCTCCAAAAGGATGAGTCACGGACTAATATCTAATCATACTTGACAATTTCTAGGAGAAAGAGAGCCTATGAATTTTTAATGCCTACAAAAATTGATTAATCAATGAGATAAGCATAATCATAAACTTAAAATTGAATAAACATAATCATAAAATTGAAATTAAACTTTACCCATTACAAGAACCAACATTTTATATATTAAATAGATCCATGAGATGCAAATTAAATTATATTTAAACACTATCGCCAATTACAGAACAAGAACTAATTAACAAATATTTATCTATTCCGTTTGATTATGATTCTATAAATGAGAAACAATGTAAATACCACGGAATAAATAGATGTGGACGATGACTTTAGTTATCAGTTGATTTCAAATCTGACTATATATGTTCGACAGTTATAATTATAATGCGGATAGGTTTCATAGAAATAATATCCCCATATACAGAGAGGGATGTAAGTGGATATACAATGATTACAAAAAGTATTACTTTCTTAAATATTAGTCATTCCTATCAATGTGTAAATGAATACGGTCCTATGTATAATCAACCATTCGACTCATAAATGAATATTATAAAATAATTTATTAATATTTGCAGAAATTATTTATTATTAAACCTCACAAGAAACTTGTTGCGATGCGGAAGTAGGCAACGCTTCCAGAGTTTTTTGAGACGTTCTCTTAGGTATCGGGCGTACTTGAAAAAATAAGAAAAGAAATAACCAAAATCCTGCAGATCGAAAACAAAATCTTTCGTGGGATTTCTCAGCTCTTTTACCGATAAAAATTGGCTTATGATGTAAATCATTATTAAAATTCATAGGACTATATTTAGATCGATAGTTTATAAATCAATACAATTAATATATGTTACAAATCAAGCTAGCATAATGCAACTAATGATAACTGTATATCTGCTTTCACCCCACTTGTTACAATCAATAACAAATATTATTATTGGAATTAATATCGATAGCTATACTACTAAAATAATTATGACAGGAAATCAATGGGAAGTTGATAGTGGCGAAGTACTTTACAATTACATTAAGTGTTTTCTGAAGCTAAATAATACAGGGTGAGGTGGCTAAGTGTTGTAAATTTTAAGAATCCAAAATTTAAAAATAACTCTGTAATATGGAATATATACAGGTTGTAAAAAGTTAAATATTAAAGATGAAGAGTTCAAAGAGTTATACTAGGTGATGAACTTGAACTTGACCTAGAAGTGGATTTTCAAGGTTTTTACTTCTGCCACCTTTTTTGATTTAATTTAAGTGTGTTAAAAATCTATAAGTAAGTTAAGCAATTTCCAACAAAGGTTTTGTAAATTTTCAAAAAGTGTCATCATCACACATCCCTTCCCCCTGTTCTGTCGAAAAACAGCCCCACAAAACAAGGAAAAAATTCCATTACAATAAAAAGAATCTTAAAATACGAAGCAACAAACTAGGTAAAAATTTAACCAGAGTGGATGGACTTGCTGCTCACTAGTTCTTTATGATTACAAAAGTTATGGAAGGAGTAATTTTAACTTCAGAAGGTAAAATACAAAAATTTTATTTGAAAAACAACGCAATGATATTTTGAGTGTAGTCGTATGTGATATATATAAATATACACTTGACTAAAGATAGAGAATTTGATTTGTGAAGTATTTGACAGAATTTTTTATCAAAAATCCTGTCCTTTGGCTTCTCACTGTATGAGATCTTTCCGTTATATATACATATCTAATAAACACATTCAGATGATAAAAAAATGACTGAATTTGAAAAAAATCAAAGACATTTTCTCTCTAATTTATTATTTGAAATTACATTACACATATTTTTTATATATACATACCTTTCTGAAAAAGAAGGAAAATTCTCTAACAAATTTTATTTGATGTTATCCAGTGTAAGAGAATTCTTCTTTTAGAAGTTTTAAATGGAATACTACCACTGACTAGCATTACTAGACGGTTAATAGTATTTATAAATGCATGATACAGATTGACACCTTAGTTTGTTTTTTCTCAGAACAACGTTTCCTTAGTCTCTTAAACTTTCCTCAGGATCATGATTTTGTAAACATTTACTGTTATCGTTAATTTAAAAATATTTATAATTTTTGAAAATGTCTATTTTGCATTTAGAAATAGTAGAAATGTTTTCGATACGACCTTTATTTCTTAGAAGCAACCAGTAGCTCCGTTAGTAAAGGTCTAACCAATTGCGCATACGAGTGTTTGAAGTGTATGAAGTATGGCGTATAGTATATACTATGAGTGAAGGTGTACCCACCATCGCAAAGCAATTGAGTACCTTAAATAAGCAGTGAAAAGGTGAGAAATCACACATAGGGTAACAGGATCGGACTTCGGCTTACCAGTAATTGTTCACACTGCCGAAACTGCCATTAAACCTACCTGCCTTATTACTAACGTATGTATTACATTATAATCAAATTTTCTTCATTTATCTTAGAAATAACCAAAAAAATCATACAAATTTGATTAGATAATGTATAATGTACAATGTTTCAACTCGTGGATGTCATAATCAACTTCGATAGTTAGTTTGAAACCCAAAATAAAGCGTCAATGATCACGGAAAGCAAAAAATTATTAATAGACGTTATATTAACTAAGCAACACCAAAAGCTTCTGTTTCTTAGCTTAGAAGTGTGACTTCGAAAAATAATCATCAACAAACTACAAGTCCAGGAGCAAATATTTTCTTGAATGCACTAAGTGCTACCTTCTGACTTCAGAATTGTGTGCACTATGGTTATTAAAGCATAGAAAAGTGTTGTTTGTTCATTTTAGTTTTTCTTTATTCTCTTTAATGTTTAATGTGAAGTACATATAGAGATATGAACAGTGCTGGCAGAAATAAAATAAAATGTTGATGATGTCCAAGACAGGAACGAAAGAGAGGCGTAGAGAGAAAAAAACATCACAAAGAATAACTAAACATGGCAGTTAGAGAGATAGTAGTTTTAGATAGTATACGCATTGCTTCTAGTATTATATGCTTTAGTAAAGTAGTTGCTATAATACTACAACAGCAAATATACAAAATAATATCCCCCTAATTTTCTCATGCTAAATTTTATTTATATATATAGTCATAGAGATAAGATACATAACGATTGGCTCACATTACACAAGGGACTCGCAATTTCAGCAGAACCCTCAAAAAAAGTCTCATGGGATAAATCGTGCATTGAATTTTTAGCAGCATAAGAAGAAATGAATTCATGTTATTATGATTGTGTTTTGTGTATGTGTGCACTATATAATTATACAAGGTGTTTGTAAAACATTTATACTGAAATAATCTGCTCAATGAACATAAAACAAGGAGGAAGGACTCGAAAATGACATTTGCTTTTGATCTTCAACGTAGGTATTGCTTGGGATCAACAGTTATTTTCATTTTGACATCTCATTAATTTAAAGATACAGGTTCTTTTGACATCTATTTATGGGATAACTTAATTTTTGTTAATTTATTTAGACGTGCAAATCAAATTAATTATCAAAATATATACACGATATTTAGTGAAAAATGTCAGAAAATTCTTATTTTTTTAATAATTATTAAATATATTATAACATAATTACCATGAAAATCGGTGGTCGATTTGCCGCTGCCAACTCGAGCTAAATTTAATTAAAGTTCGGATAACTAACATTGAGAGCATAAGAAATATTATACTTTCAGCATGTTTATAATTTAAAAAACTAGCTAAGACTTTAGTTATGTAAGTCGTAGAAGGAAGATGTCCATATTATCAAAATTATATACAGCACTTGCACAAATAGATTGTGCGTTCTTATAGTCACGTTTTATTTAAACTATTGGTTAACACGAATGTGTTAACCATGGTCATTTTAGTAACTCTTTGTAGCTTTTAGGTATTCTACCTTCATTATTTTCTTATAGTTCCGTATATATCACACGAATCCGATTGCTCACCAAAAAAATATATCTACCATGCAATATTATACGACTTATTTGTATTTTCTAATCATAAAGAATATGTCTGTATATCCCTGAATATGTCTTCATTAATGTCAATCAATTGAAATGGAATTATATTCATTATGTATTAAATTGAAAATTGTAATCTATCATTAATTGGTAATAAAATACAAATCATTTACTAAAATGACTTTTTTAATAGTCACAATTATTTACATCAAATTGGAAAAAATTATCGTTATGGTAGGAATAATTAGCGTATTAGGCCCAATGCATTAGGCCAAACGAAAATTTTTTGAAAGGAAATGAATTTTTCAATCGACATAACTGGAATAAAAAGTATTATGCTTTATTTTTCGTGATGAAGAATGAAACAACAAAAATTTTTATCTTTTTCACTTAATTGTATCGTTATTTGTAATACATATAATCCCGTAGGGAATTTGTACACTCTGCAGTAGCTTTTTCGTAATATTTAAAAGTCTTTTTTGTTATTTGTTGCATTTGTCGCACTGCTCATAAACCAGCAAAATAAAAAAATTACCAATGATGTCACGTAAGTTTACCATTCTCTTTTTATTATAATTTAAGTCACCTTTCTGATACAAATGAAATCAAAATTTACCTACAAACTAGACATCAACCTGAATCGGACAATTTTCTAGGAAAAAACAGTTTCAAAACAAGCAATTTCAAAAATTATTTCCATAAAAAAAAAAATTTCTCAAAATTTTTTCTTTGCGTAACTAAGTGACAGAATCGAAATGACTTTTTTATACGCAAGTGTAAAAAGTGAGTGTTCTTTGATATGTTTCAAGTGCGCGTTTAGGGTTCCGTACCCGGTACTAAAAAATTGGCGATGATGTTCAATGTTGTTCGATGATGTTCAATTTGGAAAAGGCTTTAAGGAAAACGGTAATTTAATGAAGAGTCTTCTAAGATATGTTTCAAGTGCGAGTTTAGGGTTCCGAACCCCAAAAATTTGTCGGGGGTTTTTTAAATTTTGTAAATTTTACTTGTCTAATATAATTTGGTTAATCATTTTGGATTGTAATTTGTGTGTGGTCTATCATTTCGTAATGCCTATATTCAAAATATAAAATAACCTTAACATTTTTGTTCAAATACTCATTTATTTGTTGACCTCTAAGGTTTCACAACTGTAACGGTGGTGTGATGACAGATAAGACCGTCTGTCTATCTCATATTATACCTATATCTCCTTTATAGTCTTATTTAAATAAGTTGATAAAAATCACATAATATATTGTATACACATAGTAATAATCATGAAATGTATGGATTTCATCTTCACGTCGCGCGCGTCTGTTTGTATGTCTCTCAACAAAATCATACCATAAATCATAAATTAAATAATATAAAACCTGTCAACAAAAAACTTATAACGAATTTATTTATGTAGATATTTATGTAGAAGATCTATGAACGTATTGTATTTATATTGAATATATACAAATTTTTACCGGATGGCCATTCGCATTGCAAAAATATGTTATTGTGAGAGATTTCTTTCACTAGAATAAGAAAAACAGTGAAGAAAAATTAATCAGAATAAAGTATCAGAAACTTTTTATTTTTTAAATATTCGACGATGAATTTTGTATCGAAAATTGTAAAATAGCAAGTTAAGAAATTTATTTTTTGTGAGATTCACTAACATGTAAAATTTACAAAATTTATAAAACCCCCGACAAATTTTTAGGCTATAGAACCATAAACTCGCATACGCAACATATATAAGAACACTCCCCAGTAAATTGCTTTTTTCCTTAAAGCCTTTTCTAAATTTGTTCCTTAAAGCCTTTTCGATTTGGAAGATCATCACCAATTTTTAGTTTTTTCGGGTATGAAACCATGAATTTGCACTTAAAACATGGCTAAGAACACACTCTCTCAAATTATTTTTCAAAAAAAAAAAAATCAAAATCGGTTCAACCGTTTAGGTGCTACACTGCCACAGACAGACAGACACACACACATAGCGGTCAAACTTATAACAACCCCTTTTTTTAAGTTCGGTGGTTAAAAAATTGAAATAGTCTTGCTGGTCATATGTATAATATTAGATTAATGTTATTATACCATGTATATATGAAATATACATAGTATATTAAGTTTAGTCCCAAGTTTGTAACGCTTAAAAATAATGAGTCTAGGAAAAAAATTTTGTCATAGGTGTTCACTAAATCACCTAATTAGTCCATTTCCGGTTATCCGTCCGTCCGTCTGTGGACACGATAACTCAAAAACGAAAGTGAGGTCAAGTTCGTAAATGAGCATCATAGGTCTTGGTTCGTAGGACCCATCTGGTAAATCATTAGAGATAGAACAAAAGTTTAAATGTAAAAAATGTTCCTTATAAAAAAATAAAGATCTTTTGTTTGAAACATCACTTTTTTTTGTAAACATCACTGTTTTCTCACGAGGACGTTAATTAGGTGCAAATTTTATAGTATGTATTAATATAGGAATATCGGTTATGTGTGTGTGGCTATTTAAAAGTGGATATCTTTTGTTATTTACGTGACGTGAAAAAACAAGCGATTGCGTCATCAACACTGTCTATACATGGTATTTCAACAATTAACTCAGTCAATTGTTTGTTTTCACTTGTACTTTTAATTAAATTGGTGTTAATTGCTTTAATACAAAAATTATGAGTTTTTAATTTTTATATCAGTTTGAAAGTTCAAAATATAGTTTTAAGGTTCCAATACAAACTTAAGCGCGAAGGCAACTAAATGCCCGATTTCCATTCACAGCGGCGTTTTCATATGCCTAATTTTTTTTGCCGACTTTACCTATGCAACATTGGCAGTGACAGATTTAAAAGAGACACTCAGTAAATACAAACATTTATACACAATTCAATTATATTACTGTATGTACCGTTTTTTTATCACATACGTAGTATCTCTTCAGCTTAACGAGATAAATGAATTTTATTCGAAAAAAATTCTATTTATTATTTCGTATTGCTTAATAGATAATTGTGGCACGAATTATATTACAAAAAATATTATTTATTTATTTGTATTTGCACTGTTTATTTAAGGTTTTATAGTTGTTCAACGTGTACAATACCCAGGTAAATAAACTTACTCCAGCGAAATTATTCCAAAGAGTGCGTAGCATGAGTTGGGCAATCCAAAGCATCTACAATCAACTAAGCAAAATTTACTCTGATCAAATCTGGGAATCAATTCACATGTGTAAGAAAAGCTCAAAAATTCGGTTTGCCCTCATCTGATCAATTGGCTAGCGACGCCTCTGTGCAGAAATGTTTGTAAAATAAATTTAAAAAAAAATGTTTTCTAGTGGCAGCAATAACTTTTATAACAATTGAAAAAGTTATAGATTTTTCTTAAAAAATGTGGATAAAAGTGGAATCACATTTTTCAAAGCTTGAAATGTGTTGATCTGAACTCAATTAATAGAACTTCAATGGCGTTCAGTTTCCTTCCACTTAAAAACAACCGAGTTTCTAGCAATGCTAGTCTAGCATACTGCAACCAATATTCAAATCTCCAGGTCTTTCACAATCATATTCAAGTATGTAAATTTGACACAAAGGTAACACGTACTATGATTTTAATATATTTACATTTTTTTGTACAATAATAAGATACTTTTTTATCTATATCACACATATATGAAATATGAATCTTCATTTGGTTATGAAAGATGGAAAATATGACGTTATGTAACCAAAATCGAAAAAATATGTCTATTTTTCATTTGATATAATATATTCATATTTAAATGTTTATATATTATTTTGTTTTGTACGTCAAGTGTCTGATGTTCGGTGTCTAAAAAAATATTTCAAATTCTCAAATTATGCAAATCATTAATATTAAATTCATAATTATGATCAAGTCTTAAATAAAAAGGATAATAGCTTTTATATTGAAACAATAACAGTCTTGGGTTGAAAGCCATGGGATGAAATCTCGAATTTTCTTCAATGACCCACGGTTTAAAAGATCAGTTTTGATGGGAAAGTCAGGCTATTACAAATTGTTTGATCAATTTTGCCTAATTAAATCTTTATAACACAATGAAATTTCATGTCACTTTCACTTAATATTTAATACTCATAGATTCACGTTTTCATTTCAATAATTTGCCAAGTATGCATGTCATCGAAAAAAATTCTCTTTCATCATTCATAGATATTAGGTATCACATATGAAGTTGACGGAATTATAAAAAGTACCTAAGGGTAACGTACCTATGTAGAGCATTTTAATTTGATTTTTATATTTTTAAGGTTTTGTTATTTGTCGATTATGAGCTTTAAAAAAGTAGAACTAATTCAAAACGATGCTGAAGTATATTTACCATAAAATGAGTGTCTGCGTCCATCATTTTTAACGGGTTTCGTGAAATAATATATGTAGAAAAACAAATCATTTAATTTTATATAAATCACGCAATAATATATTAATTTATTTACCTTCATGAAATTTAATATAAATATTTCAAAGCAAATAATCCATCATAATACAAAATTAGAAAAGTTACAGAATGTTCACATATTATATCATTAAACATAAGATTTGGTACAAACACGATATACATAAGTGAAATTTATTTTCCTTGTATCTTCCTTCAGACTGTATCTTGAAACATAGTCAGAAACAATCGTCATAAAATTACCTTTCAAAAAAAAAAAAAATAATAATTAAATAAAACACAATCAAAATCGGTTAATCTTGTTCGACGATGGCAGAGACAGACAGAGAGACACGCACACATTGCTTTCAAACTTAAAACACTTGCCTTTTTGATTCGGGGTTAAAAATCATGATGTCATTCATGATATTCACTACTCATGTGATTCGTTCCGTCAGAGGTTAGTAAAAATCTTCAAGCGAGAGAGGTTGGGCTGTTCAGAATAAAATACTTAAAGTAAGTGCTCTCAAAAAGATTATGATCGGTAAAATTAAATGTTTTGGTAACTTTTGATGGAGTTTTTGCCAATATATTATTTGTTGAATATTTTACCTTTATAATTATTGTACGTTGCTTCAAATGAAAACCTGTGGAACCGCCCTCTTTATTCAGCTTTAAATTTGTGCTATCACGTAATTCAATATGATGTAGAACAACAAAAAAGTAAAATAGTACAATCATCTTGGTGTGTCACCTTTCAAAAAATGCATACAAGGAAAACTTTGTGGAAACATTTACTGTTTAATAAGTATAGAATCAAATAAAATGTTTCTATTTGGAATAGATGAGGAACATACATACCTTGGATCTTTTCTGTCCAGATAAATTTGCTAATACCTGCAAGAATATTCAAGCACCAAGAAAAGTTATAACGGAGAGTGTTCTTAACTATGTTTCAAGTGCAAATTTAGGATTCTGAACTCGGAAAAATAAATTGGCGACGATCTTCCAAATGCTTTAAGGAAAAAAGTAAGCTAATGGAGAGTGTTCTTATACATGTTTCAAGTGCGAGCTTAGGATTCCGTAACCGAAATATTTGTCGGGGGTTTTTCAATTTCTTTTGTAAATAAAAACTTTAATCTGTGGAGTAATCTTTTACATTAGAAATTAAGAGAGTTTCTTTTATAATAAGCTATAAGAGATTAACTGTACCTATCAATTTTTCATATCTACATTTAAAAAAATAAACAATTTTCTTCGTTATAAATAAAAGAAAACACACTGAATGAAGAGCATCCAGCGAGCGTGATTGACAATTCTTTACAAGATAACATAAAAGCCATTCTATAAAATTTGTTACGATCTCATTGATCATACTGATAAGAATAATATAAATTGTATATATAGAATACTAGAGTATAGTAATTCCGTTAGAATATCCTGGTGCAAAATTTTCATTGACAGCCAAAGATTGATTCTCTATTCGACATTGAGGGGTGATTATGAATTAGGGTTGGATATACACATACTAAAGAAATAGGGGGATCTTTATATCTTATTAACTACTTGATAGAAAGACATTGTGTTCACAACATAAAATGACTGTTATGTTATCTTTGAGTTTTGAATTGTGTAGAAATTTTTATTCCATTCATTTCCAAGACATTTCAGTAATGTGGATTGCTGTATACTATATCATCATATCAAAATTTGAAGATTATTATTCATTTATATCAAATAATCTTTTTTTTCAATTTTCGACAGTTAAAAACGTGACATTTTCAATTTTTTTAAAAATTTTCATAAATAGTTTTGATTTCTTGTAATGGAAAAATAACATTGAACAATTGAAAACAAACAATTGACTGAGTTAATTGTTGAAAAACCATGTATAGACCAAAACCATGTGTTGATCACATTTCATACCTACCTAAACATGTCACACATACATAACTGATAATCCCATATTAATACATACTATAAAATTTGCATCTAATGTGTGCCCTCGTGAGTAAACAGTGATGTTTACAAAAAAATGTTTCAAACAAAAGTTGTTTTGATATAGAACATTTTTTATATTTAAACTTTTGTTCTATCTCTAAACGGTTTACAAGATGGGTCCTACGAACCTAAGACTCAATTGACTTATGTTGCTCATTTACCTCACTTTTTACGTCCTGAGTGCGCTGTAAAAATTTCAGCTTGATATCTTTTTCTCGGTTTCGAGTTATCGTGTTCACAGACGGACGGACATCCGAAAATGGACTAGTTATATGATTCTATGAACACCTTTACCATAATTGTTTTCGTAGCATCAATATTTTTTAGCGTTAAAATTTGGGACTAAACTTAATATACTATGTATATTTCATATATACATGGCATAAAAATTCTTTTCATCGACTCATAGTCGTATACCACGTAAGTGTAAAACTATGGATGTGTTTTGACGTTGTTGTGAACAATACCTTCGTTAGTGACGATATGAGTTCTTATTAAAAGCGCTAGTCAGAATATCTCTTAGCTGGAAAAACTAATGAAATTATAGATGAATCCAATAAATTCCTTAAATCAAAAGTTATTGGTGTGGCCTATAAAGGGCAAACCCACCACATCTTGTGTAGTATGTTATGTAGTTAATTCTCTATGTGGGTGGTGATTTAGATATTTGATGAAAAACTCACTCTCAAATTCTAGTATCTATCGACAAGGGTTTTATGTATTATCGTGATGAGATACGTTAAGTTCGTTATGTCTTTTGAATTATCAAATGACACTTTTACATTTGTATGTATAGTATGTGTTTTGTATGTATTAATAAGAGGCAAAGCTCTTCAAGTTTAATTTCTTTTATTTAAACATAAGGGATGTGATGAAAAAACCTCTTGTCTATTCAGTTCTTTTTTTACTCTTGTTATTGTCAATTAGATTATTTGACACATTTTGAATACATGATTGTATTCCTACATAATAAAGAGAAAGACCCAGATAAGAAGAAATGTTTTCTTTTAATTACTTAAAAAAATTAGATACGAATAAATGGATAATTATAATTTAGGGTTATATAAAATGTGATTGATATTTTAATTACTTAAAAAAATTAAATTGATAATTAAAATTTTATGGTTATATAAAATGTGATTGATAACGCCTGTTGGTTGAATTCCTATGTGTATATGTGTATATCCTGCATTTCAAAATCGTTTTAGTTTAAAACGATCGTAAATATACAGTGTTACATATCTATAACCATCTCCTACGCTAGACAAAATATTAAGATTCGGCCCTATTTGTCTATTTATAGTAAGCTCAGTTTAAAGTTCTAATTTCGGTAAGGCACCGTAAAAAATGTAGCCTATGCCTGTGCCTGTACAAAAATTCGGTATTCCTATAAATAACGCAAATATGAGGGTGTCTTCATCTTAAACGCGAGACACACTGTATAACTGAAAATCAAAATATAAAACGCTGGTGTTGTTTGATCTATGTTAGTAAAACTAAAATACTGTTAGCCACTTTTATCAAATATCGACGTATAAACAAAAAACCTTAAAATTATCAAAAATCCATCAAATTAGTAAAAATTTGTAAAATAAACGCTTTACCCGCAAATTCACAAAAGTAACCAAAATACCAAACATTTTCGATCAGGAAATTGAGTTTTTAACTTTATCGAAGATAGCTGTTCTGTTCACACATTCATTACGATTCTAAGGTATCGATAGTTTTAAAAAGTTGATAATTTCATCAATGAATGAAGAGCAAATGTTAAAGTGAGTAAGTATCCAAAGAAAAGTTAGGATAAAATTGTAATGTCTTTTGATGTAGGTAAGAAAAGTCTAAATATAATACAGAATGGTTTTTGTTGTTTTGTTTGTTTGAGTATTGAATTTCAAAAATTCGTAAATTTTCTGAATAAACATAGGTTACTCTAATTAATTATGAAAATGTACTAAATAAGATAAGCGAACAATTTTCATCAACAGCTTAGATTTTTTTCTTTCTGTTTTAGGTTCACTCAAATATTCCCGGAAAAATGCATCCGTTGCACTCATACGTATCGTTTTATTTAAAATTTAAAT
Source organism: Chrysoperla carnea (assembly GCF_905475395.1). Taxonomy (NCBI): domain Eukaryota; kingdom Metazoa; phylum Arthropoda; class Insecta; order Neuroptera; family Chrysopidae; genus Chrysoperla; species Chrysoperla carnea. The sequence continues at coordinate 29,855,060 of NC_058341.1, forward strand.
TTGTTTTAAGCACTGTTTACTGTCGTCGGCCGTTATTTTTCAAAAACCATTTTATACAGAGTATGGTGAGTGAATGCAAAATACAATTTATATACTTGGAAAAAAATTTGGTCCGTTTAATTAAAATGTTATTTCCATGATATAAATTTATTTATTTAATTAATTTAATGTACTTGTTGTTATAGACAAATGCACAACTTATTATTATTTCACAGCCACACAAAACTAACCACCAACGCCCACAACCAGAAGACAAAAAAAGCAAGATGTATCAACTAAATGGTTAATGTAATTGGTTTTCTTATTTAAGACGAAGGGCTTTTTCAATTAACAGTTTTTACAAAACATCATTCTTATTGTCTGAAAATTATTACATTACGACTTTTTTTACATCTTTACATTACGTTCAACAGAATAATTAAATGTCTACAAAAACTAATAGTTTCAACGAAATGCAATACTGTTTACAAACTTTTTCACTCTGGCAAATATGTGTCTAACTTATATGCAGAACTATGGCCTCAGGTCACACATTTGAAATATGACTATCAAAACTGTTTAAAGGGCATTGACAGGTCGATTTTAGTTTTTCTAACGAAATTTTTCATTACTCAATGCTAGTGTTACTAAGGATGAAAATCGTTTCGATACTATTGCTTTGGCCGACAATCTGACAATCCCAGTATAGACCCTACTGGCTTTAATTTGTAACTGAAATAAATATTGTATTAGTGAAGAAATTATTGTATTAGATAAAACTACTTTTATTCTTTTTCACTTTTGAAGACCGATAAAGGTTCATTTGGCAAAAAGACATGTTAGTTTCCTTACATTCCTCTTAGTCGGGAGTTAAAAATATAATATCAATTAACTAGTTTTATAAACTCATACTATCTGTTATAATTTGTTTAATTTCAAACTTTGTTTGTTACTTTTTAGTCAATTTTTAAATTATGGTTTTTCCAATTCTTAATTAAATTATCGTTAAATAATTAACAAAAATTATTTTTTTCTGTTATGTAGAACATTTTCTGATAATTATGTACAGAAATGTGAGAGAAATACGAAATGCACCAGATTCGATTATTAATAAAAAAAAATTCGTCCATTAACATTATTTACAGGGTCTCTATTCTCTATTTAATAAAAACATTCCCAAAATTAAACTGAATGATTACAAATGAACTATTAAATTGCTAGTCATCAACATGATCATCAATATTACCAATATAATAATTGTATTACCACTGGAAATTTTATATTCAATGCACATAAAAATTAGAGGGTTGGTATGTCCAAAAGCCAAACCATTACACATTTATAAATAATATGTATATGTATAGACTTTAAGTATTAAGATGGGAACGATACAAAGATACTTGTACTTGGTTGGTTATGGTATATATTTATATCCAACAGGAACCTAAAAGATCAAACTCCCAATGGACAATGGCAAGAGCTGGCTTGAGGGCAACCATCATCAACTTCTACTTGATAGTATACATACATGGTATGTATACGTTTATAAAGGCATAGGTATGTTTTTGGTTTATAATGTCTGATTCACATGTGGTAGTTGATGTTATTTTAATTAATTGTTAAAGAAGTTATGGAAATAAATATCGTGATACTCGAAGTAAAATTACTATTAGAAAAGACATCCGCCTTGCGGTAATACTCATTATTCGACAATTATTTTTGAAGGACATTGAAGTTTGAGAATTCACTGCAATAGAGTTTAATAAAGTGGAACCCAATCTATTTATCTACTCATGGCTATGGCCTATTTGTTATTTTTTGGAGGTTTGGAAAAAAGGCATAATTTCAAACATGTCAGGTGGCTGAAAATTTCTTGTACTTTTTACGTGCATCTGATAGCACAGAAAATCCATCTGATAGCATAGAAAATTATTCAAGTGTCCACAGAAATTTTCTTTGAAATATTTTCGTAATAAAAATAAACCCAAATTAAAAACAATAATAGCACTTGTGAAAAACATAAAGAGAAATAATTTTAAAGAGGAAAACGTTCTTTTAGGTAACATAAAAATATTTCATAATCAATTACTTACGTGAGTCTCGATTTTGCCCCGAAATTACACTCGTCAAAACGAAAAGCGACCAAACGAAAATTGAGTTCTTCATTATCATTGTTACACCAATCATTCCGCCGACTGCTTTGATAACTTTTGTGATTTGTTTTTTCCTAACTATTTATATTACTTTTGAAAGTGATAAATCTTTCATTGATAGATTTACATAAGCTAAAGATAATGTTTCTATTCTTTAAATAATGTTAGATTTGATACAATTCATAGTTAAATTTTCAACAGTAGTTAAGAGGGAAAAATTGTCATTTTTAACAGATAATTAAAAATGAACAAATAATTATATCATGCAGCTTGACTCTCTGCTTTTCTTGATAAATTTTCTATTTCTGTGTATTGAACGCAAGCTGTACGTATTTAAAACAATTTAATTCCACGTATTTCAAACAATTTTATTTAATTTCCGTATTTTGAGTTCGAACAATCATCTTTTACAAACCTATACTTCCCAGACTTTGTGCCCGCGTAAAATGAAAGTTGGTTTTAAACAAAAAGCAAAGATAAGATTATGGTTATTTGAAAATGTTTTTTCTATCAAATTTTTATCGATGAGTTCTTTTCAATTCACTTTTGAACAAGGCCAGTAATTTAACCTCCGAATATATCACCATTTTAACGAAAAATGATCAAATGAGACTTTAATGCAGTATTTTCACTTATCAAGATTAAATTCTATACAAAAATTCTTATATATTTATAATAAATAATACGTGAGGATCAGACAAGGAAACATATATCCTGTTTGATGATTATAGCAATATTGGTTAAATCATTGAATATATATCAGAGAAGATAGAATATGTGATGTGAGTGGTACTTGTTATTATATGTTGTATCGAAAAGATGCCTTCGAGATGTACGTACGATACTAGCATATACTCATACATTTAAGCATGTACTGTATATGTAAGTAGTTACCTACACACACATGCGATTTCAAAACTAAAACCTGCTGAAAATTTCAATTTGTAATAATTATTGACTTGGCCCATGTGAGTAGGTATGTATTTATGTACGTGTGTATATGTTACATTTGTGGCCTGCAATACTTAACTTCTTCATCATTTCCATAGACTTTATTCTTGCCCAAAATTGTGAATGGTTTATGGATTGATTTTATATAATCATCGCAGGTTTAAATTTGGATAATGATTAGATATTCGTTTTAAAAACTATTGTAAAATCATACCTAGTGCATTGATTAAAATTGTAAACAGGGGTTTGAAGTTCCAAAATTGAAACATAAAATTGACTATAAAAGCCTAGGCCAGCTAAGCATAAGTTATTGTTTCAACTAAGTGTGTGTAATAATTGCCTACTTCTAGCATCACATCAAAGCGGCTTCGGTTAGGATGAAGTGAATGGTCACACTGGTATATTTATCCTGGTCTTAAGCAGCAGGCAATGATGGTTTGACGCATCAAAGTGCTCACAGTCAGTCTATGGACTGTGAGCATCGTTGTCTATGGAAAAGCATGATTTATTTGTTTTGTGTCTTGGCTGAGGCAATATTACATGTGTGTGCTTCTCTGAAATATAGGGTTTTGTTGTTGGTTCCATTATTAGCGCTCTCACGATGAGACAACACTACTATATTTCTAATAATCCCTGAAACTAACGGTTATACAGTTATGTTCCTACTTTACTTTTCACGTTATCTTTCTAAACACTCTCCCATGTAAAAGTTGATTTCGTATAATTTTTATAGAGTCCTATAGGGAGATCTTCCTTATATCTTTATCCATTTTCGTTATTTATCAATTTTCGTTATTTAAAATTAATTACGCTGGCTAATGATGAAAATTAAAGACATGGTCTAAAAATATACCGCTTAGAAAAAAACAGGCTAGAGAAATAGTAAGAAGAAAGAACAAGCCTGAGCGATAATTTTGTTCAGTATGTAAGTTGAATATCATATCTGTAATAAAATTGCCTATAAATATAAAGAAAATAAATTACTATTGATATTTATCACTTGTATATTATTTTTTTAGTCAGTTTTAAGCCACGGGCACGGAGACTGAATTTTTTCTGTTTAAAATTGTAATGCCAACCATATTCTGTTTCGCTCCCTGTTCAAAAAGATGTACCAATCAACAACAACGCTTGCAAACTTTACCACGAAGCCTTTCATTTAAGCAGCATTATCAATGCCACTCATGTAGCATCTGAGCGAACGATTCTGAATTTATTATTGGAATATAGGCTATTATAAAGATTCCTCCGATCAATGATAGTAGGTAGACATTGTATGTAGCAACGAGAACGCCGTTGATTGCAGACAAATATCTAAAGGAGATGATTATATTCTTCTTTTTTCCTGTGTTGTGATTTGTAGTAACTAATCATTATAATAGTAATTTAAAAAACAACAGTGTTAACTCGTGTATCATGACTTTAACCTTTTTTTTTACTTAAATTATTGTTTTTATTTGTTGTTAAAGTAAATATTTATAATGTAATTAAAAGACGAGCATTAAATTTTTATACTTGGCTGTTATAAAACAAGCCGTGGAGAGAATCTTAGAAATTATGCATTATATTCATTCTAAACATAACTATTTGAAAAAATAATATGCCGTTTGAAAATGGATGAATTGAATTATATTTACGATAACAGTCTTTATCAGAGTTTCATGAGATATTGAATAAATAGGTGAGGTATTAAGTATCCACAGTAGTTTACAACAATACTATTAAAATGTAAGAATGAGCTTTGGTGAATAAAAGGATGGTATGAGTAAAAGTATCTAATCTCTTTTGATGGTCTTTCTAATTCCATAGACTACTATATTTTTATTTTAAGTTTGAAGCTTTCTTTAAAGCAGTCTATTGACTGCTTTATGTCGTTGGTGATTTTCCTAATATTAAAATTGATTTTCCTCAGCATTTTTAGTTTTATGATTAAAAGCATAAAAACCATTCATATTTTTGTATATATGAGACAAACAGAAAAAGTTATCAGAATAATTTTAGTAAAACTATGTATTTATTTTGTATATCTGTGTTCGCTGTAAATATACAGATATTTCTTTTACATATCAGTAATCAGGAAATTGCAAATTATGTGTTAAAAATACATATAAACTCCGCAAGTATTAAAATTCACAATAAATGGCCAATGAATAAATTCCAAAAAAATTTATTTATATATTATTATATTTAACAAATATAAAAAAACTCTATTCTCCTTTCAAGGAACAGAACAATCGAGAATTTTCTGGAACGCTTGAAAATTTTACTAGCATAAATATATACGAGCGACCTTGACAAAAATATTTCGAAATTCTTTCCTTGTTATAACGAGTTCCTAAAACGTACAGTGGCACTACACCTGCATTTTCAAGGGAAAAAGAGCTAGAGTTTTCGTAAGAATTGGGTTGGATCTTTGTTCTTTTCGTTAGCTTTGCAAATTAACTCAGTGAATTTTTATTTCGAAAACTAAACGTCAAGAGAAAAAAGAGTACTTTTTTGCTTAAAACTGATCAAAAAATACAAAAATATTTTTTACTTGACAAAAATTCAAAATTTTATGCTTTGTGTTTTTTTGTCTCACCCCAATCCGCCAAGCGGACGATAAAGAACATGATTTTACGAAAATAATCTGGTCAGAACTTTCTTTGCCCTCTAAACAGCCGAAGAAAATTTTATTAATCAACAAAATACAAGTATCTTCTAGGACATGCTTTAAATTTTCAGTAATCACGATGTACATCATTAAAAGGACATGTCATTTAATAATACTCTTAAGACTAAGTACATGTTATTTGTTATAATATAGATTATAATAATGTATGGAAAACCGGATGATAGACCATACCATATACTATATCCATAAATACAGAACATAGTCAGTTTGACATGTAATCAAATATTGGTGCAATTAACTAATTAATATAATATTAATTAATTACTGGTTCGATTTCAAACAAACATGACATTTGTACTGCATAGTCAGTGAGTAGTAAGTGCATTACTTACTTAATTATTATAAGCTAGAAATTCAGTTGACGGCTGACCAATTATCTTAATGTTTCACATTATCATCAAATGGCTTAAAAATATAATTGAATTTGTTGAAATTTCTACATTAAATCATTGGAAAGAGTTTAAGCACAAAAAACTTTTCAAACCACAAATGAAATTTATAAAATTTAGAAAACTCTCGACAAATTTTTCAGGTACGGAATCCTAAACTCGCATTTTAAACATATATTAGAACACTTTCCATTAAATAACCTTTTTCCTTAAATCTTTTTGGTGGATCGTCCCAATTTTTTGTACTTCCTCGGGTACGGAACTCTAAACTCGCACATGAAACATAACTTAGAACACTCTCCGTTAAATTACCTTTCAAACGAAACCAAAAAATTTAAATCCGTTAATCCGTTTAAGCGGTATAATGTCACAGACAAACAGACTCACACATTATACCACCCATGTTTTTAGTTCGGTGGTTAAAAATAGTTTGTATCAAAGAAGAGAGAGTTCTCATAGTCATCTTGGATTGTTTCTTCACTTTCAAGGTCTGTTAAAGGTCAACCCGTTTCGTTACTATCAAGGTATACAAGGATAGCTTTCAATTAGAAAGTTTCGTAAAAGGGATTACTTTCTGATTTTTGTGAAATTTTTTTGAAATTTTCAAAAGTTCAAAGAGTGCAAACCTCTTATGCCATTCGTTTCGGAATTATATTACATTAAACCACCAAAAACCCAGTTTCATAGTACTATATGAATCCCTCAGACATTAATACTTCAGACAATAATCACGTGAAGAAAAAGAATCGTTTCAAACCGTTCATTGAAGGGTTAATTCGAAAAAAATGAAATCATTTTGGTGATGTAAAAATAAAGATAATATCAAATATTTTGTGTACCTATTCCATTCTTTGTTCATTTAGCTTTTTAGAATATTAAATTACAACGAATTTTTTTTTCAATATCATAGATGATCATAGATGAAAAAATAACCCACTACTTTTTGTATTATAATCATCAATACCATTTGAATTGTTGGTATCCATTTTGGTAATGAAATTTTTTTGAAAAACATTTTCGAAATTAGATGCAACATTTTTGTATAGGTTAAAAAAATAGCATGCATTTTTTTTAATGGATTGGTTTGGAATTTGTATACTAAACCATTAGAAAAAAAAAAATAAGTATGCTGAAAAATGCCTTGTAAATAAAATTTCCAAACCAAATATGGTTTGTATCAAGCTTTTCCAAAAAATTTTTAGTTTAACAAAAAAGCATATTTAACCAAAACTGATGGAAAACATGAAAGCAAAACTTATTTCAAACCATAAACTGAGGGCTTGAACTGCATTTTAGTCACCACATTGTGTAGCGTATTTTTGATATATCTGAAAATATGAGACAAAATTTTTGAAAGAATATAATTTTTTTCTTTCAGATATTTTTCTCAGCCGATTGATATAAGCTCCTAAGCTTGCCTATATCTGGCGCTTTCAACTATATTTTGAGTTTGAGCACTCATTTCTCATAAACCACCCTTCTACAATTTTGTATCTATGGAGAATCTTTATCTTTTGGAAAAATTATTAGAACAATCACTGAAAGTTGGGTTCTTTGACTCATCAAAACAATTTTGTATAAAAATTTATAACATTAAAAAATTCATCAAAGTATGCGTTTTAAAAATATCAATCGATAACGGCAATAGACATTACAAAATTGAGTAATTTTTTAGGAAAAGTTGTTTTTTTGAATTAAAATATCGCAAATTAAACGTGGAATAACCATAAAATGTATCCTTATTTGTCAAATTTTAAGTTTTAGACTATCGTGCGTCTACAAAATGCGCACATCAATTAATATTATTTTTTCTTCATTTTTTTTTTTTTTTTTTTTTTTGCATGGTGCTTTAACCTACTTTATTGTTTCCTATACGTATTCTGAAAATTTTGTGGATTCTTGGGCAAAATCAAATTTAACCCAAAAAGTAAAATCAACTTATACCCAAATAGATTCCTAAGCATACATTTACATATAAATACAAATAAAGACAACATCATGAACGCACAAATTTCATATTCGTAAATAAACAATGTTATCGATCAAACGTATATTTACGTGGGTATTTCATATGGACTCATATAGTGAATGCAATTCTTTTATTAAATTATATATTTACAACTTGTAAACATGTATTATTATTACTAAATATGTATTTTCTCTTTTACTTAGAATATGATCAAAAAAACAAAATTTATTCTATTATAGTATAGGAGCTGACATACATTTCTATGTAAAATTCTTAATCGTTGGTTGGTAAGCTGACATTTGGAGATAAAACTGAGAAACTCGGTGTTTCTGAAATATTAAGCTGCTGTAATGGATAAAGTTAAAAGTTTTTTCTTATCTTCCAACTTTTTGAATTGTAAATTTTTCTATATAACATTTATGCAAAATAAATAAATAAAAGTATTAATAAGATACGTGTTTCAATTTGAAGATGAATTTGAAGCCACAACGATTACGCTGTCCATGAAAAATTTACGTATATAGAAAAAGGTAACCATGACATTCATTTATTTATTCGAAATCATGCTGTCTCCCATATTATTTCTATTTTTTGTCCCATCGGTTGAGCACCGAAAAATAAAAATCAGTGTACCCAACTTTTTACTGATGATTTGTTGAGTAGAAAAATTCCCCAGAAACTTAATAATAACTTGTTACATAGTTCGGTATTTCACGCGCTGAAATTCAAATACCCAAAAAAAAAAATACTATATACAACCAGTCAAAAAGGTTGTTTTCATCATCTGGGAAATTAATGGTGCGGGTCGTAATGATTGCAAGCAAATGGATAGCTTGTCTATTTTTACACTAAAATGTATGCCAAGCTCCTTAACTATTATTATTATGTATTCTTTGCACATATTGCCGATATACAATATTTATTCATGTGTGTATTGTACTACATATAAACTATATAACTATACATATCCACAACATTGACTACCAAACATTCGCTCTCGCACTCACTTAGAATTTCCCCGAAAAAAAATAAATATAAATAAACACGAGAAACTATGTAAAAGTGTAGTGCAGAAATATAGAAATTGAATAGGATGATACTACCCCTTATTTATTTGTATTTTGTACACAAAAAGACTGCATGCAAAAATATTGTGGAAATAATATAGAAAAGAATGTGTTTGAACAGAATTACTATACAAAATCCAATTTTTTAAACATTCTTCATTTTTTTAAGGAAGTTTATAACGTTCATAGTTATTTGTCGGATTCGAAATGGTTAATTGAATTTTTGGGAAATTTCAAACGCTCAATGAAATGAAGGAGAATAATATTTCAATAATTTTTGGTATTGTCTTGCCTTCGTAATAGTTAATAGAAGTCACGCCCTTTATAATTTACATATCGATAACATTTTTAAGTTTATATCAAATATTCAATATTCCTTATTCGAACGTTTTTAGTAAGGATAAGAATTTTCAATAAAAAGTAGGCTTTAGAAAAAATTTCCAATAGATTGTCCAAAAAAAAAAAAAATTCGTATTGATTGAAAATTGTTAAGAAAAAGTAGCTTTCGTTGACAAAAATATTAAAATTTTGAAATGAATTATAGTATTCAATGCGATTCTAACAGTATTCGCACATTTTTATTTTAAATCATATTTTACTGCTTAAAATAGGATCTAGACACAATACATCTTTTAATTTTTCAAACTTTGCAAATAATGTTTTCTAAATTAATATGTCTAATAAAAATTTAGCATGATACATCATCCTGATTATTATCTACACTAGACACATAGATATACAAAAATAAAATTACACATTTAACCGTTATTATTTAATTAAAATTTTTTTTATATAAATTTACCAAGATCACACAGTTGATAACAAGGAACGATGCAAACTGTATAGTCTTTTGAAGGTCTATAAAGTTAGCAGAACGTGATTCAAAAATAATTAAGATTAAAGGATATGAAACCATCCTTCAACATTCAAGGTATATCTAACGATACACGACTAAAAGTAGTTTACATGAAAAATTTCAAAGATTAGTTTAAGAAGGATAGGAATCCATGCTATTTAGAAGATGTTTTTGAACAGATTAAATTCGTGTTCTTGTTATAAAAAGTAACTTAGATATATGTATCTAATCAATTTTGAGATGCCTTGAGCCTAAATAACATGAAATTGAACGTTTAGATTACGAAAAAACAATATGCAAAGGTAACTTTTTGTCGGATATTTAGTCTAGCCCAGAAGTAAATTTACAAGACCTACTTACTTATGGGCTGCAGATGAACAATAAACGAGTGCCTTCTTTGTTAGAAATACCTTAATAACAAGTGAAATTTACAAAATTTAAAAAACCGCTAACAAATTATAAGAACAATCTCTATTAAATTACCTTCTTCCTTATATAATTTTGAAGATCGTCGCCAATTTTTTAGTTTTTATCGGGTACGGTAACACTAAACTCGCATAGCTAAGAATAGTCTCCGTTAAATTACCTTTCAAATAAGACCAAAAATATTAAAATCGGTTCATCCGTTCAGGAGCTACGATGCCACAGACAGATAGACACACATACATAGCGGGCAAACTTATAACACCCCTTTTTTTAATTCGAGGTAAAAAAGTAGCTGGTAGACAAAATGATGTATTTTGAGTTGTATTTTGTGTGGTAGACCGCTGAACAGACCTTTTGAGGTCACCCAATATAATTATTTTTGTGGTCTATAGCGTGTAGGATAATCTGATATTGATTATAATTTATAATTTATAATTGGTGCCAGATTATCAAACTGAGAGTGTATGTATACATATACTTAAACAGCACAATAAAATAATGAAAAATTAAAATTTAAAGAAACCCCCAATAAAAAAACAATTATTCATTTTATTTCTTTCTAGTTGTTTTCTGATACGAGACCGTAAATTCGGAACTTGAAACATTACTAAGAACTCGATTAAATTATATTTCAGTTATTTACTACCGACACAGATTTACGGACACGATTATGTAAATATTTCATACTCAAGTAGATTTTTTTTCAATCAATGATAACTGTTCATCTCGCAATAATTAATTTTCGACTATGTTCTGCTAACTTACCTAAGACAGGTACATTTTAAATATGACGAACGAAGACGGTAAAATATAAAATAAATGCATAAGACAAATAAACTAATATGTATATATGTAGAGTTGTAGATAAATACAAAATGGAAAGAAATATTCCCATTATTTATTTATTTAACTATCACTTTATCATTGTCATAAATATATAATAATAATAATAAAACAATTTTGTCTGAAAATTAAATAAATGTGTTTATTTCATTTTCAGTTAAGTTTTGCTGTTAGTGTTAGGTTGAGTTGGTTGCTTACTTGTCATTTGCGATACTAGGTTTATTACTACAGTCATTTCAAAGAGTTTATTTCACAAATTTCGCAAAAAATATACAAACATTGCTGAAAGTTGTAGAAAATTAACGCGTTAAATAAGTAAAATATTGCTATTTGTAAGTCGTCGAAATTGAATTTCCGAAAAATTAAATTTTTTACGCCTCCAAAAATATGCACTAATTGTGCAAGTAAATATAAAAAAAAAACAACATTACATTGGCTAATTGGTCGGTTCATAAAAAATCTTCCCAATGGTTCATGAAAAATTTTCCCAATATGTTTTTTACATACTGGTTACGCAGACTGCTTCAAAAACCATTTCATTTTGAAACCAATATTTTTGATGTTTTTAAAAGTATTGAAAATAAAATAAGCCTTGTTTTTCATTCCATAATTTATTTAATACTAGAGTGATACCCATCCGCTTCGCTGGGTTTAAAAGTAAAGATTGATAAAGATTGGTCTCGCTTATCCTCTTTCTATAACACTCGAAATAATGGTAAGGATTGTTTTACACAGGCAAACTTTATGTATGGTTTTCTATTTTTTAAATATTTAATAGTCGTAATTATTCATTGAGTATATCAGAAAAGATGGCCGTGAAATATTTTATATTGACTATTTTTACAGAAATCTGTAATTTATGGTAATGTCAAATGACTACTTTTACAGAAATCTGTAATTTATGGAAATGTCAAATTAAATTAATTTTTTTATTATTTTTTATTAATATATCTTATATCTCATGTGTTATTCTGAAGTATGAGCTATATTGCTGTACAGTTTCATTAAAAACCATTCGCTAGTTTTAGCGTGAAAGCGTAACAAACAAATCAACATGCTTACTTTCGCATTTATAATACATAGAGATTATATTCCCGAGCTTTTGTTGTTTTAGAAGATTATCTTTTATAAATGCGGGTGGTCATATTTTGAGTGACATTAGCCATCAAAGCTTTTCCAGGGAGAATAGTTTCAAATTTTGTAGATTTCGCCCACTATGCAGAGTTAGACTTTCTGTTTTGACTTCTTTGTTTGTTTTAAAAATATGTATTAAAAAAGAAAGCAAAAAGTATTGACTAATGGTTAGTATTTTCAATAGCAAACCCTGCGGCTAAGAATTTATAGGCAATGGCTCAGTTCGGATATACCCTGGTAACCAAATTTTCAGCAAAATTTAACGATTCGAGTATTTTACCTATTCATTTTAATTGCATCCTTAAAGTTAATATAAAATACCAATCCAATATCTTATGTTTTTATTATAAATGAAGTTTTGAAGAATGGTGTAAATATTAAACATTCTAATGCTTTCTAAAATAAGTTTTCAATATTTTCCAAATTTATGAGGGCGCAGGTATATTAAACTCGACATTTCATTCAAATAATATTGAATTTTTGTCACTTGAAAGACGATTTTAAAGCTTCAACGGGCGGTATAATCACCACGTGAAAAACAACTAAATAGGTGGATCACCCTTCTCTCTCATTGGCCGCTTCATGTATCAGAAAGTTACATCTTTTTTTATTTTTCGAGGTATGAAAATCCAAGATAATTGTAGTATTTATGTTTATTTTATCTTTGCTCGATGTGCCTGATGTTCTTCTTCATGCGCTTCCTTACTATACTTGTGTAGCTGCTGCTCTTCTCATCTTAATAATACACCAACTGTTTTGCCATTGTTGTTATAACGAAAGAACACTTTTTGAAATCATGTCATTCGCATTGTTTTACAATTTAACCTGTCAACAAACCAAGATTAATGATTTGTTTATCAAAAACATTGTATCTTTTTTACATGGAACAAAATGTGCAAAAACGTAAATGAAAAATATGATAAGTGGGTTAAATATTTAATATAACTTAATTAAATAATTATTTGATGTATGCCAACAAATTTTTTAGGAGGTGATAATTCACTTGAATATCCCCAACTTTTTTTTAATAAGACTTATAATATTGTTTGCCCAATGCTTAAGAATCTCAAACATGGTTGCCAACTTAACTTCGTCGGGATTAAACGTTAGCTTATTTTGCTTATTATGGAATATATTCAAGAAATTAACTTCTAAATATATTGTTACTTGAACAATTTTTCATCTAAGCTATAAATTACGAAAGTTCAGTTGCTTTTTCAAACATTTTCGTAAATCGTTGTGTTGAACGTAAATCGTGTTGAACGTAAATCGTTCAACACGACCGTTCAAATATTGAGTTTAAATTAGGGAAATATTATTCTGATACACGCAGTAAAAGGCTTAACCATTTATCAAATCTTTATAAATATTTAATTAATTTATAAATAAAAACAAAAATTGAAATATTAATAATTTCAAAAAAAACGTATAAGGTAAGATGTGGTGTCTAGAGTCATATTTACCTTGAATCATTAGTAATTTCTCAATGAATATTGTCATTTACTGAACAGAATTTGTTTTTGAATTTGGGTATTTCATGAGAATACACATAGGCTGACGATTGATTGTCAATACAGTTTTGTTTTGGAATCAACTAAAAATAAAAATGGTAAATACTTGTTTGTATATTTACAAGCTCAGTATTGCATATTGCACTCGCACGAAACGTAAATCATAAGCTATAAGTGAGCGAGTTGTTGTACCATATTTCTCATGTGGATTCAGAAAAATATAGAATGAAAAAATTAGAACCGGAAAAATATACTGAACAAAATGCCTGTAATATTGTCCCATTTTTTAACACAATGATAAAAACTTCTCTATAGTCGACAAACTAGTTTAGTTGGATCTAGGTACCATGAGATGGAATGGTTTTTCGCTCTTTTTGGGAAGTAAATTTACAATTTTACTAGTTAGCTACTTAGTTTTTTCTGGTTTAAAAAATAACAAATGTTGCGGTGCTACTAACAGAGACAATTGTCCTTGTGATATTGACTTCATAGATTTAAAAAACTCATAAATACAAATTTGGATTTACCTTTCAACACCTTCCCCTATATAAATACAGAAGAAATTTATGAAAAACTTCTCTCTACTTGTAAATAAATAATCTTTTACTTTACAAATATTTTTAAATTAAAATGTATAAATTTAAAAAAAAAAAGAAATATACAAAGTTATTTCTGTAACTTCTTTTCGAACATTTTGATGAATGGATAAAAGTTATCCATAATTCATTTTTACATGGTGTTGTATCACGTACAATACCTATCTAATATGCATATATACTCCATACAGACCGTAGTTCATACTACTGTATATAAAAATAATGAAAATATAACAAAATTTCAGCCAATCACGTATAATTATATTTTGAGGTTTATTCATTCGCATACTTCGCTATATTGTCCCGGCGATCTTTATACTTGAAAAGTAGACAGAGAATAAGTCCAACAACAAAGGAGAAAAATATCCAGGCCAATTTTGTGTTATCACATTTTACGATAATTTATGAAATGTAAGTTGCGAATAGTAGGTATATTTACAATTTCTTTCAAAATTTTCTTAATTTTACCACAGAAATAGAAAAATTACATATTTTTACACTCTGTAGCAGCCATATTGACTGTATCCATCCCCCTTGTAATCCTAGCAATGCCGGTGTGACAAGCATTTGTTTCGTTGAATTGATTTCTCATAAACCGTTGAATCATTTCAGAATAATTCCTATAGATTTTGATCGAAAAGCAAACCTAAACATCAACTTTAATACATCTGGATTTTTCATTTTATTCTCTTCAATTTGCTGTCTAGAATAAACTACTCCTTTTCACCACATCTTTCTTGTTATAGGCTTGGATTTTTTACAACGGTTATTTTGCACAAGACAACACAAGTTTCTCGATCTATGACCTCGCGGTTATATCTCATTTACTCGTGAAAATTTTGTACTGTAATAGATAAAACATTCATATATTCGCTAATGAGACTACCGTGTAGCCTAACAGTAAATCGACTTCTTTTTCGCACATAACTAGTTGATGTGCTGGGAACTTTCCCACTGGATTTTCAATGATAAATATTTACATTTGAAAACGTATATACAATTATAAAAAATGCATATCGTAAAGTTTGTTGGGTTATACTTCACGGTACATGTAAAATACTATTGGTATAACAGTATTATAGCCAACCAACACTAACCAATACATTACCTTTAGCCCATATTTAAAGAGGGAGATAGACAGAGTCAAGTGAATTAACCAACTTAGCGTAGCACCAGCCGGTTGGTCGGTTGGTCATGGCGGTACGGCTGGTTTTTTACTATAGTTAACTGTGTGAGTACTGACACCTCTACTTTGAATAAATTTGATAATAACATATAAATTATCGCATCTTTAAAAAAGTATTATAAATATTGTCTGACAAATATTTGATAGAATATTCATTGAAAAAAATATATGAATTATTCATGAAAATGTAATAAAAATTAGTACAATTGTGTGTACTTTTTTACTATTTATGGAGTCATTTTAGACAATCAAGTAGATTTTTTGATAAATAAATAAAGGCCTTCTTAAAACATAGGTGGAGAAATTTTACACCATTGTTAACGCTATAAATTAAGCCAATTGACAGAAAATATTTCATTTCATAAATTTATAGTCTTATTGTTAATAGAATGAAATACTCGATGGAAGTTTCATTTTTGAAACTTTCTATTGAAGACATTTTAGAAAATTGACTTCAAAAATATATATTATTAGATAAATTAACTATAAACTAGCCGATAAATTCAAAGAAATGTTTTTCTGTTTTGTTCACCACCTATCAAAACCGCTGCTAGCTATAACCTTGAAAAAGTTTTAAGAACCGCAGAAATTATAAAAATAGTCAAGAAATTGAAGGAATTGCTATCATTTTCTAGAATTGTTTGGTGTGTTTCTAACACCCATTTTTGTCTGTCCGAATCCATCTTCAAATTTAGATCCAGCAAGTTTTCGATTATAAGATAGGGAGAAAAATGGCTGTAAAAAAAGTATGTTGTTAAATACAAACTTAAAAACCTTCTAAACCTGGTACCATATTATCAAAAATTACATGCAGAATATTAAAAATTGAAAATCAAAATTTTAGAAAAAACTTTATAAAAAAGAAACTGTTGAACTGATTGGTGGAGAATATAAAAAATTATATAATGATTCAAACGATTGTTAAATATTCATTTAAAACGAGCAAGTTTTTATCGATCGTATTTGCAAAACAACTAATATTTTTGTTTTTAGAAATAACTATCAATTTGTTTTAAGCATTAACAAACTAATTAAGTACCTACAAAGAATTCCACGGCAAATGAAATTCATTCTATAATTAATTTAAGACATTTAAACCAATTTCAGCTTTTTTTGGGTCTTCTATAGCTTTATATAGGCATATGCGAAGCTTTACCATTTTCCTCTTTCAGTGCCTTGACCTCTCGATTTTACTCGATTTTTTATCATTTTGTGACTCTCAGGACAGCACGTTTTTTGTCACTAAATTGCTTACAAACAGATATTTCTACGGATAAATTGTTTTACAACTTTTATTAATATTGTATTCGTAAAACACATTTTATTCATTCATAATACAATTTAGAATTTTATTTCGATAATTTGACATTAGCCAGTTAACCAGTTTTTTCTTCTTCTCTTTTTTTTGTATTAAATTTATGGATAACATGAAAATAATATTTCTTAATATATAAAATTGTTATAAAATATTGCTTAGGTTCGAAAGTAACGTGGCAATATTCTTTAAACATACATTTCTTTTAACTTCCTTGTGAAAAGTTACTGTTTAAATCCGAAAATCGAAACAAAAATTATATGATATATTTTTGGGGATAGATTCTTCAATTTTTAAATTTGTCAGTTTTAACCACCAATCAAACTTCGAAATTTTTGCTTTTAAATTGTTAAGAGAGCGGTATATCCACAGACGGACTCAATAGAGAGGACTCCGAAGTAGTTGCTTGGGCATATGAGTCTAGAATGCCGACCATTTCTCTGCGTTACTTTTAGAATATTAATCACTATTTTGATTTAACATTACTATTAGATAGAATATTAATCACTATTAATAACACTATCAATATTGTAAAGGTTGTAATGTAAACTTTAAATTTTACAATAAAAACTTGTGAAGATACTAATAAAAGGTATTATGCTGTTATTTTCGTAATTTTAGAACTATGGTATCCCGTTTTGGGCGGATGAAGGCTAGATATACAAAAGGGTCCAACACCCAAAAGTTTCCAACAGCGACCGACTAACTGTCCTGTACTTTTTATATGATATTAACTTGAAAAATTTAAGCGAAAAGGACAAAAATCGTACCGGTATCGCTGTTTTACCAATTGCTTTGTATCGTGTACAAAATTACAGATGGCAAAAGGTGGATTTCAGAATTACTTTATTAGTTTGAAGAATTCTGATTATTTCGAGGAAAAGAACTTCTTACACTCAATTATGTAAATAAATATTAGCCATGTCAAATGCAAAGTTCTAGAAAGTTTTTTTATAAAATATATTAATTTATACTAAATAGGTATACAATAAAGCTAATGGTCCAGCCTTTGATGACCATATCCTCCAAAGCTTTCTTTTAAATACTATTCTTCAAATATTTCAATTTGTGAGAAGAAAAAAAAGAAAAATAATTAATTTTTTTTTTATTTTGCTTATTAATTTAAGCTGATTAAAAAATTGTCATAAAAAACTAACAAGAAAATTAATATTTATTCATGTTTAAATATTTTATTTAATTTTTTATGAAGATATTAACATTTTAATTTAAATTTTGTAGAAAAAATGCTATCAAAAGATCTTACGAAAAATTTATTGGTTATTAAAAAAAGTCATACATACTCAATACTAAAACGTCTATAGTTTTTTATTGCCTATTTTTTATTCAAATTATGATATAAATTAATTCTTAATTTATTTCAATTTGAGAATGCTTAAGGGGGATTTATATGCGGCATCATCTATTAAGTAATGAAACTAATAAAATTAAATTTTTTTTATTTAACATAACTTAAGCGATCTCTGAAAAATAATTCTTTTTAAATTATTCTTGAATCTTTTTTTTTTTAAACTTATTTGTTTGTTTGTGGTAAATCGAATTCGACATTTGACATTAGTTTGTAAAACAAAATAAATACAACTAATTTAGGACATTTTTTCAATAGTCTCGTGAAAAAAAAAATTAAAATGGAGGAGGCCTGCAAACACAGGTCCTTGGCGATTTCAATGTTTTTTAGTTTTTTTGATAGCTGATTAAATCATTATTGTAACTAACGTTAGGCACCCGCAAAAAATTATCCTAGCATTTCAAACATGATCAGCTTTTAATACTTATTATTCGAGCACACGTATGAGCTATAGAAAACATCGAATCAAATGCCAATAATGAAAAAAAATTTGAGGAGGGGGTGGGGTGAATGTGGACTAAATTTTTTTTTAAATAGCAGCCAACACCTTTAACAGTACAAGAGACGGTATGAGGTCGAACATCATCCGTCTGATAACTAGATGAGACACATTTTTTAATGAATATTTATTGATTTCTAAACACTCCTATGATCGAAATCGCTCCTACGATCGGAAAATGTTCGTGGCTATTTTTAAATAAATTTAATTTTATCAGTTTTTTCCATGAAATGTTTTTTTTAGGCAAAGCTACAGCATTATTTTTGTGATTATATTTGGCTTCTTTTGATTTTGACTGATTGACAGATCCGTATAGATCGGTTCACACCATATGAACAGGTTGGTCAATATAATTGGTAACTACATCCACCTGTTAACTAATCGAAATTAGTATCAGATGACAGATCATTTAATTATCAACTTTTTGCTATCTCTTTTACAAATTTTCATTCTGTTTTCTATGTTTGGTCAAAAATTTTCCACTTGTACAAAAATAGGTTGAAGCGCTTGTCCATGAAATAATTCAATTTGATTTTGATCAACATGATTGAAAAAAAAAAAAAAAACAAAACAAAAAATTAAAGTAAATTACAGTTACAGATTTTAACAGTTTTTTTTAAATTGTTGATATAAAACGAAGAATACTCGATAATGCACCAAATAGATAAAAATGCAGTATAATTAAAGAAATGAATAAATAAAAATAAGATTTATCTATATTTAAAAAATCTAAACTTTTTTTGGTCTCAGTACTCTGCCTAGGTATATATTTACGTATACAAAGAATGCAGTTGTTGTTATTCACTGTCTATTTATTTTCATTTAAAAATCAACTCATTTAAATAATATTGATTTAAATCATTATTATGATTATTATTACATAAGACCCTAATTAGTGTGGTTTTTATTCCAATTTCCCTTTAAACACTCACATAGACATGTTAAACATAGCATATGTGGTGCATATGAACTTTAAAATTGAGACTTATAGCTTTCTGATCGAGTAAATTTCTGTAATAATCAATAACTATTTTGTAATGTTGTTAGTCATTGGTCATCATTAAATCAAAATTAAAATTTTGTATTTTTGAATATCCAAATTTTTGAAAATAATGAACTTAAAATTCGTTGTGTACAAAGTAGCTGAAGGAAAGAACCTACTCGATTGTTGCGCTGCTCTCTTGTGAAATTTAAAATAAATCACAGGTTTTATTTAAAATATGACTATTTTTCAATTCTTTATATGCAATTGGTATAATAAATAGCAAATAAAATTATTGAATAATAACAATTAATTAAACTTGTTGAATTAGAAATTTGAAAAATAATAGATTTAATTGTATAAATAAAATTGTCTAAAGGTAATTTAAGTATTTATTTAAATTTGTTAGAAAATAGTATTAAATTTTCAATGTATGCCATATATACAAACCATAGAATTATATTTCCACCCACAAAATTACAATAATATAGTATGACACACTATCACGAAAATTTCTAAAATAAAACTCATGCATTGCGAGAATAAAACAACCCGAATTGCAACTGCCCGTTTACACTGCTAATTTTTTTTCCTAACAAAATTTGAACATTCAAATACTAAAAGCAGTTTACCGAAATTTCAATCAGATTTAAATTTAAAGTGCAAACAAATTAAATAGATAATAATTGACAATTTTTCCTCAAATTATACAATAGTTATAGACTGCGTTAGAAAATTCCTTATTTCGCTTGGCTCCCTAAAAGTTGCTCATATTTCTTATGAAACAAATAGTATAAAATAGTCAATAGGCAGGAATTTCGGATTACTACCTAATATTCCTCGAAGCACGAAGATATCTAGAAGGTTTTAGTTTCGTGTTTTGGAGTGAAAACAAGAACTTTCTATTAGTGTGTTAATACACATTTTGTGTATTTATCATTATTTATTAACGATTTATTTATTTTTTATTCTAAAATATTAGTTTTGTTTGAATTGTTTTGAATATTTTTCATATATTTATTTTATTTATTTTTGAAATATTAAACCACATTCTTTTATTATTGCGTTAAGTATCTCCCATTTCATATTTACGTTATATTTATTTTCCAAAGTTTAAAAGTATAGATATATTCGTTGTTAAATATTCATAATTAACTCGCTGATAGAAAACGATTGTTATCCTCACGAAATAAAAAAACTTTAATATATCTATAAATTTTACAAATCAACGTACAACGTCTTACGTTAAAATTGTATTAGAATTACAGAGTGTATAGCACATACGATTTCTAGACACGAAAATATTTAAAGTCTTCTTCCCTGCTACTTGGTTACGGAGTATCCTCGCTGATTACTTCCCGAGGAGTAACCATCACAGTCTTATTACAATGGGTGACATAAAAGTGGTAACACTTGCTGCGATAGCTCGCTGCGCGTTATAACCAAACTTTTGAACTGAACCACACCAGTAATGACGATAATGTGGAAATAATATTTGCCTGTACTCAAGCGGATGCCTCTTTTTGTCTTCGACTCCGGTAGAAAACTGCTTTTGAGTGAGGTCGGAAAAGGCGAGGACAGGCGATACACCACAAGTAATCGCCATTTTCCTTTCCTATTCTTATTTTCAATTATAGAAATAGTGTTTTCAACAATTTATAAATGAATACATTAACGTGATCAGAAAAGTATTGGTATTATATATAAAGGGTATATCCACTACAACTTGTTTGGTTTTGGTGTGTATAAGTATTGATACTCTGGTTTTGAACTTGACTGACTGCAGCATATCAATTATATTTTAAATAGATTATAAATGAAACTGTAAATAACAATAATTATCGTTAGAATATCGATGAGTGATGGCTACAATTATTATTCATAATATTATGTGGTACCTTATATTTTATGTACGTATTGTAAACGTATATTATTTATACAGAGTGTCTGCTGCTGGATTTATAGTCAAATCGAAAAGTTCAATTTGGTGAAATGAAATACTGGTCGTAAAAATACGCGTGATTTGAACTCTTTGGATTTGGAATGATGTCTAGAAAAAGGTGCCAGAAGCACGTCTAGACTCCTACGCTCGATTTTTAATTGAAAAGAAAGTTACAGGGAAGAAATTTACATTTTTATTGTCAGTTGGTACAATCCAATGGTTATCGCGGTCACTGAACTAGACTCCAATGGAATTTTCTCTTTGAGTATGCCCTCCCTGTTGATGACTTATTCATATGTGACCTGTCAGTTCAATGTACTGTTTACTACAGATGTAATACCCACGTATGTAGTAATTATAGTATATATCCATGGTAATACCGTACAAAATTTAAGTAATTAATACCAAACAGTATGTCAACAAGTCTGACAAGCCACATAATATGCCATTAAAGTATGGTAACAGGTCTGACAAGCCAAATACTATGCCAATAAAGTTACCGGAAACAATATTTGAAACAATTTTAAATTTCATGAATATTTCCTATTATTGGAAAGACGAAAATTGTGTGCCTCTTTATACATAAAAAGCACTCATATATGACCGTGATACTACACAATTGTATAATTTTATAAATTCTGCTTTAGGTAAAACAAGTTTATAAAATAATAATTTGTCTTTATATCTTATACAACAGATACCAAGCATTCTTCTTATAGATAGATCATCTTCTGCTGTACATATGAATAAAAACGCACCTCACTTTCATGTGTTATCGTTAGGTACATATGCCTGAAATAGGTATGTTTTTGTTATTATTAAAAATGAATATTATTGCTAGAGCTACTCCTATTATAAATTAATAAAATATTATTTTAATTAGAGTGTTTGATTCACATTCAGAATCATATAATATCAAAATAATATCTTATATGTACAATAAGTTTTTTAAATTTAGAAGTTGTGTAATACTAATAATAGAATATTAAGTTTAATTGCGTTTTTAACGAACAACTCTGGTTTTACAGTCTGATGAAATTTTGCAAAGACTTGATAAATATTTAAAAACTTAATTATTGATGCTCAACATAAACAGTTTTTTTAGTTATTTTGTGAAAATGTAAATGAATGTTTCTACAATGTACATGATGGAATTATTAAACATAATCTAAGCGTATGGTTTCGAAACAAAACGCGAAATCAAATATCATAATCTATTTTTTATTGAGTGTTTTAGAATATGAAATTAAATTTGGCTATAAATTCCGTTGAAGGAAATATGATGATCTTCATAATCATCGTGCATACAAAATACGCCTGACTGCTTTTTTATATTAAAGGACATTGAACACTATATACATTACATCGTTTTCCTCTGGCTCTATCACGTTGTTCTTACTTTTTAAAACTGCTATAACCAGTGATTTTTTGTTTCCTATAGATGTTTTTGAACTTAAGCTATAACATGGAAATTTTTTCACAAGATGTCTCCGTCAGATGAGAACAAAGCCATTTTTTTGCAAAAAATTACATTTCTCAAATTACTAAACATTCCTTGATAGTATTGTTCACTTACACAAAAATAAAAGTTTTCAAAAAAAACTGCTACAATTTTTAAACATCATTATATTTCAATTATAAAATTATATTCTATAATTCAAACATGAATTTTGAATTATATACAGAATTGACGACAATCATTATTCAAATTTAATTGTAAGATTTGAATAAACATTTTAATAATTATATTTTAAAGATTTACTTTTAAATATAAAGTCAAACGAACTTTAAATATATACTACACACGCAATAAATAAATTGAAATTTAATGACCTCAATGTTAAATATTGAAAATTTGTAGGATGCTATCCGAAAAGGCCTCCTGGGTGGTTAAATTTACATTCCGGATGTATATGAGTTATCAGATATGACTACAAAGATAGCTTTCTATGAACGTTTTTCATACCGTCCTAAAAATGTTCTTCGAATCGTTCTGATCAAAAGCTGCAACGGCCACAGAATGGTTTAACGGGTAGTTTTCGAGCCACGGATGATCAAAGCTACACATATATTACTCAAAAAAAAAAAAAAAATGATTTGCCGAGAGAGCTTTTGATCAAAACAATCTGCAGAAGATTTGGGAGGCCATTTCTTTTCCCCCATAATTTATATATACAAATGTTTTTATTGTTTTTCAGTGAATTATTTACTTGTTTTATGAATTTTTAGGCCATAAAATTTGGGGGAAGTAAATAAAAAAATTAGAAGAAAGAAATTTATTTCCTTGATTTAAATGAATCAAGTTTTAATAAGTAGTTAAAGTAATAATGATGTCCTAAAATTGATATTTTTATTAAAATAGATTTATTAAGACCCCCAAAAATTTAATCAAAATATATTTTCTACTTGGCATCATTCGGTATAATCACATTTACAAGTACAAATTAAAATATTAAAAAGACTAGAAATAATTAACATTTAAATTAAAAATAAAATTTTTGTATGACTTGCATTATTTAATATTTAACTACTAACTATAAAAAAGAGATCTAATTTTAACAAACATGCGACCTCCATATGTAGTGTAAAAACCAACTTTTTCGGCATTACGAAATGATAACAAGATAGACAGGCATGACGTAAGCCTTGTGATTCTGACGTGACGAACCTGACATCAGCCCTTAAACAGCAGTTTATTCCTGCAAAGAGAAGTCTGAAAGTGCAATAGCAACTTTTATTCTGCAATTATTACGTCAAGTTCACTCGGCCTCTTTGATAATTGATTCTGGTTATATTTATGCCACTTATTTAGGTATTGTAGCACCATTTGCCAATATTCCATATCTAGGATAACTTTGATATTACTGATATCGGTTTTGAATTAGTAGTTCACTTGATATTACACTCGACCTATCAGTGTCATATCAAACATAGGTAGCAGTTTGTTGCTGAGATATCACAGTCCTGATCATTCTTATTCACATGTTATAGTTTATATAAGAAATGTCTCAGAATTTTACGAGGATCGGGGGCTACATAGTAGATTTTGGGATGAATATCCAAGAAGTTTTCTTTGAGTTCTTCTTTAATTTTTAATATAGAGGTTAAAAAACAATAAAAGATGTAATAATTAAACAAGCCAACAATATAATACTTATTATGAGGGAAGAATTTATACAGTTGTGTGTATTTTTACAATTTATGTAGGTATTTTAGACATTTTGTGGTTAATAGTTTATTCGCTCAACTGAAAAATAATTTTTATATTGTTAGCGGATGCTTTCAGGGTACAGACATTTCTTTGTTTGAATATACCTTCCTTCAAGTCAGAATTTTTAGCTTTGTATAGGAGACGGTAAGGTAATGTTTTGTCTTGAATGAGGAAAAATATCCCAGGTTTGCGTATATTTGAAAATATTCTATTATTCATCCCCACTTTCTCCCACCCCTCGGAGAATAAAAATAAATAAAAGCAATCCTTGGAGCTGGCTGTAATGGCTGTGTAATTTTGTCAATATTTGCCCTTATTCGATGCACAAACTTTTTAAGCTTTTGAATCACATTCCTTTCAACCAGTATTTCAACCTCTTACTCGACTATATTACACATAAAAACTTTCTTCTTGGACTACTCTCTATCTATCAGAAAAAAACCGTATCAAAATCGGTTTCGTAGTTTTAAAGATCTAAGCATACATAGGGATTAGGTACAGACAGCGGGAAGTGACTTTGTTTTATAC
Organism: Chrysoperla carnea; assembly: GCF_905475395.1. Lineage (NCBI taxonomy): Eukaryota > Metazoa > Arthropoda > Insecta > Neuroptera > Chrysopidae > Chrysoperla > Chrysoperla carnea. Next base: position 29,880,637 of record NC_058341.1, read on the forward strand.
TATGTATTGGTGACAAATTATTTAACAATATTTAGAACAGGTTTGTCTGGTTTAGGTAAATTTAAGTACCTTATTCTAACACAATTTTAGTTTATTTAATGATAGGGCAGACACAAATGATAACAAATATTTAAATTTCCACTCTTACTTAAAAAATTAATTAAGAAATTTTCTTATGTTATAGAAATAGGAGTTCCCACTCTACTTCCAGTTTTAGACTTGAAACTAGCACCTTCGCACCAAATTGTACCCAGTAAAATTGTAAAAAATGCTTAGTAATTTTTATTTATATTTTATTTTAATTAAAATGTGCAGTGAAGTAAATATAGAACATTATTAAATGAATGAAGTAAATTAAAATAAATTAGTTATTTTTATTGTATTTAATTCAAACAAGTGAAATCACACCAACAACGTAGGTTGATTTTAATTATCAGGTTAGTAGAGTTTTACTTTTTTCTCTGTTAAACTAAAATAAAATTTCAAAATAGAATTATCTGCATATTTTGCTTTGTCAAAAACATAATAACAAAAGGAATTTAATTGTAAAATGTTATTTAAATGTAAATAATTTTTCAGCTAGTTCTAGTAGGAAAAACACTCCGCAGGTTCTTTTTACTTCATATAAAAAATTTCAAAATATCTTATATAGCCTAAAAACTGAAACTCCGACGACTACAAAATCACGCTCTAAAAAGTATGCAACGAATAATATTATTATCTGAAATTGTTATCATATGTAAAAAATCGTCATGTCAGTCAGGGGACCTTATAGATTAAAAAATTTTCCAGAAAACGGTCCTCCGACTGTAATGACGATTTTACTTATAATAACAATTTCAGATGCTCCTTCTCCAAAACGACGTACACTCTGCGATGTTAACAGTGTCCAGGTGAGATTGTTAAACAATTTCTCTGGTCTCACGGACGCAACTACTTCGAGTTCGTTGAGTTTTTGTAAATTATTCTACTGTCTGTATATTGTTCCATCCTCGGTCTCCCCTACACGCCCAATAATTATTACCAGAGAATTTTTGTAAATAAGACAGTTGATAAAATATTGAGATCAAAGTAAAAAAAAGTAATTAAATAAAAAACAAACAGACACTTCAAAAATTGTCTGAATTTTTGTCAATGTATGTAGGTATATCAAAGTCGACATTCTTTAAATACAAATAATTGTTCGCAGCCCTATGAAGCAGACAGTCAAACAAATTAATAATATGAGTACAATGCATGAACACATACGCGTATAAAACACAAAGCATAATAAAACATATTAAAAAATGTATAAACAGGTGAGTAAAATACGAATGTACAGAATGATTATGCAGGATAAATAAATAGTTTAAATATTGAACAACTTAAAACAAGTTTACAAAATTTTTAAAACACCCGACCTTATAGCCTTCTCTGAATAAAATTCGCTATTTAATATAGTCAAGAACATTCTCCATTTAATGATCTTTCAAAGGAAACATAAAATTATTTCATCAGTTTGGGAGTTTCGATGTCACAGGCAGGCAGGCACACATAGCATGTTCCCATGTTTGTAAACCAAAAAGTTCCTGTAAAAATGAGTTGCAGTTCTCAAGTATTTCGGAAATACGGGGTGGTTATTATTCCTGTAATGCTTCAGAATGCTGATGAGCAGCAAGTTCAAAACGAGATAGATTGAGTATCATTCTCTATTAAATTTTGCTCCTTCTCGTACACATAAGCTGGCTTTTATAATTAACTTCATGTGAATTGCATACCTACCATGTAGTATATACGCCCATTATAACTATTTGATTATAACTAAAAGCGTATTAATGATAACTAACTGGCTAATTTCATACACAATAAGTTTTCGTGAACGTAAAACATTTTTTTACGTGAGAAGATTATGGAAAGTGGTAGTAAGTAAGTGTTCTTTCCCTGAAAAATAAATTGCGGTTTGGAGTCTTGGAAATATTAAAAATGCACTCTGCCTTATATTTTAAAAATGGAGGAGAGAATAATTCGTAAATTTAACGAGACTGTGTGTCTGTCGTCAAATAAATGAAAACTATTTACAAGCATTTCTTGAATTGTATTTCAATCCAGTGAATCATCCTGTATAATTATTACATTCTCATATAATAAAGTATGATATTTAAACATAAAGGTGTCAATTAATTGGTTTGCGTTCATAGATATAGCTACCATTCACTAGAGCTGACTGCTACATTCAAGCTTTAAATCAACTATTTAAATTTGATGAATACGAAACATATGATGTGCGTGTTTGTTATAATTATCTATAAAATTTATTATGTACCTATGCTATAAGAATGAATATTTTTATTAATTTTACTAGTTTTTAACATTATATTTAATGATAACACGATAAAATTCAATTTCCAGTTTTTTTTAATTCCGGATAGAAAATCTAATGTTGATCCCGAAAATTGAAAAAAGAAATTTTATGATAATAGGCAATTATCGCCTGAAATTTTTTCACATCTCAAATGGTTTGTCCAATGAAATTTTGGATGACATTCTAACTTGTGAAAATTAAACGAAAAAATAACATCCGGGTATTTTTTCAGAAAGTTGGTTAATAAATTAAGGCGTTTCTGACATTTGACTCATAAAATATATAATCTCATAATCTCGACATCACAAACTGCTTTTTTCTCATGTGACATTCCGTTGAAAGTTTTTTAAAAATTCCAAACTTGTGTCGATGACTATAAGTCACATTTAATCCCAATTTTTGCCCGGCTTTATTTTCGAGGTGATTCTTTAAAGCAACTCGGACTTTCTTAGTGATTTCTTTTGTCTTCATGTTGACAAATATTAACTACTTCATGACTCATTAACCCCTTTATTGCCAGCACGAAAAATGTTCTCAAACATCATTCGGATTATGAATATATCTTACATTAAAATATAAATAATTAATGTGTTTGTTACCTTTTAAATTAATTAAAAATTATGTCCAATTACCTTAATAAAAAAACCAGAAAAAAACATGTTTTTCTTAATAAGCTTCTTTTTTTTATTGTACTTATATGTGTGACATAATTTATTAGTTCAATCAACTTTAAAATTTGTTTGTATACACAGATATAAATATAAAAAGTTTTAAAAAAATACTGAAATAAAATAAAAAACATGGCTTAAATAATAAAAATTCAGTGGGATATAACGTACAAATTAATTAATTGAACAAAGAAAGACGAACATCATTTTATATGTCTGTATTTATTATATATTTTATCATTATATCTAATCTAAATATTTAATCTTTAAAATTATTAATATTCGTAATTAATTAATTTAATGAAATATCATTTATTTATAACATTCATTTAAATTAAAGCATTAATTTTTTTTTTCAATAATTTTTTTCACATTATTGCTATTATGACTTATAAATGATTAATAGAGCAAGATATTTATGTGTTGAATAAAAATACCCAAAAATCTGTGAAAATTTCTGAATTTCCTTCACTTTTGGTTCATTTATTCAAATAAGATTAGCCTGTACCACATCGTTAAAACTGAATATCATAATTGATAATACACGGATTTTAATAAATTTTTTGATGATTTTCGCATAGGCTTATTCTACAATGCAAGTTCAAAAACCAAAAATAAAATATTTTTAATGCTGTACTAAAAATAACAAAATAATTCAACTTTATTCGCAGGAAAGTGGACAAGGTAGTGTTTAATAATTAGTGTTTATACCTCAATTATTAGTACCGTTTTAATCTTGTCCACTTTCTTAAAAATAAATTTGTATTATTTTGTTCTTTTTATTATTAATAAAAATTACAATAAAAGCTTGCCCGCAAAAAGTATTTTTTATTTTAATTTTAAAAATTGCATTTTATACTATCATAAAACTTATTTTGTACCTTTTAGTTTATATATTAACAAAAGTAGTTTAGATAGTTTATTAAAACTAAATTTTATTATATTTAAGTTTAGTTTGTATAAGGCCCTTGTAAGCAACCTCAGATGTTTCTAACTAAAAAATTTATATATATTTTAATTCAAAATATTTATGTGAGAAAATCTTAATATATATATTTCTTGTGTTCGTGTGTATGTGACTGAACTCCTCCTAGACGGCTGGACCGATTTTGATGAAATTTTTTGTGTGAGTTCAAGGGGATTCGAGGATGGTTTAGATTTACAATTTGGTCCAGTACAACTGTTTTTGAGGGCTCCGTACCAAAAAAATGAAATTTCATTAAATGGTGGGAGCGCATATAAATCATATCACATTATGTATACTATGTGTACTATGTATTTTTAATAGTATTCAGGTACTGTCAATAGGCATTTATTAGCGCCATATGCGAGCGCAGCGAGCTCTACTATCAAAGGTCAGGCCAAAGGTCGAAGGTCAGGCCACTCCAATAAATAGGAGTTAAATTGGGGTTTAGCGGGATGGGTTTAGCGGACAGGCTAAACGTAGTATAGGTATTCATGAATTGGAGTTACGTTTTTACGGGACAACGTCCGTCGGGGCCGCTAGTATTTCTATTAAAATCATTAAAGCTTATGCGTCTCGGTATAGTTCGTACACATTCCCTACATTTGGTGGTAAATAATTATACCACCACACGTATTTTACTAATTTTAGTAAATTATTAAAATCTAAAATAATGATATGTGGGTTATGGATTAAGAGCCAGTTCTAACGTTTAACGGACTGACTGTCATAACTGTTATCTATATGCAATATATATGCTGTATAACAATTTTCAACTTTAACAAATTAATTTAAATACCACGGAAATCATGATGTATTTATTGTTCATAAATAAGGGCGGACTGACCAGCCCTGTTCTAACATCTAACTGACTGACAATCATAACTGTTATTTATATACAATATACAATCTGTATAACAATTTTCAGCTTTGGTAAATTCATTTTAGTACCAGGTAAAACTTAACCGTTTGGATAGCATATATCTGGCCCCCGTTCTATCGTTTGCTTGACTGGCCGCAGTATGTTTGTCTACACAACTACTATAACCAAACCTCAAATGATCAGCTTTAGTAAATTCAACGAATGTTTTTTGGCCTGGCTCTTCCATTATTATGTTATATTACCTACAATGGTATTATATAAAATAATATTATATGTATTATATTATATACATGTTATATATTATATTATGCACATCGGATATCGTTAGTACACTTGTACCCATATAGCCTAGCATATATAGTTGTAAATAGAACTTTATTTTCATTAACGTCATAAAATATATTACCTTAGTAACTATGAATTATTTAGGCTAATATTGTAACCATAACACGTAACATAACCATATATGTATGTGGAGTATTAAATGTATATACTTTGATTTACAAAAAATTGAACCGATTTATTGAAATTTCGGGAGCTCGTATTATTTGTATAAAAACGAAAAATGGGATACGAAAATTTATGGTAATATCAAATTAAATTAATTATAAATTTTTTTTATTAATATATCTTTATAAACTATATCTCATGTGTTATTCTGATATATCAGCTATATTGCTGTACAGTTTCCTTAAAAAGCATTTGCTAGTTTTAGCATGAAAGCGTAACAAACAAACAAACATGCTTACTTTCGCATTTATAATATATAGAGATGATCAACTAACAATTTCCAAGACTGTGAAGTTTTCTTTTGAGTCCCCATTCCAATATTATGTCGCTGAACACTTTGAATTTTCGATCTTTAAATTAATTTTGCAAAAAGCCTGACGTGATAGAAGTTTTTGATTATATTATCCAATTTCTGTGGGTAAAAATCTATAAGAAGAAATCAAAAACCCTTGTGCATTTTTTAATTGCAAATTTAGGTATTTTGGATTAAAAAACAATTATTTGCCTTTCAAAATATGTGATTCGCATTGTACAAAACGTACGTACTGTACTTATTTACCTCAAATACGAGCAAACTTCTCTTAACAAATATCTATCTGTGTTTCTTAACTTTCAGTCACATACATATAACGTATTAATATAGATCATATTTTATTTATAATAGATGATGTTGATTAATGCATTTTCTACTTATACTTATTTAATGAAACATGTTACCCAAACAGTACACCGAAAATATCATTTGTAAAGGAAGTACGGGCAGGGTAGCAACTTTCAGTAAGAGGCTAGATTTTTTAATTTTTTTTAATGTAATTCAAATAAGTTTTAATGAATTTAATTGACTTCAAAAGTCATATTTTACATTGGTCTTATAGCAGAGTGGATTCTAGAAGGCTTGTTTCGAAATTTTTACCCAAATTTGATATAAAATCTAATTAAAATTTAGCATTTTAAATAAGAAATAATAAATTCACTAAGAATGCAACATTGTGTTAAAGCGTTGTAGGTATAAACTTTTTTTAAAATAATATTTTCTATTTTAACGATGACATGAAAATTGATGATTTCGGTTGAGGTATTCAGTCCTCGTCCAAATTAATCAAGTTTTTAAAAAACATTCATCAGAAAAGTAGAAAAAATAAGTAAAAAGATTTCAACCCTTATCTACTTTGCTCGTACTATCTTAAAGCAAAACATTTTAGGTTATTTGTTTTATTTTTTTGATTTGTACGTTTTGTATGGATAAATTGAGGTTCATTAATTTTTGATTTACCAAAAGACATTACTATGAAACGTACAGTATTCGTCATTTCCGCTGTTAGTAGGCCGTAGTTGTTCTAATTGCCAAAACTGTGTTATAATTGTGAAAACTGGATGGCCCTCAATTCAAAATATCAAGGATGATTCGCAGCGCCTTAAGCTTTTCGAATGGCCCTATATATAAGTTAAGTGATACAAATATTTATTTTCTTATTTTCAGTGCGACAACTTTTTAGTACAAACTCTAAAAATTAAAAAGATATTCGCTTCTTTTTCATTATCATTAACAGCTATTACCCACAAAAATTAAATTATTTCTTCTTTACTTTGAATAAAAAGGTCAAAAATATTCAATATGTAATTAAAATATTTAATATATATTTTTATAGCTATATTATCCATTTATTTTAGTACTGGCCACCCATTATGTTAAGTTATTATAATTAAATTTTAATTGTATAATATATTTTATTTATCTTATTGTTCCCAAGCCTGTTATTTGTTCACGGTTACGACATTGCCTTTCTAATCCAAATCCAAATTTTGGCATACACTAAGCACACTTTTTTTATTCGAACAGATTGATTGAATTTTTTTGGATAAAGATGAAATCCTACTACTTTTTTTATTTCTACAAGATGCTTTTGAAGTTTTCTATAAATATAATTGCAAACAAAAATACAATTTTTTTAAAACTAGGTGGGTTTTTATTATTAACAATTATTCTCCAAGAGCTTGGAATAATGTAGCAAAACATTCGTCGTAAAAGCACATGTAAATTTTATATACAAATAATTTTATTGGGTTATTTTCTTAATGCAGAAGTTATTCCAGTTCTCTTGACTCAAACAATAACCTAAGTTATTTTTTCAATTAATTATAAAATCTTGTATAGTGATAAAAAATGAAGAAAACATTTAATTTAATGATTGAATTTATTGTTTTTGAATACTTTTTAAATGACTTTAATTAATAGTTTTTTCCTTTTATCGTCATGTAGGTAGACATATTGATTTTTTACCTCCATGTACACATAATAGGTTCTACGAAGGCTGTATTTTTCAAGATTCTTCGAAAACTTCGATGACTAACTTTTCTTTAATAAGCAGAAAACTTAAAAATAATTTATTTTAAATAAGGCAAACACATTTAAACAAAATTCTGTACTCAGGTTCTGACTATTCTGAGCTCGCTGTAAAATTGACGTTTAGAGTGTTATTAGAGAAAATAAATAATAGGTTTTATAAAAAACTAAAAAGTAGAAAATAATTTATATAAGTTTATATTACCAAATACGTCCGCGGTATGTTTAGGGTAGCGGGTTGGATTCCCACCGTCGCAACAAAATTAATTTAATTAATGGTTGTGATGGGCTAGTGTAGTGCATGGTATATGTATGAAGGAGGTGCACTCAGCCTCTGAAATTGAGAAGCTGATAAATGAAATTATGAGCGGAAAGATGGTAAAACACATATATGGTATCACAATGGGCTCTACAGCCTAAGTGTGCCCTTCGTGGACAGATAATATAACCTAACCTAACCTAACCTAACCTTATCTAGCATCGGTAAGCCTGTAATGGTAAAACACTAATGTTTAGGCCGTTCAACCATGAATATGTTGAACGCTACCTAAAGTTTTGTCAGTAGTTTCAATCTCTAATCTTTGGAGGAGAATTATATTCTCTCCAAACTAATTTCGAATCAGTTAAGAGTTTTTTTCATATAATTCTATATTTTTCGTTTTTGCGTAATTCACATTTCAAATTTAATGGTTTTCGATAATGAGATTTTTGAGTGCTACCACGTGCTAATCGGGTGTTACCTGTAGTATTTCAACATAAAACTCAATTTAAACTAATCAGCGTACCTAACAATATTAATGTAATGTGCTTTTTGGATGTTATTGGCAAATTTTAAGTGCATGGTTTTTTTTGTATGGTCGAAGTTATCAACGTAGTGCCGTGTTTTACGTTGTACGAGGCATGAGGTTTGATTGACCCTAAAATTCTCCCCTTTCCAACTTATTTCCCAAACAAACCTCATCGTACTAAATCATTTGGCCATCAAAAACATGTAAATTCATTTTTCATACTGTCCATTAAGTCAGTCAGTCTCATTTTTGTTCGGGCTTTGCCCCTACAACTACAATATAACAATTTCGCTTTCTAATGTATGCACACATAGAGGTCGTGTGAACTTTACACCAGATTTTTATAACTATAATTAATTAAATTGTACAAATTTTTGTGATAAACTTTCTTGATTATTCTTGTTTTTTTAAAACATTTTTTAAATATATAATTGGGTTTGTGTCGGTCTCATTTCTTTGTTATGCTACTATTTTTTTTACATATAAGCTACTCTAATAATACTATTCATAAATTATTTCGTCCAATCAGATATACCGATAACACGATTGTTTTTACTATTTTGTGTGTATTGTATTTTTTAAGTCTTTGTTTATTTGAAATGGGTTTTTCAAGTATTTTTATTGGATTTAATTTAAATAAGGGGTCCACTTTTTGTGTATATGTAAATTAATATTATCATCAAATTTTTTTTTGGATGTGGTCATTTATTTTTTTTGTAATAGTCGTCCAAAGTTTTTATTATCTTAGGAACCTCTTTTATTGAAACCTATTTTACACTTTGGAAGATAATTTTTGACCATAAAATTTGTAAAAACTAACGTCAATAAAATTTGTAATACACGAAAACGTAAATTCATAATGAACCAAAAATTCTATGGTTTTTTTTTTACTTACTTTTTGGAGAGTTGATAAACGGCACTTTGAGAATGAGGAAAATCGAGGTGCGAAATCGAGTTTTCCATGTACGCTAAAAGGAAGTTATGACTGCACAAAAAATAGCGATACGAACTATCGAATAGGCTGAAAAATGAAATCGAATAAAAATTTGTTTGAAACAATTTTGAAAGATGCAAACTTCTTCCTAATTGTTTTTACATAAAGGATGGTTAGGAACACATAACAAAGCATTGCCGAAGATTAATTGCATTTTAAAAAAAATAAGGTTATCAATATAAATTAGTCACATCTAGCTACTTGTTACTTTACCCGGTAAATAAAAAATTAAAAAAAAAAGTTTTGTCGAAAAAATTGCATTTTTGCACATTTTCATAAAAATATTTTATAGGATTCTCAAATGCAATTTCATATGACAGTACGATACTTGAGCAATAAATTTCAAAAATAATTGTCTCTGAGATTTTATTTAAAAAAGAGCACAATTTTTTCTAAAACTATATTCCATATATTCTTATTATAACAAACTTGATAACAACATACTTTCTATAGAACGACTTCAACTAAAAGAATATTTTGTTGTAGAAAAAAAAAATAGTCGAGAAAATTTATTTCCATGAAAATTATATTCCCTAAAAATAAATTATAAATTCTGGAAAAAAAAATTATGTCGACATATGTAATAATAACTAGCAGGATAGAAATATAAAGTACAGTATGTGATAGAAATATGGTGCATTGGTTATATGCGTTTATGAATTTTAAACATTAAATTCACTTCAAATTGTTTAGCGTATATGTTCTTTGTTTGTTTTTTATACAGACTACTTGTCAGATCAATGGCGTCAAAGATTTTGCTTTAAAACTTCGAAAAAATGGACCTACCGTGTTTCAACCGTAATCCGAACATTACAAATTAGCACATATGAGACAGGCAAACGATTTATATTGATCAAATTAATTTAAATAGTAGCCAAAATAACCAATAAAAACCATTGCTTAACAATTCGAGTTGGTAATATAAAATTTGTTTTCTGAGTTTGCTTATTCAATTTCTATAACAGATTAATTCAACCGCTCGCAATTTAAATGATTTAAATCTTACAAAATCGAGCATTTTACGGTCGCTAGTAATGAGTGGATGTATAGTCAAAAGTTGATGTATAGTTAATCGACTACATTATCAACAAACTTATATAAGAATTTCAGCGGCCAATAATAAATTGACAGGTCTGCCTATAGCTATATTGAAACTAATACTTTTCGTGTTATATCTGCAAATGTATCGCCTTTTTGTGACACCTGGTACGTATAAAAAAATAGGAAAGCAAAAAAGAGTAAGTGTATGTTATATGTAATATATATTAAACCTATGCCTACATATTCCTACCCATCTTACTTATCCTGAGGGAAACAAAATTTTTTTTATTCTATGTTTTATTATTTTATATATATTAAACATACCTATACATGGCACACAGTAAAAGCTAAATATGTTTTTTTTTTCACCTTTGGCATTCAGAATACAGGGTTTTTTAAATTTTTCAAAATAATTTTGTGTTTTAAAAAAAATTGGTGAGTGTAAAACTTTTGTAAATGCAAGGCCCAAACTTCTTACATATGAGTAATTGTATTTTCTATTTTTTAACATGATTCTAAATTTTTTAGAGGCCTATTAAAACATTATTTTGGAAGGACCGCTGGTTTTTCATTTTTTATAGATTTTGAAGATCTCTTAGTAAAACGTTTTTGAATAGTGAATGGATTAATTCTAATCAAATAAAGTAAACGATCTAATCGTTCTTCTTCACATATTTGTTTGCTACAATCAAACCCAAAGTCAAAATCTTGAAAAATTTTAATCGTAGGAAAATAATGCTCTCAGAATATTTAAATTAGTTTTACCCTCTCATCTTTCAAAAAGAGTGATCGCTGTTTAGAATTTTGGCAAAAAATAACTGTCTCCGCTAAATTATGCGGATTAAAAAATATTTATAGTTTCAAAAATATCAGTTTGAAAGTAAAAGGGTTTTTGATTTTAACTGTTTAAATTTTTACAGCTTTACGTTTTTGAGGTAATGTTATTTTTTAAATATTCCAAATTTGATAAAAAGTTTCAAACAAAAGTTAGTAGTTATACGGTTATCAACACTTTTTAACCCATTTTCACTTAAAAACAAAATTTACCGCCATAATTGACTATACTTATAAAATTTACGATTAACAACACTTTTTAAACCATTTTCACTTAAAAATAAAATTTACCGCCATAATTGACTATACTTATAAAATTTAGACTGTCAATCATACATACCTTTTGGAGCACAAAGGAGGAAGCTTGAATAAACAGCCCTGGCTATTTTATTTTATTGTATATTCATCAAAAATATGTAAAGCAAATAAATGTAGAGGAATATTTGGCCAAAAATACTTTTCAGTCTGATATTTCTGCAGAAAATAATTATTTTTAATCGATTTCGGAAATTATAAAGCGGCCTTGTTATAATTAACATGGTAAAAACATAAAAAGAACGGTTCCCTTAAAAGCGCTGTTACTCAGCTTTGTTGGACTATTGAAAGCCTTGGTCATACAAATTTTAATTTACTGTAAATAAAACTAGAAGATTTACGCTGACTTTATACCTAAAAATAAGCGTACAAATACTATGTTGATAGAAAAGTACAAAAATATTCAACCCTGAATTAGAAGAGCTGCAATATAGTAAAAAATAAACTATAAAACCAGCATGTTTTTTCTACACCAATCTATGTAATTTACTGAAATTTTTGTAGGTCTTTGAAGTCATACAATTATGAGTAGTAATCATCATGAAATATATTTTTTCATCGTTGCTAAATTGGAAATTTTATGTGCATAGTTTTAAATTATAAACGAGAATAACAAGTAAGGGTCAAATTTATTTGAAACTGTATCCTTATGTTTAATTCATAATAAATAAAATGTATAAAAAAGGAAAAACCTAAAAAGTTCCACCTATTCATGAATCCGTTAGTAAATTTTATTTATTTTTTTATCTGTTTTTTATTTCATATTATACCACCGAGTGTTTAGATAATATTATGATATTTCCAATCTATACACATGAAGAGCCTAAAGTTTTTTACCGCATAGACACAATTTTTTAAATATAGTTGAATATTTAAAGCAATGTACGTAAGCATTTGCACCATTTCTTTAGACAAATAGTAGACACTGTAGACACTATAGATATAGAAATTGCTCATATTTCGAAAGTTTTAAAGTACCTTAACCTCTTGAAAAACTAACTTAACTTTTGATTCTGTCCTTTATAAGAAACCTATTGGCATCTTTAAAACCTTAAGTTTGAATCTTATATTACCTACTTTTCAGAAACTTTCCATTTTTCACAACCAGATCATGGTGGAATGATAGACAAGGTATTCGTTTATTCATTTTTCTTCTGTTTTGTAACTAATCCAGACATCACAGTACATGCTAAATTTTTCTATATCTACTAAAGTTTAGTTTACTAATGAATCCGGAGCAACGAATATCTTAGTCGTACAAAAATAAACGGAAACATTATTCATCTTTCTGTATTCGTCCGACCAAAAATTTACCTATTTATGTTTAAATTTTTGATTTGAAATGAATGTTCAATTCACAAACTATTACAGGTCTTTTGTTTTAATTCTCAAAATTACACAATATTCAAACTGTATGTATAAAAAAAACATATGCTAGCTTTTGTTATTCATAAATCTTTTGTTATTTTAATTACATTGTTTTTATCTTCATTTGTTTCATTTTGTTTTATTAAAACAACACCATGTCAAAAATGTATGCCTACAAATAAGGACAAATATTAAAAGGTTCATTATATTTATGACATAATTAACGTTAAATTACTCACTTGGATATTTTGAAAGTTATTTATTTTGATGCCAGTGATTAGTTTTTGAGTGAAAAATTGAAAATTTGCATTTGAAACTCAAAATAAGAGCCTACTGAAGTGGATGAAGTCTGATATCACGGAAAGTTAGCAAAAATTGTCAATCGAATCAGGAGAAAGCACCTCGAAAATGGTTTTCTGATTACATATGAAGTACTTATTACAGCAAAATATTTTTTAAAAAACTTTTGAGACAATGTTAAGGTTATTGTGCCTTGATATGAGTATAGTGTCAGAAAAATCTAAATTTAAAGGATTTTTTTAAGGATTTAGGATAGGTAAACTTAATGCTTAACTCTAGAAAAAAAATAACTGCCAGAAATTTTTATAAAATTAACTAAACATTAATATATTTGTTCTGAGTTTAAAAAAAAAAATTTAATTATTGACCGTTTTATTGTTGAGATTTTGAGAAACTTAATCATTTTTATTATAGAGAGATAAGTTTATAAACAGCATTTAAAACGATCTTTCGTACTCTATATATTAAAACGACCTTTCGTACAGTAAAGATAAAAATTACACATTATTTTACTACAAGCTTATTTCCGAATCAATTTTGCAATATTGTGGGACAACAACCTTAAGTAACTTAATAAGGTTACAAAGCTAACTGTAGAATTAATTTTCTCCCATAATTTAGTGTTTTTTAAGATTCAATTTAGTAACATTGTTAATTCTAAATTAAAATAAACAAACTTGATGTTTTAATGGTGACCGAGATTTATTTTTTTAATAAACACAGTAGGTATCTTAAATTTTTTGAATTAAGGTAAAAAATTGTCACACCAATGACCATTCCAAAATTTTTCATAAAAATATATTATAATTCATTTTGATAATGTCGACAGTAAACATTTTAACTAGTTGGTCAAAGGGCATATAACACTTGTGAAGAACGCCATATGGAACCATGTATAAATAAACTCATGCATTACTATGATATACTATGTGTGTTTGTTATAGTTCATTACACAAATTTTAAAATGTGTTTTAAAGAAAGCATTATAGGGTTTAAAGTTTCACTAAACTGGTTTTTGCCGGGCTTGCAGTGATTAGTACCGGTATTTAAATTTTTGTAAAATCCACCACTTCATAGGGTTGAACTAGTACGTATATTTTTGTTTTATCTTTTAAGAATTTACTCTGGCAATTAGGACACAATCAGCCTATGCCTCACCACTTAAATTTATGGAAGAACTAAAGCAAAATTATAAACGTTTTCAAAGAACTTAAAGAAAGATTTTGAAAAGGCTTGCATATTGGGTTTATATCTAAAAATAAGAACAAACTGTTGTTTTGCGCCTTAAGAATGAAAATAAAGTCTGTGGAAGTTTGGTGAAAGCAAAGTATACTTTCAGCCATTTACATTGTTTTGCTCAACAAGATCAATCATTCATTCGAGTAAAGGATCCAGACTCCTCACCCGAAAGAAAGATCCATGAGAAGATAAAAACTTTGGCTAATGTTTTGTCATAATAACCCACAAATATGCCGCTTATTTCTTTAAAAAAAGTCACTTTTAAAGATTGTACCAATTTAGTTTATTACATTTATAAAGCGAGTTTTTGTTACTAATGTCTTACAAAGATTTTAAGCACGAGTCACTGCAAGAATATCACCTTTAATTTGAAGTAAAATGCTCTTTAATTTTTACAAAGAATAAAAATAATATTTCAAACCAAAAATGAAATTTAAAAAAATGAATTTTTTGTTTTAAATAAAATAATAAAAAAAAAAAACTCCAAAAACAAGAATAATATTAAAAATCAGTGAGAGACCTTACCGTTGACTTCTTACAAGCTAGGTACATCTCATATTTTTTATGAGCATTAAAAATATTATTACAGTTTGTAAAGATACCATCATTTTTATTTGTTAAAAAAATTATTTCATATGTAAACCACATTTTTATTCGAAAAAAAAGAAGAAATGTCATTAATTCTAATTTATTGGAATAAATTTTAAAATATTTCCAGGACTTTAAGTTTGAAGCACGGTATGATTGGACAGAGACAAACTATCTTTGTTTTTGTTCAATGCGTCTAGTTGAATCAATAGATCTAGTTCTTCTACCATTGTCCCATAATATACCTTTGAACTAAAAATTTTCTTAATGGTTTGGTGAGTATTAAAATAGAATTAAAAATTTAACACTTACTAACAGCAATAATTTAGTCACTTTCAGTCTCCAGGAAACCAGGTAAAAATATTAAGTACTTAAAAATTTAGTGATCTCAAATTCTATCCAAAAAATTTCCAGTTCAAACTTTCCAATATTACTGCCCCGTAATACGAACGGGGTTATTTTAAACACACTTTTATTATAGCAGACGTTATTGCGTTTATATTCTTCAATCTCCTTATGAGGAGCTAGTAGTAGGAACTAGTAGTTGGTATTTGGCAAAAAGCTTAGCTGAGCTACAACTGACTCAGCTAGTTCAAATTAAATTATAAATGTAAGATAAATTTCATATTGTAAGGTAATTTTAATCTAAAAAATTCTATATGCGGGTTCATTTAACATTTGGAAAATAATTTTCGAGATAACATGAAAAATCGATCCAAAATATCATTTTTCTCCGAAACTACTACCTTAATCGTCCAATGAACCCGATTTTTGAATTTTTTTGGGTCAAAATTACCTTATAAACTGAGTTTCGACATATTCCGAAACACGAAATTTTTTGTTATTTTATTGATTTTTTCTAAGGGGTACCCCTTAATAAATTTGCAAAAAATCGAGCAAATTTTTTTGTTTCCAATTTGGATGAAACTCATGTTATAAGGTAATGTTAACCCAAAAAATTCAAATATCGGGTTCATTTAACATTTGGGCACATAATTTTCGAGATAACATGAAAAATCGATTCAAAAAGTCGTTTTTCTCCGAAACTACTACCTTAATCGCCTAACAAACCCCATTTTTTAATTTATTGGATCAAAATTACCTGAAAAACTTAGTTTTAACATATTCCGAAATAAAATTTTTTTTTTCATTTCTTCGATTTTTTCTAAGGGGTACCCCTTAATAAATTTGCAAAAAATCGATAAAAATTTTGCGTTTCCAATTTTAATGAAACTCATGTTATAAGGTAATTTTAACCCAAAAAATTCAAAAATCGGGTTCATTTAACATTTGGGCCAATAATTTTCGAGATAACATGAAAAATCGATTCAAAAAGTCGTTTTTCTCCGAAACTACTACCTTAATCGCCTAACAAACCCCATTTTTGAATTTGTTGGATCAAAATTACCTGATAAACTCAGTTTTAACATATTCGGAAATAAAATTTTTTTCTTCATTTTTTCGATTTTTTCTAAGGGGTACAAGTAGGTATAGTTACCTCTATCCGTGGACACACTGTATACATTATAACTATTTGCATTACAGTTTTCGGGTTATTTTATGTAAAAAGTTAATAAAAATAATATGCGATGTAAGTTCGTGTTTGAAACAATTTATTGAATTCATTGAAATATAAAATATAAATTTTGACAAATTTATTTAATTAAGTGCGAATATCAATTAATGACACAAGATTAAGATTGATAGCTTTTAATAACTCAACATCTCATCAAACATATATACTTGGAACCATTTTAAAAACACGTCATCACGTTTGCAGACTGTATGACTAATTATAAAATTAAAAAACGAGAACAAATAAAAATAAAAAACAAGCAACACTGAAACATTATTTAACAGATACACACAATAATGACTTTTTGTGTATATGATGTGTGGTCGATTTGTCATACAAAACCAAAAGAAATAAATAATATAATTATACACAAAAAAATATAATATTTTTGTATAAAAAATATATAATCTGAATAGAGAATAATATGAAAAATATGAAATGAATTCTTGTGCATTCTCTTATGTGTTTTATTTTCTACTATTGACAAAAACGTTTGTTCATTTACTCTAACTTAAGGTGGATGGTGCAAAAAAATAAAAAAATTCATGGCATCCAATATAGAGATTCTTACCTTTAAAATATAAGTTAGGATTTGGTAGTTTAATTTCTAAGCTATACCCCGAAATGCTTTATTCGAATGTCTGTATTTTATTGTTCTTAATTTTAGAGACTGTTGGTCACGAGCCATGAGTGCACTCGTATATCAGTTGATGTTAAATTTACGCCAAGAAACTTTTTTAAACCATAAAAAAATTGTTTTTTATCCCAGAAATTGTAGAAATTAACGTTAATTTCGACTAATTAAACGTAAATTTAATATCAACCTTGCCCATTACCCGGCAATATGGTATAGATACTGATGTTTACTCCTTTTTATATCGAAATTCAATGTTAAGTTCCTTTAGTATTGTATTTGCCTCATCAAAGGTGTTTTTTATCTCCAACCTGGCATCTGTTTTCGGAATTCGATGTCCCTTGTCTTGAAAGCTTACATTGCTTATTGTGGTCGAGGAGAGTTGTTATATAGAAAACCAACATCTCTTTAATTTCTAATTATGGTTAAACGACAAAAAACCATTCTGAAAAGACTAAACTCTTTATGGAAACTTTTAATTTATAGTTATTTAATTAATCCGTTAATAATTATTCCTTTTATTAACTTCCAAGAATAGGAAAGATTTTCGTAATCGATCCAAAAATTCAGATCGAACTTTTCAACATATCTTTTCGTTTTGTGGCTTCTCGCCAATGATTCAATTCAAATAAAGATTATTTATTATTCTTCGTAAATGTGACTTTAAAAAATAGCTTTGAAAGTCGATTTAATTTATTTTGAATTTGATGAATCAGATATACTTACTGTCCTAACGGCCTTAAGTATACCACAATGCATATCTTGCTTACTAGGCTCTATGAAACAAACATATTCACATGTCACATACAAAACCTCTAATCCTTTCATTACTCAATGTGAATAATTCGTTACGCCATATTTAATTGTATATAGGTTGTGATATAGGTTTTGTATATAATATAATATAATATGTTATACTTATATCTTCTATAAAAATCTGCTAAAAAAGAATCAAGATATTTATATAAATTGTATTTTATTTTTTTGTATTTATGTAGGGATATAATAGAAATACTTTACTTGGCCCGTAGTTTAAAAGCAAGAATTAGTATTTTTATTCCTCGACAAGTAGCTTTTGAATATAAACATTAAGGTATTATCAAAATTTCCTACGGCAACTATTGTTTAATTTATACCATTTGGGACTATTTTATAGTGATTATGTAGCTTAGGTGCCGGATCTTCTATGTCTTGTTTTCTTAAGTTGCCAAATTGGGAACACAAGTATATATTGCCTAAAAATTGATTGGCTCTACTTGGATGGTTAAACCATCGTTTGTTTTGTTACTTAATTATTTCTTCGTACATTTAAGTTTGGAAACAGATTTCGAGTAGAAAAACATTTATGATAATCAATTATTTTTGCTATAAATTGCCATATAGAAATGAAACCCAACGACAACCTGCATCTCGAGCTTTGGTGGCGTCGACTTAACCCAAAGTAAGTGGCACCATTCGAAGTGAAGTTGGCCTTTTAATAGATATTACATTACATATATACTTTTATCAAATACTGTTTCATAAATAAACATATATTCCAAAAACAAAAAGTTCTAGGTATCTCATACAGAAGTTTTATAATATAAATTGAATTTGGGAAGAAATCATTAATAAGCTCAAAGCAAATTAAAACCATCTTTCGCCATATTAGACGTCATATGGGGCTGGGATCTATTCTCACGTGTTTATCACTTGCACCTGTCTTCTTGATGTAAAAATAGGATTTTGTATCTTGGAGCTTATAAAATTTCTCGAAAATAAATTCTTAATAGTGTTTTGTAGGTTCAAAACTACAAGGTAAGAAGCTTAGAACACAGTACCTATTTACCTGACCCTGAATGAAAAAAAGAACTGTATGACATGCATGTTACTATATGACGTGATTCAAGGTATGTTTGACGAACGTTCACAAAATTATCATATGAATATAATTGTCTAAAAATTTGAAAAGAATAAATTTAATAATTATTAAAATTGTCATATAACTGTCTAACTATATTATTGTAACATAACAAATTAAATATGTCGTAAATTCAATATAAAATAATTATAGAAAAATATATTACTTTTTATGTTGTTGTATAATTTCAGTCTTTTATATTATCTTTATTTTTCTGACGAATTTTGTTTATAAAATTCTTTTTGTCAAGCATTGAGAGGTTTTTAAATGTAAGATGTATGAAAAAATAATCTTATAAATGATCACTATTCAATCTTACATATCCAGGTTCCAGATCAGTTATAATTAATCAAGGATCTCCCTCCTCGATTTGTTAAATGAAAAATTTGTTAAAGTAAACAGAGACGTTGTATTTCTGCCTACGAAAAATATTTCTCAAATAATATTTCTCAAATAATTTAAGATGTCAAAAAATGGTAGGTACTTTGAACTTTATTAGTAGCCCTTTAAAATGTATTTAAGACAAGAAAATTAGGATGAAATCTTGTTTGTCTTCTTAAAATGCAATTCTTGAATTTTAAGCGGAAGAATTATGCCCACTCTGAACGATGAGCAAGTTGAAAATTCAGATTCAGCGGGTCAAAATACGTCGAAATACATTCCTTGATCGGTGAAACCTGTAAATGTATACGAAACCCACTCAGCGCCTACACTATTGGTAAAATATATCAATTGCTGGAATACCCTATCATGGTTATGAGAGAGGCTATTACATGCAAATGCGACAGGCGAAACTAACTAGGAGAGTTTTACAACCGAATCCTTACTGTGAAATAGATGTTAAACAATCTCAATTCAGTTTTGTATCAGAATATTAACGATCTATAGATAATATATCATATAAGTTAGATTTCATTCGAAGATTGTTAACTTCAAATGAATATTTCTTCTGATAGCTGTTTGTAATTACATAGGCGAAAGAACATAAAAAACGACAACAGGTTGTTACATTCGTGAAAGTAATCGAATTAAGGAGAAAACATTCGTTTACGAAATCATTAAATTTCAATCGTCATATAATTCACAGTTGTCTAATTAGAGGCAAAGATGGGTAAAAACAAACTTCAGTCAGAGAAAAAAAGAGTTGACTTCATGTTCTATCTCACAATTGCTGTTTCATTTTGTTGTAAACAAAGTTTTTACAGATTCAAGAGAGAAAAGGTGGTGGTTAAACATCATCCGCATCATTTTCTACCAAAAAAAAAACAAAGCACAACATCGAAACTTCTGTATATACATCATGTTTTACAAAGCCAGCAAGAATCACCACACAATAATTACAAAAAACTCTGAACTGAAAACATACACACACAGATCAAAAACATTAATGGTTCTATGTGTATAGTAATGGTTGTTATAGACGAAGAAGAAGAAAGATGATTATACACAGATTTTGAAACAAAAACTACCACAGTTTCTAGGTTAGGTTACGTATAGAAAATCCTTATATTTCACTTCTATATTATAATAATAATACGTCAGAAAATGTGTTATCTATCTATCCTTTTTGTTTACATTTTGGAGTAAATATTGGTTAGCTTTTGTTGTGATATGCGTCATTGTGGACGTAAAACAATTTACCACACTAAAAACATATCATTTCTGCGTTTGATAAATTGTATTAAAGGGTTGTTCGAAACTCAACAATTCAAACGAATTTTTGGAATATATATTTTCTGTTTATATTAGTTTTCCAATTTAGAATAACTCAATTTAACAGGTCTGCAACCAAAACAGCATTAAATATTATAATTACCTATTTGGAAAATCGAAAATTAGAGGCATTCAGTAGAATAATAAGGGGATGCGGACTTAAAAGGAGAACTACTTCGTAGTCCGGAAAATTGTTCATTATACCTAAAAAAATAACGATTACTGATTAGTTTGTGGTATTTCATTTGAAAAAATGAAAAAAAAGACGAAAAAGTTCCCGAAGGCGCATCGAAAACAATGTTTAAATGATTCAAAGACTAAGAAGGGAAACTTGTTTAGAGACCAAACTGATAATTTGAGTCAGTTTTATCCCTACTAGCCAAACAAATACGACACTTTGATTTAAACCGATTATCAACTATTAATTAAAACCAACAATCTTTTCTCTTAGAAAAAACCATATCATCGATGAAATTGAATTATTTATTATTACTTATGTTTGAGTTATTAATTTTCGACTGTATTCGCCCTCTCCCAATCCCTATATATTATAAATAAGCAAATAAGGATTTTTGTTCGTGTGTTTGTTACAATAGATATATATATCTATCAAATATGGTGAAAGCGATGGAAAAATCAGGACGCTACAACCTTACCATGCATTG
Source organism: Chrysoperla carnea (assembly GCF_905475395.1). Lineage (NCBI taxonomy): Eukaryota > Metazoa > Arthropoda > Insecta > Neuroptera > Chrysopidae > Chrysoperla > Chrysoperla carnea. Next base: position 29,902,302 of record NC_058341.1, read on the forward strand.
TCATTCAAAGTAAATGTGCATGCAGAATTTCAGCTCAAACGGAAACCGGAAAGTGGGTCAAATTTGACTTGCAAGATTTGACAACAGACAGGCAACAGGACAGGTGAAAGTAAATAAAAGCTTGTAAAAAATTGAAAACAATTCCTATATTTTACCTGTGTAAAACAATCCCTATCATTATTTTTAGTGTCACGGCAGGGGTATTTGTGAGTTCAGGGGAGGCGAAGGCTACAAGCGATGCGGGCTGGTATCAAGCTAGTATAACACTTAAGAGTTCTGACTTCATATTTTTCTGATTAAATAATTAATATTGTTTTGTTTATCTATTGGAAAACTTACAAATCGTTTGTATCATACATAAATATGAAATTATATAATAAATATATCGGTGAATAAAAGCCATCCGTGGTGTGTTATAAAATATGTAATCTGAATTACACCATTTTTTAAACTCCCTTTTTATCTGTTACATATGTCATGAAGTTGGACATTATATCACTTCACATAAAACAGTTTTACAGGTTCAACTTTTATACAGTCACAAACACACATACGAATGCATACTATTATGTACAGTAAATATAGTTGAAAAAGTTTTCAACTTTAAAATCATCGCTTTAAAACTTTAATTTCGATGCTAAATATCTGGCAGATCATTATGATTGATTCCTTTACATTATTCTTACAATAATCAAACAAAATATGACAATCAAAAAGAAGAAGAACCTTTTGATGAATAAGTAAAATTTTTGAGAAGAGTTTTGTAAGAAAGTTTAGTGAATTCAATAAATCATAAATAATTATTTCCAAAAATATTTGGCTCAAAAAATAATTATACTCATTTTTCCGCGTCAACATCATCGCATATAGTTTCTGAGAGGCATATTTTGTAGGTATATTCATCTACTTACATAAGGAGCTGGCAACGAAGAAAAAATTTGACGTTCTTTTTACCTACCTTCTGGTGGTACCCTTACGTCAAATCCATTAAGTTTTAATTTTAAACTCATACTTTCCACGGAGCCGAAACCTTTTGGTTTCGTGGAAGCTGCCTTCTTCGAATTATAAAATTAAATTTGATTTGAAGACAATTCAGGTTTTAATTATGACCCGAGGTTTTGTTATTCTATTCCATTCTAATATAATGTTTGCTAGCTTTTTGTTTTGTTTACCTTATATGTTCCAAGAAAGTTATTAACAAAACATCCACACTAGCAGAGAGTTTCACAATTTTCTTTTATTTTTTCTGATATTGTTATTTTTTATTTTTATTTATATTTGTGTTTCTAATGGAGTTTTTTCAAATAAAGGGTAAAAAAAACCAAACACGCAAACGAAAAGGAGAAATCAAAAGAGCTTGGAATATTTCCTTTTTTGTGTGTCCTTGTTTTCAAATTTGGTTTCTCACGAAAATATCCCTTGTATTTCTACATTTTATTTGATTTTTATTTCGAATCATGACTACATTGCCTTGAAATCTCGACTACATTGTTCTGGCATGAATCGTCAAGATACGCTGAAAATTCCATCGAGTTTTATTTTCGGACCGATTACAAGAACTACTTCACGCTAGGAAGGTTTGGTTTAGGCCAACCTAAGTGGCTTAGTTGGTTAAAACGTAGGCAATTCCTCAAGCGGTTTGCCAAGAGTAGCGGGTTTGATTCCCGTCGTCACAACGAAATTAAATTAAGTAATAGTTGTAATAGGCTGGTGTAGTGCATGAAGGAGATGAACTCAGCCTCTGTAAATAACTGAAATGCTGATAATCCACGGATTATCAACAAAAATATGGTATCACAATGTGCCCTATAGCCTAACGGTGTCCCTCGTAGATAGCCAATATAACTTCACCTAATCACTAACCTACTTGGATGTAACAAACTGGAAATAGTTTTCGTACATCATCTGTACATATCTTCATATATGTACACATTTTATTTACAAAATATAAATAAATGAATATTTTTCATTTTCTCTCTCTCTCTAACACACACACACACACACACACACACACACACACACTAACTCATAATACATACACATAAAATATATAAACATAATATTTCATAAAAGTAACAAAAAAAAGACCTATATCAAACCACTTGACGACACAAAACAATAAAATAAATTATTTTAAAAATATGTATGTGAGCTCTAATAATAAAATAATGAAAATAATGCTTTTCATGGTTTAATGTTATTTTTAGAGGAAAATTTAACTTATCATTTAGTGATTTGTGTATGTATTTATATTATTATGTTACTAAATTTATCATAAAATCAATCAAAAAATATTGTTAATCTTGTAATTTTTATGATAGGCTAGCATGTAGTAGTTAATAGCTTTTATTTATTAGCACATTGTATAGAAGTGTTCATAAATTTAAAATTAGCTACTAAATCCAAATCAAGTTATCTACCTTTGTTTGTCGCCGTATTAGCTCAGTTGGTTAAGGCGTAACCAATTCCGTCCGCGGTATGCGATCGCGGTCTTATGACCCAATCGACCTATGTTGCTCATTTAAGAACTCAAACAAACTTTTTACGTCTTGAGCATGCCATAAAGCACGATTCAGCTTGATGTTTCTTTTCGTTTTTGAATTTTGAGAATCGTGATCACAGACGGAATACTGACAGAGGTACAGACAAACGAAAATGCTCTATACTTAAAAGATTTTATGAACACCTATACCAAAATTTTGTTTGTAGCATCAAAGTGTTATGTGTGCGATCAGTATTTGTATACTGATTTCACCACCTCTCTTGATTTCACACATCCCCTATCCAAATCACTTGAAGGGATTGTTTGGCGCAACTAAAAGCTATGCACAGTTTTCAATGTTTTAAATTGTGAAAAAGTCATAATTCATTGAGTTTGGCCATGAATTGTTCGACATTTACTATTTTAAATTTTTACAGATATTTTTAAAAGAGTGAATGCCTGATTAAATTTTTATTTCATTTGTTTTTTTTTTTTTTTATATTTTTCTATAAAGTAAAGCTTATGTGTTATTCTGATGTATGAGCTATTTTCCTGTTCAGTTTCTTTAAAAACCATTCGCTAGTTTTTACGTGAAAGCGTAACAAACAAACAAACAAACAAACAAACATCCTTGTTTTCATATTTATAATATAGAGGGATATATATACTCCCACAGGATATAAAACGATACACTTTTCGAAACTAATTAACTGTTATATTAATGGCTATAAATTGTGAATCAGTTATTCAGCAATTTTCTTCCTAGAATATAAAGAATCCGTTTTTAACCAATATGCTGTATTAGATTTTATGATTTATTTTTTATATCTATACCTAATATTCGATAAAATATTTCATACGTTTAATAAGGGTAGGTTAATGATAGTAAGCTGATGTACTACCCCAAACATGCAAAGGTGTTCGATAAATTAAAAAAAAAAAAAAAAGGTCAAAATAATTATTAATTTCAAATTTTATTTCAACACCTAAGTTCCCTTAAAAAGGTATACAAAAATACAAATTACATTGTAGTTAATCATTCCAAAAAATTGCTTAAGTATATTATTAACAAATTATAGCATAGTTAAGAAAACAAGACCCCATTCAAAAATAAAACAAGCTGTTGGTGATGTAACGTTTAGACGACGGACTAATATCTTTCTGATTAGAGTAAAATATTCTTAATGTTTTATTTTGGAATAGAAAACATTATCTCATAATAACCAAGAGTAAAGTTTACTTTTGTTCATTGTTAAGCTTTTATAAGTAGCTAAACTTATAAAAGCGTAGGTTAATATTGCATACTAACAGAAGTATTTTATTAAAATAGCAAATATTTTGGTACATTTTGGATAATCCAATCACACATTTTTCACAAAAAGATTTCCTAGGGATTCAGATTTTCGTTTAAGGGAATTTCCGAAGGGAATACAGTTAATTCTTTTGCACTGATGATGGAATTTTGAAAATGTTTAGAGATTCGACCTGTATATATGTACCCACGCAGAACAAATTTATATATTAAGTTGACATATGCTTGAAACTCGTAAAATAAACTTTTATCGATAAAAATGCTTCAGGTAAAAAATGTTGTGTGCGAAAGCGCACATTCAACTTCCCCTAGGTTTTCTAGCTCAATGAAAAGCTCACTCTTATCCATACCTGATAATCTAAAGATGAACACTATAAATTAGAAAGTTGCTATTGATTTAATGAGTTTTGTTCGAAAGATTTTTCCGCAAACCGTAGGGTTTAGGCAAAAACGGACTGGAAATTTTTACCTAAAATTGTTTTTACGTATCAAAATTGTCATTTCGTATAATTGTTTCTGCGAAACGAAGACACTCTCAAAAAATTTTCTAAAAAATCCAACAAAAGTGGTAGAGGTATGTAGAGGAAAATTTATGATCTTCTATGAGCCAAATTATTATAACCGAAAAAAATTTTACTTTGAAAATGCTTGTGGGAATAAGAAAAAGGTTTTGTTGATAATGACTTTTGTTTGCTCGTAAAACTGTAAACATCTTCACTGTAAATAGACGGTTCTTACAGAAAAAACGGGTGGTTATTTCGAATAAAATTGTTCATCTAATAATTAACTTTAGTTAAATTTTTTTATACTAATCTTTTCAAGCTAGCCGCATACTACAAATGTATAACTCAAAACGTTAAGATTTCAAAAAAATTTTCTTCACGAGTTTCAGGTTACCTTCAGGTTAATTCCGCTCAAAAATTTTATTACAAAAAAATTGGATGGATGGACGGACGAAGATGATGATACATCTGGTTTGATATTTATAATAACAAGCAAGCAAGCAGAAGCAGATGCATTATTCACATTTATACACAAAGTGTATAAAATTCCATTTAATTTCAAACAAAATGGACTGTAATTTATACCAATTACCTTGTTAACAATGGTCAGTCGTCCGTCATTCGTATATATTTATCTTTGCACTGTGAACACTGACTACGATGAAGAAGGACATGTACCTAAAACAACTAAGGGGACACAAAAATAAAAGAGTGTAATTCTTTTGTTTTACAAATTAGTAGGTACAAGCAGCACACAGACAGACACATTATATTTTTTTTTTTGTGTTTCTTGTGGCATCAACTATTATTGACGTCGGTGTTGATTAAAAATGATTCAACAACACCAAACACAAAAAAAAAGTGAATCTTGTTTTAAATTTACACTTCTACATTGTTTATCAATGTTTTATTGTAGGGCTTGCATACAAGCAATTTTCAAAATTTCTTTTTAATTTGCACTGAATTTGTATATGTTTTTGGGTGTCTAATTCATAAACTTTTGTCTTCCTTACTATTTATTATATGAAGATCTCGATCTGCGTCTATCTACTGTAGCGTGTATCAAGCGGAGGTGATGGCTATAAATTGTATTTTTAACAAGCTTAAGATAGTCACCCATGGGGACACCCAACAAAAGAGAAATTTTGCAACTTCCTCTGATTTCCTAAAATGTTGCAATCAATAAATAAAAAATACTTTTTTTGGGGCAAGCTTTTATTGAACTTGAAGAAAATAGTTTTTCTTACAAGTCACTCATACATGACTATTTGTAAATGCTTGAGGTGGTTCGAATCATCCTTGTTATTATAAATTGACCGCATCCAGCTTTTACAATTTTTGTCCGGCCCCTAACTGGCTGGGATCAACAGGTAATAAAATTGCATATTTCTTTAGATATGTGGGTAGGTCAATTTTAAGAGAAGCATCTTCATATTTCTCAAAAAGTCTTTTTGGAAAAAATTTCTCAAGTAAAACGTGTTTTATTAGGTGAGTGGCTAAAGTGAGGTAAAAGTATACTAGCTTCTCTAAGTTAAAATGAGGTCCAGGTACGTTGGGAATAAATATCAGGTACCTAAGTCAGTTTTTTCTATAAAAATTTAAAAAAATATACTTGTTTACACATGATATGCGATTAATTTCATATATTAAACACATAATTTTCTTTTTATTTGACAGATAAGAAAACTAGTAGGGTTTAACCTTTTGCCTACATATGCATATAATACTTATAAAAAAATATTATCAAAGACATAATTAAATAAAATCACGTAATGGAAAAAGTCATTAACATTTAAATATACAAATAATTTATGTTTATATGTACAAATAAATGCAATAAATTTGAAACCTTTCACAACAGTCAAAATTTTTTTTCTTCCAATGAACAGATTTTTTTACTCAAGCGAAATTAGTACTTTGTAACCCCCGAACCAAATGTGTGTGTGTCTATCTGTCTAATTGTCTGATTGTGGCATTGTAGTGTCTAATCGGATGAATCAATTTTGATTTTCTTGTTTCTTTTGAAAGGTAATTTAATGGAGAGTGTCAATAGCTATCAAGAGCGAGTTTATTGTTTCGTACCCGGTTCAATTTGGAGAAGGAAAAAAAAAGTGTACCTACTCACCTCTTTGTACCCTTACCCACGCAGTACAATTTCGATCTAAAGTATCATTACCATATTTGTTGACCACGTACTTTGCAGTTCATGAAATTTACGAAAATTTTTTACTCTTGCAGGTTTCGGAGAATATTTTTGATTTTGAATGTTCATTTTTTCGCATTTGAGTGTACATATTTAATATACGATAAAAAAAATACGTAAAAAATTTGACATTTCGTTACAATTTTAAGATAGATAATTATCAGAAACGTATTTATAAAAGTTTAATACCTAATATTTACTAAAAACAAAAACAAATTCTGGAGTAATAATTAGCTCTAGTCGAATACCAATATACCCCGTGTAATTTTATGTCCAATTTACCAATGCAATGTACCATGCTTCATGGTAATATACAGCGTGAGTCATTTTAATGGCTAATGAATCCTTTTATAGTTAGCCAATAAAAAAATAACTTGTCAAATTTAAAGGGTTACTCAATCTTTTACCGTTTAGGATCTAAATTGGGTATTGAAGAAACTCGAAGAACAAGGTCGAACCTGATGTCAGAACATGATGTCCTTCATCAAACTTTGCAACTTTTTTCCTACCATGTTTTTACGTATGGGCATCACTTTACGAAAAATACGAAAATCGAATAGCTCGTTTTTCATAAGTTCAACACTCCACCAATAAATCAACCTAGTATTCTTTATTACCAAACTTACTTTTTTCATTCCTTCAAAAGCCATATGGAAGTAATCATAGCCTCTACAACCTCACCTAGTCTAAATGATGAATGGGTCATTAGATCACAATCTAATTGACTAGTTTGCAAATAATGAGGAATACTGAATTTTTCTGAAATATGAAAATATCTGAAAAAAGATGACAAAAAGTGAAATTATATTTATTAAGCATCAAAACTATTAATTAGACATATTTTAAACCGAGACATTGGGCATAGAATTTGACCATATACCATACATGTTTGCCAAAAAGAATTCAAAATTTTGTTTTTCGTGAAAGAGGTAGAAACAAATGTTTGATCAATCCTTACCCATAAAGGTATATAAGTATAATCATGCTTCGGAGATACCACGAATGCCATTATATGTCTACTAGCTTGATTCCCTCCCGCTTCACTGGGCTTACAAGTAAAATAACACTGCTTTATAGTCTCTACCTCTCTTGATCTCACTTATCCCTCTTCCGTATCGCTCGAAGGGATTCGAAGCTCATGTGTAAAGCTCATGTCACGGATGATCTATTGTTAAGTTTCATTCAAATACATTCATTAGTTTTTGCGTGAAAGCGGAACAAACACACACACAAACAAACAAGCAAACAAACACCCTTACTGTCACATATGATATATGTGGATAGGGATATATCAAAATATTTTGACTATGGATTATGGCTTGGTTAATAGATATCTCTGAGTAATGGCAGAGTTCGACTTTTACCTTTGAGTTTAAATCGCAGGGTATAAAAGTTATAAACAACGACTGATTAAACTTAAACATATGATTAAAATTATAATTATTTAAAATAAAATACACTGTATTATGTTTTAGTTATAATTATAATAATTGTAATAATAAATTATGTATAAATAAAATTCCGCCATGACTTCAAATAAAATAAACATACAGTCATATCAAAAATTTATATTTCACATGCAATATGGCGTGTATATAGTTCAGTACCGTTAGTAATATATTTTAATAATATTATTATTACGATTTAAATCTATTTATTTACTTTTAAATTATAATAATATACACCCGACGTTATAGACCAAGTTTCCGTTGCAGTAACAAACACGTCATAAATTTTATTTCTAAGTCAGAAAACACCTGGAAATAACAAGTGAAATTTACAAAATTTAAAAAACCGCCGACAAATTTTTTGGGTACGGAACCCTAAACTTGCATATGAACATGTTTAAGACTACTCTCCATTAAAATACCTTTTTCCTTAGAGCTTTCTCTAAATTGGAATGATTTTGAGGATAATCGCCTAGTTTTTAGTTGTTCCGGGTACGTAAGCCTAAACTCGCACTTGAAACATAGCTAAGAACACTCTGCATTAAAATACCTTTCAAATGTTCGAAATGTTGTTTATGCATCTCTTCTCATTTATACTTTTTTTATTTTTAAGTGATTTAATATGAATTTGTAACTATCATAGGAACTTGGACTAATGAATTATATAAAAGTTTTTATCATGATTTGGAAATTTATAATTGTAACTTTGTCTTTAAAACAAATTTAAAATGTTCAACAATTATAAAATAATATAATAATTTTAATTAGTAATATTTTTGTTAAATAAATTTAATTACTGTTAAGTGTTTGCCTTAAGATGTTAAGGTTTATTATAGACATAATATTTATTTCGGTTTATTTAATTGGCTAAGAGCTACCGGCGATACTAAATCAAATAATTAAATTTAATAATTTTAATGAATAAATTTTAAGCTTCTGTATATAAAAAATTTGTTTTTTGTTACTGGTAATGAAGATGATATTTGAAGCGATTTTATGAAATTAATGAAACTCTATTAGTATATGTATTATGTTCATACGTCGAAGAGGGAAAAATTTCTCCGCTAAATACATTTCTAAATCAGAAACTATCAAAAAATGAAAATAAGTCGAAACGGCTCTAGAGCAAAATAACTCGGTCAAAACAACTCGAACAATAACAACTCCGGCCAAAATGACTCGATACAAAAACGACTTAGAACAAGACAATTTTGGCTAAAGGAACTCGACAATGCTCAACCCGTGTATCAGTGAATAAACTCAATCACAATGTTAATCCAAAAGCCAAAAAATCCTAATGCTCTTTAAATTCAAAAATTACAAATATTAGGTAATTTAATGATGCTAAATCACAACTTCGAGGAGACCAATAGCAGTTGTGACAAGCGACCCAAGACGCTTTGTCTTACATATAAATATTTTTGAAAAGGTTTTGGAGAAGAACCATTATAATTTCTATTTTAGCCATTTTCATTATAAAATATTGTAAACATCATGTGATTTTGAATTTAATTTAAGTTTTGATTTTTCATTTGATAGAAGTTGTAATAATTCATATTTTATTTGATACTTACTTTAGTTGATTTTAATAAAACTAATGGCGTTTTATTTTTCAAATTCAAATTTGAAAATAAATACCTCGTATAGTCAATTTTTTTAAAAATTTATTAATTTCATTATAGGTCAAGTATTATTATTTGAATTTTCACAAAATATAGCAATAAGTAATATCCATTATTTAAATGGAAAATTTAATTAAATTGCCGAATATTATATTCAGTTCCAATATACAGGTAAATTCAGTTCAGTAGTTATATTTTCGTATGGATAGGTATATCATAATTTATTCAAATTTAATCACAGAATTATATATGTTGCATATAACACTGCTATAAATACTAAACACGAATTAGAGGAGTGAATTTCTGATCTGGTCAAATCTGTAAATTTTTTTCTTAGAGAACCAAGGTGTTATTTGGTTGCCGTTATATATAGCGTAGTCTCGAATTGAATATAGAATTAAGGATATCGCTCTGGCATAATATTTTATTGTCAATTTAAACGGTTTTTTTTCGGTTTATTTCTATTTCCTTTTTTAATGAACAAGTTACCGTTTCGTAACGTATACTATATAACAGCATCGTTCTTCGAATCCCTAGCAGTAGATAGCGCTACAAACACAGCTTATGTTCCACAAAACAGCAAATATTCCACGCTTTCATTAAAAAAAATGTGTAAAGCAAATATTTTTGCAAAAGACATTTTCGAATTCTATCTTTATAGGTATATTTCATGGCGTTTATCCCTTTTTCTGCTGGTTTTATTTCATTCAAATAAAATTCATATTTCTTATAACTGAACACCACATTTTGGTAATAGTTTCGATAAAACTTTTAAGATTTTAGATAAAAATATATTGCACCCTCCCATTTAAAATAATACGCGAATAATATTCTTGGCCAAATGCTTTAGAAGTAATTCATTGGTGATCACGATCAAATTTAGTAGTAAACAAATTCCTGATCCTCTGGTCTAGTGCACACGAGTCACACATGATGAGACACTCTAACGTTGAAGATATAACTAAGATAATTAATGGCCTCCTATTTGTTTTTGAATGAGCGCGTTTATTATTCTGTTTATTATTCACTTAATTGATTATAATTTTAAATTTATCAAAAATTTTTATTTAGCTTTATTTTAACAATGGGTAAACTGTGAAAAAAACCTTTAAAGTGGTCTTCAATGATCCTTTTTATGGCGACTATACAGGAACAGAATCAAATTTACAAAAACAAAGTTACAAGACTGCATATATGATTCAGTACAACATAGTTATACAGGAAAATTATGTTTTTAAGATTACAAAGTCGAATTTAGGCTTAAATAATTTTAATTAAATAGCTATACAGGAAACCAAAATTAAAGATTTACAGTGTATTGAATATCGCCGCATATCATAAGCGTAAGCAATCCTTCATTGAAAGTGAAAAAAAAAGTGGATACGTTATTAGTTAGATACGATTAATAAACTAAATGATTTAAATCTTCAAAGGTCTACTAATTCTATTGGAGGAATCTTTATGTACATATTTTGAATATACAGTCCCTATATTTCAAACAGTAAATGGAAAAAAGTTTTAAAAGCAATGAAATTTTAGCAAACGATGTTGAAGAATTTCAAAAGCTTCGTAATTTCTTTAACACTTAAACAAAGTAACATGCTATCGTCTCAGTAAAAACAAATCGTTATTGTACCATATTTTTTAAACATCTTACGATCAATGATAACACTTATTTTTAAATACATATCGAAACAATGCAATTTTTCAGCTGAGTTCACACTATATATCATATCATGAGGCAGACTAAAATTTTTTTTATCTTGTTACTGGCAAAAAACAGCTTTAGCAAAGCTGACTTAATATATAAAATTTACTATTATATTCAAAAATGATCACGATTCATTAAAAATCAATTTTTTGGGAAAATATTGCTTTCTATAGATTGAACACTAATTGGCGTTCTCATTAGAATTATTTGGTTTTAACTGTTCTATAAAAGATGGTTCTATTCTACTGCTTTAGTCCTAGCTATAGGTTGTTCGACTATTTAAAAGATGTGTTTGTGATGCAAAACTATCCAATTGAAGTAATCAAAAATTGAAAACACCAGCCAAACAAAACGAAGCAAATAAACAAATTATATAATAAAGAGTAAAAACTGTAGTAAATGCACTGCAAAAAATTAGGTAAGACGGTTATAGAATGTGCCACCAAGTGCTCAACTTAACAGACAATTCTGACAAAAGATTGTATCTCATTTTTTCTTAAATGAATTGTCGTGCTTCAAACTGTATTTATTGAATCGTTTTATTCAAAAAAATTTCTTTTTGTTTTTGAGCACTACATTACACACATTTAATCTTCAAGTTTTATTGTCAGGATCATGTTTGGCTTCATCTTCAGGTCATGATCATGCCGAAGTATGTTTTTTGTGTACCCATTGTCTGTTCGCTTGTAGACATTTTCTCCTTCATAATTACACTCAAATGATAATAAACTGCTCGAATATCAGCCAAAAGTTGCGTTAAACCATCAAGAACTGAAAAACAAGCAGTGAAACTTGGGTGGAACATTATAACGGGCATTTTTTTTTCGGCAAGCTTCAATTTTAATTCACAGTAAGAACTTGAATACGAAAGCCCAGAAAGCATGCAAAATAATAATTCTATATCATCTTCTTACTAGAAAATTTATGGTATATAAGTATAAATGTACCTTTACAATGAATATAAGACCGAATATGATAGTACGTTAGTTATTCGTTGTTAATTTCTTACAAAAGACAGATACGGTCTTGACTGGTGGTGAATACTACACACTATATGGTATGAAGAAGGTAAAGGTCTATAATACAACAGAACTAGCTAGTAAATAAATGAGAGACGATCCGCGTCAAAGATAAGAAAAGGTGTTATTACCTATATATAAAGTCAGATGATATAAACGAAACACTAACTAACTTCTCTTGCCATTGCCTTGCTAACTAACAAGTACTGTTGTAAAAAAGAATGAAGAAGAAAAGCATTCACCATCATACGTATACATTGAACAAGATGATCAACTCAATAATATACCTTTAAGCAGGTGCCGAAAGGTAATGTAGTAAATTATTAACCAAAAGGCCATTATTACACACATATTACCTATATAAATATCGTTGTAAATATATATTTCTTACCAGTTACTTAGCGTTTTGTACGAAGTTATCTAGTTATATGACTTTGAAACATTATTTTGATCTTATATTATTGTTTTCTTGCAAAACTTTTTATTTTATTGTGTAAACCCCTAATACATAGAATGTATAAACTATGAAACTATGAAGCCGTTTTTAGATAAGTCTCACCAATATTCAATATGATAAATTACTACACCTCTCGTTTGACAATTACTCTAGTTACCTTTCTTACCCTTCTTGACCACCCCTCCTCCCACTCAAAAACTTCGAAATTCCAGAAATTGATATTGACTGAAAAAATTTTAGACATGTAAAAAACAATCTTAATAAAACATATTTGATGAATTTCCTAAAATACTGAAGAATACAAGTTTCTTGTACATGGAGCTTCCCGGGTTAAAAAGCTAAACTGAAAAAAATATATAAGCAAACGAAGTCTTAAGCAAGGAGAATCTTTTATCATAATAGAAATCGTTTTGCTCTAAGGTTCGAGCTCGTAGCCCCCATCAAGGATATTGTTGCTCCTCTAATTAAAATAACTCCGACGAGCCTTTTTCGACATAGACGCGTTGCGAAAAATCTGACAGATAAATCAGATAAACCATCCACCACTTCGAATCAAAGTTGATCCACCCAACTCATTTAAAGGGGGGATAAACGTGGGTCTGACTGGTGCATTGCTTTATATTATGTAACCATATCGTAACAGTCTGCCCAAAAATAATTAAATTTCAAGGGTTACATCTTCCCCTTGATTGAGCTCACAAAATGAAGTATTAATACAAATCAACAGGTATTATTTGACTGATATTAATTTTCCACATAGTCATCTCGGGAGGATTTTTCTCATGCATCTTTCGGGTCATAAAAGTTTTTGAAGTTCTTAAATTATCAAAAACTAAATAGGTACATTCAATATAAATCATTCGATTTTAATAAAGTTCTTTGATTTTATCTTATTCTGCCACCACGTTATTAAATTCTTTTAAACAACTAACACAACAAAACGTTAAAATCGTCAAATATTTATTAAAAAACTTAAATCATTTCCCAATTTTAAACTTAAATAAACATTAACGAATATGCTTTAAATATCTGGTTAATATCAATACATTGTATTTAAAAATAATTGAATCTTAAAAACAAAATAATTTACCTTCCCCAAATAAATTATTGGGCTCCCAAATATAGAATTGGGTTCGTTGATATATTTCACAACCATTATTATGTTCGTAGCCTTTACTTTACGAATAGGTTTAGAGGGAAAATAGAAAGATTCCTTTTGCTTTTCTCTTTGAATTTTGATTGAAAAATCTATATATTTGAAATATCAAAGTTTCTGTAGTCAAATATTTTGGACCTCTGATATGAGCGGACAAGGATATAGTTCAAAGCTTTTCTGTTTGTTGGTTGTAACTATTTTCAATGTGGTTTCTTTTAACTCAAACTTGATTTTTAACTTCCGAGTATAAAAATGCTTCATGGTCAGGACGATGTATGAACGACACTTTTAGTGTACACATGAGTATGTGGGTGTGTTTGTGTGGTGAAAGGGAATTGCGATCTCGGATTGGCATCAGTCGTTCCATAATAGCATCAAGATGTGTTGAAACGAATGGCAAAAGATGCGCGGAGAAGGAAAAAATAGTTCTATTGATATTAAGAAAATAAAATTTTTGATGAAGTGAAATGGGTGGAACATAGGGTTGCTCTCAAATAAACAGTCAATTAAACCAAAAGTATAGCAAACTAAGAAACCACTCCCCTAAAACTGCATACACTAACGCCGCGCCGTCATGAATATATATTTATATACAATAATTTACCAGCAATATTAGAAGTTAACATGTAAATAATATACAGAGTAATTATTAATAGTGCAAATTAATGTATTAAAAACAACATAAATATAAATAATTTATCATGTTTTTATGTTTAATTAACCTATAATTAAGAAAAATAATATGTACATGAATCACCACCGACAACAAGCGAATGGGTAAACACGTAACAGGAAATAAGCTCATATTTCGAAGTCGTTGACATTATAAGTATAAATGTGCACAGACATACATATAAAGTATTATTCAAGTTAATAACATTAATGATTTTATTAGATATTATGTTCAACAATAATAATTCTAAATATATAGATCGGACGATTTTAACAGAAAAAGAAATACGCAATTTATGATCTACATCATCAACTTCTAAAAGAAAATTATTATTATTAATTTTTATACGAAGGGTATTAAAAAAATAAGGGGGGGGGGTGTTTTTAAATTATTGTTGAATTTAATTTCAACAACTTTATTAATGGTCTAAATTTCCAGTTTATTATTTTTTTTAAATTATTTCAAGCTTAATGTTTCTCCTCTTCTTCGACGTGTCAATTTTTTGAGGCTACTTTTGTAAACTAATTCAACTTATTTTGATGCTGTTGATCAACAATTGGTGCAAATCGCCGATCGTTATCGCTTTCCATTCACAAAAATCCTTAGCTAAAAATGCAGAAGAAGAAACGCACACACGGCCGTGCAAGCAGATAGTCTAAACAATGAAACAATGTACAAATTTATTGAAAATTTAGTTGTGAATTCTCAGACCCATTTTAAGTAAGTACATTTTAAATAGTATAGAGAATTCCAAAAGTATAGATATTTCTTATATTGCAAAACTTTAATGTGATTTTAGATATTACATAACTTGGGCAACAAAATAGCCTTGTTCGAAAGGCTTAGAAGAAAAAGAATTGTTTATGTTAGAACGTTATTGTTCATAACTAAAACAACTAACAACATTTTCGAAACACTTTTTTTAAAGTCAACAAATATAGAGGAAACTGAATTCAAAAAACCTTATTTTTCGCATTCAAATTCCGTTGAATTTAGTTTATAATAAAAATTTTTTAATAAAAGCTGTTTGTTACTTTATAAGAATACAATTTTAATATAAAATTTCCTGTTTATTTTACCAGCTGCGAATATGTATAGTTGCGCTTTCTGCTTTGAGAAATATCTCTATTTTTAGTATTCAAAGGGCATACTCAATTCTGTCATTCTATTATTTTCTATTAAAAACTCCCGATCTAATAATAAAATATTTTATTTGGAAAGAAAAAATGATAAATAATTATGGGTTATTTATAAAATACTTTCACTGTTTTATTACAACAAAATAATTTTAACAAAAACCAATGACAGCAATAAAACACGCAACGTTTGCTTACCCAAGCATGCATTGTTCAATGTTTTTTAAAATAGAATTTTCAGAGAAGAAATATATTTTGTCTCTAAATTAATAGCGAAAGCTTGATGTGAATGAATTGGGTCATAAACAAGTCAAAAAATACAATTAATTCAATTTAAGCACTTACAATCTCTTGGAATTGCCACTGTTATGAAAACGAAGGTGTGCTCTCTTCTCTCAGAGAGTCTAACGTTTCTACACATTCTGTATAAAATTGATAAGTAATTATTTTTGTTATCAAAACATTAAAATAAGTTTATATGAACATAGGTTTACAAACTTTTCTTCGAAAAATGTTTTCATCATAAAAAGTTTCTTTGAGCCAAATTACATCAACCACAACTTTTGTTTTAAACCTTTAATATTTGAAACCTTTATTAAGAGGCGGAGTACATTAAAGTTATCATCAGAGTATTTCATAAATACCCCAAACAATGCATTCCAGCAAGTATGGTTAAAGTTCTGTCGTGTCAAAAAGAAAGTTTGGTAACATTTAAAATCGTAGTATTTATTCCATCTCAATTATTATGTATTGGCAACATGGTTTAATGCTCTAATGCTTATATAAGTTTAATTATTGACAAGAAATATTTTGAATATATTAGATTTTCGTCTTGGTCATGTAAATAATATAAACTTATATTTCTCATAAAACTAAAATAAAGTAGACGAATAATTAGTAAAGTAAAATAGTTAGAAAATCAATTCGAGAGATTCGGTGTTGAATAAATGACTCAAACCTAAATTTTATTTGTGACAATAATCTGTTTTAAATCAAAAAGAATAAAATTCAAATTTTAGTAAAAAAAAAATAAATTTAATTTAAAAAGATTATATTTTAATAACAATTTTATTGAAACATTTCGGAAGTGGTTGTCGTTATATGACATATCCGGTTCACATGATTTTTTTAACATTCTTTATTTTATTTTTTTATTCGTTTTAAACAAGGTCTTTGATGTTTTACAGATTAGTATCTTTTTATAACATTAAATAATTATCTTACATACTTAATTTATTTAACTAGATGTTAATTTAAAAATGTCTTTCTGTGTATACCAACACTAATTTTAAGACGAAAAACAATCAGTGGCGTCATTTTACATTCGTCAATATGAGGAAGCTTTAAGTCGTGAAGTTTTAATTTATTAGATTTTTTTAATCTGTTATTATTTTTAAGTTTTATTTTTAGTCAAATTTTCCAATTGTATAAGAAATTTTGTATATTATTTATCAAAGTTCGACAGTTTTCATCTTCCAAAAACATCAGTTCATCAGCCCTTTACGAACCACCAAAAATCCACGTTCGAACTATTTTCAACTCAGATCAGATTGTGGAATTGTATGACTAGCATTTTATATCTAATTAAGCGTAATTTTTGGTGATTTCCATGGGCTATTTTCTCAAGTATGGAAACTTTTTTGATAGTGTTTTGACACGCAAATATTTTAAATATACATAAAAAATTAAAAAAAGTTCCGAATGGCCAATACCATGAACAACTTTTGGTTACATAAAAAATTAGTTTACGCCACTGAAAAGATTTATACCTTCACAATTTTATTTTATAAAACAGTACATGTGACTAATGAAAACATACAATGTTATTAGAAATACAAAATTAAATATTCATGCGAAAATTTCCTTTGACATTGTTTATTTGACATTCTTCGCTTAAAATATCACTGTGTTTATAAGATAATAAATCAAGAAGTAAATAAGAATCTATGTTTTTAGAATTCCTTAAGATCTGACAAACACTAAAGTAACAGAACGATGTTAGAGGATATTATGTTTTATTTGTATCACTGGAACAAACGTTAAGACACACTGATCAAAGAAAAGCATTTTTAAACAAGGTTTTGTATAGGGATGATTTGTATAAAAACATTCTCAATATGTACACTGGATCAAAAACAATTGCAAAAAATAAATACAACAAAGACATTGGTCGGAAAAACAAATTAATCGTTTTCACTTCAGCCTTCCATGCTTAAAACTATCGTACACTGATGCAATTTACCTTCAAACAAAACATTGATTTTTACAAAATCATTTTATTGATTACTAAAACATGTATCCACAAGTGAAATTTACGGCATGGAACCCTAAACTCGCATTTGAAACATATCCAAGGGCACTCACCATAAACTTACCTTTTTCCTTAGAAGCTTTTTCCAAACTGATCCGACTTTGATGACAATCGCCAATTTTCTAGTTTTTTCGGGTACGAAACCCTAAACTAGCACTTGAAACATAGCTAAGAAAACTGTCCATTAAATAACTTTTCAAAGGAAACAAAGAAAAAATCAGTTCATCTCTTCTTAGTTCGAAGGTTAAGAACAGTTGAAGCAATGTTAATCAGCAGCACGATTTGTCTTTTAACGTTTTTCCTGAAGGTATAGGTGCCAGTCAAGGTTTCAGCTTACACTTATCAATATAAACCCAGGCTTGGACTAATATTCCATTTGAAGTACAATTAGAATATGGATCATGGTATGCAATTTAACATCAAATGATTTACAAGCAATTACTTTCCAAATTAATGAAAAATATTCAAAAATTTTTAGAATAGTTTACGAAATATCAGCTTAAAATTTTTACCTATGAATTTCATTAATAAAACGTTAAGCATTGGACATAAAAAAAAATAGTTTCTTATAAGTAGAACAGATTTACAATATGTTATAATACAAAATAATTTTTTTAATACCAAGTTACATAGATTTATGAATTGCATGCATGTAGTATTTTTAATTTTTTTAAAGTACTTTATAGACGATTGAAACGTTCTATTAATATGTATTGAAAACCAAGGTTCTAATACCGGCGCCAGTATTGAATTGTATTAAAGGATTTAAAGTTAAAAGTATTTTATCAAAGTGGCATTATATGATATGTACGTATATGTATCAAAACATTTTTATTGTATACAGTAGTTATAATTTAAAATTTTACATACGTTAAATAACATTTCAATTTATTCAATTTATTTACAAATTTCTCAAATTATTAACTGATATTCATAGAGCCCATGAAAAGCTTATTTTGTAATTTTTTCAAAAATGACAAAAATAAAAATACTCTATTTACATAACTCATAAAAAACGATTTTTGAAATATAGTTAAATATTCATGAACTAAAACTGATAATTTGATGAATTCACTTGGGTTTTTCTAAACAGAGCTTTGATAATGTCGCTATTTTCAATACAAATCTATAGTATGTATGGTAGTATGGTACTAATAGTTACTTACTAATTTGGTACTTCGCCATAAAATTGAAGAATGCCATACCGTTTTCGATTAGGTTATGGCAGCTTAAAAAAGTTTTTTGTTTTTGTTCGTTCAAACCGAAATAATATTTTCTCTAATTTTTGTTGATATAATTTAAGCTGTAAATATTAAAAAAATATATTTAAATCATTTTATTTAAACTGTAGAGGATAGGAACGACAAATGTTTTCATTTAGAGGTTTTGAAAATTCGGGGTTGACAACTGACTTCGGGCTTGGCAGGTCAGTATAAGATAAAAAATATGTTTTGCTAGAATGACGTCATACGTGGGTATCGCCATAGAGATTACATATTAAACTTGGAAATAAGTAGCCTTTGAATGCAATTTTTGATTGCTAATAACTTCTTCTTCTTTTAATCAATTTTTATTTCACTTTCAAATTTTGTCATGGTATCACGTCTAGTTTTACATTTTTGTGGGTAATGTGGCCAATTCGACATCAGGATTATCCCCTATTTGATAAATATAAGACTGCCTGTGTTCATTCTGAGAGTTTTAGTTAAAAATTTCCAAATTGTTATTCATAAAGCCAAGTGTTTTGCTCACTTTATGATAAAACACCCTATATACATGATTGTAAGATATATTTATAAGTATATATATGATTGTTGTATTATTTCAAATGGAAAACGTTAAGAAATCCTTTTTCCTTGTGCATTTACTTCAATAGACCATTTAAAATTCCATACATAACATTTATAATAAAATATATATATTTATAATATTATATAGAGTGTATGAGTTCACACAAGAGCGGAGTTTGCTTCTACTCTTTTACCTACTCTCTTTTTAAACATTAAATTCTGTAAATATTAACACGTTTATTACGATCGTATAAGAAGGAATACGGTTGCATTATATGTATTATATAATGGGGTAATGTTTCATGCCACGGCTACATTTTAACATGAATTCACTCGACATATATCGAGCTTTGACTTTCTTGGCATAATTTCAATATGGGCTTTTTTTATAACTTAAAATATTGAATCATTAAATTAAATTAAAAGGGTTTTAATGTAAAAGAACGGTTCTCGGAGGTAGCAGCAAGGCAATTCTTATTTTCGAATATAATAACAATCACGTTTAACCTCCGTTCTTCAGATCACGTCTATAATATCACACTACCGCTGCCTGGACTCCAACCCGGAACCTCCCAGCCAGTAGTCAAAGCCAGTAAAGCCTTAACTCGCTCGGCTACTAAGCCTCTTTTTATTTTCAAATATACTATCAAATTAAAACGTCATACCATAATCCAGGCCACTTTGCTAATTTTCTGTGGGCGTATTCATGATTAATGAATATGTGGGTATACTGCAAAGAGGCAGGAGGATTTTCAATCTCTAAACCCGGAATTATGTGTTTATTTTATGTGTTGAGAGTTCAAAAAGCTTCATTATTTTATGAAAAATCGGTAATATTCATTTTTGTTAAATGGCTTCGTAAATAAAAAAAATCCTTCAGATATGGAAAAATTAAAATCAGGTAGAACGCTTTTAGGTTCATTCGGGTTGTTCTGGGCCATGGTAGATTATACGACACTTTTCCCTACATGAAATGTATATGAAACGATCGCTACTACTACTTCTTTATTAATAATGGAAAATACGAGAGATGTGATCTTTTTTAAAGTAGCGACAAAATATATAAATCAAATATAATATTCTTAAATGAAATGCCCGTCGACTCCTACTTGTATATAACGTATAATTCTTATTAGTCACTACGTTTACATGAGTGAACTATGTACGTATTTAAAGTTTAATATTCAGACACAAAATAATCGGCCCGTCATACTATGTACTCCAAAAAGTATTCATAGCTATTCTTCGAGAACTGTAATAAATAGAAAGTCAAATATTGATAATATTAAGGCAATGATAGGGATAAAGTTCAATTTAAAGTCCAAGGTTAATTTGTAATATGTTTTTTGGAATGTACGTAATATTTCTGTGAAATACTATCAAGTCGAAATCTGGTCCCGAAAGATTTAGCTAAGATTAAACAATTGTTCCCTAGAAGAGGAATATGTATATACGTATGTTTTTAATTTTAAACCTTTTAAGAAGTAATCAATGTACCTAAAGTAGATTATGTCGTAATAACCTTATGTGTTTATAAACAAATTAAATATTATATTTACAACGAACGCGTTATTATAAATTAGATTGTGATAATAATATAAGAAAGACGATTAATGTTTAAGTAACAAGAGTTGTTTTATTATTTCCGGTCATTATGACCGCCGAATTGAAATTTCTTTCTTTCGTATGTATAAATTCAGTATGTTGATGATGATTTTAAGAAAGAAAAAAAATATGTTAATTGGTATAATTAACAGATATAAATAATAATAATTTATAATAATTTACCCATGAACATGTAAAAATACTAAAAATTATATTTTTTGGTTATTTTGAGACATATTTATCTCTAAATAGTACTTATAAGTTTATGTAAAGATATTAAAATATTTTTATAATAAATTTTTAGAGTTCACTGGGCAGAATTTTTATTTTATTCTTGTTTTGGAAGATAAGTATGTAAAAATGTTTAAAGCTTAAGAGTCACTGGTCTGTGTAGTGAATAATTCATACAAAATGTTTCAAATATTCTAATGAATAAGTAGTACCCATTTTTGAATTTTTCTAAACGTATTTTTTTAAATAATGTTCATTTAAAAAAATGGAGGGTAGAAGGAATCCACACAGTCATAGAAACGAAGTTTACTTTTGGTGCTCGCTAATCGTACAATGATTATTTTGCAGCATGACATAAACTAATCATATGATTCTTGAGTTTTATTGGACATGTTTTCTAAGCTCAGATCAAAATTTAACTCATCATTAATCACCAATAATGTTGGTTAGAAGATTATCTTAACTTAGAAAGTTATTCCTCATAAAAAATAAGTTTCGTTTCGACGTAAATCGAATAGAAAAATCTTACTTATAATGAAAGTATACATATGTGTTTTTACATTCGATTTTTAAATTAAATACATAGATAAAATATAGTAGTGGGAAATTAAATATTGAGAACAAATTTAAAATAAAACTTTGGGTTTTATAAAATAAAACTAGCAAATTTTGTTGGAAATGTTAGTTTAGAAACCGGCTAGGTTTTCTACAAATATATTAACTTCATTATTTTATTATTTTAAGCAACAACGTCGATCAAAAAAATTCGGTGTTGCCACCCTTACTTCCCAACCTACGCAAAAAATAAACCTCGAATATCTAAATGGTAGAGAATATCTAAAAAAAGTTTCCTAAGCAAAATTCGTTTTAAATAAGTTAAGCATGGAAAATATAAAACTTTTATTTGACTTTTTTCGACAACTTTCAAGAAACTTGTCTGAAGTGATATTAACTAAATTTTAAGAGGGTTTTGAAAAGATTCCATGCCAATCTTAAGGTAGTTTGCAATCAAATCTTTTTGCTTTAATCAATGAATTTTATTTATTCTTTAATTACAGGCAGTACAGACAGACAAAAACAAAAATAAAACATCAAACCAAGGGAAAAACAGGTTTAGTTATGATAGTTTTCATTAAATAGTTGGATGTTACATGTCATTTCAAATCACATACCTATTAATTTAAAACTGCAGGTACAATCATTTAAAATTTTGAAATATGCAAAATTAAATTTTATTTGAAACGCAATTAATAAAAGGAATACAGGTAAAATAATATAAATATTTTGCATGAATATATGTATATATATCTAAAATGTTTTCGTATTTTGTTTTATAAAATATAGATTTTTATGTCTATAATTATGAGATAATTGGTAATAATTAGTTTATAGTTGATACCTTAATTTTACACACGGAAGATCATAGTTGACCTATTCAACTTCACCCATCAAATATTATAAACTTTTTTTTTTAAAAGGAGTAAGTTTGTAGTAGAAAGGTAAAGCTTCCATTCTCGAAACTAAAAACTTTAATAAAATATCAGGAATAAAATCTTAGTTTTTTTTTTTTAACTTTCAAGAAATTTGTTCAACGTTCTTTACAAAAATGTGTGTAGGAATGTAGGCGCCTCTACGTTTATCTGTTATAATGTAATCAATTTAAAATTTTCACATACTCTAACTATCTCATTTGATTAAAACAGGATTGAAAGACCTATGGATGGGTGGAATTTGGAATTAATATTACTGAAATGGAAATATTTATCAATACTGCTTTTTTAGTAAATAAATTTTTCCTAATTTACTTCTAGTTCATTTTTCAGAAACATCCATTTTTAGAGATATTTGTATGATTTTTGTATTCAAAAGTCTAGCTTTTTTATAGTGTCTCAATACAAAGCTTAAAATGGAAAATTATTAAAAAAGAGCGAGAATTGTCATCACTTTAATGACGTAATTTAAGGTTAATTACGCCAAAGTGATAGACAATAGAATTCAGTGTAAAATCATGCAAATGCCGATTTCATCTGACACTTGCTAAAAGAACACGTTCGATTAAACGTGCGTTTGTTGGAATTATGTAAGGTAAAATGAATATTGTGTCACTATAACGTACATTTCGTGCATCCTGTGATTACCTTCGCACTAGAATTTCTCGGTGAGTAATGATAAAATGGTAATAAACATCATAACTTTACAAAGTAAGAACAAAGTCGGGCAGAGAAGTGTGCGATTTTAAAACTCGAAAATTATGTGAAAAATTAAGTAAGTAATGAAGAAAATTGATTTGCCTTTAAGCAAATTGGGTTGCCTTTAGAGTAAATTGTGTTACTGTCGTAAATGTAGTTTTGTTTAGTTTCGTATAATTTTTAATGTACGCTTAGGCGCAGAAAATTTTGGGGGTAGATCATGAAGTTATTCTAAGCATTTCGCACCATTGCTAGAGGAATTTGCAACAGTATTCGTTTGATAAAAGGCTTCTCCAGCTGAAGTGCAATAACACGGTATCATTTGCATCATTGTGACTAAATGAAATACTGGAAAAATGTTCTCACAAACAAATTCCTTAAATAACCACATTGACTTGCTTAAAAAACACAAAATATTTTCTTCAATACTTAAAGTAGAAAGTAATCAACCCTTGTAGCTCAGTTGGTTAAGACGTAGCCACTTCCGTTCGCGGTATGTCTAAGGTAACGGGTTCGACTCCCGCCGTCACAACAAAAAAAATTTAATAAATAGTTCTGATATCCTGGTGTAGTGCATGGTATATACGTGCAGGAGGTCCATTCAGCCTCTGAAAATAGTTAAGGGATGATAAATGAAATTATCAGCGGAAAGGTGGTAAAACACATATATGGTATCACAATTTAGTATGTCCTTCGTGGACAACCAATATAACCTAACTTAACCTAAAGTAGAAACTGAATATGGTATATTGTAGTATAAAGGTCAATAGACAGAAATGCTTTTTACAGTTTATTTAAATTCGCATTCCACCCGATGCAATTATTTCCATAATCAGAAAGTTTTTGACCTTTCTTCCAAAAGCTATACCCACCATGGTTTGTTCAGGTTTTAATATTGATTATTATCGAATACATATTAGGTATAATACTAATATTATATTATAGAACTTATACTGGTTTAAAATAATTTTTGATTTTAATACCATTATAATTTTAATGGTTTACTTTCTAGAAACATGATTTTAGCATTACAATACGTGTTTTATGGTTATCATAAAAATTGAATATTGTACTATAAACCTGCAAATGAATTTTAACAGACAGAGGATTTTAGCGAATTAAAATAAGCTGGTTATCGATTCACTTCTATGTATAATATTTTTGTTACCGTCCAAACACACTGTTGTTGCTAAGAATATTGGGTTTTCCAAGAGATATTCTATCATTAATACATAACAGTAGCTTTTAGGATTCTCGTAATTTAAGCTCCATTATGATTTGTTTAAAAAAATTTAAATTTTGACAATAATTTAACGAGTTAAGAAGCCACAAGCAAAGGCACGCAAAGTTAAACTTTATGTTAAGGGCTTATACAATGTTTTAAAACCGGAGAACCCCTCAATTATCAAATATTTCGAATATTGCAATCTTAGATAATTATAAACCCTACGGACATAAAAGAATTTTTTTAAATAATTACTCTAATTTTATGTATTTATTAAGGGATCTAGGGTTGTAGTTTGGGTTGTGTAATGTGTTTTTAAATACCACGTACACAATTTTATATTTCCATTTTGTTATTTGTAAAAATAATGTTTACATCAACATGAAATATTATAAATTTGATCAACACAATTCTATAAATATTAAAAAATTCGATATAAGCAAAAGTTCTGGAAATTTAAAACTTAATTTGTCTGACTTAATTAAGAAGGAGCAGGGAGGGTCAATTAAGAGTTAAAAATTTTTTACTGAAAGTTTCTACCCTGCTCGTACTTCCTTAATACCTTGAATAGGATAAAGGCATCAGAGGCTCCTACTAATATCATAAGTGTTTAAGAAATTGATGGTTCATAATTTTCTTTGACTGGAAAACTTACTAAATCAATATTATTTATTTTGTTATAAAAGCATACTTTATGGAATAGTACCGAGACTCCTTATTAAATATTAACAAGGTAATAAAGACTTAAAAAATTTAAATATCGAAATTTTAAACACTATTATTTTGTAACATACAATAAATTAAAACATACCTTTGTTAAATAATTACGTTTAATTATGTGGTTAGATATTTTTGTTTATATTATATTAAATTTCAAAAATTAAAATTCATAAATCACTGATTTTATAAAATAAGACTATACAATTTTTTTCCCTATCTGAATATAAAAGGTATAAGAGTTAACATCGTAAACCATATAATTTTATTTTTTTGTAAATACCAATTACAACAATTTTTTGTTTCTTCAAAATATTCTTAAATATTTTTTTATTCGTTTAGCAATAATATCTATAGCTGGAAATAAACCACAGCTGTGTATGGTTATTCGGATTAAAAAAAATTGTTTGTGTGTGCTTCTTTGGTTGATCATTATATTGTTAACACTTGATAATAAATTATAGGTGGATTGCTCATGAAATGATATAAAAATAAAATTAAGATTACATACGTACCTATTTGATTGGAATTGAATCGGTGATGAATATGCAAAAACAGAAGAGCTTATTTTTTATAACCTATCTGCCTGTGTTAAAACCAGTCCTCACAATTACATTAGTCCTCCTTAACTGTTGAATAATTAAAGCCGGCAGAACCCTCTTAAAGTTAAATCATAAAAAACGTTTATCTTATTAACAGAACCAACTATTGACCGTTGAAATTGATCAAGGACTTTATGAGATTTGATATATTATTTATAATCTAAACGTTTTTTTACAGAATAGTAAATTACCCAATTGATTACGATTGAGAAGTTTTATTTTTAAAATTGTTTTTATTACAGAATGAAAATGAACCTTGTACCGAGTGGTCAAACTCACGAAAGCCTATGCTTTAGATATCGAAAAAAATTATTTTTACTTTTCGTTTGATATTGTCAAGTTATAGCATAATTCACCATCAAAATTGAAAATATATATTTTTTTTTAATTTGTGACCTCACTACCGTGCTTATATATCCTTAATTAACCGGGCACAATGATTTTTTTTGTTTTAAATAATTTATTAACATTTTAACTATAAACAGTTTTTTTTTTTTTTTAATTTTCACCTACTAGTTTTGGAGAAATGTATGAAAACTTTGCATCCATTTACCGTTTTCCATAATACCAATGTTAAATATGCCTACTTTTGAAGTATTTTATTGATATAATGAGAATATTTTGATTTAGTTAATCGGGCAAACCTATTAAAATTTTCAATATTGATTTAGACTAAGTCCAACTTCATATTAAAGAAATCAAGCCTTTCATCCAAAATTGCCCTGGCATTCGTACATCCCTAAGTTCTCAAAAAAAGTGTGATGGAATAAAAAAGAGAGACTCTTACCATGATTATATTTTAAGAAATGGTTTAAAAAAAATACATAATAGTAAATTTTGATCTCTGACTCTACACATACCCCTACTATAAAATTAGTGTTTATAGTTTTCTGGTTGTGGTATCTTATGTTTCTGACATTCAATTAAAAAATCGTTTAAATTTTTAAGTAAATTCGTTGTTAAAGCATCTTTTACATTTTTAATTTGGGAAATAAAATAAAAAAATTCAGTGATCTTGAATGTAAATTATATGTGAAAATAAAAAGAAACAAATCAACTTTATAGTTTTTTAAGTGTTAGAATTTTATTAACTAAATTATTAGACAAGCGACTATATTATTAATTGTTTTTTTTCTCTTTTTTTTTTATAGTTATATTATATATATATACGAAGACAGTATCTTACTGCTCAAGCTCCCACAGCAGTTACAAATCTCTCAAAAAAACAAACTGAAATGGTATAAATGGTAACATAATTTGGAAACACTAAGGCGGTAAGATGTCAAAGAAATTGACATGATAATTTGCGAAGTTAAAAAAATACTAAAATTCACGTGTTAGGCCTGAACATGAACACAATCTTTCTAGAGTGCCAAACTTAGGTACTCTAAGCCTACTTAATCTCCTAAGAAAAGGACTATAAAAAAAACTAGGCGACTTGAAATCTATTTTTTTATTACGTTTTTGTACTTTCATAACATCATGCTCTTAGTATATTGTCTTATAATATGAAAAAATATCAATTCTCATTGATTATATCGATTAACCCTTGTTTTTAAATGTTTTATGGCGTATTTGTTACTGGCATGGCAGCTTGTACTCTTATAAAACTTCAGTAACAATAATAATTTATAATCCAAGACAAGTAAACTTGTTAGATGTAGCAACCAAAAAAAATAATATGTTTATCTTGTTATCTTATCTAAGCGTATAATTAAAATAATTGGCTAAATATTCGTTTTTTTATTTTATTTTGTTTTTTAAATTTTATATAGTTTTTTTTTTCTTTATAAATATATATTACATTGTGT
The DNA here is from genome assembly GCF_905475395.1 of Chrysoperla carnea. NCBI lineage: Eukaryota > Metazoa > Arthropoda > Insecta > Neuroptera > Chrysopidae > Chrysoperla > Chrysoperla carnea. The sequence continues at coordinate 29,930,505 of NC_058341.1, forward strand.
AAATATAAAAGGTTTTCCATTTAGAATGATAAAATAAATGTGCTTGAGATATCATTACAAAAATTGTTATTTTATGAAAATTTTTGTGAAACCAAAGACCTAACCAAATGTACCTAACCCACAACTCTGCCAGGTGACATGTAACCGTGCTAATTTCTATTACATTCCAATAGTGTTCTAAATGATATGAAATCTTTTAAATTTTATGTACTTTTAACATTACTTTTCAATAATGCTTCGAAAGCATGGCGCACTTTCTATGAAAAACTATTTGAAAAAAGGTGCGTTATTTTCTTTAAATTTGCTTTTGGAATACGCCTGTACTCTAGAGTAGCTTCATTGTAGCAAACACTATGAGTAGTTGAAAAAGGTTAAATCAAAACAGTCTTTTTTAAAGAAAGTTAAAAAAATAATAAAAATCTGATTGAGGTGCATATATTCCCGGGTAACTAGATTTGATTCTAAATTATCGAAGATGCTAAATATACTAAATATATCGAAGATAAATATTTGTTCTAAATTTTGAGAATCTATGGAAAAATAGCCTCGGAAAGAAACAGCGAAGGAACAAATAAATTTCGAAAAAATAAACCGGAAAACAATAGTGAATAGTTTCTTCTTTTGATTCCAATTTTTGTTCATCAGCATTGTTTTTATAAATCAATCATATAATCATTTCATGCTATACAAATATTTTATCATTCTTAATGGGAAGCCCTTTATATGCGGTTCAAGAGTCCAAAGTCAAGTGGGAGACTGGCGCGCGCGATAGGTGTTCTGTGTTAGTCTGTCTTTAACCATTAAAATATTTTTACTGTACATATTTTTTAATGCCAAATTGGTGATTTCATATTATGAATAAGGCAGGTATTGTTTATAATCTTTAAATTGAGATTTTTATATTTTTTATATCGAGAATATAAATTAATAAATTAGTTAATTTATTTTTGATTTAGCTCTTGAATGCTACCAGGGCTACATGAGAACCTCAGAGAAATAATTGCAAGTAACAAAAAAAAAAACAACTTCATATTGCCTAGATTGAGCAAGCTTGTACAACGTTTGCGCAATTTTTCAAGTATAGATTCATTTGGTTATACTTAAAAGTTCTATGTACATTTATGCATGTTTATTGTATATATTGGTTTTATATATAAGGCTGGCAGATTTTGGCAGAAAGAATGCCTAATAATGTTAAAAACAGTTAAAATAAATTGGTAGTACTTACATGGTCAGTGTGGTACTGAAGTCGTGTGAGTGCGACGCCTGTAGTCCACACGACTAACTTCCCAGAAGGAAAAAAAAGTTCTTGTTAGTGTGTTACACACACACACACAGACATCACATTGAAAAGTTTTGATTCGTATATTGCGACCTTGAAACCGCGGAAATATGTAAAACTTGAGATTTACACCCCCCCCCCCATTACATTAACTTCCTCTGGGAAGTTAACACAGAGCGTTAATTTCTTTTTATTTTCTTTCGGAGTACGTACTACATGGTTAAATCAAAACATAACAGTATATTTTGAAGAAAGGTAAAAAAATTAAAAAAAAATCAGATAGCATGTTAGCAAAGTGCGTGACTTTAATTGTAGCTGCATGTATTTATCATAATAATGAAATTGCTAAACATTTGTGAATGTGATTGTTTTTACGTAATAAGTAGTATTTATAAACGTTTTTCATTTAAGCCAAAATTGTTGGTTTTTATTTCGTTGTAAAAAGTAATTGTCGTAGTGCGAATACTTTTTTTTAACCGAAATATCCATTTTGAGCATCTTCAAATTCATTTTGTCCAATTTTGACGCGATCTAAGCGTTATAGCAAAATTTTAATTAATAATACATTCTTACAAGTTTGTATGTGTACAAATAAGTCGTGAGATATCCAAGTTTTAAGTAAAACAAAGGGTTTTTAGATGCGATTGTTTGGAGAAAGAAAAATATATACATTTCTCTTCCCAAGTAGATTCAAAATTAGTTAAGTTTCATTTTGTAATTGAAAAAATTATAGCTACACGAAAACGCTTTTGAACTCAGAACTTAAAGAGACAACGGATCCCTAAAATCAAAGCTATTTTTTTCGGAGCTCAAACTTATTCCTTTGCCAAACTCGATAAACTAGGATTTGTTTAATCCAATTTTTATTTAACTAAAAACCATAATCAAGCATTCTACAAAAAATGGTATGCTTAGGAATTCGTATACAAGTTTTCCAGTCCAGTATACTTACTAACTGTGGTAATTTAAAAAATATGTATAATCTTGGCCAGGCCGGGCCATATAAATGATATAATACTCACTAACGATAAAAACCAAAAGCAATAAACTTAAAAAAAAAGTTGAAATTCTCTGTTGTGGCTGAACGTGTTAATAATGCTTGTAAACTGTTTTACCGACAACTGCCACATACATCTCTTCTCACTTTTAAGATGTATATAAAAATAAAAGAAGTTGTGGTGATAATGGCTTTTAAAAGTGAAACCAATAGCTTCATCTCTAAGTAAATTCGTCCACCCTGATCCTGTCCTGATATATTTATAAATGTGTAACTTTGTGAAGATAAATAAATGTATCAAACTAATCCTGATATATTATAAATGTGAAATTTTGTGAGGATGAATTAATGTATCAAACTCATTATAAGTTCTAACCCATATATAGGTATATATTTTAATAAATAATTAAAATAATAAAAAATAATTTAATAATTTTATTATTAGTGTATGACTACAAAAATTTTTTTTATTTGATCTCAAAATTTTTCGAACTTGCGTTCATTCTCAAGATTCTATTTAAATTGAATCTCTTGAGGCAAGAAGCACCAGCTTTCGAAATAAAAAAAATTATCAAAATCCGTTCACCCAGTCGAAACTTTTGAGGAAATAAACATAAAAAAATACAGCCAAATGAGAACATTCTCCTTTTTAGAAGTGGGTTAAAAATTATAAAAAAAGAATTATCATAAAGTAGTCATTTTGAACCGGGGTCACCAGCCTTCGATTCCTAACCAAAAGTCGCCAGGCCAACTACCAGTTTGGCCCGATGCAATAAATGTTTCACATCAAAATTATATTACAGTAGAATCTCGATAAGTTAAAGTCCAAGGGAAACACAAAATATTTTAAGTTATAGAGGTTTTAAGTTATCAAGTGTCTATGTTAGGTAAAGGTTAATATAGAGGTATGTACATGTTTCTATGTACCCTAGTTAATATAGAGGTATGTACATGTTTCTATGTAGTTACTGAGGGCCTATACAGAGATTATTTATTTAAGTTATAGAGGTTGCGTCTTTTAAGTTATAGAGGTTTTGGGCTCTGATGGGAAGGGAACATAGTATTTTTTGAAGTAACAGAGGTTTTTATGTTACCGAGGTTTAAGTTATCGAGATTCTACTGTATTTTGATTTTCGGGGTGAACGCAATTTCTTATCGGAGACTTAAAAAAACAAAACAAGACAAAATAGGTACTACATACTGAACGCATATACAAAGAAGAACTTCACAAACTTATAATTATAGTAAGTTGAAAAACCTACATAAAGTAGCTAGTCAGTGAGCCAGCCAGCCACAAAATACATAACCTTGAAAAACCACTTTTATGGATATGTATGTGTGTGTATGTATGTGTTTGAGAGAACGAAGCAGTACTTTATGAAACAAATCATTTATTTAATAAAACATCATATAATCAAAAACAACCAAAAAAAGCGATTTAATTTATTGTAGTTACTAAATCAATATTAATAATACGACTACGGCATACTGAGAATTATTGTGCACTGTTCTGTAATGACAAAACTTTTTGAATTTTAACGAGACTACTTTTAACTCAAAATTTCTATACTATAGATTCTGATAAATTTCGATGGTCAGATCAAAGATTAAGAACACAAATGAAATATCAGGTGGGAAATTTGAAAGTTCAAATACACATAATATTTGACGCTTTTAGAGGCACAAGAAAATTTTTATTCTATGAAACCTATCCTAAGAGAAGTCTTCATATAACGAGGTGCACGAAACTGAGAGATGTAACTTTTTTTACCAAGATAGTTTTTGAAAATTATAAGTCGATTATTTTCCTTTTCTTTAGAAAAACATTACCCTAGGAATTCACATTTGAAGGTGTATGTTACTGCGCAATGTTTGAAAAACTCTAACCCTCTAAGCATCAAAATTCCGGGTTTGAAGGCCTTTGAGCACACCCAATATTGTTACGGTTCAAAGGTACACAACTTTATCTCAAAGCTGTTTATCTCAAAAATTAAAAGTTCTATTGGAATGGGCAAATCGAATCGATTGAACATATTTTTCATCACCAGAATGAATGGAAAATGACTTTGTTAAAAGTCTGCCTCGAAACTAGTAAAAGATGAATAACCAAAAATCAAAACCCAAAATATATCATTTAGGGTAAAGCTTAAAATCTCCAATATTGAATCGATTGGATATATTTTTTTGTCACATCATTTCTCTTTGGGATAGAGGAACACTTTGAATTGGAGAACTGGAGATACACGGGATGTGAAAATCTGATAATTTGATTTAGTACATGAACAATACAACCAAATATTGTAATATAAAACAAATACTGAATAATTAATTTTATGAAAAAGATTATTTAGTTCATTATTAAACAAATAAATAATGTTGATATAAATATCATCATTGTTTTAGTGTAATTAATTAATTTATTTTCATTAAAATTCTAATATTGATAATTATTATTATTATTTCATACATAAATTTTCATTCAAAAACATACAACTAAAAATAAACAAATCTATGTAAATTAAGGTGATTAATAAAATTTTGTTCAATTCAATTATTATACCGGGTATTTAACTATTTTTTTTAACCCCCGAACTTAAAAAAGGGAGTGTTATAAGTTTGCCGCTGTGTGCGTGTGTCTGTGTGTTTGTCTGTCTGTGGCATCGTAGCGCCAGAACGGATGAACCGATTTTTTTTTTCTGGTTTCATTTGAAAGGTAATTTAACGGAGAGTGTTTTTAGCCATGTTTCAAGTGCGAGCTTAGGTTTCCGTTCCCGAAAAAATAAAAAACTTGGCGATGATCTTCAAAATCGATTCAGTTTAGAAAAGTCATGACATATAAGTAATTACTTTGGAAATGAATGGTCAAATAAACCTAGTTCAATTCATTTCGAAAAGTGAAATAGTAAAATAATTAGGTAATTTAAAACAATAATTCAAAAGAACAAAATCAACTCAAATATTTCAAAATCAATTAAAAAATTAGTCCCATAAAATAATAGCTCTAAATATACTTTTCATCACATTTGATTTCCTTGACCATCACTTTGATATTGATTTAAGAAGGACTGTTATAAGTTTAAAGTGTTTATCTATGCGTCTGTATGTTTTCAGTGGCCCCAGTCTGTATGTTTTCAGTGTTCATCGTAGCCCCTAAACGGTCGAACCGTCTCGATTGAGAACATTTTAAAGTTTCCAAAAATCGGCTTACAAGGAATAAATCGCATTTATCGGGGGTTTTTAAAATTTTGTAAATTTCACTTGTCTGGAATAAAATAACAACTTAATTAAATGTTCTTCTTACGAAAAATTTAGTTGACTTCGATTTCTTGTCAGAACTGGACGTCAACGAATCGAACTGTTGGTGACAGACATATTTTTGAAGCCACTTTATCAATTTGTACCATCTCACTAGCTTATTTCCTCTAAAAAGCTTTTTTTATGGTTCAATTTCATGTTTTCTGTTTGTTTTTTGGGGGACACTCTAAAATTACAGTCAAAAATTATCGGACAGAATACATATATATATAACACCCGGTAAAAACAAAATAAAATTAATACTAAGTATTATTTCTTGGTTAAAAATATATAATAATATTATATATTTTATATGAGTATAATGTTATTTTACATGTATAATTTGACAAAAATATAATGTTATTATGAATAATGTTTCCTACCATTTAACTGTTTCCTTTTAAATTTTTCATGTAAATACAAATTACATTGCTGCTTATATAGAAATTTATTTTGTAAAATTTCATTGAAATAAGAAAAAAATGGAGAAATTTAAACAAATCTTTAGAATAAATTATGATGGTATTTTATTTACATAAATTTACAAAACACAAAAAAAAAGTGTAGTTAATAAATAAATATAAAAATATTTTGTGAAACAACCAATTTGTAATTGTTAACATCATATTTCATTAAACTTATATTTTATCATTACAGAAGTTATTATTAAAACTAATAAAGAACTTTTTAAAACATAATAAACACCCACATAAGAAATTCACTAAAATTGCTTTTTAAAATTCGAGCTTTCATTACATCGAACATAAAAAATAATTTTCCTTCTGTATAATCCTTATACAGAAGGATCCTTATACGTAAATTATATCGGCATTCAGTTTTTTTTTTTATAGTGTGATCATTATAGCCTCTAGTTCAGTATCAGTTATTCAAAACTAATGGGCTAGAATTTAAAAGGTATTTCATTACTTGAGATTAAAAACATGTTCATCAGCATATGGTGGAAGAGATGGATAAGAAACAGCATATTGTGCTTTCAGGCGGATCGCGAATGGATTAAAATTTTAAAAGTTTACAGAATTTCATATGCAATCCAATCTGCAATACAAAACTCATTCCCAATTTCAATTGAAAAACTCAATGTTTCGGGTACGAAACTCTAAACTCGCACTTTAAACATATCAAGGACACTGTCGATTAAAATAATTTTTTCTTATGGCTATCTCAAAACAGAACCGTTTTTTGTAGATCATAGCCTCTTTTTTAGTTTTTTCGGCTACGGAATCCAAACTCGCACTTGAGACATAGATAAACGCACTCTTCATTGAATTACTTTTCAAACAAACAGAAAAATCAAAATGGGTTCATCTGTTTAAGAGCAACGATGTCACAGACAGACAGACTGAGAGACACACAAACATAGCGGGCAAACTGATAACATCTCTCTTTTTTATTCGAAGGTTAATAAATTTGTAAAAATTATAGGTTGGGAGTCAAAACTAAAACCTTTGACTTTTCTCAAATAACAATACCTGTCTATTAAAAAAGGTAAAAATAATTTCAATAAAAGTATTTTTATTTATTTTATTCGTTTTTCGCGTTATAAAACTTTTTGACACGCCTGAGAACAAAATTCAAGATAAAATATCGTAAAATAAAGTGAATATTTTCTTTTCGAACAAATTTGATGTACTTTTATAATATTCAAACGATAAATAATAATAAATTAATTTGAAATAAAATAATTTTACAAGTAATTCATACTAATAAATAAAATATATATTTTATTTAAATTGTTGTTGTTTGAGAATCTTGTTTGAAAAACTTATACTTCTTCAACAATCTTCTTCTTCTTAGAAATATATATATATATACAAGAGAGAGAGTTTTCTAGGTAGGCCGAACAAAATTTTTTTGTTTTCCGATACCAATGAGAAACTTTTTTGGATATTTTTCTCAAACGTAACAATCATTTTTGCTGTCATAAAAAATTTAAACAATAGACTTTCAATTATGTGCGTAAAACAGAACTATTGAATCATCATGGTACGTTTAGCCAGAGTAGTAATCGAATCCCGTAAAGTATTTAGCTTTGACATGTTATAATGAAACATTTTCGATTGACGCTAATATGGACTGTTTTTAGCTCCCGAACTAAAAAACTTTGGTGTTATAAGTTTGACTGCTATGTGTGTGGTGCTGTGTGTTGTGTGTCTGCCTGTGGCATCGTAGCGCCCAAACGTATGAACTCATTTTGATTTTTTTGGTTTCGCGTTTAGGGTTCTGTATCAAAAAAAAAAAAAACAAAAAAAATGGAGATGATGTTCAAAATCGGTTCAATTTTGAAAAGTCTCTAAGGAAAACGGTAATTTAATGGAGAGTCTTTATAATTATGTGTCAAGTGCGAATTTAGGGTTCGGTATCCGAAAAATTTGTTGTTGATTTTTTAAATTTTGTTAATTTCACTTGTTATATTTAAAGTTGGTCCATTTTTTATCGATGCAGAAAATGAAATGTTTATGAAATTTGAATTGAATAAGAGAAAAATATAAGATTTTATCCGATTTTCTTAACTTTGGTATATTATATTTCGATTTGAAAGCCATAACCTTATGCTGATCGTCACGATAAGGCCCTACATTTAATGAATTACTTTACGACTATATATAGTGAATGTTTTAATGAAATATTAAGAATATAACAATGATTTATTTTGTTCTCTCGATTCACAATGCGCAAAAATAAATTTGAAGTAATTATAACTAGGATAATATTTTTGAAAGTTTTGTATGGTTTATCGTGGAAATGTTGTCGGATTTCCAAATTTCTTCAAAGGTACTTCAAAAGAACGTCCAACCTTAACAACTTTCTCATATATATTCAACCGGCATAGAATTTATTTGATGGTAGAAATTTTATATGTACTTTTTAATCCAAATGGTTGATCTAAATTGCAAATATTATTATAGCATTGAAAAATGTTCATCACATTATATATACTATAGGTACATACGTATATATCGAAGGTATAAAGGTAAAGGTAAATGTTATAAAATATTTATAATGTTTTTATTTTTATTACCTGATAAATCAATTGTTTTTATTAATATGTTAACGTATTTAGTTAGGTTATATTTTATAGGTGTTTATTTATTTATATTCATTATATATTTCTTTTATTTTTACTTCTATATACAAAACTTTCCTTTATTTCGCTCGCTTGAAATGAGCCAAAAACTCAAAGTTTCTCGAATTGGTAACAAATGCACTTTTTTGTTAGAGACTGTATCATTTGATGAGGTTTTTTGACTCCCATTTTATCTCCATGAATATTCTAGGGTCAAGTTAATATGAAATTATTTTATAATGTTTAAAAATTATATTGAAACTCTACGCCATAGATCAATTTTTTCGCATTTTCAGATTTCATATTATTTGAAAAGGATAACCCGAAAATTTGGAGGAAAATAATTAATTGAATACAGTATCGAATACAATCGAATACAACATCTTTGCCTTATACAAAAAGGCGAATTATAACTAGCTCTCTCATGATAATGTACAAGCGAGTGTAACCGTAGCGGCCATAATTATTTTTATTAAGTCATGAGTTAATAAAAAACGAAAGTCTCCCTTACACTAAACCCGAACTCCGTATTACTGTGGGTACACACTAACATATACCAATTATCTAACTTCATACATATTTAGAAATATGCTTTCCGGGAAACCTAATTTTCCTGTTTAGCTGTAAGCAATCGCTTGTGATAAATATGAAAGATACTTAAAGAAATACTTAATACTGGAAACAAACTAAGCAAGGTTTTTATATGGATTAAAAGTTCGGGCAACGAATTTTTGGGGTTTTTCTATTCACATCAAAATAAGTATTTTTTACTTTCCCGGAGTGGTGCAACATGTTTAACAAAAATCGAGTCAGGAGGATCCTAAGATTGATTGCATTTACTTCGCTTTTAACGCGCATCCCTGACAAATGGTTAAAAAATTCTCAAAATCTAAATATACAAAAATAACGTTTCTTTACTAATCTAACACGCATCCTGTATTTGTTAGGGCAACCACTCTCAAGTGCGAGATGAATTTCTTCCGCACTTACACTTATTAAGGGTAGAAACAAGAGAAAACTAAACTCTTAAATACGTTAACAGCTCTCATATTATATGGAGATCACATGAGTATTTCGAGCTAAATTTTTATATTATAATTAAATTGTGTATGTATATTAAATGTATAATAAGCATATATAAAATTGCTTATTAAATGATAACTTTGACAAGTGACATGTAATCAAAATAGTTATTTTTATATATTTAATATTTATTTTAATACGCTTTATATGTTTACCGTAATTAAGTTTGATTTAACAATTCACACTTTATATTTATTAACAAGTTGTATAAAATGTCATTCCTTCTTGAAATGCTTCCGGGTAAAAATTAAATATGCATTTAAACAAATTTATATAATATTTATTCTTGGTTTTTTTTACACTACTTGCTCCCGCATAAAAAAAATGAATGTTACTTTGGATAGATGGTTTACATGTGAACTTGTTTTTTAATTTTTTTTCTGGGAAAGAAATTCCGTTTATAATAAATGTAAAGTGGAATGTGCGTTAATTGTGCAATCAACTGAGTATCGGGTTGTTAAAGAGGAAAAAGTTGTAGATTTTCTCTAGGCCTTCATACAACAACATATTTTTTTGAATGGAAGAAAGCACGTTATCATGGTAAAAGTGAGCGTGATAAATTCAACCACTTATGTATTCTCTGTGTCATAAAATCGGCACAAGTTTATTATCCATGTTTATTAAATTTGTAAAAGGTTTTGATCAAGGAAGGTTCCTTATCAAGGAAGTTGATTTGATTATCTGGATAACGATATCGATTATCGATTTCCATATCTAAAAATATATTTATTTATTTGCGCTCCCACCGTATTTATACAGAATTTTTGATAAATAAATAAGTCTTAAATACTAAAAAACACAAAATAAATTATAGTTAAAAAACTAAAAAACACGCTTTGGGGTGGGGTGCTTTTACTTTTATCAATATATGTCTGTAAAATATTTACAATAATTGGAATTTAGCACCCCACGCTTTTTTACGATGAAATAATATTTTTGTATTTAAAGAAATTATTTTCTACCTTTTAGTTCAGCTAGTTACAAAAGCGTATATTTTAGTTTATTTAACTGTCATTTTATTCTATCAATCATAATAGTATCTCTGTTGTGAGTTTACTCCATTCCAGTCTTGCTATATTGACCTAAGAAATTTTGTATGTTTATAAATAGGGTAGCTTTTGCTTATAAGTATTATTAAAACGAAAAATATGTTTTATTCATGGTAAAATAAATAGTCTATGTGTCATTCACAATAAACTTTATCATCTCCATATATTCGCTTGGGCTAAAAGGATTAACAAAATTTTTGTTTAGTACAGAAAAACACATTTTAAAAAGATTATGTAAAAAATGTTTTATAAGCTGAAATGGAAAAAAAACTGAAATGTAAATATCTCATACCCAGTCAAAGAAAAATATACCAAACAATTCAATTCCTTCTTTTTATATGAAAAAAAAAATCCCTTATTTGTAGATAATTACTTTTATTTTTATAAATATATCATATTCTATTGTCTTTAAAAAAAAAAAAATACAGCAGCATCTCATCTCATTTTTGTTTTTAGTATTTTTTTTTTCTGTTCAAGTATTTAAAATGAAATTTCCATTCATTTTAAACAAATAAAAAGAAAATTTATAATGAAAGTATTAAATCCACAGTGAAAAATAATAATATTATATCTCCTAATACAATGTGCTTTTATACCAACCACCTAACTCCTGTTTTGATGTAAATCATGTATTAAAAAACTTGTACTACATTGGTTTAAGAAATAAAAATAGTAAGAAATATTTTTAGTTTAAAAAAAATTTTAATCACAAATACTATTTAAGGGACAATATTGTACTAAAAAGTAGACAATAATTTTATCAATTAGTCCCTCATACCCTACTAATTGTAAAAGCTTGAGGCGTTCAATTTAAAATACCAAAAATGAATCAGAACGCCTCATCTACTCCAAGTGCTTAAATATTTTTCGATTCATTCTTGATATTAAGCGTCTTTCAATTCGTTAGCTATCGAGAAAAAAAAGATGCCCGCTGAGCGTACCAGATTGTCCTTTTGCTCAAAGAAGATAGTACGGTACATGAAAAGTGGAAAGTATATTACCTCGGAGTCTTTAAGACAGTTTAGAATAAGTATTCAATTAAAGACAGTAGTCCTAAGAATAAAAATGTAACAGGATTAATTTTTATGTAGGTATATACAGAATTCATGTTACGGCTCACCTTCGACATTACCACATCAAATAGACCGTTGAAAAAGAGGGCAAATTTTAACTGACTGGGATACAATTTTTCAAGCAGATGAGATTATCTAAGATCAAATGAATATTCAAAATAGAATTCGAAGTTCGAAGGAATTTCGTTACCCGCACATTAATATTTGATTTATTTAGTCATAGAAGTCTTATTGCGGGAAACTGTTGAATACCGTATGGTATTAAAACTAGGAATCAAAGTAAATAAATATCTTTAAGAATTTGGAGTACAATACACATCATCGAAGCAAGAGAACAATTTGAATTTACTTGTTGGAATGTGCCACAAAAAATATAGCTTGAATAAGTCCTTGAAAATTTTGGTTCAATATTTTTGACTTGAACTATACAATTTTGTATAGTAATAAGTATATCATAATACAAGCAAGCAGGATTCTTCTTCATCGCCTTCTAAATGATCTGTTTTATGGATGTAATGTATGTTGGTGTGCTTCACAACGGTAGTAAAATGAGTCACATTGAAGAATAATTTTCCTCTTATCCCATTCAATTTTCTCTTTTGTTGATGACAGTTTTATATGTTTGATACAAAAATATAAAAATTTACACTTACAGAAGGATTTTCTTTTTTTAACATAAGTCGTACATATCACAAAATAAGTAATTTTTTTGTTGTTGATGCTTTTGTAGAGAGAATGTGTTTGGTTTCGTAAAACTAATACTGTGTTCGAATATATACGAAGAACTTTAACATTTTAAAATAACATATTTCTAACAAAAGAGCGAGTACTAGGAAGTACGTAATCATATTTAGGTCATTGTTACTGTTTCGACTATACATTTCGAAATTGGTTTTAATTCTAAAACATTCATCTATCGTGGTCAAAGAAAGTTCTACGACTTGTAATCAGTTATAGTTTCTTTTTTAACCATCGCGAAGATTTACTAAAGAAAAATTTTCATAATACTTCTGCTTGAAATTTGAAACTTGAAATTTTTATAGTGCACTCAGACTGTAAAAAGTGAGCAGCATAGGTCCATCAACAAAATGTCATTATATTTCTGCGAGAATGTCATTATATTTCTAAAACTATACCAGAGAGAGAATTAAAAAATAAAATTACACGAGAAAGGAACAAAACCCATATATCAAGAGGTCAGTTGGATCCATGAAAATAATTTTAAATTTGAAATAAATAAATACTAATTTTTAAAGATGTAATAGAGTTTTTGTCTACCAAACGTATTAAAAGCATTAAACATAAATTAGTCGTTATATTATACAACACAAGTTCGTCTCTTCTATCCTTCCCAAGCATCAATAAATTTACCTTTTATTATGTTTAAAGCTAATAAACAATAATTTTTGTTCTACATAACGTAATAGGCATAAAAATAAATTACTATATAGCATTACTACAGGTTGTTCAACGGTTCATATTTTGTTTATAAATCTCGCTGCGTTGGCTAAGCGAATTACCTCAGAGATTGAAAAAAATTCACATGTTTCTTGAATCGAATACAGAAGTACTTTTTTGCTTAAAGCTGATCAAAAATTTAAAAAAAAAATTTTATTTTGAAAAAAAATTCAAGATTTTATTCTTTTTGCGTCCCTCAACCCCTTTTTTATCGGTTGATTTTTCTCATTAACGAACTTGAACTTTCAAATACCAAAACTGTGCTTTATACCAAATTTTATTCAAATCGGACTTAAATTGCGACCGCTAGAGGGTTTACAGATACATAAATGTGTGTATGATACATACATACAAAAGCAATAGCCACCTCCATTTCCTTCGGTAATTCGCTAATTAAATACCTATTGGAAATTTGTGAAGCTTCTCTTCGTATTTAGTTTCCCAGTCTAGACCTACGACTACAATGAAGCAAAACAAACTTCCATTCAAGCTTTCCTTTTCCAGTGTATTAAAAGTATGTCAAAAAACTTTCAAAATGATGTTACGTAATTTGTACAATAAAAGTCTTGTATTTGATTAGGCAAGAAAACTGTATACATGAGCAAGATTACTTATAAGCAAAGATTGTGTGCTATTGCTTTCTTTGTTATTTCTAATTGTTTTTGTATATTCATAGTACATATTTTATATCTACCAAAATTTATCTTTCGCATGTTGGTGGCCAATAAACTCGAATACCCAAGAATGTTTATACATATCGAAATTCTCACGGAAACCATTATTTCAAAATAGCTAAAAAATGGGATGAAGGTCATATAAATGCCAAATGTGTTTCTAGACTATTTTTATTTACTCCCCCAATAATTAATATTAGATAAAGCCAAACTAAAACGGTACCAAGTTTCACTTGCATTTATTAAGTCTAATTTTCAAATCAAGTATAATAAGTTTTATTATTCATAACATAAAATAAGACAGTTTTTATAAGGGTTTAAAAAAAACTGTAGATCCTTCTTTGAAATCCATGCCACACAGTATGTTGATCATAACCTATATCGATCACATAACCATATATGAATAGTTTTGAGGTTTTATGTGCTCAAAAGTAATAATAGTTATGTTTTATAACAGCTCTCAGATGTATGGTATATGTATAGTAATAATATTGTACACCAAAACCTTATTACTACTACGATATCATGATGATAATATGATATACTTATTTTAACAACGACTATGAAGAAGAAGGAGCACAAGTAACATCACTGCACATCATACAACAACAAGCTAACCATCACACATCGTGAACAACAACGACGTACACAATGTTTTATAATACCAAAGCCAAAGTCAAGTATCATCATCTCATTTACCTGGTTTAGTATATACAGTGTGTCTGTAGCTGGAGTACACAAAAACATTAATAGGTATGGTCGTTAAGGTCGGCCATAAATAAATCGTTAAGGTCGGGTACATCTTATAGTTTTGTAATATTAAGGCCCGGAAGATATTGGGGAAATATCCGTTGCGAAACGGCTGCTTGTACCAACATTCGATTATATTTTGCTCTGTACGATTTTGTTACACCATTAATGTGGAAGATTCGAAAAACTTATTTTCGATATAACTGCATGGAAAAACATGGGCAGATACAAGCAGCGAAAGACTCAACCATTGCTTCGTACAAAATTTTATCTACCAATCTTCATTCAGACAGTAGATAATAAATATGCTCCCAAAGTATCTGAAAAAATCATTTTTGAAGTTGGGTGGTTCAAGGTGGATGTGATTTGTCCATAGCTACCTATAAGTTTAATATTTTGTGCAGCATAATTGGGATTACGAGAAAGAAGCTGATGCAAAAATTTGGTAGTGCTTCTGATTTAGATTAAGAGATAAAGTTTCGGTGCAAGAAATCGTTTTCTCCATGTAGTTTTAAAATATCTCCATGCAGTTTTCTCTTAATCTTCGCAACTCGTAAAATATTGACTTAGAAACAGTCAAATATTTGGAATTTATCATTCTAATATAGCAAATTCATATTTTTCCATTATTTTTGCACATCAACACAAAATTTTCTGACATTCTGACATAGTTAGATTTGTGATGTAATGGCAAAACATTTTGAACACTATTTGTCGACTTTCATATTTACTGCCCTTAGAGAGCTATTTTGGCATATGTCGTTTTTGCACTTGGGTTTATCTTGCCGACTTTCGTATTGACTCTTATTTTAGAACTGTTTTGGTATGTATCGTTTGCGAGCTTTGGTTAACAATAAAGGATATAATCAACACGGATTCCACATTATAATGGAATATGCTAGGATGATAATACATTAAAATATAAACAGATTTTTAGGCTCAAATGATGGTATTCTAATCTAAAAATAATTGAACGAATATTTACATTTAAGGTATTGTTTTATATGTCAAATTGGTTTAGTTGTTGGACACACTGTATAAGTATAGAGAACTGTATGTTATAACATACGATAATATAAACTATCACATTATTTTGTGTATTCAAACAGTACGGTAATCATCATCTCTAGCGGTCGCCGACGCGAACCGAGGTCGAACATAATTACGTCCCTTGAGGCGGATTATATTCCAAAGAATGAACCATCGAACTACTCTCTGTTATATTGTATTTGTTGCCTTGCCACTACTATATTACAAAATGTATGGTATACTTCTTATTATTACTGTATATTCCAAGAAATGACGACAAAATATTATTTAAGGATGTAAGAGCACCAAGACAATTTTTAACAAAAAGCTTCATTTTTTTATATGAAGTTGGACTAAATCTAAATCAAGTCTGAAAATTTTAGGGGAGGGTGCTATAATAATAATAATGTTATTACCACAATACAGCATCATATTTCCTACACACCAAACACTATATTTCCTTCCGAAGGTCAATTATGTTTCCAATTTCAGAGCTAGTATTTTGTTCTATATTCGTTTATTCACTGATCACTTGGTAGAAAGTAATGTTAAATGTTTTTTTTTATATTCGTTACATAAGGGTAGCTACGTAACTAAAAACGTATCAATATTTGTGGTAACTTACATCTTGCATTCGGAGGACACATTAATTGTTATAACCATTATCCGTTAGGAGGATATAATATATCTTCTTAGAAATGTTATTTATTAAAGAGATATTTACATTTAATAATCTTGGAAAATCTGATAAGGACAAGAAACTAAGTTTTTGATACTAACGAATCTTTTCCATACCAGAATTTCTCAAATATAATAGAAACTGAAATGATCTAAGTCTCTGCTTTCCCAACAATGTTTTGATATTTTTGTACAAGAGTATAATCTGAAATTTGGTAGAACAAAAAAGATAAGAATATAATATGAACATTTATTTTGGAAACATTATTTGGAACAGATATGATATAAGGTAGACAAACAACAAGCAATAAGCGAGCGGACAACCAACACTCAACAAATGACTATCTTCAACGCCTCCAATATTGTTATAATCACTAACAATAACAACTTAAATTATATCTTTGATAGCCAATTTTAATGTCAGATTTTGTTCGTTAGTGTTAGTTTGATGATGGTTATTTGAGTTCGTTAAAAATTGACGTGCAAATATAATACCTATATAAACATATACAGGCTGATTTAAAAAATAGTATCCATTATTATATTTTGAAAATGGAAAATCATAAGAAGCAAAAACAACCATCGGCATGGGGGCCATTCTTATTTTCTTAAATTGAATTACCATTCTAATACTATCTGTAAAAAGTTACATTTGTTTAAAAAATGTTTTGATAGACCTCAACTTTCGGTGCCAAATTTTACGGTTTTTTAAGACCAACACCTATGAGGATAATATTTTGAAAAAATTTTGTGTGCAAAAACTACGTGTTATTCAATAAAAATTAAGAATCTGGAAAAAAATATTATGTTGAAAATTTGCTGGTAGTGATGAGCGAGACCAAGGCCAAAACAACAAGCAAGACTACATTTGACTATCTTTTTTTGTTGAAACTTTTTTACCTTAAAATACCTGAAATCAATCCGCGAAAATTGATTTTTAAGAAAAAAATTATCTTTGTGGAAAAGGACACTACTTCCAAATTATCTTGTTCCATTTAAAAAATCAAAGTTTACTTCTGTTTGAGCATTTCCTCGACCAACAAGCCGGCATGCATTTTTCCTTTTTTTGAATTCACATTCTATTTTCGAAATATAAGTAAAAAAACTAAAAAAATCACTCTGTATCATTTTACCCATACAAAGAATACAGATTTTTTAATTGGAATCTAAATTATATTTTTGGGAAACTAAACTGATTTGATTGCCGTTTTTAATCTTGTTTGATGTCAACACAAGTTTTAATTAAAAAATATAGCAGTTAAATTGGGTATCCGGGATAACGATTCTATAATGTATTGTCCTTGTAAATATTTTGGACGTTACTATTTTGTTAAAGGAAAAAAGTGTTTCTTTCATTTCTGAAGTTTTTCACAATTGTTGGTTGAAAAACAAAATGTGCACCATTAAATCAGCTAGAACTTTTACTTGAACTTTTTTATTTATTTTTTAAAATGGAAAGCAATTTTACATGGAAACTTGATTTGGTTTTTCTTATTAAAAAATTTTGTTTGTAATATTTTTTTGTTAGGCTTCAATTTTTTTCAGGTCAGAAATCTCACAAATACATAAGTTTTTTTACCAATTTTTACAAACTTTTTTCTTAAAATGCTAATACTCTCTATTGTTACTAAATTAATACTTATTAAAAAAATCGATACTATAATTTTCGATTTTTTAAATTTTAAGGAAATTTACTCACATTAAAAGAAAAATTAAAACATTGAAGCCATGGAAAAAGTGTTTTAAACAAAAGTTTCATATATTTGACTATGAATTCGTGCATAAAAAAACCTGATAATCAGAATAAGTTTTCCCAGCTTTCGCCTTCAAATGATGAAACATGTGGGAAAAGTTTTAAATTAAAAATAATTCATTGCCTAAAAGAATCAATTATAGTGTTTCGACGGAAAAGATTTCAGATACACAACCAATTTCTTAATTGCATATTTACAAATTTTTTCATTTAAAAATTTGGATCACAATAAAATGACAATTGGTTTAACCTACACACATACATATTAACAAACACATACAAACGAAACAAAACAATTTTAGCAACCAGAAAAAGACAAAAAATAACGGAAGGAAATCTGTTCAATGTTTTTTTTTTCGCACATAATGTAAAACTAAAGTACAAGTTAAAAAAAATGAGAATTTTTTTTTAAACACAAACAAATTACTAAAATAAATGTTTCACCTACCATTATACAGACAGTTTAGTACTGTACAAAGAATTCTTGTCATTAAGCTCAAATATATTGCGCATAGAATAGCTCTTCACTATACAATATTCTATTCTGTTATAATAGATCGTGTTCCCATAATGAAGCGAAATTTAATTGTAGGTTGATTCATACAACCTTCTTGAGAGTTAAAAAGCTAGTTCAATTGCTAAAGATAATAAAGAAAATTGAGATTAGAGTTTTAATGTACAGCTCTGCAAATTTTTTTTAGTTAATTATACGATTTGTGAAGTTTTAAATTATTTTTTTTGTTTTTTTCTAAAAATAGCTTCCAAAAAAAAAAAAAGTAAGAATACTGCAATTGTAATTACGTACAGAAATTGTTATTACATTGAATTTTAAATGGTAGAAAAAGACAGCTTCATGGCACTATTCACTAAAATAGCTTTTTTTTAATTTTCTACTTACCCCGTGAGTGTCAGCAACGTAAAATTTCTGCACTATTAATAATATTTTTAACTCACTTTTAAAATTTTCTGTTTAGAACTGCACAAAATTGAATGTCGAAGTAATGAAAATTGAGTTTATTTTTTAAAGATGTTCAACGATTTTTTTGTATGTTGAAATAAATAACAAAATACGTGAAAAGATGGCGGCAGGTTCATAACTGGCCGGCATTTTACGGTTTATTAATTTTTCAATGCTCTAAATGGCAGACAGAAATAATCATGGGAATTTTGTTTTATTATGGGCTCACGGCCTATTACTTTGTATTGTTGTTAGAATTGTTATTGGTATAGTTAATGCCATTGAAAATAAATACTATGGTCATTAACAGATGTGTTTTGGAAATGATTGGCTTCATGCTGTAAGATAATAAAATTTTATTACTTGGAATTAAATACCATATGGGAATATCGTCAAATTCGGTCATCGTTTCGACTTTGTCCATGACTTATCGCTTAAAGTTGCGTTGCAGAAATCAATAACATATTATTATTGGGGATACGGAACATTCTTTTGAATTTCAAATAGATTGGGCCAAAAAATGCTGTCAAAATTGGCATTTACTCAACTTGCAAGTTGATTCATTAGCATTGGAATACGAGGTTTATTTATGTTTTGAAATGACTGAAAATCGCAAAATAATCGCCATTCAAATATCTTACCATCGTATATTGTACACTATTTTTTCCAAATATAATGAAGGTATCCAATAGATTTACAAAAACCTAGTCAGTTGTTCGATTATTCTGTTTAAATTGAAAATAAGTGTTTCAGTTCATAAGTTTTTCAATTTATTTTCTCTTTACTTAAGTAAACTCTGATCAAATCACTTAGTAGAAAAAGTGAGGGACTTGCAAAACAAAATCGAGATAGTTTTTTATAAATACAAAGAAATATGTAAAACCTTAGCTGTTTATCTACAAATGGGAATTGCATAACAAAATTAGCTACAAAAAAATTCGTAAGGCGGTGCTCCTGATGTGAATCTTCAAATCTGTAACGTTGATCCAGGCTTGATTGTGTATCAGAGTAAGACATCCGTTGTATAGTAAGCCCTTCTGATCAAAATATATGAAAAAAAGTGTTTGTGATTACAATTTCTTGACGTGACGGAATTTTAATGATGTGGTTAGTCATCGGAAATTTATTGAAAACTAGCTTATCAAAAAGCTAGTGAATTGCTCGAGAAATCATAGGTTAAAAAAAGGATAAATTGATCATCAGCATCTTTAGTTTACTATTTCCAATGCAATAGACCTTAGATTCGATAAGTAGGATACTTGATGCTTTCCCTACTTCTTTTTACCTGTGTTTAGTACAATGCCATTTCATAAGACTTTAACTGTATAAGCTTCATTCATTTGTAGGTATATTCATAGTCTCTTTTTCATCGTCTTCCATTTGGGTGGGAAAACCTTTGTCCATGTCATTCAATGTAGAAAATCACATAAACACAATTAGATTGTAAACCAGATCTTCTGACTTTTATGTGTGTATATACCTATATACGTGCATGTATGGATGTGCTATCGTTTTCTACAGCAAAAAACGGTATTTACCTTACTTTACTTATGTACATGTTGTATACAATAAGAATATTATTTTAATCTAGCTTTGGAAAAAAGATAGTGAACAGATAGAAAACATTATGTAAACAAAAGAGATAAGTATACACGTATACATATTTACTAGACAGAACCCGTTGAAAAAAAGTCAAAGGTTTTCAGTAATTTGGATGGATACATTTCATATAGGTATTTGCTGATTTGATCTTCCTTGATTCGTATCCTCGTTTCGTAGATATGGAGTCGGCTTTGTTGTTATAATTATCAAAAAGAATTTTATAATTTTTTAGAGCTGAAAATGGGAATGAATGATCGAATATTTTCAAATATACCCAAGTCTAGTACTAAATGAAAGGGCTTGATCTATATATTAAAAAATTTTAATTTATATGAAAATCAGTTCAACCGTTTAAAAGTTGCGAACTCAATCCGATGCATATCCACTTTCATGAAATTTACTATACACTTCTCAACTATTTCCATGCAACCATAAAGGTTCCACAACTAATTGTGGCGGGGTACAGCTACCATTTTTATAAAAATATAAATAAGAAGTTGATAAAAAGAAATTGAGTAAAACACAGAATATTCGAATACACTTGTAGTTGCTGGAAAAATTAAATAAAAGTGTTAGTATCCCCCCAAAAGAACTATCATCAGATAGCATGACATTTGAAAAACTAGATAGTTTGCAATAGCAACATCAATCTGTGCACCTGCCTTTTGGTATGCTCGTATACGAAGCAAACTTTCGATTTCTAAATTTCAATAGACCGTACAAGAATCATGTGTTTTCCAAATTAGGTTTTATTATATTTCTTGGATTTTCACAAAACTTCCAATGGCATATTTCTTAAAAAATGAAGAAAAAATAATATATTTATGCCCATGCCTTAAATTTACCTCTTAAAATTTCAGAAGATTTCTTCCGTAAATACTTATTTATAAGAAAATGTATTATTTATGAGTTTGACATCCAGGGACAATCCCTACCTATCATCAATTTTGTCGAACTAAACGTCTCAATGACCATATTATTGTAATAATTGTTATTATTTTTGAACATCGAGAAAGTTTCTTTAGTTTTGAAATCGTTAAGGTATTTTCCTTAAAAAATAACTAGAAAATTCTGCATAGGCCTGACAGTTTTAGATAATTAGAAAGACAACAGACTAAGCACTTTGGACAAACTATGCTTTTGTATATAATGTTAACTTTATAGTGAATAAATGGTGTTAAACCAATAAAACTGTTGGAGTTTCTATTAATGTTGAATCACATTTTGTATATACAAAACAAAGATAAATATACTATATAATTATATTGGTATAAACAAGGTTAGATATATTTTGCAATAAAAGATGCCGATGATCCAATAAACTAACTAAACGTCACAATAAAGTAAATTTCGCGGTAGTATTTAATTTGTTCAGTGCATCGAGATAATTTATTTTTTGAATTATTTTTCTTTCCTAGCATCTACTTACTTAGATTCAATTGTGTGTGTTTTCTATTAGCATAATGCTACAAATATGAGGACGATGTTACTCAAAATTCGCATAAGGATGAACGAAGAAAACTAATTTCGAGCAAATGAAAGTGATAGCAAGAATAAATCCATTGGTACGAAATTCCTTAACGCGTCTTGTCATGGTAAGCCAACTAGTAACACGAAAATCAGGTCACCTGTTTAAAAGTTGTGAACTGTTATCGGGAGTTTATAAAATTTACTAGCTGTTAAACTACCATTTATCATGTGCCAAAGCGAAGCGTGGTAGGGTACAGTTAGTTTATTATATAGTTGGTTAAAAATCTTCTTGAGCAATGTCGTAAACTGTCCTTAGCGAAATTCAAAAAGAAACTATTTATACGAATCAAGAGGTCAAAGTTTTTCTCATGTGCAGAAAGACTTCGATTCGGTAAAATAATCAAGTTCGTTAAGCTTCCGAAAAGGTGGTACTAAGAAGGTTATTAGTATTGTTGAATGAGAAACATATTTGTAATTTTAAGTTTTCTCTATCTCCAATTGACCATTCCGAGCACATTCAACCTCTAACATTAATTTATTTAAAATATCATGCTTAACTTCCGAAAGAGAAAAGAACTCACAAAAGTCAATCTTAAATCACGCAGTCTTATGTGAATCGTAAATCGTCCGAGGTCTGCAATGCAGAACAAGTAAAAAGGTTTATGTAAAGAGGTTGTATTTCTTCATTAAAAAACTCGAAGTGCAAGGGAAATGTGAATGTTTGCCCGATATAAGTGAGTTTATTACTTTGCTTGAACATACAAAAGACTATAAAAACTTCACTTGTTAAACAGACTTTGTAATTTTTTGTGTTTGTTAATATCTGTTTTATAGTGTTTATCTGTATGTTTTATATTATTCTCAAATCAACACTGAATGCAATTGTTTTTTATTGTTTTGAAACGAAGAGAAGTAAATTTTAAATAAAATTACATGTAGTTATACAGCTGTTTTTCCTTTAATTCAAGGTAAATGCATTTATTTATTGATTTCAACATATTTGGAAATGCATTTTGCTGCACAAAAGCTTTTTTTTATTAACGGTTATCCCTCCAGAGTGGTATAATTTTAAACTTAAGGTTGTTGTCGCGATATTTGAGTAACGTCAGAAAATTCAAAATTTTTGTGTACTTACTAAAGACATGATTATACAATTACCCTTAAAATTTGAATCTGATTGACCGTCTAGAATCGGAGATATATTTAATTAAAAGTTCGATATTTAACATGTATGGTATACACTCTTTATACTTTTGAATCAGTTATTAATTTATAAAAAACAAACTAACTGTCAGATATTTTCCAAAAACTAACAGTCTATTAATTGATTTGTTTCGATTCTAAAAAAAATGTCAACAAATTTTTGACCGCCTAGCTATTTTAAAAAAATGGTTTATCGTTCAACAATTTATTAGCAAGTATACATAGTAGCGACTCAGGCAGAAGAGTGCTAGGATTGGTGTTGTATACGTACACATGAATATTGTATGTGTAACTCCTCGAGTACAGGCTTGCTTAAATATTATGGATCACTCAGCCACGAGCTCGTATACTTTTACAGCGAGCATATTCCATAATATTTATGTGAATGCTAAACATACAATTTTTGATTACTCGACTGCATAAATAGTGCTTATTATCATCGATGTCGTTATTTGAGCTTACTTTACTGTTAATGAAACCAATCGTTTCGATAACGTTCACACGATGTTTGTATATTGTGAATCGGTAGAGTAAAAATTTCTGATCACGAATAATGAACTCTTATTGATGATTAGATCTATTGAAAATCATGACAGTTCCATTATTCATTGAATCTTGTGGCCCAGCGAAACGGCGATAACAATTTGTTTAATTTAAGTTTCAAATTCTGTCATTCCTAATGAGAAACCTTTACTTAAATATAATTACATTAGGCATTGTAATCACACAAAACAAGTTGTACATAAGTGTTTGAATGTAAATTATGGCTTAAAGAAAAACATTAAAAATGTTGTATAGGCTTTTTGTACTGTGTGAATTTTAAATTTTAAATCGGACGCCAAAAGTTTTTTTTAGTATCTGTGTTTAATTCGATTCTAAATGATCTTTGTATAATATAATTGTTTTTTAAGTTTCTGATCGGAAATTATTATTTTCTCCTTGAAACACAACAGAAAAAATGGCTCAACACTATCTTAAATAAGGTAAGTGTAAGGTACCTGAAGTAAATTAGGTCCAGAGGGTAGTTAGATCCACATTTTTGCGGTAAAACAATATCAACAATTTACTCTTTACGCCTACATACGCTTAGTCGTTGTAACCGCTACGGTATTGATCCGCAGTGTAGTTTTAGCATTTAATAAAGTACACCGCCGTTTTGTTTTCTTTTACATCGTGTCCACAAAATTGAATATCATATAGATATCCACCCCCTACACTTTCACCCCTCCCCCCATATGCTCTAGCGTCGGGATTACAGTTTTGCAATGTACACGTTATGCTCTTTTATTTGATATGCCACTTGGGTATATTTGAAAATATTCGATTGCCCATCCTAACTTTCTTGCTTCAACTTTTCATCCCCCGAAGATTAAAAATAGATAAAAACTATCTTTGAAGCTGATTGTATATCCTGTCAAAATTTTAGCTTAATCGATGCACAACTTTTTAAGTTTTTGAAGCACATCCATTTCCTATTCCAACTCCTCACAGCCCTTTTTTCGCCAAATTTCATCCAAATCCGTTCAGTCATTCTGGCGTGATTGAGTTACAAATATCCATACATCCATCCATTCATCTATCTATCTAAACTTTCATGATTATAATACATCAGATTTTTGGTCATCCTTCTAAGGGGAATATCCACAACGCCTTGTTTATATTTTCGTATATGCATTGGAAATAAATGTTTTATTTATAATATTGGACTACATGGTAGAATCAATTTAAATTTATGGATTCTAAAGATTTGAAAAAACCCGTGAAAATAATTGTGATTAAATGCAGGTAAAAATTTTAAATTCATCATCAGGGCAAATGAGTCATGAAAATTGCTATTTGGTTCCTTTGCTTGTTAATTCAGAAAGCTAGTTTATGTTGCTTAGTTCGATTACCTTTTACATACTGAAACCATTTCGACGCAATTGTTAAATTCACACTTTTATAAATAGAGGAATATGGGACACAGTTGAACTCGGGACACTTTGGTACAATCTAATTTTTCGTATCTTATTCCAGAAGAAATTTCGGACCGAATGAATGACACTGATTAATTGTCAGTCTAGGCAGTCTTTTTATAGTTGTCATTTTCCTTCGATGACAGTATTGTTCAGTTATGCAGTAAAAATTTATTTTATGAAAATAATTCGAGAATTTATTACTGCCATTTTCTGCTATTTATGCATGTGAGGGAACTGAAATATCTAAATCAAACCAAGCTTTTGTTTTCTAATATTTAAGAAAAACAATCCACCATTTATTATTTTGTTAAAAGCTCAAGGAGATTGTAAATAGCTCAAAGATATTGTCTCTTTGATTGTGTATTTTATTGTTTTTTGATTTATCATAACTTCATTTAGAAAACATAGAAGAACAGAAGAATATTGTAGAAAAATAAATTCGAATAGCAATGAACTATCATCATACAATTCAAAGAAAGCTAAATGTCGTGGGTAAGATCTCTAATAATTGGACCTATGACTTTATAATTACATAAATAATAATATTCTTAGCTGAAATTATGTTGAACTTTCCTCAGTTTTTTTTATGGCAAACATAAGTTAACGATACCTTAAGTATATAAATATTTGACTACTCATAACTATTTTTCAAGTTTCATTTCCTTGAAACAAGAACTTTGCAATCAAGTAAAAATGTATTTGTTTAGTGATTTGAGTTTCTCATGTATTTTTACACTCCACAGTCTACAGTATCGTGTACATTTAAACCCTTGGCTCTTACAAAAAGTAAGCAACTTCCTCCAATACTATTTTGAAACACCCAAGACTTTATTATCGCCGACAGTGAAATTGCTATTTCAGTATTATTTTGTTCATTTTCCTCTGTCACATTTGTATTCACACTCTTTCCTCTGTGACTACACTCTTTACTAAAATTTCTTAATATTTTCGAATAAAGAGATTTTCCAAAATTTGTTACCAGAACAGAATCATCAGTAGCTCTCGAACTTTAGTCTTATTATAAATTTTCGAAATTTTTTGGGAAAAAAAAAATAAAAACTTTTTAAAATTGAATTTTACAAAAATTTGTGTTCATTTTTTATTTAAACAATGTTTAACATGTTTCGGATATTTAATCTATTGTCGAAAACAATATTATGAATATGCAATTAGGTGGTAGGTGACTCCTATTTATATCAAAATTTTTGATCGTACATATTGAAAACAAAATACGTCATAAAAAATTTTTTGAAGACAAGTTTTAACCGAAAATCAATTATGTAACATGAAATTCCTTAAACATTCAATAAAAGTGTGAAATACACCTTTATTGAATGAGTCATATGATTATAAAAATAAAAATAAAAATTTGGAAAATATTTATCAATGGATTTACTAAAAAAAATATAACTGCTTCTAGTTTAAAAATTAAGTAAATAATAACAATTAAAAATGAATTTAGATCAGAGAAAATAGTTTTGATGGAAAGCAATCAATTTGTTCGTTTAAAAGGATGCTTGGTCCATTTTTATGCTTATGGATCTCTAAACCCTCCAATACATCAAGTTTATGTCCTTTTTTCGCAACGTGAAGTACTTCTAGATTTGTATTTGGTTTGTAAACTTATTGGTTCTTGTTTATGATAAACATTCATTTTTATAATATAGTAGCATTCAATTTGTTTTTTGTGATTTACAATTGTTTTTTTCGATTTTCGATATGAAAATAAACACCTTCTATAAAAAAATTCCAAACATGAAAACCACTGGTAATGCCAAACGTTTTTATATATTCGTAATAGGTAGATGAAATAAATAAGGTAGACATGCATTTAAAGATTTTCATTGTATTTTTTTTTCTGCTATTCTTGTGTGCGGTTGAGTGTCTTATAGTCACTTGTGACTAATATAAAATGACTATTCTAGATAAAGCAATTTTTGTTTTTCTTTTTAGTTTTTCAAACAAAACTTTAGACGTATATGTAAAAATGTAATTCTCGAGAATTGTAAGTGTCTTTGATGTTTCACTGAACTTATTATATTAATGTATTATAGGATTTTCTTTAAGAATAAAATAGTTAAAAAAAGACAAACGAATATTTTCATTGTAAATAAATGCTAGCTTGCGGACATTTTTGGAGTAATTTGTGACAATAATTGTTTGTGGCAGAAAATAATATGGATTAAAAAATATAAAGTTAATGCACCTTATTTCTAAAAAATGTTCCAGATAAAATAACCATTGAGGTTTTGTACGTGTTCTTTAAGCCCTTGCAACCAACGTCAATTTTCGGTAACAGAGAGTTCTTGTTCTGGGGTTCTTGAAAATTTATGAATTTATTTCAAACTGAAATCGGTTTTTTTTTTTTATTTCTTCAACGTCGGGCAAAATGATGTTATAATATCAAAAACTATTCGAGCCCCATGAAAAGAATATTCCATTACCCAGAATTTTGTGTCTTCAAGAATGATTTATAGTGTTTTCGATGGTGCATTTTCGTGCCATTGTAATTAAAGTGAAGAACACCAAACGTGGTTTACTTTTGTTTCCAAACATATCAACAGAAGGCAACCGAAAGAGTCATCGTTAATTAATCGATAGAATCATCGTATTCCCACAAGCGGCGCTAAACACGCTTCTGCATGTAACAAAAAAGTTGATTTCAAGGCGGCTGATTTGTTCATAATTTTTTTCGTGTTAGAATTATGTGTAGGGATGAAGAGTGCCTGGAACCTTTGCGTTTGTATACGTTCGCTACTGCGTATTCCTGAAACAGCAGCATTTCTGAACCGGAATCGTTTTCATGTCTCTTTAGCAATTTAAATTACAATGGTCAGAAAATTTTGCCGTTTGCTAACATTTTGTCAGATATTATTTAATTGATCAAAACGAATTACCTTTCAAATCATTTTACTGTGGCTTTAAATTTAATATGCTTTAGTTGTTTAATTATGGAATGTGATTTTATTTTCCCAGGCAAATACTAGTGTGCTTTACTTTCGCACCTCCAGCGATAGTGAACGCATCCGTTCTGTGGTGCTAGAAGTAGGTAATTTTTCTCTATCCTAGTTCAATAACAAAACAAAGATTCGCAATCCAGTCTTAAAGTAACTTTTTAAAACGCTGTCAACTCTTAAACCAAAAAGTACTAATAACTTAAGTTCAGTGTTAATATTTTGATTACAAAATAGAAAGACAATTTTTGTGAAATAATATTATTAACATCATGGCGACAATTTTAAGACTTTAAGAAATAAGATAAAACTAATATTAACATTTTCTGTATATCTACTGTACCTGTTGTTGAACATGTAGTTGTTATTGTGTGGAAACGTTTTTCTCAACACTATTGTTATTTTATCCTTATAGTTTTTGATTGTATTATTATGTCTTGAATTTAAATGTTAAGCTGCACCATTGGTTCTGATAATAGTTGGCCATGTTTGCTTTATTTTCTTTAATTTTACTTTCATTATGTCTGCCATATATATTCAAAAAATGAGGATATTTCTTTAGTTATCTAAGAAATGCATGCATTGTATGAGACACAAGAAGACGAGACTATGGTTTTTAAGAGAAGCTGTTAAGTGATAGAGTGTGGTAGAAATATACAAGGTGATTCGATGAAACAATTAAATACTTCAGACATGTGTTCCTTCTATTCAAAAAAGCAAACAAGTTGTGTATGATGTAAACATATCGTCAAAAACGTTTTCATTTTCGAGATACAGGATGATAAAGTTTCATAACTGAAACATGACAATAGTAAATAAATAATTTTTCTGGTATTGCATGCAAAGATGCAGCGTCAATCTCCTGCCATATTGCTATTCTCACTAGAAGCTAAGTAACAATAAATCTTTATGCTCTATCTGCTTTATAAAGTAGCCAGAAATATTTTGGTCATATTTGCGACTCCAAGATACTATAGGTGGGACTGTAATGGCGATTTAAAATTGTTTAAGCACCTATCGTCAAAGTATAAACCAACAAAATTCGAAAGAACATATTATATTCTATTGTACATCAAGTATAACTCGTAACCTAACTAGCAAAAATTTCTTTTTGGTCATTCATTTATAATTAAATGGTCTTATATAATGTTGTTTACACCCTCCTCGCCGCATCTTATCTAAATCAGTAAAGGTCCGATCCATATTATGAAGTCATGAATGGGGTCAGTAATTTTTTTACAACCTTTCACTAGAAATCAGTTTTTGAAAGTAGTCGATGCTTAGTCTCTCCGCTTTGGTGAAAAGTTGTTATTTAGCAAAATGCAGCAATATTCGCTAAGACTACCTTTCATGTTGAGTACGAAATCGTGACAATGATAAAGTAGTAGGTACAAGAAGCTATTGAAAACTTATATAAGAACTAACTATAGAGTATTGAGTATTACCTATACGTATGCAGTATTATATCTATATACAACGTTCATCGTAATTAATTAAAATTTAATTGCAAGTTTTCATACTTAATATATTTAAGAAAACTTAGAAGTACTCTCTTCATAAGTGTTATACAATTTTCTTGGTATATAAGGGTGGTTCTATACAATTTGTGTAATCATCTAGCTCAGGTTTGCACTTTAAGTCACCTCAACTCTCTCGCGAATTAGCAAAAATTAAGCGAGAAACGAGAAAATGGAGGTAGTATCCGTGGTATATCATCTGTTTTTGCTTCGCCAAGCTCGACTTGAGTAAAGGAACATGAGGTATTCGTATATTAGACAAGTATCATCTCCACATTTTCGTTATTACTGTTGTATTTCAGCTCAAAAGTTTCGATATAAGAAGTAAGAGAGTGTGGTGGTGGGTTCAATTCGTCTAACTTTGGCGAATATACTTCACGATAGTGTAAATGAGAGAGAATAATTTACTGTTACGATAATCAAGGTATCGATATGCTAATACTTAAGTAAATTAAACAAAATATACAGTGTATGCATGTAAGATGAAGACACCCTCATATTTTTGTTATTTTCTGGAATATCGATTTTAAATTTTGCACAGCAATACAATACCCTTTTGTTATAATCGTTTAATGAATGTATGGAACAGCCTATTTATAATTACTGCATAATCATCAAAGCTATGTGTAAATTCTAGTTTAAAAAAAATTGTGGTAATTCAATCAAAGTCGTTTACTTATAATAGCTCTAGTAAAATTAACAAACTGCTTATATTAAAGAATCAACTGATATTCGTATAAATCAGACGATTTTTCGCCGTTTGAGCACGCTTTTATTATAATAGTTTGTCCCAAAGTTTCATGGCAATTTTTGATTAATTGTTTAGATGCATAGCACACAAACATTCGTTTTTATTTCTATAAATTTTAAAAACTAATAACGTCATTCCTTTGACGTCAGCAACGAGAACTCTAGTAAATATTGTTGGTGAGTGTTTTTCGTATTCTCAAAATATAAAATCCAAGGCTACAAGCCGAAAATTTTTTGTTTTTCAAATTCGTAGAAATATTATAAACAATTGGCTCTAAATAATAATGGTTTCAACAGATTCCTTACAAACGATAATATTAAGTATCAAAAGTATATTAATTATTATTAATTTATTTTCAGTTTGTTGTTGCTTCAAACGATATTATTATTATTAAAATTTTTTAATATAGAAAAGAGTGTTTTTTTTTTCTAAATTCTTTTTATTACTTTCTTAACTAAATCAAAAGAAAGTTAAACTTTATGAAACGATATAATGAGTGCTTCTGTTTCAAATACTTCATTAAATTGTATACAAAGAAGTATGATAGACATTCATTTGAAAAAATTTACAGCACATTGGAAGCAACAAAAATTTGGAATTATTTATGAAACCAAAGAAAAGTCAGATTCAAAAGTAGATTAAAAGCCTACCTGTATTTGGATAAAATACCCTCGTTTCAATAAACTGTCCAGTAAATAGTTATATCTGCCGATAAACCCCAGAATGACTCAAGGAAAAATTGTACTCTGGATACTACATCTTACTCTATTATATTATTTTTTATGAAAATTACATTAAAATTGAACGTAAAAATTGTTGTGTTATCTAAAAGCATTATAAATCGCATAAACTTTTTAGTTTCACAACAAGATGGCTAATAGAGACATACTCACATATCTTATGTACCCATAAGAATATTATATTAAACTTTAAAGAATTATCATTGAATGTAGTATACTTACTTATATTAGGTATATGAATAGGATATATAATTTACAAACTTATTTGGAACAAAGTGGTCAAAAAATAACAGATTTTTTGCATAACTGAATTGTTTTTAATAATCTTTGGTACCAATTTCTCAATACTTGATTCGTAACTGTTTCGAAACAAAACATCAAATCGGTTTACGTAAACAAATTGAAATGAAGTATGCTATATTTGAAACTGACAAATTTAGTCACTTTGATATCGTAAAGAAGTAATAATCCCTGCGTATTCTTTATTGTAATAGCTCCTGCTTGATTGATTGGCTAAAACGTTAACCATTTTCATCCTGTTATTTTTACCTATTTCTTGCTATTGAGTGCTGCTATAAAGCATCTGTGGAAGCTTTACCAGTCACGTTTTACTGTCCAATATTGTTTTTGCCTCTTATTACTTGTATCAATTGTGTAGGGTAATATAAATTGCATCGGCCAACTTTGTTTTACTTGAGCTAGAGTGACCAGTATTTTCTAGAAATACAACAAGTTCGTGCAGTCCGCCTCCAAAATACCAACGATTAACATACATAATAAGAGTTATTACAATTAGATAATTCATACTGATGATGACTACTTGGTAGTCGAAATACGTATTTTTTTATTCCAAAAAACTGATCTAAGAAATTGGGACAAAAATCTAAATTTATTTTGAAAAAAAAT
This sequence comes from Chrysoperla carnea, assembly GCF_905475395.1. Classification (NCBI taxonomy): domain Eukaryota; kingdom Metazoa; phylum Arthropoda; class Insecta; order Neuroptera; family Chrysopidae; genus Chrysoperla; species Chrysoperla carnea. Next base: position 29,962,769 of record NC_058341.1, read on the forward strand.
ATCCTAGAGTTCTCATTTATTATCATTGATAATATTTATATACAACAAGTTACTTACTAAAGGCTCATTGCTTAATTCCTGTAATACTTAACTTGTTTTTGCCAAAATTTTTTTTTTTTCGTGGAATGTAAGTGCCTTGAAATTTTAATGATCAATTAATGGATTACGATTGTGATCTTGATAGATAGTGGATATTTTGTAAATGATTTTCGTTGATTTCGGAAATTTTGAATATTGGATGTCTCTTGATGTCATATACAATATTTTAAATATTATATTATGAAACCAAATGTACATTTGTTTTAAATTTTTTGAAACTTTCTTATACATCATATTGTTTATAGGTTTTGTCGTGTTAACACATATACGGATATACCACATTAAATATTAGGGCGTGATTGTACTCTGCAATGGATTAACGCAGATTACTTACTTTCATTTGAGCAAATAGAAATAAAAACGAAAAAATTACACAGAAATTTCGACTCTTCGAGTCTGTGTCCTCTAGTTATCCGGTAAGTGGCTCAATTATTTGTGTAATATCTTCATATCTTATATAATAATACTTTAAATGTTCAATAGTATAAACATATTTTGATCCAAACAGTTTTCAATGTAGTTACTTCATATTAATGTCTGCATTTCAATCGTTTTTCCAATAAAAAAACGTAAAAGGATGGATGTGGTTGAACATAAATTTTCCATTTTATTGATAAAGCAAGCAAAAGCTCACATAATAATGTAGTCATAAAATTTATCAACAAATAGAAATTTCTCGTATATTGTGTGGCGCAATAACAGTTTTCTAAACAGAAATATTACATTTAGAATATTTAAATTTGCCATTTTAAAACGTAATATTCTTTTTTTTTTAAGTTGAAAACTACGATGGGTTGGAAAATGTTTCTAAGGGAAATTTGTGCCAGACATAAAAAAACACGCAATAAAATTTTTTTTACAATCTCTTATTTAACTTGCAATGAATGTATGTATGTAACTATGTTTGTGTGTGTCGGATGGAAGCTTGAAACCCAATTTCAAAGACGATTTCTTCAATTGAGCTGAAATACCTCAAAACCTGATTTTCCCATCATTTACACTATATTTCATATACATGACATTTAATTTAAATAAAAAATTGAAATAAACAATGTTTCTTAATAGACAAGCTTTTCCAGAACTAAAAAGTAGAAAATAATTTTTTAAAAGTAGCTCATTCATGGCCAGTAGCTTGAGACGCTCAATATAAAATATCAAACATGATTCGGAGCGCCTCAAGCTAGTGATTCTTATAAAATTATTTTTATTAGTACGATAAAAGCTTGTCCTTTTAATAGTATTTTTTATTTAAATTTTTATTTGTTGAGAATTTAAAATAAAATAAACTGGTCGAATGTTTCGTACCAGTTTGAATGTTTCGTAAGCTGTTTAAAAAATATTTTAAGCTCGCTTCCAAATTTGGGAACTAAAATTGCGTTCAATTTTTATTATAATATACTCACAAAAAATTCCATTGCTATAATTTTCCTTCAGAAAATTCAATAGAATCTTGTAAAAATTTCGAAAGCAAATTTGATTCCAGTACTTTCAGGAGCACGTTCACGGGATAAATGAGTAGTTTTTTTGTAGAAAAACAAATCACATATACAGGATAATCTCTTTTAATATAACAGAGGCAGTATTTGTCTTAGGAATCTCCAATTATCTGATTGAAAGTTATTTCGTTCGTAAGGGATTTTCGATGGAAACTCAGACTTTGACCGATAGTCAAAGTTGTGGTACACATCAAGTAGAAAAGTTGTTCTTTGTAGGTGAAAAGCAACAAACTTTTTTTGAAGAGTATCAGAGATTACTTAGGCAGATAGTAGAAAGTCTTTGAATGGAAGCATTCATCAAACTTAAATTTTATTTTACAGAAAAATATTTTAAAGTTGTTTTTATCGTTCTAGATTCCCATGTAGGGGTTTTGTTCTTTTCTTTGGTGCAGATGCGATGAAAACCGACAAACGAAATCACCCTGTCAGTTATAGTACCTTGAAGTGGCCATTAAAATTAAAAATAATTGAACATCATTCTTTACAGAAAAATCGTTCCGGTAGGAAATATATAATAAACAAATTTCAATAACTAAAGCAATAACATTTTTCATACTTTCATTTTATGGCTGTGTTTTTCGTTATAAATTCTTGTTTTATTAAAATTTTATGGGAACAAACTATAAACACTTAGACGTAAATAATATGTTTATTAAAATTCAAGTATATATCTAGTTTACCTTTTCACCTGTACTAGATCATACGAATCGAATGACATTAGTCGTATGGTAAATAAGTACGCTGGCGCCATAATTTTGAAGCAGTTCTATGTAGTTATTGTAAACACGTCTAGTGCATAAGCGTCGCTGGAATGAAACTATTTTGGTGGTACATATTGTAATGTCTTATATGTACCACCAAAATAGTTTCAGGGCACTATGAGATCAGTTACAAATTTTGTACTATTTTCTTCGGTTTTTAGATTTCTTAAAGTCGAAGGTTATTAGGTACTATGTAGCACCAAGCGTACCATCCCCATGAGGAGAAAATTGTGGTCATTCAGAAACTTGCTTCAAAAACCAAATGCTTTGTTTGAATTTTTTTGCAATTTTCGCAATCCCGTGGTAATTTTTTATATACTATTTTAAATGAAAATATGGTGGTACATATTGTAATGTCTTATATGCATCACCAAAATAGTTTCAGGGCACTATGAGATCAGTTACAAATTTTGTACTATTTTCTTCGGTTTTTAGATTTCTTAAAGTCGAAGGTTATTGGGTACTATTTAGCACCAAGCGTACCACCCGCATGAGGAGAAAATTGTGGTTATTCAGAAACTTGATGCTCCAAAAACCATATGCTTTGTTTGAATTTTTTCGCAATTCACTATTTTAAATGAAAATATTTTGTTAATTTTTCTTAATTTAAATACCCCTCTCACCCCACGGTTACCCAGACTGCCGAATAGCATGCGCAAGTCGTTAGGAAGACGTAATAAATTCACTATATGCATCGTAATTTTTGATTTAGCGCCTGTTAGCATAGTTTATATAGGGCCTGAGGAAAAATACAATTAGAAACTTATTTGATAATTTGTTTTTAAAGTTTGTCAACTGTTCAAAGAATTGATATCCAACACTGGACATGGAACAGGCTAACTCAAAATTTCGAAAATAAGTTCGCACACCAGATACGATAATTAATTGCCAGTTGTTTGATAAGTTGCTCAAAACCTCATTATTATTTTTCATTAGATGAATTTTACGTTACTATATACTAAAAAATAAACGTTGAAACTATTATAACTATCACGGGTCTCCTTTACTATAAAATATGTTATTTCAACAAGAAATCGTCATAAAATAAAATTTTCAAATTAAAAGCATTTCATTCTATTTTACATAACATAAATGAATCACTGACATCAACTCTAAATGTCATCGCTCCAATAATATGTGTGCATTTGTGGAAGCAACGGGACCATATTTGAAGTACACAGCATGTATATTTATAAAACAACATATCAGGTCATTAACAAAAAAATAATACCTACACAGAATAATGTGTATAAATGGGAAAGTTAAAAAAAGTACTATATGGCTTTATGCAGTGTGTTAGTATGTGTGACCAAATGTATACCGCAAGGTAAACACTACATAAAAATTAAATAAATGCTATTAAAACAAAAAAAAATGGACTAAAACATGACACTTATACAGAATGTACAAAACATAGTGTTTTGCTGAAACATGGTTACAGATAATGTTAGATAAATTCAAGAAACTACAGTGTTTTCGTTTCACCTGTAAATGTGATAATAAACGTCAAAGTAATGAACAAGAAAAAAATAAGTCTGAGAAACTTCAGAAAAAAAATCAATCAGCAAGAACGTTGAGCTAAAGATTAAGCGATATGGTTTCCAGCTAAAGAAATGTGATTGAGATTATGAAGGTGAGCGAACTGAACGTGGACTGTAATTTTTTACCTTGAGTACACCGAAAAGCGATAACGTATAATTGACAAATTTCAATATGAGCTTATGAAATAAGATAGATATATGGCAAATAGCAATTTTTAAATAATTATTAATACCTACCTAACTTGAATTGCCATAGGAACCGTGCTGGATCCTAAAAAATGAGGATATCAGAACAGAACTCACTGAAAATATAAATCTGTCGTGTCGATATTTGGACATGTAACACAATTTCTTTGATAATCTAGAACCAATTTATTAACCCTAAGCTCGCACTTGAAACATATCTAAGAAAAGTCTTCAAAAAATTACCTTTTTCCTTAGAGCCATCTCCAAACTGAATCGATTTTGAAGATCATCGGGTACGGAACCCTAAACTCGCACTTGAAACACTCTCAAACGACGAAAAAAACCAATCGGTTCATTTCTTAGGCGTTACAATGTCACAGACAGGCAGACACAAAGACAGACACACAGAAAGATACACAGACAGACACACACATAGCGGTCAAACTTATAACACTCCTTATCTTTTTGGTTCGGGGGTTGTGAAATTGGATTCATAGGGAAAATTAGTTTGAAACGTAGTAATAGTACTGCTATAGCAAAATGGAACTCAGGTCTCGAGTAAGGATTAGCACTGATGATGAACAGAGCTGTTTAACTATAGAAAATAAGCCAAAGAACTGTGAATATTTGTTAAAAAAAAGAAAGCATAATTTATTAGTTACATACAGCAAAGTATCTTCATACATATAGCATCAAATTTAGTTGAATTAAAACCTATCTATTCCGTTCATTTTGTTGGATCCTGTTTACAGTATCACAGTGACTACTGTTGTGTATCCATAAAAACAAATATGTTCCATTGGGAAATGTTGAAAAATGAATGTTAAACAATGTGATAGGATAAATTCGACTAATAATAATAACACAAACCTAACAGACAAATAAACAGCACATGAGAGTGTAAATAATTTACATGTAAAAACATCCAAAAAAAAGTTTATCTAGGTAGAATGTATGTATATAATATTATGATTTTTGTATGAATAAAGTATTCCAAGATAAAATAATATACCTACTCCCACAGCATTATGATTTGACTCTTAAATGATTGATAACAATTTATCATTCCATGTAAAAAAACATTATAGTCAAACCTCACTAACTCGAATTCGTTAATAACGTGAAATTTTATTTTGTCTTTTATTCCCATGATAAATGAAATTATCAGCGGAAAGGTGGTAAAACACATATATGGTATCACAATGGGCTCTACAGCCTAAGTGTGTCCTTCATGGACAGCCAATATAACATATCCTAACCTAACCTAACCTTTATTCCCGTATAGTTGTTCTGATTCAATCGTCTACTGACAAAAAAAAGTTCCACCATCAAAACTCAAGGTCTATATAAGTTTTTAAATATTTAAATGACAGCAAGAAAAAGAGGAGAACAGTTTATACTAACAAAGGTATTTTTAAATATTCACCTAATTGTTAAATACCAATTTTTGTTTCTTCCAAATCAGTTTGGTGAAGCTGTAAAGCAGTATAAAGCTGTACAACGCACTAAAGCTTGGTTCATTTGCATGTTACTTCCTACGCTATTGCATTACAATAGCATAGTGGTAAGGAGCATAATAATCTAAGGGGTTTCTGTATTTTTTTTAAAATCAGCAATAAGTACAATTAACCAGGTAAGACTTTGTAACTGTGATTTTAAAAATTATTGTTTTTATTGGAACATCTTTTAGTTGAAAAGTTAAAAGCTTGAGGTACAGGTTAATTATATGAAACCTCGCTTAGTCAATCAAGAGTTCCGTATCCCCTAGAGGACGTTAGAGATCACTTTGTTCCATTTAATTCTATCATGAACACTATGGATGAGGTAGTTGAATTTAATGTTGGTCCATTTTATGATGTTATCCAGCCATAAAGTTTTTTTCTGCTGGAGTTTACCCATTAGAATCAGCTGATGTGCACTATATTTTTCTGAAACCATTATGTGACCAAGATATGAACATTGCATTTTCTTTATTTGGCTCACTAATTGTCGATTTTCATTTATTATTTGCACTACTTTATCATTGGTCACATAATCCATTCATTTTATATTTAGTATTTGCCGACAACAGCATATTTCAAAACAGTTTTATCTCTTTAAATGGTCCTCCTTTACAGTCCAAGTAGTATAATATAAGTAGATAACATGAATTTTAAAATTTCGATATGGTGGTTGAATTATCGAAGTTTTCCTGTACAATTTTGTATAAATTGTTTATTTTGAAACAAAAAAATTGAAAACGTATTTTTGGTGGTTTATATTTCAATCTTGTTATTGATTTAGTTTGAAAAATTGAAACAATATTTTGTTTGTAAATTTGGTAAAATAGACTTTCATATTGACAAAATGGAATAAATGATAATCTGAAATGTAAAATGTATAAATTATGAGTATATAATAACTAATTATTTATTTGAAAGCTAGAGCGTTTGATTTTTTATTTTATCGTGTAAATAATTTTTCTAGTTTACTAAGAAGTTTTTTTTATAATTATTGCTCCAATGACAAAAAGAAAGCTTTAAAATTTCAATCGCGACAGGCAGATTTAATCATCAATTTATTTATATAGTCAAAACGTAATGTGTATACTGATTGCATTTACTATTAAAATTTTTATGTGGCGATCTGTTTGAAAAATAAGAATTACTGATTGATACATATAATAGTATTAGCAGTAGTAAAGTTAATTGAATTTTCGGATGTAAATTTGTACATGCAGTTTAGTTGTTACAATAACCAGCCCGATATATTTGTAATTTCTAATATACCTGACAGGTAAAGCTAAATGATAAATACTAAACTGTATTGCGTTTATAATTATGTCTACAGTCAAGAGTGTTTGTTAATATGCATTGCAATATTATAATAGTTATAAATTTTGAAATGTCTAGGTTAATTGAGTAAAATTACAATTAGTCTGATATGAGGAAATTAAGAATTTTTGCCTCCATTTGCGTAAACTTTCGAAATTTCTTACACCAGGGTTTGATGGAATTTTATTTTTACAATAAAATTGTTCTCACTCATTGTGCAATACAGCACTCAATTGGGAAAATAATTTACAATTTTTCCAAAATTTTCAAACGTAGAACAATACATTGTCTTAAATCTGAAGCTATGCACTACATACTATGGCAAAAATTTTCCTTCGCCAGTTTCTGGTGGCGATTTTAAAGTACATGTAAAAAACTACAGTTGTCGTAGGACACTTGGTTGAATCTACATTCCTTTTAATAAATATTAGGTTTGTGGTACGCTACCTTGAAGGTTAAGTGTAATTAGTTTCATTAATTTTATTTTTTTCTCTATCGATACTTTTTGCATTTCTGTGCGTTGGTAATTAAAGGATTAATTTTATTTTCATGTTTTCTTGCACAATACTGTTTTCATATCAAAAATGCATTGATATCATGAATTCGGAAAATTTATAGTATTAATTTAAGAAGTCAAATACTTTATGAATTTAGTAGCCAACCCAATATGTAAGTACATTACCCACAATTTATTGATCAGGATATTCAATATGACATACCAAAAAATTTCCGTATACTTACTTTAAATTGTCTCTATAATGTTGAAATTGTTTTACTTCTGCTAAATGAATGAAAACAGAATCTGAATGAAAAAACATAAATTTTGGACAAAAAATACATTGGCAGATTGTTAGCAAGCTGAATAAATTAAAAAGCTTTACTTTCCTATTCTACATGTCGGTTTTTGGAGTCAGTTAGCCATTTTTTTTGGTTTAGCTATCAATCAGCTAACAAATCACAACGTGCGATGAGGAATATAGATCCACATTTAAGAAAAAATGTTTTGGTCTGTTAATTTTTTTGCTGCCAAGCAGGTATGTGTTGAGCCTTACTGACATAACGATTCTTAACCGATTGCATAACCGAACACATAGTATTCATTTAGTGTTTATGTAATAATAGTTATTGGATATCATCCTTTTCATCCTCAATCACAATTTGTAATTTTCACAAACAACAAATATAACATTGGTAATATGATGGAGAGCTTTAGGATAGTTTTGTTACAAATACATATAAACATTATATAATAGTAACTGTTAAGCTCAGTCAATCGCTAGCGCGATATTCCATTTTTTTCTCTCACGCAAATTAAACCTTTTTCTTTTTATATACCACCTGTACCTTTAGAGCCACAAAATCGATAGAACTCGTGCATACTTTACAGAAAGTGTTTATTTTTTCAAGTTCAGAAGGATTCCAAGATTTGAAGTGCCTCAGTATAATTTGCCAAAAGGTAAAAAACAGAAAGTACACTCTTTCTTTCCCTGTCCTACGGTGCTTGCGTTGTTTCCGTTGCTTTCAGTTGCAATTAAAATTTAGCACGATTTCATGTGAACAAAATTCTTATTTACGCCAATCGTTACGTAATAATGAGGACTGCTTAAATACTGAAAACGAGTGTCAGTAGAATTGGAGTTATCAGTAGGAAAGAAAATTTCTCAGTTATTCCCAGAAAATAAATTTCAACACCGTATATAATCGAATTTTATTTTGTATTTTTGTAGATAACTGGTAAGTCGTTGCTATGGATCACAACAGCGTAACGACCTGAGCGGCGCGTTTTTATCTATTCTGTTTAAGAAACAATAGCATTTGCGTTTATTAAATTTGTACGTATGCTAGTTTATGTCATTCTTTAGTTATAGTTGGCTTTCTCATAAGTTATATAATGCTAATTGTAACTAAATCGTGTGAACAGATGAATAAATATACTTTTCGACTAAGTGTACGAACTTGTATACTTACATACACTCATATACATATACAAAATTGAATGGAAGCAGGGGGCGTAAATGACGTATATCATTATTATTATTTACAATATTCAAAACTGGATGGATAATTTTCCAACTATTATGAATGATATGGGAGGTCAAAGTAGTGTGGTATATGGTATAGAAACTAAAGGTATACGGTGGATAATAAAGGTAACATAGCATTTATATACACAACAGATCTATCATATTTACACTATTCTCTAAGGTAATTTGATGCCAAGCTGGTATATTTATAGAAGTGTGTATGTATTGTGTAAAGGGTGTGGGTGCAGTAGAGCGTGGGTTCATTCTAATTTAGGAATTTTCATTATGTTTTTAACCCCCGACGAAAAAGGGGGGTGTTATAAGCTTAACGTGTCTGTATATTTGCGAATCTGTGTATATGTGTGCATGTTTGTGCTTGTTTTGTTTGCCTGTTTTTATTTTTATTTGTTTGAAAGGTACTGTGATCGATAGTGCTCTTAAGAGCTAAGATGGTAAAAATGAATCGATCACACCTGATTTTATTCAGGGATTTCTTTAAATTTTTAATTTAAAGCCAACATTTTCGGTCACTATAATCGAGAGTTTTTATAGGCGATATGTATATTTTTATATGAAGTATATATAAACGTGTTGGCCATTCTGACTGATTCCAATGTCAATTGGTCGCTTTTTAAGCTTTTCTTCGGGAAATTGAACGTTTAGTTTTAAATATTCCATAATTAAGCCACTCCTGAAATAAATTGTTCTCGAAAATTTGTATAAATTTAACAAGATTACACATCATTTGCCAATCAGAGAATTTAAATTTTGAATGTTGTCAATCAACTCGGATGACGATCAACTGATTTTAAATTTGATGTCAATGATGAGGCATAATTCAAAACGAATTTAAGACATTCAATTTCTTTTGTTGAGTATAAATTATAAGTTAAGGTGGAAACTAACATCTATAAATGTTTGTTATACATTCGAGAAGACTTTATGATTTCATAGGAAGGCAATCTGGTACATCGAAAATCAAACTTGATTTAAAAAAATAATTCATCAAACTTGTTTTATAATAAATTGGCATCTAATAAATTTGAATAAGATTGGTATGAAAATATAAAGAATAAAAAGAATTTTCCTCGAAATTAAATAATTTAAAATCAAATTGAAAGAAGAATATAAATGATAGAAGATTATATGATTATTATATGAAAACAATTGTAAATAAGTATTTATTTATTTGTTTTTTGCAATTTTGCAATATTTTCTGATGACACTTTTAAACACATGTTATTTTCAAGCATCATTGCACTAAGTCATCGATAGTACTCTAGTTGTGTCGTGTCGATATGTGTGTATTACTGTTATCGATTCCGATTTATAATAAAACTGATATGTATTCTTTTCAATAGATATGTTCTACAGAGCTTCCCAAATTCAATGTTCGAATTAGTAAAATCACTCCTTGAAAACATTTTTTCAACCATCGTTACGTTTTGTTCATCAATCAATAAGGTTGAAGCCAGCGAAAACAATTTTGCAAAGAATGAAATTCTGCGCCTTGGGTGATTGCAGAAACCTCACTTTCTTGAATAAAAACACTAGAACGAAACTCAAATCAACACTGGACCAAAAAATCTATTTTTGAACAAATGTACAATACTGTATTTTTTTCGACAATTTTTGACATCACCATGGATTTGTCATTCCCATTGGATTCTCTAGAAAAATGAGCTATCAGTTGAATGAGATCTGTATAAATCTTTTACAAATATTTAGATCTGATAATCCATTCATTGCAATTGTTAATAAATAGACTTTAAAGAGCTATAGCTTTATCAACGTAGACAAACAACATTATAAGCAACTAGATTCTGGTGTTTTGGGTCACAAAATTTGGACACAATGTACATGGTGATATTATTTCATAGTTTGTTGATCTATTTATCTAGTATTCTTCAGTATATACAGAGATAAGTATAGGTGCAAGGCCAACCTAAAATTCCTAAAATTATTTACTAGTCTAAAGTGTTGCAGTTAAAAATTTCCTGTGCTTCATGTTTCTTATATGGAGCAACCCTTACTTCTGGTATGGTGAAGAAATTCACTATTAACTCTTGCATTGGTGTTAAAGTATTCAAGCTGTCTTTGACAGGTAAATTTAGAAAATTTTAACTAAAACAGCTAAGATATCTAAGATATCTATCTATGATAAGCTAATTTCAAATAATTTGAATGAGTGATATTTTATAAATTGATTTGACAACTTCAAAGACCACGAGACTCACTTTTTACGGTCGGCTCTCCCTTACTCAGTTTGGTTGGATTACCATTTAATACGCAAGTCTTTGTAATTAACTCCAAAAACCGTAGAAAGCTTAAGAGAATACAAGTTTTCCTTTCAACGGTAAATAACAGGCTCATTGTTCCTCAGTTTTATTGGGCTACCATTGACAAAACAATTTAACTTGTAAATAATTTCAAAAAATATACGCTGGCCTTATACTTAAACTGAAAGAGAGATAGCACAGAAATCAAAAACTACGTAATAAAAATGTAAAATAAACTGTATATTATTATATCAAATACACAAACACAGAATGTGATATCACGGTGTAGTAAGTGTGTTGTTGTATGCTCAGATTTTACTGACTATAGTAACTTATTTTATATATAATATCGATAACATAAAATGATGTGTTGTCTAAAATCATCGGATCATTTTTATATACAAAACTCAACAAAAATCAATTGAATATTACCTCAACCAATCATATTTTTATACATACGGTGTGTTCGTTATAAAACGTACTTATATCATATTGTAATTTAAAACACATTTACAGATTTCAACTGTCAATTTAAATTTTATTCGTAGACCAATGAAAATTTCGAAAATAACAATGAAATCTTCGTTGTTTTGTCTTCGTTATTAAGGATTGATAAAGATAAGTTTAGTTATAAAGAAAATTGAAATTTTAAACATGGCTCGATAAGTTGCTCTTATATAAATCGAGTTTTTGTACTGTCGTGTAAGTTGAAAGGTAACGATGGACTACACAAAACGTGAAAAAAATGACAGGAAGTTTGAAAGGGTTACAAAGGCTTTGTAAAAAACAAAATCATGTAACGAACCTTTCGGTCGTTGCAAGCTGTTTGTACTTTTTACATGTATGGTGTTTTTAATAACTTACTATCTTTTAACATAACACGGCAAAGAAATCAATACGATTTCAGAAGTAAGGTTTTAATCTGGATATTCTCTATTACTTAACTATGTGAAAAATATCGTTGTTGAATCGTACATATCTTGTGCATAGAAAGTTGTCAAAGATAGATAAGTAAAAACGTAGAAAAAGGATGGATAAGGTGTAAAAGTGTAAAATAAGTCACATGTAGGTCCGTTGAAAAGAGATATCAAAAATTGATTTTATTGGCTATGTAAAAACTGTGTAAAAATTTTGTCTTATCAAAATAAGACTTTTTTAATTATTTTGTACGGTTTACTACAATTAGGGTTATTTAATTTGTGTTTTCATCATTATACCATGAGACAAAAGGGACTTTTATTGAGGGAGTGATTGAGAAAACTGATTTAAAAATACTGTCAGTTTATATTTACCAATTTAGATATGGGTAAAAGTAAAGCAACTATAAAATATCTTAAAAGAACCCCACGCTTTCTTAGAGTAAAATGATTTTCTTGTTAATCACTCTATTTGTTTTTTCTTTCTTTTCCTACTTTTTCGTTCAGCTAGTTACAAAAGCGTGTTTTTACTTTTTAAAACTAATATTTATTAACATTAAAGAAAGTTATCTACGCTTCCACCATCAAATATTTTTTTAGTTAGTTGTTAATCCTAAAATTTCGTGACCAGAATAAACGGATAAACATATTAAATTATTGTTTTGTCATCCATGGCGGTCAAGGATTCCTATTGATACAAAGCTAATAAAGCGTTTTAATAATTCGTTAATTAATACTACATGTTTGATTAGTGTTTGACTTACTTACCTTCTTTGACACTCGTATTATTTTGCACGCAATATTATAGTACTACGATAATAAAATACTTTGCGCCTAGATATATTATCACAACAATATCGTTATGCAACCCATGATATCAATATCAATATTGATCGATATTTATAAACCATATAGGTATAATGTATTACGAATTATATTCTCAGTTTATAGTATACCTACTTGTATCATCTATACGGTATAATGTAAAACGTATCATATAGAGGAATATAACAAACGTGCATGATATAATACAGTGTAGTTTATTAAAAAGAAAATACAGGCATGCCCTTAATTTACACGATGTGGTTTGTGGGACTGAATAAAAAAAGAAAATCTAAAAATCACGAAACTACGAATTTGCTGAAGCATTTAGTATTCAGGCTGAATAGTAAATGCTAAATTTTATTCAAGACAAAATAGTCAATGTAGGATATAAAGAGAAGTTTAACAAATGTGGTTGAAACCATATTATTTTCCTCTTCTCTTCTTTCCTGTGCTTATTGTTACTTTGAATTAATATTTTTAAATTAGCGTTTCTCTCTTTTGCGGTTTTGCTTCTTCCAGGTTAATCCTTTACCAATAGAACTGATAAACATAGAGTTACTTTGGCCTTTAGTAATACGTTAGCTGATGATAGATGATATAAGACTTAAAAAAATATGCTCTGTAACTCATGTTATGGAAGCCATATCCTCTTGCTTTTCGGATTAAAGCTCTTAAAAAGATAGAGACGTTAATTTGCTCAATAATAAAAATATGTAACATTATCTAAAACAATGCAAAGTATCAAAAAGTACATGATATAAAGATATGAGCTAAATTGACAAGAGCTTTTTTGGCGTTTTGCTTTTAAATTAGACAAACAGTCTTTTTATGTAAATACAAGATGATTCTATATCATTTATATGTAATATTTCTCGTAAAAGCGTGTTAGAAATTACTTAAAAAAAGTAGTCTGTACTATGGACTATAATTGGCAATTCAATGGTAAATAATACATTTTAATCATTAATTTTTAAAATTAATGTTAATAAGGATAATCAGAGTTCGTTAAGAATCATTGTTTGTAGACATAACAAATAGTTCTACCTATCTTATTGTGCTACTATTATTGAGTATTCCCGGTTATTTGAATGATACTGTATGTGTAAATGTATCATTTACGTGCACACTATATAATACAATATATACATTTTGACCTATATACGTCAAATACTATTAATAGAGATTTTTCAATTGTACGAGCAAAGCCATATCACATATGTTACAAAACACTAATATTTTATTTTCTATAACATTTACTATTGCCTTATATACCGTATAAATACTACATAAAGTGAAGAGTGTTGTAGCAAGGATCACAATGGAAATTTTCTCTCCGTTACAGCACTAGCACTCCTACGTGATTTACTTTTGTTTTGTTTTATTTTATTTTTTTAAATATCTAATTGTTTAATTGTCATCGATAAAATAAACTGTGGTTCATGGTACAAGATGTGAGATTCATGGTAAAAGATTATACATCTAGTTAGGATCGTTTGCAATTCAGCATCGTAAAACGTATGTGATTGAAACGTTGCAAATCTTACAAGGTTCTCTTACAGTACTGGCATTTTTATTGACTGAGACTACTTTAACCTTTTAAAGAAACATTCTTTTTTATCCTGTTAAAATAATTGTATAGAATTTAATAAGTTTCGACTGTTAAGAAGTAAACTTTGTAAATGTGCTATCCCATTGATATGGGAAAATCTGCTTACAAACGATAGAGTGATTGAAGGTGAATTTATATTCTCTTGGCAACACACATTACCCTACATATGCAGGACGGAAAACATACTTATCGAGTGAGTCATTTAAAATAAACTATTGGTTTTGGTTTGATATGGTATGTTATAACCATGTAAATAAATTGTATGTAACATTTTGTGCAGAGAGAAAATTGTAATGCAAGTGTGTTTTACTATGAATCCTTAATCCAGCTACTATATTAGCAAAAAAAAATTGTTTCGATCAATGTATGCCCTTCGGGATTTCTAAAATTGGTTTTTTCCCAAGTTTCGCTTAATCAAAACCAGTCAAATAATAAAAATCATGAAAGGTGTATACTCGATTTATTTTCCAGCTAGTAACTATTGTTATATATTTTTTATTTTTTTTACCTACTAAATGACCAATTTTATTTTGACCGAAATATTACATAACGAAATAATTATGAACACATACGAACGAAAAACTACATAAATGCGTAGTATTTTTTAAGTTAACCACACGTCTTACACTGTCTCCACTATCATGATACAAAAGGAACAATCCTGATATATTTTTAGTGACAGCCAATTGTTAACATGGAGTTCGGTTTTCTTCTCTAGACTTCATGATTTTACCCGTAGGCCGTAAAACTCTGTTACAAAACAATAACTAATATTGAAGAATTCTAGGTATCATCTTCGAAGTTGAATATGTGAACCTTGGAAGTCGCTAGCATATGAAAAGATTGTTTGAGGTAGTTCTATCCCAGCAGTCCAGTCAAAAATGATTGACCTCTTACCCAAGCTATACGTATATATAACTAATGTTATAAACCAAGTTTTTTTTATTGTTACTGTACATCTAGCGCTACTGTCTCCTACATACACTACGAATGAATACACATATACTCCCCTACATTAAAAATAATCCTCTAAATGTAATATTTAATTTTATATTTTATGGAAACTAATGGAGAGTAATTTACTTTTTTTAATGATTCTAAATATAATATTTGTTCAAATATTAGTTTTACCAAAACGGTAAGTCTCATTTACTAAAAAAATAGAGATATTGTTCCCATTTAATTGTAATTATTTCATGTTAGGCGTGGTAAATTTTTTTTAAATAACAGTGTGTAAATTAGTTTCTTATATTCAAAGTTTGAAGATTTTTTAAGAATTTGCTTGCTTGACCCAACTACCTTAATAAGATTTTATAACATATAAAATATGGAATATAAAATTGATACAAATATTTTCAGTCACACACACATTAACGCACACAACTTCACACCGACACACATACCAACAAGTTGATGATCATGATTGCAAATAAATTAAGAAGTATCTTATCCAACAGCAACAAGAGGAGCAACAGCAGTAGTAGACACCAAGGTATGTGTAGGTAGGTAATTAATGTTTTTATTAACAAGTAATAAACACTTTAATCATTTACAAAGCAGAGTATATATAATATAATAAATACTGGCATTAAATATTATTTTGAGTATAGTGAAGAATAAAGCCGTGTTAGTACAGTCAGGACCAGGTGACATGGGTGCTATTATCAAGACTCAAAATGAAATTCATATATCTTATAGGAATAAAACTGCCATGTCAAGCCATATCTGCTATATCCTGGACTTCATTCACGTGAGTTTTTTTAATTCACTTGACACCACTGCCTGCAACGTTATTCCGGAAAAATTAATTAAATGGATCTTTTTGTTTGTTTAAAAATAAAAAATAAACATCTTTGACTAAATCTAAATCTAAATTACTCTATATGGCCTATCATGTGTACTTTGGTTTATCGCCGTTACAAACACTGCACGAAAATCATTTGTATAAAGGTAGCCTTCTATCTGATGAAACTCTGTTTTTCTATGACAGTACTGGTTATCCCTATACATTTTAATTGTGAAAGTAAGGATGTTTGTTCGTTTCTTTGTTTGTTTGTTTCTTTGTTTGTTACGATTTCATGAAAAAATTTTAGTGCTCCATCTATGGTCATCATTTCGAACCATAAATTAAAGATATCTGTAAAAATTTAAAATAGTTAATGAATTTTACACTTTAAAAAGTTGAAAACTGCATACATTTAACAATCCCTTCGAGTGTTATGGAAGGGGAATGAGATCAAGAGAGGTGGTGGGTATAAAGCGGTAGTTTTTACTTTTAAGCCCAGAGAAGCGGGCGGGTATCAAGCTATAATAATACAATTCTCAGTGAGAAAGTTTAATCTATGCTACCACGTGTGATCTTTTGGGCGAAAATGCGTACATTTATTGAAAGATCGCGCCAGAAATAATTTACTTGATTGCCGTTCAACGTTAATGAGCGCAAGCGCTTTTACAGGTAAAATGAACTTCATTACTAACTAAGTTCAATAAAATATTCGTGTTATAATAAACTCTCAAAAATGTTGTCAGCACTCGTCATACCACCTAGCCTAAATACATATAGACGGATATAATTTTGATATTGTTTGGTGGAGGTAAGAGATTCTCTAATATAGCAACAACAACAACAATAACAGGTCGTGACTTGTTTCGAATATAGCCAAAACACATATACAACCAAACATTAATGATAATAGCATGCGATGTGCATTATATGGTAGTGACACCTCGTGACTAGCACAATAAAGAGAAGACAACTAACTTACTGCTACGAGTATTAATATAAGATAATACTACTACGAAACCGTTGTCGATTTCGTCGAGATGGTATACTTTGAGATGGTATATGATGGGCACGACTGTATAAGATAACTACAAGATGACAAAATAGGAGAAACATTTATGATTTTGACCATTCATCAGTGAATGTTTCGTTTTTGAATTTCGACAGAAACAGAAGTGAAAATTTTCTTCTCCCTTCCTTTTATCTATTTTCTTACGCAATATATAAAAGGAATTAAATCGTGACGTCATAACGCCAGATATGAAAACTTTAAAAAATATTCGGAAAAAAGATTTATTATGATTACTTTCTGGTTATCTTAAACAAGATAGTTAGTACTACTGAAAATAAAATACATTATTATTCAGGATTATACGCAATCTTTAGACAAAAAACACAAGAATGTGTGTGTGTTGCCATTGCTACAAAAACAAGCTCTTCATGTGAGTATGACCTCTATGGTACACACATTTCAGCTTTCCAGATGATAACATTACTTTCCCTAACTGCCTAACACACTGCAATGTTAATTATTAGCCTGATATTAACAGATATGTGTAAATTAGAGGTTAAGTACTCGACATTCAAAAAAATATTTTCTTTTATTATTATACAAATTCATAAAATCATTTATCGTAAATATTTTTGTACAAGTTTTACAGAAAAAATGATCGGTAATAAATTATTGTTTAAGTGATTTTCTAAAACTTTATTAATTACCAAAATTTCAAGTTTCTTATTATTATTTGAAGAATTTCAAGTATTTCTCCTTTCTCCCATTAGCTTCTAACTTTTAGGCGCCAGTTTTGGCAGTCTTTTCAGTACATCTTTGTTATTACACACACAGACTTCAATCTAGAAATTGTTTTAGTTCTGTGTCCTGATTATGAAACGTAAAGATATGCTGAAATTTTTAAACCGATTACTAGAGCTTCGCTTCACTAGGAAGTTTTGCCCAAGCTATAGTCGGTGATAGTGTTAGCAGATTGATCAGTCAAAATTGTGATTAGAGGTTTTGGTTCGTTGGTGAATTAAGGTACTTTATACACCTTCATACTTTTAGTAATGATTACATAATTTTGATACTCTCTGTAAATAAAGTGTTATACACCTCTATACTTTTAGTAATAATTTCCTCGTATATCAACACCATTAAAAAACAAACACGTAATAAATATAATAATTATTTATAACAAAGTATAATAACGCCAACAAGCAATGTAAGTAAGTAACCAACCAGCATTATGTGATGCCTTGCTCTTGCTCTTGCTCTTGTGCTTTCTTATTGTACATTGTTTTGTACCATGTAGTTTGATTCGTGAACTCTTTGTCTGTTTATTGAAGGTAAATGATTTTGTAATTAAAATAAAGTATAAAATTGTTTAAATCATCATCCTTATATTATTTGAATGTAAAATATTTTATATAAATTACTGTTTATATTTTATTTTATTGGATGTGGATGGTATACAGAGTGTCACGATTAAAACTAGCTGTACGTATGTATTTGAATTACAAAGATGGATATAAATCAAAAAATTAACTTCTCTTTCATGACTCATTTTGGGGAGAATTGTTGTCTAATTTGATTTCTATATATCTACTCCATCTGAAGTGTAGAACGAAATTATTCTTAAAATTTGTGTTTATTTGTGAGACTTCCTAAATAATCAACGATAATGTTCCTTCCCGAATGGACCTACTCTGACCTGCTAGTAATTTACATACGAAAAATAGATCATACATTTTATATCCATCATAATACTCTCTGATGATTAAATTTAGCTTTGAAATATTTTGTAAACATTTTTGATTTTCGTGATTAATATAGAAGACAATTGAAGAAGTGAAATAAACCAACCTAACCCTTAAATTTTACCTTTTTTCATATTTAAGACTTAAATTTTGTCAGTGTATACCTACTTTTCCAGTTGTAGAAGAAAAGACCTATGTATATGGTACAGTGTCTGTGAGTTGGAAGTGTTAAAAAATTGTATCTAAAAATGTTATTGCTTCCTGAAAATGCGCGAAGCACTTAAAATATAAAATTACAAATCTTTAATTATGAGTTTTATGGTGTTGCGGAAAGTTAAAAGTACCCAAGCAGCTAGGTAGTCCATCCAATAATTGAGATTTGAGACAAATTGAAGTTAAATATTTCAATCCATCAAAGTATATTTTGGCTTGATATAAAATGTTTAATTGAACTAATTTTATTTTATAATGTACAATGTCATATTGGAGGTATATAGTAGTTATGTATGTTCAAAATCTTAATACAATTACAATCAATCATATCATAACGAGTATGGTTTTGGCAGTTTTATATATTATATTATGTAGTGAAATTAATTTATAATAATAATGATGGAAAAAATAAGTCTTACGTCAATGGATCATATTTTCATTGTAAATATCTCAACTACTAATGTGTTTATGTGCAAACGAATTGATGAATTTTACAATAAAGTCCATATGCTTTTTTCTGAATTTTCTTTCCAGAATTTTCTATTTAAAATAATTGTGGTTGTGATTGCCATACAAGTTTAATAAGTAGTAATGTGTATGCTACGAAATATTCCGAGGAGAAACCAAAAAAAGAGTTAAGTTAACGGCGATTAAAACTCCAGGGCAATTAAGGATTTTTTTAAATTTTTATTTCTTTAAAGAGCAGAAAATAATTTGAAAATATCTCTTCTACGGAATATTTGAATGAATGAACGTCGATCGTTAAAATCGACCAGAAGTCATCTTTTTAAACGTTTATCACAGAGCACATTTGAGCCAATTACTCTTATCTCTTTTTTTAAGCCACTCACATTTTCTTCATTCAAAGTTTTTAATCAAAAAATCTTTTCAAGTGACCTATGTTGCTTATTTACGAACTCGACCTCACTTAATGCGTCCTAAGCATGTTATAAAAATTTCAGCTTTCTATCTCTTTTTAATATTGAGTAATCGTGGTGATAACAAATTTTTGTTCGTCGTATCAATATTTTTAAGCATTACAAACTTGGGAATAAACTTAGTATACCATGATATACTTCACACATACTTGGTATAAAATATAGACACAAAAAATTTTAACTTTTTAGCGGAGTTAACTTCTAATACAGTAACGGCCGCATTCAGATAGGTGAGATTGGTTGTCATAATATTTTCACCATTAAAAGTATCAACAAATTAAAACATTTTGTATTTTCAACCTTTTTTCAACGACATATATCATTCATCACGGAAAAATACATTCATAATTTTTATAGTTCTGTATTTATAGCAGTTTTGTTATCATCAAAAATATTATTCGATAATATTTCATAATGCATGTGTAAGCGCCTGCTCTTCGATGAGTTAGTGTGAATGCAGTCATTATTTTTATATTTTTATTGTAGTTTAAACAGCTTTTTTAACATTAAAAAATTATTTGATGATAGTTAATAATCTATTATTGGCTGTGTAAATCGTGATTCCTTCAACATAATAATATACTTATTATTCAAATATGTGTAATAATCACACGACTCTTTATTCTTCTCTTCCAGCAATCATATGAAACTATAAGTTAAGACGATTACTTTTATTAAAGTATAGCTTTATATAACAATTTATAATTTACTGGCGTGCAAAGTTCAAATGAAGGGTGGATTATAAAATATTCACCCTCTTGGTTCTCTTTTACATTTTTGATCAAGTTGAATTATGTCTCCAAACTAAATATTGATAGATTTAATTACATTCAAGTTTTAAAGTTGTTTTGGATTAACAAACTTAGTTTATAAATTAACTTTTTCTTATGCATATATTTTTAACCCCCGAACTAAAAAAGGAGTGTTATGAGTTTGACCGCTATATTTGTTTGTCTGCCTGTCTGTGGCTGATCGTCAAATGAACGAAAATTTGAATTTGTATTTTGTTAATAAAAAAGGGGTCAAAATAAACTAAAATTATTGCTAAACATTGGAGTGACACCCAGAAATGTTGTAGGTATACAGAAACTGTTCACAAAATTGGCGTGAAAAGCGCATCGATAAATCATCCAGAGAGCATAAACCAATTATTTCCAGTGCTTCGATTTTTAAAATACTTGGAAAGACTTCGAAATGAGATTTTTAAAATATATCTTCATACGAGAAAACTCAAACTGAATACAATTCTTTCAAATTAAATTTAATACAATGCTGGAATTAAAGAATTCCATAATTAAAAAACATGACAATAAGGCCGAAAATTTTTGAACTACGACAGAGGGAGATCTCAATTTAGGGGACAACGATTGGACGTCGTAAGATGGAGAATTGATTGAATGAAATAGCAATCAATTACTCTTGATAACGGAACTAAAAATGATAATTATTTCTTTCAATTAGAAGAAAACCGCCTGACAAACACGTCATGAAAAAATGTAATGTCCAAATAATAGCCACGAAACGTATAAATCATTGAATTTACATCATTCAACTTTTTTCATTAAATGTCAATAATCCGGATTAATAAATTTTATATATAAATTGCTTCCAATTATTGTTGTTCGTATTAAACAAGCACACAGTAATTTTTATTGATTGATATGATTTGATGAAAAATAATTTTACAAAAATCGTGATGATACAACTACCGATGAATTATTACAATCAATCACCTTTATGTGAAATATTTTCTTATAACAAGAATTTTTATAAAATATATTTATAAAATATTCAATAACTAAAAAATATTTAAGTATCTGTCTGTCCTAACACAGCATACTTCCCGTGACATAAAAATCAATATTAACGTCAGTTTAAAAAAATTAAAAAGTTTCAGTTCAGGCGATTAAAAAGTTTTTAACAAGAAGTGATAACAACGTAGTTTAAGACCACGTTACAAGGTTACTTACGTTGAAAATATTAATTTCTGAAAAAAATTAACAATATAAAAAATTCCTTCGATGTAAAACAGAAATTCTTTATTGTAAATTATCTAAGACAATACAAGTAAGAGTACTGCAAACTTCTTTTTGCTTCCATTACGCCCGTTTGAGAAATAAAAACTGAAATAATTTTAGGGAATTGTCTCAAACATAACTGGCTAGCGAAAGTATGTCACTTGTATGCTTTTCATTAACTTCGGTTAAGTTTGATGGAGGCAGTACAATTCATATTGAACAGCTAGGAAGTCCATGTAGTCCGGGATCAATTGAGTTTCATACCCTTACTGTTAGCGAAATCCTCTTAAAGAATGTGAAAATTAAAGTTTCTAATAATGTTCCCGATAACTGTCATTTATTGCGGTTTAATAGGAATTAAGAGAGTTACAGGCTCAAGAGTTGAAAAAATGTGAATGTTGTAAAAGAGTCAGAGAATGTCACAGAATAAAGAAATTGGATGCCGTTCTTGGTAAATTGAGGCGATGTAATACAATGAAAGAAAGTGGTAGGTTGTAAATGGTAATTAAACGTTAAAAGACTTTGTTTTTAAAAGCAAATCAAAACATAGCTTGTTAAAGTCATTTCGGATATCGTTAAACGAAATCTTTTTGGCTATTATTATTACTGTTTAGTACGCCTTTAAATTTGATATAGTGTTAACTTTCCTGTGTGCCTGTTTCTAGTTAAAACGACATAACCCGAAAAGAAATTGAAATAATAAAAAAGCAAATTTATTTTAATATATACATGAACACAAACTTTTTAGAGACTATTTATTTATTTATGTCTTTATTGAGATAAGTTTATTTTATATTTCTTACAGAAACGTTTTCCAAATATTATGACATTATGACATTTTTCCTAATAGCATGACCGTAAACCGTACATGTCAAAAAACTTTGTTAAAGTTCTTTCTTTTTTTTAAATAACTAAATAATAAATAATAAAACAAAATAAAATAACACTAAAATAAATAATATATTATTATTTTTTGAAATTCAATTGTTATTTTTGTAGAACAGTAAAAAATTTCATAAAATAACAATAACGTATGTTGTTGTTATTTCGTTCGTTGTATCACCTTAAACCTAAATACAGTTAACGATACGATAATGGTCTGTCAATTAAAGAAGTACGTTAAATCTTTTAATGATACTTAATAACAGAAATGTAAGACGAATTAGGAGCAAGTCGTGTACCTAAATATTACAGCAATCACGGTCTTAATGCCTGAGCTATAAACGATTCCAAAATATTCGGCAATATTCACTATTCTGAAGCTGATAAAGAGACTGCTCATGTGACAAGTCACAAGGGATTTTAGCTTAAAATGACAAACTTAACGTTTTTTTATGAATGCTAAATGTCTGCTCCTGCGTAGAAGTCGATTTCCCGTGATGAAAAAAAAAACGGTTAAAAGGAATAGTAAAAATATGTGTTAAAGTGTAAAAGGAATAGTAAAAATATGTGTTAAAGTGTTGGTCTGTGCAAGGATGTAATCGAGGATTTGTTGTTACCTAGCTTTATCGCAAATTTGCTTACGGTAATACTTGTAAATTAATGCTGATTTCTGGCATGCGCTTGCATCCTCTTCTGTTCTAGGTAGAAGAGGTTGTTACAGATGGATAATTATAATATTTCTTTTCTCAATGAGTCGTCATTACATCAACTCTCATAATAAATATCCCTATCTATTTATGAAGAAACAATGGTAAGGAAAGTTAAAAAAGTACCTCCAATATATTGGTAAGGAAAGTAAAAATATTACCTGGATTCTTGTATAGCTCAATTTCATATATATAAGTATAACCCGGATTTGATTTCAATTTAAAATAAAAATATGCCTTTATTCTGTTTATTGCTATTAGATTTCCACCACTATAAATGTTGGTTACTATGGACGACATTGAAATTGACTTTAACTGTAGTATATGATAGTACTACACACGGATGACTATACTTTATTGCATTGCCACGGAATACAATAACTGCAAATAATATGAGAGGTAAAGTTAGTATACTATACTGTTTAATCATGTACAAGATGTCCGCTTATCAGGTACCGCTCGTCTCTCTAAGTGCAAATGGAGTTCGTTTAGTACCTACAGCACTTTAAAGTTGCAATTGTGAAATAATTTAAAGACATACTTCTGATTTAATAGTCAACCCAATATGTTAGTATATTACGTTTGGTTTGATTAGGATATTTATTATGACAACATAAAAATTTCATTATACTTATTTAAAATTATTACTGTTTTCTTCTTCTGATACCTTTCACAATCCAATTTTTTTAAATGATATAAAATAAAATATTGATAAAAAATACAAATTGACAATAATAAAAAGATTTTTGCATTTTCTCAAAATCCATGGCAACCTGAATCGATTGAAAATGATTTAGTTTCCTAAATAATCTAGATGTCGGTTTTTGGTGCTTGTTGCAGTTTTTTCTTTTTTTGGTTTTAACTCCCAACCAGCAAACAAATATCGTGCTATAAGGAACATAGTTCCAAAAGTTAAGCGTTGTTATTGAACAAAAGTAATCGTCCGTGAAAAGACAGTGTCTTTTCATAGGAACTTTTGTAATGGGGCTCGCACGTTCGAAGTTAGTAAATTGAAATGAACCATAAATATTATGGTAGAAGGTAGTTTTTGAAAAAAACGAATGTGAACGTATCAGGTTTTTTAGATTATTTCCGATTTGTCGAGAAAGTGCTTCTTTTACCTAAAGTACGAACTTTTTATTGACTGTACGTGAGTCGCAAAAAGACAACAACAGAAACACAAGATTTTATTTTAACAGCATTTTTGGTATGTAAGTACTTATGTGTTTCAGAATTGAATAATTTCTTGTAATGTGGAGTTTACTTCGGAATGCAATTATTGTGTTTGGAATCTTCTTCGTAGGTCTACGTCCAAAAAACTTTCAGACTTTGTATATGCGTCCTTTATGCCCTTTCAGGCAGCATAAAAAAATTCTTGATAGTGGGATGTTTTTTTTTGGTGGAACTCGGAAAATATTTGAGAGTGCCCCCAAACTTCAAATTATAATATGTACGTGTTTTAATATAAGAGAAAGAAATATGATCGAAATAAATAGAAAAAAATATTTTCCCAATCGTCGATATTGACACCTGCACAATGAGAAAAGCTTCAGGAACCAAGAAATTTAGAAAGCGTAACAAATTAACGGTATTGAAGTCAAATACAGTAAGTTAGTTTTTGAGATGTACCTACTGCAGCGCCTTGCGTAATGGCGTTACAGGGACACACTGTATATCGTATGTACATACAGTTGGTACATTGCATACATACACATAACATAGTAATATCGCAATATAACGATGCCGTTAAAATTTTTACCGCATTGAGTTATTACCAACACACACGTTTTGAACGTAAATTATGAATGAACGAAAGTGATCTTTTTTTGTATGTTTTATACTACCATACTATAAGCTGGAATCCCTTACAGTTGTTAAAATAATATAATGTCAGTCCTATCTTATGTTTTTATTGGTTAATGCCTGATGCTTATTATGTATTGGTGTAATGTTTTATGCCTTTTGAACATTTATTTGGACATAAATTGCATTTGTGTTTGTTTGTTGTTGTTAATAAAAACTCGAAAAATATTAAAGTTATATCATATTATTTATGAAATAAATTACTTATTTCAACAGCACGCGTGTTCAATGAAGCAAATCAAAAATCTTGGCGCGTATTTCAAATATTAAAAGCGTTCCATTTTTAACAAACCAGCTGAAGTTTTATGGTGAAACGATGTTAGGTTTTATACAAATTTCCAAGTAAAAGTTTTTCTCGTAGAACGGTAAAATCGTTAAGTTATTTAAAAAACCTTCCCTACTAATAATTAATTATAGATAAAAAATATTATACAAGAAAGATATTAATGTAAAATAACTAGCTATTTAGCTAGTTATTTTACAGCTTTCTAGAAAAACGTTAACCTACTAAACCTTTAAAAATTCGAAGCGTGGGATGGTCGCTATTTGTCAAACCAGCTAATTTATTGAATCAATGTAGAGACCACCCCATGCTTTGAATTTTACAATAAAATTAAAATTATTATCTATTTTTTAGTGTAATAAAGCTGGTTATTTTATTCAAGTCAAGAAACGTCTCTGTGACAAATTCCTCTTCGAGTAGAATAGCATTAACTTGGGTAATTTTTTTTCAAAAAATCTCCTTTAAAGCAATATTCAGCTGGATTACTTAGACTGGAAGCGAAGAATGTGGGAACTGTGGGTTAAATAAAAGTATTTTTACTTGGATTTTAAATTTAACTCATGTAAAATATATTTTGTTATTCAAATGTCCACCTATCACTTTCAGGTATACTTTGTTCAGACAAATCATGGACGTATTTTCTCCAATTTACAGAAAAAAATTTATGCATGAGTACTTAATTTACACCCTGTATATGGGCTTAATTTATTTCTGTAAGATCTTTGCATCGTAACATAAAATATACGCAATTTTATTATTAGAGAAATTTGTTGATTGTTAGTTTTAAATGACGGCAAGAATAGTAATGAGATATTAGATGATGTTGTTAAATTAAAGCAGAGCTAATTAAAATTTAGTTGAATTATTTGACAGACCCAAAGCAATAAAATTATTTTGTACCATAGTCACGTATATATAGGAGTTGTTATACCAAGTCAGTGTAATTATGATTATCTATATATGCAATTTTTTATTGTTTTTTACCAAGTTGAAAATAAATAGAATCTTCTGGAAAAATAACAAAACTATATTTAAATGTTATTTTCTAATTTTCGATTTATATACCTAGTATCGATCGCTCGTGACTGTGTTAACATTGCTTTGGTAACTAATAATGGAAGCTGATCATTTGAGGTTTGGTTATAGTAGTTGTGTACACACACATACTGCGGTAAGTCAAGCGAACGATAGTACAGAGGTCATATATATGCTATTTAAACCGTTAAGTTTTACGTGGCACTAAAATGAATTTACTAAAGCTGAAAATTGGTATATAACAGTTATGATTGTCAGTCAGTTATTCGTTAGAACAGAGATGGTCAGTCAGCTCTTATATATGAAAAATAAATAAATAAGATTCATTTAAATACCACCTTATTTGAGGTTTACTTAACCAGGGGCGATAAATTTCGCTACAGAAATTCAGCCCCAACGTTTTGTTCGATACAACGTTTCCAGATTTTATTTCAGATACAGATGCGTATATTTTTCAATATTAGATATTACTGTCAAAAATATAACAAGTTTGAACTATTTATTAAATATTTACTAACGTTAAACATGTTAAAAGCGTGATTTTGTAACATACATATTGGAGCATTCAAAATTATTTTTGTTTTGATAATATACAATAGTTATATTCAATATAACGATACATCCAATTACCCTTATTAAAGTTTAACACGTTAAAGTTTATAGTTTGAAATATTACCACAAATGTAAATCAAAAATAGCTCACGATATTCGATATTCACAATATAAACTAGAATTGTTAAAGTTAATACTGACAATTCAGTAAATATAATACGGAATTTTGTAAATAGTTCAAAAATTATATCTATAAAATACATTCAGTGGTCAGTCGTATGAAATCATTCTAATTATAAACCTATAATTGAAAGTAGCAATATTGTAATCGTAAAATTTTATTCACAATGTTGTTCGACAATATTTTTTTACACAAAAACTTTCCTTTTTTAACCTAAGCAGTTTTTGAGTAAATAAGAATGGATTGTTTCGGGATATCTGATCGGAAAACTTAAAATAACTATTATTTTTTGTCTATAATTTTGTGTTATAATACTTTATCCAATCTCACTATTTCGTGTGCGATAGACTTAAACATTAGGCTTGTCTTAACATAGTGTTTGGAACTAGATATCTGTGGTAAGTTATGCTTTTATAATTACCCACAACCGTTCACCAAGTTCATTTTTTTTACGTATATCTTTGCCACGTTTCCCAAATTCCTTACAAAACGGTGATCGATTATGATGAAGCGTTTGTTTTTCAAAGTTGTGTAGTTATATAGAAGATGATAAAATTTCGACCTGTTTAATCTATAACATATCATTTTATAGTATTTTTTGGATAAACAATGCTTTTGAATATGAATACTTCGAAAACAGAAATTGTCCTTGCCATTGCAGTCTACTATCCCATTACAAGGTATGAAACTTTTTTACCCAGCTCTGGGTAGTCCTCAGAGTCCAACACTTGAACTCTTAAGGTGTCTTTTGCAGTAAACTGATTGAAATGTCAATCAAATTAGACGGAAAAGTTTCGTCAGATTTATTGTTTTAAATTTTTTTTCAATCAAAAATATTGTAAAAACGATAAAGTTAATTTTGACGTATTGTAACAAAAATTTCAATTCGAAACAATAAATAATTTGAAAAACAAGAATAAGCATATTCAGAAAAATAACTTTTAATAATAATTAGGTATGACAAGAAGGGAGAAGCAAGTTCGTACGTGTCAATTTGAATTTAGAAGAAATAAAATAAATAATATATATATAACCTTACTATAACGTCATTTGATTAACATATCAAAGGAGAACATCACGAATAAAGGATAATAATTTGTACAAGCTACAGATTCTTGGAACCAGATTACGCATTATTGTATCTTTATATATATATTATATATATATATATATATATATATATATATATATATATATATATATCTTAATATATATATTTCTTGTGTGTGTCTGTATGTGACTGAACTCCTCCTAGACGGCTGGACCGATTTCGATGAAATTTTTTGTGTGAGTTCAAGGGGATTGGAGAATGGTTTAGATTTACCATTCGGTCCACTAAAACTGTTTTTGAGGGCTCCGTACCAAAAAAATGAAATTTCATTAAATGGTGGGAGCGCATATAAATCATATCACATTATGTATACTATGTGTACTATGTATTTTTAATAGTATTCAGGTATTGTCAATAGGCATTTAGTAGAGCCATATGCGATCGCAGCGAGCTCTACTATCAAAGGTCAGGCCAAAGGTCGAAGGTCAGGCCACTCCAATAAATAGGAGTTAAATTGGGGTTTAGCGGGATGGGTTTAGCGGACAGGCTAAACGTAGTATAGGTATTCATGAATTGGAGTTACGTTTTTACGGGACAACGTCCGTCGGGGCCGCTAGTATATATGTATATATATATTAACATCACTTCTAGATGGAACCGATCTAAAAATTTACTTACTTGTGTATGTGTGTTCAAATCGTTGCTTAACAACAAATCATTGTGTATTTTTTTGCTATTATTATAAAACTGGAAATTTCAATATTACGTGAAGTTGTTTTTCTGTAAAATAAATGTTTACAGAAATACTAATTTTAATTGATTTATGCATTTGTATAACATAAAAGAAAATTTCTTTCTAATAGCTGACATCTGATCTCAGTACCTCTTGCATAGAAAGCGAATATTCTACGTTTAACCCACAAAAATTTGTTACAAAATAATAACTAATATAGAAGTTTTTATTAATAGAAAGGTGTTGTCATCAACTGAAAAGTTGAGTTTGTTGACCAAAAAGGGGTCGCATTCACATGAGCAGCTTAACTGTATATTTTTTTTTTGGGGCATTTTTTGAATTAAGTAGTTGTTGAACTTAATATTAGAGGATTTCGAAAAACTTAAATCTGTGCTGTAATAACTGTGCTTTGTAATTTAACTTTATGCTGAAATATTATACTTTCAACTGAAATAGTTAATATATTGAAAAGCAGGCTATATACATAAAAGTTTGTGAAGCAATAGTTCTTGGTCTCAATATAAGACATCTTGTGGTGGGCTTGCATTTTATATATTAAAAGATATTCAGAGTCATATAAAATTGAACCCTTGTTTAAACGAGACACATAATTTATAATAGAATGTTGTCCCTTATACAATAATTATATCTTTTGTAAATCGGCTCGAGTCTACTTAGGAGATAAAACAATAAACTTTCTGTTGGAACTTTTTGTTATAACAATATATTTTAGTATTAGTAATGTATTGGAAAAGCTAATTACACAATGCTAACGATTGATTTCTATATAAAATTATTTAACATCAATTCATTTAAAAAATTTGAATTTTGGGGTCAAAGGTCTTGTATAAAAATTTGTCCACTATAAAAATATACTCATATAATATAAAAAACTTATATAAATATAAAAAAGTGTTGTATATTACATATGTTAGTATAAATTTCTACGTTAACATACATTGTGTAACAAATTTTCGTTAAAGGTCGTAAGATAATGATCTCCGAGCTTTCTGTATGACAAAGCTTACGTAAAAATTATTTTCCATTTTTAGTTACGTTTACGTTTGTATATCACTATAAGGCTTACCTAATGAGTTCTGTGGTAAACTTAACATTGGAAAACGTTCAGCAGAACGGTTACAAGTAGCAACAAAATATGTGGATTTAAATTTTTTTCTATTTTCGTGCCATGTTTCTGAAATGGCAACTTCTTTAACCGCATCAAGCGGTTTTACTAACATAGTTTTGTGGTATGGAGTAAAAACTCCATTTGGTGAACACCTTGTTTTAGATCGTGACTGCGGAAGCGACATACAAATGGCCGGGTTCAGCTAAAAATTATTAGTATACATATTATAGGTATTTATCTAAGAAAAAAAAATTATTATTATTATTATTTTAAGTTTTCATTTGTGTTGACAGTCGCCATAATTGCATTTCGATTTTTTAAATTTAAAAAATATTCAAGAAATGTTTTCCTCTTGAAAATATGGAAGTGAATAGCGTAAGACCAACAAAGTTATTGGCATAAGACCTGCAAATAGCCAAGCAAGATTTATTAAAGATTTGAAAAATGGAAAAACAATTTGCCTATATGTTACCAACGGCGATTCTTATTCCTCATTTAATTCATCATTAACAAATAGTTCAATTTCTTCTGAGGCAGAAGCAAAATGATGATGTATACAAATCTCTCACCATCCTACGGTCTATTAGTTGAGGCATGGACGCAAGTCGAGCACACATAATAACATTGCCGCTTGTATATAAATTATAAAAAAAACGCAAAAAGTTTTTTCCTTCCTTCAGAGATTGTTAACATAAAATAAAAATAAGTTAAAAGCATTTATTTCTTAGAGCGAACAGACCAATAGCATTGTATATTTTTTTATTTTTCTTGAATATATTTTGTGTATACCAACAGTAGAACAAAATAACAATAAAGTGAACAAAAAAAGATAGTACTAAAATGATATACATGAAGAAAATTTTTATCTTTTACAGAGTGGCTTATTACTAATAATAATTATATATCTGGATAATTAATTATTATATTCATTATTTGAAAATATGTTACAAGAAACACAAATTTTGTGCTAAAAAATTTAAGCAACGCGCTGAAAATTTGCTTATATATAAAGATTGTAAAATAATACTGAAAACTTGAAATCTTTGAAAGTGGAAATGATAAACAATTATTTTTCCGCAACTAGAAAGCTCCACTTAAGCATTATAAACATAAATGGAAAAGTTGAACCCAGCGTAATGCAATACATTTTTGTTTTTTATTCGATTTAAATATGGGAACATGATATTATACACTATTTAATTTAACTATAAATCTGTAAGCTTTGAACAGATTAAAGATTATGAAAATATAAGCATACAAATTTCATATTAATAAAACTCTTATTAGAATATTAAATAAAAAATTTTTAGAACCCCCGTCATAAAATTAAGTTTGATTGATTCGTTTTTGGCATCGTTTTTGACCGCTTCTAAATGGATGAACGGATTTTGATTTTTTTTTTAAAAGTTAATTTGATCGAGGGTAGTTTTACTACGCCATGTTTCAAGAATATCTGAAGCGTAGCTAAGAACAATCTTGACCTAATTACATTTCCCATCATCGGATACCAAAGGCAGACACAGAGGCACACAGATACACAGGCATATCAAACACCCCTCTTTTTAGTTGTGGTTCGAGTGTATTTTTTTCAATTCTCTTTAATTAAGATTACTAGACAAGAATTTGTCAATAATTAGTTTACGATTGAATGTAACATATTATATATCAAAATTAGTCGAACGGACCATGATGTAAATATTGTGTGCATAATTAAAAATGTGAACAACAATAATAAGTAATAATAATAAATAAAGTGGATAAACAAAGTAAAAAAAAATCATTGAGTTGAAAAAATTGCATTCGTGTCTAGAACTCGAATAGCCTAATTGGTAGGGCGCTTGACATGAATCCAAGAAGTCCGGGTTCGAGTCCTGGTTCGAGTGTATTTTTTTCAATTCTCTTTAATTAAGATTACTAGACAAGAATTTGTCAATAATTAGTTTACGATTGAATGTGACATATTATATACCTATCAAAATTAGTCGAACGGACCATGATGTAAATATTGTGTGCATAATTAAAAATGTGAACAACAATAATAAGTAATTATATTTATTCTTAAAAACTGTAGATGGGTGTAAAAATTCATAATTCGAAAAAAGATAAAATTATATGAAGATAGAAAAAGTTTCAACTACATATACAATTTAAAAAATAAAAATTATTTATCTTTTAAATCGAGCATGAGAAAAATGTTCATAACACGAAAGCTAACGGGTTAACTACAATTTGGAATAAATCGGATTTTGAATTACGAGCCAGCTTGTATATTTTCAAATATATAAACAGCAGAGTATTTCATATCGTAAATTACAAATTTCCACTGGGACATGTGAATAATTCAAAAGCACAAATAGTATATATACAATACAAACATATACACACACACACACACACACATATATATATATATATATATATATATATATATATAATAGCCAATTTTTCTTTTAAGATAAATAATCACTGAAAAGTATATGTATATACAGATGGAACGTATATAATATGTACGTTATGGGTAATAGCAAAGAATCTCGTACAGTTTGCAATTTAGATTGAAAAAATTTACATTCAATATTGAAAAATATTATCTTATTATCATATATACACACTATCGAGTCGAACGGAGCTGTGTCTTATGTATATGTTCAGTATATATATATAATACCCTCGCGATATATATAGTACCGTAGTTCGGAGTTACGTACACGATATGATTATATGAAACATGTTGCGGAATGAAAATATATAATTACATTGAGAGTAAAAAAAAATTGAAACAGATCGTGTGTGAATCAAGCTTCATAATCAAAGATTTTACAGTTGAAGTCGAATATATTGTTCATAAAGAAAGAGCTACATATAGTCAAGATTAATGTATTGATTTAACAGCCAATATATTGAATAAATGTCGAAGTTCCTACAGTGATCTACAG
Organism: Chrysoperla carnea; assembly: GCF_905475395.1. Taxonomy (NCBI): domain Eukaryota; kingdom Metazoa; phylum Arthropoda; class Insecta; order Neuroptera; family Chrysopidae; genus Chrysoperla; species Chrysoperla carnea. The sequence goes on from NC_058341.1 coordinate 29,996,377, forward strand.
TTTGTGTGAATTTCTACAAAAACTGCAAGGAATGTTAAAGGAAAAAGGACTCTCAAAGTTTGCACTCTCAAAAAGTAGGACAAAAATAATTATTTAGCATAAAAGATGATAAGATAAGGAGTATTGTACAAAAAATTCATATACAATAGATTTATTATATATAAATTCATAATAAAATTTACAAAATTTAACCATTTAAGTCAGAAAGCTTTCGTTATCAACAAATACAAAATTAGGCTAGAAATTTTATTTTATATTTAACATTGGACATAAACAAAAGAAAAACTAATCTTTTTAATAATTTTTATTTTTTTGATAGGCTTGGAGGCTGCAAAATTCTGTTAAAATTATCATAAAAATGAAATAAACTGTTCACAGTATGTAAATTAGGTTAAAAAAAACAAAGATAATTTTTTTGAATGTTTCTATTATTTAATAAATTCTTTTTTTAAGGCTGAGCTACCTTAAACTTTTTTTTAGAAGATATAGAACCAACCAGCTTTAAAAAAAATGCCTAAAAATAGAAAAAAATTTTGATGGAAAAAATCCTGTCAATCATTTTTTGTGAGCAATTATGTTTTGAAGTCGACGCCAATAACTCAATTTTTGTAGTTTTCTTATTTTCGTACCTCTCGGGGACCAAAGTGGTCATTGGTCTCTAAAATTTAAAACTTTTCAATCCCCCCTAAACTTGTGAAGCCCTCCAACTCCCTTACGGATGTAATTTCCCCTCGTTCTTAGAGTTGGATTTTTGGTTGCAATTGATAGAGGGTCACCTCAAAAGCATAATCTATCCATTAGAAAACCAATTCTTAACAAGAGGATATGTCGCGTAGCATTCACAATAACGAATACACAATATTCGACGTCGAAACGTCGAAAGCATAACCTTGTTTTTGGTTAGTTACAAATAATAGCTTCAGTTTAGCACAATTATTTGTAAAAATGAAAGTATTATAACGGGGAAAGGCATTATTATGACGAAAGTAACGTAGACTTTGTTCTGATCATCTATAAGTTTGTTCGAGAACCAGTCATTGGAACATGTCCATAATTTCTCTGTTATTAAACCAAAAGTGACAAAATAATTTAAAACAATTGCAGAAATAAATAAATCACTTTTAAGGTTAACATCGGGTATTGAAATAAGGTACTACTTGAAAAAAAGTTAAAATATAACAAAGCATTAGACACCCTTGTCCATTGAACAATATATTTTAAAAAGTTACTTAACTCGTTAGATAATGATCACAAATGAATTAATCATTAATATCAATAATAAAAAATAAGGAACCTACTTTATGAACGTTTGATTTGGTTTAATGAGACCTAACTAGTTGAGAATGAACGCTACCTATTTATAATATATTTTGTATAATGTAATGTTTTTGTTACTTGAGGCACTAATTTTATTTATCATAATTTAAATATATCTCATAATATATGTAATATCCTAGTTATAAAAAAAAGTTACAATGACAAGCAGATATATTTTATGACTTCTCTTGTTATAATGTATTAGAAATTTATTTATAATTTTTTTCTTCTTACATTATTATGTCTATCCTTTAGCTATGAGATATTTTTACTTGTCGAGAGAGATATTAATTATTACAAACATATTGTTTATGTATAAATATTATGAAAATATTATTTTATGTGAAAAAATTAAATTTTCCAAGCTAAAAACATTAATGGTCTGTTGGGTACAAGAGTATAATGTGTGCGAAGACAATCCATGGGCAAACGTGGCTTAGAAAAGACACTCAAGACTTCTATGTCTAACATACGAGTAAGACAGTAATATCCTAACCAGTGTCAACCAATAATACGAGTAAGACAAAGAGACAACATTTTTCTTCTACCTATCTCATTATTATTGGAGAAACTGAGATAGGTAGAAGAGTCGTATACCTGCCTCGCTTCTTCCTCTATGAGCAATGCGGGCTTGCATAAAGAGACCCACAATAAACTTTATGGCACGCAATAAACTTATAACAATGGTGGCTTTAACTTAAAATAATTCGCCCACGCCTAGTCTAGACTATTCTGTTATTGCTTTTTAACCACCGAATCAAAAAAACGGGTGTTTTAAGTTTAATCGCTATGTGTGCCTGTTTGTCTTTGTATGGTATTGTAGCGCCTAAACAGATGAACCAATTTTCGTACTCGGAACAACTAAAAAATTTGCGATAATCTTCAAAGTCGGTTCAGAAACCTACGAACGCTTACTTACTGACCAATTTTTACGAATTGCTGTGAAATTCCACAGTTTAAATATATAAAAGTTTGTTTCAATCGATTTTTTAAAAAACAACTCAACAACGAAATTATTAATTCGACATGAAAACTGCAAATAATTTATGTTATTGAATAACCCATATAAACATAATATAATATAACTCAGACTAAATTATCTGTATCATTTAACTTAACAATTGTAAAACTAATGAGTTGCGGCGGATCTAATAACTCACAAATCAATGTCGACTAACTAATCTAAAGACGTGATGACGTACACATGACTATGTACAAACTTGAAGAACATGTAACTACTATAGATACTGTTAGCAACAGACAGAATATAACTCATGTAATACAATATTTTAAAACAATTTGAAGTAAATATGGCCTATAGGAATGAGATCATTAACTTTCTGATTCAGTAATTTACTATCGTCATTGATAAATTACCAAAATTACCACTGTAGCTTAGACACTAATCAAGACTTTGTATAAACTATTTTATATTGTGACAAAATCGTAAAGTATGCAATGCAACATCATTTTCGAGGCGCAGTCTCAAATAGTATTTTTGATTATTAATTTGAGGTGGATAATGATTAGGACAATTTTCAACAAATTCTTTCTCAATTTTGAAATTTTGACTGCCAGCCTTTGGAAGAGTACGGCTTTACAAATGTAGCTTCTAATCTTCAAAGGTTTGGTTAACAATTTGTTTTTTCATGTAAAATAAACATTTGAAATTTCTCCTCATAAAGGCAATATATTTTAACGTTTTTCTTGAAGTGTTCGAGGATGAAACCTAAATAAATTATTTTCTAGAAATACTCCACCTTCCATTGCTATGATTTTTTCAACGGTCTTACTGTCTTATGGTTCAAAGAAATGGGTTGCAGTTTATATTGAGTAAATTTCTCTTTCAAATATCAAGTTTTATTTCGATTACCTACATTTTATTCGATCATTTCTTGTTTCATTAAAGTATTATTTATATAAGTTTTAAGGAACTAAATTATATAACATCTTTTCCATTCTATAATTTACATTGGTCATAAAGATCTCAGAATTAAATTAAAATAGTCACATTACTTTTGATTTCACTTAAATTAATTCTAAAAGATGAAAAAGATCTTTATCGTATATTTCCAATGTTTGAATGTTTTGTCTATTTAAATGTGTCTGTATTTACAGTCGTTAAAAATACAATCTGATTGGGTTTCGCACAATAATTGGCTACCCCTCAGAAATTCAATGATTTGTCATCACTAATGTTCCTCTTATTTTTTAATTTAGTTAAGCTTTTGCTATTATGGCTCACAACATCCCTAGCTGACCTTTTCCTTTGTTGCTACTTGTTGATTACTTTGCAAATATACCCTATAGTTATCCATTATACCTAACGTTTTAGACCGCTCTTTTATTTTACGTTTATAACCTCCGCATTATACCTTTATTTTTTTCTGTGGTAATACCAAGAGACCTAAATATTTCTTTTGACTTCAACAGCACAATTTGGAAGTAATTTTATATGAGTATGGTGAGAAAACAATTTATTTAAAATCAAATTTTCTAAACACTTTTAATCACATAAAAGACTCATAAAATATATTCCATCATTATATACATGGATACAATTGTAATTAAATAATAATTTAAAATAATTTTATAAAATAATAGTTTATATAAAATAAATAATTATAATAATTAATACATACAAGTGATTATATTCGAAATGAAAAATATTAACTAAATTAAAATGAATTTTTATTAAATTAAAATAAAATTGATTAAATTGATGTTATCACGCTATTTAATAAAGAATGTATTTTTATTTAATTAATTATATTCTAAAAATGGAATATTGATAATTAAAGTTTTTAATAGGATATAGAGAGACACAACTTTATTTCTTTGGGTGCATATATCAATCACATTTTGGTAGAAAGTGTTCGTTACAGAAAAATACCGAAAATTTTTCTTTATTTTTACGTTCTTGAGTTCCTATAATGATTTTAATGCGTATTAAGATAGCTTAAAAGTAACTTCTAATAGGTTTAGGATAGACTAAGGGAATAGAGAAATAGCGAGGCGTATGTAGTGCAACATAATTTAAATTTTTCAAATTGTTGGTCTATGAGTACAAAAATGGGTTTCAAATATTTATTGGTCTGACAACGAGCCATGAAGGTCATATCCACCACTGCTGGTTTTAAATTTATTAGGACATAATAAGAATCATTTCGTTTTGTTTCAAGAATTTATGTCACAAATATCTTAAGAATTTGTTTTTTGAATAAAGAAATGAATTCAAAATCAAATACTACAAAGGTTTGATAAAATTAGCAAGAATTTACTAAAAAGTTTTTCTGTATTTGTAAATGATTTAAATTTACAATTTGTTCCTTTGTGATAAGCCAGTTTTTTTGTTTAAATAATAAAATAAAATAAAATGTAATTTAATTGTACAATTTTACTAAGCTAAGACATCAATAAACAAACAATTTTCCTTTAATATTTCTTTCACTCACTGTTCAATAAATAAACAACATTTCAGTATTAAATAAGAATTTCAAAGAAACAATGCGCAATTACCTTTTCAAATGGGATATTATATATTAATATATTAATGGTAGGATCCCTTCCCAACAGTGAAACAAGATTAGAAACTCGTGTGATTATCTTTAAATTCACTTTGAAGTTTCGATGCAAATAAAAAACGATGCGATTATGATATTTTAATTAAAGTTCGTATCGTTTGTAAATATGAGCACAAAATTTTATAACTAACACCCACAAATTTTTTTATCGAATAATTTTAAATAAATTTTTGAATTTAATTTCAATATATTTATTTAGTATTTTTAAACATTTTTTGAATAATATAATGATGAACTAGACGCAATATATTTACATGAGCATAAGGGTGCATTATTTTCCATGAATTTTACTATAAAAAAATTGACATAACGGATATTAAAAACATTTTTTATATTAAAAAAAATTGTATTATTGAAACATTTGTTCAATTTTTAAATTTCGTTATTAAATTTGTATTTTAAACACTGCTAGTAACTATAAAATACAGAATGGGAGCAAAATTATTTTCAAAACTTTATTGTTGTGTAGATTTCACATTTTTTTAGAACATAAAAACTTGTTCGTTTAAAGTAATCCTAAAAAGTATTTACTTTTGATGGCTTATAGCTGATATAATTTCATAGATCAACAATGAATAAGTGCCTATTTTCAAATCAAAACAAGACACTGAAACCAAGCTTATAGTTACTTGTGTTTTGAAAAATAAACTAAATCAAATAATTCTTAAATCTGGACAGAAAATTGTTAGTTCCATATTCACCAAATTTGTTGAAATTTTTGCCAAAAGCAAAAAACGGTTCTTCCCATAAATTCGAAATATACGTCCCATAAATAAAACAAAATATAAAGCATAAATAAAACAATAGACAGGTGGCAAAGGTGTATCCATTTGGTAGCCCGCTAAAAAGAACAGTACAGTCGCCATCCATACGGAAGTCTAACTTTTCTTAAGGAGACAAACGGTGGTCCTTTGCCCGAATTAAGCCTTCTTTAACATGGTTTATATAATGGTTTTTTTTTAACAAAAATATGGTCTGAAAATAGAAGATACCAAAATTCGTTTCGGGTAAAATCAGAATCGTACTATTCGTCTTCATAAATCAAAAACTAACTTTTCTTTTCGGGTATATATTAATTTTCATACGGTTCTTAAGGACAGTATCCGGAGTAATCCTACTGCATTGAATAATCAGCTATTGGTAATTTCAATAAATTACAACATCTATGTGAACTTCGGGTATATGATTTTATTATACGATCAGGTAAATTTTACGTAATTAAGGTGCGAAATTATAGACGGATACATTTTCAATTTTTTGCATGTCGTAAAATAAGAAAATGGTTTACGAAATACATCAAATACACGAACGAGTAAGTACATGTTTATAGATTTAAATACTGGAAAGCTTCACTTGAACAACTAGAAAGAAAACGAAGATAGAACTCGGTCACTTATATTAAAATAGTTCGGCCGTCACATGATCAGTCAAGTTAGCAATTTAAATATATGTTATGAATAAAAATAATATTTTTATCACGTAAATGTTTTAAATGCATTAAAAATGTCGTAAAAGATAAATTTTATACGTCAATTTGACTAGTTTTTAAACGTCAAAAACCAAAGTTTTTATATGTTTTATTTTAAGAAATGTCTTTTTGTATAAGCAGAATCTCTGATAAATTTTCTTCTTGATTAAAACATTCATTGTACTCGCTCAAACAGCTGAACTACTTTAAGTTGAAAATTTGAAAGGAACATTAAAATTTGGATTCTTAATAAAAATATTTAAAATCAGAAAATTTTCGAAAAATAATATTATCTGGACTTTTTATTCTTTATACTTTTTCAATATTTGTATTTTAATATTTCCCTTTCACTTTGTATAAACTCTCCAGCCGCGAACCTCATCGCACATAGGTCGCATAATGTCTATCGTATTGTAAAATTGGTTTTGTATCACATTTGTATAGAAAATGGTAACCGTATACATATATGTAGTATATATTACAGTATAGTGTTATAACATTGAATTTATATGTGTCGTGTAATAAATCGAATCAATGTATTCATATATTTTGGGTAATTTTATCTTTACAATATGTCTCAGTGACATATACGACTATGGAGTCACATTTATAGCGAAAATGTATACAGTATAATATATGTGTACAATGGAAAATAGAGGAAAGTATATATAAAATGAGGAACTATCTGAGTAATAGAGTAACTACTATAATGTACGATAACGCGAATTACAGCTGAGTATAACATTCGAAAAATTGTAATAATATTCAAATGATTTTAAATACTGCTGGTGTTGGCTTGAAAGACAGACTCAAATTGAACGTTCTTAATTGACAATAACTATGCATGGTATAATATTGGAAAAAATTTATATGCATAGAAATGAATATTTCTTCTATGAACAACGTATAAAAACGTATTATTTTACTGTGTTTTAAGAGAAAACTATATTTACTCTCTTTTTTTTACATGAGAAACTGGTCACTCAGTTAGTCTGCACTGCGGTTCGTCCAGACTACTCAAGATAGAAGTAATTTGATCTAGTTAAGTAAATTGATCTGAGTTGAAAGATCCAACATTTATGGTTATTATATGTAAAAATATAAGCATGTATACACGTGTCTTTCGTAATTATTGACTACTTTCCAATATATATGAAATTTATATATGAGTGAATAACTATCTTAATAAAACAACCAAAGCTCAACATAAAGTTTAGGTTGTTCAGTATATTATTATGATGTTGTATTTAACTGAGTATTTACAAGAAAAGTATTTATGCACATATGATTACAAAAGAATTTATACACAAATGTCGTTATAACTGATGTTTCTGCTTATAATTTCAATGAATATTAAAATATTTTATTATACTACGCTTATTATGAAAACAAACATAAAAAGAACTATGAACTTTACTTTTTGAATGGTTTAATCCCCGAATATAATAGTTACGACTACACATGGCTAGTCGTGTCAGTCAAAATTGGATTTAACAACATTGGCTCTAACGTTGAACCGGTTATAGCGAAAATATTGATTAACGGAATGCTTCTGGTATAGCAATCACAACATCTGATATGTGGTTATATTCACATCTTTATATATAGAAATGATATGAAATGATCCTATTTCTTCTGGTCATCGAATCACGCGTGAACAGATTGAGCAATTTCGCAATAAAAATTTCGAAAAATATTAATTGCAATAAATGGTGGAAACGCAAGGAAATAATGCATTGTTATTACCTTACTATATATTTATGTATTTATTTGTGCTTCCACCATATTCATCTCATTGGTATTAATTAAAGCTGTATGCGAGTGTAGTAACCTCCATCGCCGAAGGCTTCAGCCAAGCCGAAGGCCTGTTAATGAGATAGTAGTAAAATTTGTGTTTAGCGGCTGGGTTTACGGATGCAGATTAATAAAGATAAACTAAGTTCACCGGGTCATCTAGAATATTATAATATTTATTTTAAAAAATTGAACCCATTTTCAAATTTCCGATCTAGTAATTTTCATTGGGAAATTCTCAAAATTAACAATAAATGGGCATATCCAGAAGGTAATTTTTTTTAAATCACTGGGTGTTAGATATTATTGGTTTTAAGATCGATTATTATTAACTTATTTTATAACTGCTAAAAGAATAAAAGTAAATATCAATAAAATTACAAAATCCAATAATGCCAGCATGTAAACACGTCCTTCTAGATTGATACGAAAGAGCAATGGTGACTCTTAAACCCAAAACCTGAAAGTTTAACTTTTCGCTAACAGATGACACTTTTCTTTGATTCCCTGCAGAAGAACAATCATAAGAATTACATTGAATAATAATAAGTATATATTCCTAAAATAGTTTCTATGAGAAGGTAATATTGAATACATCCAACATACGATAGTTCAGGTTGGCGCATATAAACTACATACATGAATGATGAAGTTTTGTTCCAACATCGTGTAATGTATATGCACATCTATAGTTTCAGATAAATACACTGGGTGTATAATTTTAATCGATAATAGATTCAAAAAGAATCCTAGGCTCAAATCAGGATCATCTAAAAATCACATTGAACTTGTTTCTGATACAAGATAAAATGTTCTTTGTTAAAAAAATATCTTCATTGAAAATTTTTTCAAAAATAATTACGAAAGACAATGCAAAGATAAAAAAAATTCACCATAAAGTAAAAGTATTAACAGAGGATTGTAGAACTCAACGCTAAAATTTTTCACTTGTTCTACAGAAATAACAATTCTGTAAGAAACTTTGTGTAGACTTTTACGGGAAGTTTATACCCAATTTCATCGTTCTAGTTATCAAATAATTTGCATCATTCTGAAACGGTTTGAGGAAACTTTAAGCATGAGAGATGGGACTGTTTCATTGTAGCCCAAAAATACGTCATTGGATTTCTTTTTAAGAAAGTTTTTGGAGATTCGCATCTGTAGCAACAAACTTACAACGTTGAAACACCTAAAAGCCAGCATTCTCCCACGTTATACTCAAAATAACCCTCTTAAAATGTCAAAATGTTAAAGAAAATTACCTCGAACGAATAAATTGCTTCGGAAAGTCCAGACGCGGTCATTTGGCCGACATTTATCGCATTCAATGAAGTGTACTTAATATTCGATTAGTGAACATTTACCTAAGATATTTTGTGTATTTTTAAAAAAGCAACTCTAGGAAATTCACAATTTGAATTACCCTTTATTAAAAGTTGAACAAAAACAAATTTTTTAAACAAATATATTTGTTTTTTATGAAGAACATCTTTCTTTTTTTCTATCTTTGATTAAAATGTTACAACCTGTATGTTTTAATACAGTATATAAAATGTATGTATAAGCATTATATTACAAATTCAATGCATTAAAATTGGAATGCAGTTTTCACTATAGCATTAAATACATATCTATATACTCGAATAAAAACAGTTTTTTTGTATAAAGCACAGGGTGTATGAAAAACAATAGGTTCTTCGGTAAAATTTAACAAGCGATAGAAAAGAATGTTTTACAAAACTCAAATTACCAAACAATTTTTACTTAATTTGATGGCGAAATAATTCGATGCTCTATTTGCATTTTCATAGACATTCTTGCCGTATACATTATAAATTCATCGATTAATGGTTTTAACACACGATGCTCACCTTACTATGATATTTTTGAGTATTTTCTATCTTCATAAAAATCAATCATGTAGACTTATTAAAATATCTTCAAATCGGTAAAATAATTATTTGTATGTAGTTTTTGCCAAAATCTGAGGAATCAGGCAATAAATAAACATTCTACTAATTTTTAGTTCAGCCCGCAAAGTAGGTTATCCATTTGTCCTGGCTTTGCGATGAAACAGATATTATAATTGGGTGGAGAATGGTAAATGAACTAATACACTTATTTACACTAATACAGTTGTTTTATCGAATACGTCACAACAACTGCTTTATAGCACCCAGCTCTTTTGATCTCACTTATCCCCCTTCCATAACACTCGAAGAGATTGTTTTACACAGCTAAAATATACGCATGAGTTTTCAATTTTTTTTAGTGTGCCATAGTCATAAGTCATTCTCACAAAATTTCACATTTATATTATATCAGGATAACTTTTATATTGTACATTTAAAATGCACTTCGTTTTCATTTAAGTGATAACATATTTTTGAACAAAGTAGCTCCCATTCACATGGTAAAATCTTATTGAACAACCCTGTATGTAAGCATACTTTCAACATTCATTAGTGGCAACTGAACTATCTAATCGAAGTTCTTGATTAAATATATGCATTTATGTATTGAATGAATAGTGTGGTTATATAGGTTTATATATACATTTCACATAAATATACTAAAATATATTGAAATACACTAAACCTCTTTCCGTTGTGGAAGTTCAATGTTTATTTTGTTCCAATTTAATCATTTTTTTGTAGTCTAGAAAAGTTTGTTGCCAATATACAAACTCTATGTGCATTGGTAGGCTTAGATTTTCAAATTTTTTTGGTAAAAAATAATGTTATTTAAACTTTTATAGCACTCAAAAGCACACCACGAAAATTTCCCTAAGCCAGCTATATACAGTGTGTTGCATGTATGATGAACCCCCATATTTTCATTATTTATAGGAAAATCGCTTTGTATATCTGCACAGCCATACAGGGTGATGGCTGTTTGCACAGTCATACAGAGTCACATTTTTAAGATACTTAAGTGAAATCTGAACTTTAAACTCAGCCTATTACAAATTGACAAGTAGGACCGATTCTTAGTATTTTGCTTTGTTTAAAAAATACCGAAAATAATTTTTTGGGATATAGTCAAAAGTTTACTTTTTAATTTTCTAACTAGTATGCCATGGAATGTAAAAACTTGACAATTTGATAATTGAAAAGTGTCATGTATATTCAAATATTTCAATAAAATAAATTAAATTAAAAAAGCGACAAATTATTTCATGAAAATCAGAACATGAGATCAACAAAATAACAGTTTCAATTTGTTGTAGGCTGAATGTAAAGTTCAAATTAAGGTTAAATAACTTACAAAATGTAACCTATCACCCTGGTTGACTGCACAAACATTCAAGTCGGTATTGCTATAAATAACGGATATATGGGGGTCTATTCATCTTAATTGCGACACACTGAATAAAGTGTCCCATTTTGAGAAATAAATCGAAAACGAAAAATTTTACAAACCTAGTTTTTCAAGAGACACCCCTTGCTCAATACTGGTCCATAATGAGGCAAAATTAAAAATAGAAAGTTGTTTCTCTAAACAAGCTTTTTAGAAAAACAAATACATTCTAAAAATACAGAAATCTAAAACAATATTTGATTTTTTTTTATTTGGTTTTTTATTGATTTTAATATTCGAAAATGTTACTCAAAATGGCATTAAAGATAAACTTCAACACTATACAGGTACACATCATTACCAGAATTCATTCATTGCTTTTGCAAGTTTTGATATCGTAGAAAAAGAATACCAAACAGGCGAATATAATGTACATTATTTGTTCTAATTGTAAGTTAAAAGTTTACTCATAAGTTAAAAATCACACTCAACGCATATTTTGGATTATTATTTGAGCATCATAATATTATGATTCGAAATATTACAAAAGAACAAAAACAATAAAGTGGATAAAGGAGAAGTTAGAAATTTTTTATTTACGTCTTCATAAGTACTTTACCCTTTCTGCGTTGTTAACCGTGAGCTAAATTAACTTATTAACAAATGATGCACAAGGGTGTAATTAATTATGTGTCATAGCACGAAAAATCGTGCAGAAAAAGAAAACCACGCTTTCGTAAACAAAAGTAGCGTTTCAACTCGCCCGAATTGTCTACTACACGTCGAATGTTACAAGTGCTCACATTCTTCGATTTTCTCTATTTTCGTGTGCAATTAAATTTTTTCTGCACTAATTCTGCAATATGCTTAATATACGTTATTGATTTTATACTTTATATACTTAATTTTGTATTGAAAAATCTATATTCAACTTATCCAAAATTACTGCAGGGCTAAAAAGAAGGAAGAAATAATTAAAATTAACAACCAATTGACTTCAGTCTCATCTACTATCAATAATGTGAAACAGATAACACTGAAATGTCATGCAATTTCGATCAGGGAGTGTACTTTATTATTATCTTAATTTCTCCGTGATGAAGAATTTATCGTAATATAAAAGTTAATTCAACGGAGAAAACCCTTAGAAAATAATGAAATATTTCTAGATTGCATGTTTGGTGATCTTTTATTTTATGTATAAAATATAAAGTCACTACTTTTACAAATATATAAAAAGTTATTAAAACGTACACAATTTGATTTAAAAGTAATAAAACAGTTTGAAACTAGTTTTAAAATAATAATCTTTTTATTTTATATATTTCATTCATTTAAAGTTTCAAATTAAAGAGACGTAGAATAGAAAGAATTATGTGACCTATTTACTTTCTAAAAATTGTTTTCTCAAAATATGACTATCTCTTTTCAACATAGCATATTTATAGCGTGTTGCTGCAATTTATATATGCATGGTATATAATTATTTTTTTCTATTATGTTTGCTTTACTATTGTGTAATAAAATTTTTTTCAGATTGAAAATTTTTTGTTTTGTTTTTGTTCAAATATTTTTTCCGTATCAAGGGCCGTATATTTCAAATAAAAGCCGTGCAGTTATAATTCAGACCTTTTTGGAAATCGAAGTAGAAAATATCAAGTTTAATCATCCGTAACCCAAAGTCAAACCAGATCTTTTATAGTTTCGTCTCATTTTTCGCGATTGTGATAAAGTGATATCTCTTATCTAACAATTTCAATTTGTTATTCAATTTCAAAATATGATCTCCAAAAATATAATTAAGAGTTTGTAAATTTCGTTAATAACGGAAAGTCTGCAATGACTTTACACAATATTTTTACAGAGGATTATCTTTGTTCTTTGATAAAAATCGATTTCAAATTAAATTTAAGACTGATGCATAATCATCAAAGTCAACAAATGAAGGATAAGTTTATGGACTTACTTTTCTTATTTTTGCTAAAAATGAGTTTTTAGCTTTTTTATTAGCTTATTTTATAAATTTTCGTGAGAAAAATTCATCAATTACATTTAATAAATATGGTGAAGCGCAAAGGAATCTGAATTAGATAATACGAATTTATTCTGTTTAATTTAATTGCATTTTCACTTTCAAAAGAGACATAAGTTGATTTTTAATCATTTAATTTCGGAAAAACTCCGAAGTTTCTATATCGTATGCTTGTTAGTAATGAAACACTAACGGCAACGACTAGGTTAAACTAATAAATGAGAGCGCCTTAGATTTTTTACTACATGCCGGAGTTTAAATGAAACCGGGTCCAATGTGGTATATGAGTTGTATACGAAAATTTACTGTGAAACGATGGTGTGATCTCACAGGGAAACTTTAGTCCTGGCTACTTTCATACAAATTTCCATATTTTTACCTTTGTCGAGTTAGAATTTGTCGAGCTTATAATAATAATTTATACAGACCAATTGTACAGTTATTGAAAATAAATTCAGTAGCCACTATTCTGAAAAGAAAAAAATAATTCTGAATTATTTATAAATTTATTATGGAAATCCATTTTCTGACCTCCGATATACAGTTATTCTATATCAATTATCAATCTCTACGCTGATTAAGTGCATCATTTTTTATGAACAGTACTGTTTATGATCAAAGATATTGTACCATTATTTGTTCATTTCAATTTCATACTGATTTTGTGAAGTGTTCTTTTATGGAGGTATGTATTTGTTATGTTTATGTTAGGATGGGTGGTGTATTCAATTTAATTCTACTATTTACTTTAATCACATTTCAATTTCCTGACCAATGTCTAGGTAAAAACTAAAGTATATACTTCTCTCTACAGTTCGATAACATGTACCATTTATTCTCTTTTCAATATGTAGTTTTCTTCCCAAGTTAATGTTATAATATAAACTGAATCAGCAATTGTAAGAAAACATTTGGTGCTTTACTGATAGATTATGTAAGACACAATGATTCCACTTCCATAAACATTATTGGATATTTGTACACTATGATCGGTTTAAATTACGATGGAAGGAGGTAAAAACGTACTTATCAAAAACATATAACGGAATTTATGTTTAATTAATACTGTTTATTATACTTTGATATTTCTGGGTAATTCTTGTCTATGGAAATTAGTGTAAAACTTCTTTTATGATTTCTGCATATAAAATCAAGGACATAGTTACCAGGTTTTAGAGTCAAAGTGGCTGTCAAGGAGCGGTTTTGTTTTTTGCGCGCATCTTGTATGTATGTATGTAAATTTCTTTATTTCCTCTTATCTTCTAAACGGCTAGATGGATTTCTATGTTTATTTTTTCTACGAACATTAACAAAACCTATCGAATAGGGTTTCAAAATAAAGAAAATTAAAAGGGGATACTAATATATATATAAGTTATATGTTTAATTTTAAAAAGGAATAATAAATTGGTTTTAAAGCTTAATCTAGTACAATAAGACTAGAATAGAAGGTTTTTTTATTGCTGGGACATTAAAAAGTTTTAAATAAAATAAAAAATTAAAAATATAAAAAATCCGTTTGCGTTCAGTAAAGCTCATAAAGAGATTATTTGATTTTCGTGTTTTGTAACCCAACTGATTGCTATTGTTTTGCGATTGTTTATAAAATTATATATTCTGCAGAAATGGTCATTAGTAAAAAAATAACCATTTCGGACAAAAATTTTATGTATTTTCGGTGGTTAAAATACACATTTATACTGTAAATCAAAGCTGTACGAATATGTTGTTTAATTCGACTACTATTTAAAAAAACTTTTTCCAAAAGCTAATATATTGGTCATAAATTGAGTTCTTACGCGTTTATTAAAAATGATAAATAAAAAATAAAAAGCCATTATTGAATTTCAAATATAACCATTATCGTTATAAACGTTACAATAGCATTATTACTTTCATGACAATAAAAGCTTTTCGAATATAATTTGAGCAATTTTCCATACAATCATTAGCGGTTTTGAACCCCTCTATTCAAACTCATATACATACACTTTATCTAATACAATTTGTAACACGTTTTACTCAATTAACTGTTATATACGTATCAACCTAAATTGATTGTTTTGCATTTCCTCCGTACATTTTCCCACACCTACATGTGATATATAGGCTGTCGGGAAAAAAATGGTACCGTGGTTGTTTTGATACAACGTCAGATAGAACACTACAACTTCTAGAAATTTCAACTTCTCAGTCACATTTACTCGTTTCAAAATGACTTGAATTTTTTCCTTTGAAGGAAAAAAAATTTTAATTCCGAATTACATATAACTGTGTTCATAAAGTCATTATAAGTAAAAACTTAAAAACTACTCTATTGACTGGATGATTAGTTTTTGAAAAGCCTGGGTAAGCACAGGATTGTAAGCAACATCGCGGAACTATTTATTCAAGTATTCATTCGAGGTCTTTTTTATGTAATTCGGTCAAAATATTTTAATTAAATTTATCGGGATTTTTTTTAACCACTGCCTGAGAGTAAAATCCGGCTGCGTGAGAGTAAAAAACTTATTCAAGTTTTTGACAAGGCCAGCCATAATCGATAAAAGTCCCGATAACGGACAGGCGATTACAAACGAAAACTCAAATATGAAAATTAAAAAATAAAGAACGGTGCATTACATTGAATAAAAAATAAAAAGTAGAACAGATTAGGCAAGTCTAAGTCAAGGGCGGATAACAAATAAAGAGGCAGAAGTCGGTCATATTTGTGCGTTAAATTACTGTTCATTTATTATCAATTTCTAATCAATAGTAAATCAAAAATTAGTATGTGATAATGTTTTTTTCTCGACTTTCATACTGGCAGGGATTTTCATAATTCTTTTAAATTAAAACACTCAATATATTTATTTTATTATTATATCGTTATTAACACGAATTTTCCAAGCGATGCTACGGCAGATAACATATGTGTGTGTTGGTATATGTATCGCTTTCTGGTAGTTAATAGCTCGGTGAATATATGAATTGACTGATCATTATTTTATTAAGAAACGGCAACCCGTTGAAAATTTACCGTACTCTTTATTTAATCTAATCATTTACTTTCAAATTAAAGAAAAAATGTAATATACCGTTTGTTGAACCGTTAAACCGGAAATTATATTTATTTTCATTATTTTAATATATTATTAAAACTTTCATTTTGGAGATCAATTATTTAACTTTCATTTTGGAGATCAATCATTTTCTTAAGTATAATATCATTCTTGTTTAATAAAAATTAATTATTAATTTATGGTTTTTTTTGCTCGAGATCGTATAGATAAATCAATATTTTATAATTTGATAGAAAAGAAAATTTTTATGTAAATTTGATAGATGTCTGGCTCTTTAAAGTTGAGTTGTACGATTATCGCCTCTCTCGAGTTAAATGGAGTATGCGTGTTATAAAAAAATGTTTATGAAGATAGTGGTCATTAGCATTGATTATGAAAGGTGTGCTAAAAATATTGGAAGTTATATTCCTTTTAATTTTTTCTCCCTTAAAATAAAATTAAGAATGGATATGCATTCCAGGCAAATATAATATTCTAAAGAAAATTTGCATGCTCCATTCCTAATCAAAATGTGAATATTTGTTTCAGTTTTTACACATTTTACATAGGATATCCAAGTATGAATATTCCTCGAAACTATATATTTGGTATGTACCCTGATAGGAGGTGGCGATGATATAGATACTAACTGTCTGAAAATCTGTATTTTATTAACACAAATAGCACATTGAAATACCATATTAAAAATATCTGCGTGTAGCAACGTTTTAACAAAACCTATAATCAAGACAGGCAAAGTACCAAAGCAGACAACGGTTTCCATTAAAATAAGCTTTTATTTGAATAGTTTACGTCAAGTTAGCTTTCTAACCTGTAAATTAAGTTTAAAAATGCTTACTTGTTGTTTCAAAATGTTTTATCAGTTAGCAAATTCTAACAAAATCCAATTTGAAAATGACTATATTTGGACAAAAGAGTGGTAAAGAGAATCCTCTAAACGAAGAAACCTAAGCACAATTTTATCCAAAAATTTTGACTATCACATCATTAATTACGGATTACAAGATGGATGAACGTTACGAAATTGTAAGAACAAAAATTACCTAGTGTTGTTCTGTTTATTATCGCCCTTAATTTTAAGCATTTGTTGATTTACACTGCGTAAACTTTAATTTTTATAACAAGCTCAAGTTTGAAAGAAATTAGATTTTGTGTTTACAAAGAAATTTTCGTTAAGGCTTTTGATAAAAAATTTAAATTCTATATTCTATAATTCGAAGGTAAATTTCTCTAAATTTATTCCTCTAATTTAATAAAAAAGTGCCATGATGATAAATCTTTCTTTCCTAATATACAAGTCGATAAAGTTTTAAAATTTGAACGTTAATTAACGAGTCTTTCATGGTTAATGGTTTGTAAAATTGGAAAACACCAACATTTTTTTAATTTCATAACGAATGCATAGTTTCCGTTTCGTTCGGTGATTTTGAAACCTCTTGTATATTCAATGAAATCGTTTCACTTTCGAAATAAAAACCATGATAAAAAAATGCTAAAATTTTTCGTAATATAATATAATTTCATAAAATTGTATTGATGAGCAACAAAAGTTAATTCTTTTCAAAATTTTAATGATTAAAGTTCTATCTAGTGGAAAAAAAAAACAAAATGTCTAAAAGTTAAGAAAAGCTAAGATGTAAATAAATTTATGATTATATCTTCACATCGTATTCTTTGCAATAGACAATTTATGTTCAATTGATAAATAAATAACATTCGTAAACTTGGCGTTGTAGCCAAAAGTAACACCAAATATAGAATGAACCCAGACATTATAAATTTTACTGATCATTATTCAAACCATTTAGTTTAACTACATCTTTTTATATTGTCTGCTTTAGTCAATTCCCAATAAATTACTATTTCTTCTACCAATTTCTTCTTTTATCCTATATTTTCTTTTGAAAATGTAAATATTCAAATTACTTGGATTTTAACAGAAATTTGTTGTTATTGAAAATTTTTTCCCTCAGAAAATATTACGAGGCTTATTTTATTATTGGTCTGTAACAAAGTTAAAGTTAAATACGGTAAATGAACTTGATTTTCAACAATTAACAACATGATTAGCTGTATTAACAGTATTAGCTTTTGCATCCAGACAATTCCTCTAAGAAAATCAATATTATTAAAAAACGTGTAGATTATGAAATTTCAGACGAAATTATACCAACCAGACACGGTGCCTTTCAACCCTTACTAGTATAAAGGAAACCATTTATAAATACATCGAAGAATACTGTCAGTAGATGGCTTCGAGCCTCTTTATTGAAGTGTAAAGTTATCGAAATCTATACTTTTCATAAAATTCTGCTTTCAATGAAGGAGTTGGCGTAAGTATTATTAAAAGTCTGGCAGGATGGTCAGATAAGTCAAGGGTATTTGAAAGACTTTATTACAGACCCATTGTTAATGATATAATTTTGCAGAGTCAATACCATCATGTTGTCATTATTATGAATTTAAACTATATTATTGTTTCCTTAAAAGTCGTACACATGTAAACATGCTATTGTTTATGCTTAGTTACTAACTTTATAAAAAATGAAAAAAAAAACAAACAACCAAACAAACAAACAAAATTGCAGCTCAAGTGACACTATTAATCAACCCTAAGCAATATTTAATATATTAAATATGCTCATCACAGCTCTGAACATCTACACAGTGATCTCGAGAACGAAACTTGAAATATAATTGTAAGATCGAACGAGCCCGCCGAAGGTGGGTGAAGCTCGATCATAATTATATTGATTTCGTTCGAAGAGATCACTCCCACCCAATATGTTCCCAATATGTCACCCTCCCAGTGATCTCTTCTACCTTAACTAAAGCAAAGCTGAACTGAATGAAGAATAAATAAGCACGTCTTAATTTACAGTTAAACTATGTGGTATTGAATAAGCGTACAAGGGCAGTACTACACAGTGATCTCTTCGAACGAAACTATCAATATAATTATGATCGAGCTTCACCCGCCTTCGGCAGGCTCGCTCGATCTTACAATTATATTGGCTAAAGTATCCCTTGAAAAATCTCTTATATGAAACAGCATCAATATTTACTGTTCTCAAGCACCCGAAAAAACCCGGAAAACTGTAAATTTGTTTCGGGGTAAAACTATCAAATCCGCAGTTACTAGCCAGAACTTTGTTCTAACATGGCGCAAAGGAAAGTTGTTTTTCCTAAATCATTTCATGAATAAAGTTCTTAGACTTAAAAACATTAAAATAAAAACCGCAAGAACGCTTTTGATTGAGACGAAATACAAAATTCAGCGTTGCATATTTCATTCTAAAAACAAAACTTATTTACGTTGTCTTTTTATATATTTTTAATTCAGGGAAAAACATTTCCAGAAAACTTCCATAAAGCTTAAATATTTTTATCATTTTGGCTTTTACATAATATATCTAATCAATTTGTATAATGTTTCCATTAGTATAATTGAATTTAAATCATTTTATAAAATTATTTAAACCTTATCTGTTTCTGTATATTTGGTAATTATATTATAACATATTATAACTACCTGTATTTTTTGTTCATAATTATAAACATAAAAACAGAGTAACCGCTCGTTGTTTTTACTGTTTGAGTGAAAGGTTTTTTAACAAAAAAGTATCATAGAAATAAATATCCACTTCAATATTTAATTTAAATGTATATAAAAATAAAGCACCACAAAAAAATTTAGCCGGAACTGTATATTTCATAATACTCCACAGAATCTTGGTTTTAAATAGCTTGCAAAGAAATTTTTGGAATTGTTTTGAATGTTAGTTTTATTCGAAAATAAGAATATCCTCAACAGCCACTAAAAAAATTCTTATTTTTTTAGATATTCTACTTGGTAGTGGAGATCAATTATAAAGCATTTGTGAATTTTATATTACATTGCTAGAGCTTTTGAGTTCACGTCATATCGAAATATACAAAGAATTAGATTTTAATCACCTAAGCTGAATTTTTCATCAACAAAGCGTTTCCGATAAAATAACCGATGTAAAATTATTCTACTTGGATAGGCATTTTATAAGAATTTATATCGAAAACGATAAATTTGATAAATAATAGGCAACTTTTTGGAAACATTTTTTTTTTAATATAAAAAATTCGATGGAAACTCTCCAATCTTTTTCTTGCGGAGTTATTTTTGTAATCGATTTCTGTCGAATTAATTGAGTTTTGAAAAAAAAATACAAACACAAAAAGCTTTTTAGAAAGGATTATTTTGGGAGTCACAGTTGTTGGTGTGGCATTTGCGTTTCATATCTACTACGGCTTGATTAAACGGTTATATTAACTAATCTGAAATATTAATTTTTCGTTGAATTAACCTGTATCATAAAAAAATATCATTACTACATTTTTGTATGTCTACTCCTACTGTATGTTATAGACGTATGGTCATAAAAGTATTGGCAAAAATCCAAAAAAAAAAAATATGTATATAAACGTATTAAAGCACAACATATTATTATTACATCAAGGGTAAAACCATTGCGACTACATCTAAATACTACGTATATCGGGTGTCACATAAATAACGGACAACAAACATTTGAAAAATTTGCAGTACATGGTCGGTGTGGAACTGAAGTCGTGTGAGTCCGACCCCTGTAGTCCACATGACTAACATCCCAGAGGGGGGAAAAACATTAAAAAAAGGTCTTGTTAGCCTTCATAGATCATTCTTCGAACATGTACTGCAGCTTATGCTGGAACGATCATTATCTCCATAGATAAATGATGTGTTTTATCCACGTTTCAGATTCTGTTTATTCAGTTTTTTCCTGATTTTTTTTTTACCATTAAAGACGGCTCAACTAATTCTGCTGAAAACTCTTTAAGTTCTTAAATACGCGAATAAGCACAGTCACGTGTTAATGTCATAACTGGTTCGCAAGATAATCGAGGCGAAAGATTACAAGCGAACATACGAACATTTGTTATTTTTTCAAACTCTGAGGACATTCTCTTCGCTCACGCAGCTCCTGTGCTATGCATTTTTTTTAAATTTGCCAGAAATTTTTTTCAAACATCTATTAAGTGAACATATTTGTGCAACATTGATGTGCTTATTAATATTTCCATTTCGTCTAGAATTGATAAGAACAACTAATTCATTATAAAAATTAGCGGGGCACCTGAATAATTCACTTCAAGTCCCCGCAAAAAAATCAGTTTTTAATAGGGAATGTTTATTTTTAACTAAATTTTAATGGCGAATTCAATCAATATATTCCTTAAACTATGATCTGAATAATTATTTGAAAGCGAAAATTTCCACCCTTTTAATTGACAATGAATAAGAGGGGGTTAGCCGACTGTTATCCTCTTTTATTGGGCTGACTATATGACTTGCCAATTTTCCTTCCAAATAAAAATATACCATTGAAAGACGTAAAATTGTTTCGTTGCTTATGGGTCACCGTGTATCTATACGGCTGAATGAGGTAAATAGCCAGAAAACATACTGTCAGTAGATAATTTCATACAATAACACCTAACTAGACATTTATACATTCATTGTACATAATATAATATATGAGGAATTTGATAAAATGATGCTGATAATAAAAAAACATAGTAAAAATATACTGTAGTCAAGCAAAATCATTAACAAATAAAGGGTTCCGTAAATAAAATTAAATCCAATAGATTAGATTCAACCCGCTTGAAAAATTTGCAAAACTGCAATATATAGTTCAACACTGATGTGACACGAATGGTCTACAGTAAGGAATGTTCGGCTTTTACTGCAATGCTGGGTATGGTATAGAGGCAGATATTATAGTATCTATGTTAGCATAATTGTAATACTACAGTATTTAATAAGGATATCCACCAGAAGTATTGTAATATCGCCAACCGGTATGGACCTGACATCCATACTTCATTGACTCGTCCGCCAAAACTATTACTCATGTTACTATTCCCTCAATGGTCAAATCAGTATGTCGTTAACACCGATACTGACATAGTGATATCTATTCCCGTGTAGTGATTCCTGGTAGATAGGTATTTTTAATGGAGATATTCTATGATAAAAGTGAAGTAGGTCCGATATATCCTAATTGTCTTAATGTCATAATGACAATAACGAAGATGCCCAAGAAATTTACACATGGTCTAAATTTGCCAAGGTGTTATAGTTGCAGTCATGAATTCGCTCCATTCAGTTACAGTTACAGTATGTTCTCAATAGTTTCTATTTATACTTATCATACCACCGATTTGAATTTTTTTTCACGATTTTATACAAAGGATGTTTTATCCCTTTATATTTTGTCGCATGATTAGTTTATATTTAGGTAAAGGCAAGTGTAGTTTTTTTATACAACATAAGCCTTAATATTTCCATTCTCTGAATTCCAATTTGAATTCGTAGTAAATAAGACTATTAGGTAGCAATGACTTGTCAGTTCAAACCTTTATAAATCTTTAGAAAAAATATCGCAATAAACTTGAATTATCCTGTAAAATAATTTATACACAGAATACAATACATGTAGTTAAAATATTTAGTACTTTTATAAACGGAAGAAACGGAATGGAGTATGGATATTGTGTGTCAACTATTTAGACACACCAATACAAAAGCAACAAAAAAAAATTGAAGCGCAGGAGCTGCGTTAGCTAAGCGAATTCCCTCAGAGATTGAAAAAAACATTTTTAATAGAATAATATTTCGAGTTTTTCAAAATTTTTTATTTCGAAAACTAAGCATCTAGAGAAGAAACCACAAGACTACTTTTTTGCTTAAAACCGAAAAATTACCTAAATCAGAAAATACCAAAATATTTTCAAAATTTTGTACTTTGCTCACTCCTTGCCTCTCTCGTTGTTTTTCTCATTAACAAACTTTACCTTTCAAATACCAAAACCCTTCTGGATACCAAGCCACCTGCATGTACTAAAGATATACTGGAATATAGAACCCCAATATATATTAACGTTAAGCGTTCAGCCATAGAAATATTTTTAAGGCAAATTCCATGAAAATTAGAAACTAAAAAAGCTACAAAATTGAAGGAAAAAACTTGCAAAACATTTTTATTTCTAGAACCGAGTAATACCTCTTTACGTATTTTCTGAAATCTTGTACGTAAACAATAATTTTAGTTTATACACCGTTGTTTTCGTGAAGTGGCCGTACTATAAAACAACTTCTATAAAAACAACATCATATTTTGTTCCCATATTCCATGTTGTAGGTATTCAAACAATACTATTACCCTTTAATAACTCGTAGTTAGTTAAATCTTAGTTTACTGTATGTATTATAAATGAAAAACATTCGCCTCTGCCAAACATAAAGTCTGATTCGCCATTATTTAACTGTATATCATAAAAGTTTATTATTAACTTGTGATATTTGATCGCTATAAAAAACAGATTTAATACACAAATTAAAAAGAACAGTATACAGAGTGAAGCAAGGAAGTTTGTAGTTTAAAAAACGTTGTAAAGTTACAAAAGTTAATTGAGCCGAATTAACTTTGTTAGTCCCCGAACTAAAAAGAGTAGTGCTATAAATTTAAATTAAAAATATTTTTTAGAGTACAAGTTTTTATTGTTTTAAAAAGTAGAAAATGTTTTTTATTAGTCACACATACATGACTATTGCTAAAAGCTTGAAGCGCTGATAATAAAATATCAACAATGATTCCGAGCACTTCAATGTATGTATGTATCTATCTTTGTTCAAGTGGAATCTTGCAACGTAAATTTATATGGAGTGCCTCAAGCTTTTGCTAGCAGTCATGTATGAATGACTCATAAAAAAAATTATTTTCCACTTTTTAGTTCAATAAATGCTTGTGATCAAAATTTCAGCTTAATCGGTTGACGATAATTGCTTCAAAATTAAGGTGCATGATTCCACCGGGACAAACATACATGGCAGGATAAATGAAAGCTTGTAAATAAGTTTGATTGCTATCTATGTCTGTCTGTATGTCTTAACATCGGATGATAAGTTTTGTTTGTTTGAAAGTTAATTTAATGGAGAGTGTTCTTAGCTATGTTTCAGGACGAGTTAAGGATTTCGCACCCAAAAAAAAAAAAAATAAAAAAATAAAAAAGAGATGAAGATTTTCAAAATCGATTCAGTTAAGCGAAGGCTACAAAGTAAAGGTGACTTAATGGAGAGTGTTTCAAGTGCAACTTCAGTGTTCCGCACCCGAAACATATGTCGGTTTTTTTTTTTAAATTTTGTAAATATTACTTGGATAACTATAAATTACATAAAAAATCATTTAATAAGATTAAGTCGGCCCTGAATAAATTCCCCTGTTTTGTTTTAATGCAAATTAAATTGTGTTTTTAAATTTAATATTGTTAATGACATTCATTCAGTCACAAAACAGCAATGGTTACTCATTCACAATAGCTTTGTGGCTACGCTATCAAAGTGTCTTATAAAATCAATATTTAACGATCGGATTCGATAAGATTCAAAGAACTTGTTTGCCGGTAGTTGGGTTGCAAACTAGTTAAGTTGTAGCAGGTAATGAATGAATAATTTCCAAACTGTCCTGTTAAAATTTCTACCCTTAAAAAGATATAAACCTCATCTTATTGGAAAACCCCATACAATTTTCTATAAAATCACAATTAATTTTCTTTTATAATGTAACACCTTATGTAGGATATAAAAACCAAAAAAAAACATTAAATTTCAATATTGAATATCAATTATCAAGAGTAAAATAAAATCAAAAAGGAAATTTAATTGATTTTATTATTTTTTTATGAAATGTATAAAATCAAATAACCAATATAAAATAACAAATATTAATATTTAATTGATTTGTAAAAATCATTTTTTAATTTAATTAAAATTTAAAATACTACCTCTATAGTTATAATGGAGTAATGTGTAGTAGGCAATTCGGATACTATGTTTCTTGAAATTGGTATAGAGGTATCTATGAAATTGATGCTAAGGTAATTGTATGTTTACGACGAAAGTAACTGCAAGAAAAGAAACCGAAAAATTATTATCTATGTGCATTTGTTTTCAAGTAAAATAAAAAGTGAAATTTACAATATTAAAAAGGCAAAATTTTTTGGGTACCGAACTCTAAACACACACTTGAAATATACTTAAGGACACTGTCCATTAAATTTCTTTTTTCCTTAATGCCTTCTGCAAACTGAAGCACCTTGAATATCATCGCCTATTTTTTGTTGTTCCGGGTGCGAAAACCTAAACATATCATCGGTCTCACCTAAACATATCATCGTTTTTTGTAACTTTTAAAGAGAATCAATAATAAAATTCATCCTTTAAACTTGAGTTTAAAATTTTTAGCATACAATTATAGCATCTGTGAGCGTATATAGTTTACTAGTGCTTCCGTATGTTTCTATGAAATCTATATTCGATGAATTGACTTGGAATTTTAACAGGTCGTTGCATTTTTATCCAACTTTGTTTTGTTCGTATCCTGAATTTACCACGGAAAGAAAAAATATTTAACAATAACTAACAGAGATCAAAGTTGTAATGAAAAATTGTCATATTTGAATCCATTTTGAAAGTTTTTAGGAGTATCAATCAAATTAGTTACAAAACGAAACTTTTCAACAAGTCCCAAATAAAATTCAACCTCTTTTTTAGTTTTCTTTCTCTATAATTTAACCTATATTTGTGGTTATTCGGTAATGTATACATTTCCCAGAATGTATACATTACCGAAATTAATTTTTTATGATAATTGGAGATTTAATATTTCATTTAATATTTATAAACTGGTAAAATTCATACCAAACAAGCTAATGGTGGATACAGCCTTAATAAGTCAGATCAGTATTTTCTAGTTATCATACAATCGATTTATCAATTGATTCAATCGAAATATCAAATTAATTTTAATTGAAATGATGTTGATCAACTTCTTTTGTAACTTTTTACTGTACTCATTTTAGGTTCTTCCTCTCACTTCTTGAATACAAGGTATAATTTTGGTAATGCTAGCGTTGGAGGGAGGAGAAAAATTAAACTTTGCTGTTCATGTTAGGAAATGAAATTTTTGATCCCTTATATCCCTGGATCATTTTTTGTGCAAAACTAACTTTAACAGAAATTTTCACGATAATTGATTTTATGAATTTGTATAACATCTCTATCTCTTCTCCATATATTATAAATGCGAAAGTTAGCATGTGTGTTTGTTTGGTTGTTTGTTTGTTTGTTTGTTTCACTTCCACGCTAAAACTAGCGAATGGTTTTTAATGAAACTGTACAGCAATATAGCTCATACTTCTGAATAACACATGAGATATAATTTATAAAGATATATTACTAAAAAAAAAAAAAAACATTTAATACCAAAATTAAAAATTAATTTAATTTGACATGACCATAAATTACAGATTTCTGTAAAATTAGTCATTTGACATTACCATGAATTACAGGTTTCTGTATAAATAGTCAATATAAAATATTTCACGGGCATCTTTTCTGATATACTCAATGAATAATTACGGCTGTTATACACTTAAAAAAATAGATAACCATACATATATTTTACCTATATAAAACAATTCTTACCATTATCTCGAGTGTTATAGAAAGGGGATAAACGAGACCAACGGCTAAGCGGGTAGGTATCACTGTAGTTAAAAAATATTTTTAGCTACACTTACAGGTTAGATGATACGCAAGAGATAGGTAGGTACATCATCGGAGAAGTTGAATTTGTGGACCATAAGCACTTACGTGAACAGTTTGTTTTGACTTTCCAGTCAGAAATAAACACTTTCTATAAGAAATACTGAAGCATACCTATAACCAATACCTAAACAAAAATATGTGTAAAAGTGAGATAAATTTATATTTGTAGTTATTCTACTACAAAGGATAATATTTATATAATGTAAATAATTTAAAATAAATTTTAATTAAATATTAATGTTTCATATATAGGTAGGAGGTGGTGTACATACACACATACTTATTGAAATATTTTCAATTATTTTATGTTTATTTAATGGAACCACCAATACCTATTTACATATTTTATATATTTTTTAGTCATATATTCTCCGAAAATATAAACTTATACACTGTATGGAACGTCAACTAAGAGAGGTCGGCATGTGATGAAAATTTATTAGTATGTACACATTTCAGCAAATTGTAGAGGAGGGTTCCCGCTGAAAAAAAGCGTGTATTTTGAACTTTTATTACCAAGTAGAGCTAGAAGACAGAAGGTTGACTTTAGTATGAAGGTTGACTTTATAGTAATTAATGTTTTTTTTTTTTTAAATTTTCAATTTTCTATCCCCTCTTTCTCTTTTATACCACAAACTCACGTTTTATGTCGTTTGTAAACATTTTTGCATCTTCACAGCCACATAAAAATGAGCTATTCGCACCGTGTGTGAGTTTTATTGGAGGCGTTTCCATGGTAACGATACACTACTTTAATTATATAATTGTATGGATGCATATATAATTGTATGGGTTGCATTTATGACTTACATTGAAAATTTAATATAATTGTGTCACAAATTTAAATAAATAATTATGATAATTTACATTTGAAAAATAATATTTGTGCAATTTGATTTATAATTTTTACAATTTTTAATGCATTAAGATTAATTATTTAGTGTTTTCAATAATTTTAATTTGACATTTTCTATAACATTAACATGTGAAGAATTACAAATTAGTCATAACAGCCTTCTTTATCGCCAAAATTTTTCACTGGAAGCTCTGGCATCAATTTTATTGTCCCTGCCATGACTACACACACAACGAATAGGATTGAAACTGGTGTGTGTACAGAATGTGCCTTTAAAGGGTATCAAACCTCCAACACTCCTTTCCTTCTTATTTATACCAACAAATCAAGTTTTTCCACAGTTTTTGTATAGCGCCTCCAAATTTAGCTTAAGGGTTGAGAGTGGGTATATAAGTTAAGTTAGTATCAAGCACTTTTGAGGCTGTAAGTTCTCAGTCCCCCTTCTGCCTATTTTATAAAACAAAATATTGTTTTTAAGTATTTTTCTTTTGCAGACATCCCATGTTTTTGATAGAAGACAAAATCTTATTTCAAAAAAGGGTTATAATAAAAAAAATTAATTGAGGGGGGAATATAACTTAAGTGTGTCATAGCTCTGGTGCTCACGAGTTTTTTTTTTAATTTTATTTTATTTTTGTTGGTTTATTTATATATAATATTATTTTTCTGTGAAATTTATATTATAAATAAATTTTTACATAATATATTTTGTTTAACAAATTAAAAATATATGATTATGGGTAACATAAAAAAATGATATTGACATTATTTTATTTTGTTTATTTATTATTATTATTATTATTAATTATTGTTATTAAAACTACATAATTGATAAAAACAATTATTCATACAAATTTTTCAAACAGCTTAAAATTGTGTGACTGATGAATGAATGGAATGAATTGAAGGAAGCTTTTATTTACCATGAAAGTCTAGAATATGAAGTTGGAATGAAGAACAAAAATAAATTGTTTTGTTTTTTTTTTAAATTTTCATTTTTTTTGTTTTAAATTTTCATGATAATTAGTTGATAAAGTTTCGAAAAAATGTTTAGTAATGAGTGGTACAGAGCAGCCTTTATCATACCACCTTGTCAATCATGCCACCTTCCAGATTTTCCGTTGACCATTCTAGTAACCCTAAAAAACATGACCTGAATATTTCTAATACAATTTTCTTAATTAATAATTTAAGACGCCACCAAATGACGATCAGGTTATCTTATAACACAATTCGTTATATTCACTTTTAAATCTTTCCACATATTTCATTGACCATTCTAGTAACCCGGGAAAACACTACTAACAGATTTCCAATAGAACGGGAAAACACTACAAACAGATTTCCAATACAACTATTTTGTATAGTATTGTAGATACTTATATTCTTTTTGGGGAGTTTAAGATGTTTTAAAAATAACAAGTTTTTCAAAATTGCCGCTTTGCACCGAAATTTGATCTCGTAACCCCCAATCATGGAGCAAATGTACACCCGAAATTGAAATTATTCGGAGGAGGCTTGCCGAACTGTATGGGTATATATCCCGTATACAACTTATTGGGGTTACAAGACTGAATCTCGATTAAAAAACTAGAAGATAAGACTATATCTTTGATTTTAAATAAAGTCTTTACACCGCTATAACGAGTGAATTTTTCCCGCACATTTTCCCCATCAATGGAATAAGCCCGCAGAATAAAACTAGAACATTTTCTTCTGCGTTTATATCTTCGAAAAGAAATTGTTTGTTTTGTTTAGTGTACCATAATTTACACCTACATACAGAAAGTGGAGAATATCATTCCCATATAAAGTAATATTGAAATATATTTTTGCTCTTTCATTTTATTTATTTATTTTTTGAAAATCAATTAATTTGGATTATTTTATAAAGTTAAACTGGGCCACGATATATTATATACACATTTATATACCGAGTGGCACATTTAAATTTATTAAACAGTAGTCTCGTGATACTTAACGTTTTCGTTATTTTATTTTAAGACGACTGAATTTCGACTGTTTCTTCCCTTACTGAGCTTAAATAAAGATGAAATACGTCTTGCAACTGAGAGCGGTTGTGGTGATAAACACTTCACTAGTTATACTTGTAAAGCTCATTAGCTCGTTAAGGGCTCATGATCTATTCCCTGCCTTTTGTTCATCAGGAACTTGGAACGATCGAAAAACTTTAAGAAACTCTTAGGAACAAGAGGCCAAGTTGGATAGATTTCATATTAAAAGCTGCAAATTTTTTATCCACTAAGGCTTTCAATTGAAAGTTGTTAAACAGTTTTATCTGTCACAGTAAAATACTGAAAAATATATTGATTCACCCACTAATGCATTTATTGATATGCTTAAATTAGGACAATCTGGGACCTTCAAACCTCTCAGGCAGAAATTATTATGTCCACAATTTCGGCTCATTTTTATAAGGAATAGTGTTTAGAAGACGTTTATCTATAGATTATCCAAATTAAAGCTTTAAAAGTTTCCAGGGATTTCCAAAATAATTTTGCTTTAGTGCTTTAACGGTGAATTTTCTATGTGTCTAATATTTACTTAGGTATTTTACGATTTTATTACAAAATTTTGGTAAGTTAAAGTAAAGTGAATAATTATCACCAGAGTTGTAAAAAATAAATTTTTCTCTAATTGAATCAGATTGTTATTGATGTAGCCTCACCCCTCAAAACGGGACTTCCGGTATATACACCACGCTATAGAACGAAACGGATATTGTATATATAATATCTAAAATGGTTATTGGATGAAATGCTTTTAATTAAAAAGTTTAATATTTATTCCACCCTACAAGTCCCCATACTCTATAATAGCAATTTTCTCCGTATTATATGTATATAATATTCTCCTTTACGAGCACCTTTAGTGTTAGATCGTGCGCCCATAATGAAGAGAAATTTCCATGATTTTATTGACTTCTATTTTGAAGTTTGATGTCGAATAAAAAAATTTTAAGGTTTAACCGTGGCTAAAATTGAGATTTCCATTTTGGGAATTTTTAAAACTCTTTATTATAAACTATCTACTGTTAAAGTCAGTTGATGACAGTAAAATTCGTGGGAAAAAAGTATTGTATACTCATGTACGTACGTTAGCTTATCTTCGCATTTGCGTGATAATGCTTTTCAATTGAAATATATAAATTAAGGGAAGAAACAAATACCCCAGTTGACCTCAATGATACAAAAAATACATTGAAAATAATTATTAAACAACTTTTATTACTTATAAGTTTTTAATCGTTGAATCACCATTTTTAATCACCACTCACTATACTAGAAAGACATTGATCTACTTAACTTCATGGTGTTAATAAAATTGTGTCGTTGTGCTCGCGCATGGTTAAAATTCACTCTCGCTATTTTCTCGTAACTGTCATTGTCAGAAATGATTACAAAATGGTTTAATTTTTAACGTTATTTTACTCCATTTTTCAACACTTGCGACGCTTACAACTGCTTTCTGTTATGTTTTTCGCATATTTTCTTATCAATAAATTTTTTTTAAACACATCTGAGATAAAAATATTTGTCGAAAAAAATGCAAATTGAAAAACTTATATCATCCCATGTAAATTTCGCTTCATAATGAGTTCACGGTCTATATATTCAGTAAAATTGCTATAGAGCCATAGTTATGCTCCTGTTGTAGAGCCTTACATTTTTTAGCCTGCAGCTTGCTTGCATTTAGAATTAATAAAGAATTATTTATATCCGTATACAAAAAAAGGGTTAAATATTAAAAATAAAATTAAATTTTATTTATACTTTTAAATTGTTTTTTATATCTGTTGGTACACTAAATAAATGTTTTATTTTCAAATTTGTTAAAGTTTATGGATAAATTTATGATTCTTTTATTTTTTTCGGTCACTAATAATGCCTTTCGTTTTAGTTCGTTAACATGGAAAATTATTTTACGTTTTTTAAATGAGTGATGCAAAACTTTTTGAAAGCTTTTTTCTCAGAAATTTTTGTTTAATTGTGTATGAGCACATTGCTGTTACGGCAAAATAAGAAATGTAAGGTCAACATACCCACCATTTTTATTTTAAGTACGACAGATTCTTCGTAGAACTTCGATAGGCAGGGCTTTCTACTAGGAATCGTGTGAATGTGAAGATGAAGTCTGTACCTGTCTGAGTGCCTCGTGTTATCTTTGACAAAAAATCGTTTTTTTTGGGAAATCAAAGAAAGGCGAAACCCCACAAGTATAATATCTACTTTATCGTGTCAAGCCAGACTTCGTGCTACTTAGCGAAGATGGCTACGGAGTTACTTCGTCTGCAGACTACCAATGCTACAGTACTCATACACCCTGAATAATATTGAAAGTTTTATTATATTATTGAATAATAATGACAGACTAACTGTGTTAATATTCCTATAGAGTGATATTATTTATGAGGTAGAATTAATAAAATAATAATTATAATTTACCTACCTAAGATTGTAAAGACACAGACTGTTCTATATTATGTAGACAGGCTTAAGGTTTAAGTTAAGATATCTAAAGATACACAAAATGATAATACATCAGAAAGTGTTGAACCTGGGATAATTTACATTAGTATGGTTTTAAATCCGTTCATTTAGCCGAATTTCTCGAATTATCGTGTCCAAAGTGAACGAATGAATAACCGCCATATATCTAGAGTTGTAAATTCTACGTCATAGCAAAAATTTAGTTTAACATTTGTAATGGGCTGGTAGTGTATAATGGTATATGAATGAATGACCTTGAAAAAAGTTATTGGATAAGGGAATGGGCGGAAAAAGTAGCTTTTTATTACCGTAAGGATTGCACAAAAAAAAACCATTTTTAATCCTATGGACAGTTTCAAACTTCCTGCCATTTTGAATATGATTAAATAACATGAATATGGCAAAACAAGGTATCAATAGGTAGGTAATCTGAAAATTAGTAAATGAATTCACAGTTTTCATTTTACTTGCAAATAAAAACGCTTTTACATCATTGCCTGTCTTCTGGCAAGTAAACAATGGCTTCGTACGGTTGCCGTATCATAGATATCTGTCAATAAAGTCAAAGCACAATCAAAGTACAACGAAGGTACAACTTTTTACCTAGTATAGCGTAAAATCTCAACTTAAGATTATGTCAAATGAATATTAACGATACCCTTCTTGTTGTAGCAGTGAATTATTATTAACGATAACATATTAAGGGTTGTCCATTTAAAATGATAGAATTTTAAATATGAATTTAGCAACTTATAACCCGCAGCGTGGTTCGATAAAGCTTTGTTTGCAAAAAATTCTATGTTTCGATGACCTGCGCATGCTATTTGATTAATTGTTAAGCCGGTTGATTTAAATTTTTTTTCCAAGTCGACAC
The DNA here is from genome assembly GCF_905475395.1 of Chrysoperla carnea. NCBI lineage: Eukaryota > Metazoa > Arthropoda > Insecta > Neuroptera > Chrysopidae > Chrysoperla > Chrysoperla carnea. The sequence continues at coordinate 30,029,862 of NC_058341.1, forward strand.
ACATTGAAGATATGAGGCAATGAAAATAATGTGGTGCACGGTTTCCTAATATTTACAATATCACGTTGTCCAGAAAAGCTGCGGGCTACCTTTAACTGGTATCGTCTATCAGATAATTTGTCACAAAAAGTCTTTCAAATAAAAAAAAAAATTATTGATATCACATCCACATGTAATTTACTGTTAGTTCATAGCTCTATCATTTTAAATAGAAAACCCTTTATATACTGTTGACGTATATAATTACTAAAAGGTATTATCTCACAATTACATTTCATGATTCAACGCTTTTACAGTGTCAATAAATAAATAACAACGAAATAACAAACTAATCAAGAACAGTAACAGTGCGCGGACGAATGTGTGAATGTATCTGTGTTCTACAACGTTGAACCAACATACGGTTCTTATAAAATATGGTCCAAGAGTTAACTTGAGTGGGATCATGATTATTGTCTGAGCCATCAAATAGACAACAAAATAAAAATAGTTTATATTTAATCCGAAATCTAAAGCGGTTAATTCATTTTATTTTAAATTCACCACGCCTCAATTCACACATACTTGAAAATTTTGGTAAACATATCAGAGCCACCATTGAATAGCACCCCGCTGATAATAATCCATGAACGGATAAACGCAGCTAAATTTTCGAAAGTGGATTACCATATATCCTAAAAGTCACTCTTTGGCATCTTACCTTTCTGGGGTAAATAATCATGGATAAAAAACATTCGATAATACTTATTAAGCCTCTTATCTATTCAGCACATACTCAATAAATTTATAAATAAGTTACGGATTACATATACCATGAAGAGAGAAGAAACCAAAATTCACAAAGTTTACAAATGTGAAAACCATTATCTCAAAACGACCTTGTCTTTTGAATTGATTGATCGATCTATGTTTAAAGTGCGAGCTTACATAACCGAAAAAAACTAAAAAATTGGGGATGATCTTCAAAATCAATTCAGTTTGGAAAAGGCATGACATATAATTTTAACATATAAATATTTACTATGGAAATGAATGGTCAAATAAACCTGGCTCAATTCATTTAGAAAAGTTAAATGGTAAAATAATTAGGTAATTCAAAACAATAGTTCAAAAGAACAAAGTCAACTCAAATATTTCAATTTTAATTAAAATATTTGCAAAAATTGGTCCCAAAAACCGAAAGCTCTCTAAGTATCCTTTTCATCTCATCAGATGTCCTTGACCATCACTTTAACATTGATTTAAGAAGGAGTGTTATAAGTTTAAAGTGGTAATCTGTGCGTTTATGTGTTTCTCACTGGCATCATAGCCTCTAAACAGTTCAACCTTTAGTAAATTTCACTTGTTTTATTTTACTTTTATAATCGGTTTTTTTATTTTTTTCAGTTTCAAACGGCAGACTATATACTGCTTTATTTTAACGGACTAAATGTTAACGATTAATTAAAACTTATCCTTTAGCCAGAATTTTCTTTCCTATGAGAAATCACAACAACTTATTTCTCGATTTATAAAAATCATAACACTATTTCATTTTATACCATATAATCACTTAATAATAATGTACAGTTTTGTGTGATATTCTTCTTATACTTTGGCTTGTTATAGATTTTGAAATGTTTATTTTAACATCAACTTTAATGATCTACAGAGTTGAGAACATAATGATGATTATATTGTTGATGATGGGCCAACAAGCTCAACTATATTATTTTGGATATGTATAGATTTTAATTTGATCGTCTAGCAAAGATTGCGACAAACTGATTGATAATGATGTGTTATTTTTTTATATTCATGAATAAATAAATTATATGGCTAGGCGTGAAAGTGTTAGTTTGTACGAATAATTTGGGCAGCATAACAATTTCAATTTTGTTTTTTTCCTCTCCCCAATTGTTACGCGCCTTCCATTCACGAGAAATCGTGAACGAAAAAACGATAATGCATAGTCCTGACCATAGAACGTAATGGCATGCTTAAAATTTTGATATACTGGGAAGTTAACAACGGTTTCGTTGTCCTATCCAGTAACCACAGAACAACTTTTAATGAAAATCTTGCTTATTAAAATAAAAATATTAAGAACACAAATAAATTATTGAAAGAATTTTTAAAATATTCAAGACAATAACAAAAAGTCAATATTATTTTTATATTAAAATTTAAACATCAATCAAAAAAAAACAATGACATAAAACCAACGTATAAAAAAATTAAATGTTCAAAAATTGTCTCACAATATTCAAATTTGAAAATAAAAATAAAAAATTTAATGAAAATCAAAAAACAACACACAATCTGAAATCATCTTCCTATATGAAATTTTATTAAAGAAATGAGAAATGATTTATTAAATAAAGGTTTGATGAATGATGAAATTACTTTTCAATATATTTAAAGAAAATAAAAATTTTGATGGGAACGCCACAAAACTTCTGTATATATATACAGGCTTGTAATACGCCAAAAATGATGCCATTAGCTTAAAAATGTGTTTAGGCATTTGTTTTCAAATATCATTTTAAGACCACTTCCAAACAATTTGACAGCTGACAGATTTTGTGTGCTTAGTATCTTTTAATACTTCATCATAAATAGACTTATGATAGTAAATGCTTCCAAAGTGAACAAATTTGCATCGATAATCCATATTACGTTTCAAATGATCCAGTTCCGATGACCTTGGTCCCATAAGCTATTTTAATTAAGCAACAAAAGTAACCACTCATTTGTTAAATATTCATTAAGGCTTTTATCAGGTACTCAAGTTAAACTTAACTAGAAAATTGATTCACCTGCAAATTTGTTAGCCATGAACAAGCTTTGATCAAGATTTATAAATCCATTTTTTGTGTGTTAATTTTTTTCTAGCTTTTGCGAGGGATAATAAATCTGTTTTTGGCTACCAGCTCTTACCCATGATTATGGGCTACCAATTTTGGTCACTTAACAAATCTCGCACATTTATGTTTTTTAAGTGAATAAACCAACTCAGACTCCGGTTGTGCAAAACTCAAATATTAAATATAATACCCATAACTAACTGGTTAGGACAAATAAAATTGAATTGCTATTAAGCGATCGTCTTTACTTTTAAGCTCAGTATAGTTTGATCAAGGTTAGAGTTAAAAATGATATCGTTTTACTTGATCCCAGACTTGGTAAGCCTGAGACTAAGACTTAAGCGAAGAAAAAAAACTCAAGCTTGTGGTAAGATCTGATACGGAAGTTTTAAATGACTATCATACGATGTTAATTTAAGACTGGGTCAGCTGCAATTTCCCAGTGGTGCCCAGAAAGCCTTTTTTATTTCCTGTATGCGTACCAGTACACAGTGTCCTTAGTAATTTATAGAATTGTTCTTAAAACATTTACATAGAGGTAAAATATCACATACTTCTGTTACAAAATCTCTACAGACTTTAAAAAACAGTCTTATCATATGATATACTATTGTACACAATATGATTAGCATATAAACATTATTAATATTGATCTAAAAAAATCAATTTATTTTTTATAAATGATCATCTGCAATGATTGACATTTAAATTTTATTATATTAATTCATTTATCATTACAAAATAAACAAGTTGAAAATAGAAGGTATATGTTGTAATCGGCATAGGAAAGACATGGTCGTATATCCTATTCTTTAAATTGGCTGGTGTGTTGAAATGTACCTAAAAATCGTAAATTCTTCAGCTCTTGTACCACCTTAGACATCATGCTTCTTAACTCGGTCTAAAAACCACTTATTTTGAAATTTGTTTTTTTGTTATAAATAATAGTATGTAGGGTACCGTAGCTATTTTTAATTAAAAAATAACAATTTCAATAAAGTTAATTTAATTTTGGTACAAGGAAAACTTAAATTGTTAACGAGAAAAGTCTAATCGGTTCATATTCATAAAATTGAAATTATTATGATAAGCAAAGTTTTATTCTTACCCTTATATATTATAAATGTAAATATTTTAAAAGTAAGTTAGTTTGTTTGTTTGATTGTAAGGCTTTCACACAAAAACCTCCTCTCTGGATTTTAATGAAAGTTTACAATAATATAGCTTATATATCGGAGTAAGACATGACCTATTATTGATAAGATATTTAAAAAAATAAATTAAAGTAATTTCATTTCTTATATTTCTTTGCGCCGTCTATGAAAATCATTGTAAACCATAAATTAAAGAGAGTAAACGAGAAAAAATATATGCCCCTCTGTTCAACCTGAGTTTCTGATATACTTAACGCAGTATAACTATTTTACATTTTTTAAATTTAAAATAATTATTTTATTACTTTTACAACAATTAAATGAAGGAGGGAAAAAAACAAGGCAGATGAAGGCTTTAACGCGATTATCTGTAGAATTTACCTAATCTTCAATTGTTATGCTGTAGTTTTGTTTCGTAATGAATCGCTGTTGGTATTTCTTCTAGAATCTTACTTAAATTTAAATTTCGTTTTAATAATTTTTAACATTTCTTAACAAGTAATTAATTTATTGTAGATTATTTTTAAGAAAGAAATTTATCTATCTACGCATCTAGCTAGCGACAAATTTTTGATTTGAATATTATTTAGATTTATGCATTGACGCATTATTTTAATAATTCAATTTCATAAATACGTTTCAACTCGGCTACCCGACTGCACATAAGAAAGAAAACAAGCATGAACTATAGAGGATCATTAAAATCCTGATATAATATCGTGCTTTTGGAAAATTCTGCTAAAATCACAATCAACAATTTGCTTCCCATCATATTCCTATTATGTTTTGCTTCCTTGATCTTCAGTTTTAAGTGTCTGAAAGCATAGGTATTTCTTATGGTGAAATGAACTTTCGAAGATCTAAACGGTCAACATTTGTTATTAATTAGTTTTTGTTTTAAATCCCACGTACAATTGATGATGAGCAATAATCATTCCCATTATAAATTCGATTGATTTTTTTTTTATTAAGCATCTTAATAAAATAATAATATTTTCAGAAGTAAAAACTGTTGTTTTAATAATCAATTCGTTAATTATATTTTTATATTTTTAATTTTATTTATTTTCTGTAGGTATGTTATTTTATTCTCATTTGGTTTTATGTATAGAAAATATTTTGTGTACTTATTATATTTTTGTACATACAGAGATGTAATAACTAACTAATTAAAATAATTGGAAACCCCCCACAGATTTAATTTTATCTCTAACCTCAATTAACAATATTCTGTTAATGTTGATTATTATATTTTGAAAATTATTTTGTTATTATTTTATAAATAAATTTGTTTAATAATTATAGTATATAACAATTAATTTGGACGTTGAATAAATAATTATGTTGGTAAATTGCAATTACAAAATTGTTATTTGTCACTGAGAAATATCAACCTATGTTATAGTAAATAGTCAATTAATCTGGTTGTCATAGTAATCCTTCTAAATTTACATCAAAGTAATTAAAACAAAATTGTACTTTTCTCTCCTTTTCTTTACTTGTTTCTAAGCGAAAAGTAAATCAATATCGATTAAACAAAAACAATATCTATCTAGAAAAGGGCAGGTTTAGGTGTATTTATGCTGTGGTTAGGGTTTTAAAGTTTGTTTTTATCTGAATCAATCTTTAAATTGTTATATTTTATAATGAAGGTAATAGGCCTTTTCATTTAAAAAATGATTCTTTTTTGTTTCGAACTGTTTTCAATCAAGTAAAGACATATCTTATATCTTCTATCCTTGTCGAAAAGTGCTGCTTGAAAAAGATAAAATATATTAACTTTCTTAGGTTGAATAGTTTTTTGACAACCGTCCGAAACAAAAGCAAATCGATGAAAAGGTCTATTGGGTAATTGTTGGCAATGAAAAATCAACGTAATTCTCTAAAAATTTGGAACTAGATTTTCTAAACATTTACTACACTCAAGTCAAAATTTTGCGAATCAAAAACTCAGATTTCTAGTTGAATACAAGGCTGATTGGGCTAGAAAAACTTGAAATACGAATATTGAGTTTTAAGGAATTTCTGCAATAAACGAAAAATGTATGCACAAGTGTCGGCCCTAAGATTTCTTGTAAACAAAGCACCTGTTTAGCCTCTAATCGCTACGTCTTTATTTTTTTTTAAATTATTATTAATTTATTGTCTTAGAAGTTACCCTTATTAACTACTCATTGTGTCGGAATATGGGAAACAGCCTAAAGAAGTAGAATACCTCGTAAGAATAAAAAATGAAATTTAAAAATCTTAAGCTTGTGAGAAGAACAAAAAGTTAGTTTTATCCACAATTTAAAACGCGTGGCTCACTCAATAACATCCTTGCATAGTATTGCTAAACTATACCTAAAGTCTTACGTGCACAGAAAGGTAAAATATAAATAGAAATAACCGGATTATTTGGGGTATATTATCATGGCATTAAAAAAAAAGTATTCAAAACAAAAAGAAAATATTATAATCATCTGACATTATTAATTAATTACTTAACTTATTCAATATTAATAAAATAGAACAAAAAATTTGAATACCTTTATACTACCTACTATGTGAGACCACATCATCATAAAAAAATCTCATGAGAATGCCACAAAACCTCCATACAAACGAACTTTTGAAAATTTTTTAAATTCAAATTTGAAAGAAAATGAAAATTTGGTTACACATAGTTAATTGCAGGTATAATAATAATTTAAATTACCCTGTATAAAAAATCGCCCTGTCAGAAAAATTTCGAAAATGGAAAATAATCTAATAGTTAGCTTTAACTAAAAAAAGGCTTAAACTAAACAACCGAAATAAATGTGATATTTGATATAAAGGTAATAAAATAATTAAGATATTTGTTTGATTTGTTTGAAATATCATCTTTCTGGCGTCTACACCTCATTTTAATTATATTTTTCATGTTTTCCATTTTTCTCCTTCTTGCATCTCAGAAAAATTCTCAGTGGCCAAGGAGTAAAGAGCAATCGCCTTAAACCGTTTGGAGGCCAGGCAGGTTTCGGATTTGAATCCAGGTAGTGACCCAGTCTGATTAATTATTATTAACAGTGCCTCTATTATATATATTGATGCCTGAAAAACGGAGTTTAGACCCCATTATTATTATTATTACTATTCAATTTTTCGTTATTCAAACTTAATGAGTCTAGCTCAGAAACGATCGTTTTTCCAAAATCGAAAGTTAATCGAATCTCATTCAATTATCATGAATTGTAGCTGACTAATAATTTATTAATTTACAATTTTCAAAGAGAGATATTTTATTTATTTTAAAATGATAACAATTAATTATTTTGCTCTTTACTGCGACAATAACAAATTGCATTATTAAGTACTAACTTTTTTTATTAACTTTAAAAATGTTTCTATGGTTCCTATAACTTTCTATAACCTCCATAATACATTCTATATATAGAGGTTGTTATTTCATTTTATTGTGAAGAACCTCACAGTCTCTAGCTAGGTTATTCATTATTTTGTTGTTCAGCCACACAATTGACAGTATACCAAAATTTTAATTAAAATTACTATTCTTAATTTAACTGATTCTGTAATTATAATCATAATTATATTTCTTTTTTTTTATATATCATCTTTTATAATATTTGGAACGTAATTTAAAAAAAGTTCCTTGAGTATCTTTTTATTAACTTGTTACTTAATTTTAATATGGTCTATTTACTATAAACTGAACTGTGACGTGAACCTGTCTATTGTATTGATTTGAAATTAGGGACTAATTCAAGATAAAATTTATCAGTTTGATGCAAAGTTCCTACATAAATTGACCACCAAAATGGATAGATTTTTCTAATAAAACATATTAAATTAGAAAGAAAAGTGATAGTAAGCATTTAGGTAAAAATGTGTCAGTTTTGGAACAGAGAATGACAGGAACGCCGGAAGGCGATCTAGAGCTGTTTCTTGATGTGTGATTTGCACCCCATAAGGAAATGTGAAACCACGTTTTGCAATCAAAAAAAGTTGTGCTACCTGCGGAATACGTATTTACTAAAAAAGCACTTTTACATCGCGTTTTGCAATTGAAGTTGTTTTTTTTTTTTCGTGAAGACTTTACTGGAGTATTATTTCACCTTCTTCACAATTGTTAGGGATAAAAAGCAGCATCTTTTTATATACCGGAGCCCATCATAATTGGTTGAGCGACTTGGGTGTGGAAACGTTACAGATAGAATGAGTTACTTTTTTCCTTTATAATGTTAGCTATAATAAAAAAAAGGATAAAAGAAGATTCACCTAAAGATATAAACATGATTTTATACGAAGTTTTTCTATCCATACTACCAAAAATTCACCATTAAATAATGATAAAAATATAAAACAATTTTTTTTATAACTTCAAAAAATATATCAAAATTTTATACTATTTTAATTAAAAAATAACCATTTTTATGGTTATTATTATAAATTTATATAGAAAAATGACATTGTTAACAAATTTATTCACCAATATAAATTTCAATTGCATTCAGTTATAGAGTGTACCTACTGTTACAACCACATTTTAAGTGGTTTTATAAAAAATAAAATTTAAGGAAAAAGGGTCACAGAATCTGCATTTAAGTTACTCAATGTTGTTTTAACTTAATATCAATTCCCATTATATTGAGCTTTACTAACATTAAGCCAAAAAGCATGCAATAGAAATCTAGCTGTGTAATGGAACTTATCATGAAGTGGTAGATGACATAAAAGTAATGACAATTTCTCAATACTTTGGCCGAAAAAGTGACTTTTTTTCTTAATATTCCAAAACGCCTGCTTAGAAAAATTTCATATTTTACAGAATGAGCTAAGGTTTCGTCATGATATAAAATTTATGGTGATAGATTATGAAAGATAAAGGTAGAAATAAGAATGTGCTCTTATCGAGAAAATAGTCTCTAGCGCCACTCAACTTAATGTAAAAGTAATGACGTTTTATAACGTTGCTGTAAATATAATAGTATTCTTTTTTTAAATATTTATATAATGCTAGAAAAGCACATTTTCCCTTCCATAAGTGTATAGAGATGCCAATATTTTTTTTCAGCCATATTTGATGAAATCCTGCTGTATACCCGGAACCATTCTGTATACCAATGTAAATTTGTGTCTTTTTTTATACTCCTAATTAAATATTTAAAAAAAATAACAAAAGTACCTATTATTTTTGAAAATAAAAATCTTAACACTGGAAAACAAAATGAACAGTAATAAAAAATAAGGCATCGTACATTAAAATAAAACATGATTTAATTAAAATTTTATCTATAAAATCTTCAATAATAACAATAAAAAAGAATGGATATTTATTCATAATATAACTTGAAAATTCAATTAATCATAAAAATATGTATACTAAAAATGTAATGCCTGATACATATGTTGTATAAATTTAAAGGTTAAAATAATCTACTTATATTTATTGTTCCGTTGCAAGGTGAGAATTAAATATCTATGTCAGCGTATCACTTATCACAATATGGCGACACATTAAATCTATTTGACTCTTAGTCAATGAAATAAACAACTGAATTTGTTTCTAAAAGTTTCAACAGTTAATTATTATAAAAGTCTTCAATTTGCATTAATTATACACGACAAGAGGACGAATAACTCAATATCACGCCAACCGATTTCGATGATTCTTTTTTTAGTGACAAGATAGTTAGTGTACTTCAGATTCCATCAAAATCACAAAATAAGAAAAACTTTTAACAAAAAGAAAACCGACTTCGAAAGAGAAACATTTACAAAACAAATTAATATGCACTAAAAAGTAAAAAAATAACGATAATATAATGTAGTTAAAATTATTGTTATTTTTGGAGTTGGTGCGGTGTCAGCTATAAGCTAGCGTAGCAGTCTGTTCTGTCAGAGTTAACTACATTATATTATCGTTATTTTTTTCTTTTTAGTGCAAATTAATTTGTTTTGGAAAAGTTTTTTTTTTGAAATCGGTTTTCCTTTTGTTAAAAGTGTTTTTACTTCCTTTAGGATCACAAAAATTTCTATGATGTGGAACAGGCGTATAATATTATTCGTTTCATGTTATTCATAAAATGTATTTTGCATTGTCAATATAAGTAAATCTTCTTCAAAATGATTTTAGATAAATTTTAAATAACAACCAATAAAAAGACTACGTCATTATTAAATTACAAAAAGATATACCATCTCATGTTTGTAAGTTTATTTGCAAGAAACGAACATATAATCTGATTAAAGCTAAATTCGATTCATATAGAATAAAATTATATTACAGAGCATCAAACTTTCTCACAAAACAATTTCTTCTTATATCAATTCAATTCGATTTTATTTCCGTCTCTTGAATCATTATTGTTTTTGAAGTATCCTGTACTACTCTACCTACATGGCACAAATCAATTCATACATGACCAGTGTGTATTGTAAGAATCCAAATGTTATTTTTCGACACGCTATCTTCGTCGGATATTAAATAGATTTAAGTACGAAAAACGTGAATCCTAAATACTAAAACAACAATCACAGACTTAATTTTTTACTCGTAGCAAATTCTACTCGTTACCACATTCGACACAGAAATACATAAGCTTTCGAAAGTATACAGTGGATTTCTTGAAGATACATACAATACAAATTGGATGATTCAACGCCTGCGCTTTCCCCCCTTGCCCTTTTTTACGCTTGCAAAGTTGTAAGAAAATGATAGAATGAGGTGCAAGATTATTTTGTCAACCCTATTAGCTCGGTTAGTTAATGCGTAACCAATTCCGTCCGCGGTATGCTTGGGGTAGCGGGTTCGATTTGGGGTAGCGCAAAAAAATTAATTTAATTAATAGTTGTGATGGGCTAATGGGCTGGTGTGAGTGCATGATACATGCATGAAGGAGGTGCACTCAGCCTTTGAAGTTGAGGAGCTGATAAATGAAATTATCAGCGGAAAGGTGGTAAAACACATAAATGGTGTCAAAATGAGCTCTATAGATAAGTGTGCCCTTCGTAGACAGCCATTATAACCTAACCTAACACATTCTATAAATAAATGCAAAAAATTTCGAATTCATATCGAATTCGCCCAAAATAATTTTTGCGCTGCATATGTACAGTCTGTCTGTGTCAAAAAAACTGTGCGACTCTACATAATATATGTATTATGTTGTGCATTTTTTGTGACACATAGATACACTTTCAAAGTTCTTCATTAATTTCAATTGCAATAATTACCTAGTCAGCCTGATCCTTGAATTTTAACTTCACTAATTAAATTTCATAAATAATCTACTTTCAAAATTCTTCATAGTGATGCAAAATACTGTTGAATACAAGAAATTTTTAAGTCCAAATTATCTGGTTTTTCTTCCTTGGGCTAAAAACTGTGTACGGTTATTTGGAAAAATTTTTTGCTTTCAACAAAATTAGTAAACATCGTAGCAACAACCAACATGGTATTAAATTGGTAACGCCGTCTCTCTTTCTTTGTCTTCGATAAGTGTGTTTCGATCTATAGACATGAGAAAATATCAAAAATAATTTAGTTTGAATCAATAATTTACTACATGCAGAGAGCCCTTACCTAACAAAGTGTATTCAAACAAATCTAAAAAATATTATGTTGGTAAATTATAGTAAAAGGGTTATTTCAAATCGTTATTTATTATATAAAACAAATTTTATTATTTATATACGTTGATTAATCTTTTATTATAATTTTTTAATTGTTCATAATTTAGAACAAAGTGAGATTAAAACAATAAACAACTTATAATTGTTCATACAAAATATTATTTCAACATATAATCAAAATATTTTTTTTGAAATTTGTTTATACATTGTATAGAGTAATTAATTGCTCTAATTTTTGATAAATTTAGAAATTTTAATTATATTTATGGGGTTATTTTGTATAGTCGATTTGTACAGATGTTTCAACAGAACTGTAATAATGAGAACCCTAAATACAAAGTATTTCAAATGTAATGAAAGTTAAACAAATTGGAAGCCGAAAAGTTCTTTGGTGTTTTTCGACCTGACGTATGTTTATTTTAATGAAACTGTAGAGCTGGGGTTGAAAATAGCGGGTTTTTTAAAATACTCTTTTCACGTTATTAATCACGGGAACTTATTATTTCATCTATTTGTGGTATAAATTGTGGTAAAGGTGTTAAAAATAACGTAATTATTCCATTTCCGTGTGTACGCTTGTCCTTCTATCTGCCCGAGAATACGATAAATCAAAAAAGAAAGAGGGCAACACAATGTTAAATGCAAACCTACTTGTTGTGAAAAAATAAACAACTTTTGCCTGAAACATTTTTTCGTACATATCACTATTTATCCGTTAAAGCTGAAACTAGTACAATACGCTAGCTTCCAAATTATCCAAAACTGTCAAAAGCAGAATTAAAAATTTAAAAATTTTGAAGCAGCTTAAAAAATGAGTCTTTTGATTCTAATTTCATACAAGTCTATCAGATAATATCAAGGAGGTCATAGAGATCAATTTTTGGAGTAAACTCTCTGTTGTTGAATAGATCATTTGCTGGCATGCTGAAAATAAAAATCGCAAAAAATTGTAGAAAATTTTCGCAATTTCCATTTTATTCTGAATAAATATTTGGTTTTCACTCTACTCATTTAACTCGTAAAGACTGCTCGTCTATTTAAGACTGCCGAAAAAACTTTGGATCGATTTTTGAACGTTTTCTCGTGATCAAATCAAACTTTGCAAATGAGAATAAACAAATATTTTTAGAAATAGTGATTTAAACTTATCTAAATTTATATAAAAAATGGTAAACACTGATTTTCTACAACGTCTATATAGGGCATTTTAGCAAATTACTATTCGATTGTTTATCGTCACTTGCTTCTGTTAAAATCACCTGATCTATAGAAACAATGTACAGAATTATCCAAAATGGCATTACCATTGAAAGGATGAAACACGTTGTCCACATAGATGTTACCATATAAGTGAGAGGGGCGTGCATATATAATAAAATATGACTCTTATATGGTATGTTCTGAAAATATACATCTCCATCACTTAATTGGTGGAGTCCAATTTAAGAAGTATCCTTTTTCAGGACAAAATACTTGCTATTTTCGTGGTAACATCTTATTGAAGAACTTTGTATGTAATAATAAAAATGAAAATTAATAATGGCAGTAAATATATCTTTAAATAATATTTTCTTTAAAAACATTGACATGTTTAATCCAAATATGTAACAACAGTAATCCATGTTACCTAGCATCCATGTCTTTGGATACATACCTATATACATGTATATAAACGATATCATGATTTCAGTAGTGAGAAATACACGACGGGATATCAACTTCAATTTTATATCACAAGAGATCCCCTACGAAGTTTTATGTAGAATGTCATACCTCATCCACCTCACAGTGCCTTTAAATACCACCATGAACAGCCAAATCAAACGAACGAATAATGTGTTTCATATACCTATAGGGTCTTTCAACAGCATCCATCAAATATTTTTTTAATATAAAAATGATATTAACAATAACAATGCTTTGGCATTCAAGTTTTTGATTGGCACTAGTCTTGAAGTTCTACTTTTGAAATAAAAATGAATCGCTTACGATACGGAAATTAGAAGGATAGATATCGGTCTGTGCTTTACAATCCTACCTTATGTTTTTAAGTTAGGGCGTGCTATTTTATATTTTTTCACTTGGATGTAATGAAGATCCTCATTCTCTTTTTATAAACATCAAAAAATAAATTTTCAAAAAAAAAAGTACCCAGACCGTGTTTTTTCTCCGGAGCAGAATACTACCTATCAATCGCTTTTGCTATCGATATCGTTACAAATAAAGATATACAATTTGTGTGGAACATCAACTGCCAGGTCATATTCATCTCAAAAGACCAAATCTTTCCGCGTGTCAAATTACTTTCCGAGTAAATATTTAAGTTGATATATGTATTCGTTTAGATCGTTTAAAAATTAATGGTGGTTTAAAATAAAAACCGCGAATATAAAAAATAAAAATATAAGGACAAATTTTAAGAACATATATAACTTATACAGAAAGCTTCAATGAGAGTTGTCACCGATTTCTAACGAGCTATAGTCTGTTTTCTATAATAATAACAAAAAATAAATCCCCAATAAAGGGTAATGGGCAAAAGTCTCATTGAGAACTAAGGTCAGGTATCCAATTTTACCCATCTACTATGACAAAAATAGATTTCGGAATTTTTACTAACACTTCTCTGCTAATACACAGAAGCTATACAAAAAAGTGTTTAGCTCTTCTGTAGCTTATACAGTTAATGAAAATCACACACAATCTTTTTTGTCATGGTAGATGGATAATATTGGATATCTGACCGTAGTTTTCAATTCGAATCGAAACTTTTCTTAATAAAAATGGTCGACATTGTAATAAATAATGGTAACATTTAAAACACACCTTGTATACGAATGCAATAAATTGAAGTCTTTTTATTCCATTTTGGGCTTTAGGTCATGCAAGAACTTTTTTCAGGAATCACTTTTTTTTATAACAAATAGTAAAGTTTTGTATATAGGGCCTTCTCAATTGGACACACTGTATAGCAACATAAATCAAGCTATTTTAATTTTTATGGTGAAAACAATCACTTCGTCCCCGAAAGTTAAAAACATCCTGTAGATTAAATTGAAAGACATTATAATAACATGCCTTATTTTCATTTATGCTAATATTACGTTCATCAAGATTCTTTGAATTTAGCTGGTGTGTTCTAAATTCTAGAATACAACAACTAAATTCAAAGTCAGAAGCTATTAAAATAACTAGTGAATCAGCCAATATGAGCTACATACTATACTACAGTCATATATAAAATCAGGTTGGATTAATTCGCCGTAAGTCCTATACGGATAAACCAATTTGGTTTTTTGTTTGTGTGAAAGATAATTTTATCGAGAGCGTTCTTAGCTTTGTTGTTGAAAATCACGTAAAAAATAATTTATCCTTTGATCTTTTTTCTATAAATCAATACTTACAGAAGAATTTACGATAAACCCAACTTACATACCGATTTCCAATCCTGTAGCTTAATTCAAAGGGGTTGCACAAGAAATGTGCAGAGCCATAAACATGTCGAAAAAAGCGACAAAGCTTTCCCCCTCTGTATTTAGGGTTGTTTACCAAGGAAACCATTACTATAAAAGCGGGGCTTCATTTTAGAAATTTGTAAGGAATATTCAGAATATGTATCAGACATATCCAAAATCACGTAATTGCGATTTTCGGGCCATGAAACAGATTTATAAAGAACCCACACCCCTCTTAGTTTATTCTCAATACCGTGCATAAGTCTATATTTTTGAGGAAAATATGACTAAAAATTTTTCCTCTTGATTATTCAACTGGTGGACATACTGTATGTTTTGATTTAGTACTCATACATTTGATATTAATAACAAGAAATCATATGAAATAGGGTATATATGTTTCGATTATGATGAAGGAGAAAAAAAATTGTGTATAAACACCTTTCAATATAATTTGTATGTCACAGTACGTGGTCCCCAATCATGATATTGATTGTTTTTATATTTTAAGAGTTCGAGATGATGATATTGCATGGATGTGGTAGTCGTTGTAAGGTATGTACCAATCTAATACAACAACTTTTGATTAGGAAATATTGAAAGATATATTATTTTTTGTATAGTTAGTACCAAAAAAAAATGTTGCTTTATTTTTACATCCTGCATCCAGCGTGGGTTCGATAAATTTTTCCAAGCGTCATTACTTAATAAATTTCTGGTTCTATTATTATTCTTGAGTTGACGTAGCCACTTTAAAAGTTGGGCCCGACTGTTAAAACTGCTATGCACACTACTGAACTTGTTTTTATCTCTTCAGTTTATATTTGGGCAGTCGAATTATATAATTTTTTAATTAACGTTTTTGTTTTACACGTTTTAGTTAATATTTTCAAATATCTATTCAATAATACTCCACTTTATATAGTTTATCACTTTATTGAAAATTCATAGCTGCCATATCTTAAGTGTTACTCACAAGACTACGGCAACATGATTGACGTTGTTGAAGAATCAAAGGAACAAACACGCATACATAAACCGATACGCACATTACCACTGATTGCGCCGGGTAATCAGGTAACACATAACATAGGCCAGAATCTCTTCTTCGAAAAATTTTTCATTTCAAAGTGTCGGGCTACGTACATTTCCAAGTAGATCATTAGGAGAGATAGATCTATTTTCTCGGAATTTATTTTCCTATAAGAACACGAAACAATGAAACATAACGAAATTTCCGGTAATTTCATGCTAGAACTTAAATTATTACATAGCAATTAGCACATTGATTCCCAGCTAAATGTGCAGTTTTCTCTTATTTTATTTTATTTAGCAAGTGAAATATAAAATAAAATACCAAAACGACAACTTTTATGCAGTGGCACAATGTGAGTTTGATCTTTCGATTCACAAACATTCAAGTATTACTTGTACCAATTTACAAAAAAACGTGTAATTTTTTCGGTTCAATTAATTCGGACATAAGAATTAAATAGTAATAATTTTATTGGGCAGCCACTATAAACATTACCTATCTATCAAACTTCCTGAATAGAGAAATGTGTATTACGTTGGCTGTATTGATTGTTAGTAGGTTGTAAGTAAGATAAGTCAAAATCAAAACAAATGATTATTAATTTATTTTTAAATTAAATTCCAAATTTTTAATTGTGAGGATAAATTAGAATGATAATGTCAATAACTTTATCTGTTTAAAATTTTACTTTTTTATTTTTTAGTTATATGGGATATATACAGAGTGTGTATCATAAGTCACATTACATCTCGTGGGATTAAAACTTAAGTAGGTACTAAAATAAGTAAAAAGTTCGACTAGTTTTTCTAGCTTATATATAATTAACCTGATAGAAATTCGCTATTTACCATTTTAAATACTGTTTTCGAGAACTTTCGTATAATTGTATTAATTAGCAGGCATGTGATGGGCGAAATGAAAAGTTATAATGTCAATTATGCTCGTTGTTACGCGTTACACTTAACATTGAACTCTTAATGTAATTTCGATGTAAATTTATAAATAAATTAAACATTTATAATTCCAAACTACTATCACCTTTTTCAATTCTTTAAGGATGGTTCAAGTGAAATTGTGCCAACGGTATCATCAAATTATTATACCTGAGGAACTCATGTATCATTCAAATGAAATTTTGTCATTCTTTATTTTCGATATATTTTGACCTAAAGAATACCCCCAAAATGCAGCCTGACTTATGAAACACTTTGTATCTAATATAATTTTAACGATGGATGATCGATTCATGTTGGTGACCACAAACAGTGTTGTTTATAACGTTGTTATTCTTATTTTGTTGTTTGATTTCAATTGATTAATTATTGTGTTTTAACCAAATATTTTGTTTTTTTTAATCATTTATGTTTTATGATTTAACAATAAATTTCTACAAATTTTTAAAAACATTTCAAACTTTGATTATAATATACGGTGGGTACTTTAAATAATCCAGAAATACAAAAGATTGAAGGGGATAAAATTTTTAATTTCTATTAGAAAGTAGGTACGTAATTATGAGTTTTATCAAAAGTTGTTATCATATAAATTAAATTAAATTAAAGTTTAGGTGAACATGTCAATCTAACTATTGATTGTATAAAAAAAACTTTCAAACAAAAATTGTTTGTCTTTATAAAGTAAACATTATGCAGCAAACC
The DNA here is from genome assembly GCF_905475395.1 of Chrysoperla carnea. Classification (NCBI taxonomy): domain Eukaryota; kingdom Metazoa; phylum Arthropoda; class Insecta; order Neuroptera; family Chrysopidae; genus Chrysoperla; species Chrysoperla carnea. The sequence goes on from NC_058341.1 coordinate 30,047,628, forward strand.
GTAGTGGTTTATTTTCTGAGCGATTAACGGAATTCGATGATAGCACTAAATTAGACGTGAAAAATCTTCGCTTCCTTGATACAGCCCATAACCATTAGGGCTTTTCGTTATATTAACTGAAGTAAAGCGGTGTAATCTGTGGCATGTTCATAAAAAAAGTGCAATACTTACAAAAAACATGAGCAAAAAATAAATCGAAAAGACCTCAAAAAAAACATGAAATTTTGTCGTAAACTACAAATCTATCTTTTTTTAGGACAATTGCTTATTAAACAAGTAATATCGAGGAAAAAAGAATTCACTTGTATTGTTTCAAATAAAATAAAATAAAATAAAATATTTAATAAACTTTCTATAAAATAAAATTGTGACAATAATTTCCGCTATGCTACATCACATCAAAGACATCTCAATCAAATTATTAAAAAATTTATTATTAAAAAACAAAAATAATAATAATAAAAATTTCAAACATGTCAAAATATAAATGACACAAAATGAGTTTTGAAAGTGTATATAAATATATAATCAAAATTAAAATACAGGTGTACCATAATTCAAACTGCATCTCTAAAGAGATACCTCTTTTCCTTCTTATATTATAGGACGTGGCGTATCATTTTTTCTGGGAATTTCGTACCAAATGAATTTGGTATTTATAAATTGTTTAGTGTTTAATAATAAACATAAAAAGAAAAGTTGCAGTAGGCATGCTGAAGGCAATACAAAAAAATACAATACGAAATACAATACAAAAAATTACGCAAAACTAATTTGGAATGACATTGTTATTCAGTAGCTTAAAATAAATCATTAAAAAGACGTCTAAATTACATTCAGACTTCAAATGACACTCTGCAAACTCCAATGAATCCATAAATAAATAAAATATCTATGAAAAAAAATAGACCTTAAAAACCGTAAATCGAAAGAGAAAAAATCTTCAATTTAATTAGCTTGACACGAATAGCTATTATTATCTTTTCAAGATCATACCTTTTATACATGTTTATACATCTTAGAGATTTTGTTTTATTGTGAGCTAACGGTCTGCATATATATATGAATAGAAAGAAATATTATTTATTGATGAGTTAACCTCGTTGTTTGTTTGTATTTTTTTATTAAGAAAAAACGGTACTACCAAAAATAAAATCGAATTGAATCAATCAATTAAAAAAATATATAACTTATAATAATGATAATAATAAATTGGTAACCTTTTATGAATTGTACATTCAACATCCCAACTGGAGTCAATTTCTATTTAATTATTAAAATTAATAATTATTACCAATCACGATTTCAACCGCAAAATAATGGACATGAAAATAGCGTACAGGTTTAAGACTTCACCCAGATCAAAATCCTTCAAAAAAGTAAAACTCTTTCAAAAAAATGTAAAATAACTTAAAAGAAATAAACCCTTGTTTTCCACAATTTAAGAGTATCCATGTTTCTTCAATATTAAAGTTTCTGCTTTTGTTCCTGAAAATTCTTAATTTGGGAGTTCTTTTGTCCCGCTACATTGTTGTTTGAATTGTAACAGTACATAAATAGCCTAAATTATTTAAGTGATTTATGCCACATAATTTGCCCATTATGGTACATATTAGGATCGCTAAGGCCCGAAATATTCTTTTTGTTTTGAGAATAAACTCATAACATGTTACTAGGATTGTCCCCATTACTTACGATACCGCATTTATTTAAATCGGTTAAGATTTTTAATCTCCACAGGCTAACGGCGGGATTACTTATCCTTTGTTGAGCGGATCGTTCCCATGTTTCTAATGGTACCTCCTTTGTCACAATTGATTAAACCCCCCCCCCGCCAGTTTCTTTTTTGAGCTAAAATCATCAATAGACAATTATATTTTTTCGGTATGTCCGTCAAACGACTTTCTTTTGATATACAGGGTAGTCCAAGTTATAAAATCAAAGCTTCATCAAATTGTACCTATAACACTAAAATAATAACAATTTCTCAATATACCAACAGTTGGCAAATCGTTCTTTCTTGATAAAGAAATTTTGAAAGTAAAGGATATTTTGTAAATATGTTTAAAAAATTGGAATATTATAACATCCCTTGTTCTATACATACGCATACCCCTAGATGCGTTATTTTTTATAAGAATGACTCTTTGTCGGTACCGATTTTATAAGTGAAACTGTTTTATGAAAATTGTTTGACAATCGATAAACAATTTTCGTTATTTTGCCATTAATGATTCGACTTTTTTTTCGTTTTATTCAATTTATGGTAAATAACAGTAATGCTAACAGAAGCGGTACCTATTTGAAAACGAATTTTGTGTTTTTGATTAAACGATAAAACTTACCACACTACCATCTCACTTAACCACACTATGATCAAACCTTATATTTCATACAGAAATTAACGCTTATGATGTGCGATGTAGATTAAAGTGTGAATATTAAAATAACGATTAGAGTTTGTTGAAGCAAGAATATTGCGGCATTAATAATAGCGCAAAAGAATTGTAATGCAGAAAGGGAGTGATTGTAATAGTAATTATTATTAATGACTAGTGACGATTCTGTATTCATATATGAAAATAACGAAAACAGCCGTAAGGTATTTGCTTTACTCGGAATACTTCATAGTAGTTACAAATGTATAGAGCATTGTAGGCAGAAGTACTTATTCTACATTCACGAGATAGCTGTAATATTATTATTATTCGACGGCAGCGATAAAATTCGTTGTTATTCGTGTTGTCAAGTTTGTGTATAGTCCGCCATTTAAGACTGAGGAACTAGTAATCGTTAGATTAAAATTGACTCAATTTGTATAATAACAATATTTATAGGAGTAAAAGTAATGTTTGGCTAGCGCTGTGATTATGTTCTAACTTATTATCTCATTGATTAACAGAATGGAATATATTGTGTAATAGGGCTGTCTACCAAAATACTGCTCGAACAATAACAACTCAAAAACAGTCGGTTAAAAAACGACTCGGTGCACAAAACAACTCCAGCAAAACAACTGAAACATAACTTTATTTATTATAATAAAATAAAAACCTTTTAATCTGCAAATTGATATAAATATTTTTTCGATAATTGTTTAAAAATGGTAATCGTAGAGGGGCCAAGAAACCCGTAGATCCACTCGATTAATGGCATACTCAACCCGAGGATCAGTAAGCGCACGTAATCATAACTAAACACGAGTTGTTTTTGTATCGAGTTGTTTTTATTACATTTTTATTATTAGTTGTTATGACACCGAGCCAGAGTTATTAAATACCAAGTTTTTCATGGCAGATAGCGTTCAAGGTTGGAATACAGCCTGATTAACGAATTGAACTTTCTCTATCACCATATTTATATACATCCTAAAATTAACTAGTAAACCGCACCACCAACATAAACCATATCTCAAAACATAGTCATTTCACATAGAAGCATGGGAACTATAGTGTTTACTATATAAGGTGCTTCATTTTACTCTCCTTGGATACACTTTTTTCAACTAAGTGTTTGGAAAACAATAACCTTAGTTAAAATTGTTTCATATAAAGGAGGGAATTTAATCTATTTTATTAAGACCTCAAATTTAGCCTGAAATTTCAGAATCTTTGGAAATTTAATTCACTTTCAAAAACCGATAAGAAATACAGCAAATTTTGAAATTAGTTATACTCTATATAAAATAATAAACCACGTTAATATAAACAATTTTTTATAAACCAAATACATTCGATTAAAAAAAAAAAATAAATAAAACCTTAAAAAAATCGAAAACTTTTGTTTATCTCCAATGTCGATAAAACTCATTATATAAGGTAATTTTGACCCAAAAAGTACAAAAATCGGGTGCATTTGATGTCTGGTCGAATGGTTATTGAGATACGGACTAAAATCGATCCAAATCGAGAAAGTTTTTGATCGAAGTCGAAAGTCCAGGTTAAATTCTTGTAGGATTTCTCGATGTAGAACAAGTTTAACTTCGGTCATTTTTAAATGCCTTGTTAAAGAATAATTTGGTAGGGCAAACTAAAATGATGCATCATGTATAAAATAGTTAACCAACAACAAGCAGGAGTCAAGAGAATATACAAAACCAAGGTTTGAAATTAAAGATAAAATATTCAACAATATATATTACCTTTTTGGTAACAGTAACAGTAAACATTATATTACACGGTAGATATGGATGGTATATAAGTAAGTGTATTACATACAGCTCTTAAAACTCTTACACTCTTAAGCTACGTCTACACTTATTAGCTCTAAAGCCACTAAGAAAGCGTGTTAAAGCAGCAATTATAATATTCGAATATTCGATTTTTTTTTTGGATAAAAAAATTAAAATTTTTGCTGTTATAGATACCTTCTTCTCCCTGTTTTATGAAATGTGAAAACAATACAAACAAAATTTTTAATTAATTTAATCTCTTAAGAATGAACCAAAAATTTTGAGGTAATATAATAAAACTTACGTCATACACCAAAAATAAAATTATTTTTTGATTAATTACTGTATTATAGTATCTATGTACTACCAAAAACCAAATATGAATTCAATTAATTTAATTTTTTTTTTAAATATATCTTTATAAATATAGCTCATGTGTTATTCTGATGTATGAGCTATATTGTTGTAAATTTCATTCAAATCCATTCTATAGTTTTTGCGTGAAAGCGTAGCAAACAAATAAATCAAATCTCAACCTCACTTTCACATTTATGAGATAAATAGAGATTATACACATACTGTACCAATTTTGTGGGAACTTAACGGTTTAAACTGATTTAGTTTTTAAAATATTCGGACTAACTATATAGTTCAAAATCAAAATCCTCTCAACCATCCGTACAAAGCGGCAAATAGTGTTAAAAATTGTTGAGCAATATATCCAAAACTGAAAAGTACATGTTTTCTAATAAGCATGATAAGATTTTAGATAACGCTTTTTAAAAACGAAAGTTGGGAGAGTGGTAATATTTACAAAACAATATGCAGTGCTTACAGAAGGCATTTTCAGTTTTTGAATGATATCAGAAAAATTTCAGTGCGATGATTATTTAAGATGATACAGGATTATAATGCCAGAAGTGTCAGTTTTGCTTGGAAAGCGAATATCTTGGTCCAGAGTTTTCAATAAAAATAAGCAAGCTTTCGAGTAAAATTTTGATGTAAAATAATTTTTAAAAATTTGGTACGCTCCAAATTTTTATATAAAATTTACTGAAATTTCTCAGATTTCCACCTTCCGTGCAAAGCGGCAAAGAGTGATAAAAAATTTTGAGCAAAAGATTCCAAAACTAAAATGTTCAAGTTTTCAAACGAGCTATAATTTTTCCGAATTCAATCATTTTTCACAGAGATATAACTGTTTGAAATTTTGGTAAAATTTTGTGTTAAAAAAATTTTCCTTTAATACTTTGATTCAGTATATGCTAGATGAAAATTGTTTAACAACGTACATAACTGTGGACGAGCCTTTACAATAGCTGGTAGGTGTTGGTAACGAATAAAATCTACAACGCTACACTGAACTATTATTACGACTACCCCATACATAGTTACGTTTGATATACAAATTTATCCACCATGCTACTTTTAACTTTGTTGTTGTTTAACTGTTCTTCTTGTTTTGTAACTAGGAAATCATCCCGATATATAAATTTACATTGTATGATTTTAATTGACTGGCAGATTGAAGATGTGTGTAGGAATATCAAAGAATAGAGGTAAAAACATTGAAAGAAGAAAGATAAAAAGATGCATAAAATTCTTCATACTCAATCTATACAAGTAGATAATTTAAAAATCATAAGGATGTCATTGGCTTTATATTTACTAAGCAACAAACTGCTTCCCATAATTACTTTTATGTTATGATTTAAAAAAAAAAAAAAAACATTTTTAAAAGCAAATTGTTTGTCTCGGCATTGCCATAATCGAACTACTAAGGAGTACGCATTACCTAGATAATAGCAGATTAATCATGTTCTCGTGATAGTACGAGAAGTTTTCGAGAGTTTAGATGACTGAATTTCAGATTGTAGGAAATAACTTAAACCTGCGAGTGAATGGACTAACTAACAGTGAATGTCCGATTGTGCGACTACGCGATAGTAAAGCGACCTAATTTCTGGATGGAGAATTAAAATAACATACCTAAATAATTAAAAGCTCAAAGTAATGGCATGCCTATACACTATTCACTTCAGCTTAGCTCAAAGTTGATCAAATCAGGCAATCTGCTAAACATAAATAGGTTATTTTCCTACGAGAAAAGATGCAAGAATTTATGACCTTCTGTGATGTTTATTTTTTGAGTTTTTCTTCTAACCATATCTACAACCAAAAAAAGTGTGTATAATTCATTTTTAATTTTTACATTTAGTTTCAGTACTCTAAGTACACACACCCACAGGTATTTTCTGAAACGAAAAAAGAGTTGCAATTCACAAAAATGAATATACCTATTTGTATTTAAATTTATACGAACTAAGTGAGTATACCACGTGTCACACGTGAGATAATACAAATTTAGGAGTATATCGCACTTTTTTTGGAATACTTACTTCATTTAAACAGTATTATTTTATATGGTATGAAAAAATCTCCAAATTTCGTTTATTTAACAACAATTAGTATCAATTCAAATTTTTAATTTACTTTTATTGACGTGCTTAAATTCATTGAGTTCAAATGTATATCACTTATCCTGTCTGCTTTATTTTTTTCTACTCTGACATTGTCATCGATTATTTTTTGTAGGATACCACTATTTCTATGAAGGTACGACCACCAAGAAGATTCTGAAGAAAAACGGGAAAACAATAATTTTGTTATTGCTATTTTTCATCAAAATTTCACTGATTAACTTTTTAAAAATATATAGGAAACAATAAAGAAATTTTATTTAGGATGATTAGGAAGCGGATTTTTAGTATCGATAGATCACTTTTGAAAGGTTTTTATAACATTATTTGTTTGTAATACCTACCGTTCTTCAAATATGAAACGCCCAACCTGCCACATACAGTACGTACATGTAATAATTATTATGAAAATATATGTTTAAAGTATGAACATTTTTGGTATAATATTATGTAGTTTTACCTTATGTATGTATATTTATTTGAATTTTCATGTGTATGAGTATATTATTACAATTTACGTGAATTACATGTAAAATTTAGTTAATTTTTTTCTCTTAATACAGGGTGATGGAAAAATACAGAGACAAACTTCAAGCTTAACCTACTCTCATCAAGAGAAGAACAAGTTAATTTGTTCTAAGAGGCCACTACAAAATTTCCAAGGTACCTGTTATACGAGTTTTTTTTGGTTTTTCTTTTTGTCCTAATAATAATTTGAATTCTACAATTTGATAGAGGTTTGATCACTATAACATATAGACCAAATCAGAGTCTTAATTTTGGGACAAAAAATTTCTTGCTCCTCTCTTGGGGGTCATGCGGAATCCAAGTTGTCATTGCATATATTTTTTACAAACACGAACACCAACATTCCTGATGGTTTTCATCAGTCTAGCAGTAACCAGGAAATCTTTCAGTGTCCTCTTAGATTATATGCAGTAAGGCCTTTAATTTGCAATATAAAGTAATTAATAAAACGAAATTATTATAATTGAAAGTTTTATTTTTTTCTACTCAAAAATAATAGTAAGAAAGTCATATATACATATGGTCAAAGGAAAACTTTTGATTTTCGAAACAAAAGATCATAAAAGATAAAGATTTTCCATTGTGACTTTTTGTTTACTTACCATTATTTCATTCTTTGCCACTCTTTATTTAAAAAATGAAAAAATTTTATACCTTATGAAATAAGAACTGTTTTCTTCAGTTCTGAATCACCCTGTACATCTCTAGTGTTAATAATTCGATGCTGTATGGTTAAAAAAAATAATACCTATAGATTTAATTTAAAACCCATAAGTAAAACTAGTGCAACAGTCTGACTTAGACTCCAAGTCGAGTGACCGTTCTACAGTTACCGTTTTTAAACGAACCAAATCAGCTAAAATAAACGATAATTTCAAAACAGAATGAGATTTGGAATTTTTGATTTCCAATAAACCATGAATAGAAAACTTTTATTTTAAAATATTTTTAAAACGTGTATAGTTTTCATTAAAGTGTCTGACCCTTAACAATAAATTAAACAAAGTTGTATGTGAGATTAAAATTTCTTATTGATTTGGCTTATAAGTAAATGATTGCACTTTGACTTGGACACCAAACAACTTTGGATCTTAGAACTGTATGTAATTCCAGTGACTTCAGGAATTTCTTCTAAAGTAAGTTTTTTATTCATAATAACTTTTTTATTAAAATCGGCCCAATGTTATTTACAAGCGGGAGTTGTTCTCTTTCATAAAATTTTCCTATTTATTAACCTGATTATCCGATGGAACGTTAGTAATAACCTCTCAGTTTACATGTAGTTGGTGTATGATGGTTAATGTGATACATTTTATTGTTCATTCCTACCTACACTTTAAATATGTATGATTATGACTATTGTTGCGCTTGTATAATTTGGATTTATAATACAAACAAAACAAAATTAAAATACGAAAAAAAAAGTTCATACGGGTATACTTTTACAAATATACTATTTATATTGTAATTTTAATATTATATTGTTCTAAAAATGTAATTGGACATTTATCTCAACAATTTTTTTTCATTATACAAAGGGTATTCCAAAATTAAAGCATAAAGTCCTTTTGATCAAGCCTCACCACATAGTTTTTTTTACAATTTTGTATAAAAATCTGGTCTAATGTCATTCATACAGCTATCAATTTTCTACCTATGGGCGTGGATGGTCAAGAGATTATCAGATTTTAAAAATTTGCAAAGTCATGAATTTAACGGTGTTAAGATCCATCATTGGATCGGTCAATGTAGATCTAATTTCTTTTAGTTCTTGTATCTCTATCTTGACAATTGGGACCCAAGAACAAAAATTGCCAGCAGGCGTAGTCAAATTCTTTTTGTTTTTTTTTAATTTTTCTCAACCATGAAAACAAGTTGCATTTTTCGTAAAAAAGAACTTTTCGTGCAGAACATTTTTTACGTTTTTGACACAACCTTTATATACTTCAAATTACGTATAAAAACAGTAACAACTTATAAAAAAAAAAAAGAAAACAAGTGAAAAGAAACAATTGACTGAGTTAATTGTTGAAATACCATGCATAGTCAGTGTTGATTTCTTTATCACATAACACATACAAAAATGTATAGACAGTGTTGATGCGCAATCGTTTGTTTTTTTGACGTCACGTAAATAAGAGGATATAAAGATATTCACTTTTAAATAGACACACACACAACTGATATTCCTATATTAATACATACTATAAAATTTGCACCTAATTAACGACCTCGTGGGTAAACAGTGATGTTTACAAAAAAATGTTTCAAACAAAAGTTTTTTATTTTTTTATAAGCAACATTTTTTACATTTAAACTTTTGTTCTATCTCTAACGGTTTACAAGATGGGTCCTACGGACCCAAGACCTAATTGACCTATGATGCTCATTTACGAACTTGACCTCACACCCAATTGACCTATGATGCTCATTTACGAACTTGACCTCACTTTTTACGTCCTGAATACGCTGTTAAAATTTCAGCTCGAAAAAATCTTTTTTCGTTTTTGAGTTATCGTGTCCACAGACGGACAACCGGAAATGGACTAATTAGGTGATTTTATGAACAGCTATGACAAAATTTTTTTCCTAGCATCATTATTTTTAAGCGTTACAAACTTGGGACTAAACTTAATATACTATGTATATTTCATATTTGCATGGTATAAAAACACTATATATTTTTAAAAACTAAAAAAATTGTACATTGTAAAACACGCTTTTATGCATAGTTAATTATAATTATTAATTCCTGAGGAACATTTCTATTTCTAACTATTCTTCATGGGTAATTCACTAAAGTTACGCAGTTTGTACTCAATTTACTAAAAATTTGTTTGTTTCATTTACCAAGACATTTTTATTAAGTAAACTTGCTTGTAACAGTAACCAAAGACGAAAACGTCGATTCTGACACAAAAAAGGAAGAACAAGGAAAACACTTTATAAGAGAAAAGGCAACAAACCTATTTTCATCGGAATTGTACGTTAATTATTAGCAACTAAAATTGACTGCGTAGATGTGGTTATCATAACACCCAGTTAACAAATAGATTAGAGATACGGACTCGAATAAGGGTAGAAATCAATTGTAAAGGTAGCGGATACATTTTGTAGTGAGTTGAAAAAATTTCTTGACAGCTTTTGCTTACGATTTGAAATTCAAATCATTGTTTGGGTAATTTTGTGTGGAAAAGCTTAATAAACTGACATTTTTGATATTAGGCCTAATTTCTCAGTGATCAGATCTAAAACCAATATTGTGGTTGCGATAATTGTACAAAAAATTGCCTTAAATTTCTTCTGATTATATTGAGTTGAAAAATTCTAATGAATCTATCGAGACTTCAATTAAGAGCTTTTCGACAAAAAGCTACAACATTTCGAGATATGTTAACTACACATCGATAGGCAACAAGAGTTACTACTTCATGAATATATTTTATATCATTTTTTTACAGTTAAGACGAGTTAAGCTTACTGACTGTACGATTAGTAGTAAAAAATTGATGACTTTTATATCCACAATTCCATAGTTGTATAACTTTATTATTATATTAACCTAAATTCGTTCTCACATTTGTAAATTCGAATGAATGCCTCTCATAACGTTCGATGAGAGCCTAAGGCAAATTAATATACTATTTTAAAAAAAGCACTTTTTTGGAAATTTCACTAATAATATTAACACAATAAACTTATTGTTAAAAGAAATTTTTTTTAACGAAATAATATTAATTCCATAGAAATTGATGATGATGGGTACTAACAGTTTTCTATATTTAGCCATTGGCATTAGAATATAATATTCACTAGGGGGCCTTAACCACATGTAGTGAAATGTTTCACGATCACACAAAAAATTGTATATAAATGATATACTTTTAATATTATTGGAGCTAAAGGCGTTTTTTTGATTAATGAAATTTATATGATTTTTGTTATATTTAATATAATTGTCATAATGGACAAAAAAAAATCATTTCTAATGTTCTTGTTAACAGCAGTGTAGAAGAATTATAGAAATTAGGTAAACGTATTTATTTCTGTTATTTTTTCTATTATTTTAATTGTTACTTTATACAAAGGAAAAAAAAACAAGTGGGAATTGTATCCCGTTGACTGATCGACGAAGTAAGGGTCAATAATGATGTCGTTGTATATCAAAGTATATCTAAGGTGAGTGAATATTGATAGAAACTTGGTGTGTTTGTAGTCAATATTAACGTATAAGTAAGGATCGAACCTGTTTTATCGAAAGTAAATATTCTCAAAAGTACCGAATGTCTATGGTAAAGTATTAATCTGTCGTCTAATATAAAAATACTGGGAAATTAGCTTCAGTCTTAAATCAAAAAGAATTTTTTATACCCGCACCTATCGAATTGACGACCTCTTAATGATCAGCACTGTGCGATTAATACCACTAATTTAATAAGAATAAAAAACAAGCAGTTCATATTTTTAAAACGTTATCTTTAAGAATAATTAAACACATATTATAAATGAAGTGTCATAAGTTCCATTGAAAAAGTGGCAAAAATTATTATTAATTCGTTAAATTGGAATATACCGCAGAAGATATGACAACTTTTTTTAAATGCAACATGTTTTGTATTTTACAAAAGAATAATATTAACATATTCAAAATTACTAAAATTAATTTTTTTTTAAATTTAGTGGCCACATTGAGTGTTTACAGTGGGTTGCATAAATGGATACACATAATAATATCAGTGTAAAATACAGAGCTATATTCATCATTATTTACAACAAATGAAATTTACAAAATTTGAAAAACCCCCGAAAAACTTTTCGAGTACTGAACCCAAAACTCGCACTTGAAACATATATGAGAACACTTTTCATTAAATTACCTTTTTCCTTAAATTATTAAGATCGTCGCCAATTTCTTGTTTTTTGTCTTTTTCAGTACGGAGCCCCAAACTTGCACTTAAAACATAGCTAAGAACACTCCCCGTTAAATTACCTTTCAAACGAAGCCAATATTAAAATCGGTTAATGCGACCCTACGATGCCACAGACAGACAGACACACACACATAGCGGTCAAACTTATAACACCCCCTTTTTTTTGTTCGGGGGTTAAAGAAACAAAAATACGAAATCATTAAATGAAAACTGCATAATCTACCTTTGATAATAACTTTGTTTAAAGTCGCCAGATAATTATTTACAAATCTTTCTCCGATCATCGTGATTCTAGCTTTTAGAATCATTAGAAAAATGACTTTCGGTGAGATCGGTGAAATTGACTGAAAAGACAGGAAGTAGTTTAAACAAAAGGATAAAGGATTTTGATTATAATTATGTCACGAATTTTAAAAAAAAATTCCTTGCCCATAGACTGTTTTATTTAATAAACTAGGAAATAATAATTTCCCAAACAATTTAGACGTAAACCATTTACCATAAGTTTCTGTAGGCTCCTTTAATGCGTCTGCAGGGTGCGAATAGTTTTTTGACCGGTAGATTTGTTAGAAATCAACATTTAACAAATGTTTATATGCATATGCATCCCTCTGTAAATGACGAATGGATTAATGAAAGTTAATTATTGAAGTCTTTATTTTTAATTAAAGTCTTAATTAATTAATTATTTTTTTAAATTAGAGAATTCAAATTATGATATTAATATAATATGTTCATAGTCTTTAAATATTTATGAGGACATACTGCTGTGTTAGAATAATTATAATATATGTTGTTTTTTATTTTCGCTGTGAGTAATATTAAATTTTTTTTTAAATGTATTATTTCATTTGAAACATACAGTCAGTCGTCATCTTCAACATATGTACAGTTTTTTGGTTTGAATTATTAATAATTTTTTTTTCATATTATTATGATAATTATTTTTTGAGGATTTTTGTTAACAAAAATTATATTATTTTTTATTGAATTTACACACTTTTTTGTTATTGCATGTTTTGTATGATTCACGAGTTTGTGTTTGGAGGGTGAATTAATTTATGAATACATATTTGTTGAACAATTTTTTTTTTCAAAATTTGTGAATTGTATTAAATTTCAATTATTTAGGTTGAATGACGAAAGCTCAAGGCAAATTAATCATGTACTCATTTTGACAGTTTTAACCAAAATATATGTCTGAATGCATTGTTTGACTTGTAGATCTTAAACCCACAAGGAAAACGCGTTTTCAATTATTCAAGTTCTTGTACGATTACTGTATCCTTTTGTAACCACTTTCAACTATTAGAATAGAAAACTTGATGAATGAACCTTCAATTTCCCACGATAAAAAATTGGTCATAACTTTTAAAAAGTAAGGCTAATAACTTTTTTTGAGATGATGAACATATTCAAATTCTTTGTTTTTAAATTTTTATTATGTACTTGATCCTTCGTAAGTAACGAGCTACCTTATGTTTTCTTTGACAAATAACATTCTTTCACTTTCAATTAACGGTCTAAGAAATTGAAATATTATTGGATAATTGCAACAAAGCTTTTACAAATTAAAACATTTGATTAAAAAATAGTTATTTTTTTAATAAAATTTTTATAATGATCCTAATTCCACTCTAACTAATTAATGCTAACCCAAAAGTACCATGTTTTTCCCAAGTCTAAACGTAAATACGCCAGGACAGCAATTAGAAAGTAGTGTTAAAGAATTGTTTTGAAAATTAAACGTTTATATATATATATATTGAAAATTTCGTTTTGGATTTTCGGACTGGTTAATAACTTTATTGGGAAGTTCAATTAAGTAATTTATATACCTGAAATAGAACAAAACGATAGAGAATTTAATTTATGTATAAGGAATTAAAGAATTATTTCCTTAGAAATAGAAATTATTAGAATTGACTTAACATGTAACAGGATAAAATAATATAATTAATTTTCAAACAATTAATATAAATTAAATTCAAATGTTTCTTCTACCATTCTATACACACGTATATAATAGTATATATGTATTTATAGTATGTAATGTATTATGAGTATGTAATTCTATATAAACGGATGAATATAGATGTCAGCAATAGTGAAAATAGTTTTTGGTTAAAGCTTTATATTATGTGTACGACATACACACGTACATTTAGGGCAGAGTGTTGAATCACGAGAATATCTCATATCTTAAATATTTAAACGAGAATTCTTGTGGGACCTTGGAAATGGCTCCAACGATTGTCATGAAAATGAGTACACAGGGGTTTTTTGGGGTGAAAAGTCGATCAAGCTAAGTTTCAGTCATTTTTAAAAAACGTCGTTTTATCCACCTTTTCATGATCCTGACCTTCGATCGATGAGGTTGATTTAATAAAATTTATCCTTTTTGACAGAGGAGCATGTATAGGTTATCTTTATTCCGGTAGATGAAGCTGTTTCTGGACGCTTTAAGTAGAAGATGACTGTAAGTTTAAATTTTAGTATTTTTTATGCTTCAATATCTAATAATAGAGAAAGTGCGTTTTGGTACAATTAGTGGGAGTTATGCACAGTATATTAAGATGTCACCTTAGGTACATTTTGTCATTATACTAGCGGTAACATAGCTGTTTAATATATGAATACTTAAAAATTACACAATATATGGAAATAATGGTGAAATATAGGAGAGACATAGGAAAGACTATATTCATTGCTATTCTTTTTTTAAAGTAGCTTTAATTTCAAAATATTTACATGATCCAAGGTACAGCGCTCTCCCATATACTTAGAGAAGGAAATGAAAGTTTCATTTCCCTTAAAATAGAAAATCACAATCAATTAAAATTTTCCCCATTATATGTATATACACACTCACTCATACTTTTATGAAACAAACATACGGTAACCATTCTTTATTTTCGGTAACATAAACTTTGGTAATATAAAAGGAAAACATTAGTCAATTTTATATGAACATTTTACTGTTTGTAATTATGAATAGTGTATTATAGGACAAGAACAGGAGGTAAGTCAGCAAAACTTATTTCGTTTAGAAATTTTCGAATAAAACTTTTTTTAAATGAATTTTGCCATAACCCAACCATAGAGCAAAAGGCGCTCACTTCCAATTTTCATCTCGCGTGGATACCACAAAGCCTTATAAGAACTGCACTGCAGCGGCTGACCCAGTGATTG
Source organism: Chrysoperla carnea (assembly GCF_905475395.1). Taxonomy (NCBI): domain Eukaryota; kingdom Metazoa; phylum Arthropoda; class Insecta; order Neuroptera; family Chrysopidae; genus Chrysoperla; species Chrysoperla carnea. The sequence continues at coordinate 30,062,930 of NC_058341.1, forward strand.
ATTTACGCTTTGATAAAGCAACCGTTGATGCTTCATTTCCGTTTTTTACTTACAAGCTAATAATTATTTACTTTTTCTCTGTGAATGGTATAGCACGTACCAATCGCGTATTTAAACTTTCGGGAAGAGATCAATTATTTTCTGATAAAATAAATTATTGTACCTATTTCCATTTTGCTACAGTTCTAATTGGAAAATTTCAGTATTTGTGGCCAAAACTTGTAAACATAAAACTTTCAGAACAGCATTGGTATATATTTACTAAGTTTTCTTCTTATAATATACCGAATATTTTCATTTTACCGGTCTGCTGTATGCTTAGGGTAGCGGGTTCGATTCGCAACAAAATTAATTTAATTAATAGTTGCGAGGGGCTGGTATATGCATGAAGGAGGTGCACTCAGCCTCTGAAATTGAGGAGCTGATTAATGAAATAATCAGCGGAAAGGTGGTAAAACACGTGTATGGTATCACAATGGGCTCCATAGCCTAAGTGTGTCCTTCGTGGACAGCCAATATAACCTAACCTAACCATCCTCGCCGAGTATATTCACTAAAGCTAGCCGAAGTAAATCACTTTCTATTACACCAATGTCTTACTTCAAACGCTGCTGCGATTGCCCCCTTTGCGTATGGATACTACAATTATCTTCATATTTATTGGGATAAAAATCTATAGATATAAAATTAACAACAACAGCTGTTTTGTTTGTTGAATCCATCTATATCTTGCCAACGGACGCTTTAACGGCGCGCCTAGCCCGTGATTTTTAATTTCTTAGTTCGTTTTACATGGTAAATACAAGAACTTATTATCAAAGAGTGAATATAATGCGATAAGATGCATGTAGTAAAATAATTTATTCCTTTATGGTGTTATATGGTATTAATATCTTTTTAATAATCACAAATTGCACTTTGATGATGTAATCTTTATAGCTCTTTAGCTTTCTGCTACTATTGATACAAAATTTATGCCTTGTTACAGTCACATATTACATGTTACATTATACAGTAATAATTAAATGCACGTTATCAACAATCTTCTGTGTGTGGATATTACCTACTTAGAGATATTGTACGATTCAATACGATTGAAATAATATAATAATTTTCGCAGAATGTTCACGACTGGGTTTACCTGTGTGCTTGTGTTATGTGTTAGATGATTTATTCACAAAGATAATATGCAATTAGATATGTAAGTTATAATAACTTAATGATTTGAGGTTTAGTCTTATGAACAGCTTATTACAAATATATGTTTGATACTGGTAATGTATAAGTTGAGTCATTTTTATCGATACATCCAAAAAAATTCCGAAAATACACAAGTTATACGCATGGTGCAGACAAAAATTATTAAGTTACAAGTAAAATTTTACAAACTTTAAAAAACCCCCGACAAAACTTTCGGGTACGGAAGCCTTAGCTCGCATTTGAAACATATAAGAACACTTTGATAAGAATAACATTTTAAATAAGAATGTTGTTCCTCGATAACAAATGGCAACTTTTTATTCGATATATTTACCAGTTCGCCCAACTTAATGAAATCTAATAACATTATTGATTTAAACAAATCGATGCGGATTTCATTATCCTTATTAGGTTTTAAGTCAGAAAAAGATGTCGTCCTTCATACTCAATAATGTTTGTCTATTTTTATCTCCCATGTATTTTAATATATGAAAATAAGAAATCTATGTATCAATTACAGTTTTTGATATGAATAGAACTTTACCTAGAAATTAAGGCCATTGTATAGAATGTTCAGAGATTTTATAAAAGGGCAGTATTATATACTTTACTGGTAACATATATGTATATCTACGACCGTCTATATCGAATATATGATTCTATGTTTTATATAGCAAAGGGTAAATTTATAGAGATATATGTACATTGTGTCTAATTTCTAGTTTAATAAAATTTTACTTCCAGGTAAAGTCGGAAATACCACCATTTGTACTAGTAATGCTGAAAATTGGTTTTTCTGTTTAGATACATGCAGTTAAAAAGCCTTAGCATTTATAAAATCCGACCCTTCTCTGTATTTATTTCATAAATATTTTAATTTTGAACCAAAAAAAATTATTTCCCAATATAAAATTAATTAAGTTTAACATTGCATTTCCATGGTTTTTTGGGCACTATTAAAAAATTAAGGTATAACCATAAAAGATGTTGCTCTACCTCAAAAAGCGTCCCTGTATATAGAATTGTACGTAAAAAATACATAAGCTGTTCGCTCATTTGAGTCCAGCAAACACTGTAAGTCCAAGAGATTCGTTTATGCTATAAGGGTTGACATTCAACAGGTTTATACTATAAGGTTCATGTAACAAGTAACCCTTATTATTAATTTTGCAAGTAGATATAATAGAGAAATTTAACTGCGAATATGTTGATTTAAAAAATTCGTACGGGAACTTTTTAAAGCTCATTTTTCAGAAAAATAAACAAACTTTCGAACGGTCTTAACAAATTTTTTGAAAAACATTTTTTTAAATTTGTGTAGGCTTCTTCATTTCTTACCATTTCCACTCTCCGTACAATGCGGACAGGGAAGGTAACAATTTTCGAGCAATAGATTCCAAAATTAGAAAGTACAAGTTTTCGAACGAGCTGTTGAAATTCCAAAATCTATGATTTTTCGCGGAGATACAGCTCTTTGAAATTTAGATAAATTTGCGTGTAAATATTTTGTTCCATTAATAAATTGGCGCAGTGTAGATTCAGACACATTGTAAACTATAAACTTTATTACATTGGCTACATATATAACCATAATGATATGTGAACATAGTATGGTACCTACAATTGTAATAATTACAACTTGGTAAATAGTAGGTATATATTAAGTTTAAAATTAGTTTCCTTCCTTAGTATTCATACACTCATTAATATCCATTAAAGTTTAATGTATGTTATTTATATCATACGATGCAGTGGTGGTATATTCAGGAAATTCAATAAAATGTTTTAAAAAATAAAACAACTTACTAAATGCCCACTAATCTAATAATAAATAGTTTTAAGTAAGTTTAAAGGATGTTCATCGGTGATGTTCTTCCATCGGCCCGATCTTTAACACGGTTTACTAGCTTAGCCTGTTACACCCGTCAACTTCTACATTATAACCGCAAAGCGCGATGTAAAACTGCTCTTTTGGTATGTTACTTTGACCCTTTAACAAAGTATATAAGCTTCACTGTTGAGAACGTATTAAAGTTGATCTCAAAACAATATACTTCGAAAAATCGATGAAAAAAAATTATTTGAATGGTGGAGGTAACGGGAAATTTTAGCACCCTTTTATAGGTTCTTTTTGTTTGTGAGAAATGTGCCTTTTTTTTGTAAAACACAGACTTTGGTAGTTAATTTCTCAAAATAATCGATATAAATTTTTCACAATGACTGATTGATAAAATAATTTCAAATATTTAGGATAATTTTCATTTTTTCGGTATCGAAATACTCTAAGTCAAATTATTTCAAAACTAACATTTGTACTTAATCCTTTTATATAAGCGGCTTAAATTTTAAGGCTAAATATTACCATGGGTACATGTATATAATTTACATGAGCAATACAGATTGAAGTTTGCATTTGAATTTTTCATCTTAAATACAAATGTTTTGCGACATACCCTAAGATATAGAGATTTTCTCACATAATATACGGACAGGAAGAACAAAGTACAAAAAAAAAAGGTTAAAAAGGTTGCTACTACGATCGTTTGATTATTTTTAATAAATTGAACAATGACAATAGTAATAAAATATTCCATTTTCTCTTTCTCTTTATTGTTTAACAAAGTTGTTCTTTTTCAATAAATCTAAAGATTCTTTGTAAAAACAACAGCTATGTATGAATATTTTCTTGGGAAGTGGTAACATAGTGACCTACAATTCTATCTTCTCTTTTGTAAGAAATATTTTGTTTTACAAAATTTTTAAACCTTTTTCTAAAAAACTGTTGTTGTGGCATCATTTGAATTTCGAAATATTGACTGGGCCGAAACTTTACAAGCAGAAACATCAATTTTTATTTATTCAGCTTATATATTAACATGATTTATTCAGCTTATATATTAAAACTCTTTTAAAATAGCCAAAAATCAAAAATTCGTAAAATTGAAGGGGTACTAGGATGGTACTAGGGATGATAGTTACCTCTGCATTGTCAGTTTGCCTTTTTTTTATCTCCGAAACAGGTTATATTTTTCGTCTTTGAAATATTTTGATCTTTGATTTTATTTCTTGGTGCTTTTTCGGGCACGGTTTTACTTTGCATCTTCTGTATTCGAATGTTTATTATTCGGGATATGATCAATCGATAATTTAAAGACATTGAGGTTCTTTCTTAAGTTAACACCGCCCATTATCCTCCTGAATTCGCCGAATTTTCGATTTTTCGAGTGAGCTTAGCAAGAAAACTTCAGCTGGTAGAAATTTTTTCATACGTTATCCAGTAACAGGGGTAAAAATCTTTAAGAAGATGTTAAAAAATCCTGTGCAATGTTTATAGTTACAGATCTGTCTTTCGACACCTTTTGAATGTACCTATAACCGAACGTTCAACGAAGTTTCAGTTATTTCTTCTCTATTGCTTGTGTTAAGACACTTAATCTACGATATTATCCAGCCTATATATAATGTATAACGTATATTTTTTACAAGACACATATATAAGAATTATAATTAATAGAAGATTAGTTTCAAGAAATTTAAATGTTGTTTTACATTCTCCTGTAATAAATAAATATAACTTGCTTGATCTTATATCTGTTGTATAACTTGTACAAATAATGATATAAATTATATATAAAATTATTAACACAGTAATAAAAGACACTAACTAACTATAACTACGATATAAAATACCTTCTGACTATAAGAAGAACAGATCAACAGACAGATAGACAGACCGACCGACCACAACATAATATATACCATTCTACTTCCGGTGAATGAACGCGGTGAGTCGTCATTTGTCACGATTAGCGGTTATGAGGCCACTCCTTCCAATCAACTCAAAGGGGGATTGTCTGACAGTGAATGTGATAGTATTATATATTTATATAGTTGAAATATACTTAGTTTTCTGATATAAATACCATTGAACATCCATCCCCGCATGCCACAATTCGTACTCAAATATGTATAATATGTATACAGGGTGGTCGAATTTACATCAAGTCAGCACTCGCGTTATGAGCATTTTGCTCGCGCTCGATTTAAAACATAAATAGCTTATATTTTTCAAATAGTATATGTGGTTGAAGCTTTTTCAGTTTTCATGTAATTTTATCTATTTTTAATGAATTTTTCCACCTATCAACTGTTTTTAAAAATTTTCCTTCAGAAATTATGAGAATACCTCTCATCACGAAAGTAATGTGTAAGCCAAAAAATTTTAACTTCGGAAACTTTCAGGTAGGTATTCTTAAATTAAAAAACTGGTTAAAAATATAGTGAAGCTAGTTTAAATCAATTTTATTATTTAGATTATTTCTCTGCTGCAATATTTTCACTCTCAAACATCATTTAATAATCAAGTAATCGAACTATTTTTAATTAGCAAGTGCATTAAAAAATAAATTTATATAAAATTTATATTTAGAGGTTAAGTTTTACAAAGGTTTAGAATATTTAACGCAAAAAATATTTGACGCACTCGAAGAACGCGTGAGCTTTTCTCTCATCAGGTGACCAATGATTGACGCGAGTGCTGACGGGATAACAAAAGGACTTCTTATGGTAGATTACGTAAAAATAAAGACAGTTTCTCAAAATTCTTGAAAGCGCCCAGAAAGCGTCCTTTTTCATTTGCTTTGTATTAAAATTTTGGGAGAAACAAAAAAATCTTTGTGACTATTGTCAAAAAACGTTTTGGAATAAACCTTTTTTCCAAAGAATTGGACATTTGACTGTATTAGCTAACAATTCTTCATGATTTAAGGCTCATGATGACAAATTACGAAAATCGGCGGTGTGATATCCTTTGTTCTTTGACTTTAATACTTTGTATTTAAAAACAACGCGTTTTCGGCTTAAGCTTGGATCACCCTGTATATATTATATAAAACACAACATCGAAACTCTAAAAACATCCATCCATTCAACTAGAATATTAAAGTTTCAACTCCATTTAACTAAGTTTAACTAAACTAAACTAAATTAAGCTGTTGGAATTGATTTCCGTTTTATATAAACAAAATAGTAATCAGAAAATATATGCAAAAAATCTTATGTGAGCGCCAGTAACATCTATATATATACTGCCCAATATTTTTGATGATACCGCTAAGATGTCCTATGATCATTCTAATTTTGGTAATCTAAAAACATTCACAAATTTGATTCGTCTTAAGAAAAATTTAAATTGCAGGAAACAAAGAAACTTAAATAATAGAGTATGAATTGCAAACTTAAACGAGAAAAAATTTTGCTGAAAGCATCATGGTTGTCTATAGTTGTCTGTCGAAAATATTTCTTTAAAAATGTAGTAGAAAATTTCAACCATTCTTCTCAGGTCAATGTTTCAGAAAATATTTAACGAGTCCTCCCCCTCTAATTAGTGTACTTTAATTTAAAATTTTTTGGAGAATTCTAAATCATATGTTTTAAAAGTTACAGAGGGCGGGCAAAAATTTAAGTCCACTCTTAAATCTGATGTTTATTCTTTGCTGAATGAAAAAAAACGCTATCATCCAATGCTTTTTTCAAAATGAAACAACAGTAGAACTTTTGAACTTATTTTTACCAATATAATGTTAATATATAGAACATGTCGTGTTTCTTATGCTGTTTTCCTTCATTGGTCATATAATTTACATACAAAAAAACTTTATAAGAACTGCATTTCCAGAGTATTTTAGAAACTAATAAATGTTCAGCTTAAATCCCACCTGTCTTTGGATCTCAAAGCTCATTTTTATCTATTTCAAACTATTGCAATGCACAGCTACAGGGTTGCAAACCTTTATATGACCTAAAGGGGAGAAATATGAATGACCCTTTTAGCTTTATTTTCTATTTATATGCGAATTTGAAAGATTTAGTAAGTAGGTCTAGTTAAATGAATATACCGAGCTATTTTTACTTCAATTTTCTGCTTAACAGATAGTGCCTCTAAATTATCTAGGTATCAGACTGCTTCAAACTTGAAAAGAATAAAAATCTGACATAGCGTTTTAAGCAGGCATTTATATACATTACACAGAGGTAAAAACATATACTCACCAATTCTTTCTTCATTTGTCTTCATTTACAAATCAAATCATTCGTAGTTCATTTCACAATAATATCTCAATTGTAACAAAATTAAGCATTTGTTACTTTTTTACTTTTTAAATTTAATTTTGTCTAAAAGTAATTTGAAATTTTTAAAGTGTTTTATTAATTTGTTTAAGATAATTTCATTAAAATAGAAGTAATATTTTAACAATTTGTATAATGTCCTTATAAATAGCTTCCTAAAACAATTGTTTAGTTCCTGTATTGTAAACTGTCATCTGGGCTTAACACAATTTAAGGTCAACAATGTATATGCAGTGTTGATTACTCTTTCACATTACACATACATACATGTCACACATATACCACTAGTTCGATTTACATCTAGGCATATAAATATCGCGAGTATGACAAAGTACATTTTTAAGCGTTACAAACTTGGGACAAAACTTAGTATACCTTGGTATATTTCATATACATAAACTAAAGTACATAAACAAAAAATCGAAAAAAATTTATGGTTTCTGATTTGGATAAAAGTTAGTATATAAGGTAATTTTGACCCAAAAAATTCAAAAATCGTATTCAATAAGCATAGTTTTTGAAATATCACCCATTATCCCATATTTTGGCTCGATATCTCCGAAACTAGTTTCCTAATCGTTATATAAATACGATTTTTGTAAATTATGGGTCATAATTACCTTATAAACAGAGTTTTATCGAAATCGGAGCCAACATTTTTTTTTCGATTTTTTCGATTTTTGTAAAGGGGTACGTACCCCTTAAAAAAATTCCAAAAAATCGAAAAAAATTTATTTTTTCTGATTTGGATAAAACTTAGTATATAAGGTAATTTTGACCCAAAAAATTCAAAAATCGTATTCATTTGATGATTGGAAGCATAGTTTTTGAAATATCACCCATTATCCCATATTTTGGCTCGATATCTCCGAAACTAGTTTCCTAATCGTTATATAAATACGATTTTTGTAAATTATGGGTCAAAATTACCTTATAAACAGAGTTTTATCGAAATCGGAGCCAACATTTTTTTTTTCGATTTTTTCGATTTTTGTAAAGGGGTACCCCTTAAAAAAATTCCAAAAAATCGAAAAAAATTTATTTTTTCTGATTTGGATAAAACTTAGTATATAAGGTAATTTTGACCCAAAAAATTCAAAAATCGTATTCATTTGATGATTGGAAGCATAGTTTTTGAAATATCATCCATTATCCCATATTTTGGCTCGATATCTCCGAAACTAGTTTCCTAATCGTTATATAAATAGGATTTTTGTAAATTATGGGTCAAAATTACCTTATAAACAGAGTTTTATCGAAATCCGAGCCAACATTTTTTTTTCGATTTTTTCGATTTTTGTAAAGGGGTAAAAAAATAATGAAAATATAATGTAGTTACAATTATTGTTATTTTTGGTGTCAGCCAAGGAAACAACTGTGACAGAATAGTTTGCTACATTAACTTGACTGACACCGACTCCAAAAATAACAATAATTGTAACAATAATTGGGACCACGCGGGAAGCACCAGCTTTCAAATAGATAAAGAATCATCAAAATCGGTTCACCCAGTCAAAAGTTCTGAGGGAACAAATATTATAAAAAATACAGTCGAATTAAAAAATAAAGTCGGTTAAAAATGAGTTGTTAGGAAAAACAGTTAGAACATGAGACCTTGAGGTTCTGGCTCCGATGCCAGAAACAGATTAACAGCCAGATTTATTTCCCTCATGGTAACTCAAGTAGCCCAAAAACAGGATAATAGCTTTTTTGAAGTCATAGGTAATCCAGAAATACCATTTTCTGTTGACTAATACAAATAAAACAGAGAATTTATAGTCAATTATTATAAATGTTAGTAAATTTAAAGTTGTAAAGACATTGTATATATAATTTAACAAACTCTTTGTGTGTTTATTTATAATTAACTTGCCAAACTCCATACATACAATGTGTCTCACTTTAAGTGTCACCACCTAAATAATTAAATACAAGTTCTCAGATCTTCTTTTGTCGCAATATTTACTATTTGAGGAGACATATGGTCCATATGTTTACCGTGTGTTATCATTTTATACTATTCTGTGAAATCATTTCATACATGATTATATTTCATATAATCATTCTATATTCATCATGCACTTTTTTTACCAGCAAACAAATCAGATCATTAACGTGAGATAAAGAACATGTTCAAAAATATTACGCTCGTAATATGTTCTCAAAATATAAGGCTCCCCATTTGAGTGGTAGATAATATGTTTCCTGACCATCTCTATCATATACGAGGTTACTTTTTATTCAAAAACTTTGTATTACAATTGACTATAATTCAATATCTTTGAATTAAGAAAAACTTCAGAAAAACCCAATAAATTTCGGTATTTCAGAAATAAAATATCAATTAATGCTTTCGAAAATAAAACAATGCGCATTAACTATCCTAAATTTTTCAATTACAGTAGGCCAGAAAATTTTAACTTCAGCCCAACTCATAAACTATGTGATAGATAGGCTTCCTTTAAACGAAATTGCCTTGAGGGTTAATGCTACGACAAAAATTATTTTAATTTTTCTCTTTACTCTAAAATAAAGAGATGGTTACCTTTAAAGTGAGACATACTGTAAATATATATTCATTGAAACAAAAGACAACTGTTAACAAATTTATTCCTTATTAGAATCGACATTTGTTTCTCATGAGTGATCTAATCCATCAACAGAGTATATATATATGTAGTAACTTTCGAATATATATTAACTATATACCTATGCATAAAAGATGACTTGAGAAACTTAAGGGATAGATAAATTAATTGCTGTTTATAGCAAATTTATAAATCGATACAGAAATTTTGTTTGTGAATTAGTTTTTGTTTTGAATTTTTAAAGAAATCTTAAGTTTGGAATAGAGCTACTTAAAACAAAAATATTTTCTCTTGTAAGAATTGTTTTCCAGTACGCACGTTAGTAATATCTCCACATAAAGTCCCCTGTATCCATTCAAGCCAATGGTCTGTATTGGTAAATAGAATTGAGTGTGCGTCTATTTAGCCTTTTGGTATATATGGATGTCATTAAATCGCTGTCAAGCATACAAATCATAATCAACCGAGTAACCATATGCAATCTTTTTGAAAAACTATAATTCTCGCTAAGTAAATCCTTCGGTAGCAGTCCTGAAAATTCGAGAAATTGAGATATGGTTAGTCAAAGTTTAAGACTTAACAGGCGTGTGTCACCAATAGTTGTTTCCAATCAAGTATTTAAATTTTATATTAATAAAAACAAAAGAGTTTCACATGTCAAAATAAATTTTTAATTTAACTCTTGGATAATGGTAAAATGATGGTAATATATTAAAATGATTCATTTAAATGTTTTGAATGTTGTCGAAGTGTTAAAAAAAGTTGATATTCGCACCGTGCGTAAGTTTTATTGGAGACGTTTAATGGTAATGATACACTACTTTAATTATGGAATTGTATGGATGCATTTATAATTGTATGGATTGCATTTATGAATTATATTGAAAATTTAATATTATTGTCTCACTTTAAATGAATAATTATGATAATTTACATTTGAAAAATAATATTTGTGCAATTTGATTTCTCATTTTCACAATTTTTAAAGCATTAAGTTTAATTAATTAGTGTTTTTCAATAATTTTAATTTGACATTTTCCATAACATTAACATGTAAAGAATTGCAAATTAGTCATAACAGCGTCCTTTATCGACAAAATTTTTCACTGGTAGCGCTGGCATCGATTTTATTGTCCCTACCATGATTTCGCACACAACGAATTGTATAAAAATTTTATTATTTTAATATTTTTTACTATTTCTTTTAGGTGAAATATAACACTTATTATTATAATACACCTGTAGCCATCGGTTAAATTAATACAACTGTTAAATTAAAGTGTTACCTTCCTCCGCCCGCTGACGGCTAGTGAGGTAATACAATATGGCATGACCTTTGCAAAAATAAATAGTTTACAAGATCATTTTAAGGAAGTAAATTTAATATAATTTAGGGGTTTTTGTATATGGTATATTTCCACTTACACAAAATCGCATTTGTGGTTCGTCTCAACTAATAATATATAATTTATTGTTAATATTATTATCAGTGCTAAATTTGCAAAACAGTTATTTATTTTGTGTTGTTACTTACTCTCTCTCTAAAATTCCTAGTAGTATGTGTATTAAGATAAACAAAAGAGCTTTAGTTTGACCACGCTGTTAAACCACAAAGTTAGCCAAAAGCAACCAATTCCTTCCCCTCCTCACCACTTTATACATTCACCATCTACAACCTATTGCATAACCTTAAGGTGTACATAATGTTTACTATGAAATACAAAAAGGAGAGCTATAAGATGCCTATGTAGGCTATAAAAATCAAACGAAGAAAACTTTGTTGAGTGATATAAAAATAATAAAATACATAAGTATACATAAAGGGAATTTTTCATCGATCTTCGTGGAGTTTGAATTATCGTAAAGTAATGAAGTTTTCTTGGTCAAAAAAACCCAGGGCATTAATGTTTTTGTGGCAGCAATATAAGTTGATTCTTTTTCCATGAATGCTTGATATGATGTTTTTTAAACTGTTAAACGAAGAAAATTGCTGAAAATAGTCGCCCCGCGTTAGTTAATCGATAAAATTATAGGGCTTATATTACCGTAAGAATTAATTTATATTTAATAAGAATTTTCAGGTTCAAGAAACCCAGTTCATTGATGTTTTTTCGACAGTAACAAAAAGTAATTATTATTCTATTCATGATGTTTATTTCTAGCAGGTAAAACAAAGAAAATTATTGAAAAAGTTGCCCCACGTTGGGCATAGAAAATTGTATAATATATTCAAATTACTAATAGAAAAATTAAAATAAAAAATACTTTTTAAAGCACAAGCTTTTATTGTACTAAAAAGTAATAACTCTCTATGAACAACCCATATATGATTATTCGTAAAAGCTTGAAGTGCTCAATATAAAATAACGAATATAACATTTCATTTCAACGAATTTTTTCAAAATAATATTTTTGGATCAGTTTTAAGCAAAAAGTACTCATGTAATTTTTCTCTAAACGCTTAGTTTTCGAAATAAAAATTCTTGAAAAATAAAAATGCAAAAAACGATTTTTAGAAAAATGTGTCATTTTTTCAATCTATGAGGAAATTCGCTTTGCTAATGCAGCTCCTGTTCTACGAATTTTTTACGACTTGGATATTTGAAAACTTTTAATTTTTCCGCTTAGTTTTATAAAACATTTGGTACTTTTATGTATGTCAAACCGACAACCGATATATACATAGTACATATATTATGTTATCAGATACGACCAGAAGACCAACAAACCAATTTTCATACATATATAGTCAAACGATAGCTTTTGCTACTCTTATAGCTACTTATTCACTCTACAAATTTACCTTTTAAATATATAAACCCCTTGGACTGGTTATGGTTGTATAATATTGCATATATTCAGTCGTATGGTAGTATCGTAGTACCGTTGAGTACTACGTAGTAACGTGGTTGTAAGTAGTAGAGTCATTTGATAATAGAATTATGAGTTTAGTGTTTCATGTTTATAAAGACCTTTCTACCATAAATCTTTTAAATTCTACGTGTTTTTAAAATTTTTTTTTTATTATGTTTTTATTTACTATGTATATATGTAATATATATCAAGGTATACCAAGTTTAGTCCCAAGTTTGAAACGCTTAAAAATATTGATGCTACGAACAAAATTTTGGAATAGGTGTTCATAAAATCACCTAATTAGTTCATTTTCGCTTGTCCGTCCGTCCGTTCGCCCGTCCGTCTGTGAACTCAATAACTCAATAACTCAAAAACAAAAAAGATATCAAGTTGAATATTTTTACAGCGTACTCAGGAAGTAAAAAGTGAGGTCGTGTTCGTAAATGAGCAACATAGGTATTGGGTCTACGGTCCGTAGTACCCATCTTGTAAACCGTTAGCGATAGAACAAAAAATTAAACGTAAAAAAGGTTTCTTATAAAAAAATTAACAACTTTAGTATGAAACATTTTTTTGTAAACATCACGGTTTACCTGTGAGGACGCAAATTAGGCGTAAATTGTATAGTATTTACTATATGGGCATATCAGTTATGTATGTGTGACATGTACATATGTATGTGTAATGTGATAGAGTAATCAACACTGTATATATATGGTATTTCAATAATTAACTTGGTCAATTGTTTGTTTTAGCTTGTTATTTTTTTGTATTTATCGTCGCACCGCTATACAAATCATTAAAGAAAGATATGGTTTGTGTATATTTGGGGGGAGGTATGGCACAGTGGAATACGGGGCATAAGGGAACAACCAATGTATTTGTACCTTATTCCAAGAATATTTCAGTTTTAGTTTGTGACCTAGGTGAAAATGATCGATTTTTGGTGTCCGTACCTCCCAAGCAGCAAACAAAGCTTGGCTACATTATATTATCGTTTTTTTTTACTATTTAGTGCATATTAATTTACTTTGGAAAATTTTTTCTTTTGTTGTTGGTGAAATCGGCGGAAGAATTGCAATATCTTGAAGTACGAAGGTAGAACAATTGTAATTTTTTGTGCAATATTAAATAATAATTACTGAATTAATTCGTTTCTTTTCGATACCAAAATATTAATAAACCAAAAAAAAGAAATTAGAATTTTATATTAAAATTTATTTTGGAATTCCAGTTACCAAACAACTGTGAACCACAATGTAATTGAACTTCTACTCAGTTTATAATCATATATTTTTTAAACTAAAATTTTCTCTAAAATTTGCGTATTTTCTTTAAACATTTACATGCATAGAATGTTTTTCATATTTCCAACTTGTTTTCAAATAATTTAAATATTACAAAATGTTTGTAAGATATTGCATTTTGTAATATCAAGGGGCTGCTTCTTGCTATAATAATAAAAGTTGTTCAAAAATATAAAATTCAGCAGTATTAACAACAACAATTCCTTTGTTATTAAATGTAATTTTTATCTGAAAAATAAAAATCATGTATATACAGCAAAATCCATTTAAGTCGTGTCGGGCATTTTTATTCTAGAGTGTGCTTTTTTTTAAAACTGATAGTACTAAATTTTCGTAAATTAAAGTGTGCGGTTTCATGTTGATGATATATTCGTTTTGCTGAGCTAAGAATATGAAAATTTAGTTTGCACTTTTATATTCCTATGTTTCATTTGAATTTTTTCATTATGTAAAAGTGAACAAAATCAACGACTTTTTAAATTTAAGTTTTAGTACGATAACATTATTTGTTTGTCCTTCCTATGAAATTTAAAAATATTCGATAAGTTTATTTCATTGATTCCTTAAAGTTTAGAGAAAAGAACATGAAGTATTAACTAATAAAATTATAAAAAAAAAAGTCACGCCTAGGAAAAAAAAGGAAATTTGACACCGCTTTCTTCAGAAGGATGCCTGACTGCATTAAAATGGATCATCCTGTATTTACAGAAATAATTACATTTGTAAATGTATAGACTAAGGAAAGTGGATGCTAGTAATCCGCAATAAATTCGTACATTTTTGCAAAAAAAAAAATAAGTACAAGATATAGCAACAATTATGAAAAGCTATTTGAACACAATAATTCAATCGCTTATCAGTAAAGGATAAAGTTTTCAAATATTGAGTACTCATTCTTACTTTGAAAACTTCTCATCATAATTTTTCAAAAATGTTGCACTTATTCCTTGTGACTGAATTTAGTATCAATTAATTATGACGATTAACCAGCATTTCTGTCATTATCTAACTGAATGAAATGGTTACCGCACTTAGGTCAGCCATTCTTTAATCCAAATTGTTCAATATGTAGTAGCTGGATATGAGCGAGACTTATTTATCGAATATCACAGTGAATCTGATGGTTTAAGCTAGTTTCAGTCTGAGATAGACACTTGCAACCTAATCAAGGTATTTAAAATTTTTTTCACACATAACCAGTACGCCAGTAAAATCTTACAAAAACAACAACTAAAATCGTAAAACGCGTTGTAAGGCTGTTTTTTTATATGTTATTTGGATCCCTTATGGGGAATGTGAAACTACCTTTTGCAAGCAAAAAAAAGTTGTAATATCTGAGTAATTCTTGAAAACTAAAAATTTTTCGGATTGTTTTCAATGTGTGCAGTTTAAATCAAAAACTATGAGATTTTGACATTAGTTGCTACAATCATTTTGAAAGTTTATTAAATTGGAAACAATTTATGCCAACCACTTTCCATTAAATTAACTTTTTTCTTGGAGCCTTCTCGAAAGTTAACTTATTTTGAGGATCATCGCCTATTTTTTAGTTGTTCCGGGTACGGAACCCTAAACTCGCACTTCAAACATAGCTTAAAACACTCTCCATTAAATAACCTTTCAAACAAAACAAAACAAAAATCAAAATCGATTCATCCACAGGCACACACACGTAGTAGTCAAACTTATAACACCCCTTTTTTGGTTCGAGGGTTAAAAATGTTCCTTATAAAAAAACTTGAAGCTGTTTTTTGTAAATATCATTGTTTTCTCGTGAGGAGGCAAATCAAGGCAAAACTTTGAGGTTCATTTTCTCCAAAAACATAAAAGATCGATGTTTTCATCCTCATTTGAAAAGGCAGCACTTTCGAGAAAAGTCGTAGAGAGAGAGAGAGTCTGGAAGATTTACTCTTTCATCAAAAGGAAGTTACTTACAAAGTATCAAGTATCTTTGTAAATTATTTCATCTTTTTCTAATATTTCATCTATTAGAAATATAATTCCTGATTTTACTTAGTATTGCCAGAACCCATATCAAACTAGTCTAATTTACAAATATATATATATTATTTTATACAGAAACTTTTAAAGTAAATTTCATTTGTTTTTTCTTTTGTTTAAAATTAATTAAAAAGTTGTAACTTTTAAAATACCAATTATAACAAATGAAACACATGAAAGTATATATTCTTTCTTACAAAAAAAAAGTAAATAAAATAAAATAAAAACTTTTTTAGAAGTTATAAAAGATTTTATTTATGAATTATTATATAATTTAATAAAGATGAAATAAATAAATAATTTCAAACATTGATTCCCATTTTGTGGTGTATATACAAATCTTAGTATGGGTGAATTATGGTACCGACATATTAATGAAACTCGGTCATTTTTGCATCGTCTAGTTCTACATTTCTTTCATGTGGACTATAGACTTTTTATTAGACGTACCTACATATTTGTATCACTATTTTAAGTATTGGCTCTCCAATCAAAAAACGCTAACCATTGAAAACTTTACAATGGTAGCTGAAATATTCTAGGAGCTTAACAGATCGCAATGAAGTGAAATTTTCGTTTCGAAAAGTCGTTTTATCTTTCTTTTGTGGATTCATTCATACATATTCTGAAAGCCCGGTTATTATAAGTGAAATTTACAAAATTTAAAAAACCCTCGACAAATGCGATTTATTCCTTGTATACAGATTTTTGGAAACTTAGTTATAAAATGTTCTCAATCAAGTCGGTTCGACCGTTTAGAGGCTACGAAGCCACTGAAAACACCCAGGCGCACAGATATACACTTTAAACTTATAACACTGCTTCTTAAATCAATATCAAAGTAATGGTCAAGGACATCAAATGAGATGAAACGGATACTTAATTGAAATTAAAATATTTGAGTTAAGTTTGTTCTTTTGAATTATTGTTTTGAATTACCTAATTATTTTACCATTTCACTTTTCAAAATGAATTGAGTCAGGTTTATTTGACCATTCATTTCCATAGTAATTATTTATACATATGTGAAAATTATACGTCAATCCTTTTACAATTTTTTTCCGTTGAATTACCTTTCAAATGTAACCAAAAAAATTAAAAGTGGTTCGTCCGTTTAGGCGCTACGATGCCCTAAACAGACAAACACTCATAGGGGTCAAACTTAATAACACCCCTTTTTTTAATTCGGGAGTTAAAAATTCATTCAAAAGTCATTTGAAAAAAATTTCTACTTTCAATAAATTTCATTACAAAGGAAAAAAGGAAAAAAGATTTAGCTCGATGATCGGTTGGAAGTTTTCTGATAAATTATTTTTTGTCTACCAAACGCAACAACTTACCTATTTCACAATATTCCAATAAAACAAATATAAATGTAGTTATAACAACCAACGTACGACTACTACGATGATGATGATTCACATTTTTATTGACAATTGAAATCGGTCGATATCAACATTCTACAGAGGAATAGAATATTATTCAATGATTCGAGAATTCATCATACATGGATGAAATTTCATTGAAAAAAAACATTGCTGAATCAGTTAGTTGTAGTCAGTTTTATATTTATCAAGGGGATGTAATGTTGGTTGCGTTATTTGTTAAACATAAAAGTGATCAATTCACGCATGAAATTTAATCCTTGAGAATATATTATTTATATGTGAGTATTGAAAATTGTTTGATACCAAACCAAGCAACCACCATCCATGTATGATTACTGCTCTAACTTGTCCTTATTTTTTATTTTATTGAAAGGAGTTTATATAGATTTTTCGTCCATATACAGTTTAAAAGGTAGTAGAGTTTAGAGGCTTGAAATCCAAAATCTGGTAGCTAGAAATCTCAAATCGGTATTATGTTATCATAAATTTTAATCGAATTATTATGCACTAGTGATTTGTAGATTTAGAGTTTGGACTCTTGAGTAAGGGATTCCCAATCTATGATTGTAGCGCTCTCAACCACTCATACTGAGTTCCGAGGCTACAAATGTCGAATGCTTTAAAGTAAATAAATGTAATCTATTCCTACTGTGTGAAAAAAATGTACGTCATAAGAAATAATATTAGGATGTTACCATTTATTTCTCGAGCATCTTTGTCGGTATTTTGCACTCATTTTTGCCTTGAGACCATATTCTTTGTGCTAATTGTACTTTACACGGAAACAAATGCAAATCATTCCTCATAATGCGCCGCAAAGTAATTCCATTGGCGTCAAAATGCTGAGCGCGGTGATTGTACGATATTTTTGAGGGTGGTTTGAAAAAGTTTCACAGAAAGCCTTTTTCTTAGTCATGTAGGAATTATATATGTGTAGCTTTGATCGCTCGTAGTTCTAAAACTACCTGTTAATAAATTTTGTGGCCATGAGAGTTTTGAAAAAGTTTCACAGAAAGCCATTTTCTTAGTCATATACAAAAACTACAATAACATCTTCGTTGCTTTCGTCGCCTGTAGCTCGAAAACTACTCGTTAAAAATTTTTTGTGGCCTTGGGAGCTTTGAATCAGAATAATCAAAGTGGTTTTCTGTTACAGAGAAATCCATTTTCTTATTTAATACTGCGGGATCCTTTGACCCCAAACGACGAAAAGTGTTATCCAACGATGCCTCTTGGCCATTACATTTTCGATGGTATGTACGCTGGAATTAACGACTATTTTCAACGAAATGCGTCACTATTTCGGTATATTGTTTTTGTGTGAAGCTATTCATTAGTACAATTGTACTCAATTGACCAACCAACTCAATTGGTTGACAAATGTCAAAGTGATTTAATGTTTACACACTGACATAAATTGTAACGCATCCTGAACCAGCTATAAAAATTTGTGTCATTTACATAGAGGTCAAAAGCCGTATGTTTACATCATATTTTTTTAATAATATTATAAATACGTAAAAGTCGAAATATTTTTTTACGTTTTTGTTAAATATAAAAATAATTGGATTACTATTTCCAGTTAAACGCAATTCAAGTGTGTATATATTTTTAGTAATTTTTATTCAATATATTATAACAAGTGTATTAAAAGACATACTATTATATATGTATGTAATACTATATCGTTTATATACACACATATATATTATTGATTTAATCAAAAGTATGATTCAAGTATGTATTCATGGATTGCACGATATTAAGCTACTGTAATATACTGTTAAAAAAGTCTGAATTATCCAAAAAGTTGGGTAGTTTTTTGAAAGAAACTTAAGATTTTGAGACAGTTTTATCATAGAGCTAACAAAAAGTGTATACTTTTACTTATTTTATGCATTTCTTTCCTTAAAACAAGAGAAATTTACAAAATTTAAAAAACCCGACAAATTTTTCGTCTGCCAAATCGTTTTCAGTCACATAACAATTTTGTCAGTAAGTAATACTTTCTCTGTCACTTTACGGCAAATAGATTTTGAAACCCATGGTCAAAAATGCAACCCATAAATATGGTATCAATTTAAATAATCGGTAAACATTCAAGTGTTTGAAACTCAAAGTATTGAAAGTATAATAAATACCAATCACAGACAAGTATGTTTGATTTTATTTGCGGTTTTTCACCAAGAGAGATATATAATTGTCCAAAATTGATATAATTACGAAGAAGCTCATTTACCATGACTGTGTACTCTTTGGAAAAGATAGTGTCCAGGTGAAAAATGATAGACGGGACGAATATCTTTGAATACGTTTAAAATCACAACGCAAATATCTCCCACGGATTTTTCTTACTGGGCCATTATGCGGATAAGTACACTGTTTTGAATTAAAAAGAATTCGGAGCCAAAAATAAGTCACTCTAAGAATACGTTCACAATATCTAACAAAGTTTGCAAAATACAACTCGTTTGTTGAAATTGACTAAACAGTTCGATGAGAAACAATTAAATACAATTAAATTGACACCAATTTAACAATACATTTTTGCTGGCTAATTTTTATTCTATCCTCTAATGGCAACGCAGTGATGAACTGTTTCACTCGTGGCATTTCATAAAATCTGTAGGAACTGTGCCAATGAAAATTTTCAAATTATATTACACGCGTATGAAGTATCGATCATTATTTTTTTTCGGGACCGGGAATATGATATTTTTTTGCGCGTTTTTATAAATAATAAATCATTCAAATCAATTAATAAATTTGGCGGAAATATGCTACGGAAAAAAGTTGAAATCAGTCATTTAAATTTAAAATTTACATCTCAACGGAAATTATGCACAGTAAGTTTCTTTACACATTTCATATTAATTATGAAATGTGAATTGTGAAAACTAATTGATCCAACTAAATACGAAATGGAATAAGATTTAAATGTGCGAAAAGGTTACTAATAAATGAAATTAACAAACTGTCAAAGATTTTAATGTTTAATATCCTTCCCCCAAAAAAAACATTTTTTCTTCATATTTATGAATAGTTTTATCAATAGTTTTAGAAATGCCCCTTGTCTATGTTAAAGGTATTAGTCCATAACATCTGATATAACACTCACATTTTGATCTTAAAAGTGCTAAATTGCCAACGGGCTGCCATAAGTGAAATAAATTAGGGTAAGTTTCCAACTGTTTTGTGCATATATCAAAATATAATAATCTTGATCAAATAAAAATATACCTCGATAAAACTCTCAACTCAAAATTCTACTTTTAAATTGTTTGTATTTTTGTATTATCTGTACCTTTTTCTACCAGTATTAAAAACAGGTGATATGTATAAACCGCACTTAAGATTCTTACCTTAGTTTAATTCAGGCATGGGAAAACGTAGCTTAGAGAAATCCCTCACACTTCTGTATCTAAAATACGAAGATAGTGACAACCCAACCAGTGACAACCAAAAATACGAGTAAGACAGAGAGACAACATTATTTTTCTCTCTCATTACTATAAGAGAAACTGAGATAGGTAGACGAGTCGTATACCCGTCTCCTCTATGACCAATGCGGACTTGGATAAAGAGACACACAATAAAGTTTCTGGCACACAATAAAGTTATAACAACGGTGACTTCGACTTAAAATAACTCGCCCATGCCTGGTTTAAATGGTTTATGAAATTATACAGTTTTGAGGGGTAGATAATGTTATCACTCTTTAAAAAATGCATATGTAATAATGTCTTAGATCCTTTGCTTGTATATTCTGTCTGTTTAAAAAATTTTTAGCAAGTAATAACTTTTAAAAAATTAAGCTTTTAAGTCTCGGTTTAGAGGGGTGAGGATGGTGCATCTATTAAACATCGATGTAATTGGTATTTTAAATTAAAACACAAAATTTTACATTCTCCATTAAGTTTTAGTAAAAATATGGAAATATTTACCACGAAACTAACAGTGCGAATAATTCCGCAAAAGCTTCTTTTCGCATCTTCTTTTGAATTTCTTTTTGCAATTAGCATTAGCTAACGATATTATTCACTAATTTCGTACACGTAAAAATTGTTTGTGTCCCATTTTGATTTTTGACCAAACTAGGTATATGCGAAAATTATTCTCAAAACATGTTCATTCCAAAATTCATATCGACAAATTTACTTTTTGCACATTTTTCCCCTTAGAAAAACTTTTCTTTTAATTTTCAATAAATAAAATTTGAAATGAAGGTACTCTAAAACGTAAAAATACAAAAGTGGGGTTGAAATTTAAAGTTTTACAAAATAACTTTAACTATAATTATTTTTAATAAATATTATAATATTTGCTGAACAAAGTATTTAAATTGCTCTCTAAACATTGCATCAACCATATTTTTTTTATCATAAGTTTAAATCCCACCAAATAATCACATCGGAGGTAAGAAATAAAGGTGCACATATAAAGATTTAATCTGATACTAAATGAAGTTTACGAGTTTACCAATATTTTTATTTAACTTAATAAGCTATGATTTTGGATTTAGTGCAGACAGGAATTTTATAAATTCGATACCTGATCCAGCGCACTCACCAAATTTTTTAATCACCTACTTTTTTTCTCGATTTTATTGCAGTGATAATTACAATGTCTAATACTTTGATATTTTTATGACATATTCAGTGTGGTTAATTCATACAGCCAAAAGAAAAAAATATTAATATAATTCTCAAATAAAAACAGGTAGATAAGTAAATAAGAATTTTAAAAAAGATATTGGGTGCATAATTTTTTTGAATGGTATTAATATTTAACAATACATAGGATTATTCAAAAATTAATCCGACATTCAAATATTTAAAAATCTTCTCGATATTCACTTGTACAATGTATGTATTTCTTGAAAGAGATATTATTTTTGATCCTTATACAATTAATTTCAATTAATTTTATGTACATTTTTTGGTTTTATAAAAAATATGAGAAAAATGTATCGGACATTTAAAATAGGATTGTATTATTGTATTCTTATAAAAATAGATTATTTAAAATTATTTTAAGCTACTTTTTGAAATAACAATTAATTTATATGAAAATTTTTACATCGGGTTCTGATAATTATTGTATTTTCAGAACAAAAATGTCGGGTATTCATTCAATTTAAAATATGCAACAAAGAAAGTAAGGAGCAGATTTTCGTAAGCCATCTGAATTAAGCAACGCTTCAAGCAAAGAAAACTAATTTTTATTCAATTAAAATGAGAAATGTCACAAACACAAATACGATTCAAAACTGTTTGTTTTCAATTAGTTACTGTATTATTTTCAAAATGACTTCGGTGTGAAAAATGTAGCCGTGTATTTCGATTTTAGTAAAAAATTCTGTAAAAGCTTGATTTTCCATCTTTTTTTTACCAAATACCTGCTAACTTTTGGTGTAAGTCAAACTTTAAAGTCTAAACACAGCGAATATTTTATAGAATTATTTTTAACATGTCGCAAATTTGTATAAAAGTTGTTATTAAGTATCCAAAAATATTGTGATTATAAAATGTGGAAAATTTGTCTAAGAAAATTTACTGTACAAACTAAGAGTGAATATTAATCCGCAGTATGTTTTTCTAATAAGAAGATAAACAAAAGAGCATAAATAACTTGATCGGACATCTAACCGACATTGGATTGGATTTTGGCGGACGATCGACCCGCGAGTTAGATAAAAGAATATTGGGATTATAGAAAAATTTATTTAATACCAAAAAGTAAATTATTAAGATAACTATCCCTTTAGTTTAAAAATACATTCTTCCCGTCGCTTCCACCAAATTAAAATTAAAATAATTCAATAATATTATTGCTAGAATGACAAGATATTATAAAAATGGATAATTTTTAATTAGTTAGAAATAGTTCCAAAAAAATGTATGCTGGAAATATATGTAAAATTGCTTACCAAAAATTCTTTTACTATCCGTATGTCACAAACTTCCAAAAGTTACAGCCTTGCATTTGAAATCAAATTTGAAAAAAATTTAAAGTATTTTTATCCTCTATTTAAAATTATTAAGAACATTCTTAAAAATTATCAACGAATTCCCCTTACATTTATTAATTCTGGAGGCTCTAAGCTATCCTGTAACATGACATGGCATAGAAAATATTCAGGTTTGCAGGAAATAAATTGCACTGCAAGTTCAAATCCACTTGAACTTTCATTTCGATGGCATCCTGCGAAACATCTTTTATAATTCGACTGATTATATTAGTAATGGCTGTTTTTTTAACATGACTGTTTTAAAATCAATTATAAGAATAAAGAAAAAACAAAGGAGAAACAAATTAAAATCGAAAAATAAAATAAATGACGAGTTAATGACGCTAAAGACATTTTGATAAATTTTAAAAATTACATATACATTTTAAGTACTTATATACATTTTTTTTTGTTATACATTTTTTGAAAGTTAATAGTAAAGAAGTGAATCATTTATATAATATATTGATGTCTAACCAATTGCTCGCTAGATTAAACATTTTGAATTGAAAATCTTGAAACGAAACCGTTTGTGAATAAGTCAAACTGTTACTATATAAAATACCTCTAGCTGTACCCCGTTCCTATAACCATATCAACGACTACAGTGCTATATGTATGTATAGGGTACAGTGTTGTACCTTGGAGACAATTTATCCTTCTAGCTGTACCCAGTTCCTATAGCCAAACAACTACAGTGTTTACCTTAGATCTACCATCAACTGTAAACTATGAGCACAGAATTTACTTTCTAGATCAGAGATTCTCAAAGTTATTGAGGACAAAAAGTTTGTGAAATTGTACCCTGTTTTTGACTGTTAGTAGGTTTTCATAGTACAAGTGATAAAAAAGCCCTTATCCTCCCTAGGCGAATTAAAAAAGTAGTACCAGCGTCGTAAATCCAAGTTAGTGAGGCTTATAATAAATTATGGTCTTATTCTTTGTATCATATATTAATAAAAATATAAACATGGGTTTTGTAGACTTATCCTAGAATATAAATTGTTTATCATAGAATATAGTGAATATTCTAGGATAAGTCAGGTAAAAACAATCCATGAACCCTAACTTTCTACAATGTGGCAAATAAGCTCTAATCGATGTGTACTATTTTCTCATAAGAAATATATATGGCAGAGTGGCCATTTTCGAGATAGAGTAAGAGGGAAATAAAATTAGTAAAACTTGAGAAAAATTTCTTCTCTCTACCAAAAAAGCTTTCTTATGATCGCATAAACGTTACATACTGCTGGTAGCCACTTCCGTTTCTGTCCGTCATCCCAAACGCCCAAAAAAGAGTAGCATAGTTTAATTGATATTATTAAGGAAATTTTTACTCGTTTTATTCCCCCCTTCCCCTCTATCCCCAAAATAGACGCTCTGCGTGTCATATATTTCCTATGAGAGAAAATGCTCCGCATCGATTCAGGAGTGTATTTACCACGCGGCAGAAAGTTAGGATTCTATAAGGAAGAACCGTTTCCATTATTTCACTTGAAGAAAAAAAACGATTGTGAAAAACAGATACATTTTAATTATGATTCTAGGTACGACAAATTCTCGTACATAATGTAAAATAGCAGAACAACCAGCGAACGAAGAGCAATACTCTTGAAGGAGTTATATAGAATTATGCTTGCGTTGTGTGAGCTATAAGCAACGCGAATAACACATATACAGTTAACTTTTCATGTGTATAAACTGGAAAAATCATATACATTTGCTTATATGTATTATATGGTGAAGTATTATTATGTGTTTGGTAATGGTACAATAACATATGTAGGGAATATAATAACCCGAAAAATTTTTACATAACAAATTTTATAATTGCTTACTTTTGTGGGTAGCGAGCATTTCAAAAATATTTTTAAATAATAAATTATTTTAAACTTTTTTTTTTAATCACAGTCGAATCTAGTTGAGCTGTTTTTCAAAATCAAACATATCGAGAAGACTGCGTGTTATATTTAGTTAAATTATTTCAATTACCTATTTACTTTATTCAGTTGCTACGTTCGTCATCCAAAAATGTAAACAACAAGGAATCCTAAACTCACACTTGAAAATATCTCCATTAAATTACCGTATTCCTTAACGCCTTTTCCAAATTGAACTGATTTTTAGTTTTTTCGGGTACGGAACCCAAAACCTTTCAAAATAAACCAACTAAATCAAAATCGATTCATATGTTTAGGCGCTACGATGCCACAGACAGACATACACATATAGCGGTCAAACTTATAACAGCCCTTTTCTTTGAGTTCGGAGGTTGAAAATGGAAACTTGTGTACATTTTAAGCATAGGATTTTTCCAATAGTCAATGATTCTTTATATTAATTCACCTGTACATTTTATTACCTATACAAAAATTTTCTTTAATTTTTTTAAATATATTATTAATATGTAAATTGAAACTTCCCATACCCTCCACCATAAAAATGACTCTATTGTTAATTGAAAAAATTTATTTTTGACGAGAGCTAATTTACCTTTATAATTGAATTAAAAAAAGTGTATTAATTTTTTTTCCCCGCTGAGAAAGAAAATGATAGATAAGAATCTTAATTTTCCATGTAATAATATTAAAATTATTATAAAATTTTAAAAATTAGATCAATCAAAAACAATTTTTAGAACAAAACTGTTATCTAATTTTAATCAAATTAGTAACATTAAGTTATTTATACTTTTAATTATTAATTTTTCATTTAAAATTATCAATTAATGGAATTGTTAGAATTTTTGGTTTAATATTAAAATAATTTTTCAAAATTTTCCTATGTAAATTGAACAAATAATAATCTTTATAGTAATATACTTTTTAATCTCTCTTCTATAGACTGATTTGGCTCACTTACAACTGGAATGCGAGGAAAAAATTTGAAAACGTTGAATGTTGATTCAAAACGTATTTTAAGAAAATTTTGCGACTCCTTATTATCGATTAATCCGAATTCACTTCCAGAAAATTCGAAAAATAAACTATTTAAATTTATTTTTACGAAATTTTTAGTACCTACACTTGCAAATGTTTTACAATAAAAAATTAATTCCGTATACAGAGCAAAAAATGTAAAATTCGATTTTATTTTTATTTATAAAATTTTTGTTTTAATAAATTGTTCTTGGAAACTTATTAAAAAAATTGTTATAGGAAATTCAAAAAATTATTCATTTCCAAAATTATTACTATTCAAACAAGCAAAACTATTCAAAATATTATTTAAAAATGCAAAAAAAAAAAAAAAATTAATTAATAATTTAAAACGATAAACAAAAAAATTAATAATTTAAACAAAACAAACGAAATATTACTAATTTAATAAAAATTCATGCAAATATTTAAAAACTGTTGTTTAATCTACTAATTGTTTTTGATGTTTATATATATATATATATATATATATATATATATATATATATATATATATATATAAAATCAATTCTCATCAAAAATATATTCTTTCAACTAAAAGAGAGTAATTTTTAGGGTGAAAATATTTATT
Organism: Chrysoperla carnea; assembly: GCF_905475395.1. Classification (NCBI taxonomy): domain Eukaryota; kingdom Metazoa; phylum Arthropoda; class Insecta; order Neuroptera; family Chrysopidae; genus Chrysoperla; species Chrysoperla carnea. The sequence continues at coordinate 30,089,919 of NC_058341.1, forward strand.
GGTGGAAGAAGTTTTAATTTACATTTTTATCTATTTTCAAAAATTAAAGAAAGTTTTTGTAATAAGATGTACAGGAGGTTCGCCATAAATTTTTGGTATTTTTGTCTAAATTGAAACAAAAAATATAACAACACAAATAATTTTTTTTTTTAACTTGAATATGAATAAAATTATTTAGACAATAAATTTATAAAATTTGATAAATAGTTTCACGAATTTAATTAGTCACTGCTTTGCTGTTTTCTTGATAATTTTAGACGGTAAATTCTAAATTCTCTCAGTTATCTAATGCGATTTAATTTTGATTTGATACTTAAAAGAAAAAACTAAATTATCTTTTGTACAAAATTTAGTTTTATGTAATTAGTTTAGTTTCTCACAGGGAGAAAAATTTAAATTCTTAATTTTTCATGAAATTTAAAAATAATTATAAAATTTAGAAACAAAATAGCGATTTAGAGACAGAATTATTGTTTAATTATTATAAGTAAATAATAATTAAATAATATTAATTTTTTTTTGAAAAAATATGCCTTCAAAAAAAGAAAACAACACTAAAGCAGCACTAAAACCAATACAATCGACAAAAATTCAGCAGAATTAATACTTTAATAAAAATTTTACAATTTGCAGTAATACTGTTTATTTTATTTTATCAAGAATTTAATACGTCAAATTGTGTACACAATTTATTTATTTCCAAAGCAAATATTTCCTTGGGCAAATTTATTCTCACCCTAAGAAAATTTTCAAATATATTTTCACTAAATTTAGTACGAGCAAGACATATTTGATTGCGCCAAGATATCTGCTTTTTGTGTAACATTAAAGTAAGTATGTAGTTTCAATTTAAAAGAAACAATAAATTTGGATAGAAACAAAATTTTAAATAAAAATAAATAATGGAAAATATCAAAAAAATCAGTCAAAAAGGTAAGTATAAATAAACAACAATTATTGTAACAATTATCTTGTTTCATTGTTGAAACAACACGAACAATAAACCAATTACAAGTATGAATCTTTATTGTCAATATTTACTCAATTTATTGAATATTTTTCATATTTTTTATAACAAACAGAGAAAAAAAAACACAAACAATAACATAATTTTATTCAGATGATTTAAAACTCATTTAATTTTTTTAAATTTGATTATTTTCCAGTAAAAAAACAAAAAAAGGAAAAAATTTTCTAATGGTGTATATAGTGGTAATTATTATTATATAATAGGGGTGTTTTATTTATTATTTTTTGACGAACATACACTGATGATGTGCGTGCGTATTCGTTAATACTCGTAGCATTTCGGTAACGGTAGTAAATATATGTATGTTGTCCCCACCCTCTAATACCGGAGCGAACGAACATCATAACGTTCGTTATATACATGCAATCCATAGTCAAACTACAGCTCCGGGAGTTAGTCAAAAACAGAATGTTGAGTAGTGAAGGCAGTTTATATTTTGTGTATCGTGTGCGCATTTACTAATATCAAAACACTATCGCAGTTTTTATATATAGTGTTTGGTATATCTTTTGAAGTAATCAAAAAAACATCATAGAAACAAACCAATTATAAAAAACAGTTTTTTATTTTAATTGTTGGAATTTATTTTTTGTATTTTTTCAACTGTTTTTAAAGATTCGATTTTTTGAACATTATATTTGAATTTTTTCGTTATTTTTCAATAAAATTTCAAGAAAGATAACTTGGAAAAAGTGAGTGAAATAAAGAAATTTACACGTAGGAAAAACATAAAATATACATCGAATTATATGAAAACAGTCGTAAAAATTCGAAGACACGTTTTATTGTATTACAAACATTTATATTTACAAGGCAATAGTGCTGATTATGCAAGGACTCAACAAAATTTTTTAGTGAAAAAAAAATTGTGTTAAAATTTGATTTGTGCCAAATTTTGTTTTAATTTTTTTTCCCTTTTGTTTAAAATAAAACAATTATTTATTATTGATGTGTAAAATTTTTCGGTATAAATTACTGAAATTCATTCGTGCAAGTTATTAGAGGCAACGACATCGACAAGTTACAACGTGATAAATTTATATATGTGAATGTGTGTGATTATATTTTTTGGGGGGGTTGTTTTTAGTTTTGGTGCATACGCATGGTAGTATGGATAAATAAGGGTGCAGTGACGTATGTGCGGTGTGTTACGACGGTCGACAAAAAGGGGGCCGGGGTGGCGACGTATGGTAACGGCAGTGGTATATACAGAGTAGTACAACAACAGCATTGATACGACTCTCAGATAGTATATGAAGGGCTGTTATATGGGGTTGATCATCAGTATAAGTTGGCATCTCTAATAAGAAACAACTTACCAAATATATAATAATTTTTCGACTACCCACAAATGATATGACAAAACTTCATTTCTCTATTTCGTAAATAAAAGACAATTTTCTACATGACCAAGTGACTTTTGCTAAGGTGTAGTGTTTTGGAACTGAAACAAATTATGTTTAATTTTGAACTTTTAACGTTGTGACAAACGGAATTTTTTTCGAACTTTTTTTAAAATTTTTTCGTTTTTCAATCTTCTTCAACCATGTCTTTCAAATTTGGAAGAGTATCGTCTCATCATCTATACTCAATTTTTCTGATATATTCTATTATTATCGAAGCATCTACATTAGGACCATCAGATTTACCGGCACATCCTAGTGGTGAGCCAATAATACAACAGCCACAACAACCACTACGGTATGAAGCACCGGACGACTGTCAATGGTGGATACGTGAACCTGTGGTATCTGGTGCGGCCGATGAGGTTGCACTCACATGTAAATTACGTACAATAAATAGTGAATTTGATACAACTAATTTTAGTGTAATACCATCAGAGCATACAACTTCACTGCGAATTGAATGTAATGATCAAATAATGTCACGTAGTTCATTAGATGAAAAAAGTTTTATACATTTAACACGCTTACGTGAATTAATCTTAGATCATTGCAAATTGGGTCGATGGCCATCTGGTACACTAATGGGCTTACGTGATCTAAGAAATTTAACTGTACGTACACGAAACACAGATTGGCCAGCGATGAGTTTGGATTTAGCACCTGATAGTTTTTATCCAGTCCGACAACTTGAACGATTAGATTTAAGTTTGAACAATATATGGACATTCCCAGAGAATTTATTCTGTCCACTAATTAACATGATGTATTTAAATGTTAGCCAAAATCGTTTGCAAGATATCACCGATTTGGGATTCCGCGAACGAATTACAACAGTGCCACAACCTTTAATAAGCACCCAAGATGAAATCAACCATCCAGAGTCTTCTTCAACAGCGGCATCAGTGTCATCATGTAGCTTAGATATCCAAATATTAGACATTTCATATAATAATTTTGTGTTAATGCCATCGAATGGTTTAAGTGCGTTACGTCGCTTACGTGAGTTCTACATCCATGATAACGAGATATCAATGATTGCTGATCGTGCGTTGGTTGGCTTAAAATCATTACAAATCATTGACTTATCAAATAATAAACTTGTTTCGTTACCGCCAGAGCTGTTTAAAGACTGCACAACTGTAATAAAAGAAATTTATTTGCAAAATAATACAATAAGTGCATTGGCACCGGGATTGTTTTCTAATTTAGATCAATTGTTAGCATTAGATCTATCACAAAATCTATTGACAAGTGTGTGGATTAACAGTGATACATTCGCCGGATTAATTCGACTAGTTTTATTAAATTTATCACACAATAAAATTACCAAAATTGATCCAAATATATTCAAAGATTTGTACACGCTACAAATATTAAATTTGGAGCATAATCAATTAGAAACTATTCCAGCGGATACATTTGCTCCAATGAATAATCTACATACATTAATTTTATCTTTCAATAAGATCAAATATTTGGATGCATACTCGCTAAATGGGTTGTATGTATTATCACTACTATCGTTGGACAACAATCACTTGGAAGGAATTCATCCAGAAGCATTCCGAAATTGTAGCAGCTTACAAGATTTGAATTTAAATGGAAATCATTTAACAGAGATTCCACTTGCACTAAAAAATATGCATTTATTGCGTACCGTTGATTTGGGAGAGAATGCCATTCAATCTTTGGATACTCCCGGGTTACATGGTATGACCAATTTATATGGATTACGTTTAATTGGAAATCAATTGGTAAATATTAGTAAAGCTGCTTTCGCTGATTTACCATCTTTGCAAATATTAAATTTGGCTCGAAATAAAGTTGAAAGAATTGAACGAGGAACATTTGAAATTTTAACGAATTTACAAGCCATTCGTTTAGATGCAAATCAAATTACTGATATAAATGGATTATTTAATGACATTACGTCACTATTATGGTTAAATATATCCGATAATCAAATTAAATGGTTCGATTATGCTTTAATGCCGCATAATTTACAATGGTTAGATTTGCATAAAAATCAAATTACTGAACTAAGTAACAATTATCAATTAGACACCGAATTACGTATACAAACATTAGATGCAAGTTTTAATAAATTAACAACAATTAATGCAAATGCAATACCAAATAGTGTTGAATTATTGTTTTTGAATGATAATTTAATTACAACAATAGAACCACATACATTTTTGAAAAAAATCAATTTAACAAGATGTGATATCTATGCAAATCAAATACAAAGTATGGATTTAAATGCGTTACGTTTAACACCCGTCAATCCAGATCGTCCTTTACCAGAATTCTACATCGGTGGTAATCCTTATCAATGTGATTGTACTATGGAATGGTTACAACGTATCAATAAATTAGATCATTTACGTCAGCATCCACATGTTATGGACTTAGAAAGTATTTATTGTAAATTATTATACAATCGTGAACGTACGTACATTTCATTGGTCGATGCAGAATCATCACAATTTGTTTGCACGTATAAAACACATTGTTTTGCACTTTGTCATTGTTGTGATTTTGATGCGTGTGATTGCGAAATGACATGTCCACAAAATTGTACGTGTTATCATGATCAATCATGGTCGGCAAATGTGGTGGAATGCTCAAATATGGGTTATACAAAAATGCCAAGTCGCATACCTATGGATGCCACCGAAGTATATTTAGATGGAAATAATTTTGGCGAATTATCATCCCATTCGTTTATTGGCCGTAAAAATTTAAAAATTTTATATGCAAATAATTCACAAATTATGGCTGTTTATAATCATACGTTTAGTGGTTTACGACGTTTATTAATATTACATTTAGAAAATAATCATATTAAAGAATTCTTCGGGTTTGAATTAGCAACCTTGGAGAATTTACGTGAATTATACTTGCAATATAATGAAATTTATTTCATTGATAATCGTACTTTTGTTGGGTTAAAACATTTGGAAGTGCTTCGATTAGACGGAAATCGTTTGACTTCGTTCGCAGTATGGCAGTTTCAATTAAATCCATATTTAGTGGAAATTGGATTAAATCAAAATCCTTGGACTTGTGATTGCCATTATTTACGTAAATACCGTGCATGGTTGCAAATCAATTTAAGTAAAGTTGTGGACGCTTCAAGTATTTATTGTTTGTTTAATAATTTGACAAAAAACGCACCACGCGGTCCGTTGATAACGGACTTTAATTCAACGGATTGTACAATGTATACAAGTTCCACAGCTTTAGCTGAAAGTCAAACAATTAATGATTATATTCCATTGTTAATGGTAACAATTGCAGCATTCTTTGCATCAATTGGTATTGTGTTTGGTGCATTTTATTATCGACGTGAATTACGTGTTTGGATTTATTCACGATGTGGACTTAGAATGTGTTATAAAACAACAGCATTTGAAGAGCAACAAGATAAAGATCGTTTATTTGATGCATACATTAGTTATAGTGTTAAGGACGAGGCATTTGTTAGTCAAGTGTTAGCACCAGGACTTGAAGCCGGTGAACCGGGCTATCGATTATGTTTACATTATCGTGATTTTAATGTATCCGCTTACGTCGCAGATACAATTATTGAAGCTGTTGAGTCATCACGACGAACAATTGTTGTACTCTCTAAAAACTTTTTACATAATGAATGGTGTCGTTTTGAATTTAAATCGGCTTTACATGAAGTGTTAAAAGATCGTCGCAGACGTTTAATTATAATATTAACCGGTGAAATACCCCAACGTGATTTAGATCCAGACTTACGTTTATATTTAAAAACTAATACAGTTATTGAATGGGGTGATCGACAGTTTTGGCAAAAATTACGTTTTGCAATGCCTGATGTAAAGAGACCATGCTTACATCAGCGTTCCTCTGTAAATATTTATGCATCCGCCACACCGACACATTTAGATCATAATAGTCATCATAATCATCATTTACATCAACATCGATCAAGGAGTCCTGGTATTCCGCCACCTCCACCACCGGGGAAAATGCCCCCTCATCCTCCGCATCATTCATTTTTACAACCTCCAAGAGAGTCACGTCCATTACCAATGCCACAACCGCTTTGGGCGTAGCGGATATTATTTTACAGGTGAGCCTAAAAAATGATTATTAGAGAAGTCAAAATTGTGTGCTTTTTAGTGTTTTTGATATTTGAACAAATTCTTGAAATTAATTTTGTGTTTCTTTATAACATCAACTAAAGAAGAATTTTTTAAAATTGTCACACTAAACATTTTTTTAATTGGAAATTTAAATCATATGTGTGTATAATTTTTTTTGAAAACTTAGTCACAAACAAAAGATATTGTCTAAATGAATTTATTTTTATAATTATTTATTCTGTGATATTATTAATAAAAAACAAAAAGAAAATTAAGTTTATGAGTTCCTTAGATATGTAAAAAATTACGACAAAACCTATTTACTACCAATTTTATGTCGAAATTTTTGAAAATAATTGTGTTTTTCTGACATAAGAAAAAATTCCCTAAACTATTACGGGTTTGTAATTTAAAACATGAAAGGGATTAATGATAGTGAACAAAAAATTATGAAAAATATTGTAAATAATTCAAAAAATTCATGGTTTATCATCATGATTCCGATTTATTGTATATGTTTGAAAATAAATTATTTTTAAACGTTTTCTTTTTAATTTTGTAAATATTTATTTAATTTATATATACATATAAATATTATATTTATTTTATTTTATATTATTTGTAAATACATGAAAAATTGTCGAAAATATAATGAAAATTTTTTAAAGTAATCATTTTGTTTTTATTTTATTTTTTTGTTTGTTTTATTTAGTTATCTTTCAGGTTATCAGTCAGTTTGTCAGTAACAAGTGTCGATATTTTTGGCACCAAAATTTTTTCGATAGATGCATGAAACTAACGATAAATTCGGGTTAAGTGAATACCAATATTTACTTAGAAAATTTTTTTTAAGAAAAAGGCTGTTTGCTTGTCGTTATTAAAAGTATATCAAGTGAACAAAAGTGTAAGCAGTTTTTTTTTTCATGAAAGAAGTCAATTGTTCCTAATATTTAATTCAGAAAATCGACAGATTTAAAAAAAAGAAAATAAACTTCTGATAGCACGTTGTGAAGAATATAAAATAGAATGTGTTTAGATCACAGATCTTTGAAAAAGGTAACAAAAATCGTTATTTTGATACAGGCTCCATATATCTGCCAGGTTGGAGTATACAAATATTTAGCTGTTCGAATCAGGTAAAAAATTTTTTATTAGATTATTTTGTAGAATTTTTTATGAATATAACTTGGTTGCTTGGTTGCATGGAGTCCTGCTCAGGCACAACTATCCAAACCAAATTAACGTGAACCATCTTAACTACCGTTAAGAAAACTTGTAATTTCAAATACCTGATACCTGAAAAGATATTCAAATACCCGATTAATATTTCGTTTAATTTCATATAAGTTAAAGTTCTAAAAGACATACTTCGTCTTTAAGTGGCGTAAAAATAATCAAACTTTAAAAGCTAATATAGCTTTAAGCATTCCGTTAGTAGCAAAATTTAAGTTATTTTTCAAAGTCTGTAAAAAGTCTTTCTTTTCTATTATAAGTAGTATTAATGCTTATTATACTGAAATTGCAATAAATACCACTTGGTCGCTAGATCAATAGCTTTATATAAATCATTATGAAAATTAGAAAAATAATAAAGCGTGAAAATTCAAATAGGCGAAACGTTCTTGTGGAAAAATAGCTTAGACCATAACATCATGGAAGGAACTAGGAGACGTATCGCAGAGAATGATTATAAAGATAATTAATCAAGAGAATTTTTTGTACCTAAATCTCGCAGATAAATTGAGAGAAAATTATTTGAGTTTCTGTAAGTATTTTGGGACAAATATTTTGATAGAACTTAGATAGCCTTAACACGATAACTTTTTTGATTTATCGTGTGCCTTCCATAGAATTCATTTAATTTACAGAATAATTCGTTTTAAGCCTTTCTTCTGATGTTCAAGTTAGGACAAAAATTTGTATCCAGCTATGGACAGTTCATTTATTTGAATACAATCTTCATCTAACTCGAGAATTACTTGAATTATGTTTTATTTCGTTCAAGCCATCAGCGATAAAATACATTTTATTAAAAATTTTTACTACCAAAAATAAAACGGAAGAATAATGTTTATAAAAGTTTTTTCGTTTTCTACCCAAAGATTTATATCTCATAACAATAAAACTATTTCCAAAATGTTTTTTTTTAGTTCAACAAGAAATCTGATAAAAATTTTTCTATTTCTAATATTAGATCGTGAGCACATAATAAAGCAAAACTTTTGTAACTTTTTTTGTTGACCGTTTGTGTTAATTTTTTTTTCCGATAAAAAGAAGTCATTGACAACACAAAACATGGCTTAAAAATCTTTTTCAAAAGTTGCACTTCATTTTTCAACTCCTTCAGAGATTACAAACTTCCGGCTAGTTATTTCTGCTACTTGAGAGGGAACTGAAATTCTTTCGACATAAACGACAAGTATTAAAAATATGAAAATCCAAAAACACAAATTCCAGAATTGTTTTAGCCGAGCTACTGTGTCAAACCTAGTTTTTCCCTATTTTCAAACCTACCTTTATCAATCTTCCAAAAGACAGATAGAAAGAATCATAAAATTACGCTTCATTATGGGCTCACGATCTACAATATTGATAGTGAAAATACGTATTTTACTACGTTCAAAGAATAGTGTAAAAAGAAAATTTTTCTGTAGGAGGAGTATTGGATTATCGATCCGGTATATTTTTACTTTTGTTTGTCGTAATTTATGTAAAATATAACTGGTAAACAAAATTTTGTCGACTAAAATTTTTCAAATGCAATATAAAAATAAATAAATAATATGATATTATGGCGCCATTGTTCATTTAATATTTGAGTGAAAAATTGATAGAAAAAAGCAGGAACAAAATTAAGAAAATATTATTGTAATCAAACAGCCATGATAATATGTTTATTATTCAAGGACGGAGTGGAAATGTGCCCTCTTTTAACTTTTTAAATCTATTTTAATATCGCAGCTATTTTATTCAGTCCAAATGAAACGTATGTTTGGCCGCCTGCATTCAAAATAGAAAGTAATATAGCGACTAGTAAAGAGCTTCAGTCACTTCTCTCTACGGGGAAATAGAAAACTTTATCAGCTAAACAAACTGAAAGGGAAATTTTCGGTTGATCCATGTAGATAACATATATCGTCTATTTGTTTCGTTGTTTTGAAACAGCTACGATTTATTGCCTCTCACACTGTCACTGAATGACTTTTATGATTGAACCTAGCATCGATAAAAGATATGCACAAGGTCAAGCGACATAAAGGTTGAAAAAAAAACTAGTATTTTGTTAGGAAAAATGATTGTCGTGTCTACATATTAGGTCTGTGTGGCAATAAAATTTTCTGCTATACTACCCACGCTTTGACAATTACAATCTTCCTCTTATTTTAGTTAAAACTGAAATTGTTTTCAACCTGGGTCGTTCATAATGGAATGAAACTGGATTTGTTATTAAAATGTACCGAAAGAAACACGGTTTGAATTGACCACTAATTGACATTTGATCAATTTATTGTTGAATGAATTCATAAATTTGTCTGTGGAACCGTAGTTTCGAACTTTATGTTGCCATCTCAATGTTTTTATTTGATGACTGGTTTAATCAACGCAGCTATATTGAAAGGTAATTTTATGCTCCTGATCAATATTTATAATAATGTAATGTTACAGTAATAAAACTTAGAATGTTTTTACTGGTACGTTTTGATTAACATATAGTATAAATTTTCACCAGCTTCTTTTCTATATAATAAATGTGGAAGCGCTAAGAAGTGCCAATAACAAGAATTTATATATGGTCTATATAAATTCCTTGCGCTTCCACCAAATATATAATACTTAAATAAAAAATGTAATTTAATTTAATTTACTGTGCTCGCAGTTATTCAAATTCAGTAAATTTTATTGGAAATTGTACTCTTTCTATATGAAATATATCAAATATTCTATATGAAATATATAAGTATAGTCCTATTTTTTTAACGCTTAGAAATATTCATGCTGCAAACAAAATGTTGATATAGTTGTTCATTCTTCATAAAATCACCTAATTAGTCTATTTCCGTTTGTCCGTCTGTGTCACCGTCATCATGATAGTTCGAAAACGGAATAAGACATCGAGCTAAATTGTTGAGAGCATTCTTAGGAAAAAAATGAATGTGAATTGGGTCATGTACTTATACAAGATTCATAGTTAAAATTTGCAGGTACCATCAAATAGTAAGCCTTTCGATAATATGAACGAGTCTAATATATAAATTTTCGAGAAAACATTTTTATTATTTATTGGCAAGATTGGGAGCTTTCAGACGAAAAAACAAAACCGCTATTTTATATTACATAAAAGTATTTGTTTTACTTTTAAAAAATACAAGCATCATTGCATTGCATTTGCATTTGATTCATTTTTTGTTTGTTGACTATTCAAATAGGTGTCAAAAATAATGCAACTGGCAAATATGAAGAATTTATTCAAAAAATTTAAAAATAAACAAGAATATTTTTGTCAGAATTTTTTGTTTAAAAAATCATAAGTAATGAGAAACATTCACATCCAATAGCTGAAAATATTTGGTTTGGATATATAAAATAACCAAAATGGCAAAGGATGTGTATTATCTAATAAACTTTCTCCAAGTATCAACTGAAAAATTCTTATTCAAATCGATAAAATATGACTAGAGTACCTTTCGTAAGATGACAAGATATAAATTTAGTATATTGTATAAATACAGTAGAATCCACAGAGTAATATTTTATAATATCAATAACATTTGAATAATTTTTGTGTGTTGTGTGTTTTGGGTTATTTTAAGTTTTAGAAAACAATGTTTTTGTGTATGCGGGGATTTATTAAGGTTTACAACAACGTTTTTTTTTACAAGCCTTAATATTTTATATTTGTTTAACAAATGTTTAATAGAGGATATAATTTACTACCGTACAAGGAACACAAAAAAACAAAATCTGGATGTTTAGAATAAAACAAAAAAACAAAAAATAAATAAATACCAAAGACCTTTTTATTTTTGTTTATGTAAAACCAAACACATACTGAAAAATTTTTATTGAGATTTATTTTTTATTATTTTTGTTCGGTTTATTGGTTTTAAATAAAAACAAAAAGGAAGCCGTGATGAACCAGGCCTTTTAAAACAATTCAATAGCTTTTAAATGAAATTACTTATTCCATAGCATAGGAATTTATTTTCATCAATTTATAATTGATAAATGTGATTAATTGTGAAAAAATTACTTTTCCACAACTTTGCTGAAGACAAACATTTCCTTTTTTTACCCTCCAAGAAAAATTATATTTTTGTTTTTGAACATTAAAATTGTAAATATCTCTTCTATAAGAGACAAGAAACATTACTAAAATATAAATTAGCAAAAAACCGAATTCTATTTTGTTTATTATATATAATTTCATTTACTCAAAGTAAATAAAACCAACTTTTGTGTTTCCATCTAATAAATCTTAATAAAAAAAACTAGCTGTGGACTATCCGCTTTGCTAGGCAACCCTCTTTCAGCATCACAACGGACTCTATGGTCTAAGTTTGTCCCACCCCAGACGGCCATTATAACCTAATCTAACCTAACCTAAGCCTTCCTGTGTTATGTCTGAAAAGATACACATTGTTTGGTATCTATTCTTAACATTTCAAAACCTTTTTATATTGTACAATTGATTTCGATTTTCGGAATAGAATCAATAACTTTTTATCAAAATTTGATAATAAAAAAAATCGGGTTATAAAAACACCAACAACAGCTCCCACAGTGCATGTGGACGGAGTTAGTTAGTTGATTTTGTGTTTTTTTTTTGTTTGTTTATATTTGTGATTTAGAAATGATTATTATCAACTTTTAAACAAAATAGACAAATAAAAATAGAGAAAAACAATAAAAAATTAACTTAAAAGTATACTTTTTGGAAAACAAATAAAAAGAATATTCTTCGTCTATTACAAACGAACTAACTTATTAACGCTCAATTTGGTAATAAAATTTTTATTTGATAGTATTGGGTAAGATAATATTCTTCTTCCATTCTTCTTTTATGAGCTATATATACATTTTTTAATGTTATAGTCTGTCGAAATCGATATTGTTTTATTCAACAAAATGCTTTTGTAAATACATTTTGTTCATCACCGCTCCGCTTAGATTCAATTCTTTTAAATACTTTCTTGTTAAATTAATTACCATGAAAATAGATCCAGTCTTTGAATATTTAATAGTTTTTAAATGTGTTTCACGCGTTAGATTCGATCAGAGTCAATTATGATAGTGCTTGATGTTAGTGCTTTTGCAATTTAATAGGACCAATTTTTAAAAGGATTACGTAGAACCACAAAAAAATGTTGTTTTAAACTAAAATAATTTTTACTCATTAACTAAATATACTGTTTTTATTCATTGTGAATCAAAAATTGTGAATTGTTTTGGATTCATGGATCGATATACTTATTAGAATTTTTTTAAATAATTAATAATTAATTAATTAATTTTTAAATAAATAATAAACTAGGATATTTTGCGACGTGTTTCAAAGGCAAACATAGATTGTTGATTATTAACATAAAAAAAAAGTGAAACTTACAATTTGAAAAACCCTCGAAAAATTTTTTCGGAACGGAACCCTAAACTCGCACTTGAAACACATCTACAAAACACTCTCCATGAAATTACCTTCTACCCAAGAGCCATCTCCAAACTAAATTGATTTTGAGTATCATGGCCCATTTTGTAGTTGTTCCGAAACCCTAAACTAGCACTTTAAATGTAGCTGAGAACACTCCCCATTAAATTGCCTTTGAAACAAAATAAATCAAAATCAGTTCATCCGTTTCGACGCTACGATGACACAGACAGACAGAAACACACACACACAGCAACCAAATTTTGGTTCGGGGGTTAAAAATTATAAAATTGATTTCATCATAAGATTGATGATAAATTAGCTGTTCGCTTTACCCTGTATAGGATAGAGGAGAATAAAAATAGGATGAAACAATGAACATCCTACTCCAAAATTAGCCCTTTATCCATTTCAATCAAATAAAATATATATAAATACAGACACACAAAAAACACACCATAATCCTGAATACAAAGAGAAAATAAATTGAAACATCCATCCATCCAATCCAAGGAAATGGTATGTTCTAGAGACTATAGTAGTAGTGATTAGTCTACACATAAAAAAAGTTAATAAAAGAGAATCATTTCTTTCTTGAAGTAAACTATTTTATAAAAAAAAAATTATATATATATACTGAGAAAAGATTATATTCGAAGATAAGCTAAAATTTGTATTATTTTTTTTGTATGAAAACATTGAGGAAAAGAGAGAAAAATTTTTGAGTAGAGACCAAGTTAATAAAATAAAATATAAAGATTGGTTGAAAAAATATATACTCACACAAAAAAATCAGGTCAAGTTTGTTCAATGTTTGGTTTCATTTTATTTCATATAATGTTTTACAAGGTAACACAAAAATAGAAACTATCTTATTTGAAAGAAAATAATTTATTCCATAAGTGAAATTTACAAAATTAAGGAAAAACTCCGACAAATTTTTCGAGTACAGAACCCTAAACTCGCACTTGAAACATATCTAAGAACAATCTCCATTAATTTATGTTTTCCTTTAGAGCCTACTCCAAGTTGAACAAATTTTAAGTATCATGCCTCTCTTTTTTAGTTTTTTATAGCTAAGAACAATCTCCATTAAATTTCCTTTCAAAGAAAACAAATAAATATCATCCAGACAGACACCCACGCATACACACAGTTGTCAAACTTATACCATCCTCTTTTTTTTAGTTCTGGGGTTAAAAATTAATCAATGCCAGATACATTTCGTTTTTTCGTTGTTTTTGTCGATAATTGATCCAATTCTTTATCTAAGACTGTCGATTTGGATTTGCAAGAAACGTTTTTTAGATTGCTTGCATTCTTATATTGTATTGCTTCCTCTTTACCCTTTAAATCCTGTTTGGAAAACATGAAATTCGTAAAAAATTGATTTCATTGAGAAATTACCAAGTTTTCATGAAAAAGCTTTCATAATAATGATTATTGAATGTAGAAAAAGCACACGACACCGTAAAAAGTGTTTAAAAGATGATAGCGCTTGTATATTGGAAAGGGCTCCATAACTAAGAGCCAGAACACAGCTTTTCAAATGAAAATAATAATTCCCTAAAATGTTGGCTTCCGAACTATCCATATGGAAACAAATGTTTGTTTATTGTTTCAGCTGTTATTGGCATACGACACTATATAGACAGCAATAGTAGTGAAAAAGAATTAGTTTTTCGATGGGACGATCACTTTTACAATACACTGTATCCGTATATCCTTTGGACTAGTCATGTTTTATATGACACATACAAACTCATATAGGATGCTTTTGTCAATTTACTAACATTTTTCACGGACGATTGGACGATGGTTTTCCCTATTGTTATATGTGTGTGCAAAAATATATATATATATATATATATATATATATATATATATATATATATATATATATATATCGTTCATATAAAGAAGAGATAGTGGTAAAAATGGTGATGACAATAATGATACCTTTTCCAATATTAGTTTAATATTTCACAAACATTATATATCTTATACCTCAAAAACAGTTAAACCTTGACCTCTTGGTGTGAGAATTATATATTTACTTCAGTTTTTTTTCATTCTTCGTAGAATAAAATGAAGACTTTAAAATGTCTTATACATCTTCATTTAATTTCATGTTTGTATAAATTAAACTTTGTTCTGATATTTTTCATTTTATGTGAATATTTTGGATTCAAAGAATGTCTGACAATGATGTGCCACTTTGATTTTTTTTTTTGAAGAGTTGTTTTTTCACGTTGTTTCACAAAAAATTTCAAGAAAGCAATGGAAGCGACTTCTAGAAAATATGTTAATTAAAAGTGATTAAATGAATGAAATAAACCAAAATTTACAAATTCTTGGTCGAAAAAAGCAAACTCTTTAGTATGTTTTATTTTTAACCGACTTCAAACAAAAGAGGAGAAGGTTCTCAATTCGATTGTATTTTTTTAATGCTCGTTACCTCAGAAGTTTCGACTAGGTGAACCGATTTTGATTATTCTACTTGAAAGCTGCTGCTTCCCGTGTAGTCTCATTTCAATTTGATCAATGGCATCTATGAGATAACCATATAAGTCTTAAATTTGCATTAAGTATCTGCGTGACAAATGGACCAATAACTTGTGCTTAGTTGCACAAGATTAATGTATGCTATAGAACGCAGAAACTAAATATGTTGTTTTTTTAGACTTTGGCCTACAAAATATTAAAATTTGACAATCATTTGTGTGAATTTTTAGAAACAAATTTACCGTTAATGTTTCAGTAGTATTTATCACTAATTTATATATTTTCACTAATTTATATATTTTTTGTTGCATGATCTCAATTGCGTATACTTATCTGCACCAGTAATTACTTTAAATTTCCGCTTTTGTTTAATCACATTACGATGAATGACACTTTAAACTGTTTAGTTTAAGATCCGTTTATTTCAAAATGTGTTAAATTGTAAAGTTGTTTTTATTTGATGATAAATCAATCAAATCAATTGCGACTCCAATCCTTTGCTAGCTAGATATAGCACATCAAAAGCTTTTAACTAAAAACGGAAATTAAATTTTAACTTTTAAGCCTAGCATTAAAGAAATTTATTACTGATGATTCCATAAAAATTGTTTGTCTGGTAAAGTTGTCGAATGTATTTAACTTTGACTAAATATATCTAATGATCAATTTGTTGAATGTTATGATTAAAAGCTAACAATGTTGTATGAATTTTTCATTACAAAAAAGCTTTTCCTATTAACAACCATATCTCGCTATGGTAACAAATAGTAAAATATGCGATACCAGCTCCTTATTATAAAATATGTATTTATTTACCAATGCAGAAAAATAAATACACGTTAGGAATGTTTAAGTTTCTTAGAATTAATCGTATAACTTCTTTTATACAGAGAAGTAGAAATATTCTGTGATATTTTTAAACTTAATTATTTTGAAAAATAAATTGGATGCTGAACAACAAGGTAAACACTGTGTATAGAATCATTTTCAAAATCAACTGTTGACATACATCTAAGCAAGAAGTTCAAAAAGATTTTTAAAAATTAAGTTACTTAAATTCAATTTTATTCGCGAACATGTGGTTTTCTTGGTTTTCGTATATGATCCAAAGCAACCCCATCTGATAGTAAATGATATCAGTGATCAAATCCTGATCTAAGCTCGAATCGTTGCATGTATATTATGTAACAAAATATACAAGACTGGATATTATTGAAGTCTGCCTTTTAAATCGTGAATTTCAGGCTGTAGACATCAGGTTTCGGGTCAGTAGGCAGCTATATTTCTCAATCTCGCATGAGTAACTGACATGAAAGTTTCATTGGAATTTATATCATATGAATTATTGAATTTCTGATGTATTAATTAGAAAATAAAGGTTTTCTTATTTGAAAGTTTAAAGTAACTCAAGTACAAACATTTCTTTTGAGGAAAAATAGCTTTTTGGAATAGCTGTAATAGAAAATTTTTTAATTTAAAGTGTATTAACTTGCAAGTAATTTATATCTGTAGAAATACACTCAACTTATATTCATGGAGAATGTACCAAGAATAGTCAATCTGATCATGTAGAATTAGAAATAATAAAATTAATATTTTACTCTTGTTTTGGACGAAATACAACGAATATTCAAGAAACTGAATTAGAGTTTAATTAAAGAGTTAATTTATTTTAAATTTATAACAACCATAATATATTATTGATTTTGATTTTAAATTAAAACATTAATAAAAAGTAGTTAATTTTAATTTATATTGACTGTCTGTGATACATTATATTTGATTAATTATTATCAACATTGAAATAAAAAATATTTTATCTACCTATAAAAAATATAAAAAGATTAAAATACATAAATTATTATAATTTTATCCTATTAAAACATTCTTTTTATGTCATTTTGTCCATTTAAAAGGATAATAGCTGAAATGACAGACATACACTTTATATATGTATACCGCGTGTATTACAAAAATGTGACCAATTTTTGGGTAGATATTTAGATTTATAAAGAAAATAAACAAGAGTATTGCTGGTTGGAAAAATTACTTTTTCATTAGTTCATAGTTCATAAATTAATAAGCCTATAATTGATGGTAATTAACTGGATCTACGCTTGATTAATTTTTGTGGTTTCTTGCATTTATGCAGCCAAATTATCCATTATAAGGCTACTTAATTATTTCTGTTATTATCGAATGCTTAACCAAAATATCTAAAGCAAACGGATTAAGACCATAGGATTGGTTACCAAAATACACAAATTTGTACAATTATTTTTCGGAGAAATATTACTCGTCATGATTTTATCAATATTTCAACGAATAGTCTATTGGGTAACTAGCGACTTCCAATCCCTCAAAAAATTAGGTTAAGTTGTTTATATAAAGTTTTAAATAGAACAAAGAAATAATTTTACCGTGACAGGTATTTGCTTGAGATCAAACAACATTTTTTATAAATTTTCTATTGAACTTGCTTTTAAGCGTTTCGTAGTTCTTTTAAAATTGTTTTATTATTTCTTATCAGGTTTGTTACGGTGATTACTTGTGCGAAGGTATGAAGGCAAAATATTGTTTCTCTGTTTCTGCAAGGAACTTAGAAATATGCATCTTATCCATGAACTTTAAGATGGATTATATTTTTCTGAAATACCTTGCATGAGTTAAATCGAAATCTTGCCTGTCCCAAAATAATTGTGTCTATCAAGCCTATAGGATACTATCATGCAGAGCATCAAGTCTCTCACTTTGCAATGAATAACCTTTGGTGCTCTTACTTAAAGAAATTTAGGTATTTTTTGAAATCACGCAAAGTTACATTAGTAACAAAATTGTTGATACTAAGATCACAGGAACGCTTTTAAGTTCTGTAAGCAAAAAGTTTTCTATGAGCCACCGTATCAATATTTATTTCACAGTTATTTGTTTTGTATCCCAAACAGATTTATGTCAAATCAAAAAGACTAATAACATAGTCGATTGTCATGTTTCTTGTTACATTCTGTACATTATTTAAAAGCGTATGTTGGTAATATAGTGAATGTATTTCAAAATGAGACAGATAGCTTTAGAGTTTGTTATGTGTAGACCAACTAGTTAGATAGTAGATACGATATAGATACATACAGATAGATGATAGGTACTACTACCAGTGTGGCTTGTATCATTTTATGGGAGACTAACAGATGGGCAAGGTATTACATTATTATTTATATAAAGAGGACATCATTCATGTAGGTATACAAAAGGATGGGTCGGCATTTGGTTGACGGATTAGCGACATATCCCGTAGGGACCTAGTGAACATTTTGAATAAACCATCGTTAGAGCTTATTATTTCTATATATTGGCAGGTTACATTATTTAGGTATATATTATAACTCTCTGGATATCTATAACGTTATGTGTATGTATATGTACAGGGTGTTATTTATATATGGGTTCAAGTAGACAAGTTTAATAAGGTTGTACTCCATATTTTCGGCTGGTACCAAGATATTTATTCTAAACGCAGTGTACAGTAGTCAGTAGTCTAAATATTTAAAGCGACGATACTCTTAAACCACCTAAAGCCAATTTTTGTTAACATTCAAGATATCTACCGTACCAGGGATTCAAAATTATTAGCTTGCCATCATAGACAAATTTGTGCGCTTATTTCGCGTTGGACGAAGAATTATTGAAATGTTTTAATTCTAAGGATTTTATATGTATGGAAATTTGTGTTAAGATATATACTATCTTGATAATACTCGAATACCTCTGGCTTTTGACAGGACATACTTACGATAATTTGTTTCCCTCGCCACAAAATATCTCCAACACAATCATTTAAAAAATTTCGAGGCATTAAAATTTTTTGTAAGCATGTTAAGAGCCAGTTTGGTAATGTAAAAAAACGTATATTTTACCAAATTTGACCGAAAGGTATTGTCAATAGAGATTCTGTAGGGTCATTTTTCTTCGTAAATGTCACCCTGTAGAGATTTTATGATCGGTATGGTATGAAATAATGTATGATATGGTACACTCCAGTATGCTTTTCATAATACTCACTCAGTTTATTTAAGCTATTGATGTGAGTTATCATCATTATTTGATCATGATGTCTAAACTATATTTCCCTTTCGAATAGAGAATATCTTTTTCTATCCTAAACTATATAGGGTAGAATGTAGTACCAGGGATCTAAATTTACATTTATGTGTTTTTCTAGCCGTTTTAAAAACTGGTAGTCCCTTTTTTTAATCCAATCTAATCGGCTTTAGCCTCTTCGACCGATATCCTCCAGATTTGTCGGTCCGTGACATCGGATCCCCATCCAGTTACTCGCATCACCTTCAAGTCATCGACTTGGCCCAACCATCGACTTGGCCCAACCAGGAAGTCGAGGCTTGCCTCTTCTTCCTGTGACGTACACTTCCTCCATTCTTTGTGCATGTCCGAACCATCTTGGCCTCTATGATTTGATGAACTTCACGATATCTTCTTCTTTCAGGGTCTTCTAGATTTCCCTTTTGGTTTAAATTCGCCATTCTTTCTTGCTCACTCGGATTGCACTATATATCCTTCTTATGATCTTTCGTTCAAATCGTCTTTTTTTCTCCTCGTCTTCTTGTGTCAGGGTCCAACTTTCACTGCCACATGCTTTTGTTCATCTGTTCTCCAAGATATTTGAATTGCGCTACCGCCTTATAAACTACATCACCTATGACTAGAACTTCCATTGTCATCCGATCTTGTGAGACTGAGATCTTCATGAATATAATAGTATTTTCTTCATTTATTGCTAGTTCCAATTCTGCAGCGTTCTCTCTTATCTGTCTAAAGACTTCAATTAGCTTGTTTTCGGAGCGAGCGAGTGTTCCAAGTTACAGCTATATTAGCAGTTTTTCATCAAATGTTAGGTAACCCTCTAATGTGAGTAACCGTGCGTTCTTTTTTGTATCTGAGGTACTTCAAAGTACCCTACTATAAAAGTATCAGCGCTTTTATATAAATTTTTTTCTGCAATATGTTTATATGTTTTAATATTAACAAAAGAAATGAAATCCTGTTTTTGTATTACGTTTATTGGATATTTGACCTTTGTTGTTTTGTTATTAAATTCAGTATATACAAAAAATAAATCAGCTTTAATCCCTAACATACACAAGTAATTACTTTTTGAATATATTAAGGGAACAACAAGGCTGCTGCTTTTTTATAATTATTTAGGATGTTCGTTCGTGACTTATATAAACTTAACCTTATTTAAAATAATATGTCACAATATTTAATAAAAATAATAAATATAATATATTAAGTTGGTAATATATTTTGTAATTAACATTTCATATTTGCAGGGTGCATGTATTTAACAAGTCTTCCAGTTTGTTTAATTTTTTCTATTTTTCTAAAAAGAAAGTGTATACTAAAGACCATTAAAGTTTTACACCTAACATTAATAAATTTTCCGTTGAAAATTATTTCCTATGTCTCAGTATTTTAACCTTTTTTTATCACAAAGTTGATATGATATATAGCGAAGAGTGTATATAACCCAACCATCTTAGTCAAAAAAAGTGGTCGAGCTAAGAATCAAACGGGATATATTTTTGTGCACACGTTTATTTTGATAGTACAAATGTTTTCTCGAAAGTTGCATACGGTCACGTGTGCACGTCCTTATATATTCAAGGTCGAAGGTCGCGAAAATCAATTTTACGGGAATAACTCGTTTCCTTTGCCTTCAATTGTATTAACATTTATTATAAAAGTGTAGGGGATCAAAATACTTGTTTTTGCGACCTCTGACCTTGAATATCCAAGGGTGCTAAACTAAATTTAAAAAAATCGGTGGAAAAATAATAACATTTTGAGTTATGAAAAGTGCAAACAAAATATATATGACGATAGTAAAAATAAACCATAAAAAATTTTTCTCCAAAAATTTTCAAGTTGTGTATATTATATCTTTATACATTTACTTTATATATATATTGATCGACACTTAAAATAGCTTAAAATAGTTCATAAAAAGTTTTTCAAATATTTTACACAAAAACAAAGATAACATTCTTAAGTATAATGTTTTTTAAGTGTTTGTCAAGTCTAATGAAATGAGGGTTCTGAATATTAACTGAAAACCTACCCCACAAATCTAAATGAGAAATGTTTTAGAAATAATAACAGATTACAAATCTATCGAATAGAAGAATAAATACAAATTATAAGTATTATCAAATGCCTATTTTGTATCATGACACAAAAACTGTTACTAATAAGCCTTACAAGTTTTTCCTCTAGGCTTTCTTACCTAATAAGCCCTTATTATTCGAATTTGAATTACACTAATCGTAAACACCGTATATTTTTTAAAGATTTGAATAACACTATAACACAAATTTTATGACTTTTCTTAAGGGATGATTCATTAAAAATTTACATCCGAGCACAATTTTAATTAGTAAGTACTAAACTTACAAATATGTCCTTTATTTTGCTAGTAATGCAATTATCGTTTCTTTGATAGGCTTTTCTTGCGAAAGTTAAAAAGAAATTTTTATATAAAAAATACTAGTTACTATAATAGATTATTAGGAATAATTTTAACCTTAAATATAAAATGGTACTAAATAACAAGTAGTTAATATTTATGTAATTGTGTCTTATTTACAGAGGCGTATTAAAGTACTTTTTCAAGGTAAAAAATCTAGATGAAGATGACGGTAAACGGTTACCGATTTATTGAATTTTTCAACAAAGTACATATTGTTTTAGATACATTATCCTAAGCTATAACAATTTAATGCTTTAAATACATAAATATTGTCTGAAGCAATACACGATACAATATTTATTATATATATTTTTAGAGGGGGTTATATGGTTAACAGGCAATAATCCCTTAGGGCTAAAAAGTCGGATCATATCGAATAAAAACATAAATATATATACGTCCCATCTTATATAATGTATGATGGAATACGTAGTAGTTGAAATGAAACGCGTCTCGTACACACCAAATACCATATAAAAATGTTTATGCCGATAAGCAGGAAATATCGTTAAACTTTACTATATTTTTGTGTATATAAATTTATAAAATATATTATGTATATTCCATCTAGAATAAAATGCGTCTTTTGGTAGACATAAAACACAAAATTTTTATAAACAGTATATTTTTTTGTGAAAATGCATTAAATTTATTTATTTGTATAGTATATTGCTGTGCAGTTGTTAAAATAATATAATATAGAGGTATACTAGCCGAAAAAAAAACTAGTGTGAACTTCAGGTGACTTCTGTGTACAGGCCATTCTTTAAAGTATTACGTAATAGTCTGAGAGCCAGACATATATAGGCTTATTTAAAAAATGTCTCCACCATGTACTCCTATCAACTTATTATACCATGTATATGAAATATACCAATAAGTTTAGTTCCAAGTTTGTAACGCTTAACAATATTGATACTATGAACAAAATTTTGGTATAAGTGTTCATATAATCATCTAATTAGTCCATTTCCGGTTGTCTGTCTGTCGTCTGTCGCCTGTCGTCTGTCATCACGATTACTCAAAAGCGAGAAATCAAGCTGAAATTTTTATAGCGTGCTTAGGATGTAAAAAGTGAGGTCGAGTTTGTAAATGAGAAACATAGGTCAATTGAGGCTTGGGTCCGTAGGACCCATCTTGTAAGCCATAAGAGATAGAATAAAAGTTTAAATGTAAAAAATGTTTCTTATAAAAAAATTAACTACTTTTGTTTGAAACATATTTTCGTAAACATCACTGTTTACCCATGAGAGCGCAGATGCGCAAATCGTATAATATGTATTACATGGGAATATCAGTTATATATGTGTGACATGTATGTATGTGTAATGTGACACAGTAATCACCACTGACTATACATTGTATTTCAAAAATTAACTCAGTCAATTCTTTGTTTTCACTTGTTTTTAAAAACAATGAGATTTAAGTACTTACTATTTTGATATGAGGACGTCTCCATGGTAAACCAGATGTCACCTTTTTATTTTAGATGGAACACATTCATTGGAACAGAATTTTGAAGAAATCATCTTGATAATAAAGAAAATTGAAGTTTAGCCGAAGCTCGAGTGTTTAATTTAAGAACATTGAATTCCAATGAAATTGCATTCCATTTCTCAAATCTTTCTTGTCTTTTTATAAATAGTTATTAATAATAACTAGCTATAAAATTATTAAATATTTATGCATACACTAATTAATTATCATTTTACATAAATTACCACAAAACAAATTATTATTCAATAATAATTATATTAAAATATAAATTTAACTAAATTCTTTGTTTTACGTGTACCATAGTAATGAACAATCTCTGTTTATGAATTGTCACTTGGTTATTTTTGTATCAATGCCAACTTCACCATTTTAGCTCTGTACAGCAAATGTCCCTGCATGTCAATAAAAATATAATTTTTTCCCCATTTAAAATCATTTAAAATTTTTTACCAAACTTTTGTGATAAAAATATGAGAATAATAGTACAAAAAATCGAGTCTTTAAAAAAAATGAATGTCTTAAGGAAGAATTTATTTACTGATTTAGCTTGAAATGAAAAGAAGATTGTGTTGAAACCTCAATATTTTTGCCTGTATATAGAAGTTATAAGATGGTATTTATTTGTTAGTTTTATGCCGCTTTTAAATCCTTTTAGAACGTTCATGTGATGTCATCGTTCCATTAGTCATTATCACCACTAAGTAAAACATTTTTTTTTGAAATTTTTATAATAAATATTTCCGGTAAACAATTTAATTAATGATTGTAAAAATTAATTATTACAAGGAATTTAGATTTTTAAATAAATGTACAGAATTTTTTTTTTAAAGTTGATTGAATAATGCAGTGTATTTTTTTTACGTGTGAATATTAATTATTTGGATGAAAGTTTTATGTAAAACAATTTTTTTGTAAAATGTTATTTCTTTGATGATGAAAACATTTAATTATATAGGATTCGGCACAGATGATCTATCACACTCTACCTACAGTTGGTAGCTCCTACTGTCGCACAATGGTACCAGGAACCCTGAAACGTACCAGGAACGTTACCATTTTAATTTAAATTTGCCGTTGAACCATTGGACCAAAATGTATTACGTTTTTAAATTCATTTAAATTCTCAATATTTAATACCCTCTTAATGCGCAGTCTTCTTGGCTTTACAATGGCTTCTTTTTCGAAGCACTTACACAAAACTCGGAAGGTGTATATTAAAATTGTTTTTGTTATAATCGGCGAGTAGAAATGATTAAAAGGAAAAAGCAGATTTTCATGTTTAAAATTATTAAACGTTTGGAACATTTTTAAAAAATACCAAAAATACGGCGTACCTTACCTACAGACATCATTATTTACATACAGTCTCGTCTGGCGTTCATAAGGTACTCGTGAAACCCTACAATCGTGTCGTTTTATCGAAGCCAACTTTTTGAACTTAAAAGTGTGTTTTCGAGTCTAACAGTTCAATTTAATTGATTCGAATTTATATGTTTGCTAAAAATAAATAAATTTTAAACCAGAATTAAAAAATCGAACTACTTAAATTCAACTGTGTGCTTTAAAAATGTAGTTTGTTTTTTCAATTGTTCGCCTCGTTAAAACAAGTTAAGTATAGTTAGTGGTACAAAACCTACTTAGCTTGCACACAAATAACCAATGCGGGAATAAAATAATTCTTTAAAATCATGAAATTTATTAAGATTTTGTTTTGTATAACATTAGAAAAATTTTTAAATTAAAAGAATACATATTAAAGACTTTGTGAGCAGCAAAGCACCATCACTAAGGTCAGCTGCCCCCTCATCAGATCTTCTTTTGGAAATGGAATTTTTGTCAATTTATGTTTCTGATTGCATGAAATATTTACAAAAAGGGCAGAGGTGGAATCTTTGAATCGGTATTTCTAAAATGCAATTCTTAAACATTAACTAAATTCTCATACAAATGTTCAATTCTATAGTTCGATTTGGAGAGGTATATTGATTGGCAAAACCTAAAAAGCTCAAAAATTTGAGATTGAAAAGTTTTTTTGGCATTATACATTCGGAAAGATTGTTGAGATCTCTGAAATGTACTTATACAAAATGCAATTTGGAGGCGCCCCGTAAGTTATTAATGCCTGGAAAATGTTGAAAGGGGTTTTCCTCTAAAAAATGTAAATTGCTAAAATCAACTCCTGCTATAACAAAATCAGCATTACGAGTAAATAAGCCAATATACTGAATTTTAGCTTATTAGAACTTAAGAAGGTAGCTGAGAGAACAAAAAGTAACAGGAAAAATAGTTATATATAACAGATATACTCAAAACCCTATAAATATTGAGCCAGTGATTGAGAAATACATTTGTAACAAACCCCCCACCTCTTTCTGTTGGCCTCAGATACAGTACAAAAAGTCTATATTTTCGGTTAAAATATGACTACAAATCTAAAAAGTAAGATGAAACAAAATATTTACTAATTAATACTACATAGGTAGATAAGTTATACAGATATCTCATCTAATCATCTCAATTAAATTTCATATATTATTTAAATAATTATAAATAATAAAACTGGTTTTTTTTTTTTTTTTTTGTTAACAAAACAACAAATATATTTATTAAGATTTTAAAGAGCATTAATTATATAATTATGTTCCAAAAAGGAAGAAACACATTTAAATGCAACTAAATAAACCGAAAATTATTTTATTGAATATTTTAATTTCTGGTATAAAACTATGTAACTGTAAGTTCAAGTTCCCGAGTTCAATTAGCCTTTTTTAAAGAACATGAAAATCTCGTAAATATGCAGCCGGAAATTTACAGTTGTTAGTAACGCAGTGCGGTAATTATTTCATATAAAACGGGATATTAAATCTAGAAATGTCCCTTTTGCTCGAAAATCCTGGATCCTTATCCAAAAATCTCGTCCAGGAACAAACTCTTTATAGCACACTTTCGAAAAAGATAAAAGAATTCAAAGCTGCAGGAGGTGATAAAAGTTTGAATAGATGCCAAAACTAGAAAGTTCAAGCTTTCAAATGCACTAGTTAAAAGAATAGCTATCAAGACTATGAAACTAAATTTTTTTTATATTATTTATACATATCTCAAGTAACGAAAATAGAGCAAAGTATGATTTAACTCCCTTCGATTAAAATAAGTAAAAAGGCTACAATTAACATGTTCAGTCTTTTTTTTTTTTATAAATATATATATAAATTTGCTTAATCAATTTCAACTCTAAATTAAAAACAATACATTAAATCAACTGTGAATGAAATATAGAATTAACAAATATTCAGTTACATTTTAATTTAAATAAAAATTTTTGTATGAGAAAAAATTTTTTTTGTGTATAATATATTAATTTTGAAAAATATATAATATATCATTTGAAAAAAAATAATAAAATAATTTATGTTTTCATTTTAAAGGTATATTGTCTCATTAAAAATGTGATTATTAATTATATAAGCATGAAACAATAAATTAATACTATCAAAAATTACAGACAGTGGTAGAAACAACCCATAGAGTGCAGATGAATAACGTTCTGATTGATTATTGATAAATAATTAATATACTTAAATTTCTTTTATTACCATCTATGAATATTTCCATTTTAGGTATTGATACCAAGAAAGAAATACCCTTAATTTGAAACATTAAAATCGTAAATATTCTAAAAATATCGATATGAAATTGTAAAATTTTCTGCTACGTATATTCTGAACATTTCCTTTTTTTCGAGTAAGTGGTTGTTAACACTGCGTGACTACCCAGTTTCATAGCTGAAAAAGAAATTAATTACCCTTCGCGTTATGCGCCATTTTTGTATTCTCCTAAGCACTCTACTCTTTGACAAAAAGTTGGTGATCTACTTTCCAATTGCTTTAAGTAATCACATAGATTATAGAACCTTTGCACAAGTATTTTGTTGCATTCATTAGCGAAGATCTTAAATATTATTCATTTAGAAAAGTACATTATACATTTATAAAAGTACCTAGTTTTACCAAAAAATTTCAATTTTCGAAGTGTACACAATAACGTACTATCAACAAAAAAATTATTTACAAAAAAAAAAAAAAATCTCCGCAGATTTTGTCTAAAATACATTTTATTATCATAAATAATATTTATAAAAAAAAATTTAATTATAAAATGTAATAACTCATAGCTTTAACAAGACTTTAATCAGAAAAAAATAATCTCATATATTATTATAAAAATTGTTATTAAAAACTAACGGTTTATAAAACAACCTTAAAACTATAATTTTATTATATATTTAGAGTTGAAAATCTGGTTTTGAAAGTGTGAATTTTTTCAACTTCTAATCTAATTTACATGAAATAAAAGAATAATAATCGTTTTAATCAAATTTATATGACCATGCCGCGCCACAAAGTATTTTTTTTTTATATAAATGTGAGTGAGACTCTTTTGTCAAAACGTTTAATTAAAATTTTTTTTAAACAAAATATATAACACAACAAAAACTGAATAGATTTTTTATTCATTTGTTTTGACACTGTTAGTCATATGAAAAAAGAAAATAATAAATTTCGTAGATTTTCATTTTTACCTCTATGTATAAAGACTTAACATTTAACATCATATTTTTGAAACGTAAAAAGTAATAATAGACGTTAACGTAGTTCCAGCGCTTGAACTGCTGTGGAACCAGATTAGTTTAATAGTAGTTAAAGCGCTGGATTACCTTGAGGATTTAGATTTTCACAGTATGTGTGAAGACTTTTACATTGTTTAATATTTTTGCAATTTAGAAAGCAATTCAGACGTTAATGGTTGAGAGTTTCATGGCAATATAATCAGGTTTTGTGTTCTTTAACACAAAATTTACAAAAAAAAGAAATCAAATTAATATATCAACAAAATAAGGTGCCTGAAAGTAACTTTTGCTGGAGCTTTGAAGTTCCTGAGCACTTTTTAAACTTTTATGGATCGAGAAATCGTGGTTACCACTTAACAAGTCCAAAGTGTATACATTTGTATACACTTTTTTTTATTATAGTGCCGTGCAACTTTAAAACATCTTGTATATTAAGGTTGAAAAACGAGGCTATAATCGAGGTAACAACATGGAATCGAGACCAAATATTTCTTATAAACAAATTTACTGCAACATTTTTGGGCATAAAGTTTTTATTTTGAGCACAAACTTTTCGTTTTAAGTATCCCGTTTTGAAAAAACTTGTTAAATAGGAATCTCAAAAAAACATTAATCAAGAAGCGGACCAAATTTCGGGTAGTAGTCTGAGATACACGAGTCTCAATACCCGGCGGAAGCAGTAAAGATTATCAGGTATGGGACAATTAACTGATAAATGAACACACTGGTCGCAGAATTTAGAATTTATTATATACAGCTCACTTAGATACTAATTAAAGCGTCACGGGGATTTGGAAAGTGCAAAAAGATATTTCTCCTTGCAAAATTCGTCTAAGCCATTTAAGAACTTATCAGCATTCTGCACAGAGGTGGAATTTTTTTTTAAATTTTTTTATTTTAAAATGTGTACATTTATTTTAAAATGGTCTGTAGATAAAAGCGCAGAAATACATTTGGTTTTGCCTTTGTGACTATTTTGATTCAGCATGTTTATTAATTGAAACATACAGTTAAATATGTGAAAAACAGTTGGTTGAATCGAGTATAGACTGTCATTTATATTTGATATTATCTGAAAAGTAAAAACATTTTAATTGGACTGGAGCAATTTGTGAACTTGAAGTTAACAATGCAACAAAAACTAATTTATTACCCAGACTTTTTGGCAACGATCAATTTTTGATAAGATAATCCATAGACTTTGTATGATTTTCGGAAATCCGATTTTTTAAGAAATTATTGTATTATCGAGCCTCTCGTTTCTTGAAAAAGTTGGCTTGGTTCATACCTTTGAAATCGATAAAGCGTTTTAAAACAGCTCGTATTTTGAAAAACTCCATGTCAATCAGCTCAATCAAGTTCATCATGCTGTGCATATGGGTTTGAATGTGTGAGATTGAAAGAATAAGCTTGTGGTTTTTGTGCATTAACAATTATTTTTATTTGATGGTGTGAATTTCAGTTTACGAACCTTGTACGTAGCAGTCTATCACACATGAAACAGCATTATAATCCATTATAATATTTCATTTTAGCGTTTTTTTTTTTTTTTTTTTTTTAAATTAATTTACAAACCCATTATTACACATTTTTTCTGTTTTATAGTTTTTTTTTATTATTATTAAAATTTGACCACATATAATACACAATAAAGTGGTCAAAGTTTAACTATGTACGTCAAAACATTTATGACATCATATTTACGTGGTCATTTTCTGGATTTGAATTTCATTGAAATCATTTATGATTTTGATGTGACAACATTCTGTTTGCCCCACTGTCAAGGATTGGTTATTCTTTTCGCGTGTAATTATTAATCTCATATCTTCAATTAAGGTATCGTTATATCCGTTCAAGTCATATTCCTTATATTCGTCGTTAAAAATTCAAGTATCCTTAGTTACGTGTTAAGTTAGATTATATTGGATGTCCACGAAGGACACACTTAGGCTATAGAGCCTACTGTGATGCCATATATGTGTTTTACCACCTTTTCTGCTAATAATTTCATTTATCAGCTCCTCAAATATTTTCAGAGGCTGAATGCACCTTATTCATGCATATACCACGAATCATACAAGCCCATACCAGCTACCCTAGAAAAGGATAGTATATTAGGAAACCCGATACCGTAGGAAAAAGAAATACGTTATTTAAAAAAAATTGTCCAAACCTATCGGGTTTTTGATTTGTAATGCTAAAAAATTCTTGACGGACGAAAACAAACGGTATAATATCTGATTAAATTAATAATGATAAAACGCTCGTCATATTCGGATGGGAATGACGTCACATAGCTTATTGTAGTCAACTCTAATTCTACAAATATCAAAAAATCTTGAAAAATTTGTAATTTTTACTAAATAAGAGACGGGACAAGTCCATCTTATTGGGTCAACAATTTTATTTGGGCATCATATGAGTTTATTTTAGCCTTGTTTTCTAAAAGAAAAAAAAAAGGTAGTAAGCGAAACATATTCTACATAGCAGGACTTTCGTAATTTCCACAGGGTACTACTAGTTTGAATTTTGACTTCGTTGTAAAAGTCAAAATTACAAGGAAAATAGTACATCTTACAAAAGTTTTAAGTGATACATAATACGTATTTTATTAACGAAAATAAAGGAACCTTTATAAGCAGATTATGGTGGAAAGTAACTTCATCACTAATTTCATTAAAACTAGACACAGCTTCACTATACTCAAAACGAATATGACGTAACGATTGCGATACGTGTTAGAGAACATTTACTGTTGTTTACAGATAAATGTACTTCGTATAAATGTATACAACTTCATGAATTTTTACGTGAAGTTGTATACGTTCGTTTGTAAGACAATATTTTTCTACATCAAATACAAAATAATCTATAAATCAAACCAAACTTCTGATATGCTTGCCATTTAATGTGTCACATTTATAGTGTCATGTTTTTAAAACAAAATGACCTATAAAAACTTTTTCCGAATGAAAATTTTCTTTTTATGTGTTCTTTTATATTGCAAACAAATCAAAAAAAAAGGGCTTTACGTTTTACGTAACAAAACTGTCATCTTGGATATTCCTAAATGATGTTTTTAAAGTTTGATAAATATTCTAAATGTATTTTAACATTTTCAATGGAATTTATTGGTATCAACAATGGAAATGGTAGGATAGTAAGCCTTTTTATTAATAATCATTTTTAAACAAGTGTTTACAAAATTAAAAAAACCCCGACAAATGCGATTTATTCCTTGTAAACCGATTTTTGGTAACTTAGCTATAAAACATTCTCAATCCAGTCGGTTCGACCGTTTAGCAAGTAATGAGCAAGTAACATTTGTCACCATCTTCTTATTACCGCCTCATGCTTTTTCTGCATGACGTTTTTAATGTTATCAAAGCTCTCTAGACAATATCATTGTTTTTCTTTTCTAACGTATATATCTTTAATAAAAAGAATATCAATTTTGTAATCAGCTGCAAAAAAAAGTTCTGTAAAAGCTTTGCGTGACATAAAAAAATCGATTTTTCATTCAAATTAACATACCAGATAATCTTCAATTAGTTCACGTTGATAACCTGTCATTTGGCAAGAAGTCAAACGTATCAAGCATTAACATATGCCATACGCATATCATCATTCGAGCACAATGATATTCTACCTAGATTATTACAATACCTAATACCAGATCATGTTTTATACAATGTTTCTTTCGAAAACATTTTTTTGACAAGCCTGACATGGATTATATAAACAAATTTAAATGATAATTTTTCTTTTGAAACATATTCCAATACCTCATCTACCCATTTCTCTACCTTAAAAGCAAATTTAATTTTTTTAAAGAAAAAAATTAAGAAAAAGAAAACAAACGTGTCAGAAATATAACAATAGAAAAATGAAGAAAATTTCATTTTTATATATATCCACGATAAAAAACAATAATAATTCTTACAATTTGACTGAACTTACTCCATATCCGGTATAAACTCTAATCCACGCAGGCATTTCTTCAATTTGTCTTAGGTTGTAAATTTATACGGCTTAGAACTTTCCTTTTATTTTATGAGACATGAACTCGCTCGCATGTATAAGCACATATATGTTCATCTCACTCTTTATCATTGTAAATTTTCGTATATATATATGTACCGGGTTATCAAAAAATGGGAATAATCTATGATTTTCTACTTTATTACATAAAATTTGGTTAGAAAGGTTTTTTGTATGAAATCGCGAAAGCTTCAAAACATGTGTATAGTGAGTTTGCCCCTATTTATGCATTCGTTCTCTGGCACAAAATAAACAAAAAAGTTCGTATAAACCTATATCTCAAATTATTTTTCAACTGACTTACGGAGGAACAAGCTGAAACTAAGAGATAAAATAATGGGAGTAACAAGTGAGTACGAAAAATTAAGCTGGCACTTGAAACTGATCTAAGAACACTGTCCATTAAATTACCTTTTTCCTTAGAGCCTCGTTCCAACTGATCTGATTTTGGAGATCATCGCTTTTTTCAGTTTTTTGAGTACGGAACCCTAAACTCGCACTTGAAACATAGCTTAGAACACTCAACATTACATTACCTTTCAAATTTTAATAGCAAAACATAATGTTGTAATGCATTGTCATGACAAAAACAATTTTTCTTTTTTACAAAATAGTCTTTATAAAGGTCTTTATAAAGGAACGCACGAAATTTTGAACTAATTACCATGCGAAGTGAAACTATTCATAATTGTTATAAATTTTTATACCATGTATATATGAAATATACATAGTATTATAAGTTTAGTCCCAAGTTTTTAACGCCTAAACATATTGATGCTACAAAAAAAAAATGGTATAGGTGTTCATAAAATCACCTAATTAATCCATTTCCGATTGTCCGTCCGTCCGTCCGGCCGTCCGTCCGTCCGTCTGTGGTCACGATTACTCAAAAACGAAAAGAGATATCAAGCTGAAATTTTTACAATGTGCTTAGGACGTAAAAAGTGAGGTCAAGTTCGTAAATGAGCAACATGGGTCACTTGGGTCATGGGTCCGTAGTACCCATCTTGTAAACCGTTAGAGATAGAATAAAAGTTTAAATGTAAAAAATGTTCCTTATCAAAAATTAAACAACTTTAGTTTGAAACATTTTTTCGTAAACATCACTGTTTACCCGTGAGGGCGACAATTAGGGCGGACATTTTATAATATGTACTATCCTTGATTATCAGTTATGTATGTGTCACATGTTGGTATATGTAATGTGATAAAGAAATCAATACTGACTATACATGGTATTTCAACAATTAACTCAGTCAATTGTTTGTTTTCACTTGTATATATATATGTATAATATACATAATTTAGATGTTTTAATTTAACTTTTATATATTGGTACACCTGGTAACTTTTAGCTAGGCGTTGTACATAGCGTGTATCGATTTGACATGTTCTAGTAGTTGAAATCATAATTAATCAATATATTAATTAGAAAATCCATAGATTCAGTTAAAGTGTGAATTATTAAACTTATTGCAATAAAAAAAAACTAAATTGATGTGTTTCGAACAATCTTTAAAACATAATTTTTGTGATAATTAATCAATATAATGCGCTTCAGTTCATGTAAATTACTGTCAATTTTTATTCATTCATTTATTTGATATAATAATCAATTTTACAAATTTTGACATTAAACGTCAAATTATCAATATAAAACAATTACAAAAACAATAATTAATTATAAATATTCTAAATTTTAAACATTAAAATTACATTCCAAATATTCTAAATTCTTAATATTAAAAATAAATTCTATAAATGTTCTAAAAAAAACGTAATTCTGTAAATGAATCTATTCATGAAGAAAAAATACAATTTTTAAGTGATAAAATGGCAAAAAATAATTAATAAGTGGGCAATATATGGATTCTGGTTAAAATATGATTTAGATAACATTTATTTGATATAATAATCAATTTTACAAATTTTGACATTAAAAGTCAAATTATTAATATAAAAGAAAACAATTACAAAAACAATAATTAATTATATTAAATATTCTAAATTTTAAACATTAAAATTACATTCCAAATATTTTAAATTATTAATATTAAAAATAAATTCTATAAATGTTCTAAAAAAAAGTAATTCTGTAAATGAATCTATTCATGAAAGAAAAAATATAATTTTTAAGTGATAAAAAAGCACAAAATAATTAATAAGTGTGCAATATGTGATTCTGGTTAAAATATGATTTAGATAATCTGTTATGATGGGTACCTTTTTTTCGTCATACTCATTCAAGATGCTTAATGCTGAAAACAGAGTGAATTCGTTGACCTTGTCTCTTAAACATCCAGCTTTACCTTCGCAATCTTCCAACAAATGTTCCACACTTTCTATCCTGCCACATAAAACACAAACACGTTCATCATTTATCCCTCGGCTGTTCCATTTAAAGCCGTACTTATACTTGAAAATTGATTTTTGAAAATTCAAATTGATTTTGTTTTGATTTGTCGATTTTTCATTTACTTTTCTTTGGATAACGTTTTTGTTTATACTATCATAAGGTTCCCTGATATTTAATTCGTTCATTTTTATAGCAAATTCGTCGCTCCAACTTCCGTTCATACATTTTGTAAATATTTGCCACTTTTCATTATTCGTAAAAAGTTACACAAGGCTTTTTGTATGAGTTCTTCAATGGATGTCACACCTAATTCAATATTAATTGCCGAGTTAGGGGTAGATTTCGGAACACATAGAATTTCTTTATAAAAATTATAAGCAAGTGCATTGACAATTCTCAACTCATTTTTGTTGCAGTTTAGGGTCCATATTTCACTGCCATAATGGTAAGGTTTAAATTTTTTTCGAGTGGTTTTTATACTTCATTCTTCTACTATCATTATACCATGCATATATGTAATATGCAAGGTATACTAAGTTTAGTCCCAAGTTTGTAAAAAATAGTTTGTTGCATAAAAATATTGATGCCATGCACAAAATTTTGCTATAGGTGTTCATAGAATCACCTAATTAGTCCATTTCTGGTTGTCCGTCCGTCCGTCTGTGGACACGATAACTCAAAAACAAAAAAGATCGAGCTGAAATTTTTACAGCGTACTCAGGACGTAAAAAGTGAGGTCGTGTTCGTAAATGAGCATCATAGGTCAATTGGGTCTTGGGTCCGGAGGATCCATCTTGTAAACCGTTAGAGATAGAACAAAAGATTACATGTAAAAAATGTTCCTTATAAAAAAATAAACAACTTTTGCTTGAAACATTTTTTCTTAAACATCACTGTTTACCCGTGAGGGCGCAAATTAGGCGTAAATTTTATAGTATGTATTATATAAATTGTATATGTGCAATGTGATAGAGTAATCAAAACTATTTATTCATGGTATTTCAACAATTAACTCAGTCAATTGTATGTTTTCACTTGTTAATTTTAATTTTTGTATATGCGGATCTTCTGTCTTTGTTGCAAGACAAAATCTTTGAAATCTATTGTAAGACGCTACGTGATCTTGGAATTCTACCATTATAGTTTTATCACAGGAAAAGTAAATTTTACTTAAAAAGTTGAAGGCTTATATTGAATGTCCTGGTATACATAGTTTTTTTTCTCCTTATATTTTATGATGATAGATGTTCTTTTTTTCACATTTTCGTTCTATATCTTTCTAGACTTGATATCGTTGTATGCAAAATATATATTTTTCCCTCCATATATTATTATTATTATAAAAATATACGCATCGTATTTATGTATGAGATGGAGCAGAGAAGTGTGCGATTTCTAAAAAAACTAAAAGCTTGCAGCAGTTATTATTTTCAACCTTACTTAGTTAAAAAAGCTTCGAATGTATATATTGGCTTTGTTGTAAGATACATACAATTTTACGCTTTCAAAGTTACAAGAAAATTATTGGCTGAGATGCAAAATTATTTTGTCCACCCCAGTAAGCTCAGGTGAATAAAGCGTAAGTAATTTCGTTCACGGTATGCCTATGGTAATGTGGTCGATTACCGCCTTCACAATATAAATTAATTTAATTAATAGTTGTGATGGGCTGGTGTAGTACAAGATATATGCATGAAGGAGGTGTACTTAGCTTCTCAAAGTAATTGAGGAGTATTGGTACCACAATGAGCTAGCTATAGCCTAAGTGTGGCCTTAGTGGACAGGCACTATAACCTAACCTAACCTAAGCTAATTTTACCGTTGTATTTAAAAGTTACTTAAAAAGTACTTGAATTTTCACAAAAGGAATTATTTTTTTGAAACCGAGTGTATTTTAAAGTAGAAAAGGAATACCTACTCTGGAAGATGTTTTACAATGTTTTCAAAATCGTACTCTTCATTGCGTCATCCTGTATATGTATTGCCCCAGACACGTCATATCAAGTAACTAACGTTAAGTGAATTTCTTTGTATAATCATTTTTCATAAGGAAATGAACCGTTCAAATCTTATTTAATAAGCATTTCTTTTTATATTTCTATATTTAGATCGCACAGAAAGAAAAAAAATCATATATTTACAAATGATAAAATACATCCATTTATTTCTTAATGATATTAACAATTTTGCCTATCCCTTTTTGTTCGGTAGCTTAAAAAATTGATGTCTAACCTAAATTCGAGTTTAAATATTCAGATTTGTTAAGTATATTTATTATGTTAGGAAAGAGTGTCGTACCTGTAATCATAATTAATCACAAATTATTTTTCGAGTAGCGTCAATATTCTTACACTTCATGGGCTTTTTGAAATTAAAATTTTAAACAGCTCATAAAAGTTTGCCATATAAACATTATATAATATATCAATGGTACAGGACGTGGTTCTTAAGTTTATACTTTTTCAAAATAAAATTAAATAATATATTCAAAATTGTATGATGGCATAACAAAACACCCACCTATAAGCAGTAATTTGATTCGAATGTTATTTAAATTACAAAATTTAGTTTTTCCACTAACAAATTTTATTAAACCTACTTCACTTTACACAAAAAGACGTAGAAATTCATTTCCTCTATTACCTTCCAGTAAGTAAACTTTTCTTTTCGCTTTCCTAGCATCATTTTTCAAGGAATTGAAAAGTGTATGAAAAGTGTAGGATTTCAAGGAATTGAAAAGTGTATGATGTGTCCGTTACAAGTGATTCAACGTTTTTTGTCCCAAAGGTACAACACACTACCCTACTTATAACAGTGAAACCCCTACGCTTATCTCCATAAATCCATTTTATTCTTTAATGATATTTATAAACATTTCTTTTTCTTTCGAAAATATGCTCATTGATGCCTATCAAAAACATGCGTTTAAATTTTAATGTGGAATCAACGCTAATTTTACAAATCTTAGTATATGTTTTGCCTGCCACACACTACCTGATACCCTTTTGATAAAACTCTATATAAATCGATAAAAATTCACGAACGTGGATGGATTAACCTTTAAAAGACAAGCAAAGTGTTTGACCTAACGTAATGATTGTGATTGGTTTCAAATTCGAATAACAAAATGAAGATGAGAATCCATATTACGTCATCAAATTGGATTCTCGCGTTTTTGACAGGATAAAAAAGGTTTAAAACTTAATTTAAGTTTTTGGCAAGAAAGCGTGTGTATTTTTCCGAAATAAATTTTTGGTGGCTTTTTATTAGCAAAATCAACATTTTGAAGCACTTTTTCAAAAATAGTGGAATACCCTATTTGTTAGCCCGTACCACATCTGATTGAAGTTTAAAATTACAATTTACGTATTTATTTTTGGTTTTTGGAATAGATTAAATCAGAATTTTTATAATCCGAAATACGTTTTACTTAAAATTAAACACAAAAGGACAAAAATTATTTCAAAGAAGAAACGAACTAGTGAATGTAAGTTAGAAACTTAAATTATCTGAAAATTATTTTTACTCAAAAGTAATTTAACGTAAAGGGTTGGGTTGAGAGAGAGAGCTACTTCCTAAAAATACATGTAACCATATAGAAACAACGTAATACACTTTCCTATTCTTTAATAATATTCTTTGTACGTCGCCATCGAAGAAGTATTTTCGATGTTATACATATATACGTGTTAGATTTAGTTTATTATGTGTTCTGGTTTTGGTATTCATTATGATTGAAGAAATGAAATATATTTTATGTGGTTGCAGAAGACGAAGACGGAAGTTCAATAATATATATTTGCTATATGATGGCATAGAGTATAGTTCCTCCATCGTACACTCCAAGAAGTTCAAACTTTGAACTGTGTGAAAGTGGTAAACCGTTCTATATTCATGTAACAACACATTTTGAACACATTTTTTGGTATACATATTGTTTTATTAAAATTTTTATTCCTGTTTTACCGAGTTTCTTTCAGAGTCAAGATGCAGATTTGTTATTTAGTTCAATCTCGTCGTTTAATTTCATACACAAAGTATGCATGTTTAAAGGAAGAAGGGCATATTAATACGTGTAAACAGAGGAAATTTAGAGTTTTGGAAACGTTGCAGACTTACAAAATGACAAAATAGTAAATATATTCAAAGAAAAGACCATTGCGGATATAAAAACCAATTTCAAAAAATTTATTAAAAATTATAGTTGTAATTGTTCAACTCATGGCAAAGAATCATAAGGATCTCATAGAAATTGCCCTTAAGGTAGTTGGGTCACGCAAATACAAGTGATTAAAAGCCGTTAAAAAGCACACGCTGTTAAAATGTCAACACAATTTACTTCGCCTAACATGAGATAATTGTAATTAAGAAAAATGAACGCAAATGGCTATAAAAGAACTTATGCTCACTTATACGATGCCAAAGCAATATCCCTATAACGGGAAAGGAAACGATTATAATTTAAAACAATAGCTCTCAAGCGTTTTTTCAATCGCCAAAACGTTAAAATAACAATTTTTAATATTTAAAGTAAGTTCACTACAATTACCATCAAATACAACATTTCGGGTGATGCTAGCTGCTAAAGTCAAAGAGACACGAAAAAATTGTTCAATAAGACATCCTTTATAAAGATGATATCTATATGCAGGTATAAAACAAATTTGGACAAATTCTTCAAGCCAGCTGACCAGCTGTGTAAAAAGAACAATAATGATTTATTATTGTGAAGTCAAAATTTCTGTATGTGATATTTATGGATGTTATAACGTAATTCAAACTTTTGGTTGATTATCAGGCTTATGTTTTTTGAAATTCTAGTTCTACCCAGTCACATAGTGTAGGACTAAATTTTATTATACCCTGCGATCTACACACAAAATATGTAGTATGCGAATAGTTTGAGGTTGGAAGAATGATGGAAAATACGGTTAGTGAATCTAGGGTAATCCCAACCTCAGAGGTTTATTTTGTTCCTATAAAAGACGTGTACATTTTATATATAGAGCAGAAGGGTAATAGACATACCTACCACTAGTACATATACAGACTGTTCTTTTAGGTGGGTGTAGCGAGTAGGACGTTAAGTGTAAGTAAACAAAGATAGTCTTAATACACGGTAATAACTCTATCCTTTTTAACTTACACTTAGTGTACTACACCGAGCTAAAAAGAACAAATTTATACTCGTAGTAGTATACACACTATACTAAATTTTACCACCCAATACACTTATTTAAAACGAATAGTGGAAAGATAGTTTTGAAGGAAAATGATATTAAAATACAACGAAAATGTTATTAAATGAACATAATATATTTATATATTATATAATATAGAAAATTTCTATTATATATAAAATTGAGTACAAATACCAGACATCTTGAAATTAAATATAATTATCACAACCATACGTAAATGTTTAACAGTACAGAGTGTTATCGATGAGCAAATAATATAAAACGTTACTTCAAACCCATAATATGGTATTTAAGAAGTATTCGATTTTTGGAACGAAACTCCTAATCGCAGGTTACAAATTTTGCGGATGTGGGCAAGACTGATAACCGTGTAACTTTTGACTATAGCTGCATACGAACCAGGGAATATTGTTAATTGAGGGCACAATTTTCTTTTTTAAATTACTACGAATGTTGTTAATTTACTGCATTGTGCCTGTTATTTCATATACAGGGCGTTCTGTTATTGATAGCAGAAAATGGTACCAGTAAATCAAGACAAATGGAAAAGCTCCTTATCAAATTTCGATCTGAGGTCTGATTCGGGAAATGTGGCTATGGAAAAAATAGAAATATTTATGAATTCACAAACCTATCAAATTCATTAAATAAGTAGATATCACTTCAAAATATAGAGGCAACCATCATAAAACAATAATTGATTGTAAATTAATTTGGGTAGCTGAATACTAAAAATATTCTTCTTTATTTATAAAGAAAATAATAAAAACCTCCGTATATATTCCGAAATGCAATTCGTTCCCACCGGGTGTTGTACGTCACTTAATGTACATTTTTGATATATACGTTAAATTCTAATCATAATAGAAATTGTACCTAATAAGAAATTTGCTATTGAATTTCTATAACTGGATATGTTCACCATTTTTTAAAATAACGTGGTCACTAGAGTTTTCTACTTGCTTGGGGTTACACTAATAGTTGTATAAGTGACTAGAAGAATAGCTTTTGCTTGCATCTTTCTGTCAGTCAAATACTTTGAACATTAATAAAAAATTGTTACTATTAAATGAATTTATTTTTCCTGCGCCACCCTTTATTACTTATGGAAACCAATATATATTATGAATAATAATATAAAGCGATTTTCATATTTAAAACAATGTTCCTTTTGAAATGGCATTTAAAATTATATTAAATTAGAAATTGATTACAATTCAAAATTGTTGTTGAAAATCAGAATGGGATGTCAGAATGTGACAATCATTAAAACGAATTCGATGAATTTATAGTGTTTTAGACGAAAATATTACTTAAGTTGTATAGTAATAATTATTAATATAAGATAAAAGTTTTGTTTTCACTCTGAAAATCGAAGCCAAAAAATTTTGTTATTTCAATTAAAATGTAAATAACATAAGTATGAAAGTCATTTCCAAACATGTAAATTTCAAAAATCCTATGTAGGTAGATTTAATTTATCAGGATACCTTTCTAAATATTTTTTTGTGGATACTTTTAAAATTATAAAAAAAAAAACTATGATTTTAGCCACTTTGATGACTTTGATATTATCAGTAAGGCTTGGTTGATTAACAAGTGAAATTTACAAAATTTAAAAAACCTCCGACGAATTTTTCGGGTACGGAACCCTACACTCGCACTTAAAACATATCTAAGAACACTCGTCATTAAATTTTCTTTTTCCTTGAAGCCCTCTTAGCTGAACCGATTTTGAAGATCATAGCCAATTTTTTAGATTTTTCGGGTACGAAACATTTAACTCACACTTGAAACATAGCTAAGAACACTCCCCGTTAAATTACCTTTCAAAATCAAAAA
Source organism: Chrysoperla carnea (assembly GCF_905475395.1). Classification (NCBI taxonomy): domain Eukaryota; kingdom Metazoa; phylum Arthropoda; class Insecta; order Neuroptera; family Chrysopidae; genus Chrysoperla; species Chrysoperla carnea. The sequence goes on from NC_058341.1 coordinate 30,131,732, forward strand.
ACGTTAAAACCAAAAAAATTAAAATCGGTTCATCTTTTTAGGCGCTACGATCCCATAGACAGACACACACACAGAGCGGTCAAACTTATTTTGACCGCTCTGTGTGTGTGTCTGTGACACCCCTTTTTTTTAGTTCGGGGGTTAAATATAAGTTTTTAGTGAAATAACCAATATTAAACAAAGAAATGTTTATTATGAGCAAAGATATAAAATCACATTTAAAACGATTTATGCAAGTTCAAAACGAAAGCTATTGGCTTCAATTGTAAAGGTCATATTTGTAACGGATTGTTATACAATGTATATACAGAGTTATATAGAAAATATTAACGAACTAATAGATTTATCATCTATTTTCTAATTTCCTTAACGAAAATTAATAATTCATTTTGTTTATAACAATTTATTTAAAAGAACTTTCTCAATAAGTATCATATAAATAATAATTTTAAATATAATATAGACATAATATTATGTTGTTTAATTAACAATATTATTTTAAGAATAAATATTATTTAACAAGAGCTAAAATTAATTTAATTAAGTTTTTCAAATAATAATTTTAATGAAACGAGTTATTTAATTAGATTTTAGTGTTCAATTTTATACATATAGAATTTATTAAAATAATGAAAACTTTAGGATTATATCAGACTTCATTTTATAGAAAATTATTATTTTATTAAAGTTTGTTCAAAGCCTGTAGCTTCTTCTTAAAATGAATTATCCTTTCTATTCCATAAAATAATTTCAATGCCAATAAAAATTTACAAGTAGCGTATTCGTAATTTCAAAATATTCGTAATTTATCAGCTAAGATTTCTTCGGAGAGGAGTGATCCGTGAACAAAGATTTTTCAAAAAAATGATTTTGTTGCGCTTCTGTTTTAAATTAATACAATGGGGGTGCATAGCGATCGTAATATGTCGAGATCGATAGATGTGGCTTAATTATAATGCATAAAAGTTTAGCAGTCATCTGAAGACAGAAATCGTCGCTCGTAGGAAACTGAATTGTTAAAAAATCATGCTATAGAAGATACATGTCGTATCTTAGTTAACCATCATTGCGTTCTTTTTTTGAACATTCCATTCTCCTAAGAACAAAATCTTCCAAAAACTGCGCATACCACAGTTTACGTTTATATTCAATGAGTCTTCATCAACTTAAATCTGCTCAGAAGACACAAAATCCTAACGGAAGCCTGTTCAAATGCAACTAAATTTATTTTATGTTTTTTTTGCGCAAGGATTAACAAATATTAAACATCACGCCGCTTCGTGAATCAAAATTAGTATTTTCCAAATAAGCCTGATAGCTTACGTCAATTTGATCTCACATCTTTCCCTCCACTTCCGCCAATTTAAACGCAAGTACAATTGACTGTTGTTCACAATTACATAGTGTTCAATGAACTCTAACAAATGCAAATTAGTTTGTCCTAGCATGGAAGCCTAAACTTGATAATTTTCAATATAATCTTTAACTTATATAAGACTTTCTCTTCTAGAGTATTTATAAGTATTTCAAGTTTAAAATTCGACAATTTTAGAAAACTGATTTTAATCTATGTGTAGTTGTAACTAAAATGGGTGATTGAACCATCGTTTTAAGCCAAAACGTTTGTCTAGGTTAAAACAAGCTTAAAACAAATTTTTTTTCAATTCTCTTTAATTTTTTTAAACTTTGAAATAAGTATAACAATTATATCCAAACGGCCATTAGTTCATAAAACACATATCATTAGTGTATTCCTAAAATTATTTTCAAACTAATAATTTTGTTCTTTATATTCGAAAAGACTCCATCAGATCAAATGCCCTATTTCTAACATCGGAACTAATTATATATTTAATTATATTCAAAATATTTTTTCTCACTACAAATTTATGAACAAAAAACCAATCTAATTAAAAAATATTTCAACATCTTGTTATAATTTGTACATGTAGAGTACAAATTGAAATGGCTTATACAAGTTTATAAAGGAAGTAATTTAACTTTCAGGTTTCTAACTTATTTTTTGGTAAACCAAACAGTAATAACCATAAAGTTATATGGACCGAAAATTATTACTTCAATATTTCCAGTAAAATACAATTTCTAGTTAAAATGTTTTACAAATACAAATAAGTTAATTTCAGTGACTACTAAATAATACAGGCTGCAGTCATAAAACTTTCTAAATTTTTCAAAACAAACAAGCCTTAGTGAGTATGATTGTTAGAGACCAGAACAATAACTTTATGAATAAGTATACGTTTTTAAGGAAAATTTATTTTATATAATTTTGTCGGTCACAAACATTTCAGTTTTTACTAGAACAATGTCTATTGATACTTGTATCCGATAGCCTAGACACCATTTCTAGCAAGCTTGCTGCCTTCAAAATTTATGAATTGTCATGCATGTATAGAGAGCAGAATACTATTCGGAATATTTTCCCTATTTAATTTCCCTCTTTAGAGTTCCGAATTCTCGAAATAAGCATTCATAACTTCAGTTTAATTGGAGTATTTTTCATCTTTTCTTCTGTACAATTTCATTGCAAATATGATGACATTAAATTTTAATCTTTCTGTACTGTATTTTATTATTTCAAATACTTTGCGTAACTTTTACCTCATATAGATAGAATATTCAACCCACTCAAACGATTAAAATATTTTCGGAAATCTCGAAGAAATCCAGAAGATAGATAATATATGTCTATTCTTGGGGTTAACATAAAATCTTTCCATTAGAAAATTGGTAGAAAATTATTCTGTCAGTAAGTACTCATCAAATATTCTTACCAACGTACTTATTTGCTAAAATATTGCCCCTAATTATTTGTAAATTTATGATACCCAGCATGTACTAACGACCTATATAATTTTCTTAGAAACAATATGGTCCAAATTAAAAAATTATAGGGTCAGTAGACTAAAATCTTAAGAAATGTCACGCGGTGACATTCAAACAAAAAAACTTGTTTCTGACCATCCACTTTTATAATTTATAACTCCTACAGAAAAAAAATAGAAGAATGTAAAACCTCAAAAGAATTGTTATAAGGTCCATATAATCATTATATTGTTATTTTTGAAAAAATATTATTTTTTGAACAAATTATTTTAACAATGCTTGAAATTATAATTTTTTTATACTGCATGTCATATGTGTTGTAAGTTTCTATTTAATTTTTGGCCTTTTGTGTGAATTTATACAAAATTCCCTACTGTTTGGGTTTCTTAACAGAAATATCATTCAATTAGAAAATCTGTCATGTTGATAAAAGAAATTCAATTTTGTTTAAAGAATTGTGTATATACAGGACATAAAAAAATAAGGTTACGTTTCGTTGACAAATACTTGACAATAATTTTTGTTACCTGAGAATTTAATATCATTAAAAAAAGTTAAAATATGGTACAATTATATGGTATTGACAAAGATATCAAATAACACAACATATTGAACAACAACAAAAATCTATATAGAAGAACTAAATTTTTAGTTGACAAATGCAGCAATATGGCCTTTACAAAATTATTTATTTTGATTCTAGAAATATTTTATCGTTATCGTATATACAGGCTGTTTAAAATTTAATTTCTGACTATTCTAAACTCTGACAAATCGATATTAACATTTTCTTAAAAGAAAAAAATAACAATCTTAAATTTTTTTCGTAAAGTAGCAATTTTTAAAATAAAATACATGATGGAACCGCAAGAAGTAGGACAGTGTGTAATTATGAATGTGGATTTCTCCCGACAATTCAATATTTTCAGCCGACTTATTCGAACGAGCCGAAAAGCCAACAGCTTGGCTACCAACAGTATCGATAATCCAAATCGATTTGTGATAAATCATTCTGTGTGGAAAATTCAACGCTATAGAGAGATGTACAGTCAAACAATGAGTCAAACCATGATCGGATATACAAAATGTCTGTCGTTCTCAAGTAATAATTTAGGCTAATCTCTGTGCGTTCTTCTTCGAAAATCAATTTGTGTCATAATAAATGGATTGCGTATTTAATTAATTACTTCACTACTTCACTTTGATTTGTAAAAAGTTTCTAAAAAATTCGAAACCATGGTAGCATGTTTTTATATGAGTAAACAGTGGCCTAGAACTAGTGAAACTTTTTCGGACCAATTTGAGAAATCTAGAAGTTTTCGGGTGTATGTCGTGTTCTGTCAAAATCGAAGTGTTTTTACAGAGACAGAGTTTCTTTTTGGTTTCGAATGTTTTTGGCGGAAAAAGGAAAACTATGAAAGTCATTATTGGCGTTTGTAATATTTAACAAAAAAAAAAAAAGACTTGAAATGAATAATTTTGAGGCTATTACGTTGATCTCATATTTTTATCAAGTTTAAATTCATATAAAAGTGTAAAAAGTGATAAAATTAAAGACTACTAAATAGACCTCTTTACTTTTCGCTAACCTTTTTTTAAGACTGAGCCTTTTTTTGGGAAAAGATCATATAACAGATGGTAAATGAAAGACTTGTAAAATTACGTGAAAAACTTGATATATAATACAAATTTATGGTTATTCAAAAGAGAAACAATTCATCCTGTATACGATGTAAGTGCATTTCGATAGTATGTATATAGAACCAATGACAATAGGAAATGATATAGGAATAATAGGACGCTATTTGCTTGCTAAAATAGATGACAAAGACATACCACTGGGATACGAAATAGGATTAACTTAAAAGAATTGTCATTTAATATTATTATTATTTATCATTGCTAAGGCTGCTTGCTTCTCTTTTTTTTTACTTTACTGATACCAAATTACTTACATCTGGTTGAATTTTTAATATAATATTGAAAAAAAAAAAGAAATAAAGCACAGTGCTCTCCTCTGCCAATATGTATTCATCTTTTTATAATGTCACGACAAATATATGTAAGGGGACACATATAATTTTTTTAAATATTATTTACAGACGTACTTCTTCTGAAGAGAGTTCCTTAGAAATAATGGAAACTTTATTTAATAAATTTGATGATCTGTTAAATATTTATTGATGAGTTTTATATTTGAAAATAATCATGAAATATAAGGGCCTACATCTTTCGTTATTTGTATATTTTGTTTATTTTTATAAAAATAATAATGGCCGTGAAATTGAGTGAAAAGCATTGTTCAAAATTGAATCATGATTTTGTATTTGTTTTTGTATTTAAAGATTTTAAATTTTATGGATATAAAGAAATGTATAAGAGTTTTTATTATATGGTTTTATTTGACTTGCCTTACATGTTTGTTTGGGTGGAATCTTGTAACTCATTTTTGAAGCATATATCTTCAAACGATTGAGCTGAAATTTCATATACACGTTTAGTTTGAAGGAAAATTCTTTGATTTGCCCCATCGCTTCCACTATATTGAATATATGCCTGCTTTAGTTTTAAATTAAAAATTTAAATAAAAATACTTTTTAAGGACAAACTTTTACTGTAATAAAAGTAGAAAATAGTTTCGAATCTTCCTTAATATTTTTAATTGAGTCGTGTATGAGTGATTCATAAAAAAAATTATTTTCGACTTTTTAGTACAAGAAAAGCTTGACCTTTTAAAAGTATGTTTTAAATCAGAACTAAAAAAAAAAGGAGTTTTAAAATTTTTGACCGCTATGTGTGTGTGTGTTTCTGTCTGTGGCATCGTAGTGCCTAAACGGATTAACTGATCTTGATTTTTTTGCTTTCTTTTGAAAGGTAATTTAATGGAAAGTGTTCATAGCTAGGTTTCAAGTGCGCTTTTTGGGTTCCGTACTCGAAAAACTACAAAATCGGCGATGATGTTCAAAATCGGGTTTATTTGGAAAAGGCTTTAAAAAAAACGGTAATTCAATAGAGAGTCTTCATAGATATGTTTCAAGTGCGAGTTTAGACTTCAGTATCCGAAAAATTTGTGATGGTTTTTTAAAATTTTGTAAATTTCACTTGCTATTTAAATATTTTTTATTACCTTCGTCCAGTATACACATAATAAAACATATTTTTTTAAGTAATTTTCATTCAAATTACTAGATACTACTCAGACGACTACCGTTTTTAAGCAAGGTTGCCAACACTTAAATTTTTATCCCTCTGTGCCTTTTGATGAAAAATGTGTACAAGTTTGAAAAAATTGTGTTCAATTAGAGTACAATGATTGAACACAATTTTTTCAAACTTGTACACATTTTGCATGAAAAGGCACAGGTTTTTAATACAATCAACATTGTCAATGAACGATTTGCTTAATCTATTTTGGGACGCTAGCAGATGATAGTGTCTCTAAATATTTATATAGTGCATAGAATCCAAAAAAATAAAATATTATAAAAACGAGCCATATGTTATATTTAGAAATGAAAACGCATATGGGTAATAATTGATTAAATGAAATAGGTATTGATCTTATCTTATTCAAATTTCTATCTTGAATATGGTCATTTTAAAGTATGTTTCTACAAAAATGCCATTCAGTACAATGAATTTATGACCCGTATTTAATGGATGCTACTAATACCATTATTGTTTTAAATTTATTTTTTGCTTCAAATGGTTTATGTACACACTAAATATTATAACGTATATAAGATACATCTGAAAAAATATTTAATCTTTTCTTTTAGACCATTTGATAGGGACAAATTATCTCATTTTCCTGCTACCAGAATCAACTTAAATGAAAATCAAATTGTCGACCTTTAAAATTAAAATACATGATTCTTTTTGCCCTCTTTTTTAAAGATTGATAAAAGCAGCTGATAATTATGAATATGGAATCTCTAGCCGCGGGTCGAGTGTCCAAATTATGGGGATATAATTTTTCGATTTTATGTTAACAATTTGGATTCGTTTGCTCACGTTAGAAGGACATGATTTTCATTCTTTTTTCAGAAAAAAATGGTTGGATAATTGCAACCGTCTCAAGAATTGCAAATGAAGTTCATATAAAAACAAAACCATTTGTCAACCCTTTCGGCAGTTACAAACCGACTGCATTTATCGTGTCTTGTTGTGAATAACTACTCCTTAAGATTATACGATATGGCAAAAAAAATATGAAAACTTTTTCTAAATGAGGCACATGAGCTACGGCTAAAACTTCTTGTTTCTTTATTGTCGTTACCTTCTCAAATTCTCTAAATGGTGGACAAAAAAATAATGGAAATTTCGCTTCATTACGACACACATTGGGCCAATAACTAGCTAGCCTAAATCAGTAAAGAGTCAAATTGTTTGGTAGCTTCAATCGTATACAAGAGCAGCTTATAACACTTGTCCCCTTTAAAATGAATTAAAATCGAACTGGGGATTAAACTACTTTATAATACATGATGTGTAAATAATTCTGTTACAGCTTTTAAATTTAAAGTAGAAATTCAATTGATTAATAAAAATAAATGATACTTTCAATTGAACAAGATCTTATCAGATTATTTAATTACATTAACAATAATTATAAAAAAATGTAATAACATTATATGAGTATTGACTTTAAAAATAACGTATTGTTCTTGTGTGCAAGTGAAATGAACAAAAATTATTTTATTTTAAAAGACAATTAAATTGTTTTTACGGTTCACAAAATAATTAACAAAAATATAATTTAAAAATAGAACTGATGTCATTTTCATTGTATGAAAAAATTTAACAAATATTTTCAAAATAAAATTTATAAAATAGTGAAATAAAAAAAATAAAAAAATGGCGCCATGCTGGTATTAAAATCAATAAATTAGAATAAATGAAGTAATTAAATTAATATTTATTGGCCAATTTTTATTTTTTAACTACTATAATTCTACAATTTATATAGTGAACGTTAATTATAAAGTTTAGTAAGCTGAATTATGGAATTAAACAATAAGCTAATTCATTTGATTATATTTTAATCAAGCATTACCTTATATGCACTTATATTTTATAACTAGAATTAAGCAAGAGTTCGTAAAACTAAATTAAATTGAAAGATTATTTGGATTATTTTTTTGATGAGGTGACCCAATGAAGTGGTGATGTAGATATATCACCGCAGGACTGTTGATGTCCTTATAACAAGTAAATATTTATTTAGTCAACGATCTCAATAGTTAATTCGGTAAGAAATTAAGTATTGGAATGCTTAATAAATTTCTTAAGGAAAATATTTACTTACAGGCTAAGAACGTATTTTCTTGCAATATGTACTTTTTTTTACAATGTTGCTTACCAGTTGTTTTTGCGACACATTGTTCCTTACGTTTGATATTTCCATTTGCAAAACATCATATCTGATTTTTACTGTAAATAATATTTATAGTATTTTATAGAATTTATGCAGTGAACTGTACATTACGTTTTATAGTCATTAAGTTGAAATCATTAAAAATAATTATAGAAATAAACTAAACAAATTAATAACATGAAGAATACACAAATACAAAGAAAAAAAAACAAAAAGCTAAAGCTAATCAATAAATATAAATAAATAATCATAAAAAACAAAACTATACGATCGAAGAACACAAAAAGGGAATCATCGATAGTTGATAGAGATAAAACAAAAGTGGTATCATTTATTTAACAAATGAATGCACATAAAAATCTAAAGAATATGGTATTTTTTTTATTCTGAATAACTACATAAAATAAAATCAGTAATTAAAGCTAGAATTTATAAAGTATGTACAGACTGTCACACATCGTTAGACAGTTTATTACTCCGTTAGAGTGGCGGGCTCATCTCTGCTCTATTTGATAAGGGTTAGTTTTGATTCGTTCAAGTAAGCAAAAAATCCCTAGTGATAATAATGCTTTCGAAATTGTTGACTAAAATGAAAATTTTAATATATTAAATTTAATCGAAAGATTGGATCAGGTATAACGTATTTTCTAACTTCTACCAATTCTGTTGTGGGTTCTCTGGGGTTCTACTGCGTAAAATTAAGAAGAAAATCAATGGTTCATCATTTAATCACGTTTTTAATTCCGTTATACATCCTACTGAAACCAAAAATGTTAAATGTAATACACGTAATGGTAACTGAATAATATTTTCAGAGAATTTGTTGAAAGTGACACACTTTTCTTTTCGTAGCTTATGTGTTTCGTAGCTTAAATTTAGAACTCTTCTGAATAAATAGTAATTTGTCAGATGTATTAAGAACAGGCGAAATACGGTACATTTTACATTATTTCCTCCCTGAATTCAAATATAAGATACGAAAATAAAAACGTGTTATTTTCAATGAATTCACCGAAAATATTTATTCTGGCAGGAAGATATATTCAGGTACATGTAGGGAGCGTCCCGTGGCTATGTATTTAAGGCTAAAATTTAAAAATCACACTTTTCAAAAGCTGACAAAATACATTTATTTAAAATCTGAACAAGAAAGTACAAAATAAAAGTGAAATGGAAAATTGAAGGCAAACCAACCTGAAGTGACCTATGATCTTATAAAATTGGTCAACCGTCATAGACTTGGAGCGTACTAAATTTTGTTAACAATAAATTTTCCATTAGAATCAAAATAATTTCTTTTTATTAAGCATTTTAATAAAGCATGTTTTTAAAATTATAATTTTAAGTTTAAAAACTAAAAATCACGCTGACTGCAAAAGTCTTTCCCCCCACCCTACCATACAAATTTCTCTTTTGTAGCGTATTTTCAAAATATGGCTCTGCTAGGTAGATGTAAAGGACTCAAATAAGTCCGACGGAATCGGACCAAGAGACACTTTGTTTTAAACAAAAAATTTTGTAAGAGAAGATCTTAATTAAATTAAATTTTTAATAAAATCATTATCTAAAAGACTATTAATTTACACAAATTGATTTTTTCAAGGTGTATTTCTTATATTAATTCCATGTATTAGTTTATACATTAAATTTATTTAAATTGAACTGAACATTTCATAAAATATAAGGTGGTCTTTTTAATCGATACATTTTATAATTTCGTAAAATATACGAGCTTTAACATACGTTTCTAATAAAAGTTATAGTGTTTAAAAAAGATATCTTACTCGGGTACGTATTTTGATTTAGGTCTAGAAATCTTTTAATAATCAAACAAGTTACTAATCGATAAGAGATAGAACAACACTTTAAATTAGAACCCTTAAAGTTGCTTCTCCTAAAAAACCTTTCTATTTAAAACATTTCAAAATCAAATATTTTGGAGAAATGACCTCAAGACTTTTTTCATTGAAATAAATTCAGGATCAACTGCAAGAAGTTTTATTTAAATAAAATTATCGATTTTCTATTAAATGGGATCATTTTTCGACGTTGTATTTGCTTCGAAAATAATGAGTTTTTGCAAAAATATTTCAATTAAAAATCGTAAATTTTTTTGTGAGGAATAAATTTTTAAATTTAAAGTTTTCTTCTGTCCCTTATAGGTGAAGAGCTTAATTGAGTTCACCATTGCCTTCGAGAGTCAAACTAGACACTAAAAAAAAGTGGTCCGTTTTTAAATTTAAAATTTTTTAGATTGGGGGAGAACAGATTTTAGTCTGGGCCACACATTTATAGCTGATGTATTTTAGGACGTTTTTCGATGTATCGAATATAATGACGCACCTTGTATAAAGTTTTAAAGTTGTCTACCTTGGCGGCATTAATATACAGTATGTGTGGCTACTTAAGGATTAGAGTATTAATATACTACACTCACATGTATGTATTAAGATAAGTTACAAATTTATTTGATGAGATCTTACGATGCCGAATCATCACAATTAATGTAGTCAATAAATGTACTGGATGAAACATTTTTAAACGAACTGCGGTGGATATGGCCTTTATAACTTCGTACTCGAGTTTAAAATAAATAAATAAAAAGTATATTTATTAGAAAAAATTCGAAGAGTTTTTTCTTCGAATTTGAGGCTAAGGGATGAAAAAAATAATTCGATTCTTTCTAAACAGGTATTTTCAAGGAAATTTCTTTTCAGATTAGTCAACATTAAAATGCTTTCCAATAATTTCCTCCGAGGCAAAAATGAGACCATGAAACCGAAAACTCTGTCACAATTTTTTTATAGTCAGATTTTAAGTTTTGCCATTCGTGATTGTCTTCGAATGAGGACTTTTGTTTAGTCTTTTTCTAGACCTCGACTACTAAACCTCTTTTTTACACACACACAACAAGATTTTATTTAAATTTTCAGGTAGAAAACTTAAACTTTCTCTTATAATGTTGAAGAATGGAGGATATAATGTCGTTACTAAAACGGAAAACGTTATGGCTTTAGCTTATTACACCATGGTTGTACTTGTAAGAGTTCGTTTTAAGGTTATATCATCAATTTGATGGCTTTTGATTAATTCATTTTGTGTTATTTTTATTTTTATTATTTTTTCATTACAAATTGTCTTTTTGAAAACGACTAACACGTCGAATAAATTGACTAAGATATTAACATTTATTTCTTCTCATGTATACATTTTCACAAAATAATGCATGTCTACAAAAAAATTACTTTCATCTTAATTGAGACCGAAGACATCGTCAGGCAGTAGGCGAGAGTAAGCAGGGTGGTGCACAAATAAAATTTATGCTGAAATATAAAGAAAATGTACAAAACAATAAAATTAAAACCAACGAATTCGCTTAAGACGAAAAATAATGCAGAATTTCCAGAGCATTTTGCAGAACATTTGGCATTCGATTAAACTTTTTATGCCTTAAACCAATCTAGCTTTCCCATTGCTATCACTTGATGTCCTGGATTAAAGCTTTTCAATCACCTTTTTTTACCTATATTATAAAGTAGATATTCGCTTTAATGACTTCTGTATCAGTTAAGCTCAAACTTAAATTTTATGGAGGTAATAGCTTCAAAACGCGATTAAAGAGCTCGTTTCTATTTTATTATATCTCCCGTAAAGTAAACAAGACGATCAGCTTCACAACTGAATGTTATGGTGGTGAATCCGTGTAGGCTACCGCGTTTAACCAAATAAGACGTATTGCATAATTTACGGGAAAGTATAGGGACGAGCACCTGCCGAGCTAGCTAGTTTCATATAAAAATTCTCATGTTTAATCCATTTTGAATAATAAGAATAGTCAAATATTTTTTTTTAATAAAATTAAACTTAAGTTAAAAACAGTTTAACTTTCCAGCCACAAAAAAGCTAATATAACAATGGAAACCGTAAAATAAGTTATCATATAAATAATACTTTTTCTTACCCATTCATTGGGTAGATATGTTAATAGTTTTTTTTTTTTTTATATTTATTTATTTGAGATTTCTTTCCTTTTTTTCAAAGCCATTTTTTTTAAACTTAACAACAACCCTTTTAATACATTCAACATAATTATTGTATTTATAGAAAGGCCTAAACAGATTATTTCGAATACAAATCCAATCCAATATGCAATAAAAATGTAATAATATTTTGAATTGAAATATATTTCTTTTATTATTTGCCTTGTGATTTTATTTTTATCCATTCAATAATTCCTTGTTCAACTTATTAAAACGATATCTTAAACACATGTGTTTTTAGTTTATTATTAAATATTTTTTTGTAAAAAAAGTTATATTAAAAAATAAACTGTTGTAATCCCTTAAAAATATTGATGATACGAAAAAAATTTTGATATGGGTGTTCATGGAATCTTCTAATTAGTCCATTTTCGGTTTCCCGTCCGTCCGTCCGTCTGTGAACAGCGCACTCAGTACGTAAGAATTGAGGAGGAGTTCGTAAATGAGCAACATAGGTCAATTGGGTCTTGGGTCCGCAGGACCCATCTTGTAAACCGTTAGAGATAGAACAAAAGTTTAAACGTAAAAAATATTCCTTATCCAAAACTAAACAACTTTTGTTTGAATTACTGTTTTTATAAACATTACTGTTTACTCAAAAGGGCATACATTAGATGGAAATTTTATAGTATGTATTAACATGGGATTATCAGTTATGTATGTGTGACATGTATAAGGTATATGTGTAATGTGATAGACTAATCGACACTCTATATAGATGGTATTTCAACAATTAAATCAGTCAATTGTTGGTTTTCACTTATTGTAATCTGATTTTGATCTTCTACAGTTAAAAAAAGTTCTCTTTATAAATTGCTACTGTTGAGCTTTGGGAAAAAGTGTAACAGTGCATTTTCGCTTTAAAATTGATCAAGGCATAGGTCCTCAAATTTGGCCGTTTTTTCGAGGGAGATCTTCACGTACATTAAACGATATAAAAACGAAATTAAGAAACTTTAGTTGAATCATTTGCAACGTTTTTTTTTTTTTTTTATTAATACCTTTTGATATTAAACTATACAGAAACCGTTTTAAATTTCAAGTAGAGAGGATTTACTGGTTTCTTTGTTGGATTATTATATTTTTTAATTTGTTATAAAAATGTCAATCAACATTTTTATTTACCAAAAAAATATTTGCACCAAAATTTTACACATGTCAATTATTGTAACAAGCAATTGAATAACTGTTGTTTATTTAACATTTTTTTAAGTTGATGTCACCATACAGTAATATAATTGTATAGTAGGAAATTTTTTTTTAACAGAAGGTTAAATAACCTTTCCAGGTGATGAATGTAAAGTAAATTTTTTACTTTTTTTTATTTGACATTATAATTAAAGAAGGCTCAATTGATGTAAGAGTATTTCTGTGACTGTTCCAATACCGTGGATAACTATTAAGATTCTTTAAAAACTAAATTATTTAAAATCTATAGCCCTAATTAATCAGATCTATATAGATATAGATTTATAGATTAATTATCAAATACTCCAAATGATGTTTTAATCTCGTTAAACGTGATACAATAGGTAGAGAAATTCACTGTGTTCGCGTATAATATATGATAGATGTCAGAAACATTTAAATTTTTTAACCCCCGAACTAAAAAAAGGGGGTTTGACCGTAATGTGTGTGTGTCTATATGTGGCATCGTAGCACTTAAACTGATGATCCGATTTAAATTTTTTTGGTTTCTTTTCAAAGGTTATTTTACGGAGATTCCTCTTAGCTACGTTTCAAGTGCGTGCTTTGAGTTCCGTACTCGAAAAAAATGGCCATGACCTTCAAAATCGATTCAATTTGGAAAAGCCATGACATATAATTTAACATATAAATAATTACTATGGAAATGAATGGTCAAATAAACCTGGCTAAATTCATTTTGAAAAGTGAAATGATAAAATAATTAGGTAATTCAAAGCAATAATTCAAAAGAACAAACTCAACTGATATGTTTCAATTTCAATTAAAATATTTCCAAAAATTTGTTCCAAAAAATGATAGCTCTATAAGTATCCGTTTCAGCTCGTCTGATGTCTTTGACAATCACTTTGATATTGATTTCAGAAGGAATGGTATAAGGTTAAATTGTTAATCTTTGCGCCTGTGTGTTTCTCAGCGGCAGCGTAGCCCCTAAACGGTCGAACTGACTTGATTGAGAACATTTAATGGCTAAGTTTCCAAAAATCGGTTTAAAGGAATAAATCGCATTTGTCGGGAGTTTTTTAAATTTTTGTGAATTTCACTTTTGTTCAAATGAAAGGATATTTGTAATCATAGGATCATTAACTACAGCTTCTATAGCTTTAAATCAGTAATAACTAACTAGATACATATCAGAAATACGTTCAATGATTTTTCGTTAAAGTAACCTCTAATCCACTCTTTCGAGTATCCTTGCCGAGTACACTCGCCAAAGTAAGTCGAATTGAAGCACTTACTACTACACACTCTTCTGACTTCACAAATGTCCCATTGTTTGGACTGACATCACAAGTCTAACTACTTTTGTGTTCCTCGTTCAAATTTGTGTTACTTCGCGGGAATGTGAAGGAAGCTAATATATTTCAACATTTAGAGAGTTTTATTTATCATCATTTTATTTTATTTGAATATTAAGATTAAATGAGTCTTAAATTTATCGGTATACTTTAAATTAATTTCGACCACAAAATTTTGAAGTTCTTAAAAACCATTCAGGAAGTTATCTAAGAAATGTTTTAATATTCCCATGTGACGCATTCATAAAATTTTGAATATTGATTACGACGCCATATTATGTTACAAAAAGAGAGCATAACAATTTCAAGAATAAATGATATTTGGACATAAAAAAATATAATTTTTTTTAATAGAAACTCTATAATAAATTTAATAAAATGTCATAATAAATATTATTAAGTATATAAAGGAATGAGATCACTGTGATATGTATCCTACATCGACTTTACGTACACCATGCATGCATGTATGAATTATTTTAAAGGCTTATGTTGTGTTTGTGTGTCTGCTGACAAATTTTAACACGTGTAACCAAAATCATAACACATAGCCGTGTGTTGTTTCTTTATAATATTCATAAAATTCCTTTTTTTTTCTATGTCGCACGTTACAGTTTAATGTTGTTCAAAAGTTTGCTGATTATGTAATTATTGACCTCCTAAGGCCTTTTTTATCTTCACATTATGTCCGGAACTTGACAAACACATAATTTTAAGAAAAATGAAGAGTTTTATCCAATATTATGTTTTCTGTGGAACATAGCTACTTTTCGAAAAAAAGTTCTAGTAAAAGTTGTAAATTTTTTTATAGAAATCGTTTACGCTTTCACTTCTCTTATTTTTTTTTTTCAAAAATTCAAAGTAAATTTTTGTATTGAACTTTTGTCTGAGTTATTCTGTTCCAAAAAAATGAATCAAGCAAAAAATTAACACGTTAATATGGATTAACTCTCTAATTTAGAGTGTTCCTCTATCTCTTAGCGGTAATGAGGCAGCATAATCATTTCATTGAGCCTGAAAGCCTAAGTCAAAGTTATTGCCTGTATTGCCCGTAAGATATGCGCCTATTAATCAACCATATTTATTATAAACAATTTTTTCAATATTATATTTTTTGTCGCTTTGTGTTCCTTCTATTGAAAGACTGTGTGTAGCATGAGTTAATGTCGCATGCTACATGTTGCCTAAATGTTGCCTCAGTGGAATTGCGCCTTCATACTTATAATTTGTATTATAATGTGTTTCGATAAAGAATCCGGCAACAGGCAAGAACAATAAAAAACATAATGACGAAGAAACTAATTCGATGTATATGTTTAATTAAAGCACGATAACTCACAATACATCTCACGACTACTGGCATGCCCTGACTCGAAGCTTTTAAAATATCATAACAACTTGATTTTTTAATATCTGAGTACACTCATATCTTTGCATAATGTGTATGAATATTCAGAAACTAATTTTAAATTTACTGTTTGTTTGACTAATATATATCACTGATATTTTCTTTTTTTATACATATATGAAAATATATTAGTTATTTATTTCTTTTTTTGTGTGTATATATTTTTTATTCTTTTATTATATTTATTCTTTTTTTATAATTTTCATATTGCTGCTATACATATATTTATTTTTACGCATTATTACTAATAAAACATTTATTGTTTTAATGGTGTTGTAATAGGCATTATGAAGCTTTTTAATGCTCTCAATTTTTAGCGTATATATAATGTATATTTTAATGTGCTACTTTTAAATGATGATTTTTAGGCTATTAAAATAATTTTTAATGATAATATCATCGTAGTGTATATTCCAATTTAATTTTTTTTGTTTTTATTTAAATTTATATAATGTTTTATTGCATATATTTTTGAAACTTCTAAGTAGTCAATACATGTTTGAAGAACCAAGTCATTATACCATGTGTATGAAATACATCAAGGTATACTAAGTTTAGTCCCAAGTTTGTAAGGCTGTAAGCAAAACATATTGAAACTATTAACAAAATTTGGGTATGGGTGTTCATAGAAACACCTAATTAGTCCATTTCCGGTTGTCTATCGTCTGTCCGTCTGTCCGTCTGTCATCACGATTACTCAAAAACGAAAAAAGATCAAGCTGAAATTTTTATAGCATGCTTAAGACGTAAAAAGTAAGGTCGAGTTGTTGTTTTACATAGAGAAATTTTTATTTAACAAAAGAAGAATGGGGAAAGAAAATGTTTTATTAAAAAATTAATAAAATTCAATGAAATAGTTAAATTAAAATAAGATTGAACGTTGAGACGGCGGATGTTCTGTTTCCTAAACATCTTTTACTATAATAAAAAATCAAAATATAAATTGCGATTAAATTTTTAATTACTTAATTGAAAGTTTTATTTCAAAATTATAAACGATTCTTATTATAATAGTAAATACCAATTCTAAGTAGATATTTCTCCTTCATTTATTTAACACGCTATCACCTTTATATCACCTTTTCTTTCATTTTAGCTTTTTCCTAACGTAATCAATAAAAACAATCATATAATTCCTAGAATGTATTTGAATAGATGATGAAGAATAACGACGTCTTTAACAAATTTGTTTGTATTTTAATATGTCATCAACATTATTTTCTTCTACCGGATGGTTGTTAGTTACATGTTAGCAAATCTGAATTTATAATAGCTCGTGTTAACAAATCAGTTAACTTTTGCAAGAGCAGGAGATAATGGACCTGCGCAACTTATTACATTACGCGTGTTAGGCGAGCGTTCACTTAGTTGCCTACTGCTATTTAAAAAAAAATTATTGAAGACTGTGTTCAAACAAACTAATTAAACCTGATAAAAAAGTACCCATTATTAAATTTTGTTGAATAATTTAATGTTTCCTGCAATTTGGTAATAATGGTATTTTAAATATTTAAAATATATTTTGAATGATGTCCCAACACACGTACTTGGTCATAATCGAATATAGTTCGTATTAACATTGGACGTCAGAAGCCAATTGTCTACCAAAAAATGTGCTTTTAAACTTACAGAAAATGTTATGTTAACGAAAAAATATTAACAGCAAAATTTTTGATTATTTTTTAACAAATAACTTATCCAATTATCCAATGAAAAATTATCTTTTATCAATTATGAACATGAGCTGATTTTTAAACAGCGCAAGTCGTGATCAAATTCAAGGCTTCCGGTAGATGCCCCCGTATGAGAATACAACTTTTACCTGCAAATGCTCATCGTTAGAGAAATTTTCAGAGGTTTCCTGTTCGATTGGATTGTCGTATACAACAAATACTTTTATAGGATGGAGTCTGTAATTGTAATGTCTTGATTTTTGTTGATTAAAGACTACTTCATCAATCGCAAAGAGTGCTACAATGATAAACAAGTAAAAGTTACAAAATTAAAAAAAAACCAACAAGTTTTACGGATACGTAACCCTAAACTCGCACTCTCCGTTAAAGTATAAACGAAACCAAATAATTATAATCGTTTCATCTGTTTGGGTGCTACGATTCCACAGACAGACAAACACACACATACATAGCAGTCAAACTTATAACACCTTTTTTTTTAGAAAATTTATTATATATTTTATGAACAGATAGGCTTAATAATTTTGGATTCGTACTAAGCCTTTAAGGTGTGATGATTATTTTGTGGTAACCCTGTATATTTTGTGTTGTCGCATTACTATTATACATTTTCACGTTATACTTTAATAAATTAAAATCATTTGTTTTCTATTATTATGTGTTAGGCGCTTTGTTCCGTATATATTTTCAAATAACTTATTTGTCAACAAAGTAATTTGTTACTTTTGAATTCGAATAATGATCATAATCATAATCATAATCATAATAATAAAACTTAAATAATATCTATATAACTACAGAAATGTGTATTATATTGAATACATACTTCATATACAAAAGACAACAAGGCTGTGCAAAAGTAATCACTTTATTGAAGGATGTTATAATTTTTCATTGAAGGATGTTTTTGTTGACTCATCATTTATTTAATCTGTAAGCCCATAACGAATTTCTATGAATATTGATTCTTCTAGATTTTTACCAACTGAAACTGAGCATCATATGAATTATACTTCTATCATGCCAGGTTTTCTTGAAAAATTGAAATTCGATGAGTTAGAAAAGATAATAGAGAGAAAAATAACAATTCAGGGATTAGTTTCAACCATAGTATCATGTAAATCAACCAATTTTTTAATTTCAGCGGTTAATATCGGCTCAACGTTCACCCTTCAATTATATGATTTTCCGCTTTCTCGAATTTCTGATATTGTACCTATTTCGAATAGGTACAAATTACTTTTTTTCCCCTTAACTTAACTTAAGAATCTAAAGCCTTAAAAGTACCTTTAAATGTGAAAAAAAATCTCTAGGTAATACTTCCCCATAATGTACAATTGATAAACATTAGTTATCAATTTTCTTGCAAAAGAAGTGGGTTATGAATTACTACAAGTGAAGAAAATTGATATCTAAAATTTATTAAGTTAACACCGAAAAAAAACTAATTCTTTATCCCAAGAATATATGATCCAATATGTCATTATGTGATTTCACGGCACTTTGCTTACTATAAAATTTAGTAGTTTAAAGTTTATAAAACTGAAAATTTCTTTTAGGTACTGAAAGTGTAAGAATTAAGAGACATCGACAAACGTTGAATGAATATTTAAATTTATAAAACAGCTTTTGTTTAATTATAAAAAAAATCCATTAACAGGAAATAATATCCAACATTATTTTTACTTGATTTTCTTTTAAGGTGTTTTTTCTCCTTTTCATGATTCAATCGACAAGAATATCCTTAGACTATATAAAAAAAATAGCCATCAATAATTTATTGAACGTAATGTATTGGTTATTGTTGTTAATTTCATGAAGTTTTATGTTGTCTTATTCCAGAAAGTAACTATTTCGGAATTAGGCAGAAAGTGAATTGATAAAGCTCAAAGGCAAAACCCGGTCCCTTACTGTTTCACTATTCTTATTAAGCACACAATTTTTAAAATTATGTGTCTTTTTATTTCACGCAATAGTCACGTACAGAGTATTGTTCGAGGCTTAGCTATAAGCAAAAATGTAATAAAATTGCAAAAAACCTTCTCCATAAAACAGAGAAAACAAATAGGCATTAAATAGGCGTTGTTAAACACACAGTATAAATATATATATATATATATATATATATAAAATAGGCATTATTGTGAAAGTCCTGACCCATTGATCAAAAAGCTACTCTTATCTAAAACACGTATACCACACAGTAATCAATTAAGCCGATGTAATTTTGAAAAGTATATTCCTAGATTTCAAGTCCTTCCTCCATTGCATCCACCAACTTTTGTCAATTTATTTCTTCAGCTATTATATCAATCTGAGTTTTGATTAGACTAAACTGACGGCCTTTTTAATGATTTTTTGTATGTTGCATTACATTTGGTGCCGCATTTTTATAACTGCACTTATTATATTATTTTCCATTGATTTTCATCAATTATTATCGAGCCTTTCGATTCATTTTCACCGTTATTACCGTCTACCTACTATCCACCAAGCTGCATAGTGGCTTCTTGTTTACACAATTTTATAATATCTGAGAAGACACCAGGTTTTTTAACAGTCCCACGTCTTTTAGCAAGACCAATTGATTCTTTTAAAGCCTTCCACTTCTACCCAGTTTTTTTAAATTTATGCGATCATTACTTAAAACTATCCTTCTGAAATGCATATTTGACATACATTATTTGTGATGTCACAAAAATATGTATTGATTAGCCTGATATTTTCCAGAATTACTTGAATGTATGCGGTAAATAGACAATTCAATCAACGTCGAATTTCATTCAATCTCTGCAGCACTGATGACATACATTCATTCCTTATTATTATTCGTCGTTAATACTTCCACTTTGTTATAAAATACTATGGGAGAGTGTATTACCAGGGATCAAAATATAAATTGATGTTTATTTATATCTATATTTTTTAATCACCAAACCAAAAAAGGGGTGTTTGTGTGTCTGTCTGCGGTATCGTAGCGCCTAAATGGATCAACCAATTTGGATTTTTTTGTTTCGTTTGAAAGGTAATTTAACGGAGTGTTCTTAGATACGGTTCAAATACAAGTTTGTTTAAATATAGCAAGGAACACTCTTTGCATGTGGCACTATTTCTTTTGGTACATTCCTAAACAAAAACCTGTGTAATTTTTTGATAATTAACTTAATAAGCATTCATTGAAAATGCATGAATGAGACTCTAATGTACCTTGGATTACCCTTACCCCCACGGATTCTTTCTTAACTATCTCTATTCAAAATGAAATTTTTATTGTTGTTCTTTAGACAACTAGCAGAAAAGTAATGGATTTGGATAGTGTCAAGTAGGCAAACATATAGCGGTTTCCATGGATATGGCACACAAATATTTCTTACCTTCTTGAAATCAAATGCACACGGGTTAGTAATTTTTTCAGCGTCTTGGCAAAGTTGACCATGAAATGATTAAAGCTAAAGTGTTTCCAAGGCACTCCATCTTACCTACATCTACATTGTAATTGATTCCACTTCGCTTAGTGTATACAATAAAACATGACAAAGATAGTGTATGTTTCACGTAGTTAAAAAGAATATATGTATAGAAACTTTTTTTTGTAGTCTTCTTTATATTTCATTCATTTAACGTGACGTAAGTACTCACAACGAACATACACAAGCGGACATATTAAATTACTTTATAATACATTTTCTATTGTCATTTTAGTTTTCAATTACATATTTATTATATTACTAGTTGAAAACCGTTGAAAACTTAACGATTCGATACTAATGCACAGCCGTTAATCAAAATATATCATATATTCATAAATATAATCATTTTTATAAAATAAGCAGTTGATAGAATACTAAAAATTATGTCCATTTGTAATAATTAGTATTAATTTCAAATAAATAAAGTTCTCTATAATTAAAAAAAAAAAAGAAAAGTTCGAACAAGCTGATGAAATTCTGTACATTTTTGTCTATATTCGACCTTCAAGCATAAACTGATATGCGTGAAGTCATTAACCTTATCAGTTTTTTACGGATAACTCAATCAATAAAAGTCGGGTGTCACTCAAAAAGTCGTCGGTAATTAAAGTCGAATCATTCAACGTTCTAAGGACGAAAAAATGGAATTTTATTTAGCAAAATTAATGAACTTATTTGATAATTTTAAAAAGGTGATTGAAATGAGTTGTAGTGGATATCAATATTGATTTCGAGTATCGTGGTATTTATTTCAGTGACTGTTTTTAAAGCAGTTTCTTTGGCAATCAGTTTTCACAATAATATCCTGCTAAAAATTCAATACTCTACAGAATTGGAGGCTGTAGGCGCATTGAGAAATTCTCATTATTTAATCGTTAATAAAAATAGGCCATTGCTTAATTATTTTTAATGTACAGTATGATTATTTCAAAAATACCCACCCTTATTAGCTCTTAACCTGATGTGATTATTGTTTTCAGTGAAAACACGTCGATTTTATACCCTTTCAAATGATGTATAACAAGGTAGAGGGTGCAATTTGAAATTTGAAAGTTAGGTTGGCTATTGGTGAAGGGGTGAAACTTAAAACTTTTTAGGTACCATTTTTGAACTTCTACCTCGATATCTAAATCGGCTTGTTTTACACTAGGCCAAGAGTTATTAAGGTTGGATATTTTTGGATTGATCACACTGTATATGTAATTTAAATACAAATAAAAACAACCTTTAACCACAGTTAATCAATTTAAACTCCCTTGAGTAATAAATCTGAATGCAAAATAAAATAGCATAAAACGAAATATTTTTAAATTATATTAAATAAAAAAATAAAAAAAACATCGATAAAACTGACTAATTATATTAGTCAAATAACAAATGTGTTTTTAACTACAAACATATGTTTTTGAAATACCGCGACCGAATTTATGGTTTAGTACAAATCAAGAGTGCTACCAAACTAATACTAAATGTGCAAGACAAAGACCGTCAATATGCATGCAGCATAATCGAAATTGTGAAGTAACAAATCTATAATAAACTTTTTTTGAATTAACAATTATTCAAAACAATTCAAATGATATTCATATATTTTGTAATTAATATGTTTTTCTAAATTAAAATATTAATTCTTCTTCTGTTAAATATGGTAATATGTTTGCTTGTTTCATATATGTTCTACATCACACATCAGCATAATTGTATGAGAATAATATTTTGGTTTCTTCTCTCTAGGATTCCGTTCATGCTCTTGGCTATTAGTTCAAATTCGGTAGTGCTACGAAAATGTTTTGCGCGCACTTCAATAAATAATATTTAATCTTCCGAAATGCTTGGCCATTATTGAAATGAAAAAATATTTCGCAACCCAACGTCTAAAAAAAGTATTGGTTATATCATTGTTTAGACTTCGTACATATTTTTATACATTCTGTTAGACAACATATTATAACAAGTGAAATTTATAAAATTTAAAGAACGCTCGACAAATTTTTCGGGTACTCTACAGCCGCACTTGAAACACTCTCGATTACTCTCGATTAAATTACCTCTCAAACAAAACCAAAAAAAATCAGCATCTGTTTATCCGTTTAGGCGCTGCGATGCCATAGACAGTCGAGCAGACACACAGACTGACACACACACATAGCGGTCAAACTTATAACATCCCTTTTTTTTAGGTTGAGGGTTAAAAAACATTATTAGGTCACCTGTCTTCTGTTTTCTTAATATGATGATTTTTACTTGATTTGTTAAAGAAAATTAATAATTTTTGAACAAGACTTCAAAACTTTCTTAATTATACTACTAGGCCATGGTGTATACATGTCTACTCGCACTTAACGATTTGTATTTATAAATATTTTTTTTGTTTCATTTTCTTTTATTTACATTAAATAATAAAAGATATTTATCTTAATAAAATATTAAATTATATTGTTGAAATGGGAATTATTTTAATGTGTTATGTTTTGTGTGTTGGCGACCGATGGCGGTGCGGTATTTTTTTATATTTTATACGTAGAATACATATATTATAAAAAAGATTGTTATTTTAATAAATAAACTGGCTTTTTGGATTTAAGCACAAGATTATTATAATATTTACAATAAGACTGTATGTTTATATTTATATACATTAAAGTATATAATGTATGTATAATATAACTATTAACATGGTCGTTGGTAAAGCCGAGGAGTTATATAAGGTTAGGTTATATTGGCTGTCGAAGGACGAAGGACACACTTAGGCTATAGAGCCCATTGTGATACCATATATGTGTTTTATCACATTTTCCGCTGATAATTTCATTTATAACCTCCCCTATTATTTTCAGAGGCAGAGTACTCCTTCATGCAACGAACAACGAACATGATTCTAGTCACTATTTGTCGACTTGATTGCTCCTTTTGTAAAAGCATTTAGGTTATTAATAATGCCCTTCGAAATTAAGATCAAGCAATATCATCGATGATTTTGAAGAGAATCTATGTGTTGAGTAATCGAACAATTGTACTCGTACTATTCGTATATGCACATGCAGGAGCTGTCACATTAGGAGGAGGAGGGGGGTGCCTGATCTTCTCTATCACTGCACACCTCTTGCCTTACCGATCTAAAGTCCATCAACGTCAAAGCTGTTCTTAAACAACTCCAAATGGTTCATGGAGTAGTGGCCGGGGATGGGCCAACCCTCTTTCGGTATCAAAACGGACTCTATGGTCTTAGTGTGTCCTATCCCAGGACAGTCACTCTTACCTAACCTAGCCATATGCACCTCGAAGCGTATACGAATTTATTTGTTTAGTGTTATATATTACACAAATTGCCATAAAATACTTTTTCAAAAAATAGGTTATGATATTTTAAGTTTAAGGATCAATGATTCTTCGACGGGAAAAAATTAATCAAAAAATTTTTACGAATTTTCAACAATATATTTATAATAAATATTTCAATCTTATTAAGAATAAATCATCAGAGCGTAATTTGCGTGGAGGTGGAGGTTTGACAAAATTTTTGTATGAATCAAAATAGCGGAATTTACGTACGACTCTTTAACCATTTTATATAACAAATGTCATGGTTGATTTTAGCGTAATAATAAAATAAAATGTATATAATATATGGTTTTCCCACGTGATTTTATAACAGTTGACAAATAATAAAATCGATTTGATCAAAGCTATGCTAAGTAACAAACTGTTTTATTTATTACATAAATAAATATAGGTAAATAAAGGACAATAAATATATAAATAAATCCAAATCAAATAATATTATTTTTAGATAATCCGCACGATTCATTTAAAGGGAGTCCCATTTTGATTTCCCTAGTAAAATAAAATGTTAAATCAAATTGTTTTATTTATAATCGAATCTCGAATATGATCTTGATTTCAGTTCGTAATGATAAAGAGGAACTGTTTTTAACTGTCTTTAAAATAATAGCCTAATGTTTTGATGGTATATCGATCCCATAGACCACTCACTGATGATTATTTATGATTTAAGAGTTATAATTGCTGGGGTTATTAGTGATTATTTTCACCTTTCTTCTTTGTGTTTATCAAATATAAAATGTATATATTTCAATTAAAAATGTTACTGAAAATAAGCAATTACTATCTAAAAAATTCTCAATATGTCGTTAAAATAGAGCAGAAACTGAATAAGCGATAAAATCAAAATTGAATGCTCCCCAGTTAAAGATTATGTTCAATTAAAATGCCCAAGTAGAGATAGACTTTCCGACCTAAGAGTTTTTGTTTGTTTGTAGACAAGTAGAAAAACCAAAAAATTTAAGCTGTCGTTTCTTGAATTCGGAATCAAGATTAGGAACATTATCGAACAGAGAAGTATCAATTATCAATTATTAAGGAACAAAAAAATCTTTTTAAAACTTAAAATAAATTTTTATTACGAGTTTGCAAAAATTAAAGAAGTATTTTACTATTTTCGCATTTATAGCACTTAGTTATTCCTTTAATTTATACTATATAGGTATTTAGATAAAACGTAAAATTTCGAATTGATATATGAACATTTGTAAGCAAGAGTAATTTGAACAGATTTATCCCTCAAAATTTTTGGAAAATGATTAATAAAGGTTACTTTCCCTTTTTCATAATTTTCTTTGGATATATATTTCCACAGAATCTATTTTAAGAGAGAGTTTGAAAATAATTTGAATTCCATAATTTCTGGACCTGAAAATATTTTGTTTGTACAAGTATTTGTTTTGGGTAATTTAGCAAATTACAAAAAAAAAATTAATTAATTAACATTTTATCGACAATCGATAATAAACTTTGTATTAATATTTGACTATATAAAATTAAAATATTAAATACAAGAAATTTATACAATGACTTACAGGAAATTAATGGGAAATGAAATAATTTTGCAACTAATTTGATTGAATATTATAAAAAAGTTTTATGTTTCATAAGATAAGATTTTCAGAAATAATATATTTAGTGATGTCATTACCTAATTTACTACTACAAAAGTGGGTTCATAATTATTAAACCACAAACTTTAGTTAAGATAATTAATGACTAATTTGATAAAAATTCAATATTCATGACTGTACACAATATGAAATAACTTTGAAACAAAAATAGCACCAACTTCAATAAGTTGGTAGTAGTGTTTATTCTAAAAAGTAATCCCTGTGTATTTACACTGCGCTTCATGAAGGGTTTAAGATAAGAATAAAGCATCCTCTTATCAAAGTTTATTAAAAATGACGCATATTTTATTAATTTTAATTTATGTTACACTTAAATATTTTTATTTTATTCTGGAATTGTTCATAATTTGCAATTTTGTCACATAAAATATGATTTGAGTCATTCATGTTGAATTGTGGTAAGAATTTTTGTTTATTGAAGTGTACAGAATAACGGCCTTAATGAATATGATTCGATTATAGTTTCAAAAATAAATTTAGTTTTATTATCTATGTTTCGATGGCAATCAGATACTTTTTATTTTGAAAAACTTACAGATACATATCGTTATGAAAACTATGGCAAAAGATTTTATGGGAAAAGAAAAGTTGGAAAGTTCTGTATGGGTTACAACTAATAAATTAATATAAACGAATACTGTGTTTTATTTTGCTCATGGAAGGAAAGAAAGTTTCTAACATGCGGATACTTTAATTATACTTTTTTAAATAAGAATTAAACTAATGATTCATACTTTTGCACGCATACAGAAAATTGAATACAATCAAAATGTTTTCTTGGAAATGCATTCATCAGGATACATTAAGGGTAATTTAATCTACATCACGAATGCGTGTGTGGTAACAACTTACTACTTATATTCGAATAAATTTTAATAAGAAGAAAGAAAAGTGCTTAGTACGTAATGAAAAATGTAATTCAATTTTTGAAATGAATAACTTGCTAGGTCGATGTGATCTTTTAATATCTTTGCTTACAAGCCCTTTAAAACTTGGAATTTGTGAAAATTTTCCATTCTTAGCAACGCGTTAAACAGCGACACATTACTCTATTTAGTACTGTTGAGATTTCTAGCCATACCTTGTAATGCTAACTAAATTCAAAAACTTTTCGTAAAAACGGCACCTCCAAGTAAACCACATCATGCTTAAAAGATATTTGTGCTTCCTAGAATCAACATCCCACCAAATATTTACTCTATTGAGGATTTTAAATATTTCTTTCGAAAAATTGAGGTAAAAGAAAAACACGAAGTCTGATAAATTGGCCTACAAGGATTAGATTTTTAACAGTTATCCTTTTTCGTTTCTTAACTTGTTCTGTTTGTGACTCAAATTTTAAAGTTACAACTAGGCTAGGCATACGAACATTGAGCAGGTAAAAAAAATTACTTGCACCAAGAATCGAGTCTATTATTTCTCTTAGTCATAGTCCGACACGCTTTTGAATTTTAAGCGGGTGAAATCTCCGAATGAAATCTCTAACTACCTTCAAGCCCCTTCACTAATGAAGCAAAAATTAAAAAGCAAAATCAAAACTATAACAGTAAAAGTTTATTGTCCATTGGGCAGGAACTTACAAGTAATTGATAAAATTATTTCATACACTTTTTAATAGCTAATTAAAAGATCTGAAGTTACAAATCCTGCAGCCATATATAAATTTATCCTTTTTTAACCACCGAACTAGAAAAAGGGAGTGTTATAAGTTTCATCAATATGTGTGTCTGTCTGCGTGTCTGTCTGTCTGTGGGATCGTAGTGCCTAAACGGATGAACCGACTCTGATTATTTTTTCGTTTGAAAGGTTATTTAAAGGAGAGAGTTTTTTTGTTTCGTTTGAAAGGTAATTTAATGAAATGTTTTCTTAGCTATGTTTCGAGTGCGAGCTTAGGGTTTTGTAAATTTCACTTGTTATCTTGGCTAGGGGAGTCTCAGCATGCCTTTGCATATCCAAAGTTTTCGAAAACAAAATATTCTATGGCGATGATTTATAAAACCAACCAATATTGTAATTTGAATATTACGATTAAAAAACGTATTAAAAAGAATGAAGACATGTTATATGCTAAATGGAAAATAAATTGTATTTTCTATAATTACATACACTTAAATTAACAAACAAAAGAAATACCGACATCTAAAAGTCATCTACTTTGTTATATATGTGAGGAAGTCTATGTATTCTTTTTTTTTTTAATATACTTTTTTTTAACACCAATGAAGAACCCAATCATAAGTGTTTTAAGTGGATCTAATATACATATTCATATATTAAATATCACATAAATATATGGTATATACATACAGGTTAAATATTTTAGCAGGGGGTATAAAAATAACAGGCAGGGTGACTTTACCAGAAAAACTGGGATTGTAAAATACAGTCCGCCCTTATAAATGATAAAAAGTGATTATTCCTTAAATTCGTTTTCAGCCAAAATTATTAGGTTTTTTCGAATAAAAGTTGCTTTTTACTTCATAGGTAGTAACATTCTAGTATCAGAAACGTGTCCGTAACGGACATTCGTTATTTTTTCAACCACCTTGCGTTGCGTAAATCCTACGACTTCATTAAATTATGAGTCTTGCAATGGGAACTATCGCGTTTTTGAGTTTTCAAAAGGGCAGACTGAATTCTACTATTCCATGTTTTCTAATAAAATCGCCTGGTTATTATAGAAATTTGATAACCAACTTTATTTCTCACCAAATAACTTACAGATAAATTTCATTATTAAATAATGAAGCATTCATGTTGGTCAAACGATTTGTCTATGATTTAATAAATCAAAGAAGCATTAAGTCGTTTTAAAAACTTATTATTTCTGGGTTTGCTATTAGAAACAAAGTTTTGCCATATTAGAGCAATAGTTCGGTGGCGTTATTTGAAAATTATGACAAAATTTAAAATCCATACTACTAGATTAGTAAAATTGGTTAAATAGTTAAATTAAAATCGAAAGCCTAAATTAATAGGGTATTCCACTATTTTTGAAAAAGGCCTTCAAAATGTTGATTTTGCTAATAAAAAGCCACCAAAAATTTATTTCGGAAAAAAACACCCGCTTTCTTGCCAAAAACTTAAATTAAATTTTAAACCTTTTTAAACTGTCAAAAACGCGGGCATCCAATTTGATGACGTAATATGGGTATCACTATACAAAATAACACAAATAATTTTGACAGATATATTCACAGACATATGATTATTTAGATGAATAGAGACATCTGATTATTCGTATAAATATAAATACTTATCTGTGTATATATTATATCCAAATGTCTACACTGAACTAACTGATGGTCTATGACTCATACCGCTATGACATCACAGCAGGGCTTACCCGTGTTTTAGGTCACGTGATATACAGTTTAAAAATTACGATTTTAATTTTAATATTTTAAAAGAAAAAAGTGCTTTTATGAATCGAAATCAGAATATATAAGTATATTTTTACATATATTGTATTAACTTTTTTCAAATTTCATGATTTATTTTTGACTAACGATGATACCCTATTCACAAATAATGCGAATGAAATATTAAAACGATCTTTCATGTAAGTATTAAAATTATCTTGCAAAATATGTTTGGATGCGTGGAAAAAGTATGTCAGCAGCTAGATAGCGTTCATGGCATGCACAATTATCTATTAATGGATGGCTTATATTACGCTACGAAAACTAGAGACTCTTGATACCTTTACTTCGCATATGAGTGATGGTGCAGGGTAGTGTGTGTATGTAACTTCCCATTGCCTCCACCATTCAATCGATTATTCATGAAGCTATTATATACATCTATCTATACCCGAATGAGAATGACGTCATAGATACATGCTGATATTGTCTATATTTTCTCCTCCCTGCTTTACGGATATAAATATGCTATTCGTATATTATCCGTATTAGAGAACGTCCGGATTATAAAGTCTACTTTTTTACCAAATTGAATTTTTATCCACATTAAAACAGTTCAGCTATACATTTCACTGCATATGAAAACACATGCTTAAATTTATATGTAATCAACACATCCTCTGAGCTGTCAGTCCGGTTTCATTCAAATTGGTTTTACTAGCCAGTGAACAATCAACTAACTCAACCAGTTAGCTTGGTTTGTGCTTGCTAGTAGAGTTTATAGTTGTTGTAAAATGTTTTGTTCTATGGACTATACATCCATATAACATAACAGACATTCTTATAGAGCAGAGCAGTTATATTTGGGAAGAGTTTAGTACCAAGGAAAAAAATTTACATTTGTATTTGTTTATACTCTGTATATTATATATAAAATATATATCAAGGTATACCAGTTTTAATCTCAAGTTTCAAGTTTGTAAGAAATTTTGATGATACGATCAAAATTTTGGTAAAGCAATATTTAATTAGTCCATTTCCAGTAGTCTGTCCGTCTATCCTTGATCATGATATTCAACAACAAAAATTGTAAAAAGATACTCAAGACGTCAAAAGTGAGTTTGAGATTGTAAAGGAGCAATATAAGTCAAATGGGTCTTGGATAGGACCAATCTTGTAAACCGTTGGAGAAAGAACAATAGTTTAAAAATAAAAAAAAATTCCATACAATAAAATAAGCAACCATGATACTCGCTAACATTGTAACTTTCGATAGGTCCAATCATTAAATTAACCTGATTTTTTATGCTTTTTGGATCAAAAAGAATTTTCCGAAAATTCTTTCTTAGTGCACAATTACATAACTTAAGGAACATTTGTACAAATTTTCATTCTTCTAGCCCCAGAGGTTTCAGCTACACTGAAACCAGTCAGTTTCTGCGTTTATATGTATAGGTAGATAATCATTAACTCGGTTGCTTGTCTCTTAGTAAGTAAACATCACAAATCTGCTATTTCCTAGATAGCACTATCTGTCGTTTTATCCAGGGTACTTAACGTTACCTTCTTATTATAAAATGTATTATCATAGACACAATAAATTTATTATTTAATAAAATACTGTGTATATATGGACATTTATTAAGTCGGTGATTACGTTTTTAAATATACTTTTTTTTGTTTTTGAACTATAAAAATTCTTTTAAAAATAAATTAATAGGAATATTTAATTAGTTTTTATTTAGCTGAAGTTAAAACAGATATAGGTAAATACATGCTGTAAGGTATTAACAGACTGTTTGCCTCAATTTGTCGCTTCTGTCTCGTAGGAAGCTTAAAAGTCTCCAAGTAGCTAATTGGTAAGTGTTGACTAAAATAAGGAACAACAGTTGAGGTATCAAAAGTTTATAGTCACCTCCTAGGAAAAACTTGGGGTACCATGATCTTTTATCATCTAACCACTCAATTACTTGTGCTTTACGTATTCAGTTTGTAAGTCAATTTCTTCTTATGCATATGATATTTGCTGAGCCACTATTTTAATTTTCATGCTTACACTGTCCAGACAATTTCCAGGCTATTATTAAGAGCTCATATATTTTGTATCCACAATGAAATATGTGAGATTGATCAAAATGTAGCTCTTATGACTCTTAATCCGCCAATGTTGTTCTTATCTTATACATCATCAGCAAACTTATATACCAATCCAACGCAACGATAAAAATTCTTTCATTGTCAATGTAGCAATATAAACAAGAACACAAAAAACAACTTACAATGAACTTGTAAATAAAACTACATTAATTCACATTAATTACTTCACAGCAACAAATGCATCTTCTTCTTCGTCTCAATAGCAAGTATAACTGTAACGGCCAATTTAACAGAAAAAAAAAATTAAACAATTAAATGTTAAAAACAAATTATTATATAAGTACATACTACTGAGTATACAACATAAAACAAGTGATCTGAGATGAACCAATGACAATGTTTATGATGATCATCAATTGATGTTTTTTAAACTTTTTGTTTTACGTTGAGTCAATTCACACCTTTATAGTTAATTTATGAAACGATTCACGTATTTTCAATTAAAAAAAATGACCAAGAACGCTAAGGTTTTCAACGTTTTAGCGATGAATAGTAGCACTTCGAGACTATGGGTTCCTGGCAACTACAGTTTGTCAATTATAATTAATTGATTGATTGATTAACTTGTCATTTCGTAACAAGTCCCAGCAGTTTTCTATTGGTTTACAGCATAGTTTCTATTAAAAGTCGCCTGTAGATGTAATACCTACCAATTTCTACTGATCATTTTCTTTTCCTTCACCTACATCATGAAATTAATTCTATGGGTGTAGTTTAATAAATAAAAAATTTAAAATAATAGGTGGCCCTGGATATGTTTGAGAAACGGAGGTAAATTCCAATATTATTTTGAGGTTTAATTATTAGAAAACCTCGTTTTATCCGGGTTTTCAGGAAGAATTGAAAATTAAACTGCAAAATATGACTATTTCTGACATCTTTTGGCAAGTATGTATCTCAGTGTCTCATGTAATCCATGCGTTTTGTGTAACATTGAGATATATTGTACTAGGTTTCTTTTGTATGTGTTGTATAGTGTGTAGTCCGTGTACCTTTGTCGGTTTTGGTTGATATATAGCTGTTGTGATATACGTATATTGTAATTAACGAAATAAAGTATATTACCGGGACATTCAAATTATTATTTTTGTGGAGACATTTCAAGTGGTTCTTACATAAGTGAAAAATTTGTGTCTTTTTATTCCAAAAAATACCGAGCAAAGCTTGGTAATACAAGTACTTGTTATTATAAGACAAGATAAGGCTAGGCAATTACTCAAAAACGCGAAAAATAACCTTTGATGTGAGTTTTGTGATAAGTGTTAATTTTAAAATTTGTTATGGAAATTCATTCACAATAAATAATTACTCGCCAAAGCTTCAGACAGTCGCTTTAAACATATAGATTTTTTACTCTTTTGTCGAGGACTTGTTTTTGATACTACTATAGCAAAAATTTGAGAAAGATTGTACAGAATCGTTATTATAACGCTATCGTGTAAGTAAACAAGTTCTTTTATTTTATTTACCCTAACATGTACATCGATTTTATTTCAAGTACAATAATATTTATAAAGACAATTGAACAAGAAATGAGAGACAATCATCATCATCATCATCGCATATAATAATCATAATCATCATCATCAGCTAACTCTCTGTAAAATATTTGTGTTGTAC
The DNA here is from genome assembly GCF_905475395.1 of Chrysoperla carnea. NCBI lineage: Eukaryota > Metazoa > Arthropoda > Insecta > Neuroptera > Chrysopidae > Chrysoperla > Chrysoperla carnea. Next base: position 30,165,187 of record NC_058341.1, read on the forward strand.
ATATTTGTTTCAATTGAAATAAAGAAGTGTATTATTATTATTATTATTATTATTATTAAAATAGGGACAATGACAAATAAAAAGATAACAACAACATTACATTCATACGCGTCCTAGGTACTTTGTTTGAAAAGTACAGAATGGATTATCTAGTACATAATAAATTAACGCAGTCAAACATTACTGTTCAAACTGTTAAGGATCACTGCTATGTTCATTGCTATAGCTAGAAAAATCCACTTCTAGCTGCAGCAAACCTAGCCATACTGTACATACATTAACCTTAACAGTTTTAACAGCAATGTTTACAAGTCAAATTTACAAAATTTAAAAACCCCCGACAAATAGGTTTAGTGTATATTTACTCTTCGTACACCTGGCATGTTAGTTAAGCAGGTAAAATAGAAAGGAAAAATTATTGGATTGAACAAAAACTCTAAATACCTCTAAGGCCACTGCCAACTCAATGACGAATATCGTACATCGAACAACGTACAACGAAGAATGACAAGTATCAAACAGTATCGCACAGAAAAACGAATACCAAGCATTTACATAACGATTTTTTCTCCTGTTAATTTATATACTTTATTTAATACTTTTCTATGCTCATTGTGATATGTTTGTCATGAGTGTAGCCGCAGCTTATAGTGCTGATATTTCATAATTTATGAAATATATGCTCTTATGCTGTGCGTGAATCACATATAATAAAAATAAAAAATGATCTTCAGAGCTGTATTTACATGCCGCCACTTCACATAAAAAACTGGAGTATGCAAGTTGGACGATCAAAATAAAAGCTTCCGTGTCTTATACAAAATTCATACTCGTAAATCCTATAACTTGCAGATAATTTATGTTAAGGAGGTGATAATAAAACTATGGAATTTTTAACATACATATTGGATATGAATTTAATGTCTTAATATTATCCATATTTTTTCACTGTGATAGCTATGGTAAGCGAGCTAACAACTTTTTCAAGAGTTTATTTTCAGACGGTTAAATTCCTCGTATTTCTTTTCCTATTGAACTTAAGTAGAGAGGTAGTTGGCATTAATTAAAAAAAGAGATTGTGATAATTAAAATTTTGTCATTCCGTCCCAAAAGTGTTCAACGTTATCATCTTGGAAGTTGAATTTTGACCATGAACCATGAAGTTGAATTTTGACCACTGACATGAACAGCAAGTTTTTTTTATATATTCTCCAAAAGGAGATTGAATCCCATCAAAGAATATCCATATGAGCGGCTTTTTCTTGCTATGTCAGTCTTACTTATGCAACAGCGTTTAGAACTGCCTTGGCTTTTACAGTAAAATTAGTACTTCCATCCTGTATTACACGGTGGATAATGTTTTTATAAAATATATATGTATAAATAAAAGTAATACCTCCTCCTCTATCAAAACCACTTGAATATAATGACACAAAGACTTCACCGATCACGATCAAATGCATCACATATCATACAAGAAGAGATCCGCTCTTCACATAAAACACACCATATACAAACGTGGCCATTGAAAATGTAAAAATGTGTGTAATGTTATCTCTGTTTATCTTATATTATACATATTTTACAATGAATTGAAAAAATTTATATATAGAAATTACAGAGAGCTCTTAAATACTGAGCGTGAAAAATTTCCCATTTGAATTTATAAATGTTGTAGACGATGTTCGTTTGATTTTGATAAAGGAAAATTAAATAACAGAGAACGAAAACTTAATTAAAAGTAAAGTATCGTTTGCCTTCAGCCTCCAAAACAGTTTTTTCTTTTATGAAAAATTACCAAATATATCAAGTTTCCTCAAATTTCGAATCAAAACTTTTTATGATTTTCTTGATTTTATTAAATTTTGACCCACAAAATCCAATAATGCTGCCTACATTACTTCAGTCAATACCTCACACAATCTCAAAATCTATCATATTTGTAAATTTATAAATTATTAAACAAATTCAGTACACTAGACCACTAGATGAGTAAATTTCGTGATAGGTACAGAGTACAGAGTGTATTCGAAATAAAAGTACAAATTTTGGATACATAGTGTACTCGAAATAAAACTTTTTTAAAAAGATATTAGATGATATCTTAAAAACTACTAATTCAAAGGTTGAATGAATTTTACTTTTAATTTATAATCTCAAACTGAATTAGATTAGCGTGCAACTCCAATACTCGACTTGAGTGGCCTAAGTCGAAGTTAAGTGGTCATTGACAAAACTATATTACATTCGAGCATTAGGATTAGGCACTATAATAACAAGACCAAAATAAACTATAAAAAAAGGGTCGATCGGT